>NC_141685.1:1406287417-1407762417 GCF_964263255.1 Lissotriton vulgaris | reverse complement strand
TTTGGTTTCCATCTGCCTTGCCTTGCGCTAACCGTTATAAACGGGGGTAACCCAATTGAAGTCAAAGGACCTGGGTATCAGGTATTGTAGAAAAAAAAGGTCCTACACGTTGATTCAACATATACAATGTAAACATAGATTAATTGTTCATTTCACTTCAGATCACCATCCGAATAAATCGTTGTGGTAGATATCAATCAAACCAAAGAACATATATTAGCCCAAAATATTTGTTGATGCAAGAGAACCACACCTGAAACAAAAAACGGTCTCATCCAGTCCGAGAGACTGTATTATTTACTATACACTTAGAAAAACAACATAGTAGGCTATTTCCAACTAAAAAAAATCACAGTTAGTTACACACGGGGTTCATTGTCAAATGAAGTGCATAGATAAGAGTGATAGTAGGTGCTCAAGAGTGAAAGCGACCAAAGAGAAGATAAAAGTTAAAATACAATAAGATTGTTTGGACAGAAAGTAAGGTTCAATCCTTAGTATAGAAAATGGGTGAGCCTGCCCTTCACATTCGCAAAAAATAATTATTTCCTGCTAGCACGTAATTGAGAAATCCTCCGTATTCTGCTTGGCACAGGGGAGAGGGGCGTAGGAAGACCACAGGTACAGGCTCGGGGAAAGTATGTCGACGTTTCGACCCAAAGATAAACAGGGTAGCTGATTTCCTCAGAGGCGGGTCTTCATCAGGACAAGGGGAGGGTAGAAACTCAATATGCACGAAAATAAAGTAACCCCAACTTGAGTAGGCACCTGTAACAACAAATGAACGGGCTAAATGTAATACAAGCGACACATATCCAGTGTCAGTTATCCGTGAAGATACTCAATGTTGCGGCACTCACCCTTGAATGGTGTGCCACTAAATGCGCAATCAGTCAGCGCCCATCAGCCTTGGTATGACTCAGGCAATTCCAACGTGCTAATCAGCACTAAAGGATAGAAGAAAAATGGCCTTCAGTCATATGAATGCGAGCGTCCACGTCACCGCTTGCCCAACGTCATTGCAATGCGTCAATGCCTAGCAATCAATTGGCGTCATTTAGCCCAAAGTTACCACGGTCGGATCCTAGTGGTCACACAACCATGAGACGTCAGTCTCATTTGGGAAACAGTTACGTACCCGCTGCTATTATAGAAGCACCCTAAGCACTAGCCATAGGTGAACTTTATCGTTAAAAATGATTGTGGCCCTCACCATAGGACGAACGAGCTTGTGAGAAGAGGGACAGTTTGGCAGAATTGGAAATAAGGAAAGGTGAAGTACTTATTGAGACACAATTACCTCAGTATAAAACATGATACTCCAAGTCTTCAACAGAGAATTGTAACATTCATGAATCACATATATTCATACTCTGAATTAAACAGATACAAATCTGGTTTCACTGAGGCAATCGATTATATTCCACATACATATTAGGCCCTTTATAAATTGCATTGCAGACACGAACACTGAAGTATTTACATTTATCATACCACATAATGGGGATAAAATGGTTCATACAAACATACTATGTGTTATGGTGTATCATGTAAACTTGATATTCATGCTTAAACTGTGACTATATACATCAGCCATTATAGAGGGTCGCCATTTGTCTTGTAGTTTCTTCATACTTGTAGAGGCCCTTGTTGACCGTATCATATATGTGCATCCATTTGCACTCCCGCACACTTAACGTGCTGGCAAAGTCACCCCCTCGTATATTCATGGTGACTTTTTCAAGAACCCACCATCTCAGGCGAGTGACCAAACTTTAAAAAATGCTCAAGAAGAGGGGCTCCCTGGACCCTACAGCGAATCCTACTGCAATGCTGCAGGATCCTAGTCTTCACCTTTTGTATAGTTTGCCCTACATACATGAAGCCACATGGGCATACAATGGCATATATCACACCAACCGAGTTACAGTTGGTGTGTTGCCTCATAGTGTGTGTGTGTGTAACCGTTGTACGAACAATGTTTCAGCTCCAGAGTCAGGGGGCATGCCTTGCACATGTCACATTTGAAGTGGCCTAGAATAGGCGGAATATTCCAGAAAGTGGTCTGAGTGTCCTTAGGTTTACTCGGGAGAAGTGATTGGACAACATAATCCCTAACACTTCTTCCTCTTTTAAATGCATGCATGGGTGGATCGGGAATTCCTACTTCATCCGCCACTAGATGCCAATGGTTGTTTATGACTTTAATATCACTACTCCTGGTGTTAAATGTAGTTACACATGTCATTCTTTCATTCTTGTCATTCTTATGTTTTGGTTCCAATAGAAACTCCCTATGGCAGCACCAAGCCTTCTTAGATGCCTTTTTCCATAGCCTACGTGGGTAACCCCTATCAATTAAGCGTTCCAGTAGAACTGCTGACTCATTAGAGAAATCCACCTTGCATGTGCAATTCAGACGCAACCTCAGGAACTGCCCGTATGGTAAATTATCCCAGAGGTTGCGTGGGTGGTGGCTGGTGTATCGAAGCAGAGTGTTTCTCTCGCTTGGTTTCCTATACAGTGTTGTGTGTAGGGAACCCTCTTCCTCCACTATACTGATAAAGGAAATTGATCTTCTTGTTACTGAGATCATGAGAGAATTGTATATCACTTGATCGCTCATTGAGCCACTTATGGAAATCTATCAAGTGCTCTTCACTCCCTTGCCATAGCATAAAAACATCGTCGATATATCGACGCCATATCCCGATGTTCATACGGTATGGGTTCATCTCATTATAAACAAATTCCTGCTCATATGCATTCATAAAGATTATAGCCAGGTCCGGGGCAAAACTTGCCACCATGGCTACTCCCCTTGTTTGCACAAAGTAATCCCCTTCAAAATAGAAAAAATTCTTCCTCATAACTATTTCCAATAGGTCCAAAATAAAGGACGTTGGGACCTGGCAAGGTCTGGGTCGTTCCTCTAAAACTTGTCTAATCACCTCAAGTGCAGCTGTCTGGGGGATGTTGGTATAAAGTGATGTCACATCCATTGTGACCAAAAGGTTATTAGTGTGATCAAAAGGATGTCCCTCCACCAATTGTATTGCCTGCATTGTGTCCCTTATATAGGACATAGTCCCCTCCGCGACTGGTTTTATAAAAACATCAATATATTTACAGAGGGGTTCTAATATCGACCCACACCCCGAAATGATCAGCCTGCCGGGGGGGGGGTTGTTCAACCTCTTGTGCACCTTCGGCAGCGTATAGATCGTTGGTAGTCTGGGGCGGTTGTTATTGAGGTAATCATATTCATGTTTGGATAGGTAACGCTCCTCTAATGCTTTGATGGTAATTGATCAGATGTCTGTAGCTATTTCCTTGGTAGGGTCTGCCTGGAGTCTCTTATAATTGCCAGCAACCCCTAATTGTGAGAGTATCTCAGATTTGTAATCATCCCTACTCTGGATGATGATCGCCCGCCCGCCCCCCCCCCCCCACTTATCAGCCGCTTTTATGACTATGTCGGTGTTCTGTTTAAGGGATTCCAGGGCCTGACGTTCTTGTTTGCAGATGTTATATTTGGTGTAACAATTTCTTGATAGTACCTGGTTAACATCTCTCATTACCACCTGCTCGAATGCTAAAACCTTGTGCGACATCATTTGAGCTGGTGGTGTGAAGGTTGATAGAGGTCTCAGACCAGTGTTGCTAAATACTGGCTTGAAAGAGATCTTATTGAAATGGTGCTTCAGCCTGACCTTTATGAAAAACTGATGTAACTCAGTTTTTAAGTTAAATGTGTTGGGTAAATTAGTTGGAACAAAAGAGAGTAAGCGCCAGTGTAGGCGAAGCATCCTTTGACTCCCTACTGTTATGCTTGCTACTTTATTTTACTTGCCTATTACTAATTCCATTCGTGGAGCTTGATATTGAATTTTAAATTGCACTACACGCTCGGCGCTTGAAGCGCGGTTCTGTGCGTTTTATTTCCAGCCCGTTTTAAAAGCAAAATTCTTTTTTGGTTTGGCTACAATTAGGGGGTTTCTTAGGACATACCTGCACCTAAAATTGGTTGGAATCTGCACCGCTGTTTGGCGGCCCGTTAGCTGGACTGGGGGCTAGGCGCCATATTGGGAGGGGAAGTGCCGGCAAGAGACGCCATCTTTGTTTGCGCTCTAGCTGCTGCTGCAGACATAGCACGATTGGGTGCTATTTAAGTCGATTGAAACAGGCGCTCGCTCTGTTCAGGTAAGCGCCAGTGTAGGCGAAGCATCCTTTGACTCCCTACTGTTATGCTTGCTACTTTATTTTACTTGTCTATTACTAATTCCATTCGTGGAGCTTGATATTGAATTTTAAATTGCACTACACGCTCGGCGCTTGAAGCGCGGTTCTGTGCGTTTTATTTCCAGCGCGTTTTAAAAGCAAAATTCTTTTTTGGTTTGGCTACAATTAGGGGGTTTCTTAGGACATACCTGCACCTAAAATTGGTTGGAATCTGCACCGCTGTTTGCCGGCCCGTTAGCTGGACTGGGGGCTAGGCGCCATATTGGGAGGGGAAGTGCCGGCAAGAGACGCCATCTTTGTTTGCGCTCTAGCTGCTGCTGCAGACATAGCACGATTGGGTGCTATTTAAGTCGATTGAAACAGGCGCTCGCTCTGTTCAGGTAAGCGCCAGTGTAGGCGAAGCATCCTTTGACTCCCTACTGTTATGCTTGCTACTTTATTTTACTTGTCTATTACTAATTCCATTCGTGGAGCTTGATATTGAATTTTAAATTGCACTACACGCTCGGCGCTTGAAGCGCGGTTCTGTGCGTTTTATTTCCAGCGCGTTTTAAAAGCAAAATTCTTTTTTGGTTTGGCTACAATTAGGGGGTTTCTTAGGACATACCTGCACCTAAAATTGGTTGGAATCTGCACCGCTGTTTGGCGGCCCGTTAGCTGGACTGGGGGCTAGGCGCCATATTGGGAGGGGAAGTGCCGGCAAGAGACGCCATCTTTGTTTGCGCTCTAGCTGCTGCTGCAGACATAGCACGATTGGGTGCTATTTAAGTCGATTGAAACAGGCGCTCGCTCTGTTCAGGTAAGCGCCAGTGTAGGCGAAGCATCCTTTGACTCCCTACTGTTATGCTTGCTACTTTATTTTACTTGCCTATTACTAATTCCATTCGTGGAGCTGGATATTGAATTTTAAATTGCACTACACGCTCGGCGCTTGAAGCGCGGTTCTGTGCGTTTTATTTCCAGCGCGTTTTAAAAGCAAAATTCTTTTTTGGTCTGGCTACAATTAGGGGGTTTCTTAGGACATACCTGCACCTAAAATTGGTTGGAATCTGCACCGCTGTTTGGCGCCCGTTAGCTGGACTGGGGGCTAGGCGCCATATGGGGAGGGGAAGTGCCGGCAAGAGACGCCATCTTTGTTTGCGCTCTAGCTGCTGCTGCAGACATAGCACGATTGGGTGCTATTTAAACGCCCCCATGATGACGCGCAGCGGAGACGCGCAGCGGGCGCGCCGGAGGCTCGCCAGAGGCGAGCCCATCTTTGCCCATCAGTGACCATCCGGGGCCCGGGGCCAGAACCCCTGGTCAAATTCTGCCCTACTCCAGAGGTGAACTCTTGGAGCTTAATATGGGTAAGTCCCATCTTGATCAGGAGTGTATACATCTGCTAGCCTGGGAGGGCTTGCTGATTTCACCCAAGAGCACAAGAGCGCGGAAGCACGACTCTAATACTCATACTCTAAACTATGGCCTGCTGAATACGCGTTCTCTGCAGGGCCATAAGCTGGAGGTCTTTTCACTTCTGGAAGATGGGGAGCTAGATGCCCTTGCGCTCACTGAAACTTGGCTGGAGGATTGTTCGACGCCGGACTTAGTGGCGGCCCTACCAGATAACTATCTGGCACTCCATTTCAACAGGGAGGGAGCTAAGAAATGAGGTGGAGTAGCTCTTCTCTATCAGGCTCGTCTTCGCGCCGAAAGGTTTCTTTCCGAAACCCTAGGGGGAGCAGAGGTTATGGGGGTTAAGCTCAGGCGGGGAGCGGTATGTGTGGTGTTCTTGGTGGTATACCGTCCGCCTTGGGCATCGCCAGATTTTCCGGCTCTGTTCATCAGATTGGTTCAGGATTTGCGCTCGAGATACGATAAAATGGTGGTCGTTGGGGACTTCAACTACCACTGGGAAAAATATCCCAAAGAGGGACAAGCACTACAGATTGAGGAGGCTATTTCCTCCTTGGATTTCACCCAACAGGTGAAGGGACCGACACACGAGAAGGGACATGTGCTTGATTTAGTCTGGACCACCATGCCAGCCCAGGGTGCTACAGAGATCTTGCCTTGTGCCTGGTCTGACCACTTTTTAATAAAGGGCAGAATCTTAATGAAAGGCCATTTGTCCAAGGCCGGGGAAGGTTGGAAAATGGCCCGGAAGTGGAGAAACTTTGATGGGGAGAAAATGGTCCACCTCCTAGAACAGTTTCCTTTAGTAAAGGAGCAGGATGCTAACATTGATGCCCTATGTGGTCACCTTCAGCATAAACTGAGGAGCGCCATTGATTTGGTGGCACCCCTTCGTAGGGTGAAGAAGGTGGAGAGAGGAGCTGGGGCCCCTTGGTACAATGATTCCCTACGGGATATGAAACGTGGGGTGAGGAAGAAAGAACGGGCATGGAGAAAAGAGTATGGCGCTACTGCCAAGAAAGAATACGTTTCTTCCTTAGCGAATTACAAACTAGCCATCCAAACTAGGAAGGCTGCTTTCTTCGAGGAAAGAATAGTTGCAGCTAGAAATCCACAGAAGGAAATCTTTCGGGTCCTGGCGGAGCTCAGGATAAATAAAGAGCAAAGTACTGAGTTCACCCAGGAGGACTGCCAGAGGTTCCAGGACTTCTTTGTGAATAAGATCTCCGATATTCTGGGAGAAATTGCTGCAACTACACCCCTCGAATGTCCTTGCACATCGGACCTCACTGCCCCGCCAGATATCTCACCACTAGTTGAGTTCTCCCCAATTTCAAAGCAGGAACTATTTAAGATCACGGACCGAGTCAAATCGGGTTCCCTGGTGGACCCATGCCCTCCTGATGTGTTCAAGTTGGCACTGCCAGGAATTGAGGAAGAGGTTTTGCAGTTGCTAAATACCTCCCTTCACTCAGGACAGGTCCCTCTAGCTTTTAAAGAGGCTCGCCTGATTCCTCTGCTGAAGAAACCTGGATCGGACACGAAGTGTTTGAAAAACTTCTGACCCATCTCCCAGTTGCCTTTCTTGGCTAAGGTGATCGAGCAACATGTGTTAGCACTACTCTCAGGCCATCTAGAGAGCAACAACCTGCTGGAGTCCAACCAGGCAGGGTTCCGTGCTAACCATAGCACGGAATTAGTCATGCTATCAATCCTGGATGAACTAAGAACTCGGGCTGATGTAAAAACACCAAGCGCCCTGGTACTACTGGATCTCTCCGCGGCTTTTGATACCGTGTGTCATGAACAGCTCTTGTCGCGGCTGAGATCTTTTGGTATCAGGGGAACAGCACTTGCATGGCTTACATCATTCTTGCAAGGCAGGACACAAAGAGTACAGTTGGGAGATTTACTTTCCACCTCTGCTCCCATCACCTGCGGGGTGCCACAGGGATCTGCCCTGTCACCATTACTCTTTAATATTTACCTGCAGCCATTAATCGCCCTTTTGAACAGGATGGACTGCCTCGTATACAACTACGCCGATGATACCCAGATAATCATCCGGCTGGATGATAGCCCGGGAGCGTCCACCAGGTTGCAAGACATACTTAAAGCCACGGTCAACTGGATGTCCGAGAACTCCCTAAAAATCAACCCGGACAAGACGGAAGTGTTGCCCATCTCCATCTCGGGCAACCCCTGGAGCGAGAAATATTGGCCTGTGGAGCTGGGTGTACCACCAAAACCGGCGATTGCAGTCAAAAGTCTAGGCCTATACGTGGATGACAAACTATCCATGAAAAAACAAGTCACTACGGTAGTAGGTACTTGTATAGGCCTGCTACGACAATTAAGGAAGATCTCTGCATTGCTTTCTTTCTCTACTCTGAGACACGTGGTCTCAGCCACAATCCTGGCTAGGCTGGACTACGGGAACTCCCTGTATATAGGTTTACCTCAGCTGCTTCTGGATAAACTACAGGGGGTTATGAATGATGCAGCCAGGCTGATTTACAAGAAACCTAGGACTGCCCACTCTTCCCCCCTGATGCAGGAGCTACACTGGCTTCCGATTCGGCAGAGGGTTGTATTTAAAGGCCTGTGCATCGTACACAAGACGCTGTATGGTAAAGCACCAAGATATCTGAAATCCCGCCTATTCCCATACATACCAGGCAGGACCTTGCGCTCGTCGGACGCTACCCTTCTGTCCCAATCTCGGTTCAAACTAGCCACGGTGGGGGGACGTGCTTTCTCTAACACACTCCCAGCTCTGTGGAACAAATTGGCCCCAGAACTTAGGAAGGAAAGCAATTTGCTATCCTTCAGGAAAAAATTAAAAACTGTACTTTTTAGGCAAGCATGGAGCAGACCCTAGGCGCTCTACTGGGATCAAGTGAATGCCATACCTCACGCCGTAATCTGGACAAAACAGCGCTTAGAGACCCCGGTGGTTATAACGCGCTATATAAATTAAATAAATAAATAAATAAATAGAGGCCCTTCTCCAGTATCCCCATTTCTTCTGGCTTCAATACATAGGATGACAAATTAATCACCGGACTGTCCTGTCTTGGCACCAACTCAGTGTTTACCACTGATAGTGTTGGCGTCTGGTTTGCATGTCCCCGTGGGCCTCCTGCCGGAAGTGGACCTGTTTCTTCGCCGCTCCTCCCCTGCCAGGGTTCCAATTGGATTGTCCTCGTCCCCTGGATCTCCCCCAGGGGCGGCCCCTGCCTTGGTAACCTGCCCATTGATCCTCCTCTAAAAAAGTGTTCTGATGTTCAGGGTATGAGTTGCTGGTACTTGGTCTTTCCTGCTCGTTATTGGAGTTACTCGTGGCGGAGGAATCTTAAAATGTGTTATATTTCCTGTATCCCCCACGTCCTCTAGTAGAGTACGTGCCTTGGGTATCTTGCTTGTAATACCCTTCCGCCAAGTACGGGTATACCACTTTATCAAAAAACTTGAGATCTTTCGCAAGTTTGTCTAACTTAGTTGATTGCGTGAATATGTCAAATTCTTTTAGTGTTTTCTCCAACCGTTCTAAGGCTTCCTTTGCGTTACTCAATGCCTTGTCATCCACTATTTCTCTTCTCAGTTCAGTTATTTCTTTCATAAGGCGCTCTACCTTCTCCAGGGCAGTCTCAACCCCAAGCACCATCCAGGGCCTGGAGCAGTTATTACTAATGAAACTAAAATTGCCCTTGAATTTGGGATTATCAATAAAGATGGCTGGCTCGTTTCGTACCTGTAGGCCGATGGGGATCACATTAGCCTGAAGGTATTTTGTCAATGTATGGCCGTGTAGTCTCGTGCGAATTAATTTCTTTTCCAATCTCTCTAATTTGTTGATATTACCATTCAGAGTGAGGTCAATAGGGTTAGTGGTGTATTCCAGGAAGTTGCCACCCCCCTGGGTTTGGTTACGTTTATTGATGTATTCCTCACTATACGTCAAGGTATCCTTATCTGACATATCCTATCTCTTGAACTGATAATTTTTTGGAGTTTGATGAAACAATTCCCTAAACATGCATGACATACACAACAATCAACAATTATACAAAGACCAAACCCTCGCAGGAATCCCTGCTCAAGGAAAGCGGTATAAACAGGGGGTAACCCAATTGAAGTCAAAGGACCTGGGTATCAGGTATTGTAAAAAAAGCGGTCCTAGACGTTGATTCAACATATACAATAGGCGGGATATTCCAGAGTGGTCTGAGTGTCCCTAGGTTTACTCGGGAGAAGTGATTGGACAACATAATCTATACTAATGATTGAACCTTAGTTTCTGTCCAAACAATCTTATTGTATTTTAACTTTTATCTTCTCACTGACCTCTTTGGTCGCTTTCACACTTGAGCACTTACTATCACTCTTATCTATGCACGTCATTTGACAATGAACCCCCTGTGTAACCAACTGTGATTTTTTTGTTGGAAATAGCCTACTAAGTTGTTTTTCTAAGTGTATATTAAATAATACAGTCTCTCGGACTGGATGAGACACAGTTTTTTGTTTCAGGTGTGGCTCTCATGCATCAAGAAATATTTTGGGCTAATATATGTTCTTTGGTTTGATTGATATCTACCACAACGATTTATTTGGATGGTGATCTGAAGTGAAATGAACAATTAATCTATGTTTACATTGTATATGTTGAATCAACGTCTAGGACCGTTTTTTGCCTTGCGCTAACAACCTTAAATGGTTTCTTTACAGTCACAACCCTAAGGGTTGTGCTGTAGGTCCACACCACGTCTGTTACCATCTCCAAAGGTTTTCCTATTGGTGCAAACTATTGTGTTTTGCCCATAATCATTCTATTAGCCAGCTCAACTAGACCATTGGCTTTAAATTTACATAAATTCTGTCCTGAAAATACTTCATTTATAGCAAAGTAAATTGTATGCCATTGTCAGTGATCAGGTACGTCAGCTACCACTCTATCATGAATAGGAGGTTCAACACCACAATGTCCTTTTTCAAGAATACCACTCAGTCCAGCCCGAATTGCCAAGCCATGTCTTCCCTGGACCGCAAACAGGCATCCTGGCAGGGTATGCCCAGATGTCGGTCCCTAGCTCACTTTGCCACTGGATGCAAGCCAGCCCGGCTGATGAGGCTGTTAGCTTGAAACCGGTCCCAGGATGCTTGTTTCCGGTCCAGGGAAGACCTGGCAGTTCAGGTATGAGGCACAGGATCAAGACTGATTTGCATATAGCGGTGTCTGAACTGGGGTGGCGAAATGAGCTAAAGAACGATGATAGATTCAACACAGATCTATGACTGGGGCGAGTCTCTGAAAAGTTTCAGCGCTCCGTCCATCATTTCCTTGTGTTTGCTTTGTTTGCCTTAAGTTGGCTGGGTATGCCCAGACGTGGGTCCCTTGTTCACTTTGTCACTGGATTCAAGCTAGCCTGGCTGATGAGGGCTGCTAGCTCGAAACCGGTCCCAGGATCCTCGTTTCCGGTCCAGGGAAGGCATGGCTTGGCAGTTCGGGCTGGACTGTCCCCATGAGGCACAGGAGCAATACTGATTTGCATATAGCTGTGCCTGAACTGGAGTGGCAAAGTGAGCTAAAGAATGATGATGGATTAAACCCAGATCTGTGACTGGGGGTGAGTGTCTGAAATGTTTCAGCGCTCTGTCCATCATCTCCTTGTAGTTACAGGGTAATAACAGTCATGAAAAACATCACACACAGTTGCAAGCTCTCAATCGGAATGTGAGAGCACTACTATGTTCAGTAACTCATACATCATGTTGTACCATACCTTTATAAAAAAAAGCTATTAATTTCTCTAATGTACAGAACTGCAGAGTGCAAGACAGTCTCACTTAATAGATTCAGGACTCATTTGACCTGTTCACTTGGAAGTGGTCGGGGACAGGGGTTGGTGGGGCACAGTCAGTGACACTTCCTCGCTTGACAATCCATGCAGATGCAGTATGGTAGGCCTCTACAGCAGTTTCTGGTCTTCAGCAGTTGTGGCCTCCAGACCGGTGGCGTTTTTCCACTACAGAAGTGTTGTAAAGCCTCACAGCATGCGGAGGAAAGTGACAAAACACATCCCTCTTGTAACACCCTTGTGATGCCAACGGCAAACCTTCACATGGGTTGATGGTGCTTCACACAGTTTGCCACATAAACCAGGCAGGGAGGCTAGGAGACCTCTTGTAGCTGGGGTCTGCGCCATTACACTCCTGTTAGCAAGTCCGGTCTTCCGGATGGCCCACAGAGCAGAACACTGCTGGGCTTCTCCTCCTTCACGGTCCTTCATCCTGCATGCCAGGCACACTCCCTCCATCTTTGAGCAGGCAGGCGTCTAGGTTCTTGCAGACCCACAGTTCCCCAGCACATTGCACAGACTTCCGGCTATGTCCCATCAACTTCAGGAGACTGGGTGTTTGACAGACACCAGTCCCGGATTACAACAGCTCTGAGTACTCTCCAAAGCACTCCTTTCCTTGATCAAGTAGAATTTGGATGCGGACCAAAGTAGGTTGATTTTGCTACTACTTTTATACTGCTTTGCCAGAAAGTAGGTGACCGTATACAAAGTCCATGGACCAGTATAGGGTGGCTCCTTCTCAAATCGCATTTTCCAATTGAAGTGCAACCATAGTCTTTGTAAAAGGTGATGGATTTCACCCTAGGTAGTAACAATGCTAGTTTCAACATGGAGTACCCTAAACGCGACAATGGTGTGTGAAATCTTCATCTTCATGAGTCTTCGTGAAGTTGCACACAAGGTGATAAAAGGGGCAGGGTCCACCTAGAGACTTTCTTCCCTCTAACATTATCTACCTGCCCGCCCTAGTCCCCTACCATTAACGAAGTAGCAGAGGTTAGGAAGTGCCATCAAGTAATGCCAAGGTAAAAAGCTTTTATAAAATTTCTAAAGGCAGCACGGGTCTCCTACTTCTCACATTTTTAGGTCTATGACTACATGCAGCTTCAAGTTGCAGGCAATACAAACCGACTGCCTGGGGAAGATTTACCTCAACTACTATCCTATGAAATGTAAAACCTATTGCAGGGGGCGTGGCCAGGCGCCGACGAAAATGGCCACCTAGAAACCGAGCTCCGTCGGGACCGCTGCTGTCCCCATCAAATCAGACACCTGATCCTGGCTGGAGCGCACTGCCATCGGCACCCCGGCCCCCGTAAGTGATGCGCTACTATACCCTACATTGAGCGGAGCCCGGGGGACCCAGCGGGAGCAAAAGGCCGCGATCGGCGGTGCCGCAGCTGGACTGGAGAGGAGGTCTGGAGTCTGAGCACCGGATGCGGCCAAAATCGAGGCCACGGATTGCGGCCTATACCGAACACAGGGCCTAGGTGGAGCCATACCTCCGGTGGACGGGGCCCACATCGGCGTCGCATCGCGCTGCTGCCTCAACCTTTTAAGATCCAAGCGGCACTCCAGAGAAGGGACAAGGGCGCCTGAGGGGGTGCCGGACAGGTAAAAACAGTCTGCGGCCATCCTCGCACTGCGGGACATAAACTGTGCCACCCCACCGAGCGGACACCCCAGACACACAAGGGGGGGTCCTGCACCACACCATCAGGCTTCGCAGATGGCGATGGTGGCGTGACAGCCGGAGCAGCAGACCGTGGCGCCTTAGGTTTGGTGCGCAGCGACCTGGAGACAGCGGCACGCAAGGGACGAGAAGGTCTCCACAACTGGCGTCATAGGTGTAGAAGCGGCCTGCATTCTGTGAAGGGCAAGTGTTCTGGTCCACAGAGCCTGCCACCCGGGGAAGAGAAAAGCCTTGGTTTGCTGGCATATTGGGCGGGCTTTACCGCTCTGCGCCTGGAAGGAGACGCCATTGGGCAGCTGTGGACGGGCTGCGGCCTAAAGCGGTAATCCGCGCAAGACACGCGGCGACGGAATCGGCCAACCACACTGATTGACCACACGGCCCTGCTGAGGGAAAAATAACAGTGCCGAACCGGAGACTGGCACTACCCAATCGGGCGGCGCGGACAATTGTTTGTAAGGACGCCTAAATCCGACATGCGGCCCAAGGGGGGTATCATCAACCCAAACCAACAAACTCGATCAATATGCGGTGCCAATTGCGCAGGTGCAGTTCGGAGCGGCGGCAAAAGACAACAAGGACCAGGCAGAGCCCTCCCTAACCTAAATAATGACTGCAATTCAGACACTTGGCACTAACCTTGAGACGAAAATGGACAAGATCTCTATTGAGGTGAACTTGTTACGCACAGACCTCGGCAAGACCACAGAGAGGTCCAAAACTAACGAAACCGACATCAAGGCACTGCAGGCCTCGGAAAACGGCTCGAGGGTCGGGTGAACGAGCTCGTCCACCAACACCGGCAGATGGCCCTGAGGCTCGAGGACCAGGAAGGGAGGGCCCGAAGGAGTAACATCCGCGTGGTAGGTGTGCCGGAAGGAACAGAGGGGCAAAGTGTCGAGCTATTTCTGGAGGACCAAATTCTCCGTCACCTAAAGCCGAAGAGACTTTCTAAGATTTTCACCATCGAACGGGCTCATCGCGCCCCGGTCCCCAAACCTAAACCGGGGGCTCCACCAAGAACAATAATTGCAAAAGTATTGAATTATAGAGACCGCGATGACATCCTCCAGGTAGCCAGACAACATGGAGACCTGCAATACGAAGGGGCCACCATCCGATTCTTCCCTGACTTCACTCTGAAAGTCCAGCAGGAAATGCGCTCCTTCATGGGAGTTAAGGCGGCGCTCCAAGAACGAGGCGTCAAATATATGATGTTCTTCCCAGCCAAACTGAAAATAATTACGGGGGGCAAGTCCCTATTTTTCACATCGCCGGCAGCAGTCCAGGAGTGGCTCGACACGACAGCACCAGAGGCACAAGCAGGACAAGATCGCGACAACTGGAGGGAGGCCAGGGCCTCCTCCCCCGGATCGGCGACTGGGAGGTCGGAAGGAGACGAGCAGACCAAAGGTCGTGGTGTTCCAGGTCGAACAGTCCCCGCTGGGACTCGCTCCGAGACACGACAGCGAGATGAGGAATCAGACTACGGAACCAGGACTCATCGAACAGTAATGTATAATGCTGACATGGGGTTTGTTCGGTGTTATTAAGGTTGGGAAGCGGACATATCTACCCTAGGACACCGAGACTTTTTAAAATTCCTAACGTGCACTACAGACCTAAGGAACGTATAGCCTGGGGCAGCGCGGGTATGGCGGCTGGAGTCGGGGCTGGCTCACGTTTTCCCACACAGAGTTTCCTCGGGAGGGGGCAGTTTACTCTCTCCGCGGTGGGGTTGGGCGACAGGTGCTCTGCTAATTGGGGCAGTGGGTAGTTTGGAACCTACAGAGCAGGGAGCAGGGTGGGGGGGATTTGTTCAAAGGGAAAGGAGGGCACTCCACACAAGGTTGGGGAGGAAGAAGGTTATGGGTCCATTGCAATGTGTAACGATCATTCTTTGTACTGTTTTGAACTGTTGGGAGGGAAGCTGGGAGGGGAGGGGAGTTGGGAGGTTTGTGCGGCCACATATTACTAGTATGAACAGAGTCCGGGAGACGCCAGGATGCAAGGACAGGCCAGCTCACACAGTAATGGATATGGCTAGGAGATGGGAAAAGAGTCTTAAAGTTCGTAGCTGGAATGTGAACGGGCTGGGCGATAGTCTCAAGCGTACCATAGTCTTACAGTTCATTAAACATCACCATCCTGATGCAGTCCTACTGCAAGAGACACACCTGATGGGTAACACTTGCCAGGCCCTCAATAGATACACTCTGGCGGTTCATTCCGGCTTCACCTCTGGCTCCAGAGGTGTGGGGATCCTGCTGCGCCTTTCCCTGCCCCTCCATATTGATCACACAGAGAAAGACCCGCAGGGCCGTTTTGCAGCATTGTCGGGGAGGTGGGAGGGTCGCAGACTAAATCTGCTTTCTGCTTATATCCCACTCGGCCTCCAAATCCAAGCCTACATAGACCTGGGCAAACTCTTACTCTCCTTCCCTGACGGTCAGTTGGTCATCGGGGGAGACTTCAACGCAGTAATGTCAGGAACCCTGGACAGACACCCTCCCAGAGACATACCACAAGGGCAAAAATGGCTAGCAGACTTTTTAGAGGCCTTTGGGCTCACAGACGTTTGGCGACTGATGCACCCCACTGATAGGTACTTCACCTTCTTCTCCGGCCCGCACCATTCATTCTCCCGCCTAGACAATATTCTTACTCCACTACAGAATGACACAATTATACAAGAGGCATCACACCTAGCCCGTGGCATCTCTGACCACTCACCAGTCTTGACACACATCACGGTTGGGACTAAGAGGGAGGGTTGAGTCACGCCAATAAACGCCTGAAATTTAAAAAATGAGGAGCTTAGGAAGACGTTGTCCCATTCCATAACTCAGTACTTCGACCATAACGTCGGTTCGGTGGGTTCCTCTGTAACCCTGTGGGAGGCCTTTAAGACTGTGCTTCGGGGAGAGGCTCTGTCAGCCATCTCAGGCCGACGAAAGGACAGGGAAACACAAATTACCTCCATGGAAGCAGACCTGATGGCGCTGGAGGAGGCTGCACGTGACAATAGTGAATCGGACGTGCAACTTCTGCTGCAGCTCAAAACCACGGAATATAGGGAACTAGTTACGCAGGCGGCCCAAACTATGGCTCGACACAAGGCGGGCAGGAAATACGATCAAGGCGACAAAGCTGGAAAACTTATAGCATGGCTTGATAAAAAACAACAGGCCGATAAAGTAGTGCCAGAAATACAAACGGCTTCCGGTGCAATAGTTACGAAACCCCGGGTGATTGTGGCGGAATTTGCGCGGCACTTCCAACAGGTCTATAGTCGGGGTCGGACCGCCCGGAGGAGGACTCGGTAGCCCTAATGACAGACATTCGTAAGCCATGCCTGTCGGACATCGACCGAGACGCCCTCGAGGCTCCACTTGACATAGCTGAACTGGAGCGTGCGATAAAAGACCTTCCCCCAGGCAAGGCTCTCGGACCCAACGGCCTCCCAATCGAGCTTTACAAGCTCAAACCGGACGCCCTCAGCATACACCTGAAAAACATGTTTGAGGAAAGCAAAGTGGTAGGACTATTGCTGCGAGACCAACGCCTAGCAACTATTGTGGCCATACCAAAAGAGGGGAAACCGAGAGAGTCCTGTTCCTCATACAGACCTATCTCACTGCTTAATGCGGAGCCGAAAATATTGCCCAAGAGCTTGCAAATAGGTTTCAATCAGTCCTGCCCACCCTGGTTCACCTAGACTAATCAGGGTTCATGCCCCATCGCAGTGCCACAAGTAACAAGAAGATGCGGTGGTGGTCTCGCTTGACGCCACCATGGCATTTGACACCATAGAATGGCCCTACATGATCGCAGTACTTCGTAAACTGGGCTTCGGCCCCAATTTTACAGCATGGGTCCGTCTCCCCTACACAGAGCCACTAGCTCAGGTGTTAGTCAACAACAAGGTCTCCGAGGTTTTCACCCTTGAAAGAGGGACCAGACAGGGCTGCCCGCTCTCTCCCCTCCTATTTGCACTTTCCCTTGAACCACTTGCTGCATGGATCAGGCAAGACGTTTACCTCAAAGGGATAGCATGGGCGGATGGGTAGGAGTACAAGATCTCCCTATACGCCGATGATATCCTCCTATACCTCTCCAAACCACGAAGATCTATCATGGCGGCACTTGAAATTTTCACGAGTTTCGGGAGGAATTCTGGATTCCGTATCAACTGGAGCAAATCTCACCTTTACGTCCTCCATGGCAACCCCCCAAGGCTCCCCAGCACCTGCCCAATCACAGTGGCGGAGGATGGTTTCAAATATCTTGGAGTCTTTGTCTCCACCGATAAGACTAAGATTTATGAAAGGAATCTACTGCCGCCTCTGAGACTGCTCCAACGCAATGCTAAATCTTGGCAGCAACTTCCATTGTCCTTGCTATGCCGTGCGGCCCTCTTTAAAATGATGGCACTGCCAAGATTTCTTTACGCCGTATCCGGACCTAGTACCTAACTCTTATTTTGTAGCAATTGAAGCGGCGCAACGAGACCTCCTCTGGGCAGGCACGCCTAGAATAGCATTACATAAACTTACACTGGGATGGTATGATGGTGGGATAGCCCTCCCTGACATCCTCAAATATTACTGGGCCGCGCACCTCTCTGCGATTAACCAAGGGACATATAGCGACGGTAGCGACACGGGTTATGGGATGGACAGATGACTACTTCCCGGGGGAATTATGAAGTTGCACTCTATTCTAAACCTGGTAAATACCAACTCACGGGACCGACAAAACACTCAGTGCAAATATGGCACATAGCGCAGCGGAAGCTCGGTTGGTCAAATATCC
Source organism: Lissotriton vulgaris (assembly GCF_964263255.1). Classification (NCBI taxonomy): domain Eukaryota; kingdom Metazoa; phylum Chordata; class Amphibia; order Caudata; family Salamandridae; genus Lissotriton; species Lissotriton vulgaris. The sequence continues at coordinate 1,407,744,405 of NC_141685.1, read as the reverse complement.
TTACCATGGCTACTCCACTATGGGCATCCGAAAAACTAGGTAACTTGGGACGTACGAAGGGGTTCCAAAACTGGGACCTTTTAGGTATCTCACAAATTAGAGAATTGTGGGGACCCAAAGGGGTTCATTCTTTCGTCCACTTGCAAGAAACATACAAATTAGCACAAACTGAATATTTCAGGTACATGCAAGTCAGACACTCCCTCCAGGCAAACATACCGCCAGGGACAAAACTACCTCAAGCCTCCCCACTCGAAGACAGACTGCTAGATGGGCACATGCCAGAACACGCCATCTCCCTCACATATAAAAAATTGATCAATAATCCCCCTGACTCGCTCCTTCCCCTTAAAGAGAGATGGGTTGCTGATGGGCTAGAGATAGACGAAGAGGAATGGACGTATGCGCTGGCATCCCCTAAGGAGGTGGCGATTTCGGCCAGACTTAGGCTTATCCAACTTAAAATACTGCACAGGGTGTACATCTCCTGCACAAGACAACGGTTAATGGTGGGGGGGGGGGGGGGGGGGGAGGGAAGGGGGGGCTCTGCAGGAGATGTGGTGAGACGGGCTCTTTCTTCCATATACTGTGGGATTGCCCAATGGTGCAGAGATTCTGGAGACGGGTGGTGCAATGCATGCAAGAAGTATGGGGGGGTAGATATACGCCCAGAGGCCAAAAGATGCCTCCTGAACATCTGGGAACATACAGACCTGCCTGCAAAAGGGAAAATTTGGGTTACACTTGGACAAATGGTGGCAAAAAGAAACATCGCCCGACTATGGGGTGCCCCTACCCCTGTGGCTCTGAAAATTCTGGGCCCTGCTATAATACGGTACCGAGGCCCAACACTCGTGTCACAAAATATCATCGTACCCTGACGAATTTGGTGTCGGCAGACCGGTAATGATTAGGACATTATCCCTATCCATTTGCGTCGTGATTGAGTGATGCTATCACCCTGAAATCATGGTTTCCGTCTCGAACCCTCGGGTTCCATTTTGTGAACGGCATCCATCTTGTGGCTTGCCCTCATATAGTCAATTGATTAAGGCCGAGTTTGATCTGAAAGGACACGTCCACCTTAGCTGACTTCCCCATGACCTGGCCGAGCTGACTCCACTGCCTCCAGCCAAACCTGTTCGGGCAGTTCCTCGCCCAGTAGCCGAGTAAGATAGCATCAAGGCACAACATGCCATAAACCATTCACTACATACAACCCATGTTATCCACACACATACACCTGTCCATGTTTCTTGTTTATGGCTGGTTTTACGATGAGGAGGTGCCCGATTTTATTGGGGTTTCATCGATATCTGATGGTAGTTCTGGGCCGAGCTGGGTCATCTATCACAAACTGGACATCGAAAATGTGGGTTTACCATCATGACTTTGCTTTTTTAGTGTTTTGGAAATATGTATATGACCGTATTGTAAACTAAAGAATTCTTGCCTGCAGCTGTTATTTTTGTATAAAAGGAGAAGGCTGGTTCTGTAAAAATGAACAGTCTCCTGAGAATCTACATCCCGTGCTGTTGTACTTCTAGGACACTTGTTACTTGGTTGCAGCCAATAAAACTAGATCTCTGACTTCACCTAGAAGACTCTGTGTTTCTGTGGTCCGGAACAGGGAGAACTCAGAGGTCTTCAGGTGTTATCCCCTGGCACCACCGGGTTCCTAAAAACCCAGCACATCACCCCGCCGAAACTAGTAGACTGGCAAAAGGATATGGACTGGTGCATGCTGCAGGAAAAGACTGTGTACGCGGCACAAGGATGTCCTCGGAAATGGGGGGAGGTGTGGTCATGCTGGAATGACTTCAGAGGTAACATCTGCGAGCCCCCGCAAGCCCAACAGACTGGCGTAGAAGATATAGAATGAAAAATGGTTCTCCACAAGCTGTATCTGTAATGATTATACCACTATGTCACTGTATTTCTGGTGTTGTAACAGACTAACATGTAATTCGTTGGCCGCTTTTGTTCTCACTAATCTAAAATAAAAAGAATTTAAAAAAAAAAAATTAAAAAAAAAAAAAAACTATTGCAACCCAAAATGCATCCTGCTTGTTTAGGCAATCGTACAATAACAAAATGAAGTCCTGCCACCATCTACGCTTCAACATGCACTCAACAAGAACACTGTAGGTGAGCAAAGGGTCTGGGTGCCACAAAAATTGAAATTACAAGAGTGGTGCCTGCAGATGCCACATTCTGTGTGAACCAGAGAAAGGTTTGTACAGTACTATTATCCAGAACTGCCACACTGCCACCACCACTTTATATAAAAATCTCGGGACATTTATGCTTGGTGTGCTCCACCAAGCCACAGAACACGTCCCGGACCTCATTATCATAATGGACATGCCTCAGCACGCATGCCACATTAGCTTGTTAGCCGAGCCGAAGAAAAAGTCAGGATATCAGTTTCACATGCAGCCAGGTTATTCAGGGCAGGGTTCACGTTTGTTTACAGAGCAGGGGAATCTACCATCCAAACGTACATGGTATTCGTTTCAATGCTGAGAAAGCAAATTCCTGAGCCCACAGTAATTCATGTGGCGGACAGCATTAAGTAAAAGGGACAAATAAACAAAGAGTAGCCCATGAAATGTTGATACTGGAGTTGGAATAGTATAACAAATGTAAAATTACATAGGGAGTCCACTTTTTATGAAAGTTTACTTAAGTGCTGCTGCTTTGCAAAGTTGCACAGGATGGTGATGGGGAGGGGGGAAGAGGGGGGGGGGGGGGGGGGACTCCACCAGCCATTCAGTTTTCTCGTCAATTTCATTGCAAATTTAGCTGAGATATTATCAATGATGCCATAGAAGAGGTCAGCAGTGAAGTAATATGATCAGTAATTAGCAGTGCATGGCGAGGACGCGAGTTACAGTTACCATAGGGCACAAGTTATAACTACTTGAGATAACTATAACTGGTGAATTTCTGTGGTTTTACTGAACATTTTACCAAACTATAACGTTACTTTAACCTTTGTTTCTTTCAGTGAATTTCTAGTTGATATTTTTAACGTAAAGTTAGATTTTATTAACATGCACAACACCTACCACTTGGCCAGTCCCGGCAGTCAATCCCTTGTAGGCAGCCAACCCCACGCTGTGCAAGGCGTTTGGCAACGCGCAGTAGGGCTGTTGGCCGCCTGGCCTGGGGCCAACCCCAGAAGCAGCCAAACAAGCCCCCTGACCCAACACCCACCTTATATATAAAGCAAATCTGTCATCTTTCTCCAGAAAGTACCAATAATTTTAATTAATGTACATTTCAATAATGACAAATAATAATCAATAAAGTTTCACTTAAACAAGTCTGTGACAGTTTTTAATATTAGTTAGGGATGAAAATGTGAAATAAAACAAAACTATGTCTGTTCTATCTTTAACATTTTACACCGCATAAAGCGCAATGGGAAGAATAACATAAGTGGCATTTTATTTGATCCATCTTCGACATATAAAATACAAACATACAACTAGCCCCTGGGTGACACTGCAGTCCCAGCTGTAGAGCAAAAGCTTCATCCTGGGAAATGGCTTTTGAAAAATATGGCAAATTCTCAATGACCCAGGAACATTACAATTTTTTTGGCTGAACTATTTATATCCTTTTAGAAACTCCAAACTGATACAATATAGTTTGCGGGTTATAGTGACATTTACGGTCCTTGTCCCTGATACACTTGATCATATCCGGATGACTCCTTTCAGTCACCTGTTATGCCAGAACTCTCCAAATCTGCTCCCCATACTCATATTGAAACCCTTTGAGACTTATATGACCCACAATTTTAGTTCTATAACTTTATATTCAGAATGCATTAACAATGACCTAGTAAACGCCCATCTGTCTTTCCTTAGCAAGATTGAATATCTCAGGTGTGAAGTATGGGGTTATGCTCAGATATCATCTTGGGGCCAACTTCTATTTTAGGTTGGGATATTATGTCCAATTTCACAAACACCAGAACTATTCTGAAATATTATTTATGTAGAATCTAATAGAAAGTATATCCGGCGTAACTGGGTTAAGAGTCCTCCATAAATCTACTAACCCACAAACCCTGGCCATGTCATTTACTGATTGCCTAACTTTCACCATAAGACCAGTTGCAGCTCGATTTGTCGAATCTATTTTATAACTGATTACACAATTAAAATCCCCAAGCATAATGAGCTCCCGGGGCCAGTGTGGTAGCTCAAGATTCAGCATGTCAAATATACTTTGGTCATCCGTTTTCGACTACCCACGAGCCAGAACAAAGAGGGAGTCCCAAGACACAGGGGTTCTAATGGAATAGAATATAAATACAAAAGGAACCCTCATTAAGGTTCAATCCAATCTAACCTCAGTAAATGGTGGCACCAAGATGGATCAAATGACAGAACAGAGATTGACTTCCATTCTATGGAAAAATTAAATAGTGGTGTATATATACAAAAAACATGAAAAATGATATTATTTCATCAAACTAATCACACAGATATGTACAAAAGTATATACATATACATACATCAGATCAATCGGAAACGAGCACAATCGCTCGGCTGTACTAAATATAGAATACAAATATACAGTGTATACAGATACATAACTCAATCTGTTTCGTATCAGAGTATCACCAAAAAAGTAAACTTCAGATAAGTGCTCATATCTCATCGCGATCATTTAGACCCTGCCTTGCAGTATGGTACTTTTCTATCAACTGTGCTTCCAGTCTATTAAAGTTCATTTGAAAGGTGACCTTATTTGGGGATTTTACCACCAACAGCACTGACCACCTGATGTCGTTTTCATTATGATTCTGCTCACTGAAGTGCTGAACTACGGAGGCCCCCTGAGTTTTACAACAGATTCTGTATTGGTGTTGCATTATCCTCAATTTCACTGTCTAAATCGTTTGTCCTATATAAACCTTATCACAAGGACATATAGGAGAATACACGACATTTCTCGTATTACAGTTAGAAAAACTGTTTTGGACATGCTTAATATTGTTCAACATCGCAAACTTGGAATTGGTAGTATGTGGGCACACCCTGCAGCTATTACATTTAAAATGTCGGCCCACTGGTGGGAGACCCAACATGTTTCTTATGTTGCCCATGGGTGGTGTCTCCCGAGCTGCTTTCACTAAGTGTTGCCCTATATTCTTTCCTTTACAGAATGCGAACAAAGGTTTGGGGATGTCAAATTGCTGAATAAGCCTCCAGTTCCTCAAAATAATCTGTTTGATTTTGTTGACTTTAGGGTTATACGTGAACACACATGTTATCCGGTCGGATGTCTGTTTTTCCTTGGGCATTAGTAAAGTATCTCAGGGGGTAAACCACGCTCTTTTTAACGCCATTCTAACCAGTTTCCTGGGGTAACCTCGGTTATATAACTTAGTTTGTACTTTTTCAGCATTTACAAAGTAGTCCATTTTGTTGGTACAATTACGGCGAATCCTGAAAAATTGGCCGTACGGAAAATTTTCTTTTAAGGATCTGGGATGGCCACTAGAAAAGTGCAATAACGTATAGCGGTCTGTAGGCTTAGTGAAGAAACATACTTCTAGGGACCCTTCGTTGTTACATACACTCACATCAAGAAAATTGATTTCTGATGCCCTCCTCTCGGTCCTATATCTGACTCATATAGGGTTGTATAGTGTTTTCAGTCTATGATCTGCTAACCATGCAAATATACCAATTACATGGTAATTAGCTAACTCGGTAATGCTTTAGGCATTTGCCTAGGAACAAGAATTGATATAGTGTCTTTCATACATGTATATACATGTGTGGATGTAGTGTCTTTTTTGTATATATGTATGGATTTTAAGTAATGTATATATGTTCTGTTTTAGCCCTGAAGAAGTCTTGACAGAGACGAAACGAGTTGGCTAAAAGAATCAGTTTGTGATCATTGGATTTTAAACGTCTGAATATATTAATAAACAACATACCTTTCTTAATATTGTAGTAACTTGCAGCAGTCACTTGCTGCTTCGTACCATCCCTCTCAACTGTAGCACGATCAACCCATACACAAACCTTGCTTTTAAGCCATCCAGGGAATTCTTTCACACCAGGTTCACGCCACTTGAGAGAAACTAACGGCAGCACCCCAGTCACTGCACCCTGTATGACCAACCAATTTCTTAAGCTCTTCAGATCACGATAATCCATTGGAAATTGAGAGTTGAATATTTTCCATGATCAGACGGTTAACTCTTTCAACCAAACCATTCGCTTAAGGCCTGAACATGGCAACCCTCTCATATTGAATGCCCAACTTGCAGAGAAATTCTTGCATTTATTTGGACACTAATTGAACTCCATTATCAGATTCACGTACCTTAGGAATCCCCTCATTCATAAAAATCCTTCCCACGAAGCCAATCACTTTTTCAGTTTCGATGCATTCTGCACTCTCAACAACAAACAACTTGGAGTGGTAGTCCACCAGCTCCATCAAAAACTTACAAGGAGAACCAAGTTTGGAGAGAGGGCCAAGAAATAGACAGGACCACCCTTTCCCATGGACCCTTAGGAAATTCCAAACAAGCAAGAGGAGGCCACCGCACAATTTTAGTTTTATCACTTATATCGCACGCATGACACTGCTTGACAATCTCCTCACTATATTTTTCCATCCCAGGCTCCAAAATGACTGAAGTACATGTCTTTCATTTATGTTTCTTCCCAAATGTCCCCAGTGAGCAAGTTTCACAATCTTAGTCCTTAGAGCTGCCAGTGGCACCAACTGGTTCCTTCTCCACAACTTACCTTCACTCAAGTCAGTTTCAACGTGGTAATAGCTTCTGAAATGGGTATCTTGGACAAGATTGTCCCTCCATCCTTCTGACACACCACACATGACCCGCTGCAGTATATCATCATTCAACATAGCAGTATCCCACTACGCTTTGTCAAAGGCTTGTTACTCGCTGCATTTAATTACATCACAGCAACTTCTAACTCCTCCCCAACAACATCCAGAAGCATTCTAGACAGATAGTCTGCTACCACATTTTTTAGACCTTTCATATACTCCACTTCAAAGTTATACTCCAGCACTGATAATATCCACCTGGAAATCCTGGGAGTTACACTCCCTTCAAGACCCCTGCTTCCTTTGAACAAATGTACAAGGGGCTTGTGATCAATGCAAACATTAATAGGTAAACCCCAGACAAACGCCTTGAAGTGCCGGATCCCCCAACAGCACGCCAGAGACTCCTTCTCAATCACGGAGTACGATCTCTCTGCTCCTTTTAGTTTCCTAGATGCAAACCCAATGATCCTTTCCTCTCCATCACTCATCTGAGTCAAGACAGCTCCAATGGCCACAGGACTAGCATCTGTAGTAATGAATGTCCTAGCCTTAGCATTGAAATGCCCAAGGGTAGGTGCATGAAGAATACCAGATTTTACCCTATTTAACGCCTTGTCACAAATGTCATCCCATTTAAATGTAGCACCATTCTTCCTCAGTAGCCTCAAGGGCTCGACAATTTCTGTAAAACCACTCACGAATTTGGAGCAGTACTCTGCTAGCCCTAGGAAAGACTTCAGCTGGTCCTTATTGAGAGGAGTAGGAGCACCCCTGACAGCAGGAACAATATTCTTTTTGGATATCTCGTGTCCCAGATATGCCACACAACCTTTCCTCAATTGACATTTTTCTTTTTTTATGGTCAATCGGTGTCTCTCCATATGAGTCAGAACCTCATTCAGTACTTTGTCATGGTGTTCATAGTTTTCCCCTACAACCAACACATTGTCCTGAAAACACAAAACATCTTTCAGTCCCACAAAAATCTCTTGCATAACCCTTTGAAATACCGCTGAGGCAGATGCCAAGTCAAATGGCATTCTACAATAGCGGAATGCACCCAGCGGGGTTACAAACGAGGTAAGGGGTCTTGATTCTTCTCTAAAATCAATCTGATGATAAGCTGTAGACATGTCGATTACACTGAATACAGCCCCTCCACCCATGGTAGTCAACATCTCAGAAATATTAGGCAGGGGTTGCCCGTCGACCCATATATTTGTATTCAGATCACGCAAGTCAACACACAAACAAATCTTTCCCCCATCCATGGGTGTGACCACAATAGGCGCCAACCACTCTGAGGGCTCAATAATCCCTTGTTTTTCAAGCTGTTCTTGAAGAGGACCTCTTACAAGATGTGGTACACTCCTTACTCTATGTACAATAGGTATCACATTCTTCTAAAGAATAATTTTGTGGGAAAAGTTCATGAGTTTCCCCAACTTTTCAGAAAAAACTTTGGAGAATTTATACATCACATTTGCAACATAACTTAACATCATGCACCATAGTAGATTTAACAGGCTGAGCAGCATTGGGATTCAATACAATCCCTAGGTCTTTTTGGTGGCGCCAACCCAACTGGAACCCGGTTTTGTCAAAAACACACGTCCATACACTTTCCTCCCACCAAAGCAAATTACCATCCACTTAAGCCCCAAGATATCAATGGTCTTACCACCGTACCCTTGATATCAGGCATGTCCCAAGACCCCATGTTACTCATGCCACCCCAAACTTTAAGATACATATCTTTGGATAGTAAAGTGTATAAGCTCCCTGAATCAACTAACATCCTAACATCATTCGAATGGCACAATGGGGTTTTTCTAATTGGTCAGTGCTTTCTGTAGCAACACTACCACTCACCTCACCATTGCAGCACACCTCCTCAGAACACTAAATGCCATCCACACAACATCAACTCACGAATGCGCTCACAGGTGTCATCTACTTCTTTAACGTACTGGGTTTTCGTCCTGCACACTTTTACAAGATGACCGACCTTGCTTCCCAAACGCTTCAAAAATTGCGTTCCTAGCTATACATTTAGGGTTGGAAGCAATTTGACCAGGTGCACCACATCGATAACATTTGACTGCGCATGCTCCGACTCCGGGAACAGTACCAGTGATGCGAGAAGTTTCATTGGCTGTGTTAAGGGGCTTGTATTGTAACTTAACAGTGGGTTTCATGGTCTTAGTCTCATCAATACATGCATGGATCTCAGATCCCTTAGAAGCCACATTTCTTGATCCCAAATCTGTGGGAACCATAGAACTACTACACTTGTCCATTTCTTTTATCCACAAATCGGTATGTTAAAGTCCCTTTGCCATCTGTATCGCCTCCTCTGAAGTAGAATCCTTGGTAGTAACTTTTCACGCGCCTTCTTATTACTTGCACACCTCACTATTTGATCTCTTATTAGGAAATATCCAAAATTTTTAAAATGACAAGCTCATCTCCAGTGTAAAGATTCACTCCATGCAGGATGAAGAGAAAAAAATCTATATTGTAGAAATTAGCAACGGGTACCTCCAACTTCCTCCTCCAGCTTCACAACTCTAACGCCTGCCACTTCAAAGACTAACATTCTATCCTAGCGACAAGCCTTCATTCTACTTTTACAAAACTCCACAGTGCTGCATGGCTAAATACTTTTACGGTCCCAGAGGCGAGACCTGTTAACTATGCCAATGCTATATGAAGCCCCATACAATTACAGCTATAGCAATGGGGATCCCATCTGGATATAAGTTTAAACACTTAGACAGAGAAGTGAAGACAGGCGGTGGTCTGGCGATAATACACAAGGACGACATAAAGGTCACTATACTTGAGCAACATCAAAGTTTACAACTAGAAATTATGTTTTTTAAAATCGACCTAACCAGCCACACCTCCTGGAAAGGCGCCCTGGTTTATCGTCCACCAGGACCAAACCCTGATTTTCCACTCACTCTTCAAGAGCTCTTAGCTCCCTGTCTTAAATCTAAAGAAGACTTTATTCTCTTGGGGGATTTTAATATCCATGTAGATCAGCCAACATTACCTGAATCCTACTCCCTTCTTACGGATCTATTAAACTTAGGTCTAGAATTACAAAATAAAGGACCTACGCATAGGGGTGGCCATACGTTAGACCTAGTTCTCTCCAATTGTACCAAACTAATCTGTCTTCCAGCAAGAGAGATTCTATGGACAGCCCACTTCCTCTTAGAATTTAAATTATTGACTCCTAAGAGACCTACTAATAAAGCACCATCCCCTCCTACCTGGCGCCGTCAATGGCATAAAATTTCCATAAGTAATTTGCAGGAAATTTGGATACAACCCACCATACTGACAGGAGACACAGCAGACATAGCGTTGGCCAAACTCAATGACTCAATTAAGCGAGCCATAGATATCTTGGCCCCTTAAAATTACATAAAGAATATCCCTCTTCTAAGCAGGAACGCTGGTACACATTGGAGCTAAGGGAAGAAAAGCAGAAATGTAGGCGAGCAGAGAAAAAATGGAGAAGAAATAAGACTGAGGAGACCCGAACAGTTTTTCTACATGCTCAACTAAAATACTATAAAAACATTAAGCAGGCCAGGAAAAACCGCTTAATGCAACAGCTAGTAGAAGCAGGTAACTGTCCCAAGGAGCTCTTTAAAATACTGCAAAACGTTGTTAAACCCGCTGCATGTGAGAGCTCTGATGAGTTCTCACAGACTTTATGCAATGAAATATCGCTTTTCTTTGAGAATAAAATAAACACTATTTATGAAAAAATAGTGGCAGACACTAACAGTATGGGTGACACTAATAAGCCTACATCCTTGACCCCGCTAAAGCATAACACACATCTGCTATCATCTTTTCCTCCAATTGATAGCACAGAGCTCCCTCCTCTTATCACTCACATTAAATCTGGATCTCCAAATGACCTCCTCCCTGCTAAGATGGTTCCCCCTCTGATTTCTCTCCTGGGGCCCTCCATACAGAGGGTTATTAACATCTCCCTCATCAAAGGACAGGTCCCAGCAGAATGGAAAAGAGCGGTGGTAAACCCAATACGGAAAAAAGCGGCATCCCCATGGACCGACCTCTCTAACCTGCGTCCTATTTCACTCTTGCCATACATCGGCAAGATAGCTGAGAAGCACGTAAACACCTATCTATCAGAACATCTTGAAGCGACGGAGGGCCTGGACTACTCACAATCTGGTTTCAGGCCGAACCACAGCACCGAATCAGCCCTTCAAACAGTGACCAATAACATCAAAATGGCACTGGATGAGGGCAGCTCTATGATTCTGGTGCTGTTGGACCTCTCCGCCGCTTTTGATACGGTGTCTCACAAGGTGCTCCTCGATCGCTTAAAGGACGTAGGTTTGGAAGGAGTGGCTCTGTCATGGATGGAAAGCTTTCTATCTGGCCGCTCCCAAGAAGTTAGGCTGGGTTCCCACAAATCCATCCATAGGGAGCTCAATAAGGGAGTGCCACAGGGCTCTTGCTTAAGTCCGACACTATTTAATGTGTATGTGGCCCCCTTAGCCAACTTAGCAAGATCATTTGGGTTTACCCCGGTGTCGTACGCCGACGACACCCAACTCCTCTTTCCTTTTAAAAATCTGACACCTGCAATAAAAAGATCCTTTGCAGATTGTATGAGAGCAATATCAGAATGGATGTCATCAAACTGTCTTCAATGTAACGTAGGGAAAACAGAGGTCATGCTGTTTGGACAAGCGGCAATACATTGGCGACCTGAATGGTGGCCCTTAGAATTAGGCCCTGTTCCCAGCCCTAAGAGCATGGTCAAAAATCTTGGAGTGTTATTAGATCAGACACTCACTTTTAAAGACCACGTAAATCAAGTGGCTAGTACCTGCTGTCGGGCAATTGGGATGTTAAGAAGAGTGTTCCCCTATCTGCCAGACTGTCACAGAAAAACACTTGTGCAGGCGTTAGTCATCAGCAGAGTGGATTATTGTAACGGCCTTCTATCAGGAGCAAATGAAGGACAGTTCAAAAAGTTACAAGTGATCCAAAATACGGCAGCAAGGACAGTCCTTAATGTTCCCCCTAAGACTCCCTCTCGCCCTCTACTGATTACACTCCACTGGTTACCAGTGAAGAAGCGAGTGCAGTTTAAGACCTTATGCACCATTCATAAGAGTGCGATAGGTGAAGGTCCAAAATATCTGGCCAAAATCTTTCAGCCATACGCCCCTGGGCGATCCCTGCGCTCTGGTAACCTGCAGTTTCTACAGGTGCCCAGAATAAAGAAGTCCAGACAAGGAGGTCGAGCGCTGGCCCATATGGGACCAAGGCTCTGGAATTCTCTTCCTCTCGAGGTGAGATCTCTCACCAGCCATCTGACCTTCCGAAAGATCTTAAAAACACACTTATTTTCCAGCAACTGATCTTTCCCTTATAAATTGTACCATCCTCTCTGACTAGGGACCATCTGGAGTTATGTTCTCACTGGCAAAGCGCGGATACCCCTTCGGGGGTCTATTCAGGCGCTCTATAAGAATATAAATAAATAAATATTGTAATGGTGACAACTTCTCAAAAGGTGCCTACTGCTCTATATAGAAAATGGTATGGGGTGATTAATTCACCAGCCTGAACTGGCCTACAGCAGCAAATTGGTAAATGTGTCCACAAGCAAAGACTGGTGAATAGGAGGATGAGGAGATTGAGCCACAAGCCTGAACATGTATGCAAAGAAAAGAGGGGCATACGGAAAAGGGTAGTGCCATTTGGGGAAGTGTAAGCATGTACCAGGGAGATGCCTCTGAAAAGAAGATGGGATTGGAGGGTAGGAGGACAAAGTCTAAGATCAAGCATGGCACAAAAGGAGAGATAGAGAAAGGGGACAGGGACATAACAGTGAGGGATATCAAAGGGGGGGGGAGGGGGGGACAGCTGCAGGGTCCTTTCATTCCCGCAGTTTAAATTAATGAATAGCTCTTCTATGCAGAGAGGCCAATGATTATTTGGGCTTGGAGTACCAAGTAAAAACATTAACATGCATTAAATCCTTGCATATCAGGTGAGTGCACTTTTGGACCAAATACTTTTATAAGCAATTAACAGTTAGTGAAATGCCAACATAACAGTAAAAGCCACGCTAGAGCACACTATAAAGAGCAGCCTCTCACCTAGCCCCAATCCTCTATGTCAAAGACCCTCCTGTCCCCATCACACATACTTCTGTGTCCTAGATCACAGATACCTTTAATCTGGCATCAAACAAAACCTAAATAATGTTACTAGACCTGCAGGCCAAGTGACGTAAATAATCTACTAGACTTAACTGTAGTGCACTTGACATAAACTCATCTCACAGATTGTGTGATCCTAGGCAAATATTTCATTTTACTGAGGGACTTTTTTCTTCATTGCCACATAGGAAACTACCTTCAAATATGTGAGGCTAGAATGTGTGCAGTACAAAAAAAACTCGTTTGATTTAATAAGCTAAACTTTTGCTCCATGTATAATCAAACTCTAGCTCGCATATATGGTACACATGACCCCTGAATTTCCTCTTACTTCATTAACAGAATTGTTATCAGGGCCGGAGACAGGAATGTTTCTCAGTTCATATTTAAAAACTCTCTTTTAATAAATGTATCACTAAAGCATTATGCAGTAGCTCACTGTCATTTACAGAAATTTTTTAATTGAACGGCCACAAACGTTCCCACCACCATGCAGTTTTACTGATACAAAGTGTGACAATCTAGTTACAGCAAATATTTATAATTTGCACTTCACCAAGTAAAGTATTTTCTTTTGTTTTGATCACATTAAAATCGGTTTCCATCTCACCTTAGAATTACAAAGAAGTACTTTTCTAACTACTGAAACATATTTTGAAACATTTGTACTGTTCATTTACAAGCTATTTAAAAGATGTGTGCCCAACATGCCTGCTAAACAGTTATCGCTCCAAAATCCTCTAACTTTTGCAGTAAGAGAAATAAAAGTAAATCTAAATCTTCAGGAAAGAATTGGCACCAATTTGTCAGAAGACATAGCCTGACATTTGACCTCAGTCTTTAAAAACACACAGCAAATGTGACAAGATAAAAACAAGATTTAAAGGCATCTTTATCCCTTATTCACTCTCGAAAATGGGCCAGTAGTTCCTAACAAATAGCTTGACCTGATAAAATCTGACTTGCCACAGCAAATTGCATGGTGAGGCCCGCTTACTACAAAACTATTATCTAAATCATTAAGGGATGGTAGAGGCAAAATGAGGTAGACTCGTCCTCCAAACTGAAATCCAATAAGCAAAGAAGAGTCCCTCCAGCTAGGGAAGAATGGAGATGCAACCTCCTTGTAGGACGTGAAAATGAAAACTGTCTTTTAAGTAACCCTCACCCACAAGGGTTGCCACATGGTGGCATGCTTCATAATAGGGTTCATCCCTGCCATTCTATGGACCGGGTTATGCTATTACATGCAAAGACGCAGGAGCACTTCACAAACAAATGTTCCTTTACACCTATGTTGATTGGAATTATGGAGTGGGTTACTTCTATATAAAAGATTAAAAATATCTAACTAGTGGGAAAAAATAACTTTATTCACTCCCCTAGTTGATATGTTAAAATCTGGGGATGTCGGGAAACGCTGAAGGCATAGGACCTACTGTTTCCCTGATCTACTAGTTTCAAGCCCTACCCCAACGCTTTTCTTCAGAACCAAAAAGGGGGGAGGGGGGATGTTCCCACTCCTAGAGTTGCATTGACTCATAATGAACACAATAAACAAAATGTGCGGGTAAACGGGTCACCTTCCCAGTGAAGGAGTAGCATTGATGAAGATTTGACTACAGGCGTCCCTAATTTCCAGCTTGACTCATGAGACCTATTTATGGTCTCTCATGATTTTTGAAAATTTAAACAGACCAATTTAGGTGCTGTATAACTTTTATTGCCTCGTATTTTGTTTACTGTGTTCATTATGCAGACCCTACAGCATTTCGCGATTCACGAAAAAAATCGCGAAATTAGCTGGCTAGCGCAAAGGCTATATGATGGTGGTATTTATTAACTCGGTCGCAAAATAAGGGTCTCCCAGCAGGCATAAAAATGGTGGCTTGTTATTGGCTGTACGCAAACACGTCACTACATGTCGCCGTACAGCTGAGCCCTAAAATAGTTGCTTCCTCCAGCCACACTGTGACAAGCAGTAGGTCAGGCCGCCGGTTTCTAACATATGCGCTTGCGAACCGTCATATGTAGTACTGGACCAGTTACCTCCGTACACGAAATGAGGGGGGGGGGGATCTGTATGACTAATTACACAACAATTTAAAAAGCACTTCGAATTGAATTTTTTTTATGTAATTCTTTTATAGTTCTATTCTTTCTAATGCAGGATGTTAGAGTGCTTTGCATCACACCCACATATTAAACAGAGACAATAAATCATACACGTGTGAATTAAATGTCTATGACGTTGCATATAAAAAAAGGGTTACAAGGTGCAAGAGTCCCCTATCATCCATAGTACAAGGCATTAGGCTGTATTAGAAAGATTACAAGGTAAGAACTGCAAATAAAAAAAGATCTCTGTGACATAAGCTTGGGGGGGGGGCTCGCAGAGGAGTTGTGGTGGGAATAATCTCAAATTTAGAATGTAGAGTGCACACACAGCACCTGTAAGTCACATTGCGGTTAGGCTGTATTGTGAAAGGGCTTACACCCACCCTCATGACACTGATCTGCGTAGCAGTGGCGTAACACAGTGCCCGGCAGCCCCCGCGGCTCGGTGGGCCCCCCCCCCCGTGCTCCATGGGGCCCCCTCAGCACAATACTCTGACTGGAGGGCTCCTGATTGAATCCAGAGGGGGTGCCTCCACGTACCTTGCAGGAGGGCTCCCTCTGGTTTCATTACACCAGTGCTGCATTGAGCAATATTTAACAAGCTTATATTAGCCATGGCAATGCACTAACACCCACTACGATCCTGTGCCCTAGGGCGCCCGAGGAAGAGGTATCATGCCTCATAGGTCCAGGAGGCAGTGGTCCCCGGCAGGAGTGCGTACATGGGTGCTAAATCATCCCATGGAGAAATAGGACCCCCTCTCATGAGGTTAGGATTGGAGCTGTGCTTCCATAGAGCTGCAAACACTTTAAACATACCTATTTCAAAGTGGAGTACTCTGCTAAAACAGTTTCCATCGATTTAAGGCTGAAAATTAATGATTATGAGGAAAATAAAGTGCTGCAAAAATGTCGCTAAATTTCCATATTTGTGCCGCTAAATTTCCATATTTGTGCCGCTAAATTTGCTTGTTTATGCCGCAATATCCTGGGGGGTCTAATTATGAGTCAATGCAACTCTGGAGGTGTATTTATGTAAAAAACGGATCTAGACAAGCAGATTCAACCCAGCATGATCTTACTATTGTGAACTTGAGAGGGACCTTAATTATAGAGACAAACACCACTGAACACAGTTCTTGTTTGATTCCAAGCCTATATACATTCTCTGCAGAGAAATTTTGAAGTATGTAACAAATTTGTAGAGTGCCTGGAACTCCTGGAAACTATTTGCAAAGACCATAAAAACACTAGAGTTAGAGTACTCATATGCCTAATGTTGAACGTTTGCTGCTGAATCAGAAAACAAGGAACTGCTGATAGAGGCATAGTTCAGAGAAACATCGGAGTGACAACTACAGCATTGCCCACAGCTTGCGAATGAGTATTAACCCACGCTCATTTACTTTACACGTAACTATTATCTTACTGTTTATCAATGTTTGATGTATAGGGTTAACATTGCGAGAAACAGAGATCTAATGAGTCAGATTCCTCTGTTCCAGGTCTCCATCCCTGCAGTACCCTCTCTAATTCCATTCCCCTCATATGGCTACTCTGATCATCGGTAGAACAAATTCAGAGTCGGAGGTGCCAGAAGGTGGGGTTCTTAAGGAAACAAAACAACCCTTGACACTTTCGGCCTCATCAGGCTGTACACTTGAGAGCAGCATACATACGGTGGCCTAACAGGACCACGTCAGAGTTACCCACTTTAATGTTCCGCTTCGGAGCTCTGCGAGGTTGGCATCCTCTGGCGACGTCTGAGTTCTCGTGGTTTATTCAGGCCTCTTAGGAGTTCCTGGTGCCTACCCCATCTGGGTGCTGTAACCTTTAGATGCCACTAGAGGACACGCACATGTTTTGGAGGCCACGTGTCTTGCTGGTCTGTTCTTCTGTCACAACTCGTTCAGCTGTTCAGGGCCTCAGTCTGGCAATTACTCTACTCCATGTTGGTTTCATCATCCCATTCCAACTCCAGTTGCCGGTTTTGTGACCGTGGAATTCCCAACTGCAGGTTTTCCCTGGCAGCCAGTTCTTGCTTTGGGCAAAGTTACCTACCAACAAGAACTGGCAAAACATCCCAGATTTTTTTTTCTGTCTGCACAAACTAATTAAGGCCAGCATATCTACTTAACTTAACTTAATATGGCACATTCTCAAAAGCAGGCCATAGAAGCTGTGGAGTAACAATATGGTTACTTCTTAATGAAGGGTTCATTGATGTCCTGGGTGCTTTGTTCCAACAGGCCATTTATTCAGCAATAAAGTGTATTTATATGCAACACCTGCTGGTTGCAGCCAAAGCCAGTATTCTCCCTTACAATAAGGTGGATAAGAGACCACCCCTCCCCCACCCCTTGGGAGGCCCAAAGTTACCGGAGGATTCATCCATGAGCAAACAGGTAGTCCCTAAGGGGCAGCAAAACCCTACACCATCCGATGTTTGAGAGGCTGTGTCCAGTCTATTATAAGAGAAGGGCAGCGGCACAAGCTAGTCAGGAGACAGACAACTTGGATTACACCCCCCCTTCCCTGGTGGCACTTCTTTCCTCCTCCAGGGAGAGGATGACTGGGAAGATTCTGACAAACCTGAATCTGAGGATGAACCAGGTCCCAGCAGATTGTGGAGGCCAGAAGGTGGCCCCAAAAGAACCAGAACTAACTATTGATAATGCAGACTATACAAAGCTGGCTGACTCCTCAGACTTGTTTAACCCTAATTATATTTTTCATACCCATTCCTCAAACCAGACCCTGATGCCGAAGGTGGCTAAAAATGGCCCAGACAATCACTGGTGGGAAAAGTAGTGAAGACCCCCGAAATGGCAAAGTTTATAACAAAATGTATTAAGGACCTGAAGAAGGGCCTTGATCTCTCTTGGAAGTCATGTGAGGGCAAACTTTTGGACGTCTTGGGGCATTTCACCAAAATTATAGATATGGCCGAAGAAACCGGGGAAACCAGCCATCTCAGTGACCCAGACATCCTCTCAGGCTGGGATCAACGTGCTATGTGGTTCCTGGGTAAAGCGAACTGTGCCCTCTCCTCTGATCGCAGGAGGTCACTGCTAATAAAATTGAACAGCTGGCCACGTCAGAGGCAGACCAGGTGGCCGAATGTGGCATCTATGGAGACCCTTTTATCAAAGAACTTTCCAGATTTGTCGCAATATTTTCCTCTTGATAAGGTGTAACAATCCAAGCAGAAAGTTTTCGGCCAGAAGATTTTTGGAGGGACTGGGAGAGGCAGGGGGCATTCACTCGGCTGTTCATAAAATACAGCTCCCAACAAGTTACAAACAACGAGATCCATGCAATGGCAGGACCAGGGGAGATTTTGGGGATTCTTCCCCTCTTGTGGTACTGGACGGGGTAGAGGTGGCAAAGGTGCATTCAGAGAAGCTTTCAATGTCCCTAGAGGAGCTAAAGAGAAGAGTACCCTTTCTTTCCCTGCAAGTTTGGGAGGCAGACTACGCTTCTTCCTTTCCAATTGGAGGTCCTTAACAAGCCTCGGTTCTTCAGACGATACAGCGTTTCCATATAGAGTTCTTCAGAACCCCTCACCAAAGGATCCGTCCCATACCTTTGACCTTCTCACAAGAAGCTGATCAGTTGATAGATCGGGAAGTAAATAGCCTGCTAAAGAAAGGGGCTATAACTTCAGCACCTCTTCACCCCAGAGGGTTTCTCAGCACCTTATTTCTGGTGGAGAAGAAAGTCGAGGGGTTTCGTCCAGTCAGTTCAACAAATGGGTTGTCTATCGGCGTTTAAAAATGGAGGGCATGCACCTGCTCAGAGATATACTCCAGCCGAAGGACTGCTGGTACACCCATACCTCAAGGGTACCCATCTAACAATCCCAGTTCTCCCTCCTCATCTGTATTTTCTTCATTTTGAGTGGAGGAGGCAGATCTACATATTCACGTGGCATCCATACAGTCTTTTCTCCGGCCCTTGGTGCTTCACCAAGGTAGTGAGGCTGGCCATAGAATGGCTCCAGGCACGAGGGGCCAGACTTATGTGTCCATATGACATTCTTCTCATGTATCAGGACCGGGTTTGTCTGCAGGAACAGCTCCAGATGGAACTGCTCTGTTACAGAACTGCTCTGTTACAGAACATTGGCTTTATGATAAACTACAAAAAGTCCTAGGTCAAACCCACTAAAAGGATAGTCTTCCTGGGGTTTGTTATTGATGACACTCATCAGTCCCTGAGATTGCAGTAGAAGATGATCGCCTTGATACACATAGAGCTTCAAAGAACTTTACTGAAGGAAAAGACCCTGCTAAGACACTCACTCAAGAATGGTAGGCCTCCTAGCGTCCTCAAAACAAGCCATTATTCCAAGTCCCCTACACTACAGGTACCTACAGAGACTAAAGGTGACGTATCTATATTGCGTGGAGATTTCACTGAACAGGGAGGGTCAGACAGAAGATTAAGTGGTGATTGGAATACATGCAGGCTTGTAATGGCAGGGCCGGGATTTCGATCTACCCCCAATATCATAATAAAATTGGATGCAAGTCACCTAGGTTGGGGGGCCAGGTGTGAGGATATTACCTCCAGCTGTCACTGGGCTGGCGAAAAAGAAACTTTAAACATCAACTGCCGGGTGCTTCTTGCCGGTTTCTTCATGGTAAGATGCCTAGTATCGAACAAGGTGTACTGACCCTTTTTTCTGAAAATGGACAATGTGTCAGTAGTGTGGTAAATAAACCGCCTGAGAGGAAAAAGTTCCAAGGTTCTAGTGAATCTGGCAACAGACTTGTGTCCCCATTGTCTACTCCACAATATCTTTGACAGCGGAGTACCTTCCGGGGAGGCTGTATCGGACAATGGACTGACATTCCAGAGATCTAAAAAAAACTCTAGTGCAAAATTGAACCCATACCTCTTCCAGGGTCTGATGAACAGATGGGGACCGTGCAGACAGACCTTTTTGCCTCACGTCTGGATCACCAACTTCTGCGATTGCACAGCTGGCGTCCGGATCCCCAGCAAAAACCACAGATGCGTTCCTACAGAATTGGAGTCAGATTATGGGATACCCTTTTCCACCTTTTTTGATGATCAACAGACTGATATCCCTGGTCAGGCAACGACAAGCAGAGTTGGTTTTGGTGATGCCTTTTTAGAGATCTAAAGCCTGGTATCTAGTTCTTCTTAAACTTTCTATGGATTCTCCAATCTCTCTGCTCTAGATTATGAACCTATTGAACATGCACACGGCAACTTCCATCATTCGCTACAGGAAGGGGCTCTCCAACCGATAGTGTGGAAGATTATAGGTCACGCCGGGAGGGTCCAGGATTATCTCAACCAGCTCTCACATTATTAGCAGAGCATGGGCGGATTAGACTATCAAGCAGTACAAATCTGCATGGTACAGGTGGGCAGGCTGGTGCATGCGAAGGGGTTTGGATCAGGTGTAGTAGAGCTAGTTAACTTCTAATCGGAGTTAGCCGAGAAAGGTTTGGTGTACAGGACCATCAATACTTGTTGGTAAGCATATCAGCAGGCCATTTTCCTTTTCAGGATTTCCCAGTATAGGAACATCCTCTAATGCTTAAAGAGAGTGCCCGATAGGCTAACCCGATACTCTGTAGGGATAAGTATACTTTGCATATTTTATTCTTTCAGTATGTTATGAACTGTCATTGAGACGTGTTTAAGCATTGATCACTGTGATATGTGTACTAAGCATTACGTTTAGTAAATTACGACCTGGTTTTATTCATTCATTAGGAGCTGAACAGAAACGAGACGTTTGATCACACACGGATGAGAATAATTCTCATGATGAAAGTAGCACCTTTCCTTGATCATCAATCTCCTATTCATTCAGGTCTATATACAAGATGGAACAAGTCCATTGGTGACTGGGTTATGGATTTTAAAGACTCGTGGGAAATGTAGTCTGTTAGATATTATTTAAATTGTTGGGCTGCTGAGCTAAAAAATACAGTAAGAGATGCATAATCCTCGCTCCGTGTCCTTAATATAAATGAAACTTTCCTTCACATTAGCTAGGAAATTTTACATTACAGTCAATATATATCATTAACATTTATTTTACACAAAATGGCTGAAACTTCATACTGTCCCCAATATCTTAAAGGAACACATGTCTGTCATGTAAGTACCAAAAAAGCACCGATGCTACACAGGTCCTGCAGGAATGTACTATAGACAGCAGCCGCTGATCTACCCACAAATACATTTAAAGAATAGGCGTGTTCATATAATAATTTACATTTCAGAAAGTTGGAGGCCATCACCTGTTTCCTGCAATTCTGACCAATTTTACGAAGAGCAAACTGTCATAGCTAATGGTGTATACTTGTTTGCATTCATCAACAAGCGTATTAACAATACATCTGTAACAGCATTTAAACATGCAGCTCGCAGAAAGGCAGCTGTGTGTAAGGGTATACTAAATGCCAGTAGATCTCACCCCAAGTTAAAAATAAGTGCTAACCCCTATGAGAAGATGATTAGAGTTAGAAGGAAGTGCAGCATGGGCACAGGTTTCCAAGATTCTCTTTTATTTGATTTAGAGCGTGGATTTCTTAACAGAGGGTATGACCAAAAGGTGTTAAGCTGAGCTAAGAAGAAAGCCCCTCAGGAAAACTACTTTAATCCCCAGACCAAAACATACCAAGTGATCGATCACTGTATCACCGACCCGACTATGACAAAAATGTAGGTACAGTGAATGTATTTTAAAGACTAAATTACAGCAATAATAACTTAATGTGTTCAAAAATCATATACAGATATGGCACTGTGATTAAATATCTAATCTAGTCCAGCTACTCACCTCGAAGAGATAAACAAACTGGATAGCTGATAATTGGAAAAATTTCCATAAGTACTGTACCTGTTCTTTTGACAAGTTCACAATTGAGAAATGCAAAAACTGTAAATTTAACATCAACAGAACTTAAAACATTTGCAACTTTAGAACCTTTCGTAAAAGGTGTGGTGAACGTTCTAATATGTAATTGTAATAATTTATGTAGGTAGCAGAACTTTGTGAGAGAATTCATGAACCTTAAAAAACAAGAACATTTAATATCCAGTAGCAACTCGCTACAGTGTGTAATATAATGTAACCAAGCTTAAATTAGAATTAGACCGTGAAGTGAACTACCCCGTGGGGTATGGGAGGGTATAGGGAACTTCTATTACAAAAGACAAACCTAATGTGGATTAAGTGCCTACTGCAATAAAATAAAGACAACTTTGATTAGAAAATGCAGAATGTCCGAAAAAATAATGTCTAAAGATTGCTGCCTTGCATTCTGTAATATTAGTCATAGTCATTGCTTCTTTGCTGACAAGTTGTGATCAAATAAGAAAATCCAATTAAGATGTGGGATGAATGTTTGATTTCACAATGTTGACTTTTTGTTCAATTATTGTCACCAGCAATAATCATTGTTTCAATTAAAAAGGTTAAAGGTTGTCCAAACAGATTGAAGCCCCAAAAGCCAAATTATTATCAAATAGTCCTTACATGTTGTAAATGGGTGCATGAATGCTCCCAATTTGGTCTGCTCTATAGAATTTCAAGCTAAAAAAGATTCAGTCAATGACTTTGTTCCAAAGGCACTAGTTAACATGTCTTCTAGATAGGCATTTAAAAATACTCCTTACGTGGCCCAGCAAATTCACCCATTCACACTCTTTAGAAATTCAAACCTGTCGAGTTATTGTACGCCTTCCATTTTAAGGCATCAGTTAAAAGTAACCATCTTTTTTAAATTTTAGGAATAAACAACATTATTTTCCTCCCATGACCTTACTTAAAAATCTATCAGTCTTAGAACTGTTTGCATTTTGTAATTGTCATTTTGCTATGGCCTAGCATTTGTTCTCAACAAATAAAATGCCACAGCTGAGGTGAGGTTTTGATACACATAGATAACATAGGTGTTCATTACATTAATTGAGGACTCAAACGGTCAATGGTGATCCCATAATGGTCACACAGACTGCATCCAATCACAACATCAATCTAAACTGTGTTTCAGATATATGAAGAGACATAGAAACTCAATACGGCTACCACAAAACATTTTCCAGTGAATGTATAGTGTATTCGACCTCAGCGTTTCATCTGACGTGCTCATAAGAGACTTCTAGGAGGTCATTCAGAATCTTCATTAGTGAGAACAGACAGTACTTTGACCAACAGAGCAATCTATCAGAAAAGGAAAGCAGTCGTTCAGGTAAGAACTACATATAATGTAGATATGCTTTATTATTTTCATTAACTCAGACTCCTTGCCTGTGCAGTTTGCACTGCCAAAAGAATTAGGTTAATACATTTTTCAAGCCTGATTTGCCTATATGGCTATTTAAATGTCAAAGTATGACGGACAACAAAGGTCCATGACAATTTTACACCATGCATACAGCATTCATTTAACTAATCAGCATAAGTGGGCTTTTCTTATAACTCTGAAATAAAAGACGGGTGGTTGTTCTAATAAGCTAAATGAAAATAGATATGCAATTAAATCAAGATCAATGAAATAATGAGAAAAAAATTACCCTTGTACTTCATTAATAAAAGTTCTCATTGAATATAATATTTAAGATTGCAACTGGACCTATTTGTAAAAATAGATTAATAGTGTTTGATCATGCAGCTTCCAACAGTACCAGAATTACAACAATGTGAGAAGAAACAATGCTGGCAGACATGGCCACATAAACTCATGCAGAGTTCCCCTTCTACGAGGCGAATAGCTATATGAATGCGGGCTAAGCTAATGGATGGATTAGCACAATTAGCAGTGTCCGACAACTTTGTGCATGTCGCTGTTGGCCCTCAAGTGTCACATTGGCAGATGTGGCGTAAAGAACTTGGGATAACTGTTTTCTCAACCTCCGGAAGAATAGAAAGTACGGCCTGGTTTCCAGTGTGCACAAGTAGAGTGTGCTGAAATTGGACAGATTGGTCGAGAGGTGCTAGACAAGTGCAGAGAGCCTGATCGATGATGCTTCTGTGAAAGTTGCTGCTTTTCAACCAGCAAGGAGTGTTTTATCCTGGGAGCCCTACCTAGAAGGGATCCACTCAGGGCAGGGATAGACCCAGTAGAACACAAGGTCCATATAGTTACTGGAAGATGGTCCTCTGGAATGACCTTATCCACTGATGCTCTAATTGCATAGATTGACCTGTATATGATACCAGAATGGAACAGTAAGTGGCAACACGAGAGGATCCCTAAACAGTACGATAATATGTAGGTTGGTCTGGTCACCCTTTTGCCTGCAGTGGGTGATGCAACATTAAAACCCATTTTTACAAGCGGGCAGCGTGTTGATGGCCCCAGATGGGGAGTCGGGTCATCTACTGCCTCACCCTAGCTAGCGCAGGTCACTTTCAGGAGGCCAGCTCTGCAGTGGAATGCACAACACTAGTCCTAATACTGTGAAGGCCAGCAGATACCACCAAGGGAGCCACTGTGACTATGCATTTGGAAAGTTGCGAGGTTTGTTTTTGTACCCCGATATATCCTGGGATGAAAGGTTAGGAGAGGACTCTGAAGAGGTTAACTTAAGACATCTTGTAAAAGAAGCCTTATTGAATCAAAATACTAAAGAATCCACTGGCAAGCGACGGCTTCAGTAACAATAATCTCATTGTTGTCAGTGTTAATATAACTTCATTGGACATGGACAGTCACGCCTATAGCGTAAGCAACTGCCACGGTCTGTGTGTGGCTAGTTACTAATTCTCAATTAAATAATTGCTGCAGGGTATCTCTGTAGAATATACATTTTCATCATTGTTTTTAACAGCAGCTTAAAGTATTTGGAATCACCTTATTTTCTGAAATGCTAATAAATCAGTTCCGTATGATCGTGAACAAGAGAAAAACGTATGTAATGGGGCTACGACTAACAACTCAAACGTTAAAAAAAAAACGAAGAATGAAAATAACTAAGAACGACCTATATTGGAAGTATAGTGCCATGTATAGCAGGGAGTCAGCAAAGGCAGCTGAACAGAGAAGTTCCAGAAAGGAGGGCGAGGTGGGAAGGACTCGGCTCAGGCTGTTCTGTTACTTTCTTACACAGCTCTCAAGTTACATCTTGTCAAGTGATTAGCGCACCTATACCCGTTTAAAATTAGTTTTCTAATACCCGTAGGTTTTTTTTTCAATTAAGAAACATTACGGGTAACATGCTACAAATTAAAAGGAAACAGGACTTAGTGAAATAATTTAAATATAAACTTATAATGGGCAACTGAAGAACTCGAGGTTCATTCACTCACTGGGTCTCTCATACAGATAGCCACTAAAAACGGACTGCTGATTCTTTTGCAGTTTTATATAGCACCAAGTCGAACCGAAGGTACTGGAGCGCTTTATATTAGCACCAATGATACATTAATTGTTTGGTTGGCACGGGAAGATTAAGTGATCAGTCCAGAATCACAGGATGTTGCGCCAAGACTCGAACCTTGTTTCCCAGTTCCAAAGTCGGCGGCTCTGATCGTTACGATATCAAACACAAAATAGTGTGTTATAACTTCAGACAAGCAGCACGAAGTTTTATCGGGTAATTCAACCGATATATTGATTAACGAAGAGGTGACGAATGTCCATGTTTCTTGTTGCGTGCCAACTGTTATGATCTGAACCCCTAAGCGGACATAAGGAAAATAATTCATTCTTGCGGGTGATCTTCAAACATCAAGGCAAAAGTAATCTAAACATTGGTGCGTATAAAGAGTGAGGGGCAGCCAGATGCGGAGGGGGGCAGATGAACAAGTAGCACAAACAAAGAACAAACAGATGGTACAGCGTCTCGTCAGCCTTTGTGCTGCGCAAATTAATGAGGCAAACTGACGACCAAGCCACAGCAGCACTCACATTAACAAATGAAACAGGCCCCAAAAAGCGCTGCCCAAGCCCAGCGCTCACTATCCAGCCCAGAACGGGTTATTTTTCCGTTCACCGGCGCTAAATGAAATGCGCAGGTTACTCGGTTTGGACGTGAATCGAAATCATTCCGGTTACATGTTTCCTATAAGTTGCGAAATGTGGATGGGGAAATGCTAAAGCATCTATGTGATTTAGAACAAGCAAGGAACTAAATTGACCACCCGTCAGCTACTTACACGGGCCATCCGTAAATCCAACTCAACGTCCGTTGTTTGTTATCGATCTTTTGACGGACGACATTTGTCATGTAACTTTAGTACTTCCGGGTCAGATAACAGCCAATCCCATTGCTGAACATAGTCTCCCATTTGCCTGAGAGGGGGAAGGCCTCCTAATATGTGAGGTGACCTAGGATTGGAGAATTGTCAGCAGCTCAACCAATCCAAGTGCGATGTCCAGAATTCTGAAGTGCCTATTGGCTGTGGAGTCCGCACGTGCCTTTGTGGTGTATAGATGTTGTGATTAGGCGTCCTGGGACAACTGGCATGCTGCGCAGTTTGGAGCTGCTCAAACCTTAGTAGGGTGGAGCCGTCAGTGACACTGGAGTAAGATTTGAGTCGAGGAGGTGACAGCTAGTCGTTCCCTGGTATGACCTGTCGTTGCTGCTCAGGATTGGGCTTTGGATGAGATGGGATTGAGGAGGACAGTGGCAGGAGGCAGGCTGTGGCAACGAAGCGAGGCGCTTCGGACCAGGATTGTACACGGGTTACGAGATTGAGTGATTGTTGGACTCTGTTCATGGAGTCTCGGGTGCTGATCAGGTTACCGACTGATCAGTTCAAATCCGACTATGGCCCGCTAGTGAGCATCATGCTGTGGCTGGCTGCATTGATGTTGGCAGTAGAGTTGTGTCTTCTGATGTGGCTATAACACCTGACAATGCTCGTAGTTTTGTGCCTAAACCCGCCTACACGGGTCGGCTAAATTATTGGTTTTAATAAGTCAGGTTCCGGGCTAAACCATGGCTCTCATTGTAACTGGTGGTTCGTCTAACTCCCTTCATCACTGACTGCGGTTGGGCTATTATAAACCAGCGACATTATACTCCGGTGGTGGGCGAGTCAAATGGAAAAAAAACTGTGTAAACAAATAGATACAGTTGATAGTGATGCAGTGTGACCTATGATGACCGGTTTCCCTTTTTCCTTACTTTAAACACTACTCGCAACTGTCTATATGTCATATTCACCTCAGCTACCATAAACTACGATATCATAGAGTTTGCCCCATATAAACTCTACAACACCAAGGTCAATATAACCATCTAGGTCCTCCAATGGATCTTTTAATTGAGCTAATAGGGACTACGGTAATCAGACGAACAGCCACTTCTCGAGGACCTGGTACAAAAATGAAAATAAAAATAAAAGGCATTGTTTGCAATTGTAATAGCTCCAACTTTCCTACTGTGAGACCTATTGGCAACGCCAGTGCTTGTTTGTAAATAGACACTTATGATCGATCTTGATATTTGTAGCCTATATTTCAATGATTTTTCATAGACTATATTTTTCCAAGTCAATTTTCTGACACAACCATGTGAGCACTATCCTACGTCGTCGTGTTCATTACGATACACAGGTTGAGATGTTTCTTTAGAAAAACCGGTTCAAAAGACAGTATATGAACGTACGCAATATTTTTAGATAAGCAGACGTAAGGTACCACAAAGCAGGAACTAGGTCCGAAGCTAATATCAACCATGCAGGTAAACCATGTTCTTTTATTTACAAGGAATGACGTAGCAAGAACACTTTGAGTGAGAAGACATCCTTCTAGAGCAGAATTTGGCCAGTTTTAATGTTAATAAGCTTTCACAAATTCCAAAAGCTACGCTGATAGTGACTAAGGAAAGCCACAATAGGTGCTTGCAAAAGCCTAACATTTTATTTAAACTCACTCATGTATTTGAATAATGAAGTCTGCACTGCAAGACATGTTGGACTAATTTAGATAATGGGAGCTCCAGAGCATTTGTTTTTGTTAATTAGTGTAAACACACAGCAACAGACTAACCGAAGACGAAAATGATTTGGTCTTGAAAGAAAGGAATGAAGCCTGTTAATGTGAACTGTAAGCACATCTCTTTTCCTTGAATAAGCAAGCCGTAGTATAACTAATTGATCTAGCTTGTATCGAGGCTTCACTAAAACATAAAAAATCCTTCCGTAGTGGAAAATCAAAAAACACTTACTTTCCGTAAGCATACAGTTAATCTGTGAGAAAAATAATGTAATGTGCGTCTTCGATGTACTTTTGAGTCCCTTGTGCATTGCAACCCAAGACTTCCTTGGGAGACAGATTAACACACTAACAGTAGACTTTACGAGGAGAGAAAGTAATACTTCTCTCTGAGGAATCACTGCCCACGATTATGTATACTTTAAAAGCAATGGAAACAGTTTTTCACATACAACTGTGCAATCAAGCCACACAAATCCACTACCGTGTTTCGTGGAAAATTACCAGAAATCGAACGTGTGAAGTCAAAACAATGTACATGTTCAAGTGCTAATGCTCTTCAGCATGTTAAACACATGCTTAAATATTTTTCCACGAGATATGGTTAACTTAAAATATTAACTATAACAATTGTGCCAACTTTTCCAATAGGAAATGTGCAATATTCATACAGTATGTTACGCTGAAGGTGCACGATGTAAAAAGAAATTAAATGCGCATCGATTTCTAGCTATCGCTTATCCATTAATCAAAAAGAGTTAAACAGGCGAGAGCATGTTTGGAAGGCAGGTTTGGCTAAGTAAATGATCAGTACCGAAGTACAGAGAACACGAAGAACGGGTCTAATTTTCTTTCGGGGCAAGTAAGAGCAGCATCACTACACAAAGTATCCTGGTGCTTGACATTTATTAGCAATTCCAATCACATCTAATTAGAACCGAGAAGTCCGGGTAGGGCATTGTCTTCTGAAGATGTAGCAGTCGCGTCTACTCTTCCGTCACCTGACACAGACAGTTGCTGTTCATAAACAATATTTTGTCTTGAATCGGAACACTTCTGAACGAACGTGCATCTCTAGCGAGTGCCGCATTAAAAATGCACGAGTTTCAAACAGTTTACGGTTCTTAGACTGCCTCGAGCGTGCTTGCACAACTTAGATTTTTATTTAGATTATTATTACTTACAAAAAATAATATAAAAGCACCAACTGGTTACAACGTGTTAAATTACAGAACAGTGGTTAGTAGGCCTGAAAACCCCTAAGGTCCGTTATAAATGTAGATCGCAACGTTGCGAGTTAAAGCTGCATCTGGCAACGAGGTAAATGTAAAAGTTAATAAAAATGTTAAAAAAAGACTGCCTGCATAGAGCAAGTCGTCAGGCGTACACTTTTTTCAACACTGTTTTAGCCCGCAAGAATGTATTAAAAAACAGCAATGCAAACTTTGTTAAAAAAAACAGCCAAAAAACCAAAGTGGTTCTTTATGCTTAGCCCCGGAAAACGTTAACATTTAAAGGGTTGAAGCATTATAGAAGGATGTATTCAGTTTTATGTAATTAAGCAATATGTAAATGTTACAGTAGATGCAAACCCTGCCTATTTCAGTACTTTCAAACATGTTTCCTAAACAAAAAAATAAAATAAAGAGGCCTGGTTCAAATATTCTAATACAGTAATACAGAAAGGAAGTGTGGCGCTGAAGTAAAAAAAAAAAAAAGACGCAAATTTATATTCTCGGCAAATCATTGAATGAGGTGTGACTGAAGAAGGCACGTTGGATCCTTCGGCATATTTCCATTTCAAATAAGCATTACAAGCAGCTAAAAAAGTGGCTTCAAGAATTGTTAATTCGATGCGGGCTGAAAACAAACCTTGCGATAGTACAACTACTAAAAGCGTACGTCCATGTCGATCCCTCGTTGAAGGTAAAAGCCTGACCAGCAAAAACATATACTAGTTACAAAACAAGAATCAAAGGAAAACGATGCCTGGGTGTTTAGAAATGTTATCGAGCATGCACTGAACTGTAGCTGTAGGTAAAACAAGGGTTGGCAAAGCAGGCAAGTCTTCCGTGCGACGTGCTGAAAGTGAAACCAGCCCTCGGCATTGCTGTGGTGGGGGAGGGGGGGCGGGGGAGAGGCAAGCAGGGAACAAGTTAAACAAGTTTTAAAAGGAGCCGAAACTGAAAGCCTTTGAAGTACACAGGCATGCTGTGACGGAGGTGTGAGAGGTCTGGCAGGGAACAGATGGCCTGGCTGTGAAGCAGGGGGCGGGGCAGCGCTGGGGAAGCCTGTGGGAGGGTGATTGATGACTTTGATGTGGGGAGGGAGGAGAGCCTTTTGCGAGCCTTCAGGAGAAATGCTGCCGATGCGCGTGCATGTTTAATCACGTGATTCACGTGAACTGCATGAAAACCGCGGGGCTGAAAGCCCTTGGTTTGACGATAATTTTCGCCACTTGAATTCTCGCTCCGCTCGATGCGCGGTCGCGAGACCTAAAAAGTGCTTACCTAACCTTGGAGCATATTCAATGACTAGGCAATAAGAATAACACACACACACACACAGATGACTATAACAAACAAACTTCAGGTTGAATGGTCAAAGCACAAAAATACATTTAGAGTCATTTAATTTCGATTATCCTTTTGCTACAGGTAAATTCAGTTCAGAGTCAAATACATTTCAATTCAAATACCTGGTGATAATGAGAGATAGAGAGAATATAAATGCAATTTCAGAATACAGATATGAATCATTCAAACCAAGAATCGGTTGCAGAGTTGTCAGGAATACGGAGCCTGAAGGTGACCCCGAAGAGACGGTAGAGCACAGCGTGCAATAGCCGGAGTCATTTACTCTTCAGCCGAAAGGTTTACCCACTCGACTTCACTAGCTGGCAAAGTGCAGGAGATCAGGAAAGTTCAGTTCAGGAAAATCAGAGTTCAGTCCGACAGCATGCCAGGCATATAGGAAATTTCATAGATAGCCAGCCATGGCCCTTTTCCCACAGGGGAGTTATACTTCCAATTATGCATTGTTTCTTCCCACAAAAGTATCCTTTACGCAGTTTGCACGATTTCCATTAGTCAAAGTCTTTGGTCTGTCCATGGAATGATCATTACTTTTACTCATGTGATCCGGAAATTATATGTAATACCATTTGTACGATGTTCATTCATTTATTAAAAGTTTAATTTTGTTTCTCCTCGGAACAAGGAATTCATTTGTATCATGTCTGTTCCCAAGCGCTCACTTTTGAGCTTGCAACATTGTTGACACAGTTTTGTACTAGCAGGAAGAGTGTCCTTTGTTCAAAACTAAAGAAAAGAAACTTAAGCAAAAGTTCTCATAACTGATAGTGAAGTCATGTCAGCACATTCTAGTCTTATTCTAAGGAAAAAATGAAAATGCATGTTCAGGCCTACACGAAAAAAACTTACTAAGACATTATTATTTACTGAAAAGGTACTAACCTTTCAAACATTTAATTGAATATAGACAAAGCTGTTTCATTTGTGACTAATACTCTTCATAAAATTAATAACCAAACACTATTTTGTATCCCTTCAAGCATTAACTCATTTGCAGAATCATGTATTAGTGAGCAAACCCGTTTATTTCGAAATTGCAGCTTTTCATGATAGTACTGCTACGTGGACAAAAGTAATTTCTCATTTCATTTTCAACAACTTACGTTAATCCACTTTTTCTACTAAATGAGTACTTTTTCCAACTCATTTGGTTAAAAACTACATTATTACGTCTCACATTTTGGCATTTATAAGTTTTCATAGTACATATGTAGTGTGAATTCATTAACATTATACATTTTTCTCTCTCGTGAATAATTTTCATCTCAAACTGGTTTGCAATCATATTGTGTGCTTTTACGATGCAGACTGAACTCTCCTGTGTTTCATGAGACACACTGTAAGTCATGTTTCTTAGGTATGTATTAGAATCACACTACCCAGTGAGCAGGATTTGATCAAGACAAATCATTTTGAGATAAATTACACTCCATCAATAGTTATCGTGACACTGGTCCAGCTCTTCTTTCATTCAGGCTAGGGGCCTATCCCACTCTGACCCAAAGTCCTTGTATTGTTGCAATGTTTCAGTTTTGGAGCTTAGATAATACCTCTCTGAACTACAAGTTTGGGTCAGAGCTTGTGATGTCTGGTCAGTTTCCAGTGTGAGTCTAGGACCGAGAGTCAGCCTCTGGAAATAGCTGCTCATCAGTCCTGGCACAGGTTGAGAAGGGGTTGCTTATATCTGACGTAGCTGTGCACTCAGCTAAGTCATTGGGCTCATCATTTTGTTTGAATTTGCCAAACCTCTGGGTCCGCTGGGTACTCGGCAACCTTTTAAAATGCAAGATGTTACAGATAATAGTTTCTGTTGCTTGACGTGCAGTGATCATAATGCCCTTTGACGTCTGTGACCACACATGGGTTGGACTCAAATTGGAGACAGAATTTACCCCCGAATGACGATCTTTCACAAGCACCTGTTCTCCGAGTTGTGTGTCACAATGCCTGACTCATCTCCGGTGACTGGCATAGCTGTTACAGTGCTTTTGACTATCTTCCCAGCGGTTTCGCGTGTCTTGGTGTTCCGCCCAGATTGGGTGATGGGCAGTGAGTGGCGGCTGGTCCATATGGGGCGCAAGGAGCAATGACCTCCCATCCCCAGCACGCAGGAAGAGAGAAAAGCTACTCTGTGCATTTCCAGCCTCAAGAAATACAAATGGACGAACTGACAGATTTGTCAGTTCATTTTGCTTTCAATTCTGTGCAGGTGTCAACGGAAGTGCACAGAAGAGCAACACAGGGCAGGGGGTGCTTCAGGTCCATGTTTTGCGCATTTGTGAAGAGCGCTTTTCATTTCAGCCCTCTTCACACATTTGCAACCTATAGACTTGCTGCTCAAGCTCTTTGCAGCGCAGCATGTCTAAGAATGGATGCATGCACGGGCGATGAGACAAAATCGCCCCATGTCCTATCAGTAGTCAGGATGTAGAAGGGGTGAAAAGTGGGTTAAAGCTTAGCTCTAACCTGATTCCTGATACAGTTTTGATCAGCACGTTCCTGGCACTGTAATAAAAAGACTGAATGGAGCCATTCAAATCGTGCAGAAACACGCAGGTAAGTAAACTATGAAAAGCAATCCTTCTTTTAAAAACATTTCTAATGAGTTTACATCTTACATGACAATCACACTCCTGTACACGTTTTATTTAGATATTCCGTACTTATTGTTCTGTCTTTGTTTGCTTTAATTATCAGGGAGTGGAAGTGCTGAATTTGGAATGAAAAAGACTAATGTGTGTTTTGCTTTAATTATCAGGGAGTGGACGTGCTGAATTTGGAAAACAAAATGTGTGGCAAAGCAAAGGGGGTTTAAGTCATGAGGGCCAGAGCTTGTAAACCAGTCTGACAGTCAATTTACAAATGTATTTCAAAATAAATCTGCTGCAATGAAATTGGCATCAAGCACATATTTGACAGTAAATCTCTTTTTAGATTACCTAACTGGTCACCAAGAGGCTGCATTGCCAACTATTTTACAGGGTTAAGACACCCGATGCAGAGGTCTGTGTCCGCCAAGCAATTTTGAGGAGATTGTGATGGAAAAGATGACTAGGGATTAACACAGCTCTGGGAGAGTTCTTCGTTTTTTCAATTCACTGTTTTGCCTCATAAAGTAGTATAGAGGATTAATGTGCCTGCTGCAAGGCACGCTGTGTAACATGCAGATCACAGAATATTTAGCTAGGTAAGTGGGTTACTGCTTCTGACACTGAGGCCATTTCGTTCATTTGAGTTGTTAAGTTGACATTTTCTAATATTGTACAGTGACCTATTTACTGGCATGAAGGTTCTGCATGCACACTGTAAGTCATGGGTTTACATCCTTATTTTTCTCTATCTGTTGTTATTCTAAGATTGCAAAGTAGAGTTCCTTTGGGAAGTGATGAAGTTTTTTTAGTACTGACAATTACAATCAACTGCATTACGTTTTATATTCTAACTTTAGGGTCCTCCCAGCCATTCACTCTTAACATAGAACGTCTAGAAGTTTGGATGATATGAGATTCCTACACCTTGTAAGACTCAATGTCTTGTGTAACACTTCCTGTACATTGATGTACACACTTGTATGATGTATTGTGCCTCTCTGTGTGACAAAAGCACTCTGACACCCTACACTTAGGTGAGTAGTGCTATGAAATAATTACATAGAATAATTTCGTAGATGACAGTTAAATCAAGGTCACACTATTTAAAAAAAAAAATTCAGTGTTAGAACTCCCTGCCAATTCCCACCGGGAGTCAGGCTTGCTCCCTTCGCACCCTCCTTTGATAATATACAGTGATATATTTTTTTCCCCACCACTTTCAAAGTTCACCAGCCACCACTGGTGATGGGGGATAGTGTCGGTTGTTGCTTGCCCAAGAGGTAGCCGACTGGGTGAGTCTCCAGTGATGGTATGTAGAGTCACTCTGTACTCTCGCAGGATAGTATAGGTGGTGCTTTCTCCGTTTATCATCTCTGCTTAAGCAATATAGATGATCTTGGTTAATATTCGCCTAAAACACTTAACTTCACGGTTCGCCTGAACCACCGTGGCGAGATGCACCTATATTTAGTGTTTTGGGATTGGAGGTATTCGGCCCATTCTTGTCCATTAAGCAGTAGTCTAGCTGCACCTCTGCCATGAGGCAGTGTGCAGCCATGATCTTTTCAAATTTGTGCTATGACTTATACTGCTGAGGTGGACCATCTCCACTTCAGGATACTTTAAGATGTCGTCAATGAATATCAGAATGTGTTTGCCTCCAGGGAGGCTGTGAAAGTCTGCTCTGGCTCTTTGCGAGGGAGACCCCCAAGCAGGGATCCACCTCCTAGGCACCAGGGAGGGGGAGCGGCCCCTTGGGCAAGGGCTTTTGTTCCCCCCATATGCATTTGGGCCAGATAGGTGGGCAGATGGGGCAGTGGCCCCAATCTGCCCCAGGGGAACAGAAAGCACTAGATACCAGGGATGTTTGTTTATATTTTAAGTAGGGATGGGGGCTGCCCAATATGGGCATTCCAATGCCCCCACCACCCTGGCCACAAAATCGCAGTCTTTCTGCCCCCCCCCCCGGAGGGCAGATGGGGGCAATAACCCACAATCTGCAACCCGGGGGGGGGGGGGGGGGGGGGGGGGGGTTGCGCAAGCGGGCACACTCGATACCAGGGATTAAAAACAAAAAAATATAATTAGGAGTGGTGGCTGTGCCCCCACCCGCCGCAAAGGTACAGTCTTTCTGCCCCTCCTTGGGGGCAGATGTGGGCAATAGCCCCCAATCCGCCCCCCCGGGGGACAGATAGCCCACTATATACCAGGAATTTTTGTTTAAATTATAATTATGTTATGTTATGTCATTGCATGTTTTGTATAGCGCTCAGCTACTCCGAGGAGTGTCCCGGCGCTTCTAACCTGATGCGCGGCAGGCAGAGGAAGACCAGATCTACTGAATGAAAAGCCAAGATTTCAGATCTTTCCTAAAAGCTAGCAATGTGCCAGTCTTTCTCAGATTGATAGGCAAGGAATTCCAGAGTTGTGGTGCCATGCGTCTGAAAGAATGGCCTCCAATACGGGCACGCCGAATACCAGGAACGGCGGCCAAGGCTTGCGACGCTGACATCAGTGATTTAGATGGCTGATAAAAAGTCAGCCGCCTACAAATATACTTCGCACCAGTTCCGTGGAGAGCTTTAAAAGCCAGTGTCATCGTCTTAAAAACAATATGCTTCAGAATGGGAAGCCAATGTAGAGTTTTCAAGAGTTCTTTAGCGCTGGATCTCCGATAAAGACCAGCGATGGCGCGTGCAGCGGAATTTTGGACTATTTGGAGACGCGATAGAAGGTACTCTGGGAGTCCGAGATATAACGCGTTCGCATAGTCCAAGTGAGAGCCTATTAAAGCCTGCACCGTGATCTTTCTGTGGGCGAAGGACAGCAGCGGAAGAAATTTCCTCAACATCTTGAGAATGCCGAAGCATTTACCAGCTAGGCCAAGAATCTGGGGCTTCAGAGTGAGACCGTTGTCAATTACCACTCCTAGGTTCTTGGCCAAGGTAGAAGCGGCAGAAGGAGGAAACAAGGCCGCAGGCCACCAAACCTTCCAACTGGGATCCGAAAGACAGCCGAAAAAAAGCACCTCGGATTTATCCGAGTTGTATTTAAGGCTGTTGGACTGGAACCAATTGAACACAGCCTCGAGGCAGCCTTTGATGCTCTCTCCATCGAAATCCCCACCCCTCTTACAGGAGAAGAGGAGCTGGGTGTCATCCGCATAAGAAACGATCTGGGCACCGTATGACTCCACCAGTGCTGCCAAGGGGGTCATAAAGACGTTAAAAAGAGTCGGGCTCAAAATTGAGCCCTGAGGCACTCCCACCACCAATGACGGCACCATGGCAGAGTACGGTGGGGCCCAGACCGTTTGGCGGCGGTTCGCTAGAAAGGACTCGAACCAGTTGAACACCGTCCCCCGCAGTCCTATCTCACTAAGTCTAGAGAGGAGACCTCCGTGGGGGACGGTGTCAAAAGCCGCCGAAAGATCCAGCATTACTAGCATTGCCTTTCCCCCTGAATCCAAAACCTCGCTGATGCCCTCCGTAACTTCCAATAGAGCCATCACCGTGCTCATATTGGAGCAGAAGCTGGTCTGGGTGTTATGCAAGATGTTGTTAGTCTCGAGGAAGTTGGAGAGGGAACAGTGGACATGCTTCTCCACGACCTTGGCAAATGCTGGAAGCAGAGAGATGGGCCTGTATTTGGCGTGTACCAAGGGTCAAGATTAGGCTTTTTTAGAAGTGGTAAAATAAGAGCATGTTTCCAAGCCGAAGGAACCACTCCTGAACTAAGTGAAAGGTTAAGGACTGGATTAATTAAGGCATTGATAGCTTGTGCCGATTTCGCAAGAAATTTGGCCGGGCAAGCGTCCAAGGGGAACCTGATTTAAGTTTGGCCAGAAGATCCAGTGAAACTGGCAGAGAGAGGGCGGGGAAGGAGGAGAGGACAGGAACGTCAGCAGAAAGGGGCGGAGAGGGAAGGACCCTCGCACTGGAAGCCACCGTTGCACCGGAAAGAAGGAAAGAGCTCTGAATGGACTTGATTTTATTCACAAAGAAATCGGCAAGTTGAAAGACCCAAGCTTCGGAGAGAGAGCAGGTAGGCGTGCTCGTAGTGGGGGACATAAATTCCTTGAAGATGGAAAATATTTCTTTGCTAGTGTTCAGAGCTGCTTCAATTCTTCCGGCTAGGTAGGCTTTCTTTTCTGCAATAATGTCACTGTGGTATAATTTGATAGATTCTTTATAAGCCAATTTGGCACTGATGTCATAATTAGCGGTGGGGGCTGCCCAATGTGGGCATGCCAATGCCCCCACCTGCCGCAAAGGGACAGTCTTTTTGCCCCCGAGGGGCAGATCAGGACAGTAGCCCCAATCTGCCCCCCTTGGGGATAGAAAGCCCACTAGACACCAGGTTTTTCTCCAGATGAATTTAGGGGGTGCGGTTGCCCAAGATGGTCATGCCAATGCCCCCACCCCTCCCCCCCACAAAATTCCAGTCTTTCTGCCCCCTGGGGGCAGATGGGGGGCAGTAGTGCCCAATCTGCCCCCCAGGGGACAGAAAGCACCCTAGATGCCAGGGATTATTTATTTTATAGGCCCAGGGGAGGGGCTACCCAGATTGGGCATGCAAATGCCCCCACCCTACCCCCCCAAAAAAACCAAAATACTTCCCCCCCCCCCCCCCTGATCTGTCGTCCGGGACTGGCAGAAAGCCCACTCAGTGCCAGGCATTTTTTTCTTTTTCATATAGGTACGGGGGGAGCTGCCCAGAATGGGCATGTCAGTAACCCACCCAAATAGTAATGCTACAGCATTTCTGCACCCCCTGGGTGGTAGCTGGGGCAATAGCACCTTATCTGCACCCCGGGGGGAGGAGGGGGGGGGTAAAAAGCCCACTAGCCACCAGGGATTTTTTTTCTCCAAATTACGGGGTGGGGGCTGCTAAGAATGGACATGCCAATGCCCCCACCCACCCCAAAAAAGATGCCACAGTCTTTCTGCCCCTCCCTGGAGGCATATGGGGGCAGTAGCCCCTGATCTGCCCCCCCAGGCGAGAGTAAAAAAGCCCACTATGCACCAGCGAATATGCTTGCTTTTTTATACGCAGGGGTGGTGGCTGACCAGAATGGGCATCCCAATACCCCCACACTCCCAAAGAAATAGCCACTGTCTTACTGCGCCCCTCTGGGGCTTATCGGGGCAATAGCCCCAGTTTTACCCCCTCCCCAGGGCGGCAAACAGCCCACTAGGCACTGACTTTTTGTTCATATGTGCCTACCTGTGGATTTTGGGTCCTAGCGCAGCCGGCACCTGGGAAAACATAGCAAACCTATATATTTTTCAAAACTAGACACCCTGGGGAATCCAGGATTGGGTGACTTGTCTGGCTCTCACCCTGTTCTGTTACCCGAGTCCCTTGCAAACCTCAAAATTTGTAAAAAAAAAATATATAACATTTCCCTCACATTTCTGTTCGGGAAAGTTCTGGAATCTGTGTGGATCCACAAAATTCCACTCACCCCGCATTCCCCAAAGTCTTCTGAGAAAAATGGTACCTCACTTGCGTGGATGGGTCAAGTACCCGCGACAGGCAAGGGCCCAAAACCTTGAGGCGACATCAAAATTACCTATCAGGCATTCTGGATGGAGTTTTTACAAACTTTGAGTCCTCAAGGTCTTAATGATAGACTAGACCTTAGTTGCTTTGTATAAATGCACTATTTAACCTTTTGGTAGTTATTTCATTTGTTTGTATGATTACATGTTATATCGAGTTTACTACACTTTTGTGTTATTCCATGATGTTAATACAAATATTGTAAACCAAAGACATGAACTACATGATGGCAATGCAGACTAATCATTGTTTACTGGTATGTTGCTATAAGATCAGGAACGTATGTATCCTAAATAGGATTACTATATTGAATTCATTTGAATATCTGTATCAACAGTATCAGTATATATAAATGGCTACACCCATCAGGCATCTAGGTACTTTATGAGTATAGCACCTTATTGATTCTCATTGGAAAAATGCAAGAGGTTTTGCACACATTAAGGACCCCTTGTAGGTAGAATCTTCCTTTAGTATGTACTTATCATTTGGGCATTAAGAAGTTCAACAACTATATAGACTGCATGTATAACAGAGAGAGTGTTAGTGACCTGTTAGTTCAACAGAGTCTGCTATGAGGTTATCTCTCGTTGGCAATTATATTAGGTTTACCTCCGACTCCAAAAGCATCAATTTACAATATATGTACAGGATTTTCTTCAGTCTTCTAAGAGAAGTCCATCATTTTTTCAATATTATCGTTTCCTACCGCAACTATTTGTTGCCAGGTTTTTTCTTTCACACAGGGAAGTCTGTTAATATTGAGGACTACATCTCCCATAACCCTTGGAGGCGCAGCCACCGCCTCTCAATACATGGGACTACTTTATACCTGTATGGTAACCTTCCGCGGTTACCAAATCTCCATCTACACTAGAACAGAGCAGAATACGGGCCAAGAAGATACTAGGAGAAACTTATATTGATATTCTAGGAGGTATGTGTAGCGGGTTCAGGCGGATGCGTTACAGGAGTGAAGGGCAATAGGCGGGTTTTTGTTATTGTAGGCTTTATTGATGCCAAAAGTAAATCTGAACAAGTCTTTCTGACAGGGATGGGCCTCCTTGGGGATCGACTCTGGGAGGGCCTCGGATGTCTGTGCTTGTCTGCATCAATCCTCCGATAGCCGTCCGGCCTCCGTCGGGGCTTTCGGTCCTCTGCTTCCGTCTTTGCTTTCGAGACTCGGGACCATAAACGAAAGAAAAGAAAGCAACTGGTGAGATCGATATCTCACATGTACCCGTGATAGGGGAAGGGAGTGAGAAGGCACAACCACCCGTGACTTGGTTCCTATGTGCAAGTGCTGAGACAGGTAGTGCTCGGGTAAAGGGAACCGGGACAAGGGAATACCACTATGTTACACTGGCGCCACCCTTACGTCCCACCCAACCCCTGATCTTCTCACGCACCTGGAGTAGCCACACACCTCCCACGGGTGAGTGGCTGGGCGGCTCGTGGGAACGTTGGCCTCCAGGCGTTTCCTCCGTCTCCGGGGACTCTCCTCCTTCCTCCGATCTTCTGGGCTTCTGCTCTGTAGTTCTCCGTTCGCTTTCTTCCTTCCAACCTTCCACGCTCTTCTCCCTCCGGGTGTACAAACACACTGTGTCTACCGGCTCCGCCGTATTTGTCGTCAGCATGTCGTCCTGTAAGCCTGCCCACTCGTCCTCCGCTCTTTCATTAAAGGGTCATACACACTCATCCTCCATGTGAGTGTCTACCTCGTATTCGGTCCCTCAGTAGTCTGCCTGCTGAAAATGACAAGAGGCTGGTGGAGTGATTGTGAGGTCCCTCAAGGTCCTGTCGATTCGCACAGTTACAATATGTCAGCATGTAAAACTATTCAGGTGTTTTTTAACACATTACATGAGTAGAGCAGTAACAGGATTTTATTTACAACTTTTAGGAATTTGAGGTGGGGATCTTTTTCGGATTTAACAATATCGATTCCTGAGCGCTAGAAGAAGAAGACTGGTAGGTCTGATTTCATCAAAGCAGTAATTATTTGCAGTTTGAATGGTAGTTAAAAAGAGTAATGCTAGATAATATATCTTCCACAGACGGCGGATTGTCCCTAGAACTAGGAACATTTATGATCCTAACCACAGAATAGAGGAGGCATTTTCTTCATCCATCACTGCAGGTTAGTGATGACAAAACATGGCACCAATGGAGACTATTGAAGTCAGTAGCTTACCTGTCGTCTTTATATATTCAGTAATGGTCAACTATTATTTGCATTGCAGTATACGTTTGTGGCACGTGGCATTTTTACTACGTTTTTTGAATATTCCCTAAACCCACAATACAGTAATTTACACGCAAATAATAGATGCATGTATTGGTTCACCACTTTAAAGGGCGTCACATAACACAACAGTTTCACTTCAGTGAGAAGGTGTGCAAAACCGCTTAAAATTTTCCTTTGGGTCCCTTGGATCGATATCTTTGAGTACATGATAATTTTCCCCCCTTTTCATGAATGCTTTATAGCCCTGCACTCACGGGTACAGCATAGCTTATGACATAGGGAGATATCACGCTTTGAACTCACCTAAATAGAGTGTCTTATTGTTCTTTTTGATTAGATAAAATTGTGATGTTTGCTTATTTTGTGTTTTAGGATACTGCCCCTGATGAAGGGAAGAATATTTCCCGCAATGCATTGGGTTCTGGAAATGTTGAGATAATGTATTAATGTTCCAATGACATGAAAATTGTGAAATATCATTGACATTTTGTTGTTATATTTAATGTTACATATTCCTTTCCCTGAAAAAGAGAATGCCACATTTGCATTTTGTGTACAATATATGTAAATAGGATGTAATGTAAACAATGATGGAATTGTTTTATGATCTTTGAAGAAAATTTACCACTAAAAATTGGCTAATTGCATTTGAGTTAAAGCTGTGTTGTGTGATTTATGTTGTTAATATATTGGAAATCAGTTTCCATAGGAACAGTGCGCACTACATGCAGATTGCCATCTGCATCTTTCTTTTGGCTGCTGAGAATGGACATGCCAATGCCCCAACCCACCCCAAAAAAGATGCCACAGTCTTTCTGCCCCTG
The DNA here is from genome assembly GCF_964263255.1 of Lissotriton vulgaris. NCBI lineage: Eukaryota > Metazoa > Chordata > Amphibia > Caudata > Salamandridae > Lissotriton > Lissotriton vulgaris. The sequence continues at coordinate 1,407,702,457 of NC_141685.1, read as the reverse complement.
CCTGGAGGCATATGGGGGCAGTAGCCCCCGATCTGCTCTCCAGGGGAGAGCAGAAAGCCCACTATGCACCAGCGAATATGCTTGCTTTTTTATGCGCAAAGGGTGGTGGCTGACCAGAATAGGCATCCCAATACCCCCAAACTCCCAAAAGAATAGCCACAGTCTTCCTGTGCCCCTCTGGGGCATATTGGGTGCAATAGCCCCTGTTTTCCCCCCTCCCCAGGGTGGCAGACAGCCCACTAGGCACTGACTTTTTGTTTGGAATGTGCCTACCTGTGGATTTTGGGTCCTAGCGCAGCCAGCACCTAGGAAAACATAGCAAACCTATATATTTTTCAAAACTAGACACCCTGGGGAATCCAGGATGGGGTGACTTGTCTGGCTCTCTCCCTGTTCTGTTACCTGAGTCTCTTGCAAACCTCAACATTTGTAAATAAAAAAAAAAAAAACATTTTCCTCACATTTCTGTTCGGGAAGGTTCTGGAATCTGCGTGGATCCACAAAATTCCACCCACCCTGCGTTTCCCAAAGTCTTCCGAGAAAAATGGTACCTCACTTGCGTGGGTGGGTCAAGTACCCGCGACAGGCAAGGGCCCAAAACCTAGTGAGGCGACATCAAAATTACCTATCACGAACCAACCTGGTCTTGCACTGGGGGTCACCTGGATTTTTGGCCCCGGGCTCGGCGGACAGCTTGGGAAACCTACCAAACCCACACATTTCGGAAAACTAGACACCTTGAGGATTCCAGGGAGGTAAGGCTTGCGTGGATCCCCAACGCTTTCTTACCCAGAATCCCCTGCAAACCTCAAATTTAGCTGAAAAAATCACGTTTTCCACACATTTTTGTGTGGGAAAGTTGTGGCATCACCGGACTGACACACATTTCCTACCACCCAGCGTTCCCCTAGGTTTCCCAATAAAAATGGTGCCTCACTCTTGCGGGAGGCCCAAGTACCCGCGACAGGCAAGAGCCCAAAAAGTATTGAGTCGACATCACAATTGCCTAGCACCCTTCCTCAATTCTTATATGCACTCCAGAACACAATAAACCCAGAACCGGCATCCTATTTTAGGGAAATAGAGACCCTTCAGAGACTGCTTCTATGGGACGGTAGATCCCGAATAGCATTCACTAAACTCACTCTTCCCTGGTATGATGGAGGGATAGGATTGCCGGACCTACGGAAATACTTTTGGGCCTCCCAGCTGGCGGCAGTGAACCAAGTCATGTACGGGCCCCCTGGGGATCCGGGTTATGCTATGGATCGCTGGCAGGTGCCAAGGAATGACTTTACCAGGGCTCTGTGTGCCAGATCTCGCCGATTTCCCCTGGCAGGACCAACGGCCCATGCCGTGCAAGTGTGGCACACGGCCAACAGACATATTGGGTGGGAGGGTAAACTCACACTTGCCACCCCCCTATGGATTTCAGAGAAGCTGGTAAGTTTGTGGAAGTCCAAGGGATTCGATAAATGGGATCTTATTGGGATTACGCAGATCAAAGACGTATGGGGGAAGGACACGGTGCACACATTTGGTTCTCTGAAGCAGCTGTACAGCTTTCATGATAATGACCACTACTGTTACCTCCAGGTAAGGTATGCTGTACTTACACATATCCCTGGGGGTACAACGCTTCTGGACGCTTCCCCTCTCGAAGACCGTGTGTTGGACGGGCACCTTCCAGAGAAGACTATTTCTCTAATATATAAAAAGCTTGTAAATAATATGGAGGACCCGTTGACGTCCATCAGGGCAGATTGGAGTGAAGAGGGGTTGGAGCTGGACGATGAAGATTGGAGGGAGGCGGTCTCTTCTCCGAGAGTGGACGCGATACAGATGAGGCTCAGACTAGTGCAATTGAAGGTGATGCCTAGGTCATATGTCACAGGGCCGCGTCTGGTTCGCATGGGCCATGTGGAGAGTGGGGAGTGTCAGAGGGGTTGCGTGGAACTTGGCACCTTTATGCATATCATGTGTCACTGTACGAGGGTGCAGGACTACTGGGTGAGGATTCATGAGGCTCTGAGAGATGTCCTTGGGGTAGAGATGCTACCGGAGGCCCGAAGGTGCATATTAAATGTTTGGGAACCCACAGAACTGAATGTGTACCGGAAACAATGGGTGACGTTGGTATGTATGATTGCGAAACGAAACATAGCACAGTCGTGGGGAGCCAATCAGCTACCCCTGGTTGCGAAATAGGCGAAAGACTTAGATTGGTGCATGTTCAGGGAGAGGTCAGTCTATGTGGCCAGAGGTTGCCGTGAGAAGTGGGGAAAGGTATGGAAGGCCTGGAACCAACACCGTGGAGATATTTGTACGCCCCGATACGTCTTGCAGGAAAGGAGGCGCTAGAATCCCCGTGATCCATTATCTCTATCTTGTATTTAATATTATGTAAGTATGGAAAGTTATATTGACAAGTGTAAAACTGCTGGAGTCACCTGATGTTTTTCTTTGATTATCATGTTAATAAAAAGATTTTTAAAAAACAACTGCCTATCACAAAACTACCTGGTTTTGTAAGGGGTGTCACATGGGTTTTTGGCCCTGTGCTCGGCGGCCAGCTAGGGAACCTACCAAACCCACACATTACTGAAAACTAGACACCCGGGGGATACCAGGGAGGTATGGCTTGCGTGGATCCTTCAACGTTTTTTTACGCAGAATCCCCTGCAAACCTCAAATTTAGCTGAAATTTTGATGTCGCCTCAAAACAATTTGGGCCCTTGCCTGTCGTGGGTACTTGTCCCTTCCACACAAGTGAGGCACCATTTGTATCGGGAAACCTGGGGGAATGCTGGGTGGTAGGAAATTTGTGTCAGCCCGGTGATGCCACAATATTCCCACACAAAAACGTGTGAAAAAAGTGATTTTTCAGCTAAATTTGAGGTTTGCAGGGGATTCTGGGTAAGAAAATGGTGGTGAACTAAAAGGCAGAAGTGGCTGTACACTCCATACCTAATATGATCCCTAATTATTAAAGGGACGGAAAGTTACAAAGCAAACCTATCTTGGGCGAAACCAGCTAGAGGTCGGGCCTTTGAGAAAGTCACGTTTACGATTTCCTGGAAAAGGACAAATACAGAGAAGATCTGCATTTTAAACATAATCAGTCTGCATACCAGTTGTGATCCCTGTACTGTCAAGCAGAAAGTTTTTATGAAAAGACGGAGCTTTATTGACATAAGATGTGACAAGACTACAAATAAAGAAGTCTCTCCTAGTTAAACAGGTATCTGCATGAAAATTAATTAAACAAAACAGAGTGCTTATACTCAGGTCTTGATAAAGATGGATTCATAAGATTTTCTTCATCGAAACACGTCGACGCCATTTCTTCACTCGCAATCCGTCTATTGGACATTGGGGTGAAAAAGCCAATTAAAGAATGCTTATCTCCATGCCCACCATATGTCATGACAACGGATGTGCAATTTGCTAACACTAAGTTTTCAGCCTAGCCTTTGTTTTTTCCACTCTTTTCATATTTTCATGCTATTTCGTGACTAATGTTTTAAATGTATTGATTTTTTATGAATTATTTTGATATTAAATGTATCGACTGACGGTTTTGCCCGGGTTTTTAAAGAAAATTTTGTAATACTAAATCTATGTGATATATTTTTCCAACATAGTATGTTATGTATTTTTCCATATTACATATGGTTCACGCTTAAAGTGTGTGAATGGTGATGATGGACTGTTAGAGATTATTAGGGTGGACATTATTTGCAAATTGGTTCCTCCTTGTTTAGAATTCTACCCAAAGGGATTCTTCTATTTTCACTTTTTTAGTGCCCTATACCCTTTGGCGATAAGGGGCCCACCTTTCTTCCAAAAACGGGATCCACACAAGCCATACCTCCCTGGAATCCCCCGGGTGTCTAGTTTTAAGATATGTGTGGGCTTGGTAGGTTTCCCTAGCTGGCAGCTGAGCACGGGGCCAAAAACCCAGGTGACCCCCCCCCCCTTGCAAAACCAGGTCGTTATGTGATGGGCAATTTTGATGTCGACTTAATACGTTTTGGGCCCTTGCCTGTTGCGGGTACTTGGGTCTCCTACATGAGTGATGCACCAATTTTATCAAGAGACTTGGGGGAACGCTGGGTGGTAGGAAATTAGTGTCAGCCCGGTGATGCCACAACTTTCCCACACAAAAATGTGTGGAAAAAGTGATTTGTTTAAGCTAAATTTGAGGTTTGCAAGGGATTCTGGGTACGAAAATGTTGGGGGATCCACGCAAGCCATACCTCCCTGGAATCCCCGGGAGTCTGGTTTTCAGAAATGTGTGGCTTTGGTAGGTTTCCCTAGGTGGTGCCGAGCACGGGGCCCAAAACCCAGGTGATCCCCCCCTTGCAAAACCAGGTCGCTTTGTGATAGGGAATTTTGATGTTGCCTCAATACGTTTTGGGGCCCTGCCTGTCGCGGGTACTTGGGCCTCACACACGAGTGAGGCACCATTTTTATCAAGAGACCTGGGGGAACGCTGGGTGGTAGGACGTTTGTGTCAGCCCGGTGATGCCACAACTTTCCCACACAAAAATGTGTGGGAAAAGTGATTATTTTAGCTAAATTTGAGGTTTGCAGGGTATTCTGGGTAAGAAAACGTTGGGGGATCCACGCAAGCCATACCTCACTGGAATCCTCCGGGTGTCTAGTTTTCAGAAATGTGTGGGTTTGGTAGTTTTCCCTAGCTGGCCACCGAGCCCGGGGCCAAAAACCCAGGTGACCCACCTTGCAAAACCAGGTTGTTTTGCTATAGGCAATTTTGATGTTGCCTCAATACGTTTTGGGCCCTTGCTTATCATGGCTACCTGGGCCTCCCACATGAGTAATGCATCAATTTTATCAGGAGACCCGGGGGAACACTGGGTGGTAGGAAAGCCCTGTGATGCCACAACTTTTCCAGACAAAAATGTGTGGAAAAAGTGGTTTTTCCAGCTAAATTTGTGGTTTGCAAGGGATTCTGGGTAAGAAATTGTTGGGGGATCCACGCAGGCCGTACCTCCCTAGCATCCCCCGGGTGTCTAGTTTTTGAAAATGTATTGGTTTGCTTGGTTTTCCTAGGTGCTGGCAGAGCTAGGGTTAAAAAACTACAGCTAGGCACTTTGCAAAAAAAGGGTCATTTTACACTGTGATAATGTGGTGTGTTCACCTTGCGTTTTGGGCTGTTTCTCGGGCATTAGGCCTACCCACACAAGTGAGGTGCCATGTTTCTCGGAAGAGTTTGGGGAAAGTGGGGTGGGTGGAGTTTTCTGTATCCACACAGATTCCAGAACTTTCCACCACAGAAATGTGAGGAAAATTTGTTTTTTTGGACACGTTTTCAGGTTTGGAAGGGATTCTGGGTAACAGAACCTGGTGAGAGCCAGTGAAGACACCCCTCCTGGATTCCCCTGGGTGTCTAGTTTTAAAAAGTTTATAGGTTTGCTAGGTATCCCTAGGTGCAGGCAGATCTAGAGTGCAAAAACTACAGCTAGGCACTTTAGAAAAAAGGGTAATTTTTTGCTGTGAAAATGTGGTGTGTCCACCTTGCATTTTGGGCCCTTTCCTGTCACGGGCACTAGGCCTACCCAGATAAGTGTGATACCATTTTTCTCGGAAGACTTTGGGGAACGTCGGGTGGGTAGAATTTTGTGGATCCACGCAGATTCCAGAACTTTCCACCACAGAAATGTGAGGAAAATGTGGTTTGTTTGAACATTTATTAGGTTTGCAAGGGATTCTGGGTAACAGAACCTGGTGAGAGCCAGTTAAGTCACCCCATCCTGGATTCCCCTGAGTTTCTAGTTTTAAAAAATCTTTAGGTTTGCTGGGTTTCCCTAGGTGCCCGCAGAGCTAGGGTTCAAAAACTACAGCTAGGCACTTTGCAAAAAAAGGGTAATTTTTCGCCGTGAAAATGTGGTTTGTCCACCTTGCATTTTGGGCTGTTTCCTGTTGCGGGCACTAACCCTACCCACACAAGTGAGGTACTATTTTTCTTAGAAGACTTTGGGGAACGCAGGGTCGGTGGAATTTTGTGGATCCACGCAGATTCCAGAACTTTCCACCACAGAAATGTGAGGAAAATGTGAGCCAGTCAAGTCACCCCATCCTAGATTCCCCTGGGTGTCTAGTTTTCACAAATGTATAGGTTTGCTAGGTTTCCCTAGGTGCTGGCAGAGCTAGGTTTAAAAAACTAGAGCTGGGCACTTTGCAAAAAAAGGCACATTTTTCACAGTGAAAATGTGGTGTGTCCACATTGCGTTTTAGGCCCTTTCCTGTCACCGGTACTAGGCCTACCCACACAAGTGAGATACCATTTTTATCAGGAGACTTAGGGGAACTCAGAATTGTAGAGTAGCTGTTATTACCTATTGACTTCCGGTGCATTTCTGCCTTCCAAATGAAAGACAATGTGTAAAAAAGAAGTCAATTTGAAAAATGACATATAATTCTCATGCTAGTATGGGTACTCCCGATTTCGGAAATCTGCAAATATCTACTGTTTCTAAACTCTGTATTTTGTTTCCATTTCAGAAATACATAGGTGCCTTTCATACCAATTTTTCCATGTATACATTTTCCCAAAATTATTGCTATATACCCGGTACATAATAAAAAACCATTGCAAGACACTGCTCAGTTATTGGCTCTGGGTTTGTTGGGTTCTCGGTGAACCTAGAAGTCCTATATTTCCCCATACCCAGAAAGGTCCAGCAAATGTAACCGTATATTGTTTTCATACAGCTGTCATTATTAAAAGAAATTACAGGTGAATACGTTGACACAAATGGCTGTTTTTAAAGAAATAATGTTTATTGTTTCCTATATTTAACTGTTAGTTTTTATGCAGAAACCTTGAAGGATCTACACAAATGACCCCTTTTTAAAATGTATAGCTCTCAGGATCCATTATTGTTTTCATACCCATTTCTACCATTAATTGGAAGGAGGTTGAAAGCACAAAAAATATCAAAAATAGGCTTTGTCCCCGAAAAATGCCAAAATTGTGTAAAACATGTTGGTTTTCTGATAAAAGTCTGCTTGTCCCTGAAAGCTGGGAAGATGGTGATTTCGGCACCACAACCCCTTTTTTGATACCATTTGCAGGGAAAAAACTGATGCTTTCATCTGGTGCCCTTTTTTCCCATTTGTCCCCCAAAAAAACAAAATGTTGCTGTATTTTGGCTAATTTCTGCGTCCCCTCCAGGGGAATCCACAAACCTTGGGTCCCTTTTGAATCCCCATGATGTTGGAAAAAAGGGAGCAAATTTGGCGTGGATACCTTTTGTTGTCAAAAAGTTACAGGGGCCGGAGCGCGAACTACCCCAAATAGCCCAAAAAAGGTTTAGTACAGAGCGGGAAAAGGCCTAGCAGCGAAGGGGTTAATTGTAAAAGACTATGCATGCTAATCACAATAAATAAAATAGTTAAGATATAAATGTAATCAGAAAACATGCAAATACCTTGTTGAATGCAAGCATTGCCATTTTAAATATAGAGAGATGGTACATGTCACTATGCTAAATGTATTCAGAAACATGCATGTATCTTGTTAACTGTAAAAGACCAGAAACATGCATGTTCCTTATTAAATGGAAAAAGATCACACATACCAATCTGAATAAAGAAAATAATAAATAAATCAAAAACACTTCACTCATCTTCTCCCTTTCCATCAACAAAACAAATCACACACTCCACCACACCACGCCTTTCCTACCAAAACCCTAATACCACAAACATACCAGCTGGCCAGGCTGACATAAAAGACAACATGCAGGGAACCAACCATGAAGGTGCCGTAAAGACCAACTCAAGGCTCAAAATACATCTCAAACGCCAAAGTCCTCCCAACTGTTATACCTAAGAAATGTCTGACTTAATCCACGAGCAGTCATCTCAAACACAACAGTCATCCTAATTGTAACACCTACAAAATGAGTGACTTAACAGATGCACAGTCATTTCGATACAGCAACAAAACACCTATACATGTGGGTGATTACCCTATAATCACGGGAACCAGAGCTGGCGTAGGAACATGGCTAGTTGGCTCACCGCATTCCTTTGTAAACAACAAGGTGCACAGTTGAAAAGCTTCCATCAGCCTAGACCTACTAATTAAGGGGTCACAGAACACTAGGTGAATCGGACCTGGTGTTCACATGCAAAGCTGGTAACTAACATATCTCGCCATTTTTAGAACCAGCATTGCAGTAGTGTTAGAGTTGAGGTACTTTCTCTAATAACTTTTGGTCCTGACAAATTGCCACAAGACCCGTTAGGGGCTACTACAGGCAAGAAACATGTTAACCTTTTACTCCACACATGCCCTTGAGGACCATTATATCCAGTTAGGGCTTCCTGCTTTTAGTTCAGTTAGTACACCCTAGGAATAACATTTAGGCAATAGGGTTGCCCTAGACCTATTTTAAGACACCACTCTGCACTCACTTCACTACATAGTCCACACACCCACACGCACCTAACTGCTTCATCAAAAAAAGATCTCAGCTAAAGAGCCCCTTTGCGGCTGCCCGTTGGACATTACAGTGCCTGCCCAACGAGGAGCAGGCCCAGTGGTGAAGCATGACATCCTTCGGGGTGTGTGAGGGCAATTCTTCACAGACCTTAACACTCCCACTCACACTTATGAACTGCACACCAGTCAGTAATCCCACTCCCCTATAACCATGCCACAACCACACAATGGTGGTAACCATGACACCCCACACTCAGCAAGAAATGGGTGACCAAACCCAGCCACCTAGCATATATAACCTTTGGAGTAGAACTGATAAACGTATCCATTCTCATCAGAAATCATCACACCATTAACACGCAACATACAACAGTAGAGAATGAGTAAACTGCCCCCACAGTACATCCTTAGAAGAAATGCCAGTAGCATACAACAAATAAAAATCAGATTACATATACCAGCCAGAACCACAATGCAGGAAAAAATGAATCTGACCAGCCTAACACAATAAATATCACCACACCATTCCGTAATAAACATTCTCTTACCAACCCTACAATTGAGATGAATATTTTTGACCCCCAGACATACACCAGAAGCAAATGCAACATTTATCGGCATAATAATGATTAAACATAACACAATCCCCCCCCCAAAAAAAAACTAAAGTGGCAGGTGCAGTGCAAAAAAACATATAGCACAATAAAAATGCCACCATGCATCAGACCGTATGCCAATATAACACCAGTGAGCAAAATCTCACTTGAACTTAGCAACTCAAACTGATCCAGTCTTATCAGGCCGCCAACGTAGAAAACATTAATCAGCACCAACGTCTGCGAAATTGTCCATTCCTTCCGCTCCATTTGCCTCAAAACCAAATGCCAAGTAGTGCAGAGACTCTCTCCTCTTCAGTGTGTTATCAATCAGAGGAGAGACGGCAACCAGATCTTGGATCCAGCACATGCAGAGGAAACTGGAAGCACTTCATTTAACTCCAGCTTGGCTTGAAGGCGTCTTGTGTGCTCACACACTGGAAAGGCTCCTGTTTCCCAGCTACAGCTAGGACGCAACTAGTGGGCTCACACACCTGACTTGGCAGGACTCCCTTTTTAGGTTTTGACTGGCCATGCGCTTTGCGCATGTGCCAAAAAACCTCTTGAGTTGTGTGTGTGGGTTTGGGTCGGCCCTCGTCATTCATTGGCTGGCTCCATAAATGGAGCCTAGCCATTGGACGAGGGGCCTGTCCGTCAATGCCGGACCAGACACGGGGGCGTTCCCGAGATTCTTTGGCTTTTGCCGACGTCACGCGACGTCAGGCGAAAGCCGGGAACGCCCCCGAATCTGGTCCGCCATTGAAGGCACCCGGAAGAAGTCCAGGTGAGTGCTTGCTTTTTTTAATGCTTGTTTGCCGGTTCCCACCCCCTCTCCCGCTCTCCGTGTCTCCCCGGCCCCGTTCCCGCCCCCTACCGCTGCCTCGGCTCCCGTTCCCGCCCCCCTACCGCTGCCTGGGCCGCCCTGTTCCCGCAGTGCCGTTTCTCCTGTGTGTGTGTGTCTCGTTTTGTAAATGTACCCGTATGGTTTCATGCTTTACCGATTTTTCTCTAGGATGAACGTTTATTTTGATGCAATTAATTTTTATAAATACATATTTTATGCAGATGCGGCTGCACACTTTTACTGCAATTTTTTTGTATTACCTGCGTTTAGTGATTTGTGTTTATAAGCACACCTGACATTTTATAGTTATTTTTTTTAATGTAAAATAAGAAGTTACAAGATAAAAGCTCCTTGCAATACGGACTTTTTTCCAAACAAAAGTTGTCCTGGCCGCGTTGTCCGACCTCGCTGTTGCTGCTCGCAGCTGGGCGGAAGTGCGTCGGGTTGCAGCGGGTTTTTCGGATGCTGCAGCGCTTTGTAGCTCTGCTCGGATAGAGCAGCGGCTGTTCTCTCCCTGAGCATTGGCAGGTGGAGCAATTTTTGCCAAGGTTATGGATCGGTATCTGCTGTTCCTCACTTGGGAGAGTAGACCAGAGCCCGGGATTGCCACCAGTGGAGGTCTGTTTTGGAAATGTTTTTTTATACTGCATGAACACGTTCGATAAAATACGCTCATTCTCCTCGTGTGATGTAGGTCAGTGTCCTCTCTCTTTTGGTCTTCCTGTCTTTGAGATCACTGAACGAAAAATTCACTTGCTGTTCTCCACAATCTAAGGGAAGGCAGGGCACTCCGTTCTTATATTAGTATCATGGGCTTCCCAGGAGTTAACTAACTATACGAGCAGTTCTTTGTCCATCTTTGTGTATTTGCTGCAGTATGTGTATTCTGTTGCAGTGTCTCTATGTGCCTGTCCTTTTATTTGTATGACTGTCAGAATGTGTCTCTATGTGCCAGTTTGTGGATTGTGCCTGCTTGATTTTATATTTCTGTGTCCGTTTGTTGGCGTTTCTCTGTGCCTGTCTTTCCTTGACTTTGTGCCTTTCCCCAGTGTGTGTCTGCCTCTTCGTGTTTTTGTGTGCCTGTCCGATCGCGTGTCTCTGTGCCGTTTTCTGTCGGTACCTGACATGAAGTATTTCCCTGAGCCCAAGGTTGTGCTTGGCGATGTGCGGGTTGGCCTGTTGTCCGTTTACCAGGATACTTATTTTACCTATCTTATAATGTGCGCAAGAATTTATGTATATATTGTGTGCGGCAATTTTGGGTCTATCGTGTGAACGAGTTGTGGTGTACTCGGGTCTACTGATCTTGTTTGTCGCTTCTTGTCTGGCTACATGTGTCATTTAATTTCTTCATATATTCTTGCGAGCATGTTGGGCTGCATTGTTCCTTATGCTGTGTGCACAAACCATGCTTCCAGGTGTTTGTGAGGTTGTCTTTCTGTCTGAGTGTAACTGACTCTGTTGTGGACTGTGGTATGCATGCGAGTCTGTCTCTGTATTAGTTGAAGCTTGTTGTTTTAGATTTTGATTCCTGAATGCGACACAAGTACACGGATCTCAGCGGGCTGAGTTCTGAGATTTCCCAGTTGATAACTAGTGATTGTGGAACGGTGAAACCAGCTATTACCAGCGAGTTTGGGTGAACTGTTTGGTAAGTAGCGCTCAGGACTTGAGGGATACCCGGGGAAAATGAAATAATGATTACCCCTTTAGGGAACCTGGGTTTGCCATCCTGGCTTTGACGAATGTGCGGTTCTGATTCGAGGCACATGTTTGTTTTTATCTGTCCCTCTTACAGAATTTGTCCCCATGTGACTCTCCTTCATGAGTTTGACAACTCACCGTTGCCTTTGAGTCATGCCCTAAACCCAGGAAGCTGATACAGTGAGTGCAGATAGTGCTTACTCTGTGAGAAGAGGTGCCGAGCCTCTGAATACTGTTTTTGAGAACCGAAGGGCTAGTTGGGGTTATGTGCCTTAGCTCCTGACATCTTCCTTAACCTGGTTCACGTTGTTGTATGTGATCCCCTGTCACATAATTCGTTGCTCCACTGTCACATAATTCTTTGCTCCCCTGTGATGCTGTGTGTGTGTGTGATGCTGTGTGTGTGTGTGATGCTGTGTGTGTGATGCTGTGTGTGTGATGCTGTGTGTGTGATGCTGTGTGTGTGTGTGATGCTGTGTGTGTGTGTGATGCTGTGTGTGTGTGTGATGCTGTGTGTGTGTGTGATGCTGTGTGTGTGTGATGCTGTGTGTGTGTGTGATGCTGTGTGTGATGCTGTGTGTGTGTGTGATGCTGTGTGTGTGTGTGATGCTGTGTGTGTGTTGTGTGTGTGTTGCTGTGTGTGTGTGTGTGTGATGCTGTGTGTGTGTGTGTGTGTGTGATGCTGTGTGTGTGTGTGTGTGATGCTGTGTGTGTGTTGCTGTGTGTGTGTTGCTGTGTGTGTGTGTGTGTTGCGGTGTGTGTGTGTGTTGCTGTGTGTGTGTGTGATGCTGTGTGTGTGTGTGTGATGCTGTGTGTGTGTGTGTGTGTGTGATGCTGTTTGTGTGTAGGGCTGTGTGTGTGTGGGGGTGGGCTCTGTGTGTGGCTCTGTGTGCGTGTGGCTGTGTGTGTGTGTGGGGGTGTGGGTGCAAATGCAATAGGTCTCGCATTTGCAAAAGATTAAGCTATTGGCATTGTAAATGACCATGCCATTTATTTATCTGTTTTCAAAACTAACACATAAATAAACAATTTGTCATTTAAAGTGCCAATAGCTCTAACTTTGTCAAAGGCAAAACCGTTGCATTGTACTTGGTATCGAATCCAACAGCGGCCATGATGCTATGGAAAGAAAGGACAAAGCATATTGACCCACTGTTGACACTATGGAAAGAATGGAGGAAGTATCAAAAAAAGACAGGTGGAGCATAAGAACCGAGCTAGGGGATGCTCATCCATGAAAAAGGAGACTGCTGTTCTTTCCATGCCCTCAGAAAGTTCTCTTTAGGCCACAGCCCCCTAGATTTGAAATGGCTTGCTACCTACCATTTTCAGAACAAAGAAAGGGGTGTGGCAGTTATTTTGATGAGGAGAAAAGATAATGGGCCAGAAGGTGTGTGTGTGGGGGGGCTCTGTGTGGGTGTGTGTGGGGGGCTTTGTGTGGCTGTGTGTGGGGGGGCTCTGTGTGGGTGTGTGTGTGGGGGGGGGTTTGTGTGTGTTGGGGGGGCTCTCTGTGGGTGTTGGTGTGTGTAATTTCGAGAGATAAAGCTAGTGGCATTGTAAATGACAATGCCATTTATTTATGTTAAAAAAAAACATAAATAAAAATAATGTCAAGAGCAATGCCAATCGCTCTAATTTTAACAAAGGCAAAACCATTGCATTGTAAATGCTTGTTTTCCCCTTTCCGAACGTTGCTCGGGCAAAATCTACAGCCAGTAACATGCCAACTGACAAGATGGCGGCACGTACGCTTGAAGCGCCCGGGCGGATGTCAGCACGTACGCGCCAACCAGCATCGGGTTCCAGGACTCCTTACCAATTCATGAGCTCCTCATCTATGATCTTGCTCTAGGCACAGCGAAGACCTGCCACTCGAGCAGAACAATTGCGGTAAGTTGTTTTTTATATAAAAAAAACGACCTATAAAAAAATAGACCTATCTGCAACAGTGCACACGCCTCACAAAAATTATCATATTACCTTCAAAGTTTGTTCAAACCAACACACCACCTGACAGGGTGTCAAAGTTCTATTCCTTGAGTGAACAATTCAAAAGCTGCATGTTTAATTTCTAACATTAGTCAAAAATGCATGCCACAGGACTGTAGATTTGCTTCTACTGCGGTCAGCACAAAACTGTCATCGTCACACCCTGCTGGCAGAGTCCCAAATGGTGATGCTTAAAATGAAACCCCCTCCAAATCTTCATCATGAATGTCTTCCACTGCTGATGTCCCGCCGTGTCAGAGCACTTCGATAAGTCCCACGCTGTCAGACCACTTGAAAAAACTGCGTTATTATCAAAATTTGACTCCAGTCTCACTGGCTCCTCAAACTTCACTCCAAATCACAGTTGACTATTCGTGGAAACTGACTTTGACAGTTCCTGTCACAGCCCACCGTAAAAAAGAGCACTGGAAGTGGGCTCCACATGAAAGTTATTTCACTCGCACATAACAGATACTCACCCTGGGCTGTCCAGATGAAAAGGACACGGTGGGGCACATGGCCTTCTGTATTTCTCAAATTTCCTTTAAAGTTCCTTCTTGTATGGTCTCTTCAGGCTTAATTCCTTGTAATATCGGTTTCTTAGTTTTTCTTATAGGAATAATTTCTTCAGCTTGTCTTATTTTCCAAGATCGTCGCTAAAATGTTGTAGTATAAATGCTGTTAAGTAATCCAGGTGTTGATTAAGTAAGATGATTTATTAAGTAGTTAAGATCAAGAGCTATAACGAAGAGCCCCAACAGGAGCAGCCTTCCTGCTGCTCAGTCCATACTCCAATTGACTCTCAGACATCCAACATTCCATGTATCACCAGGCACATACATTCCACTCCACACTCACTCTGGCTGAGCAGCAGGTATAACAAAAGTCTGCTGCATTGTGAGAATCTGGTCTGTACTCAATGGTGAAGTGAAACTCTTAAAGCTGTAGAATCCATGTTTTCAATCCTGGGTGGTTATTTGGATGCAGACCCCAAGGAGAGCGGAATGTTTGGTTTATGATCTCTGTGAACTGTGAATGGATGCCCACACAGACAGATAGATATGGAAGTGATGGCACTCCCAGTGTATAGTACTGGTTTCCTCTTCAATTTGTGTATATCTTTGCTCTGTGGGTGTTAGAGCCCTTCTTGCGTAGACTGTAGGAGTCCACTCTCCACAATGTTGGTGTTATGATAAAACAGCTTCCAGTCCTGACCCTGGACACGGACAGTGGTTCAAGGGCTTCCTAGATGTCCTCCTCTTTTTCAGAGTCTGACCCAACTCCGTGTGCTGAGAATTGATGCTTTGCCTGAGAAATTCAAATTTTTCCCATTGTAGTGTTAAACCTGGGCCTTTTAGTCAGCGAACACGGCTCTCAGGCTGGTGAGGTGGCTCTCTAGGGTTGGGCCATGGACAAGGATGTCATCACTGACATTTTGCACCCTTGGTAGCTCTGTGAATACGTCTTTGATAATTTTTTAGAAAACTTTGGCGGCCCTGGGGTTGCTGAAGTTTAATGTTTTGTATCTTCTTAGCCCCACGGGAGTTGAGAAGGTGGTTATCTGGTGTGAGTCAGGTGTAATGGTAGTTGATGGTATCCTGATCTAAATTCCATTTTTGAAAACCAATTGGACACTGAGAGCTCACCTACAATGCCGTCCAGTGTGGGTGTGAGGTGGCACCCCCTTTTGATGACAAAGTTTGGCAATCTCATGCCACACAAATCCTTACAGCATCAGGCTGTTTTGGTTTCCTCATTAGTACTAAGGGAGAGACCCATGGGGTGGGCCTGGTTACCTTTCGATGATATCATCATCCTCTCGATATTTCAGTTCATGTTCCATTTTGTGCCATAAGTGGAATGAAATCCTTCTGGGAGGAAGTGCTATCAGTTCTATGGAATTGTCTATGTGGAGGCACACAGGTCTTTCTTTGAGGCATCCAATGCAATGGAACAGGAAGGCAAATCCTTGTATTAGTGTTTCAACTCCTGCCTTGTATGCTGAAGGCAAAAATGGACACGGCGGACATATTGTGCTGTCTGGCAGCCTAGGAAGTGTTGTTCCGCAGTTTGAGGGTCTGAGGTTCGGTGATTCCGAACCCGTTCAATAAAGGTCGTCGGAAATAGACGATTTTGGTATCAGCGGACCGCAAATCACGAGTGCGGTGTGTACAAAGTGTTTTCGTCTTAATTGATCAAAGAGAACACTACGTATTCAGGGATTTCGTCTGAACCCTCGGGTTCTATTTTGTAGACGGCAGCCATTTTGTGTGGTTGCCCTCACATAGGCCGATGACTGCGGCCAAGCGAGTCCTTGGGACACGTACACCTTAGCTGACTTCTGAGTGACCTGGCCGAACTGACTCCCTTGCCCGAGGCTGACCTCGCTGAGCCAGTTCCTTGTTAAACAGCTGGTCAGATAAAGATCAAAGAGCAGGACATGCCGAATTTACAGTACACTGCACCCACCTTTCTATCTTGCTTTCAATCTGTTTCTGCTCCTTCCTTTACGACATAATCACTGATTTGGGCTGAGGTTTTATGATGGGTTTGTCCGGCCTGATCGAACAGGATATTGGAATGTGCTTGGTCATTTCTGGTGGGCTAGACAACGGAAAATGGGATTGTCGTCATGCGCTACTTTTGAAATGTCACATTGTCATTGGTCAGTTTGTGTGTAACCGATGCTACTTTGGAATGTGATTTTTGGCATAAAAGACCATGCTCAGCTCGTTGAATTTGTGCAGTCTCTAGCGAACCACCCGTGTGTGCTTCGTAGACCTCTGTTCCTGGTTGCAACCAATAAACTTTGGTCTTTTACGTCATCAGGAAGTGTCCTGTGTCTCTGTTTGCAGAGGCAGGGGAACTCGAAGACATCGGGCATTTTCCCTGGCGCCGCTGGGTTCTAAAACCCGGTTCTTCAGTTGGCGCCCAACATGGGGCGGCTTCAGCGGTACCGGTCCAAGCCCGAAGATTGTGGAGAGCTTCGTGTGGAAATTCTGGAGGAAGGCCTGCCACTTCATCGACCCCTGTATGTCGTCGTGGTCCGAAAGTCTTTGCTGCGAGGTTCCCCGCTTTCCGACGGCTATGAAGGACTGCTGCCCTGACTGTCGCCCTGTCTTGGAGCCATAGACGATTTGTAGAGCGAGACGATAGACGGGTCTTCTGGTGACGCCATCGACATTTCAGTTAAGTATGAGTGGAGCGTCTCCCAGTCCTTAGTTTGTTTTGTATCCCTTTGAGGATCGCTTTGATTTGGTACCTGCAGGCCCCAAAGCCAAGGGACTCGTGTATTCGCGAGACTATCGTTTTTGAGATTTCCCTTGAAGTTTGAAGCTAGACTAGTGAGCGAAGATGCCTGGTCTTAGACTTGGAAAGATATTTGGTTGTGGTTGTTCTAGGGATTCCCGGTTGGAGGATTCGTGTCCGGTTCCTCCGATTGGAACTCCGACCTATGAACTTTACGTAACACATGGTGTGGGCCCCATTGGTTATAATGACATCTGGGTAAAATATACGAGGAAAGACGGTGTCCTACAGTGGCCCCGTTATGGTAGGTTTGAAACAGAGATTTTAGACAATCTCGAAGTTAAACTGTTCAAGAAGAAAGCCCGCCCGGCAATGTTTGACTCTTTCCGCATATTGCGCAAAGAAGCCAAACAGAAAGAAATAAAATTAGCGAAGAAGAATAAAAGAGAACGAGGTTTGTCAATGGTGCAAGCTGCTATAGTGTTTAGGGATAATGAGGAAGAGCAAGAGAGCGAACAGATGCTTAGGGTTAGGAAGTTAGCGGTAGATAAGTGCTACCCAGCTTTGCCGTCTAAAGAGCAGGAAGAAAAGAAAGATCTTGCGAAAGATCCTTTAATGTCGCATCTATTAAGTTCGCCACCCCCTTATGCACAGAATGCTACGGCACCACTGTCACCAGTTGTAGTTGCGCAACCTCCGGTTGCTTTGCCACCTGCGATTCCTCCACAGCCAGCTCCTCTTCCGTTGGCTACTATTCCTTTGGCACAGCCTCCTCAGGGGCCGCCAACTTTGCCTCCTTCTTCGTCTGCTACTCCTACGCCTATCTGTAATACTCCTTCTGTTCTGACTTTGGATTCTTCTAATGTTGTTCCGTCTTCTCTTATTCTGTCACCTTCTCCTACTAGACAGAGAATGACTGCTGCAGTTTCTAGTTTCTTTTCTCCTTTGTTGGGATCATTGGGTAGGTCTCCTGTTGTTGAGCGTAGACAGTCACGTATCAGTTGCCTGATGCTAATGAACATACAGTATTGGATCACATGGCGCGTAAATTGGTTACTTATGCTACACAGTATGATCTTGAGGGTATTATGGATGTTTTCCATCAATGGGAAGCACCAAAGCAACGGTACGTCTTTGAGATGATGTGTGTGTTCCTTCATGAACAATGGATTGACGAAGTAGGTAAAACTCCTTCTGAGTTGTACCGAATACGTTCCGAATTTGCGAAAGGGACCATTGTGGGTCCTCTCGAGATTCAGAAAGCAGTTGCGACGTTATTGTCATTTCGTAGTGACACTCCTTCTGAGCGACTGTTTGAACTTGATTCGGCAGTTAGGAGAGAAGCGCGTCAATATCTGATGCGTGAGGTTCCTCCAGTTTGGAGACCTACTGATCCAAACGCTGTTCCACCTGTTGTTGCACACTTTCAGCGTGTCTGGGTACATGTTCCTTGGAAGCGCGCTGAAGTCTTAGCGCTTAAACAGACTTTGCCTGATCCGCGCAAAAATCCGGCGGGATATTATAAAGAGCTGACTCAGACTGTGGTTTCGTGTGTCATGAATTTGGCAGATATAGACATGTTGTTTGGGAATGTTGTTCCTCAGCCTATTTGGGGTAAGATTCGACACACAGATCATGCACATGAATTAGGTGACACATGGGCACACCTTAGAGATGCCGATAATAGACAAGTAGGTGGCTCTAAGCCTGAGGATTTGATTACTGAACTTCCTGATAGGATTATTACTTATATGAAGACTCTAATGCCTGAAGTGCGTGTCAATTGGGACAAGTTGTCTGCGTGTAAGCAGAAGAAAGATGAAACTTGTCGGACTTTTTCACGCGGTTTGAAGAGACCTTTGTAGACCATAGTGGTCAGGACATGGCTACTGAGGGTGGCCAGAGATTGTTCGTCGACAAATTCGTACATAATTTGCTTCCCAAGTTGTGTAGTAAGTTGAAAGATTCTGAGAGTGCTTGGGCTGTTTCCACGTCAGCACAGATTTTAGCTACGGCCCAGTACTATGAAAATAGGCACAAAGATGACGTAGAGAAAGCGGATAAGAAGACTAAGGAATTGAAGACTAAAGTTCTTCTACAACAAGCTTATCCACCCCGTACTAATAATCAACGCGATTATCAGCAGAATCAGCAATATTCGAGAAACTCGCAAAGGAACGAGACTTCTCAACAACGTTTTCCGTATGGGCCTAATCAGTGTGCGTATTGCAAAGAAGAGGGCCATTTCAAGAATAGTTGCCTGGTTTTGTTACAGGGCACAAACGGTGCTTCTGGTGTGAGAGGTCGAGGTGCTCAACAAGCGCCTATAGGTAGAGGTCGTGGACAGAATGTGCGTTCTTTGCCTCCACAGAATTCTATGAATAGTTTTGATCAGCAGAATGGTGCGTCTGGTAGGACCGCTCAGTACTATATGGAAGATTACTACGTCTAAGGTGAGGAAGTGGATGGTGATGATTGCTAGGACAGCCATAGACAAAGAGAGAGAGTTGTTTCAGTTCCAGTAGATCAGAGTGGACCCTATGTTGAAGTGATTGCATCAGGTGTGTCAGAGCCTTTTCTGTTGGATACTGGTGCTGCAAAGAGTTCTATTATGCACTCTAAACTCCCTGGCGTACCTTTGTCTGGCTTTGAGAATGTTTCTGTAGGTTTTTCTGGAGCCCCGGTTACGAATCCGATTTCTACTCCGTTGCCTCTTTCTGTTGGACCTCGTTGATTTGAAGCAACCCTCATTTTGACTACGGGTTGTGGTGAGAACTTGTTGGGATTGGATTTGTTGAAGAGATTGTATGCGGCGCTGTATTGTTCTCCGTCGGGACTAAATCTTACGTTGGGTGAGAGAGTGATCTCTCCGATGTATATATCTAAAGATGGGCTTCCACCTGAATTGTCTTCCCTCCCGATTCGCTTTGGGCTATTGGTCCGAACGATGTAGGCCTCTTGGAGATTCCTATACAATATGAGGGGTAGCACACCATTTGCTTCGAAAGTAATCCTATTTTCAACCACATTTTTAACTTCAACGTTGCGTGTTTATTTGAACGTGACTATTGCAAAAATAATAGCGAAGTGTTTGAAAGTGTGATTTTTGTGTTCAGCGCCAGATCAAGTAATGCATGTTTACATGTCTGTTTTCAGTTTCCCCTGACGAAGGACCCTTAGAGGTCTGAAATGCATTGGGACTTAAATAAACTGCTTTTTATGGATTTGGCATTGGAGCGTGTTCTTGGGAGAGGTACGGATGGCCCCGCAGGAACATAAGAAATATGGAAAATAGCTTATCCCTGCTTGTGGATGACAAAACGAAAAAAAGTGATGAATGCAGAAATAGATAAACAGAGTTAAATTAAGAGAATATAAATAAAACTTAAGCGACAAGTGAAAAGCATGGATGCAAATGCAATTTAAAAAGCTGTGCCACTGGTTGGGGCCAAGAATGGGCCCCATTAGGATGTTGTTCTCTTGGAGATTCCGCCATATATTGTGACACTGAAGGCGAATGCTAAGTTACCGCGTATTCCACAGTATCGTATCTCGAGTGATGGTGAGCGAGCACTTTTGGCGATCATTTACGATCTGATCGAAAAGGGTGTGATTGAGGAAACGAGAGGTACTGTGTGCAATAGTCCGGTTTTGCCTGTTCTGAAAAGGACAGATTTTTCACAGCCTCCTGTATATAGGTTCGTGATCAATCTTCGCGAGGTGAACAAGATCGTTGTCCCACAATTCCCTGTTATACCTGATATCACCGCTTGGTTGACCTTGATTCCGGCTACAGCCACATGGTTTTCGGTGATTGACTTGAAAAATGCTTTCTTCAGCATCCCGATTGCCGTGGAGAGTAGAGATATCTTTGGATTCTCTTTAGGAGGACGAAGCTTCCGCTTTAAGCGAGCTCCTCAAGGCTATTGCGAGAGTCCATCGATTTATAGCCAAGCCTTAAAAACTCAACTTGATTTGTTGATTTTACCAGATGGTGCTGCCCTTATTCAATACGTTGACGACTTGCTAGTTGCTGCTGATAATGAAGAGATTTGTAGAGAGGCTACCTTGTTGCTGTTATGCCACTTGTCTGATTTTCATCACAAAGTTTCTCTCTCCAAGTTGCAATATTGTCGACAAGAAATAACCTACTTAGGTCACCTCTTATCGAAGGAGGGAAGGAAACTGACCCCAGAAAGAATTCAAGCTATTGCGAAAATGAGCGTGCCTATGACACAGAGAGAAGTATGTGCGTTTTTGGGTATTACGTCGTACTGTAGACAGTGGATCCCTAATTTTTCCTTGTTAGTGAAGCCTTTGATAGCTCTTACTGTTAAGGATACTCCGAATCCTATTCCTTGGACTGACGAATGTCAGATGAGCTTTTCAGAATTACGCAATGCGTTGTGTTCGGCTCCTGTGTTGGGTACCCCCGACTACAGTAAGCCTTTCACATTGTATGTCCACGAGAGAGAGGGATGTGCATTGTCAGTGTTGACTCAACAGTTCAGCGATAAGCAACGTCCATGTGCTTATTTTTCGTCGACCTTAGATCCGGTAGCAAGAGCGTTGCCGAGTTGTCTGAGAGCGACAGCAGCACCGGCTGTTTCAATTCGACAGTCTGCTGGTTTAGTTATGGACAATACACTGATTGTGATGGTTCCACATGCAGTGGATACCTTGTTGAATCGTACCAAGACACAGCATTTAACTAGTGCTCGGTTGTCAGTTTTACGAATTGACCTTGTTAGCGAGTCATGTGCACATAATTGAGATGCAACATGTTGAATCCAGCCACGTTGTTGCCGATGTTAGCTGAGACAGATAATGACACAGAACAACATGATTGTTTTCTTAGAACTGAGGAAGAAACGAAAGGAAGGATAGACCTAAGGGATACTCCTCTTCCAGAGTGTGATGGTACTTTATGGGTTGATGGTTCGTGCTTTAAGCTGCCGAATGGTGATACAACTGCGGCATATGCTGTTACGACTTTGCATACGATTGTTGAAGCTGAACGTATCCCACATAATTCAGCGCAAGCAGCAGAGTTGATTGCATTAACCAGAGCATGTGTGTTGGCAAAATGAAAACGAGTGAATGTGTACACTGACAGTCAGTATGCGTTTGGTGTGGCTCATAGTTTTGGACGTTTGTGGCGTGAACGTGGGTTCCTGACTTCGCATGGAACGAAGATCCAGAATGGACAGTTGGTGAATGAACTTCTTGAATCACTTACTTTGCCATTGCAAGTAGCGATTGTGAAATACAGTGCCCATAAGAAAGTTACGGATGATGTTGGTCGTGGAAATGCGTTTGCAGATGAAGTCGGGAAAGAAACTGTGAGAAATGTGATGAACCAAATGTATGTTGCAGGTCCGGCGAGATGGTTTCCAGAGAAAAGTATGTGTGAAGATACGATTGGGAGTGTGAAATCTATCCAAGCTGAAGCTACAGAGAAAGAGTTTAATGAATGGAGAGAAAGTAAGGGTAGATTGGATTCGAATGGTTGTTGGACTGATTTGTCTGAGCATCAAAGACGGTTGTTGCCCGACGCGTATGTGCTTCCAGTTGTTACGATAGCTCATGGGATGGCACATATTAGCGTGAAAGGGATTTGCAAGTTGTTGGCCTCGGTTTGGCAGAATGCAGGAATTCCCAAATGTGCAGAGAATTTGGTTAAGAATTGTATGGTGTGTTTGATGTACAATCCTGGTAAGGGAACTCCAACCCCAGCTGGTCATTTTGCTCCTCCTACGTATCCGTTCGAGGCTTTGCAGCTAGATTTTATCCACATGGAGAGGTGCAACAACCTGAAATATGTGTTGGTGGTTGTTTGCTCCTTTTCTAGATGGGTGGAAGCTTACCCTCTGAAGGACAATACTGCCTTGTCCACAGCGAAAGCCCTTATCAAAGAGTTTTCCCTAGATTTGGATTGCCGAGAATTATCTGGAGTGACAATGGGAGTGAATTTGTGGGTCAAGTGATGAAGAGAGTATGTGAGGGATTAGGAATTAGGCAGAAATTCCACGCTGCAAATTACCCCAATCAGCTGGTTTAGTCGAGTGCTATAATGGCACTTTGAAATTAAAATTGGCCAAAATTCAAGCGAGCTCTGGTTTGCAATGGCCGGATGCTTTGCCTTTAGCCCTTCTGTCCACAAGAATGACTGTGCATTCACAAATGGGTTTGAGTCCGTATGAAGTCGTGTTTGGTCGCCCGGCGAATATTTGGGGCGTGCCAAGACCGACAAGGTTCAGTGAGCTTGAATACCATGTGTTACTTGATTACTTGTACGAACTGACGGCTAAACTGCGTGTCTTACATCAACAGGTTCACAATAGTTTGCCACAGGCTTCTGAAGATCCAGGCCACGCCATTGAACCCGGTGCCTGGGTATTCGTGAAGAATTTTCAGTGGAGCAAGAACGAGCAGCCCCACTGGACAGGACCGCACTTGGTCTTATTGACTACACGTTCTGCAGTTCGAGTGCAAGGCAAGAAAAACTGGATCCACGGCGTACACTGCAAACGGGCTCCGTTGCCCTTACCGTACGACCGGTGGGTCCAGAAGGGACTTCCAGACTCTGAAACTGAAACTGTGCCACTGTTTTTGCCATTCAGCGATGCCCGTTTGATTGGAACGAACACTGAACAAGGAAGCGACGATCTTCTGCAAGAAGCTGTGCCTCCTTTGAATCGATTGAACACTACCGAGTCTGAACTCTTGTTTAGAGAACAGACATTGTCTGAAAAAGATCGTTATAATTTGCGACCGAGAGTCATGGACAAATAAAAGATAGATGAAGTTTTTATGATTTTTCTGTTTGCAGGTTAACTCTCCTCCGAGGAACTACTCATTTTTGTTTTTCGAACCGCCATCCGGGTTCAGCTGTAGGGTCGCAGTAGACAAGTCTTTGGAGTGCAAGCCTGAGACAATAGGTCGACGGTTCTGGTTGGCCTAAGGGAGTTGCCTTGGGTTGACAGAGGCATTCCTTAGCATAGAACACCCTACCACCGCGAGCAGCATATTTAGTGAGGATGGATTTCTTCGAGTTGGAGAGACCTGTAGAGACAATGAGTTTTAAAAGTAAGATACACAAACTGATGACACGAAAAAGATTTTTAATATTGTGTTTATTTATGCTACTGAGTTTAATGATATTTATAATTGGTTATGTGACATTCTCGGATATATGACGTTACCACGCGTACTTTTAGCACGCATACCATTACCACGGATTTTTTACAACGCAGGTCATGTTACAACGGATACCCTTACAACGCAATACACTACAACGCACATACTATTACAGCGCATACCATTACAACGTAAGTATAGGTAAGTATATGTATATTTTTTTTAATTATTTTTGTAATATTTAATTTAATTATTCATTATTATATATTAAATAATTATTTGTGTAATATTTAATTTTATTATTCATTATTTAATCATTAAATAATTATATTAATGAAATTAATTTTAATTGTAATATTTGTAAATATATATTAAAAATACCCCTGTACCCCAAAACCCAAACCCAGCCCTTAAACCTAAAAATACCCCTGTACCCCAAAACCCATACCCAGCCCTAAAACCTAAAAATACCCCTGTACCCCAAAACCCATACCCAGCCCTTAAACCTTAAAATACCCCTGTACCCCAAAACCCATACCCAGCCCTAAAACCTAAAAATACCCCTGTACCCCAAAACCCATACCCAGCCCTAAAACCTAAAAATACCCCTGTACCCCGAAACCCAAACCCAGCCCTAAAACCCAAAAATACCCCTGTACCCCGAAACCCAAACCCAGCCCTAAAACCTAAAAATACCCCTGTACCCCAAACCCCAAACCCAGCCCTAAAACCTAAAAATACCCCTGTACCCCAAAACCCAAACCCAGCCTAAAACCTAAAAATACCCCTGAATCCCAAAACCCAAACCCAGCCCTAAAACCTAAAAATACCCCTGTACCCCAAAACTCATACCCAGCCCTAAAACCTAAAAATACCCCTGTACCCCAAAACCCAAACCCAGCCCTAAAACCTAAAAATACCCCTGTACCCCAAAACCCATACCCAGCCCTAAAACCCAAAAATACCCCTGTACCCCGAAACCCAAACCCAGCCCTAAAACCTAAAAATACCCCTGTACCCCAAAACCCAAACCCAGCCCTAAAACCTAAAAATACCCCTGTACCCCAAAACCCAAACCCAGCCCTAAAACCTAAAAATACCCCTGAATCCCAAAACCCAAACCCAGCCCTAAAACCTAAAAATACCCCTGTACCCCAAAACTCATACCCAGCCCTAAAACCTAAAAATACCCCTGTACCCCAAAACCCAAACCCAGCCCTAAAACCTAAAAATACCCCTGTACCCCAAAACCCAAACCCAGCCCTAAAACCTAAAAATACCCCTGTACCCCAAAACCCAAACCCAGCCCTAAAACCTAAAAATACCCCTGAATCCCAAAACCCAAACCCAGCCCTAAAACCTAAAAATACCCCTGTACCCCAAAACTCATACCCAGCCCTAAAACCTAAAAATACCCCTGTACCCCAAAACCCAAACCCAGCCCTAAAACCTAAAAATACCCCTGTACCCCAAAACCCATACCCAGCCCTAAAACCTAAAAATACCCCTGTACCCCAAAACCCATACCCAGCCCTAAAACCTAAAAATACCCCTGTACCCCAAAACCAATACCCAGCCCTTTAAAAAAATAGATAATAAACTTGCCAATAATAATACTTACGTTGTAATGGTATGCGTTGTAATAGTATGTGCGTTGTAGTGTATTGCGATGTAAAGGTATGCGTTGTAAAATGACTTGCGTTGTAAATGTATGCGTGGTAATGGTATGCGTTGAAAAAATCCGTGGTAACAGTTGTATACCGACATTCTCTTTTAAAGTGACGTTTATTCCCACTGTGCAACCTACACCTCCACCCACTATTTCTTCTCATTCTTTTCACCCTCTGCCCAAACATGAAGTAGTTAGAAGAATGGAGTTTGCTAATAATTCCTTTATTCAACTTTTGCACCAACACCAGTTAGTTATGAACACAACAAATTGTTGGATTTGTGGCCTAATGCCCCATACGACTGGTAAAGGTATTCCGTACTTGGTTTTGCCTTTCAGCCTTAATGGTTCTATTTGGGCATATAGAACTATGTTCATCTATGCCCATATTGTCTATCCCCTACGTTCACCGAAGGACAATCCGAAGAATAGTGCTTTAGCTAGAGGCATAGTCGACATGGTTAAAGGGACTAATGCAGTTGAGACTATTCCGAAAGATGAGAGACAACCATATAGTGGTTGGGACGTTACTGGATATGGAGTTAGTCTGAGTGTTAACCAGCGAGCGAAAAGTTCTCCACCGATTTGGATAGTGCCCCATCAGGGTCGCTATTGTCTGCAGGGTAATGGCAAGAATCCGAAAGCTCAGCTAGGGAAGAGTGTCTGCACTGAGACTTATGTATTTACGTCTCAGACTTCCCCAGTGTTTCTAGCAGCTAAGGTTACTTATTTTGTTTGCTACGACAAAGCATATACATGGTTGCCCCCTGACTTTTCGGGCACATGTTTTGTTTCGTTCCTGTTGCCTGCCACTTTTACAGCTGCGGCAGATTACCATAAGACGAGAGTTGCTAGAGGTGTCTTCAGTCAGAAAGATATCGCAGGGCAAGAGTTGGGAGATTTCTGTACGGGTTTTCTGCCGTTCTGGGGACCGATCGCTAACAGCAGGAACATTCGCCAGTTGACGAGAGTGGTTGAGTCCACCATAGTCGAAACTGCCAGTGCCCTTAGTAACTTGACTGCTGAGCTCCAGTCGGATAGACTTATGACACTTCAGAATAGAGTTGCTCTTGATGTCATACTTGCAGACCGAGGTGGAGTATGTAAACTGATTCAATCGAGCTGCTGTGTTTTCATTCTAGACAACGCTCCGTCAGTCTTTCAGGCCATTTCCAGGCTACATAAGATCTCTGATTCTATACATATAGATAAAGGAGATTGGTCGTTGATGGGATGGTTTTGGGGATTGATATCCACGTGGGGATGGAAAATTCTGATGGTCATTGGGATGATCTTAGCTATTCTTTTCCTGTTCTGTCTCTGTGTACAGTGTGCTCCCGCTATTTGTGGCCTCTGTGCTACTTCGTGTGTAAGGAGACCTGTCCAGAGAGAGGTACTAAGTACTAGGATGATGCTACAGCAACATATCGATGATCTGATGAAGATAGACTTAGACTCAGATTGACATGGGTTTGGGTTTATTGCCTATGTAAAGGCAAAAGGAGGGTCTGTAGTTCCGCAGTTTGAGGGTCTGAGGTTCGGTGATTCCGAACCCGTTCAATAAAGGTCGTCGGAAATAGACGATTTTGGTATCAGCGGACCGCAAATCACGAGTGCGGTGTGTAAAAGTGTTTTCGTCTTAATTGATCAAAGAGAACACTACATATTCAGGGATTTCATCTGAACCCTCGGGTTCCATTTTGTGGACGGCAGCCATTTTGTGTGGTTGCCCTCACATAGGCCGATAACTGCAGCCGAGGGAGTCCTTGGGACACGTACACCTTAGCTGACTTCTGAGTGACCTGGCCGAACTGACTCCCTTGCCCGAGGCTGACCTCGCTGAGCCAGTTCCTTGTTAAACAGCTGGTCAGATAAAGATCAAAGGGCAGGACATGCCGAATTTACAGTACACTGCACCCACCTTTCTATCTTGCTTCCAATCTGTTTCTGCTCCTTCCTTTACGACATAATCACTGATTTGGGCTGAGGTTTTATGATGGGTTTGTCCGGCCTGATCAAACAGGATATTGAAATGTGCTTGGTCATTTCTGGTGGGCTGGACAACGGAAAATGGGATTGTCGTCATGCGCTACTTTTGAAATGTCACATTGTCATTGGTCAGTTTGTGTGTAACCGATGCTACTTTGGAATGTGATTTTTAGCATAAAAGACCATGCTCCGCTCGTTGAATTTGTGCAGTCTCTAGGGAACCACCCGTGTGTGCTTCGTAGACCTCTGTTCCTGGTTGCAACCAATAAACTTTGGTCTTTGACGTCATCAAGAAGTGTCCCGTGTCTCTGTTTGCCGAGGCAGGGGAACTCTAAGACATCGGGCGTTTTCCCTGGCGCCGCTGTGTTCTAAAACCCTGTTCTTCAGAAGAAGTTGTCCCTTTCTTCGGAGACATAGACCTTTGCTTGTGTGGTGGTGTCACAGTGACTTATCTTATTGTGGAACACTCCCACCAGCGGTAGCGGAGTGCTGGGCCTGAAAGTGTAGACCTTTATTTTTCTTGGTTGTGGCTTGGGGTGTGTTGGCGAGGTTTGATGTAGTTTGATGGCCATGAGGTTGATCGAGGCCCCAGTGTCAATAAGGGTTGTGATGGGTTTCCCTTAGTATCTGGATTTGATATTTCGAAGGGGTCCAGTAGGGCATTACTTTTGACTCAGTGACCTGGATGACTTTGATGGACTCACTTAGCTTGTCATCATCCTTGCACTTTCTTCTTGGACCCCCGGTGTGGTTTCAACTGCGCATGTACACTCTTCTTTGGAGGGATTGTTTGTTTTGGGGTAGATCAACAAACTTGAAAAGTGATTTCGTTTTCCACATGCATAGCACCATTTTTCTAATGTGGGACAGTGCTCGGTATGGGGGAATTGTTCCCCGCACCACCGGTATGGGCCGCTGGTTGCTTTCTGTTTGTTGGTATCTTGCTTTTCTTTCTGAGGGACTTTGCTGAGGAGGTTGACAGGTCCTGTCTTGATAGGTCTCTGTGGGCTTCTGTTGTCTTTTATAGCGTTTTTGAACGTCCCAGGGTGAATGTCATGCACTGGCATGTTCAGGACTTCCAAGATTTGTTCTCTCAGTTTGACAGCAGTGCAGTCCTGGATGAATTGGGCCCTATTTTGGTCTTGTTTGTCGGGCAGGGTGCAGGTACTGGCCAACTCTTTGAGGCATGCAAAGAATGTATCCACTAATTTGTCCTGGTGTTGGTGCGCTTGACAGAGCCGGAAGCGCCAGTGATCTGGATTGGCAATTGGTTCATAGTGAGCTCTCAGCGTGTTCTTGAGTGTCTCATAGGTGCATGGTGGCCTTGTTTCGTTGAGGTTTTTGGATATCTTATATATATTTCCTCCTCCGCCGATGCAGAAGTAGTGGACGTTGTCTGTCCTCTTTCATGGCTAGCACTGAAAAGTGTGTTTCTAGGTACTAATTTCACATTTTCCATCTAGCTACTTGTGTAGTTAGAGGTCCTGTAACTAAGAAAAGTTCTAGTGGGGGATGGATATCATGACACATGCGCCTGGCTGCTTGTAGCATGGGGTAGTGGCGCTGCCTGGCCAGGGTGGTGTGCTGAAAATCGCAACGTGGTACCTGCAAGGTGCTGATCATGCCATTTCCCAGCTTCCCAGTCTTTGATACCTGGCCTGATGGATGACAGCCACCAGAGGCAGGTCGGTGTGCTGTGGAAATTAGCTTATGATCATTTGCCCTCACTGAACTTGATGTGGTGGGACTTGTATGGAAAGCACAGCAGGTAGCTGCTCGAGCCAAAGTGCGAGGTAGGGCCGCCTGTAAGGACATGCATGGTAGGCCATCCCACGCTGATTAAAAGCATGCAAAGTCTCTTGTTGTGTTGGTGACAGCCACAGGACGTGCGCACCTTTTGCGGCTTGATCCCAAACGTTCCTGCCGGTGAGGGTCTTCCAAGGACTGCGTGCTGATTATTTCCCATTTTTTCTTTCCATCTGCAAGGCCTGGTCAGCGCTCCTCGCGTCATCTCCATACTGTTCGCAGGGTTTCCTGCAGTGTCGGTGAGGACCATCTATGACCCGCACATAGTTTTCTTTCTCAGTGGTGCAGTGCTGGGGCAGCCGCACTTGAGGATTGGCATTGTCAGGGAGAGGGGCAGGGACAGCTGTGGGACTGCGGCAAAGAAATCACGATGGCTGCCGTAGAGGATGAAGCAGGCTAATGCTTGCCCACCTGTAGAGTGTAGAGTTGCGGCTGGTGCTATGCAATGGCAAAATACCTGACACTGCTCATGTTTTTGTGCCTAAATATCTTAGACGGTTTGGCTATTTATTGGTTTACATACATTTGGTCTGGGCTAAACCATGGCTGTCATTCTAATGAGTGCGTCTTCTAACTCCTTTTCATCACTTACTGCTGGTGGGCTTTTCTGAATCTGCAGCACTGCATTGCACATGTTTCTGAGGCTAGATTGGGTTAGTGTCAGACACACAAGATGTAGCCTGGCCCTTGGCATGGTATTAGGCAGTAGCTTTTAATAGCATATTGATGACAGGTTTTTTTTTTTTTTAGAGTTGAAGCCTGTTAGACCTGTCATCCTTAGGGTGGTCTTACCCTAATCTTTTTGCCTCCTTACTTCCTCTTTTTGCTGTATCTTTTTGTTTGCCTTAGGACTCTGAGCACTTTTACCACTGCTATCCAATGCTAAAGTTATGTTATGTTAGAAGATTTATACATCCATGGCTGCCCCAGCGACGGGGCGTCCCAGCGCTAAAAGATCCAGGACACAAGCGTAGCTAGATGGTGAGCATAGAGACTGTAAAATGAGTTAAGGAAGAGCCAGGTTTTCATGGCCCTTCTACAGGCTAGATGGTTGTCGATATTTCTGATAAACACAGGTTATGTTAAAATGTATTTGTTAAGCGCTCGTACGCCCCGTGGGCTTCATGGCGCTGTCAGAAGGGAACATAACACAAACCTAAAACCATACTCTAAGAGTAAGCCTGTTTGAAAAGCCACGTCTTAAGAGAGTGTCTAAAGGTGAGAAGATCAGGGCTCAGTCTTAAAGGCAGTGGTAACGAGTTCCAAAAGGTGGCTGCCAGATGGTCAAAACAGCAGCCGCAAAGGCATTTATTCTTAAAAGTAAGGACAGCTAGAAGAGCTTTATGAGCAGAACAGAGATTTAATGAGGGGTTGTATCTGGAGACAAGTTTTGTTTATAAATTTTGGACCCGTATTTTGTAGGGATTTAAAGATGATGCAACCTGTTTTAAACGCAATCCTCTGTATCACGGGTAGCCAATGTAGTTGTTCTAGGCCAGATCTAATAGACTGCCATTTCGGTTGTTTAAGAATAAGCCTGGCAGATTGGTTTTGAACAAGTTGGAGTCTTTTTAACAGGCCAGCTGAGAGTCCCAAATAGAGGCTGTTTGAAAAATCCAATCGGGACAGGACAAGGGCAATAATAACCTGGGTAAGTGCAGAGTGTGTAGGGAACTGGGCTATTTTCTTTATTTTCTTGAGTTGAAAAAAACTAGCGGAGACTACTGTACCAACTTGTCCCTTCAGTGATAGATCTGCGCTGAGTGTGACTCCCAGACTTTTAACCGAGGGAGATTTGGTGGGTGGGACCCCCATAGTAGGTGGCCAAAAACATGGGCCCCAGCTTAGTTCGCTTTCCCAGTTCTGTCTTGCCTGGGTTGAGTTTTAGATGGTTGAGGGTCATCCACCTCTGTATGTGTGTCATGGTGTTCTGAAATTCTGTCACAGAATCTGCAGTATTGAGGGGAAAAACAAGTTGGAGATCATCCGGAAAGTTATAGATAGTAACTTTAGCATTCCTTAAGGAGTATAGTAGGGGACGAAGATAACGATTAAATAATAAAGGTGATAATGATGATCCTTGAGGGACCCCACATATAGTGGGAGTTCTGGGGGCTTTGAAGGTACCAAGTCTCACTGATTGCGTGCGTCCTGTAATAAAAGAAGTGATCCAACTTAAGGCAGGGCCCCTAAGGTTGGCTTGTTCGACACGGTTGATAAGGATGGTGTAATCAACCGTGTCGAACGCGGCCGACAAGTCAAGAAGCACAAGGGCCTGGTGAATGCCTCTGTCAGCATTATATCTTAGAGTATTTTGGACAGCAAGGATCACGGCTTCCGTCGAATGACAGGGGCGGAAGCCAGCCTGGTTGGGTTCCAGGTATTCTGTTTTTTTCAATGAACTTGGATACAGAAGTAGAGACATGGGCTTCCAGGATTTTTGATGCATAGGGTAAAAGAGAAATTGGCCTATAGTTTATTGGATCGTGTGGGTCTGCTCCTAACGTTTTAATTAGTGGGATAAGCAAGGCATTCTTAAAGCTGCAAGGCACCTTGCCCTGTAGAAGAGATTCATTTAACAATAAGAGAACGCCCTGTGGAATAGCCGACCCCACCTCTCTGAAAATGTATGGGGGACAGATATCGTCAGGTGAGCCAGACTTGACACGGACAAGAAGGTCAGACAAGGTTTTTATATCGATAGACGGGAAGGTGTCTAGTGTGACAGGATTAGGATAGATATCATCAAGGGGGCAGGGACCGGAGAATTAAGTATGCTCTGTTTTATAGTAATGATTTTATTTATAAAGAATGTATTCAAAGAGTCACAGAGCTCTTGTGTAGGAGTAACCGAAAGGGTAGTTCTATCACTGTTGCAAAGATCGTTCACTATATTGAACACATCTTTTGTTTTGTTCTGAGAATTCAGAATTTTTCTGAGAAATAATTGGTTTTCTGTTTTAAGATAGATTTTTTATAGTTTTTTCGGGCCACACAATAATTAACTTTGTCTTGTGGTAGATACCTGGTCCTCCACTTCCTCTCTTTTTGACGGACTTCAAGTTTTAAGGTCTTCAAGTGTGAAGTAAACCATTTATGTGCGTCATTAGGACGTGAGCGGGGGAAATTCACACAGGGTGCATGGATGTCAGCTGCCAGTTGGATCCAGTGTGAAAAAGTGTCTTCAATGACATCGATATCTTTGGTCATTGAAGGCAGGGTAGTGGCCAGGGTATCCAGAAAAGCCGGCGTATTGATACCTTTCCATTTCCTAATTTTTCCACCCGCCCGGATTGGCTGTTTCATGCCTCCGTCAATAGTAAGTGTAAAATGTATAAAAAAGTGATCAGACCAGATACAAGGAGTTATAGAAGGAGTGGATAGAGACAGATTGTGAGACCATATTTGATCTAAACTGTGGCCTTTCTCATCGGTGGGAGAGTGAATATGTTGGGTTAGGTTCAAGTCTGAAAGTAGGTCCTTAAGTTCTGCTGCCTGGGAGTCTACCTCAGTATTATCGAACCAGAAGTTAAAATCCCCAATTAAAACAGATTTTGAATAGTTTGTTACAAGAGAGGCCATTTGTTTCTGCCAGTGATGCAGAAAAGGTAGGCATGGATTGAGGGAGTCGATAAAGCAAGACCAGTAATAGTCCTCCACTGTCACTGTCAGTCTTAAAAAGAATATTCTCCATGCTGGTCAGGACGAGAGAGGGGAGTGTGATAAATTTATGATTGTTATGAATGATGGCAGCCACTCCTCCGCCCTTTTTACCAGCGGATCGGTTGGCAGTTAAAATATAATAATCAGATGGGAGGTAAGGAGTTAAATAGTGTAGCTGCCATTGCTTTGAAAGGAGCGACCCCGGCTCGTGCTCTGTTGATTCAGAGGATGCACACCAGTGCATGTGCTTTTCCCCTAAACATGGTGACATTGGTTTTATAAGAAAGATTGGTGGTAGTGTGTCTCTAATAAAAGAGAAAACGTCTGCACATAATGTTAGTACATATCTCAACAAGGACTGTTCTACATGAAGTAGTATACACAGTTATGTCAGTGTAATCCTACGAGGTGCTATTATGGCCTGGTATACACCCACCACCTGGGGTGTCAAACAGCACAGAGTGCCAATATCAAGGAAAAGAGAAACAGGTCAATGCAGCACTCTCAAGGCCTATTGTGTTGAATCTATTAGTATAGAATGTCCTGAACGAATGTCGTGGATCTATCAATCAAAAAAACATGTATTCTGGATTAATTCCCACTCATTGATATAAAGAGTTCAATTGTTAGCAGCACACTCCAAATTATGGATCCAGACCAGATATTGTACTTCCAATCCTTTATTTTCATAGACATATGAAACTTTCCAGCTCACACCGCCGACACGTGTTTCGTCTTATGGAGACTTTTTCAAGGCTGGAAGCATAAAATAAAACTACAATCAATATTCTAGAATACACTCTATATATTTACATCTCATATCTATATACAATTAAAAATAGAGTATAATACACATATATACAAATCTGTTGCCTATTTCTTGAAAAACCACAAAAAACATCACATTCATCAAAGAGTATCACATGGACGGATACATTAAATCACATTGAAAAATGTCACATAATCATCACTTGAGTCCAATATTTCTGAAATGACACAGGTGTGCCCACAGTAACAGATATTATATACAATTCTTGAGCATACTAGAGATAGCTATACTAGTCATTCCGCTATCATCAAGGTTATAATAGGGTTAGCAGTGTGGGAGTTGAATAAGATTAAATCTAGGACGCCAAATTAACCACATGTCATGACCTGTTGTTAGAAAGGACCTACCAAGAATATTAATAGTGTAAACGCGATCTTTGGTATTCTGGTCAGACGACTCGTGTCTCCCAATGATAAGTAAATTAGTTCCGGTGGTCACATAAACCTCCTAGGTAGATTTCCTATAAAATGAGGCAAGAAATTTCCGTCATATACTACATAGAAAAGTTCAACAGGTATAGAATTCTATTGCCATATAATATATTGCTATGTCCACGAAGATTTTGAACACTAATTGTACTTAAATATTTCTGCTTGCTCAAATTAAGATTTAGCCTGGGACACCAAATTCACCACATATCATGACCTGTTATTAAAAAGGACCTACCAAGAGTATTGGCTGTGGAGACGCGATCTTAGGAATTCTGGTCAAACGACCCGTGTCTCTCAATGATAAGTGAATTGGTTCCGGTGGTCACATAAACCTCCTAGGTAGATTTCCTATAAAATGAGGCAAAACAAAATTTACCATCTTATACTGCACTGAATAGTTCCAAAGATGGGAAATTACATTGCAATAATATATACGCAATGTAAAGAAAACCTGCAACACATAACCTTGTGTACATGGCCTCCAACAATTGTAGAAGGAGAGGCATTAGCGAATCCTATATAAACTTTCACACGCGAAAAATTAATTAAGTATCCCAGGTGTCCGCCACATAGTATGTGACTTTGATAAATCTCAATACCTCATCATTAAAAAAGGTAGATTGTGGTGTTAGAAGAGAATGACTATGCACACACTAAAGGATCCTAACGCATGTGTGTATAGAAAAAACAAGGTAAACATAAATGAACACAACTCACTTGATAAGTGAAAAAGTATTACTGCGTGGAGGTAGTTCTTTTGTTTTACTTCAACATTCAAAGACCCTGATAAGTCTCTAGAAGAGTAAGGTAAAATTATTGTAGATGACCAGGCAGCATATTTCGGGTAGTAAAATAGTATTCAAAAGGCATAGGGTAATCCGTGCGTGAAAATTGAATACCAAATAGGATGTTACTAACCAACCCCATATATCGCCACTCAGTTTAAATACGTCTTACCTCCTGATAAACCGACCGTCACGGACCTCCACTGCCGGTAGCCACCAGAATATTACTACCGAGTTTCCATTTAAAGTGAAGAGGGAAGTAACGCCCGAGCCGTACGCCATGACGACGAACACGCTCGTGTAGAAGCAAGCTATGAAATTAAAACACTGTGTCGCGGCCATCTTGTAGTGGTGATGGTAGCTACGGTGATAGTCACAAAACTATTATGTGATAAGCAGTTTCAATAGTATGCCCATATGGGGAAGCTTGATATGTTGGATCTTGTTCTTCCATATTGATTAAATATTTTACGAGAAGGTTGGTAAATTATTTCGAATATCTAGTGTTCCACAATATGCACACCTTACAATATCAAGAAGTGTCTTAAAACATCACAATATATATGAACAGTAAGGAGCACTAAAATGATGTGTACTGAACACATGTATTGGCAAGAACACTTATTTCAAGGTACACTTAATTATGAAGAGAAACACATTTGTATACTTAAACAGTGGATGAACATTGAAGTTGTATATGTTGGCCACATCCACTTCCATTACCATTATGTCTTATCAAAATGCAGTCAGTTAATCACATTACAGAACGGAAAAACAGTGTTAGGGTCAGGTAGTTAGACTGCAAGTGTAAATAAATCTCAAACCTTACAAGGAGACACATACATATATTAAGCACTCAGTTGTTATTTTCATTTTGTCCTGCCTAGATCATAATGATCTATAAGTACATATCCCACCTTGTATAGGGAGATCCTAACTGAAAGTATCAGGGAGTGGTGAGAATAAGAAAATGTCAATCTCATCAGTCCTTGAGGAAAACATGTTTTCCCTATCCACATTTAATCCCAAATCGACCGCACGAAGCTTAATTAGCCACTTAGATTCAAGTTTACGCAGTGCCAGTACATTATCGCCACCTCTGGGGTCAGGTCTAATCATATCTATTCCATGGAAGCGTATACCCAACACTTCCAATCCTGGGTGCTCCTTATTATAATGTGCTGCCAATGGGTACCTCACATTATTATTGCGGATGGCTCTGACATGCTCCTGAAATCTTTCTTTAAGTGGACGATTGATGATTCCAATATATATGAGTCCAAAATGGCAAATAACACAATATTGAAAAAACCCAGTATAACAATGGGTCAGAGAAAACATAATGTAGCTATCTGAGTAACTGTGTGTGTATTGATAGAACACAATCCCTGAATCCAAGGTATTCCTGGTGAAAAAATGTGTTCCCATCAGATACCCGTCCTGTACCGCCCTACATCATTTGGGATCCTTCACCCGAAGGAAGTGGAAACAAATCCACTGAGGATTAGGTAGATGTGTCCTAATCGTATGTGAAGGAATTGATGATGTAAAAAGTAGACTATGTGATGGTATCAGGGGGTAAAGAATAATTAGCAGTGCAATAAGTGCTCTCTGTAGCGTGTGATAAAGTGAAATTAATATTGGGTTGTGGGAGTGGAAAGAAGAAATTTATTATGGTCCTACCCACACCCAAGGTTAAAAACAGTGCAAAGTAGTGTTAACAAATAACTACTTAGGTCTTATCTAGGTCGACATGTTTCTGCAGTTTTTTAGCTTCACAAGATATCCATCTGCTTCATCAGGACCTTAATGATCAAGTGCTACTGCTGATTAAAGTGAAAAGAGTGTACTAAAATCATATCACCTGAGATCGCCGGTTGAAATGATCCATTTGGTCACCAAGGACAAACAAACATACACATAATATAAAATGCACACAGTTAGTGACGATAGCTACAAATACACAGAGAATATCTCGTGATGTTAGTGTATCCGCCAATTATTATTGGTCAATGGTTGTTAAGCAATCAACTGAATGGCCAGGTACAAAAATCCTGGAGTAAAAAAGGTTGTATACACTCACCCACAATCTGGGGAATGAACTCTCCACCTCACCCGGCCACAGCTCAGGTACAAATGGAGCACCGCTCTATTAGACGTGAAAAGAAAACATAATGAAGGAGGAAGAGTCTGCTAGAACTCAATCATAAACACAAGCTTTTCCCAGCGTGTTGGTTCTATCGCCGTTTTGAATTCCAGCCCGGTGCAGGGGAAAGTTAATGGTATTTGCAATATAGCCTTTAAGTATTCCAAGTGCAACTAGATTACGTGCTTCAATAAGGTGTTTGTGCTCAGTCGCTTAGTTATAAGAAACCAAGCACCCGTAGATGTCTATCGGGTATCTGGGCTTGATAGAGGATCGAACAAATTTAGTATTTAAAAGAGGTTCTCCCTCTCAAATCCAAAATCCTTATATAGACGGAAGCGTCAACGTAGCCCATTCCGTTCCGTTAGTACTGTGGCCCCCACCCGCTTACCTGTCCGTCGGTACTCCTCGCCTTCCTCTAGGCTGACAGTGGGAGGTACCGACCGGGCAGGAAGCGGAATATTTAAACCACTTCTGATTGGCCGGCGAGGAGGCAAGTGGCGCGCCGTGTCACGCGCGCCAGAAAACTACAGAAAAACTGGGAATTGTAGTTTGTTTACTGTTAGTCCCTCGCCCGTGATTATCGGAGGCCGTTTTTTTGGGTAACATATGGCGTTGATGGTTTTAATCGTACAACGCTCAGTCTAGTAGTGGATATCTAGTGAAATGAATGCCTATTATGAGGGATCGCACCAGTGCTTTACGAGGCAGGAGATAGCACGTGACGTTCCCTGTCACGTTTGCCCCAGAACTACGCCGTAGATGGGTAGTGTAGTTTATTTATTTATAACCCCTCGCTCAATGCCGTGTATAACCGTTTCAGTGCCTTGATTTACTGTAACATGTAATGCCCAATCTTGTAGTAACCAGAGTATGTTAGATGAACTTAAGAACATAAGATCTAAGAAGGCCAGTCTGCATGTGTCGAATTCCATGGTGAATTTAAGATAATGATTTCTTTGGTTCAGCCACTCATGGAATTCTTTGAGTTGGGTTTCATTCCCACGCCACACCACAAGGATGTCATCGATGTAGCCAGAATGTTGCAGTTCTATTTCTCCACCTCCTACTATGACCATTGACATCTCTTCATAGTAATCACTGTAATGGAGAATGTATAATATAAATAGAACACATAGAAGCAAGCAATTGGGTCTTAAATTAGAATATAGGTCCACTGGTCCTCCCAAACACCATAATACAACCCAATGGTGAATATAGTAGATCAAACAGTAATGATACTCTATGTGCCGAGTTTCAACATACATTACTGCTTTCAGTATAACTTTGTATAAGTTCATCTAACATACTCTTGTTACTACAAGATTGGGCATTACATGTTACAGTAAATCAAGGCACTGAAACGGTTATACACGGCATTGAGCGAGGGGTTATAAATAAATAAACTACACTACCCATCTACGGCGTAGTTCTGGGGCAAACGTGACAGGGAACGTCACGTGCTATCTCCTGCCTCGTAAAGCACTGGTGCGATCCCTCATAATAGGCATTCATTTCACTAGATATCCACTACTAGACTGAGCGTTGTACGATTAAAACCATCAACGCCATATGTTACCCAAAAAAACGGCCTCCGATAATCACGGGCGAGGGACTAACAGTAAACAAACTACAATTCCCAGTTTTTCTGTAGTTTTCTGGCGCGCGTGACAAGGCGCGCCACTTGCCTCCTCGCCGGCCAATCAGAAGTGGTTTAAATATTCCGCTTCCTGCCCGGTCGGTACCTCCCACTGTCAGCCTAGAGGAAGGCGAGGAGTACCGACGGACAGGTAAGCGGGTGGGGGCCACAGTACTAACGGAACGGAATGGGCTACTTTGACGCTTCCGTCTATATAAGGATTTTGGATTTGAGAGGGAGAACCTCTTTTAAATACTAAATTTGTTCGATCCTCTATCAAGCCCAGATACCCGATAGACATCTACGGGTGCTTGGTTTCTTATAACTAAGCGACTGAGCACAAACACCTTACTGAAGCACGTAATCTAGTTGCACTTGGAATACTTAAAGGCTATATTGCAAATACCATTAACTTTCCCCTGCACCGGGCTGGAATTCAAAACGGCGATAGAACCAACACGCTGGGAAAAGCTTGTGTTTATGATTGAGTTCTAGCAGACTCTTCCTCCTTCATTATGTTTTCTTTTCACGTCTAATAGAGCGGTGCTCCATTTGCACCTGAGCTGTGGCCGGGTGAGGTGGAGAGTTCATTCCCCAGATTGTGGGTGAGTGTATACAACCTTTTTTACTCCAGGATTTTTGTACCTGGCCATTCAGTTGATTGCTTAACAACCATTGACCAATAATAATTGGCGGATACACTAACATCACGAGATATTCTCTGTGTATTTGTAGCTATCGTCACTAACTGTGTGCATTTTATATTATGTGTATGTTTGTTTGTCCTTGGTGACCAAATGGATCATTTCAACCGGCGATCTCAGGTGATATGATTTTAGTACACTCTTTTCACTTTAATCAGCAGTAGCACTTGATCATTAAGGTCCTGATGAAGCAGATGGGTATCTTGTGAAGCCAAAAAACTGCAGAAACATGTCGACCTAGATAAGACCTAAGTAGTTATTTGTTAACACTACTTTGCACTGTTTTTAACCTTGGGTGTGGGTAGGACCATAATACATGTCTTCTTTCCACTCCCACAACCCAATATTAATTTCACTTTATCACACGCTACAGAGAGCACTTATTGCACTGCTAATTATTCTTTACCCCCTGATACCATCACATAGTCTACTTTTTACATCATCAATTCCTTCGCATACGATTAGGACACATCTACCTAATCCTCAGTGGACTTGTTTCCACTTCCTTCGGGTGAAGGATCCCAAATGATGTAGGGCGGTACAGGACGGGTATCTGATGGGAACACATTTTTTCACCAGGAATACCTTGGATTCAGGGATTGTGTTCTATCAATACACACACAGTTACTCAGATAGCTACATTATGTTTTCTCTGACCCATTGTTATACTGGGTTTTTTCAGTATTTGTAGGGATTATAACAATGCTAGGTCAATAAACATTTCCCTCACACGCCCCCTTATTGTATCAATGTTCTAGTGTAGTCAGCTGACTGCGGGCGTTATTAATTTTCCGACTCACTTATGTGGTTAGAATCTATTCTGTTTGAGTAGAGGAGCTTGTGGAACACAGTTTAAGACACACTGGTAGAATCATGGCCACAAATTTAGGCTTAGCCTTTGATGAGGATGAAATCCAGACTTTACTTGCAGATAATCCTAGCATGCTTGATATGTTCACTCCAACACCCGCCACTTTGACTGGTTCGGAAGATGGCTGAGCAAATGTATTAATTTTGAAAAAGAACCATGTGAGAGTTTGCGTACATGGTATCATCATGGCTGATTACTTGAGGAACAACTGTGCACCGAACGGCCTCATAGTAGGGAACGTCCCCCGTCTTTTTCTGAACGACAAGACCTTCCTTCATGATTGGTCGTTAATAGCGTGGAAATGCACGCGTGATTGGCTATGCCTGATCATAAAAACAGCAAAAAAAACAGCAGACAAGATAATGATAGAGATTCAGGTCCTAGAAGGCCAGATTAAGACAACGATCTCATCAAGCAAAATATTTACTAAGCATCAAGATGATGGTAATAAGTCTAGTAAGGAGTTCAGAGACTCAATACTTTTCACTAAACTGGAGAAGTTTAAGAAAGACCTTGCAAAATTCTCAATGGAGAAGGTGTACCCATACACCAGCGACACCTTCTGTCCCACCAACCAAAAAACCGGATACAAAGGTGGTTCCAACTATGGGAGCTCTAGCTCCGTTGGAGTCTCCAGTGACTCCGATGGATCAAACACCAGTCAGTCATCCTTTAAACAAAGAGGTAGAGGTTAGAACAGGAGAGGGTGGAGAGGATTTAATCCAGCTTTTCCTCAACCACAATTTCCACCCTGGTGGCAACCTTCACCGTGGGGACAACCCCCTTTTCAGCCTATGATGAACCCATACGGTCCGCCCCCATTCTATGGAGACTACAACCAACAGTCTTTTTTAGGGGGGGGCAGGAGAAGTCGGGGTCGGCAAAGAACTCCCAGACAAGGACACGTCCGCTGGAACATACCACCACAGACCATG
The DNA here is from genome assembly GCF_964263255.1 of Lissotriton vulgaris. Lineage (NCBI taxonomy): Eukaryota > Metazoa > Chordata > Amphibia > Caudata > Salamandridae > Lissotriton > Lissotriton vulgaris. The sequence goes on along the minus strand of NC_141685.1, from coordinate 1,407,660,992 downwards.
GATCTGAGGAGTGGGAAGAAGATCCCGCAGGAGCAACCAACAACCACAGCGGGAGCAGTCTAGTCATAAATCTGAGCTCCCAACAACTTACAGAGACCCAAGAGCAAGTGTTAAACAAAGGCCTTGGGTTTGTCTCAACAAATCGTACCGATCCATTTCAGGCTCAAATTGAACTTAGTAAACTTTACCGCAAGATCAGGCTGCATTTTCTGTTTGCTAATAAAGCCATTGGAAACTCATAAGATGTTGCCTCAAGGAACACTGGTTTGAAGAAACCCTCGACATTTAATCCTACCGTGTTAGGTCAACCCCCCAAGGTATTAACTTTTGAAGAAGCGGTCAATCATGACATCAAGGAGCTCTTCACTAGCAGGCAGAGGATGTTTTCCAATCTGACCAGAGATGAAAAAAATGCCATCAAAGATCTAACTGAAAATCCCCTCATTGTGATAAAACCAGCAGACAAGGGGGGAGGGGTGGTCATCCTTGATGTGGAAACATATCGGAATGAGTGCTTACGCCAGCTCAACGACGGTCGGTCGTACAGAAAACTTAAGGAAGACCCGACGGCTAGACTAACCAAGGTCATAGCTCATATCGTTGAGGAAGCCCTAGCAGAAGGCTGGCTCACTCCGCAAGAGGGCCAATACCTACAAGTATCTAATCCGGTCACCCCGTATTTTTATCAATTGCCAAAAATACATAAGGTCCAACGTCCTCCACCGGGCCGACCCATAATTTCTGGGATAGGTTCGCTATTGGAACCTTTGTCGACCTTCGTCGATGTGTTCCTACAACCTATGGTGCGAAAGATGCCCTCTTACTTAAAAGACACCAAAGATGTCTTAAGACTGTTACCCGGCATTGAATACGACATCAATACAGATTTGTTGGTGTCGTTTGATGTCGAGAGTCTATACACATCTATACCCCAGACGGAGACTCTACAGGTGATAGAAGATCTGCTACTATCACGGGACTTAAACTCCATAACTCCAGTTAGACTCATTATGAACTTGGCAACTCTGGCCATGACGGAGAACTTCTTTGCCTTTGAGGATTCCATTTATTTACAGATTAGCGGGACTAGTATGGGCAGCGTTTTTGCCCCTAGTCTCGCGAATCTGTACGTGCACCAATTTGAACAACAGCACGTGCTCGCAGACACCAACCCCCATCTATCGTGTCTGCGAGCGTGGAAACGCTACATCGATGACATCCTTGTGGTGTGGCGTGGGAATGAAACCCAACTCAAATAATTCCATGAGTGGCTGAACCAAAGAAATCGTTATCTTAAATTCACCATGGAATTCGACACATGCAGACTGGCCTTCTTAGATCTTATGATCATTGGCACAGTGGATGGACTCAAGTCGGAGCTCTATCAAAAACCTATGGCCCGAAACTCTTTGTTGAATTACCACAGCTGCCACCCTAAGTCCTTTCGGGATAATTTGCCCTCGTTTGAAACACATGCCAAAAATTTAACAAGAGACCTCTTGGATACAGATTACCCAAAACAACTGGTAAACCGATCCAAAAAAAGAGCACAAAACAACAATAGAGTTAGCCTACTGGAAATAATGCCTCCCAAACAGAAGACAGAACGAATGACCTGTGTGACGACATTTGGTACACTATCAAACCAAATCACCAGCATCATCAAGAAACACTGGGGCATTCTTAATACGGGTAAAGACAAACTGCCCGTTCCCCTATTTGCCTTCAAAAGGGGACAAAATCTCAAGGACAAATTGGTCCATACAAGACCTAAGATTGAAATCCCTAAAACAAGAGGCACACTGTGGGACATGCCTGCTGTAATTGGACACCATCCTTGTGGACAGTGTGCAGCATGCCCCCAGACCCGTAAATCTACTACACTCAACATTGGGACAGAACATCCGTGGGAACAGCGTAGGTTTACGAACTGTAATAGCTCCAACCTCATATACCTAATTAGCTGTCCCTGCGAGAAAAAATATGTGGGGATGACCACGAGAAAAGTAAAGACCAGGATCTCAGAGCATAAGAGCTCAATACGCTGCAATAAACAGACAACACGAATGACCAAACATTTCTTAGAGGCTCAACATGCTCCCACCGACTTACAATGGACAGTGCTGGAACAACCTATAATCCCTAAACATATAACAGATATCAGCACTTTCTTACATCGAAGAGAACAGAGATGGGTGCACAAACTTCAAACCGATATAACAGGTTTGAATGAGGACATCCCATGGATGTCGCTATAGGTCATTGTCCATTGAATACGGTGAAGTAAGTTTTACATCTATGAGCCAGAATGTTGCAGTTCTATTTCTCCACCTCCTACTATGACCATTGACATCTCTTCATAGTAATCACTGTAATGGAGAATGTATGATAATATAAATAGAACACATAGAAGCAAGCAATTGGGTCTTAAATTAGAATATAGGTCCACTGGTCCTCCCAAACACCATAATACAACCCAATGGTGAATATAGTAGATCAAACAGTAATGATACTCTATGTGCCGAGTTTCAACATACATTACTGCTTTCAGTATAACTTTGTATAAGTTCATCTAACATACTCTTGTTACTACAAGATTGGGCATTACATGTTACAGTAAATCAAGGCACTGAAACAGTTATACACGGCATTGAGCGAGGGGTTATAAATAAATAAACTACACTACCCATCTACGGCGTAGTTCTGGGGCAAACGTGACAGGGAACGTCACGTGCTATCTCCTGCCTCGTAAAGCACTGGTGCGATCCCTCATAATAGGCATTCATTTCACTAGATATCCACTACTAGACTGAGCGTTGTACGATTAAAACCATCAACGCCATATGTTACCCAAAAAAACGGCCTCCGATAATCACGGGCGAGGGACTAACAGTAAACAAACTACAATTCCCAGTTTTTCTGTAGTTTTCTGGCGCGCGTGACAAGGCGCGCCACTTGCCTCCTCGCCGGCCAATCAGAAGTGGTTTAAATATTCCGCTTCCTGCCCGGTCGGTACCTCCCACTGTCAGCCTAGAGGAAGGCGAGGAGTACCGACGGACAGGTAAGCGGGTGGGGGCCACAGTACTAACGGAACGGAATGGGCTACGTTGACGCTTCCGTCTATATAAGGATTTTGGATTTGAGAGGGAGAACCTCTTTTAAATACTAAATTTGTTCGATCCTCTATCAAGCCCAGATACCCGATAGACATCTACGGGTGCTTGGTTTCTTATAACTAAGCGACTGAGCACAAACACCTTACTGAAGCACGTAATCTAGTTGCACTTGGAATACTTAAAGGCTATATTGCAAATACCATTAACTTTCCCCTGCACCGGGCTGGAATTCAAAACGGCGATAGAACCAACACGCTGGGAAAAGCTTGTGTTTATGATTGAGTTCTAGCAGACTCTTCCTCCTTCATTATGTTTTCTTTTCACGTCTAATAGAGCGGTGCTCCATTTGTACCTGAGCTGTGGCCGGGTGAGGTGGAGAGTTCATTCCCCAGATTGTGGGTGAGTGTATACAACCTTTTTTACTCCAGGATTTCTGTACCTGGCCATTCAGTTGATTGCTTAACAACCATTGACCAATAATAATTGGCGGATACACTAACATCACGAGATATTCTCTGTGTATTTGTAGCTATCGTCACTAACTGTGTGCATTTTATATTATGTGTATGTTTGTTTGTCCTTGGTGACCAAATGGATCATTTCAACCGGCGATCTCAGGTGATATGATTTTAGTACACTCTTTTCACTTTAATCAGCAGTAGCACTTGATCATTAAGGTCCTGATGAAGCAGATGGGTATCTTGTGAAGCCAAAAAACTGCAGAAACATGTCGACCTAGATAAGACCTAAGTAGTTATTTGTTAACACTACTTTGCACTGTTTTTAACCTTGGGTGTGGGTAGGACCATAATAAATTTCTTCTTTCCACTCCCACAACCCAATATTAATTTCACTTTATCACACGCTACAGAGAGCACTTATTGCACTGCTAATTATTCTTTACCCCCTGATACCATCACATAGTCTACTTTTTACATCATCAATTCCTTCACATACGATTAGGACACATCTACCTAATCCTCAGTGGATTTGTTTCCACTTCCTTCGGGTGAAGGATCCCAAATGATGTAGGGCGGTACAGGACGGGTATCTGATGGGAACACATTTTTTCACCAGGAATACCTTGGATTCAGGGATTGTGTTCTATCAATACACACACAGTTACTCAGATAGCTACATTATGTTTTCTCTGACCCATTGTTATACTGGGTTTTTTCAGTATTTGTAGGGATTATAACAATGCTAGGTCAATAAACATTTCCCTCACACGCCCCCTTATTGTATCAAATAACACAATATACCACCAGCTTAGAGTTGCAATTTATAAAATGATTGATGTGATACATTTGTTTGGTGTTGTAGATGAAGGACTTTTTGTATCCAATGCAAATTGGCACATATTGCATTGAGTACATTTATAGAAGCCACATGGTTTGATAGGCATCCATATCTTGGTTCCATTTAATATAACATTATTGGAAGTTGGGTTTTTAATGATGGATGGACTTAGTAGGTTTCTTAAAGTTCTCCCCTTCCTGTATATAATCCGTGGTCTTTCCCCAATGTATTTATCCAAATCTTTGTCTAGTTGGAGTAGGTGCCACTGTTTTTTGATGGTATTGAAAATCTGAGAACTGTTGGCACTATATTGGGTTATAAAGGCCAACTTGCTGTTACAATATTTTTTGGATCTTTTCTGTTTCCTTTTAAGTGTGGACTCTCTAGATACTTTCTGTATTTTATTATGTGCAGTCTCCAACAGAGACTTGTCATATCCTCTAATGAGAAATCTCTTTTTCATCACCTCAATTTCTGATGCAAAATCCTCTTCCGTACTGCAGTTGCGCCACAGTCTAGTCATTTCTCCATATGGTATTGCTCCTATTTGTGAGGCAGGGTGCGCACTACTGGCATGAAGAAACGAATTGCAGGATGTACTTTTTCTGTACAATTTCGATTCAATTTTATCATCAGCTATGAATAAAGTAACATCCAGAAAGAGGATACTACTCATACTGGATTCAAATGTAAAGCTCAAGTTGAAATTATTGTTATTGAGGTAACTCATCAGATCCTCCAATTGCTTCTCGTCTCCTCCCCAAATCATAAAAACATCATCGATAAATCGACCCCAATACACAATATGCTCTGTCAGTATAGGGGGACCTTTCTTCCAGATGTGCTGATCTTCAAAGAACCCCATATAAATATTAGAAAATGATGGGGAGAATTTGGCTCCCATAGCAACACCAGAATGTTGCTGGTACCAGTCATCCAAATGTTTAAAAAAGTTGTTGTTAAGGGCAAATCTAGTTAATTCAATAATCATAGTGGTATGGTCATACAATGTGGCATCTCTCTTAGATAAAAAATAAGCGAGAGCAGCCTTTTCAATAGGTATGCTAGTATATAATGAGCATACATCTAGTGTTACTAGCCTAAATGTTGGTATCCATTCAAGATCTTCCAGCTTACATAAGAGATCCTTAGTGTCTTCTAAAAAGGAGGGGATGTTTCGTACAATTGGTTGCAAGGTGATATCAATGTACTCAGGGATTCTTTCTATGGGCCCACCAATTCCGGAGAAGATGGGTCTCCCAGGGGGTGCGAAATACATTTATGTATTTTAGGCAACACATAAATATACGCCGCCTTAGGATTGGGAACAGTAAGATATTTTAACTCAAGGTCTGATATTAATCCTGCACTATGCCAGTACTTAAGGATTTTATCAAGGCTAGCAGTGGTTGAGTTCATGGGGTTAGATATAAGTTTGATATAGGAATTGGGGTCTGATAGTTGACGATTAATTTCTTCAATGTAATCCCCACTATTAAGCATGACAATATTCCCACCTTTATCTGCTTCCTTGATTACCAGATTGTCTCTTGCTTTGAGTTGTTTGAGGGCATTTCTCTCACTTATACTCAAGTTGTCCCTCTTCCCCAATGAGGTGCCAGTTATTTTGTCCTCAAGTTTGTATAGCTCATCTATAACTGTTTTATAGAGGCAATCTATAAGGGTATCTACCGTTGTAGTTGGTGAAAACGTGGATTTGACTCTGAGACCACTATCTGTATAGATATTTCTCTCAATACCCAAGTCTGCCATAACACTGCTTATTGTGGGTATTTCTTCCACATCATCATCCATCTCAAGAAGCATCTGAACCCCCATGATGTCTTGGATACTTCTACCACTTTCACAAACATTATATACCATGGTTTCCTTAGGTTTTTTATTTGAGTCAAAAAACTTTTTAAGTTTGAGCTTTCTTACAAACTTGTAAAGATCGATATGTACAGAAGTAAAGTCAGCTTTGCTCATAGGACAAACATTCAATCCTTTTTTAAGCAGTGTTGTTTCACTAACAGACAGTTCTGTTTGAGATAAATTAATCACAGATACATCATTTTCAGTATCAACACAGTTAATCACAGATTCATCATTATCACTGGCAATGGTATTAGAACACACGGTCAAGATATTGTTCATATTGTCAGATACTACTACTTTCTCTGTTGATGTGAGACCGACCTGGTGACTCTTTGTGTTTGGTCTTCCTCTGTTCTTCCTGCCCCTCCTTCTTGTTCTTTTCCTGACTGGGGTTTGCGATTGAAACCTGACTGGAATCCCTTCCGGTATTGTTCTAGTTCTGTTAAAAAAAACTAACCAGGGATGGGGCTTTTGGATGTTCCTACCACTAGTGAGGAGTCACTTCTCCTATCACTAATTTCAGTAAACTCACTATTGATACTTGATGCTTCTGATTCACTGATAGAGATTGTTTTATCCACTCTTGCCTCCTTTAGCGATGAAGTCCCTGTTCTCGGTTTAGTTTCACCAAATCTTTTTGCGAACGGGAAGACTCTACCATTTTTATAATCCAGTTCATCACGTTTCAGCTTTCTGATCTTCTTGTCTCTTATATAATTTTGATGAGAACTGAGGACATCTTTTAATATTTTGATATTTTTGTCCGCTACATCTCCCATGTTAAGGGAATTTATTTCTCCCTCTATTTTTTCTATTTCTTTCAGGAGTTTCTCTCTTTTTCGTTCCGCATGGCGGATCAAGATGTCCATCATTCCAAATGAGGATCCAGCAATTAGGTTCTCCCACTCACCCAATAAATCTGGATCCAAGTCTTCAAAAGTGGGAAAAATAATTACCCTCAACCCATTGGTGTATACATGATTAGCGTATTTAGTTTACTTATAACCCCCTTGTAAAGTGGTATACCATATGCCCAGGGCCTTGAATCTAAATTCTACTAGTGAGTCTGCAGCACTAGTTGTGCCACCCACACAAGTAGCCTTTCAAACATCTCTCAGTCCTGACACTGCAAGGCCTTTGTGTGCAGTTTACTGCCACTTCGACTTGGCTTTAAAACTACTTGCCAAGCCATCAACTCTCCTTTTATTACTCATACGTCACCCCTAAGGTAGGTCGTAGGTTTCCCTAAGGGCAGGGTGCTGTGTAAGTAAAAAGTAGGATATGTACTTTTAAGTTTTACATGGCCTGGTAGTGACAACCAGCCAAATTTGTTTTTCACTACTGTGAGGCCTACTCCACTCATAGGCTAGCATTGGGAATTTCTTAACAACTTTAAGGCTGTAATTCCTGATTAGAAAGGAGTAGCTACATCATGTTTCACATCTTTGAAATGATAATGATAAATCCTCTTTACTGGTAAAGTTAGATTTAACCTTACTATTGTAGAAATGCTACCTTTAGAAAGTGGACAGTTCTCTGCTCTTACTGCTCTGTGTGCCTTGCAGCCTGTCTCCAAAACACATCTGTAGGTGGGTGACAGCTACACATTGTGCATTCCCTCTAGATAGCCACAAAGACAGGGAGAGTGGTTGTGACAGAGAACTCATCTGCATTCATCTACATTATGATAGCTCTTCCTGGCCAGGAAGACGGAGGAGGTGCTGACACACCTGAATAGGCAGTGTCATGTGTCTCACACAAAGGGCTGATTACCACCCACAGATAGCCTGGCTGACAGGACTGAGATGAGAGAGGGGCCATGTGTACTTCAAGGGCCTGCTTTAACATCACCCCGTGTTCAAAGGCACAACTGGGTATACGTTCTGGGGCTCTGACCCTACTAAGACAGTATACTGCTGGACTGTGAAAAACTCTGCCAGGAGTAAGGACTGCTGTGCTACAGGGATTGCCACTGCTTGACTACTGCCCTGAAGGAACTCCTGTCTGCTTTGCTGAGGTGCCCTGCTGCCTGCTGACCTCTACCCTGCTGAGGACAAGGACTGGGCCAATCTCAGTTGAACCCAGAGTGACTCCAAGGGCTTGCTTTATCCCTGAGCTGAAGCCTCAGGGTCATCAAGGACTTCCTTCAAATCTGCAACAGCACCTGGACTTTTCCATCTGTGTGCGCTGTCCTGCCATTTGTGCCAATCCAGTCCCGGGCCCTTGAAAGGCGATTTCTGCTGTACAGAACTATCAAAATTGCTGCAGTGACGACTTAGTGCTGTTTGGAACCAACACATTGCCTGTTAACACTGACACAGAAACCGATAAACAACATTGTCTCAACGAACTGCGTGACACCGACTCCAACGGACAGTGCGGCTCGACGATGACACAGCACCTGCATTAGTAAAGGTTTAGTCCACGAATCCTTCTTGACTGCACAGATCTGAGACGACGCTTTGCCTCCATCCACGAGATCAACGCGGCGCCCCCTCGACTCCTCACATCGAGTCCTTGACTTTCGACACTTGCTCCATCCAAGGTACTTTTTCAGCGGGACCTGCGTGAGTCGTGCAACTGACCTGCTCTCCATCGTGGACGGCTTGAACTTTGGATTTGCCCTGCTCCAGCGTGACCTCAAATAACCCCTGAGCACTGCTTTTTGATTTATTATTTAAAAAGCCATAGCTCTGGTTGTACTCATCAGATTTTTGTCTTTTCAGTATTTGTTTTGTCCACAAAATTATTCCTTATTTTTCTAATCCTGTATGGAGTATTTTTTGGTGTTTTATTGTGTGTGTGTGTGTGTGTTGCACAAATACTTTACACATTGCCTCTTTAGATAAGTCTGACTTCTCTGTGCCAAGCTCAGTGTGTATCTAGCGTACCCTGAGTATGATTCTGCTCCCTTCTTGGACAGGGTGCATAGACATATAACACCTTCGCTGCTGATGGTATCCCTCTCCGGTGCTGGGCCCCAACGTTAATGGGTGTGGTCATGATGGAACGGTTCCGTCATGAGCACAGCGCGACCGATGCTCATGACGGAACCGTTCCGTTTTGAGCTTTGAAGGGGTTAAAACAAAAAAAAGCCCCACTCTAAAAATTGACACACCTTTGAAGATTTCCTTTCATCTAAAGTAGAGGAGTTCCCATATTTTGGTGTGTTTTACATACCACATGTTCCCACAAACGTTACCTGGTGTGGAATTGCCTAATTTTGGAGCACTGAATTGGATATAATGTGTTAACTGTGCATATTTTACCATGGTCCGAAGTGTGCAAATGTTTTATTTAGGCAGGTTTTACATGATGCATATAGTGCGGGCAAAAGACCAGCAGGGTGCACAACTTGTGCTAACCCAGTCAGACATAAATTAAGAATAAGTGTGGTATTTGGGATGACCCACACTCAGTGATAGGTATTTTATTCACTCTAGAAGAATGAATGCCTAAGATAACAGGCTCAAGTTCAAACATGTATCTGTCGGTGTACACTCATTTTACCACAGGATGAACATCAACTACTGAGATAGCTTACCTTCTGGATCAGATAGCAAAATGCAGTGAAGTGGCTTTTTAGGGCAAGGCACCTCCTGCAAGGATATACTTGTTTGCAGCAACTCATGCCCTCATTTTGAGACGGTTGGGCCATATGTTATAATAATGTCGTTCTGAAAATTGCATTTCCTCAACTGGTAGTTGTGATATTACCACTAAATTATAATTAAATAAGGAAAAACGTGAAAATAGAGTTTCTATTGGTTTTTCTGTAGTTAGTAGCATACATATAGCAGCAGATTCTTGTAGTACAAGTGGGCACAGGTTATTTTTCCCTCCTCCAACAGTCACTAAATGAACGGAGTAGAATAAATGTTGGAGGGGGGGGGCCTTGATGTTTTTGAATCTGCTGGTCTCTTGTGAGAGTCAACAGTAATTAAATTTGTTTTTTGTGCTACGTAAGTGGCCATTATTCATTTGCTGATACACCAACACCTGCATACACACGACACATCATAAAACATATAGGGACAGATGTACAACCCTAAATTGTGGTCACAAACGGGCAATCGGCTTGTTTGCGCCCGCATTTTAGGGCATGGCCTTGTACAAACCTCATTTTACGAATCAGTAAATTTTGCCGATTCATTCGCTGTTAGGAAGTGGGGTGCCAAGGGTGTCCCTTCCTAATAGCGACTCGCATTTGTATGTATGAATGTTTTGCAGCCTCAATTGTGGTCGCAAACCACTTGCAATTTACCACCTACTTCAAGTAGGTGGTAAACCATTTCCAAACGGGAAGGGGTCCCCAGGACACCACTTCCCCTCAGTGAATGGGTCAAATAATATTTTTTAAGGGCAGGCAGTGGTCCCAAGGGCAGGCAGTGGTCCCAGGGACCACTGCCTGCCCTTAATAAATGAAACTGAAAAGTTCAATTTTTCTTTTTTGTTAAATGCATCCCATTATCCTTTAAGGAAAACGGGCTGCATTTAAAAACAAAACTGCTTTATTAAAAAGCAGTCACAGACATTGTTAGAACCGGCCGTCTCTAGGTGGCAGATGTATACACTTCTGACAAATAGGGACACACCTTTTCTAGTCAGGGCAAGGGGCTCACACCCTTCGATAACCCCTGCTCACCCCCTTGGTAGCTTGGCAGAGCAGACAGGCTTATCTCAGAGGCTGTGTGTTAAGCATTTATGACCACATACAGTAATAAAGTGAGTACACTACAAATGGACACAACACCGTAGTATTATAAAAATAAGTATTTTTATATAAGGCTTAGCACAAGACCAAATAACGACAAAAATGTACACAATCTTAATAAATACTCTGGGAAGGGAAGAAGGATAGTTCAAAGGTAGTTTCTTCTTTAGCACAAAAGTCTTTAGTATCAAAGCAAATCTTCTTCTTGGCAATACAGTTCTTAGCAACAGGGTAACCCACACGGGGGCTACACGACGTCGAGGCAAAGTTAATCCAAAGGTTCGGCGTCGACCGCGAGGAGCGCTACGTCGAGCCCGGAGTCACACGGACCCCCAACAACACAGTACCTTTAGGAAAATGAAGCACACGATGATCAGCGGCGTCGAGCAATCCGGCGTCGCGTCTTCGGTGTCGATCAGGCCTCAGCAGGCGTCGTCGTTGATGATGCGGTTGCACAGAGTGAGCAGCGCTCACGGCGTCGAGAGGGCACGAGGGCGATGCGATCAGCAGCGGTGCAGACACGAGGTCCCTTGGAGCTGGAGCCGTACTCCTACTCACTGGCGTTGCTGCTGGCGTCGGTCGGGCCCGGCGGCCGGTCGTCGAGGAAGCGGGACACTGGGGCCGTTACCCACTACGTCGAGCTGGATTCGGCGACGTCCGTCGGCGTCGAGGTTGCTGGCTCTTTCAGAAGTGCTGGATTCACAGGTTCCAGCAAATAGCACTTTAAGCAGATGAAGTCCTTTAGCCCTGTGACTTCAGCAGGAGACTGGCACTCTTCCAGTCCTTGGAGATTTTCTTATCAAGCGTGAGAGTACACACACAGTTCCTCTCTCCTGGTTCCTTGGCAAAAATAAAGAAGCACTGCAGGATTCCCCCCAGCAAACAGCACACTGGCAGAAAGGGTAGGCAAGTCCTCAGATCAGCAGGCCTCTTGTCCTTGGTTACAGGGTTCCTTGTCAGAAGTGATCTAAATTCTTGGTTCAGGGGTCCTTCTCTTATACCCCTTCTCGGCTTTGATCCCTTTGTCCATGCAGGGGAATTTCCCAACATCCTGGGTCTGTCGTGGGTGGAGCCAGGCAGAAGCACCTGGCCTATTCACTGAGCAGGGCTGGGTCCTCAGACGCCCAGCAGGAGGCGGAGCCAGCATTGACACTGGCAGGAGCAGATCTATCGGCCTCCTGGCAGGAGGTGGGGCTAGGATCGTCCATGGCAGGCACAGAACCATCAGCAGCTTGGCAGGAGGTGGAGCCAGCATTGTATCAGGCAGGGCAGGCTATCAGCAACTACTCTCCCCCTACTCTCAACGCAAATGTCCCACTCATCCCACACTGACTCATCCAGACCTCTTGGAGCCACCCAGCTCCTGTCACACACACGCAAGACCAGCAGAAACCAGAAATGGTTAGACACGAAAATAGACACTTTCTAAAAGTGCTATTTTCGAACCCAGAGTCCAAAAACCATCCACACCAACGGATGCGTAATTAAACCCAGAGTTCAAGGATACCAAACTCGACATTGCACCATGCTCCCCGAGCCAGCTAGGATCATAGCATTAATAATCCCGGCGACCCATTCTAACTAATGGAGAGCAGGCTACCTCGCAATAGTGAAGAACGAAGATGGCGGTTGTTCACTATCAGGACATGCCAACTTGGTCAGGCGTGTCCTACCTTACACTTACAATGCACCCTGCCTGTGGGCCTACCATAGGGGTGACTAACATGAAGTCGAGGGAAGGTTTGAGGGGCTGGCAAGTAGGTATACTTGCGCAGCCTGCGTGACAGCACTAGGCTGCACGTGGGTCTCGCAATGACCGACCCGTAGACATTCTTTTACGAGGCCGCTCCTGTGGGTGGCACAACACGTGCTGCAAGCCCACGAGCGGCATTTGTATTTACAAGCCCCAGCACTCCTGGTGCACTAGACTAGGGACTGACAGTAAACCAAATAAGCCAAACATGGATACAATAGATACATCAATTTAACCTAGGGAGCACTTGCGCTATGGCACTGATCAGCAGTGGCACGGCGCCCAAAGCATATACCAGCAAAACATCGTAAAACAGTGGCGGCAAACAGAAAAAATGGAGGAGAGACTCAAGCCAATGATGTCAGGTCTAACACGTGTCCCCTCCAGCTGAAATGTGGGGAGAACTACCCTTGACCTAGGGAGTCCTCATCACTAAGGCGGAAAAATCTGGACAGACCATCAGCATTGGCGTGATCTGTACCAGGGCGGTGTTCCACCGTAAAGTCCATCCCCTGTAGGGAAATGGACCACCTCAACAGTTTCGGATTCTCACCCCTCATCTGCATCAACCATCTGAGGGGCCTGTGGTCTGTCTGAACCCGGAAGTGAGTCCCAAACAGGTAGGGTCTTAGCTTCTTCAGCGCCCAAACCACAGCAAATGCTTCTCTCTCTATGGCACTCCACCTCGTTTCCCTGGGAAGTAACCTCCTACTGATGAAGGCTACAGGCAAGTCTCGGCCCTCTTCATTTACCTGAGCTAGAACAGCCCTCACGCCATGCTCTGAAGCGTCCGTCTGGACAATAAATTCTTTCGAAAAGTCGGGTGCCTGGAGTATAGGTGCTGTGCACATTGCAGTTTTCAGGGTGTCGAAGGCCGTTTGACAGGCATCAGTCCAGATCACGTTTCGTGGCTGCTTCCTGGAAGTCAGCGAAGTCAAGGGGTGCACAATGTTACCGTAATCCTTGACAAACCTCCTGTAATAACCCGTGAGTCCTAGGAAGGCTCTCACCTGAGTTTGGGTTTTGGGCGGTGCCCAAGCCAGGATGGTATCAATCTTGGGTTGCAGGGGGGCAACCTTGCAGCTCCCTACTTGGTGCCCCAAGTACACCACCGAACCCTGCCCAATCTGGCACTTTCTGGCTTTGATTGTGAGGCCTGCTCCGCGCAGGGCCAACAACACTTCCTGGAGGTGGCGCAAGTGTTCCTCCCAGCTGGCGCTGAACACTGCGATGTCGTCCAGGTAGGCGGCACTGAAATCCTCCAGTCCGGCCAAGACCTGGTTGACCAACCTCTGGGAGGTGGCAGGGGCATTCTTCATCCCAAAGGGCATCACCCGGAACTGGTATAGCCCATCTGGTGTGGAGAATGCGGACCTCTCCTTTGCCCCATCAGTCAAGGCGATCTGCCAGTACCCAGACGTTAGATCAAACGTACTGAGGTACCGGGCAGCCCCCAACCGATCTATGAGCTCATCAGCTCTGGGGATGGGGTGCGCGTCAGTCTTCGTGACCGAATTGAGTCCTCGGTAATCCACGCAGAACCGGAGTTCTGGTGAAGCACCAGGCACTGCAGCCTTCGGGACCAAGACCACTGGGCTGGCCCAAGGACTGCTAGAGGACTCAATCACCCCTAACGCAAACATTTTGGAGACCTCCTCCTTAATGTATGCTCTAACCTTGTCAGTCACCCTGTAAGCCTTGTGCTTCACAGGAGGGCTGTCTCCGGTGTCAACGTCATGGACACACCAATGAGTGACACCCGGAACCAAGGAAAACAGATCCGGGAATTGTCCCAACAGGTGGCGACAATCCTGTTTCTGCTCAAGGGTCAGTGTGTCAGAGAGGACCACACCATCCACTGACCCATCTTGCTCTTTAGCACATAGGAGGTCAGGAAGAGGCTCACTCTCCTCCTCCATTCCAGCATCTGTAGCTAGGAGCATGCCCACTTCGGACCTTTCTAAGTGGGGCTTCAAACGGTTGACAAGCAGGACCCGCAAGGGGTTCCTGGGAGATTTCAAGTCCACCAAGTAGGTGACATCGCTCTTCTTCTCCACAACCTTAAACGGTCCAGTCCACCTGTCCTTGAGCGCACAAGGTCCCACAGGGGACATGACCCACACTTCCTGACCAGGCTGAAGCTTTACCAGAGTGGCATTCCGGTCATACCAACGCTTCATCTCCTCCTGGCTGGCCTCCAGATTTGCCTGAGCAAGTTCTCTGAAGCGCCGAGTCTGGTTCCGAAAGGCCAGCATGTAGCTGTATACATCCTGGGGAGGTTTCCTGGGAGATTGCTCCCAGCCTTCCTTGACCAGACTCAAAGGCCCTCTTACCGGGTGACCGTATAAGAGCTCAAAGGGGCTGAACCCTAGAGACTTCTGCGGCACCTCTCGGTAAGCAAACAACAGGCATGGCAAGAGGACGTCCCATTTCCGCCTCATTGGTTCTTCGAGACCCATGATCATGCCTTTTAGGGTCCGGTTGAATCTCTCAACCAGCCCATTTCCTTGAGGGTGGTAAGGAGTGGTGAACTTGTAGGTTACCCCACACTCCTTCCACAGAGACTTCATATAGTTCGAAATGAAGTTGGTGCCCCGGTCTGACACCACCTCTCTGGGGAACCCCATCCGGGAGAAAACACCCATCAGTGCCCGTCCCACCACGGGGGCCGTCACTGTTCGGAGAGGGATGGCTTCCGGGTACCGTGTGGCATGGTCCACCAAGACCAGGATGAACCTGTTGCCCAGGGCTGTCTTGGGGTCCAGGGGCCCAACAATGTCAATACCCACCCGGTCAAAGGGGGTACTGACCACTGGAAAAGGTTGGAGGGGAGCCTTCTGCTTCCTTCCGCTTTTCCCACTTGCCTGGCAAGTGTGACAAGTCTTGCAATGGATGTCTACATCCCTTCGCTTCTGAGGCCAGTAAAAATGGGTGACAAGCCTGTCATAGGTCTTGTCCTGCCCCAGATGTCCAGCTAACGGAACGTCATGAGCCAAACCCAGTAGGAAGGCTCTGAAGCGCTGGGTACCACCAGCACACGGGCTGACCCAGGCTCAGCAGCCTTAGGCTCGCTATACAGGAGGTCGTTCTCCCAGTACACAAAATGTGACCCTGACTGATCACCTGAGGATTGGGCTGAGGCCTGCTGCCTCATGCCCACAAGAGAAGGGCACACCTTCTGTTCGGCACAGAATTCCTCCCTGGAGGGACCACCATCCTGCTGCCAATGGGTCAGCTCGGGCAAGTCTCCCAGTTCGGCAATTTGTTCCCCTGTGGGCTCCAGGGCATCCCCCTCAGGGTCTACCTCCTCCTGGACCACGGGAACTACGGGGGCCGGTTTCCCACGCCTCCTGCCTCTTCTCTTCACAGCTGGGTCCTGGGCCGTACTTTCAGGCTCCGGGACCCCATCAACACCCTTACTCGCTGTCATCGATCGAGTGGTTGCACACACCCACTCTGGCACGCCCAACATTTTCAAGTGCGCCTCTCTCTCCACCTTCGCCCAAGGGGAGTCTTCTAAATCATTACCCAGGAGACAATCGGCAGGCATGGCGGGCCTCACAGCAACCTGAAGAGTACCTGAAACTCCCCCCCATTCAAAGGAAACCTGAGCCACCTCACACTCTTTCTGGGAGTTGTCAGCAGCTATCACGGGGTAGAATGCGTGGGGAACCACCTGCTCTCTGGACACCAAGTGACACTTGACAGCTGTCACACTCGCTCCGGTGTCTCTGAGAGCTTCCACTCTATGGCCATTAATGGTCACCCACTGCCTATATTTACTAGTGTTACTAGGCAGAGGGGGTGGAGGGACCATTTGCATGTCTCCTAGCGAGACCAGGGACATCTCTGCGGGACCCCTCCCACCATGGACAACCATCTCCTCCCCTCCCAAGGCTACACTCGCCAACTGACGGGGGGTGCACTCGGCGGTGCAGTCGATTTCTTCATGGGACACTGGGGGTCGTAATACCGGTGTCCCACCTGCCCACAAGTGTAGCAGGTTAGGGGGCCCCTATGAACAGGTTTACCCGTCGGGGCCCCTGGCTTCTTCTCGGGGGGAAACTGGGAACCTTTCCCTTGGTTCCCTTGGGGATTACTTTGGGGCCCTTTCTGGGACTCCTTCTGTTTACCCTTGTCCCCCCCACTCTTCTGCTGGGGACCCTGCCCACCTTTGGCTGAGTCTCCCACTGGACCCTTGTGGACCCTGGTACTGACCCAGCGGTCCGCCTCCTCAGCACGTTTTCTAGGGTTAGATATCTTGCTATCAATCAGGTGCTGGCGCAGCTCTGGAAAACAGTTATTAGACAAATGCTCCCAAGCAAACAAATCATAAAGAGCTTCATAACTTTCCACTTTGCTGCCCTTTACCCAACCATCCATGGCTCTGCAAAAATAAGACACATATTCAACCCACGTCGTACCAGGCAACTTCTTACATTCTCTAAAAGCTTGTCTGTACTTCTCGGGGGTTAGGCCATACCGCAACATTAAAGCATCTTTCATATGAACATATGACATCCTATCCTCAACAGGCATGTCTAACAGGGTATCTCTCCCCTCATTCACAAAGCGGCCCCACAACCCCGGTCCCCAATCCTTCTCAGGGACCCAGTGGGCCAACAATGCTAACTCATATGCTTTAAACCACTGACCAATATCTTCGTTCCTATGATAATCTTTTATCACATCTTTGGGAAAGTAAAACTTACTTTCTGCAGGCCCAGATGGAATGCTGCCACCAGAGGGATTCAATTCTAACTTCTTAGCTTGGATGTCCAACTCCCTCAACTTGGTATCACGCTCCAAAGCTAACTTCTCTCTTTCAAAATCTAACCTTTTGGTCTCCAAATCAGCTTCTCTTCTACCTCTTGCATTTTCTAACTCCAACTGCCCATTTATCTTTAGCCTTGCCATTTCCATGTTGTATGCACGCTCCTTCGCCCTTTCTTCTCGTTCTTCAGGGGAAAGACCTTTGGAGGAAACACTGCTTCCGGGAGAGGACTCGGGCCCATTCACTGGCGCCTCCTCATCCCCTTCCCCTGGCGGTACCACCACCACATCAGAGGGATCTCTGGACTCCAACCAGGCCTCCAAAGCTTTGAGATATTGCTCTTTTCTTGAGATGCCTTTGGCAGGCACTTTCAGCTGCTTGCAAAAGAATTTCAGCTCCCTCAAGCCGTAGTCGTTTATCTTCGCTCTGTCGAACTCCTCCACGACAACAACAGGGGTAGTGACTCCGGTGTCACTCATGGTCAAAACTGGCAGTGTTCAAAAAATCAAGGTTCAGAAAAGCGGAGAACCAAAAATAGGCTCCTTCCCAATTAGATTGTGACTGCGTTATGGTCTGCTTTCACTATGTAGCGCACACTAATCACTGCACATGAGTCATAAATGCAAGGTCCAAATCCTCACCGCTGCATCCAATGTTAGAACCGGCTGTCTCTAGTTGGCAGAGGTATACACTTCTGACAAATAGGGACACACCTTTTCTAGTCAGGGCAAGGGGATCACACCCTTCGATAACCCCTGCTCACCCCCTTGGTAGCTTGGCAGAGCAGACAGGCTTATCTCAGAGGCTGTGTGTTAAGCATTTATGACCACATACAGTAATAAAGTGAGTACACTACAAATGGACACGGCACCGTAGTATTATAAAAATAAGTATTTTTATATAAGGCTTAGCACAAGACCAAATAACGACAAAAATGTACACAATCTTAATAAATACTCTGGGAAGGGAAGAAGGATAGTTCAAAGGTAGTTTCTTCTTTAGCACAAAAGTCTTTAGTATCAAAGCAAATCTTCTTCTTGGCAATACAGTTCTTAGCAACAGGGTAACCCACACGGGGGCTACACGACGTCGAGGCAAAGTTAATCCAAAGGTTCGGCGTCGACCGCGAGGAGCGCTACGTCGAGCCCGGAGTCACACGGACCCCCAACAACACAGTACCTTTAGGGAAATGAAGCACACGATGATCAGCGGCGTCGAGCTATCCGGCGTCGCATCTTCGGTGTCGATCAGGCCTCAGCAGGCGTCGTCGTTGATGATGCGGTTGCACAGAGTGAGCAGCGCTCACGGCGTCGAGAGGGCACGAGGGCGATGCGATCAGCAGCGGTGCAGACACGAGGTCCCTTGGAGCTGGAGCCGTACTCCTACTCACTGGCGTTGCTGCTGGCGTCGGTCGGGCCCGGCGGCCGGTCGTCGAGGAAGCGGGACACTGGGGCCGTTACCCACTACGTCGAGCTGGATTCGGCGACGTCCGTCGGCGTCGAGGTTGCTGGCTCTTTCAGAAGTGCTGGATTCACAGGTTCCAGCAAATAGCACTTTAAGCAGATGAAGTCCTTTAGCCCTGTGACTTCAGCAGGAGACTGGCACTCTTCCAGTCCTTGGAGATTTTCTTATCAAGCGTGAGAGTACACACACAGTTCCTCTCTCCTGGTTCCTTGGCAAAAATAAAGAAGCACTGCAGGATTCCCCCCAGCAAACAGCACACTGGCAGAAAGGGTAGGCAAGTCCTCAGATCAGCAGGCCTCTTGTCCTTGGTTACAGGGTTCCTTGTCAGAAGTGATCTAAATTCTTGGTTCAGGGGTCCTTCTCTTATACCCCTTCTCGGCTTTGATCCCTTTGTCCATGCAGGGGAATTTCCCAACATCCTGGGTCTGTCGTGGGTGGAGCCAGGCAGAAGCACCTGGCCTATTCACTGAGCAGGGCTGGGTCCTCAGACGCCCAGCAGGAGGTGGAGCCAGCATTGACACTGGCAGGAGCAGAGCTATCGGCCTCCTGGCAGGAGGTGGGGCTAGGATCGTCCATGGCAGGCACAGAACCATCAGCCGCTTGGCAGGAGGTGGAGCCAGCATTGTATCAGGCAGGGCAGGCTATCAGCAACTACTCTCCCCCTACTCTCAACGCAAATGTCCCACTCATCCCACACTGACTCATCCAGACCTCTTGGAGCCACCCAGCTCCTGTCACACACACACGCAAGACCAGCAGAAACCAGAAATGGTTAGACACGAAAATAGACACTTTCTAAAAGTGCTATTTTCGAACCCAGAGTCCAAAAACCATCCACACCAACGGATGCGTAATTAAACCCCGAGTTCAGGGATACCAAACTCGACATTGCACCATGCTCCCCGAGCCAGCTAGGATCATAGCATTAATAATCCCGGCGACCCATTCTAACTAATGGAGAGCAGGCTACCTCGCAATAGTGAAGAACGAAGATGGCGGTTGTTCACTATCAGGACATGCCAACTTGGTCAGGCGTGTCCTACCTTACACTTACAATGCACCCTGCCCGTGCGCCTACCATAGGGGTGACTAACATGAAGTCGAGGGAAGGTTTGAGGGGCTGGCAAGTAGGTATACTTGCGCAGCCTGCGTGACAGCACTAGGCTGCACGTGGGTCTCGCAATGACCGACCCGTAGACATTCTTTTACGAGGCCGCTCCTGTGGGTGGCACAACACGTGCTGCAAGCCCACGAGCGGCATTCGTATTTACAAGCCCCGGCACTCCTGGTGCACTAGACTAGGGACTGACAGTAAACCAAATAAGCCAAACATGGATACAATAGATACATCAATTTAACCTAGGGAGCACTTGCGCTATGGCACTGATCAGCAGTGGCACGGCGCCCAAAGCATATACCAGCAAAACATCGTAAAACAGTGGAGGCAAACAGAAAAAACTCAAGCCAATGATGTCAGGTCTAACAGACATGATGGTGTGCTGACCCCAGCAGGTCACCATCCCTGTGAGTGCTAGCCATTCCCAAAGGGGTCGCAAATTGCGCCTGCCTCATTAATATTAATGAGGCATGCAATTTGCAACCCCAATAGGAATCGCAAACAGTGTCTGAGACACTGTTGTACATTTGGAACCTGTTGAGGATATCGAGGTTCAGGGACATAATGGAGGGAGGTTCTCTGATTTCCTTCTGCTCTCTCCAACAGGAATACAAACTGCAAGATATTCAACAGTACAGATAATTACAACTGTAACACGCCTGGCGGGCGGAACAATTAGCTACTATAAACATCCCAGAGTTTTCTCCCTTAGAGGGAAGACTGCTTCAAGGAGAACTAATGAGCAACACCGTCTCATGGTCGTACAAAACCCTTATAAATAACATACAAGACAACCCGGGAGAACTTAGAACTTAATAGATGGCCACCACCGGGGAATTAGAGGACCTAGATTTGGAGGCGGCACTCATGCACTCGAGGGAGGTGGCCATCAAATTAATGTTGAGACTGATACAGTTTAAAATCGTACAAAGAGTCTACCTAGACAGAGCCCGCCTACATAAATTCCGAAGGGCCAAATAACCAGAATGCCTCAGCTTATAGATAAAACACTGGGCCTTAAAGTATAAAACTAAAATAGAGTGCATTTACACATGTTGAGAATAAAGCCAAAAATGTACGACAGGTATCACGATTGAGTGATATCACCCGCAGCCCGTGGAGGGAGTTCGGTGGGGCAGAAAGGCCGGGCGGGGGAGGGGCAGGGCGGGCAGTGTTAAAAATCAGAATATGGATAATTGGAGGTAAGTAAACAATTTAATAAATAAAACAAATTTTGTAGCGCGCCCTTTATTGCAAAATGCTTTATTAAATTGCTTACTTACCTCTAATTATTCATATTCCGGTTTTTAGCACTCCGCACCCTGCCCCTTCCCGCCCCGCCTTTCTGCCCCTCCGGAACTCCCTCCACTGGCCGTGGCTAGGAAGCATTATCAAACCTCCATACGTAGCTGTAGGGACTCACTGCAGATAAAAGATCTTAATGTAGGGGAGAATATGGCCTCGGTCAACCTCTCGAACAAGGTTAAATAAAGAACCTGCCGCCCTACATAGTTTCAAACAGGAGGCATTTACCTGGGGCTCCCAAGAATCTGATGAATTAAAAGTGTCCCTGAGGTATTTAAAATATTGTACAGAGCTCAAAAACGGGCCTAAAAGCTGTAGGGATCTGAAGTTCTTTTTCCGAGGGCCACACACCATTATACGGGACTTCCCAAAATTAGTTAACATGTGTAAGTTCCCAATAAATGCAACAAAGGATTCTAGGAGTATGTGCCATTAAAACAGCGTTGTCAGCGTATAATAACGCTGGGACAGAAACATTGGATATTTTCGGCACTTCTCTAGTGGCTGCAGACTGGGTGCTTAACTCTTTTATATAAATAATAAAAAGTAACAGAGCCAGAATGCTCACCTGACCCACCCTGCTAGATAAAGGGAAAACCCCGGTAGTGTCCACTGCACGACCATATCTCACTCTGGGACTTGGGCCCCAGGTCTTCAAGCAGAATGTATAAAAAAATCACAAGGGGAACCTCAAGCCCTGGAGCAAGTAAAACCAACCATAATTTTGCCCTGTTTACCTTGTCTAATGCTGGACTTACATAAGTTAAGTCCAGTATTACACTCAAACACACGTTTGTGTAGTACATTTTACAGGGTGTTTTCTGTAAAAACCAACACAGTGTAAGAAGTCAGGAGAAGCTAGGGAAGAGCTACATCTATATCTGATTTTGAGATAGTTGAAGATGCAGTAATATCAGCGGCTGGTTTTGAGGAGGAAATTGATAAGAATTCACCAACTACCTTAAAGACTCATTGTCAAATGCAGGCAAAAAATGAGCTCTAAGTCTGACACGGGAAAGTGTTTTGAAAAAAATTACAAATGGGGGTGCAGTGTATGTAATGGAGTATTTTCCTTTGCCTGTGGAGGAGAGTGAAATACGCATAGACACAAAATGGGAGTGTATCATAACAAGTACTCCACAGTATGGGCCAAGACAGAAAACATTTTCATCATAACCACTACCTGCCAAATGCAGCTGGAGTAATGTGTCACTAGCTTAATATTTTAGGCTTTTTCACTTTTGATGTTTTGCAGCATCACATCTTGTTGACTGTCATATTCAAATGAATGTTACGGTCATGCTACAACTGTAAATGACAATGTAGAAAATATGAAGGAACACACTAATCCTCCTAATGCTGCCGAAATAGAGATCTGAAAAATTGCACAGGATTTAAAAGAACCATCATCTTCACTAACAGGGAAAATACTTAAAACCTATATACCAAAAATCTCTGTACAAGTAGAAGAACAGATGCCTATTATACCCACCTTAAAGAGCATAATAAGCCAAATGTGCAGAAAGACAAGTTGCAACATCACATGAAAATGTTGCAGAATATAGGCATTGATCCCCTTTTAGGTAAAAATATTCAAAAGAAGGCCACATTTTATAGGACAGAATAGTAAAAAAAGACTACTAGTTGTCAACACATTTAGCAATCTGCTAACCCTTACACAATGTAACATCTGGCTAATGGCCGGTACATTGAAATACTGCACACCTTCCTTTTGTTAGATATATACCATCCAGTGCCAGTATCAAAACAATAATATACCAGTAATCCATACGGCACTCTCCAATAAATAAAGTAATATCTACCACAAACACCTATCAATGATACAGCCGGTGAATTGGCAAAATTAGATTTTTCTTTTTGGGAATTGCTAAGCTATAAGGATATTAATGACTCGCAGGACTTGAGATGCTGTTGCTACTGGGGGAATGTCTTTGTTTGCTGAAATTGAATTTGTATGTTCTGGTTTCATTGATCAGTATTTTACTCCTTCCCAAGTTTACAAGGAGATGTATGTGTTAACCATGTCAAATAAAAGAGTACATATATTTTGATAAAATAAAAGCAAGAAAAATTGTAATGGACTACGAACAATCAGTGAGCCATACAATATTAACAAAATACATATAAAGAACAATATAAGGGTGTTAGTTTCATTTTATTCAGGCTCTATGTGGACACCTCCAACATCTAGGTTAAGACTTGACTATGCAACTAATAACATGATTTTGAAACAAAGAAACCTTAATCCTTAGCTTTTGTACCTTCCTAATGTGGTAGCTAAACACTACGAGCTATGCTAACAAAGAAACCAACAAATCCCTTTATGAATTACTTTGAGGATACCTGGGTTTGGTTCATGCACCTTTCAGGGCGCAGGCACCAGCCTTTCTAAGAAAGAGACAAATGCATCACAATTTATAAACTGAACACATACATAAGCATTATTAAACAACCCATCATTAGCAATAGAAACGATGAACATAAAAAACAACAAGCTGTGGAAGGCTGTCGATAAAAAATAAAAAAATAAAATATATAGTCATAGAGTAGGTAATCAAGAGAAAAAACCCTACTCATGTATTAATCCATGAAAAAAGATCTAAATTTGACCAAATATAATTCTGCTTCAACATTAGTTGTCTCCTAAAGAATGTCTTATCAAATCCAGGAAAACCCTCAAAAACCCGAAATTGAGTTTAACAAAAGAAACCCCCCAAGAACATGGAAAAATACAAAGACAATGTTTAAAAATGTTTGGAAGGTAAAATAAATTCAAAGCATGTTCTAAGTTAGAAGTAGTATCACTTAGTAGTAGTGCACCTAGTATACTAATGTAACTTTTGCTGTGGGCTAGTATACATATTTAACACCCTAAACTCTTAAAAACACTTTCACTTACTTGATTATGTCATCAATTATGTCCTCATCAGTGATGTCATAAGTAATGTCACTGACCATGTCATCAGTGATGTAATATGTGAGGTCATACGCAGTGCATTGCGGGGGCGTACGTTAAGTTATCTCAGGTAACTATAACTGTTGAATTTCACTAGTTTTGAAAAGGTGAAATTTGGGCCTAACTATAATGTTCCTGTAAACTGTTTTTTCAGTGAATTTCTAAGGTATTTTTAATTCTATTTCCTAACTATAACATCCCTGTAACCTTTGTTTTGTTAAGACAATTTCTATGTTTTTTGAACTAGCAGTTGCGCTTGCAGCGTGGTGGACAAAAGGGGGGCCTCCGAGAAGCTCTCAGAAAACCTGCTGTTTGACTTACTAAAGGTAACAGGAGGGCCCCTGGGCCCCCAAGAACCCTCCGCATCCAAGAGGACATCATCCCCCAACCAGCAGTACCTCAGGAGGCAACTTTGCAGAATGGTGGATAAAGGGTGCGGGTCCTCCGACCACCTCTCACCAATCCCACTATGTGAGCTTGGTGGCTGCCAAGGACACTCTAGAGCTAAGGGAACCTCATCCCCCAAACATCAGTGTGCCAGGATGCACATTAGCAGAGTGGTAGTGAAAGTGGCCTCCAATGACCTCTCAGAAATCCAGCTGTGCAGGACTTACTGGAGGTAACAGCAGGGCGTGTTGGCTCCCAATGACTTTCTGGAGGCAAGGGGATTTCATCCCCCAACTAGCAGTGCACCAGGAGGGGCATTTGCAGAGTGGTGGAGAAAGGGGGGGTGGCCTCCAAAGACCTCTCAGAAATCCTGCTCTGTGGGACTTACTGGAGGTAACAGTAGACCTTGTTGGCCCCCAAGAACCCTCTTAATCCCCCAACCAGCAGTGCGCCTGGTGACACATTTGCAGAATGGTGGAGAAAGAGGGCGTGTCCTCCAAACACCTCTCAGCAATCCCCGCTGTGAGGGACTTATTGAAGGTAACAGGAGGGCTTGTTGGCCCACAAGGACACTCTTGAGCCTAGGGGACTTCATCCCCCAACAAGTAGTGTGCCAGGAGACGTGTTTGCATAGTGGTGGGGAATGGGGGCTTGGCTTCCGAAGTTCTCTCAGCAGTCTATCTGTTTAGGACTTACTGGAGGTAATCAAAGGGCTTGTAGGCCCCCAGCAGCCAAAGGGACTTCATCCCCCAACCAACAGTGTGCTAGGGCCCGGCCTGTAGTGTGGGTGCCATGGTCCCACCCAGGGCACTTACTTAGGTCCTCAAGGCCCCCACCATCCATGCCAGCTCCCCACCTCCTGCAGAAGCTGGCATGGCATTTCTTTGAAAGAGAGGGAGCTCCTGACCATGCACTTCCCTCTCTGTCAAAGCAATTGGGCTCCTCTTTGAGCAAGCAAGAGCAAAATGCTCTTGCTTGCTCAAAGCGGAGCACAGTTTTCTATGGCTTGGCGGGAGCGGTAAAACTCCTGCCAAGCCATAACAAACAGCTATGTCCCAGAGGTGGGCACCCAGGGACATAGCAGGAGCTGACCCCGGGGGGGCGGTCCCCAGGGCCACGTATAGCTCCAGGAAGAGTGCCGAGCAGCCCCCTTCCTTTCTTCTAATTTGCCCTGGGCAGGCGATGTTCCCCTGCACGGGGGGGAGGGGGGTCTGTGCGCCCTGCATTACTTTTCATTGAAGCCATGGGGAGGTCCACGGCCCAGGGGCTGCACAGGGGGATCCAAAACTCAAGCCTGGGGAGGTGGTGGTCCTCGGGGCTACTATGAGCTCTAGGAGGGGGGCTCCATGTGCCACCTCCTTTTCCAGCCCCCAATGCCCCCCGAGACCAGGCCCACTCTGGGGCCAAATAAAGTAAATGCGCAGGAGACTGCGTTAAAAAAAAATTCATGGAAAAATTTGCAGATCTGCCCCTGGATTTTTCTGAGATTTAAAAAAAATGCTTTTTAGCCATGTCTGGGTCTCTGGGAGACACCTGCATCACGACCTGGAGCTCAGGGTGTCCCTACACTGGCCTCTTTTCTTTTTTTAATCCTTTATTTTGTGGGTCTCTGCTTCAAGCAAGTCCCAGGATGGCTGCCAACACTTCCTGGTTGAAGTGTTGACAAATTTCAGTAGGATCCGCAAGTCCACTGCAAGGACTCACATCCCCAGATATCTATATTTATATCTATATTTTTTAAACTTAAATATCTCTGAAAATATTGACTGATTTACACCAAATCACAAAAAGCACACTTTCTTAACCAACATCTAGCTTTCTGCCAACTTTGGTGTAATTCCATTCAGCGGTTCGGGCTGTAGTCATGTTCAAAAAATGAAAAACACCATAGACATAACATGGGGAAATGTGTTTTTGGACCCCCCTTTTTTCTTGGCCCCCTATTGACGGATCACCCTGAAACTTTCAACACAACAGCTGAACCAAAAAAGGAAAGTTATTCGAACATTTCGTTAAGATTCCTCAAGCGGCGCCTAAGTTATTGGCAAAACAAAAAAAGCTTTTCCTATGGAAACTTTGGTCCTTACTATAACTCTATAACTACCTACTGGCTATATATATATACATATGTATATGTATGTATGTATATGTATATATATATGAAAGAAATTATCCGTCACCGTTTGTTCCTTGACGAAAAGAAGACTCGCACTCCACGGTGTCTGTAAATGCAGATTTAATTAACTGGCTGACGCGTTTTGAACAAAAGCACTTCTTCACAAGCCAACGTTTCACCAACTATACTCACCATTATACAGTGTATTTACCAAACAGAGGACGGACCATTCCACAATGCAAGTAATAGAAACAATACTTTTGTCACTTTGGCAGAAGAAAGACTCAATGTTTTATAATCCAGTACATTTGACAGCGTGTAGGCAGCAACTTAATTGCAACAAATTAAAATCAATTTAAAAGTTCATATATTTGCAATGTGCAAATACCAAACGAAGTGAAAAGGGAACTTAAAATAATGTTGCTATTCACACAATAAACTACGATCATTTTGTACTCGGTATGTCTGTCTGCTTACAATACAGTCGGGGCCATGTGGCCAAAAATTAAACCCCAAGTAATAATTGCCTTTATAAACGGAGGGATGGTCCAATTTTATGTACAATAAAAAAGTAAAAGAAAGGAACAATCCCTGTTAAACCACAAGGACTTGTAAGTGTCCAAAAATGTATACCAATGTCCCAAAAACTGAGCGTGCTCTCACATACCAATTTATTTATTTATTTTATTTATTTATTTTACAGGCTTGTATAACGCTGGCATCGACTCCCAAGGGAGTATCTCCGCGCTTTTGACTTATACCACAATGAGTTCAGGAGAGCGCTAACTGTTTAGTAACTGAATAGGAATGTTTTTAACATTTTCCTAAAAGGGAGGTATTCCGTACATAGCCTAAGGGTTTTAGGAAGACTGTTCCAGAGGGACGGGCCAGCTATTGAGAGGGCTTTGCTACCCTGTCTAGCCTTCTTGGCTCTAGGTACTTCTAGAAGGCCTTGTTCGCTCGATCGAAGTGAGCGGGAGGGTTTGTAGGGGACAAATTTGGGTGCCAGATATGCAGGCCCCATACCATTAAGACTTTTATGTATGGTACAGCATACCTTAAATTTGGCTCTCTGCCTCACAGGTAGCCAGTGGAGTTTTGTCAATAGGGGCTTTGAAGGTGAATGGGGGGGGGCACATTTAGAACCAGACGGGCAGCCGTATTCTGGACTACCTGCAGTCTAGTAATAATTCCATCATTGGCCGATAGCAACAGGCCGTTACAGTAGTCTAGACGACTCATGACTAGAGCTTGTACCAGCGTCCTCCTACTGTCGTCTGGTAGAAGGGGGAAGATTTTGCGTAACATCCCAATTGTGTGAAAGCAGGATCCCACCACCTGGTTAGCATGTTGCTTGAGGGTAAGTTCCTGGTCTACTCGGACCCCTAGGTTCTTAACAGTTGGTTTAGGCTCCGGCACTGGGCCAAGGTCTTGTGGCCACCAGTCCAGCGTCCAGAGTCTTTTTACCTCACCAAACAACATGACTTCCGTCTTTCCAACGTTGCATTGTAAAAAGTTGGAGGACATCCAGTGTGCCACTGCTTTCATCCCCAGGGAGAAAGAGTTCTTAATCTCGGGAGTCAAGATCTTAAAAGGAAAGAGGAGTTGAGTATCATCCGCATAGGATATTGGAACAAATCCATATGCTCTCAAGATGTTAGCCAGGGGTGCCACGTATATGTTGAAAAGAGTTGGGCTCAAACATGAGCCCTGTGGCACCCCCTTGGAGATCTCAACTTCCTCTGACCGAAAACTACCCATGGTTACTTGCTGGGTTTGATTGGTTAGAAAGCTTCTCAACCATGCAAGGGATTCATGTTTCAGGCCGATGTTCTCTAGCCTGGCCATGAGGATGGATTGGGATACGGTGTCAAACGCCGCAGACAGATCTAATAGCACCAGGATAACGGAAAAACCCCTATCCTGGTACATATGCAGATCATCTGCGACTGACATTAGGGCGGTCTCCGTACTATGTTTGGGCCTAAAGCCGGATTGTGATGGATCCAGCACTCCTGCAGATTCAATAAATCTCGACAGGTGTTTGTTTACATGTTTTTCGGTAATCCAATGAGGGTATCCTAGTGGGGTGTGGGGCAGGGAAGGGAGGGGAGCGAGTGATGACGGCAAATGCCCCTCTTGTGGGGTGGGTGGAGGTGAAAAGACAGATTACGAAGAAGAAAAATGAAAAAGAGGGGGGATCTAAACATACGCAAGCTACTGGTGGTTGCCAGTAGGTAGTTAGAGTTAGGACCTATTTTTCATAGGAAATCTGCAACATTCTATTTGGAATAACTTTGGCGCCGGTTGACGAATCTTTGCGAAATCCTATCCTAAAAGTCTCGGGGTGATTCTTTAAGCGGGGGCCGAGAAAAAAGCGGTGTCCCAAAATGTGTTTTCCCCAATCAATTTCCCATAGGAACCTTTAGTCGCACCTACAACCCGAACTGCTGAACGGAATTGCACCAAATTAAGCAAAGAGGTAGACCTTGGTTCAGAGTCGTGCCTTTTGCTTAAATGGTGTAAATCCGTTCAGTAGTTCCTGAGAAAATCAAAATTAAAATCACATATATATCTATGGCCGCGCAGGATCCACGCACCCTGCCAAGTGCGAGCTGTATGCTAATTGGCTGAGAACATTCCAAACCAGGAAGTTTTGGCAGCCACCTTGTGCCTCGGTAGAACCAAGGCACAAGAAACCTAAGAAAAAAATGCGAAAAACACGAAAAAGGGGGCAGGGTAGAAACACCCTGACCCCCTAGGCCTGCTCAGGGGGTCCCACAAGGACTCCCAGCCCCCCCCTCCAATTTTTTGTTGTTGTTGAAATTGGCAAAATCTACGCAGAGTGCGCAGATCTTGCCAATAAAAGAAAACGAAGCGCGGACTCCCGCGCTTCGATGCTAATTAGCCCCTGGGGGGGGCCAAAACCCGGGGGCATGTTAAAAATAAAGTGTGTGGGGGGGCCCAATCCCCCACAATGCCCCGGGGACCGCCACCCCCGGGGCACAAGCATGTATAATTGCGGGGGCACACGGCCCCCCGTAGCCCCAGGGACCACCACCCCCTGAGGCTTCTTTTTCATTAAAGAAACCCTGTGTGGGGGGATTAAATCCCCCACAAGCCCCGGGGACCGCCACCTCCCCGGGGCTCTAAATATTAACACCATCGGTGCTTGGAGGATTCCTCCCTTGCGCTGAAGTTTTTAAAAACCCATTGTTCATGACGAGCTCAGGTCGTCATGAGTGTGCGAGAGGTGTACCTCATGACGAGCTGAGCTCGTCATGAGCTTCGAAGGGGTTAAAATGTGGGTGTCCATTACGGACCCCCAAGCCACCACCTCCCCGGGGCTTTGAAGATGTTGGGATGGGGCCATGCGGCCCCCCTCCTGGAGCCCCCCAGGGCTCCTGTAGTGTCCCGGGGTGCCCACCCCCAGGACACTGCTCTTTGCAATGATAGAGCAGGAGCCTTGCGGCTTTGCTTCATTGAATCGAGAGCAGGGAAACCTGGTCTCGCTTCAATGAAGCAAAGCATATTGCTTTTCCACATGGGGAGCAGCATGTTAGCTGTTCCCCATGTGGAAAAGCAATGTTGGCTCCAGCAGGAGGCGGGGAACCGGCTGGGACCGTGGGGGGATTGAGGACCCTCCCATGGTCCCCAACGAAGAGGGCCAGCCCCGGGGGATGGGGTCCCCGGTGCTACAAGTGGCCCGGGAGGGGGGCCATGCGGCCCCCTCCCCAAAAGTTAGAAATTTGGAGGCAGGCCGGCCCAGGGGTTGGGGTCCCTGGGGCCATAATAGGCCTAAGGAGGGAGGCTACGTGGCACCCCCCCCAAAAATAAAAAAAATTAAAAACAATGGCCAGGCCCTGGGGGATGGGGTCCCCGGGGCCAGAAGTGGCCAAAGGAGGGGGGCCACTCAGCCCCCTCCAAAAATGTTTTAGAAAGTGGCCATGCCCCAGGGAATGGGGTCTCAGGGCGATTATGGCCTCGGGAGGGGGGGCCATGTGGCCCCTTCCTGAATTTCAGATTTTAAAAAATAAATTAGGGGGCAGGCCCTTGGGGATGGGGTCTCCAGGGCCAAAAAATGAGAAAAAGAAGAGGGGCTACACAGCCCTTCTTAAAAAAAAAAAGAAAAGACAGGCATCGCACCTGTATTAATTCCCCTTGAATACTGGGGGTCCCTGGGGGCCAACTAGCCCACCAGGAACCTCCAGGATGCGCCAGGGGGCTGCGTTGCAGAGAGGTGTTCTGAGGCCACGTCCCTTTTTACACCTCTCTGCAACGCAGCTCTGTGGTGCTTGCTGGAGGTAGCTGGAGGGCTAGTTGCGGCCCAGGGACCCTCCGTAATCAACGGGAGTTAATCCCCCAACTTAAAACGCGCCACCGGGCACGTTTGCATAGTGGAGAAGGGAGGGGGCAGAGCCTGAGTTCACATGTGTGCAAACACACCCTGTGGCGTGGTTTAAGTTGGGGAATTAATTCTGTGTCAATCCTGAGGATTCCTGGGGGCCAACTAGCCCACCAGGTACCTCCAGTAAGAGCCACGGAGCTGCCTTGCAGAGTGTTGCAAAAAGGGGCAAGGCCTCTGAACACCTCTCTGTAACGCAGCCCCCTGGCGCATACTGGAGGTACCTGGTGGGCTAGTTGGCCCCCAGGGACCCACAGGATTGAGGAGGAATTAATTCTCTAACTTAAAACGCACCACAGGGCGTGTTTTCAGACATGTCACCTCAGGCCACGCCCCCTTCCTTCATGCCTGTGCAAACACGTCCCGTGGCACGTTTTAAGTTGGGGAATTAATTATCTTTTAATACTGAGGGTCCCTGAGGGCCAAATAGCTCAACAGGTATCTCCAGTATGCGCCAGGAAGCTGCGTTGGAGACCGGTGATCTAGACCACGCCCCTTTTTACACCTCTCTGCAACGCAGCCCTGTGGCGCTTATTGGAGGTACCTAGTGGGATAGTATGACCCTAGGTACCCTTAGGATTGAAGGGGACTTAATCTCTCAACTTAAAACGTCCACAGGGCGCGTTTACACAGTGTTAAAGGCAGGGGACGGGGCCTGAGGTGATGTGTGCAAACAAGCCCTGTGGATCGTTTTAACCCCTTCGATACTGATGACAGCCCCCAGCCGTCATGCACTACGGTGGGCGTGTGCTGATGACGGCTCGGGCCGTCATAAACCCGCCCACTTCAAAAAACGCCGCACAGGCGCAGAATCGCGGCCGTGCCCAAGGGGTTAAACTGGGAGGAAATTACCCTTCAATCCTGAGGGACCATGGGGGCAAAGTAGCCCACCAGGTGCTTCTAGGAAACGCCACTGCGCTTTGTTGCAGAGAGGTGGTGCAGGCCGTGCCCCTTTTTACATCTCTCTAACTACACAGCTCTGTGGCGCTTACTGGATGTACCTAGAGGGCTAGGTGGACTCTAGGGACCCTCAGGATTGAATGGGATTATTTCCCCAACTTAAAACGCGCCACAGGGCATGTTTGCACACTGGTGAAGGGAGGGGATGGTGTAGGAAAGTGGTTCTATATATACTGGACCAAAGTAAAATCAGCCGAACTACGAATTCCTATTTACTCACCTGTTATCAGGAGAGACCTCAGTGCTGCATCTTTGGGCCCAGTACTGATCCTGAAAAGTAATTTTAACCGTACTTACCAGCAACTTGAATTTCCTTCCATAGGCTAACATTGACTGGTTTCACTTGGAAGTTCTTCTAAGTGTGGAGTTTTGGAACTTACAAGTATTCCTCTAAAATCAGCCAAACTACGAATTCCGATTTACTCACCTGTTATCAGGAGAGACTTCAGTGCTGCATCTTTGATCCCAGTACTGATCCCGAAAAGTAATTCTAACCGTACTTACCAGTAACTTGAATTTCCTTCCATAGGCTAACATTGACTGGTTTCACTTGGAAGTTCTTCTAAGTGTGGAGTTTTGGAACTTATAAGTATTTCTCTAAAATCAGCCAAACTACGAATTCCGATTTACTCACCTGTTATCAGGAGAGACCTCAGTGCTGCATCTTTGATCCCAGTACTGATCCCGAAAAGTAATTCTAACCGTACTTACCATTAACTTGAATTTCCTTCCATAGGCTAACATTGACTGGTTTCCCTTGGAAGTTCTTCTAAGTGTGGAGTTTTGAAACTTACAAGTATTCCTCTAAAATCAGCCAAACTACGAATTCTGATTTACACACCTGTTATCAGGAGAGACCTCAGTGCTGCATCTTTGACCCCAGTACAGATCCTGAAAAGTAATTCTAACCGTTTGTAATGCTGGGCGATCTGCGGGCCGGAAAAGCAGGCGAGGAGGCCGTATGTAGTGTGCTATTCTGTAGGTTTATTATACAAGGAGGCAGAATCAATGTCACAACAAAAAGGAATGTAAGGAGGGTTCCGGATTCGCAGTCCGCTCCGGGTCTTGGGTGTAGTCCTGGGTCTGGGATTCTCCGACGACAGCTCCGGTGTAGGGGAGTTCCACGGAGGGCAGTAAGAGAAAGAAACAAAGGACCGTTAGTCTTATCCTTATGATCCGATGCTATACCGAACACCGTCACCCGGGCCGTGAGGGGGCGGGAAGAGAAAAGAGATCGTGAGGAAAGGAGGGCGTAGGGAGGCCGGAACACAAGGGTTTTTTTACAAAGGGTGTCGGGAAGGGGTGTGTGGGAACGGGGACACGGGGGCCACTTTAAACAGTGCGAGTGCTATACAAATATACTACAGTGCGGGGGACGCGAGGCTAAAGAGAAGGGTTTATTTACAGGGCGTTAATAGGACTCCTAATGAGTAGGGGTAAGGAAGGCTTAAGACACTCACCCGGTCCGCCGTAACTCTCCAAGTGAGTTACGGCCGCTCTTCAGCCACCTCCTGTGGGCTCCACCACTCTTCGGTCCACACCTCTCCGTCACACGTCTGCTCTCCTTCTTCAGCTCCAGTCCGAATCTCCTGCCACAAAACTCCGACGGGGTGTTCTATTCTTATCCCGCTTTTATCCTGTGCTGTCTCTGCCGCTAAGGCGGGACTTCCGGGGTCGGAGGGATATGCTTCCTACGGGCTCGTGGTTCTGGTTGGTCCCTGGGGAAGAGAGAAGGGCGGAGCCTCGTGGGTTATGGCCGGATTGCCGAGTTCTGTCTTCAACATATGATATGGTGTGCCCTTTTGTAGTCCCGGTGGTGGAAAAGACCGAGGTAGGTGCGGGGTAGAACAGCCCTCCTGGGGGGGCCGCGGGGACGCCACCTCACATACCCTTCCCCTAGCTGTCCTTCTTGTACTGGATGGAGTATGAGGGTAGCGTGACTGGTAATCGCAATTGCCCTGTTCTGACCCTTTCCTGTGTAGAGTTTTGAAGTGAAACGGCTGAAGGGAGAGAAACCAGCGGAGGACCCGGTCGTTCTGACCTTTGTTCTGGGCCATCCACTCCAAGGGAGCGTGATCGGTATAGAGGATAAAGTCTCTGCTCTCCAAGTAGTAACGTAGGTTGTCAATCGACCATTTTATGGCCAGGGCTTCTTTTTCCACCACTGCGTAGTGTTTTTCCCTGGGAAACAGTTTACGACTAACATAGAGAATGGGTCTTTCGTTACCTAAGGAATCTTTCTGTGACAGCACCGCCCCCAGCCCATGTTCGGAAGCATCTGTTTGTAAGATAAAGGGCAAGGAGTAGTCAGGGGGTATCAAAACAGGGCTTGAGGTCAAGGCGTCTTTTAGATCTGTAAACGCGTGCCAGGCTTCGGGAGAGGGGTTTCGTAACAACTCATCAGAGCGGTTAGTCTTCTTTAGAAGATCCGTCAGGGCGGCGGCTCTCTGGGAGAAGTTGGGCACGAACCGCCGATAATATCCGAGAAGCCCTAAAAAGGCTCGAAGGTCTTTCTTTGTTTGGGGAAAGGATAGGGACCTGATAGCCACGGTTTTGCTTTCCTGAGGTCTTATTAGTCCATCCCCCAGAAGATACCCCAGGTATTTGACAGTCTTCGCCGCCAGAGTGGTTTTGGCGGGATTTATGGCGAATCCAAAAGAGCCCAGGGAAGAGACAACGCTACATAGATGTTTCACATGTTGTGGCCAGTTGTCGCTGAATATGACGATGTCGTCTAGATAGGCGCCTGCGTACTGTGCATGGGGTCTCAGAACATGGTTCATTGCACGCTGAAATGTGGCGGGCGCCCCGTGAAGACCAAAGGGCATGACTAGGAACTGGTATAACCCCAGGGGTGGAGAAGGCTGTCTTTTTCTTGTCTTGTTCCCTGAGAGGTATCTGCCAGTATCCTTTACAGAGATCCAGGGTGGAAATATACTTCGCCTTCCCTATCCTCTCTATCATTTCGTCCACCCGGGGCAAGGGATAGGTATCGAATGTGGATATTTTGTTGACCTCCCGAAAGTCGATACAGAAGCGGACCGACCCGTCTGGTTTTGGGACAAGGACGATAGGGGAATTCCAGTCGCTAACTGAGGGCTCTATTATTCCCATCTTTTGCATGTCTTCTATCTCCTGCCTTATAACTGCCCGACGGGCCTCGGGTACTCTAGAGGGTCACAACCGGACCACCCTTCCTGGTTCGGTTTCGATGGCATGCTCAGTAATACTGGTTCGACCTGGAGAAGAGGAGAAGACTCTCTGAAGGGGTCCTAGGGCTTTGCGGAGTTCCTGGACTAGAGTAGGAGGTAGTTCAGGGTCTACACAAGGGTCAAAAGGAAAGGACAGGGGTTGGCTAGTTCCTGTTAACACCGGCCGGGGTCCTTCCCATTTCTTAAGCAGATTCACATGAAATATCTGGGAGGTACCGCGTGTGGCATCCAGTTCTACCTCTTAGGTAACCGGCGTCACCTGCTGGAGAATGGTGTAAGGGCCTTGCCACCGACCCAGGAGTTTCTGGTCGGACGAGGGCATCATAAGAAGGACCAAATCGTTAACAGCAAATACCCTGGGACGAGTGCCCTTGTCATATTGCTTATTCTCGTTGGTTTGGGCACTTTCGAGGTTCTGTCGGACTATGTCCCGTATCATGGCTAGGTGGGTTTTAAGGTTATCCAAATATTCTGGAAGCGGCCGCGTGCGATCCGGCTCTGCTTCCCAGGCCTCCTGTGCCATGTCTAACAGGGTGCGGGGAGGCCGTCCATATAGCAGCTCATACGGGAAGTAGCCTGTGCTGCTCTGCGTTTTACAGCGTATGGCGAACAGAGCCAGGGGCAACATATCTTCCCACCTTTTAGCTTCCAGACCCAAAAGCTTCTTGAGAGTTTGTTTGAGGGTGGCGTTGTACCGTTCTACCAAACCATCTGTTTGCGGATGGTATGCCGAGGTACGGATTTGCTTAATCCCCAGCTCAGCACAGACCCGTTTCATAAGGGCGGACACAAAAGGGGTACCCTGATCAGTCAGGATCTCTCTGGGAAACCCTACCCGAGAGAACAGGGTGATCAGGGCTTTTGCTATCGCCTGGGTGGTGGGTTGGCGCAGGGGTATGGCTTCCGGGAAGCGGGTGGCGTAGTCGACTATGACTAACGCATAGCGACACCCGCTGCGGGAAGGCAGGAGGGGGGCCTATGATATCCATTCCTATCCTACTGAACGGGACGTCTATGAGAGGCAGGGGTTGTAAAGGGACTCTGGGGGGTCGGTAACGGCTGTTTTTCTGACAGACCACGCACTCCCTACAGTAGGTTTTGATCATTTGGTGTACCCCCCGGCCAATAGAATTTCTCTAGAACTGCTTGGCTGGTTTTCTCATCCCCAAAGTGACCCCCTAGAAGGTGGCTATGAGCGAGGAAGAGGACTTTGTCCTGAAAGGGGCCTGGGATAAGTAACTGTGCGTTCTGTTGTGTCCCCCCTCCCCGGTACAGCAACCCGTTTCTCTTGAAAAAGTAAGGACCTACTTGCAAGGGGTCTTCGTGGTCAAGGGCCCTTCCCCAGGCTTCCTGCAGGAGGGGATCCTCCTGTTGGGCCGCCCTGAACTCTCTATCGGTCTGCCAGGGGGGTTCTTCGGTTAACACTGGATATGCGCTGACATACTCTTTCTTTTCTTTTCTCCTCTGGCTTTTGGGTTTATGCGGTTTAGGTGTGGACTCCGGGGTAGACTGTCCCTGATAAGGAGCATCCTTCCACCATTGGGCTAGAGAGTCAGAGGTCTCCTGAAGTAGTGTGGGTAATCCCGGATAATCACTCCCCAGAATGGCTTGTTCAGGGAGAGCAGGCACGAGACCTACTGTGAGGTTGGTTCCTGGATCCTTCTGATGATGGATCCGCACTTGAGTAGTAGGGTAGTGCTTGGTGTCCCCATGGACGCATTGGATGGCCACTACTCCCGTAGGGTGCTGGACAGGATGGGCCAGATCTTGGGGTCTTACTACACTCTGACGGCACCCAGTGTCAGCCAGGGCCATCAGTCGTCGTCCATCCACAGAAACAGGACAGTGAAACGGAGGGGGAACGGCCCCGGGAGGGTGACACAGGTAGTTTCGTACCAGGCCGATCTCCATTGGCTCCTCCTTCTGCGGGCACATCCGGGCGATGTGTCCAAACCCACCACATGAGTAACACTGGGGTCCGGGGTTGGGGGGTCGGAACAGGACCGGAGAGGGTAGAAGAGGAGAAGGGTCCGGTCTTCGTGCTGTTTGTGGACGAGGGGGACGTGAGACCATAGTGTGTGAATTCCTGTGTGAATGTTCCTCCTTTCCCCGCTGGAGCTCTTGAGCCCGGCTATAGGCAGAGGCTATCTCTATGGCGGTTTCAAGAGTGAGCCTAGAGTGTTGCCTCACCCATCGCTGGGTGGCCGGGTGCAAGGAGTTCAGAAATTGTTCCAGATATATTTTTTCAAGGATATTGTCTTTGGTGGATGTCTCGGGTCGGAGCCATCTGTTGGCGAGATCCTTGATCCGAAAGGAGAGGGCTCTTGGATTCTCCTGGGGCCTCTCCTTTGCTTGTCGCATTTTAACCCTGTAGGTGTCATCATCGATACCCAAACGTTCTAATATGCACCTTTTGATATCTGCATACGGGGTGGTGCCTTGAATGTTGGCCTGCTGGTAGGCCGCCTGTAAGTCGCCGGTCAAATGGGGACCCAGGTATTGACCCCTACGATCCACAGGCCAATTGGCCGCTTGGGCTAGCCTTTCAAAGTTGGTGAAGAAGTAGTCCGGATCCTCTCCCGGGACATACTTCTGCAAAACGACTGACGGGAATGAGGAGACCGGCCTAGGTTGTCCCAGGGCGGTAGTTAGCTTTTCCATGGTTTGTTCGTGGGCAACCCCCTGACCCCTAAGGACGTCATGGAGCTGTCCCCTGTCGGTCTCAGCGGTCTTGAGAAATTGTTCCATAAGTTTCCCGACTAGCTCCTGGGATTCCGCCATCTGTTTCACCACGGCCTCCATGCCTCCAGCAGATCCCACTTCTGACACCAGATGTAATGCTGGGCGATCTGCGGGCCGGAAAAGCAGGCGAGGAGGCCGTATGTAGTGTGCTATTCTGTAGGTTTATTATACAAGGAGGCAGAATCAATGTCACAACAAAAAGGAGGTCTGAGATTCTCCGACGACAGCTCCGGTGTAGGGGAGTTCCACGGAGGGCAGTAAGAGAAAGAAACAAAGGACCGTTAGTCTTATCCTTATGATCCGATGCTATACCGAACACCGTCACCCGGGCCGTGAGGGGGCGGGAAGAGAAAAGAGATCGTGAGGAAAGGAGGGCGTAGGGAGGCCGGAACACAAGGGGGTTTTTAGAAAGGGTGTCGGGAAGGGGTGTGTGGGAACGGGGACACGGGGGCCACTTCAAACAGTGCGAGTACTATACAAATATACTACAGTGCGGGGGACGCGAGGCTAAAGAGAAGAAGAGAAGGGTTTATTTACAGGGTGTTAATAGGACTCCTAATGAGTAGGGGTAAGGAAGGCTTAAGACACTTACCCGGTCCGCCGTAACTCTCCAAGTGAGTTACGGCCGCTCTTCAGCCACCTCCTGTGGGCTCCACCACTCTTCGGTCCACACCTCTCCGTCACACGTCTGCTCTCCTTCTTCAGCTCCAGTCCGAATCTCCTGCCACAAAACTCCGACGGGGTGTTCTATTCGGATCCCGCTTTTATCCTGTGCTGTCTCTGCCGCTTAGGCGGGACTTCCGGGGTCGGAGGGATATGCTTCCTCCGGGCTCGTGGTTCTGGTTGGTCCCTGGGGAAGAGAGAAGGGCGGAGCCTCGTGGGTTATGGCCGGATTGCCGAGTTCTGTCTTCACCATATGATATGGTGTGCGCTTTTGTAGTCCCGGTGGTGGAAAAGACCGAGGTAGGTGCGGGGTAGAACAGCCCTCCTGGGGGGGCCGCGGGGACGCCACCTCACACCGTTCTTACCAGTAACTTGAATTTCCTTCCATAGGCTAACATTGACTGTTTTTTGCTGAAAACGTTTTTAAGTGTCGATTTTTGAAACTTACAAATATTCCTTTAAAATCAGCCGAACTACGAATTCCGATTTACTCACCTGTTATCAGGAGAGACCTCAGTGCTGCATCTTTGATCCCAGTACTGATCCCGAAAAGTAATTCTAACCGTACTTACCAGTAACTTGAATTTCCTTCCATAGGCTAACATTGACTGGTTTCACTTGGAAATTCTTCTAAGTGTGGAGTTATGGAACTTACAAGTATTCCTCTAAAATCAGCCAAACTACGAATTCCGATTTACTCACCTGTTATCAGGAGAGACCTCAGTGCTGCATCTTTGATCCCAGTACTGATCCCGAAAAGTAATTCTAAACATACTTACCAGTAACTTGAATTTCCTTCCATAGGCTAACATTGACTGGTTTCACTTGGAAATTCTCCTAAGTGTGGAGTTATGGAACTTACAAGTATTCCTCTAAAATCAGCCAAACTACGAATTCCGATTTACTCACCTGTTATCAGGAGAGACCTCAGTGCTGCATCTTTGACCCCAGTACAGATCCTGAAAAGTAATTCTAACCGTACTTACCAGTAACTTGAATTTCCTTCCAGAGGCTAACATTGACTGTTTTCACTTGGAAATTCTTCTAAGTGTGGAGTTTTGGAACATTATAATATTCCTCTAAAATCACCCAAACTACGAATTCCGATTTACTCACCTGTTACTAGGAGAGAACCCAGTGCAGCATCTTTTAGCCCATCACTGACCCTGTAAAGTAATTCTAATCGTACTTACCAGTAACTTGTATTTCCTTCCATAGGAATCCATTGTCTGGTTTTCACCAGAAAAGTTTCGAAGTGTCATTTTCACAAACTACAAATATTCCTTAAAAATCACCTGTATGACTTAAACGCATTCTTTCAACTGTTTACAGGAGATACACCAGTGCTGGATCCAGGATCCACCAGGGAGTAAGAAAAAGTAATGATAACACTACTTACCTGCTAAGTGAATTTCCTCCCATAGGATAACATTGGTGACTCTATGTGAAAACATTTGGAAGTGTCAACTTTTAAAATACAATAATATTCCTTAAAAATCACTACTGTAACCAAAACGCTTTTACTCAACTATTTACAGGAGATGTCCCAGGACTGAATCTAGGATCCAGTCCTGTGGTTAGAAAAGTAATCCATAAAGTAACTAATTGCATTTAACTAGAAATTCCCATTTAGCTCAATGTTGCATTGCGTTGCCCATTGCAACAACTGTAACTACTGTACTTAAAAATCTATTGCCTATTTGCAAAGTATTTAAACTAAAGTAATTCATTCTGAGAAAGTATATTTTGTAATGTAATTATAATGTAATTTAAAAAATAAAATATCTAAAAATAAATAGTTTAAAAAATGAAGTAAATCAGTATAAAAAAATAACAATTAATACATCTAAAAATTGTCATTTACAAAACCTTTGAAATTCACTGAAAAAACATAGGTTTCAGACATGTTATAGTTAGGAATTAGCATTTAAAAAACCTTTGAAATTCATTGAAAAAAACATAGATTTCAGACATGTTATAGTTCGGAATTAGCATTTAAAACCCCTCAGAAATTCACTGAGAAAACCATAGGTTTTAGGGGTGTTATAGTTAGCTGGACATTTCACTAGTACAAAACTATTGAAATTTCTCCGTTATAGTTAGTTGCTGATGATGTCACATATTACATCATACATCATTCATGACATGGTCAGTGACATCACTGATGACATCTCAAATGACATCATCCACGTGACAATCTGATACATCTCATCATACACTAGTATAACCTTTCAAAACTCATTATAAAATATGGAGTACCATATTTCAAACCATTGACACACCGATACAAGTTTCTAAAAATCCACTCTGTGATTCCTACATCTACACACACATCTAAACACTAACCTATAGATTCACTCATACATGCTAACAAAGATCAATAGAACACTATTAAATATACTTATACACCTACATCAACATTACACACCAGCACACATCCTATTCACTTATGCAGTTGTCCTACTCACTTATGCAAACAATTGATCATACTTACATTTACTAAGCTACACACTTATACAAACACCACTTTATTTATTCATAAAGATAGTAACTCATACTTAGTGTGTTATAAAATCACTATTACAGGTATACAGTTTTCGATACAGTCACTCATACAATCACTAAGTCTTATGTATACTTATTTATATACAACTGTCACATACACTGCCTTTTATAATTCTACTTTGTTGGATATGTATCATTGAGAAATATATTTACTCATCACCACACCCATAAGGAGATTCACTCACCCAAACAACTGTTTCCACATACAGTCGTAACCTCATATACCTACTAAATCAACTATTTACACATCTTTGGACAGTCAAACACCTCCCACCCAACCACACACAGACTTTCACATAGCTAGTAACCAACTTATGTAGTAGTTTACACAACAAGAGATAGAGTGATACAGATATTCACACAGTTTAATCACTATCCCATATATTTAGTGAGACACTTTAAATTAGTCACTTAGACAGTCAATCACAGTGCTACTAAATCCTCCATCCAGACACTTATACATCCACTCATTCTTCAATGCAGATTGCTATATATATAATACTTATTTAAATATCGAACCAAACCACATTCACTGGATGATGTTCTCTGTACTGCATTAAGATTAGGGCTCCCGGTTTTATGTCATTTATTATTTGGCCATTCCCGTCTGTATTTAATCCATATTTATTTTTGGGCCATTTTGTCTGTATTTATCCATATTTATTTTGTGTTTTGCATATAAATTAAGTTGTAAAACTGTACATTTTCACATTTATTTAATTGATAGACGGGCACTCATACTTTGATGTCTGTCATGTTTTAGCTATTTAAGCTGCCAAATATTACATACCAATACATTCACTGGTAAAAACTAGCACTATACCAAGAATGTATGTTGACATATGCCTTTATTTAAAGAAATTCCATTCTGTTTTTTAATTTCCAATGCTGTCCATCTGCTAAACTGCTGTCCTATAATTCATGAAAGACAGTACGTAGAGTCACTTAAAAGAAGCAACATTTTCTGTATTTATCCACTTTAAAAAATAAATGCAGACAGAAAACACATTGTCTGTATTTATCTGTAAAAATCCATAAAAAATGAAAACAGGGAGCCTTAATTAAGATTACTAGTGAGGTTAGCCTACGGATGACGTAGTTAGGCTCCTTTGCAGCATGGACTTTGACCTGAATATGATACTCTTAAGGCTTTCAGCATCATGTTCGCAAACACAGTGTTTTGCCTTTTGGATGCACTTTAGTCTATGGTTTTAATGAGCATCATAATTTCAATATGCACTTATGATGCCAGGGTTAAGATAACATTGAATTGTAGTCTGGTTGGTTTTAATGAGTTTAATGCTGTTTACGAAAATACTTTATATTTGTATTTCTTTGTTGTGTACTTATTGTAAAGATTTTAATTAATCAGGCAATAAACAAACTTTAAACCTCTCCTAAACATTCTTCACTCCACCAACCCTGCCTATCTCGAGGAAGTACTTCAAAAACCTTTAAACCACACCCCATTTGTGGGGACAAAGTCCCTGGGCATTAACCTCTATATCGCACAACACTATTATCCTGTGTCTTCTGCAGGTCCTTGGACCGTCGTACTCGTTAGAAGGCCCTTAGTATTCTTAACTGTGTCCCTCTGAAGATTTTTAAGATGCTGACTATATGATAGCAACATTGTGACTCTGTCATCCACCTTCGATCTAACAGTCTCCAGCTAACTCGCAGCATCAGATGAGGTGTCCATCTCTTTCTGCAGGGATTTACACCATTCCCTAGCACACGTAGGATTTATAACAAAATAATATAACACCAGTAGCAAAGTAAGTCAATCGGAATATATAGTCACAACTGTTTTTAATTGTCACAGCGAACTGGGGATATCCCACATTGCCGATGTGATTAAAATGCAGCCCATGTTACTTTGGCACAGAGTCTGGACGTCGCCACAGTTGGCATTAAATAGAGAAAATTTAACAGACTCCTTGGGATTAGAACAGTCTGGAAAAATTCCCTGGTTGAATTATATAAGAATTGAAAGCTAATGATCTAGGGAGATCACATTTTTATACTAATCCGGTTATAATGTGCACAATATCCAGAAAAGAGCTAAAGGGTTTTTGCTTAAACCATTTTGAGTCTCTAAGAATTGGGCTGGAAATTAATGAAAGCACAGTGCTCAGATATCAATTGACTTTGGCCTGTGACTCTATACAACTATACTTAGTATTGTGCCTATGTGGTTATGATAGATATGTC
Source organism: Lissotriton vulgaris (assembly GCF_964263255.1). Taxonomy (NCBI): domain Eukaryota; kingdom Metazoa; phylum Chordata; class Amphibia; order Caudata; family Salamandridae; genus Lissotriton; species Lissotriton vulgaris. The sequence continues at coordinate 1,407,617,331 of NC_141685.1, read as the reverse complement.
CTGACCAGGTTCAGGTTTGACAGTTTTCATCGTCTAGTATCTTTCCCACCCACAAACGACTGGTCTAGACAGCTTTGCCCATGTCCGTGTGATAATCTATCTTCTCAAATTACAATGCATGTGACTCTTTTTTGTAAATGTTATGCTAACGAACGTGCAAGATGGATTATCCCTTTTTTAAAGCAAGGAGCATGGAGGCAATGTCGTCCGCCTTTTTATTCTTACAAATACTAGAAAATCTGTATGTTATTGGAATCATGACCGTTTTTAAAAAATGTATATTAAGAAAAAGGAAAGCATACATTTTTAAATATTTTAATAATCGTTATAATCTGTGATTTATGGGGGCAGTTTTTTTTGTAATTTATTTTAAAAAAATGATAAAATGTATATATGAATTGTCTATGGTATTTGTTGCTTTTATGGTTTTATATAGTATTTAAAATCGAATAAAACATTTTCTGATTCTGATTCTGATAGTCACGACGCAAAACAAATAATTGGAATCATCAGTCTTTCATTCTTTTCTTGATCCTTCTTTAATGTGAGTTACTGTGACTAGTCGAAAGCCCAAAGCCACGATGTGTTTCGTCGCTTCTGTTTAATGTACATGCGACTTGTTCAAGGTCAATTTATCTTTTCTCAGTACTTATTAACGTGCTGTGATATTTCCGACCCACACAATCCTGCGGCGTGGGTAAATGTCTCTATTGGGGTATTCAATATCGACGCTCCTTATCCAATATCTTGTAGCCAAACGTCTAGTTTGATAGTTTTCTCATCTGCAGTTCCCTCACGCCGGCGTCCTAGAGTACGTGTTGGCTTTGGGCTTTCGACCAGTTACAGTAACTCACATTAAAGAAGGATCAAGAAAATAAAAAACTGAAGATTCCAATTATTTGTTTTGCATCGTGACTATATATTCTGGTTGACTTACTTTACTACTGTGGTTACATTAATTTTGTTATAAATCCTACTTGTGCTAGGGAATGTTGTAAATATGTATGTTGCAGCTTAGGCAGCAGAAATTAGGAGAAGTGGGTGGTTCTCTCCTCCTTGTAGCATTGTCAAATTACTTTAAAAAAAAAGACTAATTAGTGAATATTTCCAATGGCGCCTTCCCTATGTTCAATACCACCATCTTCTTGTGTTTATCTTCCTGCAGGGTTTGCAGCTTCTTTGTAGATTTTTTGCTGTTTCTCCACCGCTATTACTCTGTTGGTTAGACCCTTCACCTAACTTTCTGCAGCCTTTACAGCTTTGTCAATGTTTATGGTCTTTTTCACGATTTTAGTGTGTATGATGTTAATGGTGTGCAGTAGTGTTATCATTCCTTGAGTTCCGGCTTCCCACTGGACTCCACAGATGAAATGTTTTTTGGCTCTGCCTCGCTTGAAAACAAAATTCAGCGAGCATTTGTTTGTCTGACATATTAATTTGGTTGCATGCAGGCGGGACTCACCTCCAACATATGACACCTAGCTTGATGCATTCCAATACCTAGGATCAACAACTTACCAAAGTTTCTTCTGAAGGCCTTACAAGACATGTCAGTGTCACAGGGTTTTTGTTATCCACCTTTAGCTGCTCCTGGGGAATAATGGCCAATATCCCATTGGACACTTTGGGGTTCCCTATGTATCTCACCTGGCAAGGAAGGCCTTTCCTCCGCCCTCCTCCTGGGTTTGTCTGCCTAATGCCACAGTCCTAGTTAAGCCATGGTCCTCAGGCAAACTCCTTGGGCCCCACTCGCACTCTCACACAGAGACAAACCTTTGCAGGCTATTGCCGGCAGCCGTCACGCCCCGACTTTGCTGGCAGCCCCCCTTTCCTGCAGCCAGGCCATGAGTGCACAATGAGGAGAGATAATCTATTGCTGATGATATCAGTCGTCGTTTTTCTCCATCCATCTGGAGCTCCTGTTGTGTGTGCTTCAACATTAAAGGCCCCTGGAGAGAATAACCACAGGCAGAGCCAGGACCTGCGGATAAGCTCTGTCTGCACACCGCCATCTTGACCCCTCATTCAGTGGCGGAACGTAAAATGACAGGGCCACAAGCCGAATGTGAAGAGGGTTCCCTGAGTTTCCCATATCTCATGCATATTGATTGGTCCCCTGTGAAGTGTTTGGGGGTTGCTGAGGTGTTCGGCCCCCCTGTGTCCCGCAGGGTTTGCAAATACCTGCGTTACGCCCCTGCCCTCATCAGCCCCGCCCGTAGGTAAACATTTTAACAAGGAAATGGATAGTAAGTGATGAAAAATCCACATGAGGAATCCAAATGCCATTATCAGGTTAAGACTAGATTAGAAGATTCTGTGAGTAAGAAACAGGCTCAGTTCTATTGGAAAAGTAATGTTTATTATAAGTCAAATGAAATAGAACCAACAATACTGAAAATATTGTGACCGGTTTTCGTGGTGTTAATTCGAATTAATAAAATCATACCCAATTTTATTTGCAGTTGCTGGAAGAGTCGATGTTTAACTAGTGCAATCAAATAAAGTTATTTTAATTACTAAGCCAGATCGGCTGTTGGATGTTCATCACATCTCTTGTGTGTAACAGTCAATGCAAGCACCTGGTACAAAATCATAGCAATGCAAACATATGGCAGCCATCTTAGATGTATTTGATAGCAGAATCACGGCTGCAAGCTAGGACTCTATGAGGAAAATATGAGTATCAGTTTACATCAGGCTGTGACCTTTGACATTGTACTTCTTTAATTTAAATTCATCCGCACACTAAAACATATAGCTTAGAATTCAAGAGAAGTGGCATGAGAATTTAAAATTCACAGGTATTCTAAAAATGCACAGAGTAGCAGTTATGAAAACTGAACCACCAGAAGCAGTAAATCTGCAAAAAGTGTGTAACTTTGTTTTCTGTTCTTTTAATCTTGCTTCTCTGTTGCTGAGTGTTAGTGTGCGAGTTGTGAAAAACCAGCCTGGGGACAATGGGAGACACAGGGTAAAGTGGTAGGGCGGTGGGATGAATGTCGGAACGCAATTATTTAGGGGGGGGGGGTGTTACATAGGGGAGAGAGTTGAATCAATGACAATTAACAACATTGAAATTTACTGAAACTACAAAAATCATTGTCTTGCTTTGAATACTTTGAAATTTCAATGCTGATCATTTCAAGTTTTTTACATAGAATTGCCTATATACATATTACCGATCTATTGAACAGGACTTGGTCTTCAAAACATTCAATCCCATTCATTACCCTGAACTTGGTCGCTGAGCCATGTTTGTTTACAGATAATATTCTAGGACCATATAGTGAACACTGAACGTTTCATTGTTTCAAAAGTACCATGTTTGTTTTTATTATTTATAATGTGTTGTGACTGTGCAAACTGCACCGAATGAACATTTTTAACACAGGTACATAATGAAATCAATATATACAAATACATTGTATTTGAAAATTAATTTCTAAATAACATCACAGTGGCGTTTGCCCATTCTGTATTATGTAGGTACCGCCAAAGTTTCAAAATAGTTCCCATTTGGTTCAATATATGATATGTACCAGTCATCACTACATACAGCTGTTTTAACATTTTGAATACACTAATCTTGACAAAATGGACACTACAATTGTTTACATTGCAATGCAAGCTAAGTTGTGAATTCAATTCATATGATTCGGATAGTTGTTAAATTCTTGACTGATATCCTGAACCTAAATGTGTCAACCTGGGTATCGACTTTTCCAAGGTAGGTGCAGTTTGTCCCCGCACATCCATTTTGGCATCCCTTGAATATATTTCAAGGCCAGTAATTTTTCTAAAGTCTGCTTGTGAAACAGTATATAATATGACATATCGGTTCATTATCTTTGTTTTGTAGTGTAGAGGCCTCCACTTGCTGCAGTTCTGGTTGCAATCTTGTCCAGCGTGCCCATATCATTGTGTCTCCAAATACATTGTTGGTTGCGGGTAACGTTCAGAATATAAATCTGGTTTGTGAAACCGATCTGTGTTCTCTGTCAACAGAGACCCATAATTCACATTGTCTCAAATATGTTAAATAAAACAGACCTGAACAAATACAGCTCTAAGGGTAGCTAACAAGATCATAAAATAAAATTAATACAATAGTTGTGCACTTGAAAAAATAAACAAAATGCAGAGACAAAAAATTACTGACCCCATTCACAAAAGTAATCTGAGACAAAATCCTAACTTTACAACTTTCGGTATTCACAAAATGCTTTTAGGAGTACTTGAGTTAGGATTCCTAATTTTAGTACTCCAAAATGCATTTTGTGAATACCGAAAGTCGTAAAGTTAGGATTTTGTCCCAGATTACTTTCATGAATCCGGCTTTAAGGTAAAGTGCGGAGGACTGTGTTTTGGTGAAAAAAAATCATGGACGAAACAATGAAGCTCCTTTTTTTCGGGTGAAATCAGCGCGAGGATATAGAACACCAACATTGATCAATGTTAAGAGAAAAGAGGGCGGAAGTGCCATTTTAGTATCATAGATCAATACAATATGGTTTCTTCATAAAGCAAGAGCACAGAAAGCCTGACCCCATGCTCTCAGGGTGTGCAGTAGGTTGCCCAGAAGAATGGGAGCGAAAAGAACTTCTTCACCTTGAAAGAGAGATGCCTTAGAGAGGATGGAAACAAAACAAGTTGGGTAATGAAAAGGTTGTGGGTGAGAGATAAAAATATGTTGCTTCCCAAGGAGGAGAGAAAGATTCTGACATTGTAGAATCATATAGTGTTAGAAAAGCAAATGAACACTGATGCCTTGCTAAGGTTTACTTGTACAGACATATAGTCTGTGACTGTTCATTCTGGTTCTCTATAAGTATTGTGAAATGCATGTGTATGCCCTCATACATATATTTTTTTGGTGTACAGTACTTCTGGGTGTTAGGAGTTTGCCCAATTGGAACATTCTATGGCTAGGCAATTGTAATGATCTGGTCTGTTGTCAATAATAGATCCACTTTGGCCTTTAATATATGATTATCCCCGCAAGGGTGACCTTCCGGTGAAAGAATGTTGACCAGGGGCCTCCTGAGATGCATGGTCTGCAGCGGAGGGGGAGTATTTGCGTGCACATATCATTGGGATGTGACTGGTACTGAGGATCTCAGTACCTTGCCTCAGCTATTCTTAGGCCCAATTTGCTCGAGAGCATCTATGAATAAACAGGTCAGACGTAAAATGAAGGAATCCTCATTGAATTGCGGATGGCGAGGATGTTTAGTGAGTCTGAGGAAGTCAATCTAGATAACTTAAAAAGAACATGAGAGCCTGTTCCTATGGGAAATGACAAATCAGCGGTCCTCCTTAATATCACTTGCTGGGTGGCGGAAGAATATATGCCTTCGTCCTAGCACCACAGAAGGAATTTAGCGTTGTCATCATTTCTACAAATAGGTTGGAACACAATAAGCTGTTAGCATATGTTCTCCGCCTTCTATGCTTCCTGTCAACTGAACCTTGAGAACCAGCTACTATTGCTCTACTCTGCTCTTGTTTGCACCGGTCTCCTCCATACACTTTTAGAGTTCTTCACATCAACCCATCTTGTAAAGGCTAATCCACTCTAGGTGTTCACTGTTGAAAGTTTACTAAATGCACTAGAATCCCGAAACATACTTAACAGGAATTAGCTAAATTTTGAACCAGTACCTTTGTGTAGAAGTCACATGGTGATGGACCAAAGATTAGTGCTGTAGGAAGACATTGCATGGCAGTGAGTCTGTCCAGTATGGCAAAAGGCTCCAAATATATTCACATATCTGAATTGGTCAGGAATCTGTGTTGCTGACATAGGAATGACATGAAGATTTTAGAGATGATCCAAGGCAAATACGGGTTTGGCTGGTTGTTGGCTTTTAACAGATCACAGTATGATCTGATTATAATACCACCCTTTGAAGGAATAATTTGCATATTCAAGTAAGGTAGTGTATGTGTACTGGCCGGATGGAGGAATGTAAACGGTGACTGTATGATTGGCTCTCAAGCTTCTCATGTGAGCCAATGATAACCAATGGGGGTGGGGAAATGAAGCCGCTATTATTAAAGGTTGCTGAGCATAGGGTTTTTCACTTTTTTTCCAGTAGGGAAGGAGATAATGAGAAATCACTTCACTGTTAAAGTTTTTTTTTTAAACTCTCCAGATGAAGCAGAGGTGCACTTCAAGTGACGAGGCTAAATGAGAAGGCAGTAAGAAGCCAGAACTAGTACTAAGCTTCTTCTCTCCTGCAAGGCCTGTGGTATGGAAAAGATGGCTACCTCAACAAGACAATGCACTGTGAGCAGCAAGAGGGTAGAGATTGCAGAATCTCACCAAGCACTATAAGTTCTTCTTAGTATCGAAAAGTTATTGAAGCAGGAGAGCATGATCAGACATACCAGAGATGCAATGACTGTCTACAGAAGGCACTTTATAGTGATTGACCCCCCGGGGTGCTTGGATGGAACCATCAGTTGAAAGCAGTGGGAAATGCAATTACTTTGAAGGTGGGCATGCAAAGTGAAAAGAACCTGGCAGAAATCAGTATCACATTTACGCTTGGAAAACAAACAAAGGCCTTGGCATTACACTCTTGGTCCAGATTGATTCCACAGGATAGATTTTGGAAGAGGACATTGGGGGCCCTACATGGGCTATGATGTAGAATTATCAGAGGACAGCATGGTCAGCAGTCCACAATCCGATTTAGTTTAGATTTGTTCTTTGATAATTTCTTTTCTGGAATTAGATGAAGCTCTCAAATAACAGTCTGAATGTCATGCAGCAGAGGTTCACCCTTCAGGTGGCATTAGTGGCAGCACTAGAAGTGAGGCCTAAGCTTGGTTGCTGTTCTGCGTTCCACCAAAAGTTAATACATCTGCCGCTCATCTGTGTTGTGTGTATCAAACGGTTCTTCAGTAACCAAATTCTAGTTAGTTGCTGTAAGAGAATGCATGCTCTTACTATCTGAGCTGCCTCTGCAGAGGTCAGATTTGTTAGGAATATTGCAGGTAGGTTGATTTACATTAAATGTCTGTAACCTAGGGCTAATACAAGCAATTTTACTGCACTGTGAATCAGGCCAGTTTTGATGGATTCTGAAATGTGGTCACAGAGTGGATAGTTTCTCTTACGTATTGTCACGAATATATTTATGTCACAAACCAGTTGGTTTTTCAATGTGTTTTTGATACAACTTGATTTTTTTCTATTTGGGTTAATCGTCTTTGACTCACCCGTATTGGAGTTATATAGTAAATGCAATGCAGCCAAATGTAACGGTATCAGGATACACTACCTAAAAGCACGTAGACAATTGACTGCAATAACCAGAATTCACTTCCCTGCCTTAGCAAGCAGGTACACGTTTCCTGCCAAGAGGTGTTCTTGCACAGCTTGGTAATTGGGATGTCTTTTGCGTTAGCTGAGAGTGCTGGAAAACGGTTGGGAAGCCATCTTGAATTGTGGTGCTTATTGTAAAACACTTCAGCCGTTACTAATTGAGAGTTGAGAGTTATACTTCCGGTTGTTGTGAAATGCTGGCTGCATACAATCTCCAAAAAGCAGTGCCGAGTTGCCTCCTATTGTACAACAATTGACAATGTAAAGGCAAAATCGAATAACACTGTGAAGAGCCTTTGTGAAAGTAATGAATGATGTAGAATTGAAACAACTACGCTGGCTGCAAAATGGAGAATCTCTGTGGAAAGGAGTGGGTGCCTGTATATACCATATGCAATTTCCTCTCTTTGCACACATTGTACTAGGCAAGTGTGTAAGCAGACAAATATTTTGCTTGTGATATGGGTAAAGTGTAGGAGTGAAGAGCATCCATTTTGCAAAAGGTTTATGGCGATAGAAACCTTCTGCTGGGATTGTTTGCCAGTAATGGTTACTGCCTGGTTGTAATACGTTGTAGAGTGATTGCACTATTGTATTACGGGGGTTGCTGAGGCGCCTCTTCAAAACCCCTGCTGTTTGACAGGGATGATACTCATTTCAATAAAGTATCCGCTATGAGTAGCTGTTACAAGGTCAAGTTTGCAGCAATCGGCCATAATTGCAACTATTGGGGCTAACGTTCAATAGAGTAAATCTATGGCACAAATAGGCTGCATGGCTTATTCAAGGCCTCTATAATTAATGCCCAGCTCATTCAATATTGACATGTACATCATACATAAAAGGTATACTACAACATGTTTCTACTTTACATTTAATGCAGTACACTGCCCAATTAGCTCAGCCTTACATTAGGCATTATTTTTGAAACAACAAACTATTTCAGAAATTCAGAAATCAAAATGGTTTGGGTGAATGAAGAAATGGAGTGTCTTATTGAACAAGTACCAGGATTCCATTTTAGGTATTTTGCTTGCCACATAATAAATTAGAGTAGATGTACTGTGTTAAATATGGCATCTAAATCAAAGTGAATACTGAGAATCACAAATAGCAGAACTGATCCACACTTGCCAGACCAAGGGAAATGTCAAGGCATAGAGCCATTTTATCATTCTAATCTCTACTAATACTCAAAGGTATCAAGGCAGTTGAGGATTCCTTCGGGTACTCTTTCTGAAATTGCATACATTGATTGTCTCTTCCTCATCTGTAAAGGAGACTAACCTCTGTTGCTAATATGAGCACAATTATAACCAGAGGTAGGGACTGCCAGAGTGTCTTTCATGGCAGTGTATGCTGAAAGTAATAAACAATTTAATGGCTGAAGTCATAAGACCTAGAACGATGGGCGCCCGAGGACACAACCTCTAAGGTTTCTCTGTATGTAGGCTCGATATATCAATACCTTGACAAACCGATGCAGATGTGAGCAAGCTGAACTGAACGTAGGCAATTTTTGGGGAAAACAAGTTGGGAGCTGTTTGTATATATAACATTATTGGGGACCATAATTCATTAACTCGGCCAGCAAACCTGAAACCATTTCTTAGTGCGGAATGAATTCTATATCTTCATGGGCAATGGACTTCCTAAAATGACACATAAGAAAAGTTGTAGCTCAAGTTTTCCTCTATTAAATCACTATTTAGCTAGCGGATACATTTCGTTATAATATGTAAAAAAGTGGTAAACTAAATCACAGAAAATGCTTGGCATCTACACAAAGATAGACACATTCCCAGTGGACTAACCACTACTGTGCTATTTCCTTGCAACAGGCCATGTTGCGCTGTATATTTGTCAATCATGCACTGGAATCAGCAATGTCCATGTTTGTTCCAAATAGGGCAACTAGCTGTTCTTCATAGTTTGCGATATTCCTTTTCATGATTTCCATACATGGTCCCAAAAGTCTTTCAAATGCTTGGACATCCATAACTAGATTAAAAAAAGAGAGTGAAACGCATAAACGTTAAACGTAGCTCTTGCAGGTTTACTTTCACATATATTTGAATGCAGGCAAAACCACAGCCCCCCCCCCAAATCTTAAAATCGAAATTATAGACTACCAAAATATAAACTCTGCATAAATATCGCCCTACGAAATTTAGAATTGTTTTTAATTCTCAAATTCACTAGTCACATAAACTAGGGCATGCTCATTTAATATTTTTTCTCAAGCTCCTAAATAGTTGAGAGCAAGAGCTTGATAGTGGGTTTAGATGCAGGTCATATTTTTAAAGGGAGATATTTATGCATGGTACGTACTTTGGTAATCTCTATTTTTCAATGTGTTAACTTGTTAACGTATCTATTAGACTGAATCTATATTGGGGATATGAGGCATAGTGTAAGAAGCAGAATTAAGATAATGTAAATAGTTGGTAACATTTTTGCTTAGAGTTTTCTTAAAATGCGTCAAAATAAATAAACCTGCACAACACAATAAATAGCAATCCAAATTTTAATGAGCCCTGAGCAAATGTCTTTTTTCTTAAAAATTGCCAATGTGGCCATTTTCCTATTGAATTTGGTCAAAAGCATTGAGTGTCATTTTCAGTCGTTATCCTTTAAGTTTATGAAGTGTTTGAGCACGCTTTTTTAAAACTAATATTGGACATTCTATTGTTCTTCACATTATAACCTATCAAAGGGTTCTGGACTTCATATGAATTTGTGCCGCTGGAATTCTTGAAATTTAGTTTGGGTCAAACGCATATTTGAGCAGTAAACAGCTGGTGGCATGGAATAAAGTGACATGATAGAGCTTGCATCATCAATGAACATTAAGCTCCTCCCAGCCCCTACCCCCATTAGAAGAAAACTCCTTTCTCATTGTACAAAATCCTGAATTGTTTGATTTCTTTTGCAATGTACATTGCTCAGTTATTTAATAGTGAGGTTTGTGTCATCTAAATTCCAATACACGCACACAGGCTCTGTTTATAAATGAATTGAAATGATGCAACACATAGGGCCCTGATTACGAGTCTGCCGGTCTGAGGACTGCCTGACTCGTGGTGGTACAGATGTGGCATTCTTGCGAACGCCACATTAAGATACTAGTGGTCCTGTCACCCTGGGACCGCGACTCCACCAGGGAACCGCCATTGCCTGGCAGTGGCGCAGTGGCCCAGAGGCATCTATATGCTTGGCGGGACCGCCTCGGTCCTGCCAAGCATATTACGACTTTCGTCACCACAACTGAATTCATGGAGATATTTCCTCCATGAAAGTAGTGCTGTGAGGAAAGAAAGGGGACCCTACAGGGCCCCCTTGTGCCTCACACCTTGTGGATGCACACGGGGGGCACAACATGTGCCCCCCCTGTGTGCATGCACAGAAGTTCCAAGACGGCATGGAGTTTTCAGTCCATGCCGTGCTGGAACTTCCTTTGACGTTCCCATTGTGGTGCTAATTTTATAGGCACCGCCTTGGGAACGGTAAAGAAAATGTCCTTCAATGACAATAAAAGTAATTATTGGGCAGGCGGTCCTCACGTGGTTTAGGTGATGCGGTGGCAGGCTGGTCCCACCGCCGCACAGTAAACCTCGTAATCGGGCCCATAGTATTGAACAGTTAGGCCCCTATATGACTTCTGGCAGAGCCGAAGGTCGCTGCCGCCCGCCCGCCAGTTTACGACTTTTAAGTAGTCTGGCAGGCTGGCAAAGAGGTGGTGCCTTTTTTAAGGTCTGTGGTGCCTTTGAAAAAGGCACCGCAATGGGACCGCACTACAAGGTTTTTTGCGCAGCATGGACTTGAAAGTCCATACCATGCAGGAACCTATGTGCATACACACGGGGGCACATGTTATGACCCCCTGTGTGCATCCATGTGCAGTTGAGGCATAGGGGGGCCGGGCCAACTTTCTTTACTCTCCTGAAGGTTTACATGGAGGAAGAAGCGCCATGTAAACCCTGGAGTAGAGAAAACTAGTAATACGCTTGGCGGGACTGCGGCCTCTGACAGTCGCTCCAGCGGTTACCAGGCGGAGCTAGTGATCCCAGGGCGGTCCGACCGCCCCACTCATAGTGGGGCGTTTGGACTGCCGGTGCTGTGGTGGCTGGATAGGCCACCACGCGCCACCATAAGTCTGGCGGTCCTCGGACCGCCAGACTCGTAATTGGACCCTAAATATTTCACTGCAGAATGTGAAAGATTAATTGATACTATCTGCTCATGCTGGTGGTCCACCCAAGGAACTCAATGGCACAGACAGTGAGTTTGTATTACAAGGAAGATGGTCAGAAGCTATTTCTTTACTTCATAAACGGAACCAGCATTTTTCTATTTAGAGTTAGTTACTTAATTTTTTTAAAAGTTTAGATCGAAGATAAGGTTTCAAATATGCGACACGTTTGAGGTTTCCCAGATGTATCATTAGAGCTTATTCAGGGATAATCTCTTGCTCTCAATAGACCTACATGATGAATTATCAGAAATATGGAAATAATATGGCATTCTCTATGTTGATCAACAATCTAATGTGATCACTTGACATTCTTTGAAAAGGATGTATGACGTTACAATGCATACTTTTACAACGCATACCTTTACAACGCAACATCTATTACAACGCATTCCATTACAACGCATGCCATTACAACAAAAATTTTTAAACTACCTTTACAACGCATTTCATTACAACGCATACTGCCTTTACAACGCATACCATTGCAACGCATACCATTACATTGCATGTATGGTAAGTATTGGATAGTGTAGGGGTAAAGATTACTATTCTAACTCCAGGGGGTTCAACAGTAGGGTAAGTGTTGGATAGTGTAGGGGTAAAAATTACTATTCTAACTCCATGGGGTGCAACAGTAGGGTAGTGTTGGATAGTGTAGGGGTAAAAATTATTATTCTAACTCCAGGGGGTGCAACAGTAGGGAAAGCGTTGGATAGTGTTGGGGTAAAAATTACTATTCTACTCCAGGGGGTGCAACAGTAGGATAAGTGTTGTATAGTGTAAGGGTACTATGCTTTGTGATGGTATGCATTGTAATGATATGCGTTGTAATGACTGCGTTGTAATGACATGCGTTGTAGTGGTATGCGTTGTAGTGTCATGCGTTGTAATGGTTGCGTTGTAATAGCATGCGATGTAATCGATGTTGCGTTGTAAAAGTTTTGTTGTAATGGTAGTGCGTTGTAAAAGTTGCGTTATAAAGGTTGTTTCCCCTTTGAAAAGGCTCCACATTACTTTTACCTCCAAGACAATGAGGTGTTTGAATTCCTCAAGATGATCACATGCCCTAGGGGGCACTTTAACGGCAACAGACTTGGGAGCCTAAACCACATAACCAGCCAAGAACAGAAAAAAATATGCCATTTCAAAGAGGTATGCGACTATACACATAATTACTTATTAAATTGTCTAATAAATGAAATGGAAATGCTGAGGTAGGTTGTATGAGTTTCAGCTCTAAATGTCAGTTTCTAGCTGCCTATATATATGTCGCGGGTAGCCTAGTCTATTGACTATGTGGTAGGGTGATAGGATGTGCAGCCTATTCTAGAGGATTGCGTGAAAGATAAGGCACCCTCATTTCACACAAAAGCATGATTAATGGGCATAAAGACGTCAGGAAATAAAGTGTTGTAGTGTATAGGTGTTTAGAGAATGTTGAGGTGGTATTCTGGGTTGGAATCTTGGTGATCAAAGGTATGAAGAAGCGCAGGTGGTTGGGAGCTGAACCTAGAGGGGAGAGCTGTGCACAGACTGAACACTGAGCAGATGGCTTTGCAGAGAATGGGGTTCTCTTTATGGATAATCTCCTCAATTTGAAGTCGGCGTGTGCGGTAATCCTTAATGAGACACTTCAAGTTTCACTTGTGAAATTGTTGCAATTCAAATGGGTCCACCTGCAGGAATTTAGCCCTAAAGTATTTACATAAAATATGTCTTGCTAATATATAGAAAGATGTGGCTACCCAGAGCTCATTTTCGTACATCTCATTTCATCTTCCATTTTGCACAGATGCAGGTCAAGAAAATATTTTTGCAGCTATTGCGCACAATTTGGATAAGCAAACACCAGCTAGTCCAATTGTTCGCCATTCCAGAATAACAAATATGATACCCGAGGGAGTCAGAAGATTTGTTTGGCCAGTTGTAAGGGAAGATTCGTCAAAGCTTGGCTAAAGTATCCACTATCGACCAGGCCTGCCTCAGAAGTCCAGCTTTTTACAATATAACCATGGGCACTTCTTGTGGAACTGAAGAATTATTAAATCGACTCCTCGGATTGGCATGAGAAACCGGAAAGCATGAGCACTAGGTCTATTTGAATTGTAATGGTCCCAAAAAAAAGGAACTAACAACATTACATTTAATGTGACTGAGATGTGATATTTATAAGTAGCTACTACAAGAAAACATGTTCAACCGAACAGCTAGGCTCACATCTGTCTTCTGGATTAATTAATTCTTTAATATGAACTCCATATCTTTTCTTACAAAATGCACAAGTGTGAACTTAATGTTTCTAACAAAATGAAAGAGTAACATCTTTTTTAACAGATGAAAGAAAGCGCACCTAACTTGGGCAAAATGCTTGCATTGAGTTAAAACAAACATTTTGCCATGAAGATACTGTATCTGTACCGAGCTACAAATGTACTCATCTTCCCTGCCCCTCCCAGTGACTATAGCAATTGGCCTCATCTCCATTTCGTCATAGACTGCTCTCCCATATCATAGTATTGGATTTTGATATAATTAATGGGAAAATGTTTTATTCTTATGCTCTTCACTAACGAAGCTGGAGGCGTAAAACTAGTTGTTGAATAGTCACATTGTAGTTTCTTGTGTGTCCAGCTGTGATGGTTTTAGCCAAGGTTTGATTCTTTAATCTCTGGAAGTATATATTTCTAGTATAAACTTGGGTTTGTTGAGTGTTGCTCAATAACTCAAACAAAGGTAATCTGGTACTTACCTCATTCTAATAAGTGCCCAGCACTTATTACAGCTGAATGCACACATCTCAGTACACTCCAGTCAGGCATGATTTCAAACTTAACATAGACACCATTGCACCATGGTGCAAGAGCCTGCTTTGCATGCAGGACTGATTTAGTGCAGGAAGGGGAATCTTCCGCCATAAAAACAATCCTGAGAGGCATATTCTTCGTTCTATGCACTCATAGAAAGAGGAAGTAAGGAGGAGAAATCAAGATATTTCGCCTTGTAAAGCCTCTCCTGGGAAGGCGCATTTTTGTGACGCATTCCAAGGTTTACCAGTTCTGGTAAATCTAGGAATGCGTCAGAAACCATGGGAACACCCACGCAGTGCCCATGGAATGCCTTCCCAGGGCAGAGTAAGGCAATGCAGCAGTTTGCGGACTGTTGCCTTACTCCAGATTTGGGGTGCCACTCAGGGCCATACAAAGTGGCCTTGCATGGCTTCATAAATCACATGCAAGGTTTGTGTCACTCTTGCATCACTTGCATGGTGCAAGAGTGATGAAGATTATGGGAAACCTAAAAATAAAGAAGCATTGGCAAAGCCAGTAGGTCTGAAATTGGTGGTCAGCTTTTTAGTTTTGGCAATGTGTGACTTGGTTTGGCATGGTTTTTTTGAAACCTTATTGGTCTGGAAACTGCTGAGCCCTCACCATTATAACAAACATTGGCAAAAGCAAAAATTGGTTTGATCTAAAAAAGCACACATTGACACAGTAGTTCCTGGCACAGAACAAAACTACTTTGTGTGCCGATATGCTCCTTGTTGTGAAAAAGCAGAATGTGGTCACTCACAGTGAAGGCAGCAGATAGACAGAGAGAGAGAGAGAGAGACAGAATTTTGAAATAAACACAAAAGGTCATGGGCAATGCCAGCCCTAATTAAGAAAGTCTCAAAAGTGCACCCTCTGTATATGTCCTTGCATTAAGTACAGATATACAGCTTTCATGAAATCAGAGGACTTTATAGAAATAGGTCAAAAAATAGTACTCGTTGAAAATATTTGCAAACTACGGGGCATATTACCAAGCAATAGCGATAATTATCGCTATTGCTTGGTTAGAGACAAAAATTTACCGCAGAGCTGTGGCGATTTTTATCGCAAATAAACCTTGGTATTACCAAGGTTTATCGTAAATGCGATAAAAATCGGCCGCAATGCATGAATATCGCTGAAAAGTCAGCGATATTCATGCATTACCGAGCTAATGCTCTTAGTCATGTTATCCACCTCCCATTGGATAACATGGCTAAGAACTGCTCAGGGCAGGTGTTAGCTTTTGGAGATATTCGCGCTTAGCGCGAATATCTCCAAAAGTTGGTAATAGGAGATAGCGATGTTAGCGACTGTTTCCAGTCGCTAACATCTTGGCACACCCACTTTGCATGTCATTAGTGATAAATATCACTGACATGCAAAGTGGGGCCCTAGATGGTCGCTATCTCCTACTAGCTGTCGCTAACTGGTGTTAGCGACAGCTAGGTAATAGGGAGATAATTTTATCTCCGCTTTCTTGGCTTTTAAAGGCAAAAAAGCAGAGATAAACCCCCTTGATAATATGCCCCTACATTTTAGCCTGAGAAAATATGCATGTGTAGAGTTGCTCATGCGACAATCTGAGTGTTTGCAAGTTCTTTCCCTTCAACCACTTTTTTCCCAACTCTGGAAGAAGTTTTATGTCTGCTATTGTTATGAGTAAATATCCAACATTTCTCAGTATGGGAAAAGATTAGAGAAGAGTTGGTGAAAACCCTTAAAACATGCAAGTTAGTGGTTTGCACAGACTCAAATGGGCATTCCTATCCTGGAACTATTGCTTACTACTACCTTCAGACCCAATAAGTAGATCTGTGGAAATGTGGTAACATAAGGAAATTGCTAGTATTCAAACACTACTATGGTATGAGCCCTGGCATAATCAGAGAGGCTATATCTAGATATTATGTAATGGGATTGCTGCCATAATTTGTCTCTGCACTACATGGCACCAAAGGGGCAAGTGGATTTTGTTGCGGGGCAAGTGGATTTTGTTGCAGGACAAGTAGATTTATGAAGCAACCTGCCCCATGGAAAAGTAGATATTTCATTAAATTTCACACCCCTGTATACTTTAAGAAATGTCTAGAAGAAGCTTAGATCGAGGACAGACCTCACCAAGACCCACAGACAGAAAAACAAAGCAGGGAAAATGGTCTTAACTTCCACCTAATGTCACATGCAGTCCTGACATCACACCAATTGTCTAGTACACTTCACCAGTTACATGACAAACAATAAACAGTAATGATGAGATCTTCCAAGTAATGTTAGACCATGCTTTTTAATGGTACTATACTATGCGGATGACAGAACTGAACAACGCCACCTAATGTGCAAACAGAATTCATTTGGCATTAAAAAGCGAAAGACTTCAAGTACCTAAACACTTGACATTCCCAACAGCATATGCAGAAGCTGCCCGAGGTTTGTTTGTTACCAAGGCAAGCTCTCCAAAATATTGTCCTCTGGAATATCGAGCAATTTCCACTGCTCCATTGTCCTCCATATCCGATTTACTCTGATGAGGAAAAGATGCAAAAAGTTACTTTATTAAAGGATAGGTAGTTAATTTAAAAATAACACATTTTATATATCTTCTTTCTACTTGAATTGGTTATTAGCTTCACTAAACATCACATATGGTATTAATGACAGCAAAAGACTGGTTACATTGATAGATTTTATATGTGCATGTTGGGCATCTATTCTTTATCCCTCAACCTGTCCAACTGTGTAAATCACACATCCAAGCCCGGACTTACTAAGATTTCACCCAATACAATATGCTGTGCCACATTCCATGAAAGGGAGATGGCAGAATTGTGCCATATTTACTGAGATATGGAACAGTCTGCTCTCTCCTAGAGCTGGTGCATTTGTGGCTGCCTAGTGCCAAAGCATGCACCCTTGCTTCATGTTGCAAGGGAGCCTGTGTTGTGGTCAGGATAGTTTTTATGCAGGCAGTGAAATGTTCCTGCACAACGACTACCTTTCGAGGCTATTTCCTCTTTGTATGTGTGCTGCAAAATGTAGCAAACATGCAAAGAAGTAAAACGAGGAGAAATAAAGATATTTCTCCTCCTTATACCAGCTTTGGGTAAGCGCAACATTTTGTGCAAACCCATGTTTACAAGTCTTTATAAATATGGGTTTGCAGCAAAATACATGGATCGAACCCTGAAACGCTGGTGCTCTACTCATGTAACACCTACCTGATGCAAAGTAATGCAAGGTAGTAAGAACTATGCGCTTCATTGCAGTCCTTCTACCATACAAACCACGCAAATTGTGCTTTGCTTGGCTTTGTCAATCCCAAAATAGCTTTCGCATAGGGTAGGCTCAAATAAAGTGCCACAAACCCAACACAAAATCTCAGTAAATCTGGCCCTGATTGTGTGAAATATTTTTACGTTTTCGAGGCATAGTATTTGTACTGGAAGGCTACCCTCCCAGCACAAAACCAATGTTAAACACAGTGCCAGCTCCACCGCTCAGTCAGTGGATCATCGCCCCACTGAGGAATTAAAAACAGAAAAATAAAATGATAATAACAACGTTATTATAATATTATTTAAGCGTACTGGCTCAGTTGGTTGGGGGCGGGGCTGGGCTGTTTAGAGGCTGGGGGAGGAGTGGTAGGCGCTTCCTAAGTGCGCATGACATTTTGCATGTTCTCCACCCAGGCTGCATTAAAGCCGGGTGGAGAACATGCCCAGTCTCCCAGCCCCTGTCTGAGCATTGTACTACGGTGTTCTGACCAATCAAAACACTGCTGTAAGGCAGTGTTGTGATTGGTCAGGGGAGTCTGGTACGCTGCGTGCCTTCTGCTGCCCTGGAAGAAGAGAAGAAGACGGAGGAGATGCAGCTGCTGCATCCAGGTAAGTGGTTTTTTTTATTCCCTCTGCTCCCCCTCCCCAAGACCGTCTAGTAGCAGCCGCTACTGATTAGATATCATGCATATATCTTTGCACTATGGTGCAAATGTGTATGTGGGGTTAGGCAGCCTGTGTGTGCACCAGCACAGGGGAAGACAGCAGCAGTGGGCCCAGATGTAATATTTTTTCATGCATGGCTATGTAGCAACCTAATTTGCTGTGCTATGCTGCGCTGCACAAGGGGGAAAGCACAGGGCAGAGCTATTAAGATTGGTTTGCTGCTGCTGTCTTCCCCTGTGCAAGCTTTCTAAGCACAGCCTCGTAGAGGTGAGGGTGAGCTGTCTTGCTTAAGATTTATACTGGAAGCATACCCTTCCAGTACAAACTCATATGTCTAGACAAACAGAAGAATCTCACACGGTGAATGTGTGCTGTGCACATCCACTCATGTGCAATGCTTGGGTTTTCTGAGAAATGAAAAAAACCCAAGCATTGCATATGTCTCCTAGTTAATGTCTGCGCTAAGGAGGTATTCATTTTTTACACAAACCCAGTTCGGCTGCTTCAGTAGATTGGGCTTTGTGTCAAACTCTATGGGTGTTTGTGTTGATCCGCACAAGTAGCACCCCAGAAAACCCTGTTGATGCAAAGTGGTTTCTGTACTGAAAAAAAGGCTCTTCGCGCTGGAAAGTAAAGAATATGCGTCACTATGCATCACTTTGCACTGGTGCAGGGCCTTAGTATCTAAATAGGAATAGGAACTGGCAAAGACAGGTCTGCTCACATTAGTAGAAGTTGTTGCCTTAGCTAGCTACAAAAATCGTAACCACAGAAGCATGTACCATCCACATAGAATAGATGAGTATCACAGAATAGAAAATTTAGGCACTTCGCCCGTAGCTCCCTGTCTTGGGTATATTAATATGGATATTAATGTTAACCCCTTCACTGCGGCGGCAATTCCGCCGCAGTGCTAGGGGGTGGGGTCGCACGGTTCACCTGCGCTTGTGACGGAACCGCTCCGTCACGCGCCTCGGGTGAGCTGTGCTAGTGACGGAATGGTTACATCACGAACGCGCCCGCTCAATAGAACTTGCCGCGCAGGCGCGTCGAGCGGGCCGTGACGGAACTGTTCCGTCACTAGCACAGCTCACCCGAGGCGTGTGACGGAACGGTTCCGTCATAAGCGCCGAAGGGGTTAATATTCTGAGAACATTAGAGGATCTCAAACTCTAGCACATTAATGTATTGTTGATCACGCAAACCTTCAAAAGCGGTGAGAAAATACTGAAATTATAGAGGCTTATATTTTTAAGTTAGCCGGATATGGCTAAGAATATTGCATGTCCTTGGAGAGAGCACAGTACAATGATGCGCTCGCTCCCATGTTTGTATTATTAATATTTCATCATTATTATTTGAATCCTGTTGGAAGAAGGAGGGGGTGCTGCAACTGTAATATGGGGTTTCTACAATATGCACATAATGGTTAGTATATTAACATTAAGCTACAGCTTGCCACTGACCGAAACACCCATCACAAGCCTGTGTTATCTTTGAGCTAAACACTTCACTACCAAATTTAAGAACATTCACAAGCCAATGACCTTTAAGCTGAGAACCTGAAAGGCACACTAAAGAAACAAGCACAATACACCTACTACCAAAAATAAACACTTCCGTCTCAATAACTGGCGTCCTGGTGACTGTAAAATGGTGGGCTCTAGGCCCACATATTTAGTAATAACTGACACGGACACAGTTGTGATACTTACTTACCAAGCCACGAGCATGTGCCCTATGGCCTTTTATTAACATGCCCACGTCACTGTTGGATGCTGGATGCATGGACAGCCCTCTAAGGAGCAGTGCTTAGTTTGTAAAATATGAAGTGCAGGTGCTCACATTTTTTTTAGTAGGCCACACCCACTTCCCCGGCTCCGCCCACAAACCTTCAGTGACTCCACCCACATCCTTTATTGGCTCCAGCCACATGTCTAAACACATTAGAGCTACCTCCTCATTTCTTGAGGTCCGCAGGAAGCTGAAGACCTAGTTCTCCACTTAAGCATCCTAGAGGACCCCACACCTACACACCTGCCCAAGGGCCTGGATACCCTCTAACACGACCCACATGGCTAAAATCAGGAGCACCGTGACACGTGCTAATGGGTTTGATGGAAGAGGCGGCACCGGGATAGAAAACTGAAAAGTATTCAGAGAGGTAATCGAGTAGGCGCCGCACAAGTCACGCGACATGAGAGAAGCAGGTTTGCATGCATTTTGTCATATGTTCACAAATCTGAGAGCAATTCCTCTGTGACTTAAAAATTAAAGAAATAACAGTGCTATGATTAGAACACATTATTGCATCAGTGCACTTAAAATTCGCATATTTCATACATGTGGCTTGTTAATTAAAAGCTCAATAAAGCTGAAAATAGTCAGCTTTGGGTTCAGACAGTCCCCACCCTTAGCTGCATCTTCCTGGTGCAAGACAGGGACAACCCACATGATTACAGAAGAAAATATGCTCTCCCCAGCGTGAACTATGACAGCCACGCATCTGCAACTCAGTGTAAAACTACCAGTAAACCCAGCTTCTTTAAAAAGAGGGCTGGGTCTCACCTGCAGTTTGTATCACTGGGGGTCCCAGTGACCTCCATGCCCCAACTAAGGGTTGTCAATGGGATGTACCGACTGTGTATCACTTCATAATTGGTGTACAATCATTCCACCTGCCAACGGATTATTTGCAGTGCATCATGGGCCCAAGAGTCAAGATGTTCTGTTATTTGCATGGAGCCACACCATTATGCAAATTTAGTAAAGCCCTTTGAGATTGTGCCATCCCCTTTTCTGCACCGTTCTCATCCATATTATAGAAGAATCTATATAAGAATCTGCAGCCCCTTCTATAACACCAAAGCACCCTGGGGTGGTGCAGGAAGCAGGTGCAAATGACCTCTGTCCTCCTGGGCAGTTTGTGACAATCGACCCTTTAGCATAGAAAATAGAAGCTGACAACACATTTTCAGTACTCTAAGATCCTGGACAAGGGTACAGATAAAAGACATTTTGGACACAAGTAAAGCAACGTCCTGTAGTGCTTTCATGAGTGACTGCAGCTAGCAGTGGCGTGGCGAACCCCCCATTTAGCAGCTTAAGCGGGGTGTCACTTGGCCCCCTGGGCTTGTAAACTCACTGCCTCTAAAATAGTCGTTATTTATGGGCCTCATTTGTCTATATGTTTGTCGGATAACGGTTAATGTAGCACCCTTAAGAAATGTTATGTCAGAGGGCTGTGTCCTTAGGCTGATAGGCACAGCGGAGAAGTAAAAAAATATAAAAATAGGGAACCATTGAAAGAGGTAAATGTAAAAGTAAAGAAGAAAGATGAATAGATACAAATGTGAAATAAAGAAAGGGAAGAAGGGTAAATTGAAAGGAAGAAAACATGAAAGTGAAGAACGAAGGAAAGGGGACTGTTCGGATGAATGTGTGAAAGGAATCAAGGGTGAATAAATTGATTGCAGGGTGAAAGGCTGTACAAAATAAAAGGCTGAAAAGACGAATAAAGGAAAGGTGAAATCATGGACTAAAGAGTGAAAGGATTGACAAGTGAATCTGAGTAAATGGAAGAATGAACAGGTGTGGGAAATGATAAGGAGGGAATAGACAAAGGATTTGTGGGGTACAGAGATGGATAAAGGGACGTACTGATAGGTGCAATCATGAATGTATCCTTGAAACAGTAAAAGGATATAGGGATTGATTAAAGTCTAGTTGGATGTGTGGGCGGAAGAAAAAGTGAAAGGATGATGAATGGATAGATAGAAAGGTCAGAGGATAAACAGACAAGATGGTTGGAAGGAGGCAGAAAGTGTGAATGGAACTCTTCTAATGAGGGTCGAGTTCGCTGACTCTGACGTTGTCTCAGAACTGGTTATGTTACATAGAGACTTATGCATCCACTGCAGAAATCTGTGCAATAACGAAGTCAAAAGTTCGAAATCTGGTAGCTGCTTTAAGTCTCTCACCTTCCCAAGCCCTATAAATTAAGTAGAAGTGAGTGGGGTTACAGTAGCAACTGATGTCAGCGCTTCCCTTTAGTTGAGCTCTGGGTATGTTCCTCTTAATAGATACCGTAGAGCGTTTTCTATTTCCCCCCCTAATGCTGGAGTCGCAGGATGCTGGAACCTGTTAAACGGCACATTTATCCGAAGGGATCACTTTCCATTTCTGGAGCATGATGGTAAAAACAAACGGAACAGTGGCGCTTCGTGATATATTGTGATAAAAAAAGAGCGCCGACCTTCAATCTATCTGCCTCTACCGTTCATCAGAAGCCGTGGGACGGCTCTGCCACCAGGCTGCTGTCGAAGTGAACCAACAGCTGCCCGGCCTGGGGGCTCGAGGGCTGGAACCAGACTACTGCCCGCCATCCCAGCACTTGACAATTACCTGGAAGGAAACAGAATGGCACACGCAGGTTCGTGTCGGAGTCCACCTCAACGCAGCCCAACGTCGCCCAGGTCGCGGCCCGCGCTACTGGCTACTTTGAACGGCGGCCTTTGAACCACGATAGTACTCGCCGGTGCGGTGGTGAGGTGCAGCCATGCGGGTATGCTGGGCCGTGGCAAAGCTGAGCATGCGCCCGCATTGCAGGCAATCTGAAAAAAAAATCAGCGCACGCTTCCTGCTGCCGCGCACAGCCCCAACCCCTGCAGAAGACCAGGCGCCCTGCCAAACTCAGTGTCCCCGCCTACTAATCCACGCCGCTGGGACGCCATTGCCTGATTGAGAGGAAGAGCGTAAGTAGTTAACTCTTGAAGAAGAACAGTATTAACTTTAAAGTAACTTGAAGTGACGTCTTGAAGACAGAATCGGAGGAGTCACGAAGTAGAATTTAAAAAACAAGTACTTAGTCTCTCATCAACAACACAAGCAGTACGTAACTATAAATCAGTTTGACTGACGTGCACTAAATGCGTGTAGCCCCGGCCCTGATAATTAAGTCCCGGTGCTAAGCACCGGCAAGCACCGGCACAAATTAAGCACTGCTAAGGAGTGGCTGATGCACAAGTACCTACTGAGACACTAGAACGTGTCCAGCAGGACACTACAATGGCAAAAAAACAACCAGAACCCTACGGAGCGTTGGTTTCCTCCCTTCCCATGCCGGCCCACATAGACCCCCCCCTCCCCCTCAACGCTTAACTATGAAGCAACATAGTCCACTCTCGGGTCAGAGGAAACTGGGCAGTGCTCCCGAAACAATGGGTGTTCTTTGAAACCATCAATTACCTCACCGAGCACGGTGAAGAGAAAGATCACTGAGTGGCTCAAATGTTGTTTCAGTCTCCATTTACGATGACCTTTTTTTTATAACTTTTTTTATTGTTTCAGTAGCTGCAAAGCCAAGAACTGTCAAATGGTACATTTGTGTGTCATATAGCATCATTACATAGTCCCACAACATCCACACATTCATCATAAATACAGTGTCATATCGTTCTCTGGATTTTGCAACCCAAAACCTTTCATAGTCCGTGCTATCGTCTTCAATATTCCTCATCCGTGCTTTCCTCTCTCTGTTCCTGTGGTGGTTCACAAATGTTCCCCTGAAGATATTCCATGCGCCCCAGATCTTACTCCATTTCTGTGGACAACCACGATTAATGAATACTGTTCTCTCGGCCACCATAGCCATGTCCATATCCTTGCACCAGGCGGCCAGAGTCGGCACATCCACCGCCCCCCACTTTTAGCGACCATTATCCCCAGCGTAGTCCAGTCCTGCTCCGGGTGAGTAAGGTCCTTTGGCTCCCAGATATTTAATAAACACCCCTAGGCTCCGGAACCAGTGACACCCCGGCTTCCTGCGATATAGTTCTCATTACTTTTTTCCAGTAGTCTGCAATCGTCGGGCAGTGCCAAACGGTATGGTAAAAGGTGCCCTCCTCCCCACAGCTTCTAATGCAGTATGGATGTGGTGTTTTCTTCATCTTATACAGGGCGCGTCTAGTGTAGTAAATGCGGTGTAGAATTTTGAGCTGCACTAGTCGGAGACGCGAGGGGATGCCTACCTCTCGTAGCGAGGCCATTGCCTCCTGCCAGTCTGTGTCATCAAGGTCCGCAACTTCACAGGACCATTTCTCCCTTAGTGGTGCCGTGGGTTCCAGAAGGTTATTTAAGATGACCTTTGAAACAGGTTGACATAGAAGGTGCAACAGTTCCCCCGCACCTGCGCCGTTTAGAAGCTTTCAAGACCATGAGTCACCATGCCCTTATAAACTGCCTGGACCACCAGAGAATCCAAAACTTGGCCCCTGACTAAATACTTCCTTTCCTCTCAGAGAATAGCATACGGTTTCCCTAGCCACCTTTGGCTCTGAAGTGCTTCTGCTTGCCTGCAAAGAGGCTCAGGGCTCTATACTGACTCGTCTCCTGTTCAATATCTGTCACAGTCTATTGGCAACCCTCATCCGGTCCTGTGGACACACTTGTCACAACAGTGCTGGTGACACACAAACAATCTCAAAATCAAGAGAAACACAGTCCTTGACATCGCTTGTAAGAACAGATGTCTGCTAAAACTGATGCATCCAAAGGCCTGTAACCAACCCAAGCACAGCCCAGACAAGAAAGGGATGCTTCTCTACGGCAACATAAAAAGGGCGGTACCTGTACTATCTTGACCACCCTCTCTTTGCTCCACTTAAGTCTTTTAAAACGTATACCTCAATGACATTCTGCTGTCAAAGCATCCTTCCTGCATCATTGAATTGTGAGGTGAATAATGATATTCCTGTCCTCCCTCTCAATAATTGTAACTTTAAAAGCCCATCTATACTATGTGAACAGCCTTTACTTACCCATTCCAACATACCTCTAGCAGACTGCAATATGAGGCCAGGATCCTTCTCACATTCGAAGGAAAGACAACATTAACCCTAGCTTTTATGCCTGACGTGAGTAACCTGTTACATGCCACATCAGGTCCAAGGCACATTGCATCACACAGCAGTACAGAGCAGGACTACACAAGTTTAACGGACCCACCTGCCCACTTTGCCAGGAACTATGGGGCATATTATCAAGGGGGGTTATCTCCGCTTTTTTGGCTTTAAAAGCCAATAAAGCGGAGATAAAATTATCTCCCTATCACCTAGCTGTCGCTAACACCAGTTAGCGACAGATAGTAGGAGATAGCGACCATCTTGGGCCCCACTTTGCATGTCAGTGATATTTATCACTAATGACATGCAAAGTGGGCGTGCAAGATGTTAGCGACTGGAAACAGTCGCTAACATCGCTATCTCCTATTACCAACTTTTGGAGATATTCGCGCTAAGCGCGAATATCTCCAAAAGCTAACACCTGCCCTGAGCAGTTCTTAGCCATGTTATCCAATGGGAGGTGGATAACATGGCTAAGAGCATTAGCTCGGTAATGCATGAATATCGCTGACTTTTCAGCGATATTCATGCATTTTGGCCGATTTTTATCGCTTAGGAGATAAACCTTGATAATATCAAGGCTCCTGAGCGATAAAAATCGTCGCTACACGGCGATAAAATTATTGCCGCTAAGCCAACCTAGCGATAATTATCGCTAGTTGTTGGTAATATGCCCCCTAGTTCCTCAGACATATCACGCTCCTCAGACATATTGACAGCATCTCCATACTCCTGACTTTTCATAAAGTACTCTATATCTGAATGTTCCCCATGCATCATTCATATCTTCATTGCAGATGGATAGACAATCAATGTGTTCATGAAAACAACCACTGCAGAAAGAACTACGGATTAAATGACATTCTAACACACACAATCAAACACCTAGCACTCATTCTCCAGAGCAATGCATTCCGGGCTACTCTACTGTGGAATCAATTAATAACAGTTTATGAAGTCTTCCACAAGGAACTACATATGGTGTAGCAAACAGAGCAATACAGCAGATACTCTGTACTTGTAAAAGTTAGTAGCCAAATGCACACCCTAATGCTTCCTCCACAACAACTGCAAGAACATAAGAAACCACAGCAACGATCACAGCTGTAATGGCGGCAGGGACCAGAGCTATCACCAGGGCATGGACCACAGCGGTAACCACAGCAGGCGCCACAACATCAACCAGAGCTGCTACCACAGAAGCAACAACACCCTCTGCAACAGAAAGGTCCACAGCAGCAACAAGAGTTATCAAAGCCACCGCTGAAGTTAACAACAGCAGCTGATAACATAGTTGTGAGGACACAGTAGGGCCTACATGTGTGACAGCAGTTTCCACCACAGCTGTAAACATGGTACAGACTGAAGAAGTAACCACAGGTGTCCCCACAAAAAAATTTACTGCACTGACCACAGCTGGAAACACAGCAAAGACCAAAGCTGCCAACTGAGCAAGTCAAAGAGTAGCAACAACAGCTCTCACCACTGCAGGGATTATAGCAAACAATGACTGCAAGGACAGCAGGGGCAACAGCTAACCAAACAACTTCAACAATTGCATGGACCACAGCAACCGTCATAGCTATAATAGCACCAGTGACAATAGCTGCAACTGCATTTGCTACAGTATAAAACCAATTGCAGCAACAACAGCTGGCACAACATCAATACGCATATCTGCTGCAAGAGCAGCGCCTATTGCAGCGATCACAGCACTCCCACCATGGCAGGGACATGAGCAGCAATAACAGCTAGCACAGCAGGGACAACCGCACTGACCACAAGTGTAACCACAGGGACAGCAGCAACAACAACAACACCTGCCACAATAGCAGGAACCACTGCTGTGATAATAGCTGCTACCACAGCAAGGGCAACAACCATAATCAAGAGCTACCAGCAAAGTGGTGACCACAGCTGTACCAACTGGGAATAACTAAAACATTGAGCAGTACAATATCTTCCACTGATCATTATTCTAGGTTGCATTCCAGTCCATCTACAGACAAGGACAAAGCATACACAAATCCTCCTTGGTGCTCTTCAAGTCCAAACTGCATGACAAGTGCAAAGCCAGTAGGTCTATCTTTAATGGGCCAGCAGATGTAAACACAGGCATGGAGAAATGTGCAAGACTAGTAATGCTCATCTTGATGCAACCTGCCTCTTTCCGTGCCTTTGATGCCTGTGCCCATATTTTATTCCCCGAGCTTGTGGTGCCATGAGTCAGGTTGCACAGTGACATGGTACATATAGCATTTGCACATTTGAGAATGTCTGTATTTGCATGTGTTAGTACATTAATGCCAAACCAACTAGCTTTGCTAATGCTCGTTAGAAGTGTTGCGTCTAGGTGTGTAGTTGAATGGGTAAAGAAGGAATACATAATTGAAAGGTGACAATGTAGATAGATCCAGCATGTCCTGCACTGAGCGGAGAATACACCACGTACTAACACTACACTCTCAAATGCTTATAACTTTCACCAACGTGAAGAATCTGTGAGAAGGAACAAAGAGTGAATAATGGATTACACTAGCTGAGAAAACAATGGAGACTCATTGCATTGAGGACCTTTAATGGCAGGCCATGACATTTGCGACTCATCAAAATAACAACTAGTGACAAACACTTCCTCAGATTTACACCCCTGTGCCTAGTATAAAAGACCCCAAATGTTTGTGATACACTTGGTGATATTAACCTGCAGCCTTACATGCATGTGTCCATGTTGAACAGTAAAGGTGAATCCCCAGATAAGTTCCTGTCTTGCACAAGGAGGAACCTCACACAAACATGGCTTCTCCGGTAACAGCTAGAAACTGCAGCAAAATGTCAAGTTCAGCAAAAGTCAGACCGTTAACTGAATCTTTCTTCTAAATCTGTAATTGTTTTCCTAGATTTGCTTTAACACAAATCAAATAACAGGCTACTTACATATTGTCCCTCTCCTTTTTTATTTTGAGTTTCTACACATGACTGTTGCAATCAAGTCTGAGGTTTACCTGATTTACTTGACTCAATGATGCCTTTATTTTTAATTTAAGCCAACATCTTTATTGGCTGGTCCTCAAAATCACCACTATAATCTACTAGCTGGTAAAAAAGCTGAGTGTGCCTATAAGCAGAAATTAGATTCGAACCGAAGGTATTATCAGTACAAATTCAAAAGTCAACACAAAACAATGTGAGTTTGGGGAGATCATTCTATTCCAGTGTTTCCCAAACTGTGGGTAGCAACCCACTGGCGGGTCTTCAGCTGATCATTGGTGGGTCATGAAAGTCTTCCAAGCAATAAAAAAAAGATTCAATTAAATTCTGTATTTAGCTTGTCACATATGCTGCGCTTCAGAGACAGAGGTCAAATGTCACATTATGTCTTCTGACAAAATTACTGCTTATGGGGATTGGTGTTTACAAACTCCACTCATTTTGCCGTCAGAGTATGAAAAGTAAAATTAATTATGTGACAATCTTGCTGGGGCACAGCAAGTGTGAAAGGAAAGGCTGTAGGATGTTATTTTTTTTGCAACACTCAACCACATTTAAATATCTGTAAATGAACAGTACATATTCAGGAGTTAAAAAAGCAAAAATGAATGAATGAATGAATGAAGCAGTACTTGTATAGCGCTATCTACCCGGAGGCCTCGTAGCGCTAGTGACAGAAATTCAATTAGCAAGGGCTCAGGGCAGGTCAACAGAATGTGGTATACAAGTGTGTTTTTAAAGTTTTCCTAAAGGAGAGATGGTTTAAAGTTTCCCGCAGAGGCAGAGGGAGGGTGTTCCATAGCCTTGCCGCAGTGTGTGAGAAGGAGCGGCCACCCCATCGCGCCTTCTTGACTCTGATGGGAGTAGCCAACTGAGAAGAGCTGGACCGAAGAGAACGAGATGGAGCATAGGGAGTGACCAGGGACTGAAGAATTGCAGGGCCGGTGCGATGAAAGGCCTTGTGTAAAATACACATGGCCTTAAATTGTATTCTTCCAGCTATAGGAAGCCAGTGAAGTTCCCTCAAAGCATTCCTCGCTGACTGCCAACGGGGAAGGTTGTAAAGTAGACGGGCTGCACTGTTTTGGGCGACTTGGAGCCTGTGGATGGTATAGGCAGGAGCTCCCATATAGAGGACATTCCCATAATCCAGGCGAGATAGTATAAGGGCCTGGATCAGGATCCTCCTTGCCTGAAATGGGAGCAGAGGGAGCACCCTCCGTAGCATCCTCATCAACCCAAAACAGGTAGCCGCAGTCTTCGTAGCTTGTACCGAAAAGTTCAGGTCGGTATCAAGCCAAATCCCTAGGCTTTTTATTTGAGGTTTGGGCGAGGGGGGTGGGCCTAAACATGGAGGCCAGGAGGATGCAAAAATGAAGCACATTGTTTGTAATTCTGAAGTGTGATGGAAACAGATTTCAATAGGATCAAAGCAAATCAAGACACTTTGCTTGGTGATGCACAAATGAAAAATATTCAATTTACTGAAATGCGATATCCACACATTATCATTTGTGTGCAATATAGTTTTATCAGAAAAACTGTATGTGTGTGCAAATTCAGTGGCCTGTGGAAAATGTGCTGTCAGTAAATGACAGTGCTCTACCAAAAGCTCTTTTAAATACTTTAAAATATCGCCTGCCTCATGATGATAAAAGCTAGGTGGGTCGCAAAAGATTGTCATTTTAAACATTGGGTTGGGGTTCTATAAAGTTTCAGAAGCACTGCTCTATGCCGTAGAAGGCTTTGGTGTTATAGGATATGCCAACATTTCTGACGTTGCATTTAAAGTTTTTTAACTGTAGGTGGCAGTGAGATCTTTAACATTCTCATTGATATCATTGAATTAGCCTTATGGCATTTTGGCATTAAGCCTGAAATTTTGTGGCAGGCTTGAAATTCTGTTGTTTAAATGAGATATCAAAGCAGAAGTATCCTTAGCTTGGTTGGAAACCACCACCTTTTTCTAACTCCATTTAGTACGATGGATTGAATGTATTATATTGGCATAGTCCAAGATAGACATAAATCCATCATGATGGATAAGGGTCGTGGACAAAAAACAGCAATTACATCTGCTGGCATCAAAGGAAACATTTACTTCGCATAATAGTGAAAGAACATTACAAAAAAAATAAACTGATGGAAAGAATAAAAAATCATGACAAGGTTAAAACAACCATACTCTCCATCGCCCATCAACCTTGTCTGAAAGGTGGAAAAAGAAGAATAAAAATATGGTGAGCGGCTCAGGTTTTTTATGGCCTCAGTGATGCTACAGTGATATTTGGGTTTCAAGGAAAATGATGAAGGCAGGAAAAAAAAACATTTGTTTTAAAACCGCATGCCTAGGAATTTTCCATAAATCAAATGTATCCATCAAAACATACTTAAAAAAAAGGGAGAAATCAGATTCCTAAGTCTCTCCAGGGAATTGTGGGCTTATATAGAGTTGGGAGGATGTAAGACATCTTCCAAAAAGTGGCAGATGTCCTGTGCACCGTAATAAGAAGGCATTGGTATAGATGGCACTATAAATATGGTTGACAGGAC
Organism: Lissotriton vulgaris; assembly: GCF_964263255.1. Taxonomy (NCBI): domain Eukaryota; kingdom Metazoa; phylum Chordata; class Amphibia; order Caudata; family Salamandridae; genus Lissotriton; species Lissotriton vulgaris. The sequence goes on along the minus strand of NC_141685.1, from coordinate 1,407,586,546 downwards.
ATCTTTCACTTTTTGGCAGATACCCCCTCCGCCAAACTCCAAATAAAACCCAGTATGTGTAGTTCAAAATCTGAAATAGCCAATAATTTAAAGTAAAATCATTGAGCTCGCTTTACTCTAATTTTATTTTTAGAATCCGTCCCTTAAGAAACAGACTGCAGTTTCTTTAGTCACAGTTTGAGGAGACACTTTTGGTAATATCAGCAAGAACCCTTAAAAGGGCTTTTACATTTCATACGTTCAATGCAAATTGGGCACATTGATATACGTTGATAAAGCTTTTTACAGTGTTCCATCCACTATTATCATTTTAAGAATGGCAATGCTCCAATAACATATGTGGTGGATACGCTGCTGTCAACCTGTCCATCTTCACAAAGGTTATAATCTGAATAGAGAGATGTTTTGTGGTTTGACAAATTAAGGCACATTTTAAAATAGCCATCATTATCCAAAATTCTTAAAGTAATTAGTTATTTGTTACCTTCCTTGTCATGACTATTCTCACTTCTCCAGATTCTACAATAAAAAAACTTTCGGCCTCATCACCCTGTAAAGAAAAGAGACAGCAAAGTCAGTGTCATATAAAGTCTTTTATCTGCCCTTTTTGCAAGCACTGTCCGAGAGTCTCGTGTGTTAATGTCCACAAGCTGAGTTGCTCCACCATCTCTCCAAGAGCCCAACACATGCCCTGATCCACAAAACCTATTCCACTCCCAGATTATGCTTCGTTGAGTCAAGATCAGAATCTTTGGATTTTTATGGACACAGGGCATTACAACTGGCACAGATCCACCAGCTGGGGAATTTCACCCATTTTAAGTACAAGAAAGACATAGGGAATGTTATTTTCCCCCAGGGGGTGGGTTAGGTGTGGGAGGGAGATACTCATTTGGAATGTTGGCACAAGTCAGAACTTTGTGGATATTCACAGACATGGTATTTGCTACATTACATTCACAAATAGGAGCCAGGATCTTGTAGGAATGCCCATGAGGTCAATAAACATTCCACGTGCTGTTCCATATTCCTCCCAACCGTAAAAAGGTGAAATGTCGACCGCATGAGTAACATTACCCTAAACAAGACTATGCAGTGAAATCTAAAAACATGAGAAAATCTACAAAAACCATAATGAAAAGCCTTACGAATTATAAATGCATTAATGTTTTGTAAATCAGCTCTAAGAAACCACTTGCTAGGGCCTATAATGCTTACAACATAATTATATGCCAACTTAATTTCCACTGTTAGCTAAGACGTTGTCACACAATAACCAATCTTCATGAAGTGCCCTATGACAGACTGTGTGAGTGCATATGTCATGTCAACAGACTGCCAGCCCAAGTTAGATAACAATGAAGATCACCAAACATGTACTACCTTTCATATAAATCATTTTGTTGCAAGTATTTCCCAGTAAGCACAAGTGCTATGATATAAGACCGGACCCAGATTTACTAATTGTCACACGAGGTGCAGCAAGGCAGCACAAGCCCTTAAGTCAGATTTACTAAACCACGCAAAGCCACCTTGCATTGCCCGGCAAGGCTTAGTAAACCTAGAGTAACGCAAGGCAGTGCAAGTCACAGTGGCTTAACGAAACTTGAAGGGTACCCCCTGCAAAGTACATGGCGGGCCCCCCATTCTCCGCGCCAGTAAAGAGCTCTGAGGCCAGCATCCTGCCATACTGCAGGGGCTCACCCCAGCCATAAAAAAAGGATTCTGGTTCCTCCATTGGTCACATCTGCCCTCTCATTGGGCAATTTACATACATCAGTAAATACTGCTGCTGCGCCCTCCAGCAAATTTACATACCACTTCCTCCAGCCAGCCCACCAAACACATCCTTCTACTTGTTGACCCACCTCCAAGTGAAGCCCACTCAGTTAACCACCTCCAAACACAGACCACTGCCGTCGTGCCTGCTACTAACACATCCATTACACTTTACTCTCAACCCTACAAAACCCGCAGTTATGCTTTCTTTTCCGCCCGCTGCTGAAACCACCCCTCCGATGTCACTGCAAACTAGTGACTGCCGCCTACTGCTCCCCTGACCACCACCGACAGAAAGACTGATGGCCGGTCCCTATCTGACCACTGCCAACCTGAAAAGACAGAACCTTTTTAGCTGCTGCCCTCCCCAATGCCACTGTGGTAGTTTAAAACCTGTTAAACAATCTCTTCAACTGACCACCCCAAAACAGTTCTTCCTGCTAGCCTCTACAGCAAAGCCGTCCTGCTACTTTTCATCCTGTGCATGATGCACATAATAATATTAAATGTACAATGGGTCCGATTGTTGTTTCCTCACGCCAACATTAATTTATACCATGTACCCCATTAAACCATACCTCCTGTCAAAGGCAAACCTGATCCCATATGTAGCACTAGTCAGCAAGTACCCCAAGGACAAACACCATAGAGAATGCGCGATTCATGTAATTAAACCTACAGTGACAACATAGCATTTGCCCACCCACTGTCAGCCCAGCGAAGTCTGCAACCGTACAGTAGCCAACAATACCGGCAACGTCTAAAGCGCATTTCCACTTCCTTTCATTGGCAGCTCCTGATACATATACCTATGCCTTCTGGGCGGCATCTACACAAGACCACAGCACTCTATGTCTCCCTAAGACTAACCGAATGCTGTCGGTGAACTCTTCTCTTCCCCTATCCTCACTAATAACTAATGGAGGATAGCGAAAAAAATATACAGTATTTTCTTATGCAAATAGCGTATGAAGCACTTGCTGCCCGCAGTCCTCACCAGATCCACACATATCGATAGTCTGCTATTGCACCATCCTGTCAACCCAATTATTATCTGGAGATGTTTTGATCCCTTCCGTGAACTGGGGAAAGCAATACCTTGCACGAAAACAACCCTTTAAAACCTTTGCTACTTATACGGGCTGGCAAAGCACTTAGGTGTTTTAATAACTGTCGTCGTAAAGCAAATAGGCAACTCGTTCTAGGATTGGAATTACTGCTTAGAAGTGTGGAAGTTAATACTGAAACGTACAATGATTTTTTGCATGTCTGCCAGACGCTCGTTCTTCCCTGCATGCGCACACAATGAAACAATACAATTTAGCTTAACAAATTGTTCAAAAATGTACCGGAAGGTAAAGAAACAGCCCATATTATTTTTACAAAGAAAATAATCAATCATCAACTTAATACCCCATGACATAAAACCTTAGCATGCACAGCTTTTTCAAACTCACGCCACCTAATTCTACTACACACAGCATATTTGAACATCTCATAATTCCATGCCACACAATTCAACTATAAATAATGTAACCCTACAACATTCCATACCACATCATTAGAATCCTAAAAATTTAAAGACACATATTTCTGCTTCACTCCATACCCATAATTCCACATCACATAATAACATTCCACACAACTTAATACCACTCCAAACCACATAATTACACTCCACAAAATTCCACTTCAACCTATATAGTTATACTTCACACAACATATTTACACTCAACTCCAAAATACACAATTATCCTCCACAAAATACAACTCTGCAACATGCTGCATACAGTGGCGGCTGGTGACATTTGAAAGTGGTGAGGCGGAAACTGATAATCATACTGCACCGTAGCGAGCGAGCGAGCGTAGTGAGCGAGCCCGAACCCTCTAAGGAGGGTTCGGGCGGATTCCCCCCCCAACCCCCCCCCCCCCCCCCCCCCTGAGAAAATCTTGAAAAAATAGTGGGAAAATGGTGCATTTCCAAGTAAATTTGAGAAATCAGGAAGGTTAATAAAGCAATTGTGAAAGGGCATGGTATTACATTATTAAAGAGCTGTCTTATAACATACTAGGTAGCTGCTTATTCAGTATAACAACAGAGCTTCATAACAGACTTCAAGATACAATGCTGAGAACCTCACAGATTGTTTTTACCTACAGAAAATGGTTGTGGGGCCACGGTCTGCTCATCCCCTCTTTTTATAGGCTGCTTTCAATTCTCGGTACAGTGGGACCAGTCTTGCAGTACCCGAAAGGTCCAAGGAAGAAAAAACTCATGAGGCCACATTGGAATTACGGTCCCATGGGACCTGTCACCTACAGTCCAGTGACGCCTACATTGTTATCCCCTTCAAGACCAACGTGGGAACCAATTTAAAAGCACATTGCTCAAAAGCAGTGAATAGATTTACACCAAGTAGGCAAGTATGGGAATTAACATAGGGAATCAATGATTTGTCTTGGCTCGGGTCAGTTAATTTGAGCGGGGAAGCCCTTGAATGCTGTAGCTGTTGCTGGCTTGAAGGAAACCACCTTCTTTTTAATTATGATTTGAACTCTTTACTTTCGATGTTGACAGGTGTAGTAGTTCCTCCTAATATGTTTTTTAAAACAGAAAACATCGCATTTCAGCTTAATTTTACGAGCCTCATTAAAATATCTCGTGTTGATTTTGAAATTTCTCTTCACACTTATTTCTCTGTCTGTCAGACTGCTTAGATTGGCAGTATCAAGGCCTGCAATCAGAGCTGCTGTTCTCTGCTCAAACAGAGCCCTGGGCGAAATAAAACTTGGCACAAGGTACGCACTTGTCATCTTCAATTGTCAGTGTGTTGAGAAAGTAGGCGAAGGTGAGGGGGAGCGAAAGAAGGGAAAAAGACAGACAGACTTAGAACAGTGTGTTTACTATACTTTTCTTTCTAGCCCCAGGTTAGAGGGAGGCTCAGCTGTTGTACGCCACTCCTGCACCCCTCTGAAGATCGGTGCCCTGTTACCCATTGCCAAAGGCTAGCCCTGCTTGCAATGTTGATGGGTGAGCCTAACTGTATCAAAACCACGTCACATAACCTTGATAAGCGCGCGTACACCGCCGGCGCCAAGTCACGCCAAGCAGAAATGGAGCTTGTGCAGAGCCTTCATCTGGCACTGCAGCAGCTTTGCTTTGCAGAAAGATTTACTTGCAGCGTGCCGCACGACTAAAAGGCCTCTGCATTCAATCAGCACCATTTCTGTTGGTAGAAATCAGTTTGTTTTGATTTCCCGATAACACGAAGGACTGGAGAAGGATTTTTTGTTTATTGGCAGTCGTTGGACGGCGCTCAAACTCTGACGTTTTCATACCGAGCTGGAGTCTGATATACCGGGCCGGCCACACACATGGTCAATACAAACACATGAAAGGCACTCGATTCTCGAAGAATGCCTACTGGCCCTGGTAAAATACAATTTTAGGACAAGATGGCTGTCCATAGAAACACTAGCCGGCTGTTAAGTAAACACACATAATATTGCCTTATATTATATTAATACTGCCATGTCCTTTAGAAATAGTGAAATCTGTATGCTCCAAGGTTCTCACCTAAACTGATTGTTAGCCAGTTAACAAGTATGACCTGACTGTGACTGAGACTCCTAAAGGTCCGTCTTTGTTTGAACTACTACTACTATGACCGGGCCCGGCCACTGGCACTGAGTCACTCATGCATCATTAATAAAAATAATGTTACGTACAACCAAACAAAAAACAGATTTGTCATGATGACACACATGATGATCATAAATAAATAACTGTCTTTCTTACATGGGTGGCAGCAGGCAAATCCACACACACACACCACTCGCAGTACTGGTGGTCACGACGACGACTCTCACAACAATGAGTAGTCAGTCACTCCGTCCTCAGACTGAGTCACGCGCCCACTGACTCTAGTCTCACTGTGACTCAGACAGTCATCACATGATCCACTTACTTCCACTTTCACTTATGGTGTTGTTGTCGTGACTGGCCATGAGCAGTTCTCTGGCATGATTCCAGCACGCGCAGTGACGAGGCGGGACAAATGGCCAATCACCGACGAGTCTGGCTCAGACCAGCCAACACCCACGCGCGGCATCATCCTGCTGCAGCATCCAATCCTGGCGCAGCGTTAGCAGTGCCACTGCGCCAGGATTGGCTCAGAGTAGACTGAAATCTGCCCATTTTGAGACCCGGGGCCCCGGGTCCATGCCTATATTCCATAGTGGTAGAGGGGGGAGTCTAAAGTGTGCGCATGCGCGGGCCAGTCGAAATCTGGTCTTCTCCGGCCTTTTACATGCGCACTCGCAGTACAGTCACGTCCCCCTCTGCCTGTGCGCTGCCTGCCTGTCACTCTCTGGCGCAGCCCCGCCCCCCATGGGCCGGCCGACTTCCTTATGGATGCCCGATCCTGTCGGGCTTCTCCCGGGGCCTTAGTGCGCTCGGCGCACCGATTCATTTTGCAATATGGAATTAAAAATACTTATTTATTAACACATGTTGGCAGCGCAGTCGGCGGTCATCCAGGCTAGTGGGGCAATGCCCCAACGCCCCCAATGGACGCACCGCCACTGGCTGCATAATTCCACTCTGTACAATTATTCACTACACCATGCCACATAATTCCACACATCACACAATTCCACAGTTCATCCCCACACAATTCATTACACAGCATAATTACACTCCACATAATACCACTCAACACCACATAATTAACCTCCACATAATTATGCTCTACTCCATATAGCATAAATACACTCCACATAAATCCAGTCTATGCCATGTAGCAACATTCCACATAACTACACTTCACACCATGCCTCATAATACTACTCAACATAATGTTCACTCAACAGCGCACACTTCCACATCACGCAATTGAACTCTACACATTTCCATTCCACACCACATAATTAAACAACAAACTACATAATTCAAACCAACAACACAATTACACAACACACCACATATATTCAATCTACACCACAAAATTCCACATCATTTACAATATTTAACAGCACACCACATAAGTAAACTCCACCAAATGCCACTCCACAACACAAAATACCATTCCAGATAATCTCACTCCAAGACACACAATCCCACTTCATGACACACAATCCCACTCCACATTATTCCAGTACACTCAATACAACATAATTACTATCCACATAATTACACTGCACACCATGCCACATTATTTCACTACACAGATCCAATTCTGTTGGTCTGTGTGTGGGGAGAGAGTCCTGGGTCACAAGTCAGAGTCCCCCTATTGATACCTCAGACTGCTCAGTGCCCAGCGACTGGTCAGCTGTGTGGCCCGGATCCAGAGCTGAACAAAGCCAACTTAGTTAAGTGTTTCAGGGACTTTACTGGCAGTCTGGAATCTTGACAGCAAATATCTGGAACTAGGAACAGTTTATAACCACAGGCTGAAGTGTACCTTAGAATCCCAGGTATAGAACAAGCTGTTGATTGAAGTCACTCATTTCGACTATACACTCCTGTTTGGCCCTCTGTAGGTCTAGTTATGTCTACCCTTGTGGCAATACACTGCAGGTGTTCTGCCATTGTGGGTTTAGTGCTGTCTATAGAAATATGTATTTGCTGTAGGTCATCCCAACCTTTCACCCTTTTGCTGCCGATAAGAGGGCTGCTATTGAGTTGAGTAATGATCTCTCGTCTTATTTAAAAACCCCAAGGCGCCTGTTCTGAGTACCACAGGAATCAAATTGCTGTGACGTATTCTTCATGGCATGCACCTTACTGAGGCATAGCTATCAGTAGGACAGCAGGTGCAGTGGCCGGGACCCAAAGCCTGGAGAGCGGCCTGAATTATGATTCTCGCTGTAATTTACTATCCAACCCGTGATCAGTGGTTTTCTATTCCTCACATGCATTTGGCTAGGTCCTAGGGCATATAGCACACTTGCTGTGCCACTGCTGTCCTATATGGCCGCTTCATGATACGACGCCATGGACTCACAATACGCGGAAAGGTCGCATTCTGAAACAAGCCCCATCTTGCGGGGTGGAGCTCTCTTTCTTTGCCAAGTACGGTTTGCATCTGCTTCTGTAATTTTCAACACTAATCCTTTATAGGTTCCTGAGTAGTGTGCTACTCGCCAAAAAAGCACATCAACACCCCATCAGGGGTAACAAGTGCTATATAAATGCAAACCTTTTTCCCTCTTCTATCCCTCCTCTACCCATCTCAATTCAGATAACTGACTAACATATCCACCACTCAAATGACTTTCATATTTCACTATACTAATTCACCACTAATCCTTTGTGGGTTCCGCAGTAGCATGCTATTCGCCAAAAAAGTACTTCAACACCCCATCAGGGGTAACAAGCGCTATATAAATACAAACCTTTTCCCTCTTCTTTCCTTCCGCTATCCTTCTTAATCCAAATAACTGACTAACCTATACACCACTCAAATGTCTTCCATATTTCACTATACTAATTCAACACTAATCCTTTATGGGTTCCGGGGTAGCGTGCTACTTGCAGAAAAAGCGCTTCGACATCTCGTTAGGGGTAGTAAGTGCTATGTAAATGCAATTACAATACAATACAATACAATCCACACAACACAATTATACAACTAAGAATTCCAATCCAAACCCCATATGACCACTTGACACCTCACACATTCACTCCACTCCAAACAAAAAACGCATAGGTAAAATATATTGTCCTTTACAACGTCAATAGCTCTAACTCTCACAAATGCGAGACCAATTGCATTGCAAATGCTTGTTTACCTTCCAATGCGTCATAGTTAACTATGCCCCTGGTAAATTATGTTCCATGGCCTATATTGCTGGGTCATCTCCCTCTCATTGTGCACTCTATTACCTTTAATGTCTCACTATGTTCTATGACCTCTCTAATAAATAGGGGTTTGTTCATTCTTATTCATGGATTTTGCTGAAGAAACCATCTTTGGATCCCGCTCTCCCTGAAAATATGAGACCGATCTCTCTGCTCCCCTAGGTAGCAAAAATTGCAGAGAAACATCTTAATGGACAACTGTCTATGTTTCTGGAAGAGACTGGTTCTTCACGATACCCAGTCTGGCTTTAGGCGACTCAACAGCACAAAGTCAGCCCTTCTCATGGCAGCAGAAGTTCTGAGAATTGCTGCAGATGAAGGAAGGACCATTGCTATGATCCTTCTGGACCTGAGTGCTGCATACGACACAGTGTCCCACAGCCTCCTGGTTGAGAGTCTGCGGGAGGCCGGGGCGGCACATGGAAATGGATGAAAAACTTCTTGCAGAACAGATCCTTCCAGGTTCTGAAACATCCATTCAATTCCAGAGTCTGTCCTCTGTCGCAGGGGGTGCCGCAGGGTTCGGCTCTTAGCCCCACCCTGTTTAATATGTATATGCGCCCTCTAGCAGATATTGTATTGAGGCATGGGATAAAGCTGGTGTCATATGCTGATGACACTCAACTGGTTGTGTCCCTGGAGAAAAAGGAGTCTGGAATGGCATCTGATTTTAAGGTCTTCTTGGGGGAGCTTGCGTACTGGATGAGATACAGCTGCCTCCAGCTGAATGCAGGGAAGACAGAGGTGATGGTTGTTGGAAAACAGCCCTCTCTCTGGTCACAGCATTGGTGGCCTGAGGAACTAGGGCTTACTTTGGCACTAAAAGCAAAGTGAAGAATCTGGGAGTATGGTTCAATGAAAATCTGTCCTTCTCTGAGCAAATAAACGCTGTGACCGGAGCCTGCTTTGGCATTCTTAAAATGCTACGCACATTTTTTTACCTTCCCCCTTGACGTTAAAAGAACTATTGTACAGGCTATTGTTACATCTTGCCTTGATTACTACAACATATATTACCTAGGGGTGACTGCTAGAAACTGGAACCTCTTGCAGAAGGTCCAAAATGCTGCAACTCGGCTGATCTTGAACATCCCTAGGCGGGTCTCGTTGGGGGAAGCTTTGAAGAAACTTCATTGGCTCCCAATTCAGGCCAGAGTTACTTTTAAGGCCTTATGCTTTGGTCATAGGATCCTTAGTCAGAAGGGGTAGCGATTCCAGGTCCCCCTTCTTGTGGTCAGCACAGGATCTGAGATCGCCTGGCTCTGCTAGGGTGATTGTGCCCAGGGTAAGGAAGGTTCAAGCTGGCGGGAGATCTTTTGGCTTCCTGGCAGCTAAGGTATGGAATGACCTGCCTGCGGATCTTAGGACCTGCGTGTCGGAGTCTCTGTCCCTGAAAATTTTAAAAACTTGGCTCTTCCGACACCCGTCTGGTGGATGGAAGTAATATTGCTGCCTTCTATTTTTTTGTCAGTCCTATGCGCAGGAAGGTTGCTAGGTCATAACTGTCGCTGGGTTTTCTTTTGATGTTCTATCGCTGGACACTCCATTGGAGTAACCAGGACCTTTACAAGCTAGATAATAATAATAATAATAATAATAATAATAATAATAATAATAATAATAATAATAAGGATCAATTCATGGAATATTGCCGCCTTAAATGCCAAATTAGAGTGCACAGATTGGGGCCTTTTCCTTGTTCAGTTTGATGTCTGCCTCTTTCAAGAAAGCTGGCTAACTACAAAAGCGCAGCAAACAGGTTATGTTTTGCTTAGTACAGAGGCATCAACCAAGAGCTGGGGCAGACCATCTGGAGGCCTGATGACATGGGTTAGAACTCACCTTGGTTGCACTGTGGAATAGGTTGAGGCAATATCAAGTGGCATTTTGTGTGTGCCCCTTTTATTCCCACCTGACCTAACAGTCTGTATTTACAACACTTACTCCAGACCTATGAGCAACAGACAGGAATCACAGACAGTTGATCTATTTGCATCCCACCTGGCAAGCCTACCAGTGGGAGTACATAAATAGTGGTGACCTGAAAGCCAGTTTGAACCTTTGGTTGCAAGCAGTAGTGAGTTTATGCAGGAGGAGGACAGAGTCTGGTCCATTCAGGAACTAACTCTATGCCACATAAAGAAATGGTCACCGCTGGCCCTCCAATTAAATGCCCTGACCTAGAATCATTGTGTACGTGCATGCAATGGGAGATTTCGATCTCACAAACAAGGGAGGCACACCTTTAATAGACTACAAAGCACTAGTTTAAAAGAATACATATTGGTTGATGTCAGATTATGGTCATTTGTTACTGATATGACAGTCACAACAAGGCATGACAGCAACCACAATGTGCTAGTTCTTGATATGTTCCTCCTACTCAGTAGGGTCACAGCCACCCGATTGGAACCCCTCGATGGTAGGCTTCATCTAGCTACAAACAGGAGTAGGATTAATTGGAGTGCATTGGGACGTTCACAGGACCCAGTGAAGTCTATTTATAAGTTGGTGACGAAGAGTCTATGAGATTTTTGTAATTTACCTATAGATTCATCAAGCATCCATTTTGCGATTCCTTATTAGCGAAAAATAAGGATTAGCTAATAAGGAATAGCAAAAGGCTATGCATGAAGAACTCGCTAAAAAAATAGCGATTTCTTAAAATTCCTTAATTGCGACACGCAAATTGCGAGTCGCAATTAAGGAATACCTCCCCATCCATTCCTATGGGCCTAGAGGCCCATAGGAATGAATGGGAAGACAATCTCAATTTGCGATTCTCAATTAGAGAATCGCAAATTGAGATTGAAATTACAAGGGTGCCAGGGTGTTAAATGGACACCCTGTTGCACCCCTGAAATGTGCATATGGGTACATCTTGCACACACACATGCCCTAAGGGCATGTTTGTGTGTAAAATGGAACTTGTTTTTCAAAATTTTTGCAAATTACCATGAAGTTCAACTTCATGGTAATTTGCTCCCCCTATTAGCGAAATCGCTAATTTTTTAACGTTAATGAATTGCATTTAAGGAATCTCAATTTGAGATTCCTTAAATGCAATAGCAATTTAAGTAGTTGCAATTTTGCGATTTCTTTAATTTCGATTTTTGCATTTGGGATGATGCATCCAAAATGCAAAAATACCGGTCGCAAAGGGGCAGATTCTGAGAACCTGCCCCTTTGCGAGCGGTTTTTAGCTTGATGCATCTATGCTATAGACTCTTATATGGACTAGGTAAACTCCATAGCAAAGTTTGGAGACGTCCATAGCCAATTACGTGAAGGCCCCAAAAACACTTCTATACAGAAGTAAGACATGTGAGACTTAAGAGGAACCCACCTTTGTGGTTTATCATTGTAGATCTTCTAAGCTCGCACTAATTACCTCGATTTTGTGGTTTATCATTGTAGATAGTCTAAGCTCGCACTAATTACCTCAATCATGTCCCAGGACAGAAGTGAGACTCAAGCCAAGAGAACGGCCTTTAAAAAAGCTGTTAACAATGCCAAGAGGGAATGGGAGCTGGGGAGATGGGAGGCATTACTCGCTGCTACTAAAGACAAAGACCAAACTACATTTTGGAACCTAGTAGCCACTGGGAACTCTGAGGGCATTGTCACCATTGAAAGCAATATTGCTGCAGATGTTTGGAACAAACACTTTATAAACCTCTACTCACCAATCCTGGGAGCTAATGCTTCACTAGTGCTGGCAATTAGCCCCCTCCCCCCCACCCCCCGAAATCAATAGAGGGAGTTTCCACTAGCAATAAGAACCCCATTATCACATGTAAGGATATGGTTCTGGCCATATTGCTCCCCGCAAAGCACCCAGTATTGACAAAATCCCGGGTGATCTGTTTTGGCTGAGACCGATGTTTGGGGTCCCTGTTTTACATTTTTTTTAATGCCATTATGGGAGCGTTACCAATTCTTCCATCTCTATTTACAAAAAGGAGTCCCCCTTCGTTCCATCAATTACAAACACTTTACACTTCCAACATGTATAGGATCCAAACAAAGTGTAATTAAAGGTACAGAAATGCAAAATACATTTTCTAAATTGTGGTACATTTGTGGGTTTAACTAAAGTGTCAAAATGCTTTCCATGTTATTTCAAAATAAATCAATAATAAATGTCATCCAACTTCACCTGAGCAATAATTTGTTCTCCATCCGTAAACGATTTAGATCCTATTACATCCACCACTTTCATACGTTCTGACAACTAATGAAAAAACAGCACAAACAATTATATTTTATTATTTTAACAGTGATCACAGAATAATAGAAAAGTGGAGATTCATTTGTTCATAGTAAAACCTAATTGAAAAAATGGTAAAATAAAATACTTAAGGGCAAAGCGATATCTCATAGAAACTTCTTGTAAAATATTTTTTAATAAGACAGTTTTTTGTGTGTAAAATGAATGATGCGTGGTGGAGAGACAAACAGATTAGTATTGGGAGACAACAACACTGCTAAGTTGAAACATGTGTACTTAAGTAGGAAAAACAGACATGATGATACAGAGACATGGACAATGGGATAGAGTGACATAGACTTAGGGAGAGAAAGACACAAAATGAATAATTTACAGAGTCACTCACAAAGCGCCTCATTTCGATAGCGGGTGGTCAGATCGCCGCCTGCTATCATGTCGGCCAGGAGACCGACCGGCAAGCAAGTGACCTTCCGACAGCCAAATTAGGATGCAACTGCCTGGGTGGCGGTCAGGAAGTGCTCATTTACACTGCGGCTTGTGCTGTGGCCCAGGAAATAGGGTGCAGCACAAGCTGTATTGTAAATGACCACTTTTTGCACCTCCATGCACTGTGTGCAATGCACCATGTGGTGCATGACACATGGTGCATGGAGGTGCATGGCTGGGCCACTTTACAGTGGCCCACTATGGACAGGGGCCCTGTTTGGGGCCCCAAAGCCCTTTTCCGACAGCCTTTTCTGACAGGTGGTCCGTAGGACATGAAAGGGTTGTCAGAAAGAGTTATCGTAACCCCGACTGCGGTGCCTGCCTGCGCACCACCTTCATTTAGGATCCCATTTCCGCCCGCCGCCCGATGGGATCACTGATCCTGTCAGAGGCAGCGGTCTTCCCCCCCAAACGCCTACGGTCTGACCGCCAGATTTGTAATCCGGTGGTGAGACCGAAGGGCTGTCTGTTAGTCAAGGGTCCTACTGACATTGTAATGAGGCTCAAAGTGGGAGTGAGGCACAGAGAGGTAGACACAAAGAAGGGATGTGGTGCATGCAGGGACTTACAGAAGAGAGACATAAACACCAATGGGGGAAACCCCTTCTGAATGCAAATTAATACAGTCCAGACAGTCCTCAGTGCCAAACAGTGAACATATAGGCAGTCTACTCAATAAATACCACCTAACAATAACATTAACACACATTCAGGACTGAAGTTGAATATTAAGTCACAATTTTACTACACGGTTTAGAACATTTTATTTGATTTGATTGGGAGGGTGTATACAGCGCTATCATATCGGATGTTGAAATAATACTGTACATAGCAACAGGTTATGTAACCAATATCTCAGAATCCAGCCACATGCAAATGCAGTTACAATGTGAACTAAGGATAGTATGTGAGTAAAAATATAGAGGGGATCAGACACAAGATAATGGGGTAAGGTGGGGGAGGGGAAGAAATCAGTCTACAATGATTAAATGCCTGTGAAGATGAGGGATTTGAGATATGTTTTGAATTACACCTGAGACAGAGCAAGACTCTGGTACAAATAGAGCTTGTTATATCGAGTTTGGCAGTACATCGACCGCCACCTGGCGGTATCGGCTTGACGGCAGTGAGCCGTCCGCTGTATTATGAGTTGAGCAGATTGGCTTTGGAAGACCACGGCTGGACTGCCGGCAAAGCCAGCACACTGCCGTCTGCTTGGGTTGCGGTCATGGGAATGCAGCCTCCATCAGGCAGTAAGAGGCGCACCCCCGCCGTCTGTATTACAGTTGACTTCCCGACGAGCCGACCCCGGCGGTCAGGCCGCCACCTAAAGTTCGTCGGAAACGAAGGATTTGGGAGGCATACCCCTTTTCTGTTCTTCCCAGCAGATTACCCCACAACAAGTCACATCTTTACTGCGAGGAATACAACCCCGTCTTTGGCGAAATACAGGTAAGTGTTTTGGTACCACATACCCATTATACCAGGACTGCTCACATATGGGTTGGACTCCGGCAATGGTAGGTGTTTTTTTTCTACTTATATCATGCATATGTGTGCATTCGACACATATGCAGTCGGAATGTACACACAGAAATCAATATATATGGAAATACATTATTCACTGCCGCAAGACCACTGCAACCACACTGCCGGCCCCTTGGGAAACTCTTAATACATCGGCTGGAAGGCCACAGGCGCCGTGGTCTCCTAGCGTTGTGGACATGGTCCTTTGGCAGTCGGACTGCCAAACTCGTAATAAGGCCCTTAATCTCAGGTGCATGTGTTCTTTGTTAGTATTTTGGATTTCCGCCCTGGCCAGGGAGGTTCTGCTGTTAGTGTGCCTCTGAACATAATGAGGCTTATTGAACAATCTACATTTAGTAGTTAGTAAAGTAGTACTATAGGAATATAATTCACATACTACGAAATGCTGTTAACAAAAGTACAGCCAATTATTTCTACCTCTACTATATTTTCTGTGCAGAGATTGCTGCCACGGTGGTGGAGATTTCCACACACATAGGTATACATTTTAGCAATAAATGTGGGAGGGACAAGGGGAGTGGCAAACATCCTGCAATCTGGAGTTATGAATATTGGAAAAAGAAACAAGAAAAAGTAAAGTGATTTTATAATAGAGTAACTGTTCTTAAACATTTAGATGTTTACAGTTACAGAAAGTACTAGAGACAATGTCCTCATACAATTCAATAATTTCAGGTGCCCAATCACTAATTTTGTTCAGCATCTTTTGTCAACACTTTCAAAAATCAATTCAAGTGTCGATTTTAATGTACACCTGGAATATTTATAAGGAATACTACTCTAGCAGCATCAGCTAGTATATATAACAAAGAAAACTTACCTCTAATGATTTAAGGAACGGCAATGATTCTATAAATGTTTCATACATTCTTCTTTTTTTGGCATTGTTCTTTACAATAATTCTCCGAAAGGTTACCCTATCCTGTTGAGCAAAATTAAAATAAGACACATTTTCAGTTCACAGCAGCGAATGTTTTGGGCTATAGACATAGTTTAGTTAGCACACACCTACTACCAAACTTCCCATATGACATAAGGAAAACAAGCCTTTGACTATACTTCTTAAATTACATACTTGTTAATTCTGGAACTTTTTTGAAAGGGTACCGCTAAAGAGCAGATACATATACGTTATTTTCACCTCCAGATAATCAGTAGCTGCATGAATCTTCAAATATTTTGACTTTTTACAGCTAGCCTCTTACTAGGCCTGGACAGGCTAACATTTCCAACCTTGGATCAAAGAGCATTAATTCATTTCTGACCTTCACTTAAAGTTTAGTCTGGCACCTAGGTAATTAACGTGGGCAGGTTTAGCCTTACCTAGATGCCCCTACAGAAAGCACAGCTTAAACTAATTCTACCTGTTTACTATGGCTGGCTGGGAGGAGCTCAAGCACGCCAAGGTCTGTGTAGTTCTTAAGGTGCCCACAGAAGTTGGTAGGGAGGATCTCAAAGGGGGGGGGGGGGGCAGTTTCCAATGTTGATTCCAATAGAGATTTTAGACATGTCTACAGCCTGAACTGCTGGACGGAATCACACCAAATTTGGCAAAAAGCTAGCTCTTGGTCCATAAACAGTTGCACACAGTCACAGACTGACTCAGACACTCACACACCCACTCACAGACTCTCTTAGACTGTTACACAGCTACTCACAGACCCATCCAGATACTCATGCACTCACTCACAGATCCACTCAGATACTCATGCACCCACTCACAGACCCACTGAGACACTCTCATACCCACTTACAGACCCACTGATATACAGATGCACCGTCACAGACCCACTCAGATACTCACACACCTACTGAGACATTTTCATAACCACTCAAAGACACACTAACACAGATACACCCAGTCACAGACTCACTCAGACACTCACATACCCACTCACAGACCCACTCAGACACTCACATGCCCACTCACCGACCCACTTACACTGATGCACCCACTCTCAAGTCCACTCAGACACTCTAACACCCACTGACAGACCCACACAGACACTCTCATACCCACTCACAGACCTACTCAGACACTCACAAACCCACTAACATTTACTCAGACACTTATGGATCTACTCAGAGGCCCACTCAGACACTCACACACCCACTCAAACACCCACTCAGACACTCTCACACCCAGTAACAGACCCACTAAGACACTGATTCTAAGACCCACTAAGACACTCTTACATCTACTCACAGACCCACTCAGACACTCAAGCACCCAGTCACAGATCCAAACAGCCACTCACACACCCAAATATGGACTATATAGCCACTCACACACCCACAAAACCACTCACACACCCATACAGCCACTCATACACCTACTCACCTACCTATATAGCCACTCACATACCTACTCTCAAGCTTACAGGTTACTGTTACAAAATAAAACTGAAAACACTTTTGAAATTCACTGAACAAGGTTACAGGGATATTATAGTTAGGAAATAGATTTTTTTTAACTTAGAAATTCACTGAAAAAAACAAAGGTTACAGGGACGTTATAGTTAGGAAACAGAATTAAAAAGTCATTGGAAATTCACTGAAAAAACAAAGGTTACAGGGACGTTGTAGCTAGGCTCAGATTGTACATGCACAAAACCATAGCAATTCAGCAGTTATAGTTACTTGAGCTATCAGTTACACTCCTGCAATGCACTGCTTATGGCCTCACATATTACATCACTCATGACATGGCCAGTTACATCACTGATGATATTTCAAATGACATCATCTACAGAGCCACTCACACACTCACTTAACCATTCAACCCCCCACTCACTCATGCATAGAGCCACTCATACAAACTCACTCACCTATATAGACACTCACTCACCCATAGAGCTAATCAAACACCCACGTATTCACCCATACAGCTACAAAACACACCTACTCACTCACCCATACAGCTTCTCAACAGAGCCACTCACTCGCCCATACAGTCACTCACACAGCCACTCACTCACCTATAAAGCTAATCAACTAACCACTTATTCACCCAAACAGCCACTCAAACACCTACTCACTCACCCATACAGGTTCTCAACAGAGCCTCTCACTCACCCATTCCATCACTCACACTCATTCACACACCCACACAACCAATTACATACCCATTCACACATCCATAAAAGGACTCACACTCACCCATACAGACACTCTCACAGACACTCACTCTCCAATACAGCCACTCACACACCCGTTCAGTTAACCAAACACCCACTCACTCACCAAAACAGCCACTTACACACTCAGTCACTTACCCATACATCTCCTCACACAGCCACTCAGTCACCCATACAGCCACTCACACACCCACTAATAAAGCCACTCACTCACCCATACAGCCACACACAAACACACAGCGAGTCACTCACCCATACAGCTACTCACACACCTACCCACACACCGATCCACAGTCGCACAGCCACTCACATAATATTATAGATATTAGAAATAGTATCACTCATTAGTAGTATTCAACGTATACTAATTTAACTTTTGTGTTACCTTAGTATATATGTTTAACACTTATAAACTTTTAGAAAACTATTAAAACTCACTGGATGATGTCATCACTGATGTCACTGACCATGTCATGAGTGACTTAATATTGGAGCTCATAAGCAGTGCATTGATGGGGCATGAGCTATAGTTGGCTCATGTAACTATGCTGCTGAATTTCTATGGTTTTGTGTGAGTACAATCTGATCCTAACTATAACATCCCTATAACCTTTGTTTTTTTACACACACATATATACACTTTAAAAAAACGGAATAATTAGACAATTTAAAAAATACAATAAATTAAATATATTACTAATAACTTAAAATAAACATTAACTAACAAATATATAAGCAGAGCATTTATAACCTAATTTATAAATACAAAACATATTCAAATACATTAATAATATTAACAATATCCCACTCCAATGTAAGTAACAGTCGGAAAGTATTGAACTTTGGTGGGGTTAAATTTACTATTCACCTCCAATGTAGCAAGCAGTAAAGAAAATACTGGGTGTTGGAGAGGTTAGATTTAGTATTCCCGCTGTAATATATGCAAAAGCTTTGAAAGTGTTGGACTTTGGCTGAGTAAGATATACTATTCCCGCTCCAATGTAAGCAAAAAGCAGGGAAAGTGTTGGACTTCATAGGGGCTAGATTTACTATATCCCACTCCAACATAAGCAACAATAGAAAAGTTCTGGACTTTGTAGAAGTTAAATGTATTTTTCCTATTCCAATCTAAAAACAGCAGGGAAAGTGTTGGACATAGGAGGGGTCATATTTACTATTTCCACTCCAGCTTAAGCAAAATATGGGAAGTGTTGTACTTTGGAAGGTTTACATATAGCATTCCAAATCCTAATTATTTTTACACAAGCATGTAATAACTAAACCTGCAACATTCTTAAAACATATTCAAAACAATAATTAGATAGTATGTAAATAAATACAATTAAATAAAAAAAATTAGTAGAACAGTGTAACCAATATTTTTTTAAATAAAGCACTCTCCTCCCAACTACCCAAGAAAAACCACAATGCCCCAAAACAAATTATAATTACTTACAAATAAAACAATATTAACAATAAAATATGAATTAAATACAACAAATCAAATTCAAAACGATTATAAGATATACACTTGGCAAGTTATATTATTAAATACACTAATTAATCAATAAATAACTAATTTGAAAATACATGTCAAATAAACCAATACCATAATGAATTAACATTATGATTGCGGTTTTTCCGCATCCTCGGGGCCGGCGGGAGGCACCGCCGGCCCAGAGGATGCGGAAAAACCGCAGCGGACTGACCAAAGACCCACCGCCACATTAGGATGGCTAGTGGGTCCTGGTTTCCGTCCGCAGCTTTTCTGCCGCGGTCGGCTTACAACCGCGGCGGCAAAGCTCTAATATGGTGACGGTGTCTTCCAGACAACGTCCACCATATTAGGATGGCCTGTAAATTATGCTTTTCCGCTGCGGGTTTTCCGCTGTGGAAAAGCATACGGAACTTCACTGCGGGGGCCCGTTGCAGGCCCCCTAGGTGAAGGGGGGTTGGGGAGTGCACATGTGGGGTACCTATGGTACCCCCCTGCATTTGCATGCAGAAAGCGGCAGGCACCGCACGGTGCCTGCCTCTTACTGCATGCAAATGAAATGCGTGCATTTTTAACATTGCGGCGGGTGCAGCTTGAAGCTCCACCCGCCGCAATGTTAAAAATAGAGGATGTGACCGCAACCCTTGCGGTCACATCCTAATTGCACAGGAGGGAACTCTGCATGCCATGCGGAGGTTCCCTCCTGCTCTGGGGTCGCGGACGGACGCAAGTCCGTCCGCGATCCTAATGACCCCCTAAGTATTGAATTAAAATAATACATTAATTAAACAATTATAAATCAAATAACTTCTCATCCTATTCACCTAAAACCCAACAATCTGCTACTAAAATGTAAATTACTAATGTAAGTTTAAAGAAATAAAATATATGTTAAAAATCACAAAATAACTTAAAACATTATCAAATTAATCACAATTAATATAATTTATCAACAATTAAATATTATTTAATATCAATAAAACATATAAAAACAATAGGTTATCATTTTAATAAATATCCACCCTAGTCCCTACAAACCCAACAACCTGCCACTAAATTATAAATTACTAAGTCAATGTAAAAAGTGTGACTACACTCAAAATTATAAATTATACTTACAAAAATGTAATATAAGTATATTAATACTATAAAAAACTAAAGTTAATATAATAACTAATATATTAAATTAATTCAAAACATTTAATACACTATATTAAAGTACACAATAATAAATACAATATTGTTAAAAACAATATTATATACATAAAAACACTATTTTTACTGCCTATACTCAATATTTTTGTAGGAACAATATATTTGACAGCCTATTCATGTCACATGATATTTTTTGATACAATATGTTTGTCATTTGCTATCCCCACTAGTCTTTGTGCCTAAAATAGTGGCTGGTGAGCACAGATCGATATGTTGCTTGTCGTGGCTTGAGGGAGAGTCAGTAAACAACTTTATTTCAGGCAAGAATGGCTCTCTGCTTATTGCGACTGTAGATGATGCAAAAAAGCGGTTAGGGAAGTGTGTCTGTGCCGCTATGTTGGCCAAGTGTGGCAGAAAGTAGAGTTTCAGTCTTCTGGTGCAATATAATACTTTTTAGCTGCTGCTTTTACAGTTTGGAGGTACAATTTTTGTAGACAACGTTTTATCTATGGGATGACCCAGATTGTGTGTGCACAGTAAAAAACACTTAGGCCCTGATAACGATGTCGGACGGACCGCTCAACATTGTTGCAGTCTGGAAACCGCCCAATCTTAGATCAGCAGCTCCACCCTCAGTATTACAATTCAACCGCACATAGGGGGTGGAAAACATGCATTTTACAATGGAAGCTTGTGCGGAGGGCAGAAAAGTCCCACATTACAAGCTTTCATTGTAAAATGCATGTTTGGAAACATCCCTGCACCGTGTGGCAGGCACCATGAGGTGCCTGCCACACGAAGCAGGGATGTTTAGGTCCCCCCTAGCCACCATTGTGGAGTGCAAGAGGGGAGAGGGGCCTGTTAGGAGGCCCCCAAAAACACTTTCCAACAGCCTTTACATGTCGTAAAGGCCAACATGAAAGGGCTAATTATTACGAAAAGGAGAGTTACCCCTTAAACTAATCAAGGGAAATAGGGTCGAACAACCAAGAAAAAAGAATTCCCTTGAACAGAACTATACAGCATTTGTTAAAAGAAATCAAAACCTAAATCACCAGAAATCATACATAGATTGACAATTGCATAAAAGGAGGAATCACAATTTATTATGTATACATACAAAAAATGCACTGCAATGAATTCATAGGTTAAAAACTGTTGAAAAATTATCAAATAAAAACTAATTCAATACAACACACGAAATGCATAACATACAAGTATGACCCGCATAATTGGTGAAAAAGACAGAGACAGTAAGACATAAAATTGTACAATACAAATAGTATATTCACACTCCAATATGTTCACATCAATGTCGTATATAAAAATCATCAGTGTATCGACAACGATGAGGGAGTCTTGAATTATACAACTTTGGAAAGCGTCGACGCGTTTCGGTGAATTTTCTTGATATTTGCCACCCATTTTCACGACTAACACAATGTCTGTCGTAACCAAGGGATCGTATAATTTCCCCAAAATATTAAAGAGAGAGGGAGCCTTTCCCAGGCACAAGTTTCTTAAGTTGTGGAATGGTAACTCCATGCACTTGATAGAGCCCTCCGGCCTATTGTTAGGGTGCAGAGTCGTTTCTGTGGTTCTCCTTGTTGCCGGCTTGAGGACTGCGCCTTTCTATATGATAATTAGAATCTTCTCAAAAAAGATATA
Source organism: Lissotriton vulgaris (assembly GCF_964263255.1). Taxonomy (NCBI): domain Eukaryota; kingdom Metazoa; phylum Chordata; class Amphibia; order Caudata; family Salamandridae; genus Lissotriton; species Lissotriton vulgaris. The sequence goes on along the minus strand of NC_141685.1, from coordinate 1,407,564,185 downwards.
TCTGGCCTGATGTGAGGTGAGTTCACTGGGAGAATATGAAGATTGTGGAGACACGCTGTGTTATCGGCTCCTATTCATTACACGCAGGCAACACAGCCCAGGTAGGTCTCTGTTAGGTTGTACAAGTAAATTGCTTGAAAGGCTATTGCGTGCGGTCTTAGCGCCAAAATGCTTCTGTCTTCCAAGCGTTTCCCGAAAACAGAGGGTGTCGGGTTTTCAGGAAACGCTTGGAAGACAGAAGCATTTTGGCGCTAAGACCGCACGCACTAGCCTGTCAAGCGATTTACTTGTACAACCTAACACAGACCTACCTGGGCTGTGTTGCCTGCATATAATGAATAGGAGCCGATAACACAACGTGTCTCCACAATCTTCATATTCTCCCTGTGAACCCACCTCACATCAGGCCAGATATATCTTTTTTGAGAAGATTCTACTTATCATAAAGAAAGGTGCAGTCCTCAAGCAGGCAACAAGGAGAACCACAGAAACGACTCTGCACCCTAACAATAGGCCGGAGGGCTCTATCAAGTGCATGGAGTTACCATTCCACAACTTAAGAAACTTGTGCCTGGGAACGGCTCCCTCTCTCTTTATTATTTTGGGGAAATTATACGATCCCTTGGTTACGACAGACATTGTGTTAGTCTTGAAAAAGGTGGCAAATATCAAGAAAATCCACCGAAACGCATCAACGCTTTCCAAAGTTGTATAATTCAAGACTCCCTCATTGTTGTCGATACACTGAGGATTTTTATAAACGACATTGATGTGAACATATAGGAGTGTGAATATACTATTTGTATTGTACAATTTTATGTCTTACTGTCTCTGTCTTTTTCACCAATTATGCGGGTCATAATTGTATGTTATGCATTTCGTTTGTTGTATTGAATTAGTATTTATTTGATAATTGTTCAACTGTTTTTAACCTATGAATTCATTGCAGTGTATTTTTTGTATGTATACTTAATAAATTGTGATCCCTCCTTTTATGCAATTGTCAATCTATGTAGGATTTCTGGTGATTTAGGTTTTGATTTCTTTTAACAAATGCAACATGAAAGGGCTGTCATAAACTGCTATCATAATCCAGACAACAGAGCCGAGCCTGGCTCCGCCGTCAATAAGGGATTATGTTGTGTTCTGACGCACCAATGGGCTCTTTAAGCATATCGGAAGGGCTGTGGACAGTCCCTCCGCCCGATGCCTCCGCCCTCCACATCATAATGCGGCGGGCAGACCGCAATGTCAGATGTCGGGTGGACCGCAACTAACAGTCAGTTGGTCGGTTGCGGTCCGCCTGACACCGTAATTGGGCCCTAAGCACCTTTTTTTCAAGGGGGCTTTGCGGTAGAAACAGGCAATCATCAGGGACACATTATTTGGATTATCTTTTTGTTTGAAGTGTAGAAGGAGATGACTGAGTTGGCGCTGGATGAATTAAAAATTGTAATGAATAATTTCATAGGCCCTTTGGTCCCTGAAAAGACATACAGTAAAACCTGTAAACTTGGGGATTTATAGAGCGCAGTTGTTGCCCGAAGGCGTCCTTTTTGGTTGTACATTAGTCGGAGCAGAGATAATGTTTTGCAGGTGGTTGTGGTTTGTGATGTCCAGATATTTACTCCCTCATCACAGGGTAAGCTGTTTAGCTGGTTTGAATGCAGACCTCACAGTTTGAAAGTCGAAAGTCCTTTTTGACCACTTTTAATGAAATGATGTGAGCATTAGAACATGAACTAATGTGCTAGGTGCACATACATTCTGACGCAGCAGGAGACTCTGCAGTCTTCCTGGACAGTAAGTTATTTGCAGAAAGTTGGTCAAGTCAAGTCAAGTCAAGTCAAGGATTTATATAGCGCACTACATACCCAGAGGGTCTCAAGGCGCTTAAGAAGGGGTGGGGAGTTACTTGTCAAATATCCACGTTTTAAGTTGCTTTCTGAATGCTAGGTGGTTCTGGGTAAGGCGGAGATAGGTGGGAAGAGAGTTCCAGGTTTTAGCTGCCAGGTAGGAGAAGGATCTACCTCCCATGGTGGTCTTGTTGATGCGAGGTACAGTGGCAAGGGCTTGGCTGGAAGATCGAAGCTGGCGGGAGGGGGTGTAGAAGGACAGACGTGAGTTGAGGCAATCTGGTCCGATTTCGTAGAGTGCTTTGTGTGCGTGGGTTAGGAGCCGGAAAGTGATCCTCTTATTGACGGGAAGCCAGTGGAGGTTTTTCAGGTGACCAGAGATATGTTCTTTACGCTGGATGTCTAATATGAGCCTGGCAGAGGCGTTTTGGATTCGTTGGAGTTTTTTCTGGAGTTTAGCGGTGGTCCCGGCGTATAGGGTGTTTCCGTAGTCCAGGCGGCTAGTGACCAGTGCGTGGGTGACCGTTTTTCTAGTTTCGGTGGGGATCCAACGAAATGTTTTTTTGAGCATGCGAAGAATGTTGAAACAGGATGAGGAGACGGCGTTAACTTGTCTGTTCATTGAAAGTGAGGAATCCAGGATGACGCCCAGGTTCCGTGCGTGGTCTGTCGGGATGGGTGCTTTTCCAAGGGCTTCTGGCCACCAAGAGTCGTCCCATGCGGAGGGAGAGGAACCTAAGATGAGGACTTCAGTTTTATCAGAGTTCAGTTTCAGACGGCTGTGTTTCATCCATTCGGCTACTTCTTTCATTCCTTCATGTAGGTTGGTTTTGGCGGTGTTGGGGTCATTGGTGAGTGATAGGATCAGTTGAGTGTCATCCGCGTAGGAGATGATGTTGAGGTTGTGTTGGCGGGCGATGGCCGCGAGGGGGCTCATGTATACGTTGAAAAGGGTGGGGCTGAGTGAAGATCCTTGTGGTACGCCGCAGATGACTTCAGTGGCCTCTGACTTGAATGGTGGGAGGCGGACTTTCTGTGTTCTTCCGGTGAGGAACGAGGTGATCCATTCCAGTGCTCTTCCTTGGATTCCGATGTTTCTGAGTCGCTGTAGAAGGGTGCTATGGCAGACTGTGTCAAAGGCTGCGGAGAGGTCGAGGAGGATGAGGGCGACTGTGTCTCCATTGTCCAGTAGAGTTCGAATGTCGTCTGTTGCTGCGATGAGGGCGGTCTCAGTGCTGTGTTTTGCTCGGAAGCCGGACTGTGAGGGGTCGAGGGATTTGTTGGCTTCGAGGAAGGCGGCGAGCTGGTTGTTGACTGCTTTCTCAATGACTTTGGCTGGGAAAGGAAGGAGCGAGATAGGGCGGTAATTTTTGAGTTCGGTGGGGTCTGCTGTGGGTTTTTTCAGAAGGGCGCAGAGTTCAGCGTGTTTCCAGCTTTCCGGGAAGGTGGCGGATTTGAAGGAGCAGTTGATGACGTCTCGGAGGTGCGGTGCTATGATGGAGTCTGCTTTGTTGAAGATGTGGTGAGGGCATGGGTCTGTGGGGGATCCTGAGTGGATGGAGTTCATCAGGCGGATGGTATCCTCAGTGGAGATTGTGTTCCAGTCATTAAGGATGTTTGAGGGGGGTGAAGGTCCAGCAGATGGTTGGGTGGATTGGTCTCCGGGTTGGTTGTCGAAGCTGTTGTGGATGTCTGCAATTTTGTTGTGGAAGAATGAGGCTAGGGAGTCGCAGAGGGCTTGAGAGGGGGTGATGTCATTAGAGTTGGCCGAGGGATTGGTAAATTCCTTGACGATGTTGAAAAGTTCCTTGCTGTTGTGGGCGTTGTTATCTAGTCGTTCCTTGAAGGCGGTTTTCTTGGCCTTTCAGATCAGTTGATGGTGTATGCGGGTGGCGTTTTTGAAGGCGTCCTTGGTGGTGGTGGTTGGGTCTTTTTTCCAGGCCTTCTCAAGGGAGCGGCAGAGTTTCTTGGATTTCTTAAGATCCTCGTTGAACTATGAGGCCTTCTTGCTGCCAAGTTTGCTTTGTCGTTTTTTCAGTGGTGCTAGGATGTCGGCGCTGTTGGATAACCAAAGGGTGAGGTTGGTGGCGGCTTGGTCGGGGTTTGATGAGTGGGCTGGGGGGTTTAGAAGAAGCGATGAGGAGATCTGGTCGATGGTGATTTTGTTCCAGTTTCTTTGCAGAGTTGGTTGGGGGTGGTTGTTGGGTTTGGGCTTGTTGTAGGTGAAGTGAACGCAGCTGTGGTCAGTCCAAAGGAAATTCGTGGTATGGCTGAAGGAGACATGATTGCTGGAGGTGAAGATAGGGTCGAGGGTGTGACCTGCGATGTGGGTGGGGGAAGTGACCAGTTGTTTAAGTCCGAGGTTGGCGAGGTTGTCCAGCAGGGTGGTGGAGTTGCGGTCGTTGTTCTTTTCAAGGTGAAAGTTGAGGTCTCCTAGAAGGATGTAATCTTTGGAGGGGAGCGCGTGTGGAGTGATGAAGTCCGTGATGTCCTCACTAAATTGTGCGCGGGGTCCTGGAGGCCTGTAAAGGAGGGTGCCTCTGAGTGTGGTCTTGGGGTCGATGTGGATCTGGAAGTGAAGGTGTTCAGAGTTGGCGAGGTTGGCGTCAGAGCTAGTTGAGATATGGATGGATTTCTTATGGACGATAGCGATTCCTCCTCCTATGTGGCCGGTACGGTCCTTGCGTATGATCTTATAATCTTCTGGGATGGCAATGGTGATGTCTGGGGCGGAGGAGGCGTTCATCCATGTTTCTGTAAGGAAGGCGACGTCCGGAGAGATGGTGTCTAGTAGATTCCATAGGTCAATGGCGTGCCTATGGACCGATCGGGTGTTGAGCAAGATGCATTGTAGGTGGTTGGTGTCGGGAATCTGAGGTGTGATCGTAGCGGAGTGGTTGATGTTGCAGAAGAATTTGCAGAAGTAGCATGAGAATGGTCCATGGGTGTGTCCAGGAGCGGCTTGGACGCAGGTCGGGGGACGGCCGGGGTTAAGGGCTAGAAGGGTGGTGGCATCGTAGGTAATGCGGGAAGGCTGGGAAATGCGAGGGCCAGGGGGTATGGCGCTGGGCGCGGTCCAGGCGCGGACGGGCGTAGACGGGCTTACCTTTGGCGCACCTTCGGCGCGAATGTGGCGCGAATGTGGCGCGGTCGCTGCGCGTGAACGCTGCGCGCGGGAACTACTGTCATATATGGATAGTGGAGGGGGAGGGGCGAGGGCGGCTCAGCTGGGAGGCGGGGCGGGTTCACTATGAGCACAACAACAACCAAAATGGCAGCGGAGCGCTGGGGGATAACGCGCAAACACAAAGTTACACTGGCAGATAATAATTGTCGTTGATTTGCTTAATGGGCAAGAGGCAAGACCTTTTAGAGCATTAAGATTGATGAAGGTTTTCAAGTTGGGCTGTTTGCACTTCTATCTTTTACTTAGAGCCAGACAAAGTCAGATGCTTTGTTTTTATTTGGTCCTCATTTTCGCCCTTGGCTACCAAATAGAAGCGCATGGAGAGAGACTTACTGTCGCAGGTAATCTGGTAGGGACACAAACCTTTATATAGGGTATCGCCTCCCAGTAATGTCTCAATGCTCCAAAAGCACCACCATAGGACAACCAAAAAGATGATTTTGCTGCAGTTGATTACCTATTACTGATGCCGATACCGCCCTATTGGGTATACCAAACCATGAGGTTACCAAGCAGCCTAATCATTGGACCACGGGGGAAAAAAAACCCACAGTCCAGTATACCAATTACACCCAGTTCAACAGGAGCCCAAAAATTCTCATATCAGGATTACCAGATCTTATTAAGTCGACTTTAGAGGTTTGTAAAACCGAAGAGCGCCAATCCAGCAGGGTAGGTGGTAACAGATCTTTCCATCTTCTGCAGATTTCTCTTCTTGCCAGCAATATACAATAAAAAAGAAGATTTTTAGCTAGCCCACGAATCTCTGGTGTAATTCCGAAAATTACGAGAGCGGCACTAATCAAAACTTCAGAGCCCAGAGCAGTCGACAATGAGAGGCTAATCTCATTCCAATAAGAGAGAAAGAGGGGGCAGCCCAAAAACATATGTAGATCTGAGGCGGCTATAAGCCCACATTTGGGACACGGCACTAGAGAGTTATTTAAAAATTTTGAAAGCCTCAGTGGCGAGTAGTAGGCCCTATGTAAAGTGAAAAGATGGTTCCTGCGTAACCAGGCAGGTTTCACTATGTCCCACATGATCTTAAAAGGTGCAAACCACAGATTCTCGACGTTATGGTCAGTAATGGAGGAGGCCCACAACGACTCTGGCAGTTGAAATTCGCCATCAACCTCTTCTAATAGAAGATTATACCAAAGTGAAACCTCCTTTCTGGCTGGTGGATTATCCAATAAAAGGGTCATTATGTTACTTTCCCCCCTAGCTGAAATCTGCCCATAGCGGAAATCTGTGAGTGTGCCCAACTTGCAATCTGTAGGTATTTTAACCTAGAAAGGCCTGCTCCAATTTTAGAAAGTAAGACCTCCCATGGAAGCAAAAACCCTTCCAAGAATAAGTCCCCCCAAACCTCCAAGCCCGCATCTCTCAGTGGTGTTGCCAGACTATCAAGCAGCCAAACCGGGCTCCCAGGTGAATTCCACAATGGTGACCTACTCGCAAAATAGTCAATCTTTATGGAGCACCTAAGTTTCACCCAAGTTTTTGCCATGTCCCGCAACACCTTTAATTTCAATTAAAAAAAAATGTGGGGTCACCAAACTTAAACAAAAAACCCTGCGGGGCCACTTCTTCTCCTCTAAGTAATGCTGCAAAAATACGTCCAATGCCAGGGGTCGTGGGCATTTTTAGCAGCATCCTAGCGTGGGAAAATTGAAATGCCCACGCATATAGTTGTAAATCAGGAGGCGCCAAGCCTCCCTTCTCTCCACGACGCCTAAGCTTTTTCCAGGCTATCCTGTTGTGGCTCGTACAGGCCAATTTCCATCTTAAACTCAGATTATAAGATTTTTGCATCAGTTCTGGCAAACAGACTGGGATCTGTAGCAACAGGAATTTTGCACTTAGACCAGAAGGGTTTTGTGAGGGGCCGCCAGTTGCATGAGTTGACCTATGATCTCATAGCTGCCATTGATATGGCAACTGTGGAATCGCTCCCCTTGGCTGTTCTTACATTAGATGTCACCAAGGCCTTCGACAGGGTGAACTGGACGTACCTGTCGAGGGTCTTGGGCAAATTTAACATCGGGAAAAATTCCAGCGAGCTGTGAGACTCCTGTACCGGAATCCTTCTGCTTCTTTGTTGGTAAATGGAGAATTGCCAAATTCATTTAACATCACACGTGGTACGCGTCAGGGCTGCCCTCTCTCCCCCCTCTTATTTGATTTATATATTGAGCCCTTCGCCCAACGTCTAAGGGATGAGCGTAACATCAAGCCTTTTATCTACGGGGGGTGGGAGAAGAAGGTAGCACTATATGCGGATGATGTTCTCGTTTTTTCTTCAGAACTCCGCACGGCTTTTCCATCAGTAATTGCTTTAGCTCATGACTTTGGCACAGTGTCTGGCTACGAGATCAATGACTCTAAAACAGACATTATGGTCTGGAATGATCCTGAACCTGTGTCAGGGGCTTAGTTGAGTTCTACTCTACACTATCTAGGCCTTAATATTGTCAAGGACATAAATAAAATTGTACTATTAAACTTTTCCAATGTGGCCAAAGAATGTCGAAGACTTATGCGATCCTGGTCTTCACTCCCCTTATCAATTTTGGGCAGAGTAAATATCATCAAAATGTCTATACTGCCAAAAATCTCTTTTCTGTTTAACACCATTCCCCTTTTTTTGAGCCCCCTATGATATCTAAACTCCAGAGTGACATTACATCTTTTATCTGGTCAGATGCTTAGTTTTGTTCAGTGTCCGAGATTCCGTGGCCTGGTGCCGGGAGCAGATGCAGAGAAAACATGAATGCCATCAGAAATATGGGATTTAAGGAAGTGAGGGTGCTGAGCTGGTGGAAAAGTCTTTTGCAGCATTCATGAAGAGAAATGACATTGCATACCTGATGGTAGTTTTTAGCTAGTGGTGTGTGGCAGCCAGCAAATTGACAGAATTGGTATAAAGGAGGGATGGAGTGCATATTATTCTAAGATTGATAAAGTTACATTTTTCAGTTAGGTAAATTGGCAGGTGTTGCTTTTCTTGGGTAAGAGGATGATGGTGAGTTTGACAAAGGGCAACTTATAACCATGTCAACAAACTCCCAGTGAAGATAGCACATCCTTCACATGCATGTGTTAAAAAAAGCCTTGGAGGATTAAAGGTTAATCTCAGAAAAAAACTGATGCGGAGCAGATAATTGTTTCGAAGGCAGTTCAAATTGTGGAAACCTACATGGGGGGGGGGGGGGGGGTGTAAGGAATAGTGAAACAATAGAGAGCCGGGAAAGAACGTGACCGCATTGATATGCAACATTGGGGAGCAGGTCTTGGCTAGCACTGACTATCTAAAATAAATGGTCCACACTCTTGTTGTCTCCAGGGTTGATTTCAGGAAGACAATCTTTTTCCAGAAGAATGTTATTGAGTTTTAAATCCATAACATATATATATATATAATGCACAACCATTATAAGGTTGGTTGCACATCAAGAAAGCAATATGTAACCTGGAAGTATTCAGTGAATCAGGAAAACAAGCTTAAGAACGACAATAAGTTGCCTCCTCTTGGACACATTCTCAAGAATCAAGGTTGTAACAAGAATTGGGAAGGCACCCACATTCATCAATCAGATGTATCAATCAACAAGGCCAAAGTATCTAACCAACTAACTCTAAACCTTGTGAAATTGCCATAGTAAGCTACGACTTGCATATGCTGAACTCTCTGTTGCAATACCCCAATCCATGTTTGAGCACCAGGATTCAATCTCACACACTTGAACCACCCCAATCAACTGCCAAGGTCTCCACACACTACTAAACAACCAATATTACAGACAAGTCTGTGGTGTATGTGGGGGGGCCTGTTCATCCCATAGATGATATCTAGAAATCCCCAAGATCAGGGCGAGCCGAACCATAACCTTTTTACAGAACCATTGAACCTAGGGAAGCTCCACAATCTATGGATGATTATTCCTTTCTGGCCACTGACTTTTATCAATTGACTTAGCTAGCAAATACAAATGTTTGTATGCATGAGGAGGAGATACGTGAAGGAAGTTTTTAACTGGACCAGACTCAACTCTGAGTATATTGTCACCTCCCTTGGATAGAGCCAATGTTCCTCCCACTCCATATCACTCAAGGGGCCCCCAGTTCTACATTCCATTTCAATTCAAAGTGGTCTAAATTGTTTTGGAAGTTCTCCTCTGCTCAAACATGTCTTGGTCATACCTGATTCAAACGTTGTTACAAGAAATTCATCACTGACTTTTCTGTACGTATCACAATCAGAATATGTAACACAGACATATAAATTCTGTTCATTACCCCAGAGTAGCTCAGTCCAAAAACTTTTTTTATAATAACATACATTAATACACTGTTTTTGAAAGAATATGAAACAAATTATACTTAGGAAAGGCAGTCATACTTACCAACCCCCATATTGAACCTACAGATGTTGCAATAATTGTAGCTGCTCTAGGTGTATTGTACATTAGCGCCAATTCGCCAAAGCTTCCTTTGTTGTCGTAATTGCCAACGCACCTCCCAACGCCATCAGATTTTACACATATATCATAAGTTCCCCTGTTGATAAAATGTGATGAATTATTTTTAAAGCCAAAGATAATGCAAAATAAAATATAAAACTAACATACAGTCGACCGCATTTAACAAACTACACCATGATGCACACTCCTTCAAAGATGTTTGCCTTTCATGCACAACATTTAATTCAAAATTATGAAAGTTATTTCTTGAAACTGTCGAGCAGTTCGACAGTGCTGAACGACAATCGACTGCTTTGTAGTGCAGGAATTCTTTGGGTGCTAAGACAGGCTTAGGGATAGAGACTGAATCTGCAAATGAGAAAGCTATTAACCTGTAATTTTAGAACCCCAAGAGTTGTGGCACATGCAATTGTCACTTGTTGACTCTTTTCCTCCGCTTGAGGCACGACTCCCCACATCAAGCATGTTAAATTTGTTTTGTCCACCTTTTTATAACGATATGGCCAAGTAAAACTCCTCTTATAAGCAACAATCCATAGACCACATCATGTTTTGGGCAGAAGTACCACTCATCATCTCTGGATAGGTGTGTGGTGTTCTCCATGAGGAATGGAATCCCACCAGGGGAGCACACCACTGCAGTCCCATTGCGGTGGATGCTCATTTATATGAGGGTATGGCATGTTCATATGAAGCTTGCCCGCTGGCTATGTTGGCAAAATAGTCTCGCTCAGGACTGCAGAACCAGGCTTAGTAGGGCTCACACGGTCACAAGCAGAATTAGCTTTTAAAGTTATTAGCACTGTAGGAGCAGCTCTTTTGGACACAAGCGGTGTTTAGGGGCGCATGGGTGGCCCTTCCCAGCTAACCACCTCTTCCCTATCACCCAAACAACGACCCCCACCTTGCCCCATCACCCCCAGGAAAGACGACACTCTGCCTCTGCTCCACTGAATCCCACCGCTTCTTCAGTGGACTACTGACATCAATCCCACCTCCTTTTACAAAATGGGCCACCGGGAGAACGTGATTTCTTTTTGTGAATCTGGTCTTCCTGAGATTCACATCCAGGTAGGGAAATAATCTTGTGTGATGAGGGATTTCTTCCTCAGTTTTCATCTTCCATAATCTTTAGTCAAAGCTGTTTTTCAGCTAAGAGATGGAAAATTAATAAATGCAATGAAAGAAAGCTTTGTGAATTAACTGTCACAGATAAGTAACTTGTTCATTCCCTTCACCAAGCAGTGAATTTATATGCATACGCTATGTATCATTTCTTATGCAAAGTGAAACCTGTGAGGAGGTAACTTGGGAATGTTAGGCAGGAATTGACTGGATTCTAAAATACCACAGCTAGACGTTCTCCATAGAGTTATGGGGGGTCTCTCCCAAATGATTTGTACATAAATGGACCCAAAAAATAATTTAATAATAACCTTTTTCTAAATATACTTACTACAACGCCATAGAGCTTCAATGGTGAAACTATTTAGAATTACACATTAAATAGCCTGACTTTCTGAGAGTAAAAGAGCTTTTAAAAGTGGGAAAGTTTATAGAGTGCAGAGCAGAAAGGATCTCCTACCAAAACTGCTGGGGGTATGAGAAAGGGGCCTCTCCACAGGGGAAATTATTTTCCTTGCAGAACTAAAAATACACAAGACTTAGCAAGAGCGTTTGCGCTTGCATACGTTTTTCAAATGTGAGAATGTATGTGTGTGTATTTTCAGCTGCAAAGGGAATTCACAAAAAGGTTCTCTGATTATTCTTTTAAAGCTGTGAGTTAAGCACGTTTCCAGGTATAACCTTGAAGAATGTTGCCAATTCCTGAAATGAGTAAAACGGTGAAAAATCTCATGGTGTGAATTTACTCATTTTAGAAGAAGGCCCCCAGTGTTTATATGCAGCTCTGAAGACCAACTCACTGAACACTCCAATACTTCGAGGTCTGACCCAATGGTTACGGGCATTATTTTTCAGTATCTGATCCTAAATAAACAGCTCCTTTCAGCTACCTTTGGTTTGGAAGTGTTGAGGATCCAACAGTCCATGAGCCATAAGGCAGCCAGCCCACTGTGCACCAACCCACACTGGAATTTTCCTCTTCTCCTGATTCTGAATATGGGGATTTACAAGCCTCTCTGCCATATCTGGTTTCATACTGTAGGGGAGGAGGCTATGAATTCAAAAACTATTGCTTGTTGAATGATAAATCATTCTATAGAGGATTAATACGTTTGATATTTCGCAGATACTTGGTTTACATTCTGAAGGCAAATCACTAACAACCATTTTGTGTTTCTGGCGAACTATAGCCATGATAAAAATAAGAAGATCATCATTTGTTAAGACTTGTATAACAACAAAGAACACATTGGGTTTTGATATTACTATTATTACTAGAACATCTTATAGAGAGCCCTGCATACTGTAAGGAATGCTGGAGTCAGATAATCTGATTTTCCTCGAACTCTTAATTCACTCTGCATAAAGCAAGGTCTTCAAAGATACACGGGAAGGCTGTAACTCATCTATGTTTCTCAAGGCAACTGATAGCAAGTTGCAAATGAGGGTAGCCTTTAATGAAAAGGACCTGACACCTAACTGACACCTCTGTACTAAGACCAGAGAAGCGTCAGAAGAATGCAATCGCCTAGAAGAAGGCATATAGAAGTAGAATGTGTTTTGAGGATAGTGAGGGTCTCTACCAGGAACAAACAGCTCTATAAGTTAAGCAAAGTGATTTAAAACTAACTCTTAGAAATTGGTAGCCAATAGAGATTGTTTAATGCAGTTGAGGCCGAAGACATCCTGTGACACTGCAGGTACAATCTTCCTCCTGCATTGTGTTTCCTCTGCAGATGCTTACTCAATCCAGCAGGAGGGATCAAGGAGAGAGAGGTGACTAAGAATTAGTGCATGGATCTCCAAAAGTCGACAATTAGCAAGCAGAAGAGGAGTAATTTTATACAGAAAGTGCATTAAGGTACAACAAAATGTAGATACATGATTTACCTGTGTCTACCAAAGATAACTTATTGTCTAAATGAATACCCAGATTATACACTGACAATGGTAAACATGGAGCTGATCCTAAGGAAGTAGGCCAAAGATTGTAGAAAAAGTCATTAGTGACCACATGCCAGAAAAAAACAAAACTTCTGTTTTGTCAGCATTGAATTGTAATGAGTCATTTGACAGCCAAGTTGGCAGAGCATTCATAGAGTTCTGATCTCAAACTGAACACTCAAATCTGAACCTGACCTATACTTGTTGAATGCAATTAAAAGTTGCATGTCGTCGGCATAGTTCAAGAATTGAACCCAAGGGAGCAAATCAACTGGACCAACAGCTGCAAAGAGATATTAAAAAGTGTCGAACTGAGCAAGGAGCCCTGAGGGATTCCCTGTGATACGGTATGGAGGCATATGGTATGGCTGTGATTTAGACTCGAGGTAAGATTGTCTCTACTGTAGAGATCCGTTTTGAATGCCCATCTCCAGAAGTCTAAGTAGAAGCCTCTCATTGGCGACTGTGTTGCATGCAGATAGAAAACTACAAATGTAAGTATGGCAACCTGGGGTATACTGATATAATTTCCAACATTTGGGGCATAACTCTAAAACTTATGCTGTTTTTCTGAATTTATATGTACGCAATAGTTACCAGGCCCAACATTAAGCAAACTTCACACCCTTTATGTCTCTAGTATCTTGGTAAAAGGGGACCAGTTAGTTAACCGCTCTCCTGTAGCCCTTTAAGCCTAGTTGACAGTGACAAGATATGTAGGTGAGCAACCCAATATACCCTTGCGGGCTCGGGCAATACTTATTATAAAAGAGAGGCCAGCAAGGGATTTTGTTCAATTGCTATTTATCAGCATTATTAGGACTTGTTGTGAAAATCAAGGTTCCTAGAACTGTTATTAATCAGTCGCTGTAATGAATCATTAACTTGGAGCAGAAAGTCATAAAAGATGAGTACATACAGTGTTATCACACTAACACAGTAAATAAATTCAAAGACCAGGATTTCATTTTGTCTGAAGATTATTATTTGTTTTCAAGACAAAGGATATTTACAAAAAAGAAGAAAACATTTTTATAAAATAGGGTACATAAACAGATATTGGTTAGATATTCAAGGTATAAATTATTTCAACCTTTGGTCTATCTAAACAGAAAGCACAGACTGCTAATACAAAATAACACAATGATTTCAACTAAAAACAGAAGAAAATCAAAGATGATACAATGAATCAAGTGTAGGGTTGGACTAAATAGTTGACGTTTCGGTCTTTTAAGGATTTTTCATAAGACCATCATCAGGACAATGAAATTCTACATACAGTAGATGACCCTTTTTACTCAAGTACAAATAAGTCTTCCCTCTGTTCAAAAAGACACCAGTAATTCCAGTGGTTTTGGTATTTGACGACAAAGAGATTAATCCTTTTATACCAGAGTATAACGCACTCAGATTATCCTGATGAAACATTTGAAACAAAACTCTGGACCCTTCGACATCCTACTCAACATAGAAGACTGAAGAATCTCCCTTGTGGTCAAGGAGTGACCACCCTGTGCAAACAGGCACCATCCAGCACCTCGACGTCTGCTTTGTTGCAGTTCCCGCCGGAACTCGAGCGACAGAGATCGACGAGATCAAGCTTGCCTGCCTTCTTACAGCCCGATCCACAGTCCCTGCAGAGCTGAGACCCGTGGAGGCGACCGGAAGCGTGGGGCAGCCATCTTGAAAAGACCACGAGACGCTGACCGTGCAGCCCACGAGTGACCCTCGAAGCTGTACACCGGGGTCTGAGAAGCCCCAACCCTGAGCCACTCTTGCACCGAAGCTCATCCCTCTACACTCGACGAGTGCTGCGTGGGGCCCTTCTGCTTTCTTTGACTCGACACATTGGCCAGGTCACTTGCCAGCTGGCTTGTGGCCCCTGTGCCGGCGAAAACCTAAATACGACTTGCGATTCTGGTTGCTCCAGACTTGCACCAGCTCCTCTGAAAAAGAGCACCCGCTCTGACCCTCCTGGTCCGAGTGAGAAGCAATCTTCCAGTCCTGCGTGTTGTTTGCTCCAATCTTGAAGCCGACAGCGCCGACGGTGAGAGCCTGCGTGGGACAGCTCGTGACCCGCTCCTGGACGTCGCAGATGCCCCAGAGCCCACGTGGCAGCGGAGAGAAGCTCCTCGAAAACCGCCTGATTGCGCCCGACATTGCCTGGTTCCGTCCTGGTTCCACCCTGGTCACTACTGAGTGACCCAGACTCTGTCCCCTCTGCTTTTAGGTACTTTTCTACTCTGATCCACCCTTGGATCACACCGGACACTTCTCCTTCACATCGCCTGCAGCATCTTCAGCTTCAAGCACCAAGAACCTGCGTGACGAAACCCGACGCCACTTCGACCCTATGCACCCGCTTCCTGTGGGTGAGGTAACATTGCAACACCGGTGTTCCCACACTGGTACACACCTCTAGGGTCTGTGTCTAAAGTTTGGTCCATCTAGGTTCAGCGGAAGTATCCTAAAACTCTATCTGTGTAACTTTTACGCACCATTGACTTAACATTGGTGCATGCGTGTGCTTTAAGCACTGCAACCGAATCCTGCGGGCTTTTCCCGACTTCAGCATTGCTTGTCCTGACTGCTCCCAGCGATTTCCTAGGCCTAACCACTGTTCAATTGGTATCTCTTATACCACTTTTTTTTAATATATGGTTTGAGTGGCCACCCGCCCATATCCATAATTGTGCAACTTTGTATGTTATACTGTGCTTTTGATTTAACACTTGTGCCCCTTTGCTCATAAAGAGTACTGGGGATTATTTTAGAAATAAATACATATATTTTTATAATATATACTTGTGTGGTGTCCTTTCATTTAATATTACAGGACTGTGATTGGTAAAACAGCTCGCTTAACATGACCTCTTGAGTTTAGCCTTTAAGGCTGCTTAGTCTATGCTACCATTAAGATAGATTGTCTAATAAGGTTAACTTACAACCAGACACCATAAGGGATTGTTTGGACTGATACAAGGTGGTTCCAGAATTGGAAACATCAAATATCAGGCCAACTTCTCACACACCCTACATCTGACCCCCTATTGTCCAGGGAAAGAACTCATGCACAGAGGTGAAGCAATACCAAGCAAGCTCCCAGTTGCTCAGGCTTACCACTGCCCGTGGGAATAACGGGGCACCATCGCATTCATCCCGGGGCCATGCCATAAGGTCTCCCGCGGTAATGGCATGAAACCCCAACAGGATCTTTCTTATTGTTACTTTTTGCACCAAAGTCCTTTGGACTGCCCTGTAACTCCGCCGGCAAAGCAGAAAAGGGCAGTCAGTGACGATATGACCTATGCTGGTTGTCTGCCTGATTAGCCAATGAGGACAGGAATACACAACATCTGGTGAGGTACTTTTGGGGGTTAACCCCTCATCTGGATCCCATAGTCCAGAACAAGATCTCACCCACAGAGAGGGAGTGATACAAGGCAAGCCTCTGGTTGCTCAGGCTTACAACTGCCCATGGTAATAATGGGGTGCCGTCGCTTTCATCCTGAGGCCCTGCCATAAAGACTCCCAAGGTATTGGCATGAAGCCTTTATGGGCTCTCTCTTGTGGATGCTTTTCACACCAAAGCCCTTTGAATCTCCCAGTAACTCCGCCAAGCCTCAGGGGAGGAAACTGCTTAGCCATTGAGGAGCTTATTGAATTCCTGAAAATCAACTCAACGCACTTGTATAGTTCAAATGTCTCACATGACAGAAAAGCTAAGTATGTTAAACTGTTACGATGTTGCCCTTTTACGCCCTTAACTTAATTTAGGTTGAAGAGGCTACCTGCGTTCACAAATTACCCTTGTTATGGTATTGCCCCTATATGTCCCGAACTTGTAAAGAAATCATGACGCAATCATCTCTAAATGTTTTAGTGGTCAGTTGAATTGACCCCAGACATAGTCGGTTGAATTGACACCAGACATAATCATGGGTCACAAAGGTACCTGCTGTACACCACAACCATCATTCATATTTAAATGCATTTTTCTGGATGCCGCTATGAAGTTGCCTCTACAATAAACAGCTCTGGCTTCATACATCAGGTATGTACATTTATTTTAGACCCAACAGGTGAAAATGTCCCAAAGTTTCATCCAATACCATTATCTTTACTTTCTTATTACCCATTTGTGCAATTTCTAAAAGGTCCCCCTTAGGGGCCGGTGTGGAAATACTGTTCCCAGAGTGCTGTGAGATATACTCCATCAAGCACTGTGTACCAATTCATTATTCCATATGTAGGGTCGGGCTGTGCTACCTCAGTGTGCCCCTCATAGACAAAGACAACATTTCTGGGTTGAACCTGCTAACCATGTCAACACCAGCAGTTAAATAGGAACACACTGGATCGGGTCAAAGGGAGGGAACAGTGGGCAGCAGCTGTAAAGCAGCCCAACACGCAGGTCAAAGCAGGCACTTGAGTGGCGGGTAAGTTGCTTTAAGTGATAGATGAGTACTACACTAGGTGAAACCAGGCTGGGATTGGTGGTGCTCAAGATTAAATATACATCACAGGGTACTAAGTTGAAAACTCCCATCACACCCTAGTGGGGGCGCACTGACCGTTCTGTAGTCATGTGAGACCCAGGGCTGAGAGGGATCCTTCCCATGCCAGATGACAAATAATCTTTAGTGCTAGACAGTGTCAGTGCACTGCTCTAGTAGGGATAAGAGGCATCACTCTCACAAAACATAGGCAATTTAAATGCAGGCCTGATATCCAATTAAAGCTGCATAATGTTTCCACATGGCTAACTATCCGGCCTCCACTCACCCAAACCTAGTCCTGGGTGGAGCTGAAAAGGAGCCTAGCCCAGGGTCCCCATAAAGGTACCTCTAGTATTCTGTTTCATTTCCTGTCCATATTAACTGGAAACCCATCACTCAGCCTAAAACCATGAACTATTGAGGTTGTGTTCCAGTGATGATGCCCTACACTCAATCAGGTGTATCCAGGTACAACTTTCCAATCTGGGTACTGCCAAAATGTAGACAACTGGGGAAGCTTTATGAAGGTTGAAATAAAGTGTTTGCCCTAATGTTCCTGTGAGTCCTTAGATTTATGGACATGCAGAATGTTTCCTAATAAGTTGCATGCGCATCTGTCCTCTGAGACAGTACTTGAAAGGGAAAGCAATAAGTGCTACCGAAGCAGTACCTCCCTGACCCTATAGCTGTATCTGGCCAATTGCTGGAAATTCTGGTGTTTACCAAAAGCAAGATGGGAACCATTGCCACAGCACGTTTACCCTATTTGTCTGGACAGTGAGGTATGGCACTGCCCATTAATAAAAGAAGCCTTTGGCATCTGACATGAGTCTTCAGACAGTGGAGGGAGAAAATGGTGTGCCATTGTACACCCCTAACCACGCCATGTTCCAACTGCTTGTGCCAAGAATCCCTTTTCATTATTTCTTTGAAATCATACTACTGATTTCCTCCTATTGACATGTCCTTTGTCCAGTACTGAAGAGTGACTTGAATATTAACAGCACTACCTGAAACATGAGTAATGGGCTGTTGTTAAGTGTGTCATTGTGTTCTGGATTTCCAAACCCTAACTTCACAACCTGGTTACCACTTCTTTAGAATTCAATGTTGAAGGTGCACTTGGTTAGGAATTTTGGGTGGTGGTATGCCTAATGGATTTCTATTGAAACCAACTCCCCAATTGCCGTTAAGGATTGAGTGGCGAATCCCAGTTCCAAGTGTACACAGCTCTTTTCTGTCCCGATTACCATGTTCCAGTCCGATGGTGTGGCACAAGGAGCTTCCCTTATGCACTACCTTGCCTTGAGGCCTCCATCCCATTCAAATCGGCATGCTGTAAAGAAGTGCTTGGGTATAAGCAGGGTCCATGAAATAATGCAGCAGGAGATGACCAAATTATATGGCAGGGTTGACTACATTATGTGGCCAGAATAATAATTATGCGCCGAAATGCAGTACATATTTTTGAAGTATAATGTAATTAGTTTGGCATTTTTATCCATGATAACACTGTCTTTGCAAAGGTTTCACCACAATAGGAGGGTGTTAACACTCAATTAACAGCAATGCACTCCCGAATGGTAATCAGTCAACCTTAGGAAAGGACCTTGCAATGAGCGGCAATGTGTTGCCCTATTTTTCATAACTTTGATCAGTTTGAGCTAAAAATCTTTTTTTTTCAATGTTTCTTTTTTTAAATATTAAATCTACATATTATGCAGCACATATTTGACAGTGTGGTTAATGCAGCAAGACCATAAGTATGCGAAAAAAAGCTGCATTGCATATTGTCAGTGGTCCTGAGTACAAGAGTAAATAGTCATGCTGTGATCCGGCAGCATAGGTGGGCAGTGCTGGAGGTTAACATTTGGGTGGTAATTATTTAAGCACATATGTAATTTGGCTACATGCAGGCATAGGTAAACAAATGATATGACAAAATGAACATCGGATGTCAATCAATCAAATAAACTTTATTCGGTTTTTAGTCGAAAAACCATAAAAGTTACACGGATACAGGTGCATAAAAACAATAATACATTAAACCATGATTTAAAAAGTCAGAACCTCTTATACAATTAATAAAAAACAAGCATTGGCATAGCCAATAGGTCTCGCTTTTGGGACCTTATAATAACACAGAAAGTGTTTTTTAAACCTAATGTGGGCATGGGAGCGACACGGGGTGCAAGATGAACGACAGAAGTAACTAGATCCAAAATAACCACACTAGAGAAACAGATGTAGATTACACATTACGATCTGTCGTCATTTATATATGTTAGCAATTCCCCTTAAATAAAAAGTAAGTGTGCAGGCCCCTGGTTCGGTAAGTGCCTTATCTTGGGCAAAGGACACAATCTCACAGCTTATTTAAACAGGGCCAGAGATCTGGACCATTAGAATAGAATGTCCGGTGCAATGGACACAATGTGAATGCTGTGAATTATAAACTTCGGAGCAGGCGTTGCTATACTGCAGAGTGCAACAGAAATAGGACAGAGGAGATCCAATGACCCGTCACATATCCCAAATCAGATGCGAATCTCCCCACAACACAATGAAATCCGAAGACTAAATGAATCGACATGCAGAAGAACCTGGATGTCCGACGCTCCATTAGGCAGACAAAACCGGCCCAAGTTGGTGCAAAAGGCCCCCTCGAAACATCCAGGGCCGGTGGAAGAGGCGAGAAGGGACGGGGAGGGCTGGGACAGAACGGGCATGCACCTACCACCTTCAAGATCTGACGTGCCCACTTACTGAAAAAGTGCTTGAAGAGGTTGGGGAGGTCCATGGCTGCCCTCGCTGCAGTTCTCCGCAGGTGTAAATCAACACTGGAGAAATAAAAACTTTGCTGCAAACTTCCTGCTAACACGCGGCTGCCTGCTCAGCTCCGCTCCCCGCCTGCTTTCATTGCGCCCTCCCCTAAGCACGTGACCTGGCACTGGGATAGCCATCATGGCCAACTCCCCTCCCTGAGAGAACCAGGGGACCTACCCAGGGAGCGCTGCAGGGCTTTGCCATGGCAACGTGTGTAGGTGGGGAGTGGGAACTGGAAGGAAGCGGGCCTTCCTCACTCGGAGCGGAAGTGCCGATGATTTCCTCCAGAATGCACTTCAAAGGTCTCGGCATGTGTACATACGCCTGTTTGCGCCTACCGAGGGGCTAGGTTCCAGCACAGGCAGGGGCTGTGGGGCTGGTCTCTTCACACACCAGACAGAGCCTGCAAAGTAAACTACCCTCCCCGGCCACTCAGCTGTACAAAGTAAGGGACCCTCGTTCGTTGGAAGGCACGACCGCCAAATGATTTCATTAAAAAATATCAGAGACATGGAGCACACATGATAAACATGCTCAACATTTTAGAACATAAACATGGGCGATTCTGTAAAAAAAAAAAAACAGCATAAGCTCGCCCTGCAGCAGGGGGGTGCCACGCGCACCTCGTGCGGGAGGAGTGGGTCCTGCACGATTCACTTGCTGGAGAGATAATTGCTACCATATGGTAGCGCTCGCTCCCGCAAGTGAATCTCCACACTTGCACGCGCTGCCATTGAAGGCAATGGAATTTGTGCATGGTTGTGGGTGAAAAAGGGGACCGATGGCTAAAGGTCTCCTCCTATGCAGCGCATGCGTGCTGCGTAGACGAGACCTAAAAAGGACCCAATACCCACCCACCCAAATTTATTCGAGCCTTAAAATGCAACCAGTTTAGTACACGCATATAGCAATAATCAACAGCAGTTGGCCAGTCAACCTTTTCAAAGGGCCTTCATTGCACTACAACACCTCCTGCAATGATATCCCACACAGATATTCAATCATAAAGTGCTAAGCCCTTGGTTCTCCAGCAACCTGCTAGACAGTTATAATGAAAATTAAAGCATTGTCTTGTCTGGCCAGCTCGCACAGTAAAAACCCTCTTAAAATGTCCTGATGGAAACTGTCTGACAACAATCCTAATAAAATGGTGGTGAAAAGGCCCATATCTTTGATCAGTTCATCCACCCTGGACAAGGCAGGCCTATTTCAAAATTCAAAAGTACCATGAAGATCGCGCTCACTAACAGCGGCGTAGCGTGGCTTGCCAGCACCCGGGGCAAGGAAAAGTACTGCACCCCCACCCCATGGACCCTCAGCACTTCCTGGGGCAAAATTTTGAAAGAAAAAAAATTGTATTACGATTTTCTTTTAAACTTTTGCGCTCCTCCCTAAGAATTTTGTGCTGGGCAACCGCCCCTGTTGCCCCGCCCACACTATGCCACTGCTCCCTAAACATTAACTCGTTCCTATTTCTGCCAGACACCTAGATGACAGGAAAGGGCCAATCTCGGACAGGTTTTTAACATCACTGATCCGCAGCGATCACTGAGGAAGGATTGTTAGATATTGTTCAATCATCTCTGCGCCATTCCCCTCCAACCACGTGAACAAGGAAAAGCACACGTGCTATTTTGAAGCGCTTAGCATGAGGCAGATGGCGGATATTACTGGCGGCAACATGTAGCTTGCCTGTCCAACCTTAATCCAGTAGGCTGGTCGGAGCAAAACCTGTAACCAAAGCAATCCATACCATTTCTTTACAGGGGATTGGGCTGAAGGCTTCCGCACTATTTGATGATGCTCTGGGCTGCTAGCGTTAGACTGCCTGAGTCGCCTTCCATTCATTCAAGGTCTCGAACTCACGCATGAACCTTTTAATAAAGTAAATATTTAAAAACACAAAGTATAATCTGGGTTTGGCCACTTCTCTTTAGCACAGCAGACCTTTGTGGATTAATATGTACTATATCCTCAAATCATAGGCGGCCTTGCTATCCCTCACCCAGCCCCAACAAGTATTTTTTCTTTCGTTTAAAAGGCAGTAGAACTGTCATGCAGGGATCTACAGTTCATTTCTCAATCGAAGCAGCTGTGGTTTAAACAGGACAACTTTGACAGTCACGCCAGTTCCATGCCTCAAGACAAGGCTGCTTGGCCTCAAAGGAGCATTTATAAATGCCAGTTTTTTCCCTTGAACCAATAGTGGTTGTGGAGTGAGATGTGCTGCACATGAAAGTGAAGGATTTAAAGAGACATTGCTCAGCAGCGTGGCTCTCAGTGTTGTCATATCATGGACGTAGTAGGGTAGCCTTTTCTTCTATACCCTATAAAGAGACCTGACTGAGCTTGTCTCAAGCAAGCACTGTCTCTTCCAAGATGAACGGTGTCTTTGACTGCCTTGGAGCTCAATGACAATGCATACATCCCCATTGAAAGAAGCACCCCCAGAAGAGCATGGCCTCCCCTAGGGCACTGAGGCCTTTCCGGTACCCAGGGGTGCTGGTGGTGGAAGATGGGGAAAGTACTGCATAGGCAGTGTCCTTGGATACTAAGTTTTAGATGAATGCATCCCCTTCGTGGCTCTCACGTCAGTTCTACGGACGATGAAGCAGAAAGGCAGATAAGTGCTTCCTATTTCAAAATGAAGAACTATCAATTCACATACAAGTAGTCACTGCACCATGCTTACACTAAAGTGCACGCCTGCATGATGCACACAACGGAAACACTCCTTTGCAAACAACAAGAAGGGAGGCCAGGGTAAGAGATGCAGTTCATCACTTCCTTCACCTGCAGTCAATGTTGTGAAATATTAGTGCAATACATTAATAGGCCTAGTGGCAGGAAGGGCCTCTACAACATCACTGAAAGCACAGTTTACTCCTGAATGAAGTGCCAAGTATGCAGGGGGAACTAAGGAGCACGCAACCAGGCAGTCTACCAATGTCTTTTGCATGAAGGCTACATAAACGTATGTATGATTCATGTTAACATGTGTGGGGTTCTAGCTTTTCTTACCTACAGACTAAATATTACATGGACTTACCCATTATCATTCCCTCGCCAAGCTTTGATAAGTTGTTCTTTTTATGTATGAGTGCATGTGTCTGCAATCCCTAGAGAGAGAGTGAGAAAGAACACAGAGAGAGACAGAGAGAGAATGTGTGTGTGTGTGTGTGTGTGTGTGAGTGTGTGTAGGTCCGTGCTCTTGCTATGTAATCCTGTAACCAAAGCTACCTGTTGCCAACTTCAATTGCAGTATTTATTGAATCCCACTTCAACATTTCGTATTTGCATTTTTTTCTATAAAAAGTCTGCCGAAAGGATTTATGAGAAGAAATGTTAGTCTTATGCTTATTTTACCATGATAGCATTTTCTATTTGTGAACTGTAGAAAGATTGCTAGATTGCTTACCAGTCAATTACATAAAAGTTGTCCCCATCATCACCCTGGTCGATGACATGTTCTCCACATTTGACAGATTTTTCAAACATGGCATCTAGTACCTGAGACACCTGTTCCTGAAAGAGAACAAAACACTGTTACATACTTATGTGCTCGAAAGGGTTCTATCCTTTTGAACCTATGGAGCCTTCACACCCTAGGTAGAGCATACTAGTGTCTGGTTAAAATGTATTTACAAGACATGCAAGTTGTCACTAAACTGATCCTTGAGCTTTGGGAAGGAAAGCCTCAGCCTGGTATTATGCTGAAAATATAGATCAAGATAATCCTATGGTCTCTATACCTCTTGGCATCTCTCTTATTGCATAATACTGAAAGTGACGCATGGGATGACTCTGGAGTGGCTGGAATTGGAGCCCAATATGTTATAAAAAACAATGTTGTTACGCCCTGCGTGTATAGAACTCTATATGGAGCACGCCATAGACGTGTCACCTAAATCAGTGATTCCTTGTTAAACCGCTCTAGTACAGAACTCCATACGCACAAGGCGTAACAAAATAGGTTTTTAACCACAGATCGGGCTCCAATCCCAGCCACTCCAGAGTCATCCCATGTGCCAGTGTCACTCTGAAACATCCCATGCATCATTAACGCTCAGACAAGAACTCTGCATTCATCCTATACATTGGGCAGGTAAGTGGCCCTCCCATGAGCACCATGCTTAAATGTAAAACTGTGTGCTTGTAAAAAGCCCCACTGACACAGGTCTTTTCCTCCTTAGGTGTTTCTCAAACCTGCTTCCTGATGATGATCCTGTCTAAATTGTATGTTTAGGGGCTAAACACTGACTTGACACAATTAAAGTGTACTGTTTCTATTAGGATTCTGGAGCATTTCACACTTGGTCAGTGTGTGTAACAACTATTTCTGCATCCTGGATCAGCCACTATTTTATGTACATAGCTTCTATAGCACCAACACGGGGGGATTCGGGGTCTAACCTGCAATAAGGCTCCTGGCCCTGACGGCCTCCCTCCTGATTTATTTAAATCAAACATCCATTTATGGGCTCCAGTCCTTACTGCAGTAATAAATGCTGGAGCATCAATTGGTTGCCCAAAGTCCTGGGGGTCTTCAACCATAGTGCCTGTATTTAAGAAGGGCGATCGAAGCAGTGCAGTATGCTATAGACCTATTTCGCTGATTAACTCAGTTGCTAAGGTGGTGGGGGGTATAATTTTAAATAGGCTGGTAGCATGGGCAAATGAAAACAACATAATGTCGCCAACACAATACGGGTTCAGACCAGGCCACTCAACGGTAACCCAATGTCTGAATCTGTATCTAATAAATGGCAAGTATACTATGGCTAGAAAAGGGACCATTCATATGGCCTTTATGGACTTATCGTCCGCCTTTGATTGCGTTGACAGAGGTAGGCTTTGGGAGGTCCTGCAAAAAATGGGAGTGGAGCAAAACCTGATTAATTTTTTGGCTGACCTTCACTCGGACACAAGAGCAAATGTCCGTTACACCCAAGACATGAAAGTAACTAGGGATTTTAGGATAAACCGGGGGGTCAGACAGGGGTGCATTTTAGCCCCGTTTCTTTTTAATCTTTACATTAATGAACTGGAAGAGCATCTATTAAAAACAGGTACAGACTACCCATACATAGGAAGGAAGGGCGTGCCCGTCCTGCTATATGCGGACAACGCCGTCCTAATTTCTAGAACTGCGATTGGCCTTCAAACCTTGCTAGATTCATTCTTTGCATTTATGAACTCCCGAGGCCTGAGCATCAATAACTCGAAATCTTTTGTTATGATGACAGGATCAGGACCCAGAAAAACATACCCCCACTTAGTAAACAGTGAAAAAATACTGATAACTAAGACTTTTTCCTACCTTGGTGTTCTTTTTGATCACAAACTAACGTGGGCACCAGCGATACGAAAGAAAAAGGGTGAGGTAGTGCGGGCAAACGCAGCAATAATAGACTTCGCAAGGAAAATGGGAAACAGCCCAGTGGCTGCCGTGTTGAAGTTATACCAAGCCAAAAGCACTGCAGTCTCATGCTATGGGAGCGAAATATGGGGCTTTGTTCCTTTAGATGACCTTGAGGTTACTGAAAATACCTTTTTAAAGCAAGTGCTAAGGGTCCCTAGGGGAACAGCAAACTTCTCTGTCCATGAAGAACTTGGCATGTCCTATTTAAGTGACAGGATAGCTGTTAATCCCTTGCTGTGCTGGTTAAATAGCTGGTTGTATACAGACATACCCCTCACCAGAAACATCTTACAAGAAGCACTAGCGTGGGAAGGGAGGTACAAGATCCCGTGGATAAAATATGTCAGAAGATGTCTTCTTGAAATAGGTCGGTTGGACCTCTTCCTAGCCCCAGAGACAATAACTAAACCAGATGTAACTTATGTGAAGAACACCTTTATGTCATCTAGGTACCTAGCTAGGGAGTAGAGAGAGCTTAAGAAAAATAGTGTGAGATTGCATGTTCTGACAAAAACCTGTCTACAAATGGAACCTTATCTATCTTGGCCCATGTCGGGTTATGAACGCTTTTTGTTGACAAGGTTTCGATTTGATCTGTTTCACTTATTGTTAGCTGTACCAAGTGGGGCCCATAGAGGTCAAGTGTTGCCAGCTTGCGGCTGCGACAATAAGTCTCCGCAAGATTTGGCACACTTTTTATTCATCTGCTCGTATTACATAGTTCCTCGTAATTTGTTTTTAAAACCTCTACTTAAACAGCTGTATTTTGCACAAATCAAACCTGCACTTTATTACCTTCAAATGCTAAACAGTGACTGCACTATGTTTGTATGTAGTTTTTTAAAATTAGCACTCAAGTTTAGAAAAAGTATGGAAGGTTAATTAATTTTGCTACTGATAGGTATATCTTTTTAACTTAAATTGTATATTTATATTTTTTAACTCGTTATTTCGCTTGTGACCGTGGCCCTTTGGAAACACTCTTTTTTATAAATATATCTTGTGTCAAATGTTTATATTATGAAATGTACTTTTATGATTGTTAAATGCAAACAATCGAATAAAGATATTTGACTTGACTTGACTATAGCACCAACACACTTTACATTCAATTAATGTCACTTGTACTGCATCGTTGTGCCGCTTGGGATCACCTCTTTACTTAAGAATTGACTGAAGTTTAAACTGCAATGATTTTTTTCGATTTGTTAAAAATTAAAATGAAACTGTCCAAACTGAGAAATGGAACCAATCTCTTGATGGTCTAAATTACTCTCTCCAAGGAAGTAGAGGTTCACACCTCTTTTTAAAATTAGGAACTGTGCAACATGCTGGGTGATCCCATGAAAAACCCAAGGTTAAATGGCCAGTCTGTTTAAGAATCTCTGTGAGAACCAAACTGGATATGCCGAGCAGCCTCACTTACCAGGGATTTTGGATAAAAAGGCAGAACAAGTTAACTTCCTCTTGACCTCAGAAAGGAGCAAAACAGGCTCCAACTAGGTCCGCGGCAGTTCCGTGACTGGTTTATGCCGTCTCTTCAAAACATTAGTGCGAGCAAATGCATGAAACAGAACAGGAGCTTGCCAAGAGAATGTTATACAGAGGCTCATCCTGCCGATTGAAAACACCTGCCGCCTTGACGCACAGCAGGCAACAGCAAGAATTACACGTGAAAATTCCCTTTCTTGAAAAACCACAGACACCTTGTTTTGAACTTGCTTTCTTAAATTCAATTTTAGAACCAAGCAAAACATTACACAGATGTCCAAGGCAGTGGAATGTTGTTACACTGTTCTATACTGAAGCGTTAGCCAAAGGTCCTCATTACAACTGCCCTGTAATTCCCAATGTGGTAACAACTCCAGTAACCAGCTGCATCGGGAATTACTAGTGTCGAGGTCTTCAGCTGGATATGTCAGCAGTTTGAAGCAGGACAAATGTGCAGCTAAAAAAAGCCAAGCAAATGAGGGATAACAAGTGTAGAAACTGATCTCACCATGTTATTCCCCAAGTCCATGAGGATGGTCTCCAATGTATTTGAGGGTGTAGGAAACATGGTATATTTTCAGGATGACATTTTAGTTTATGAACAGTCTCTTGGACAACACAACACCACTCTAAAAATTGTTTTAGATAAACTGTCTTCTGCTGGCCTCACTCTTCGCAGGGATAAGTGCATGTTCTCAGTTGACCATGTTGAATATTTGGGCTACACTATCACTCCGTTGGGTATCAAACCAAAAAGGGATCTGTGTCAAGCTATTCATTGTGCACCTCAGCCGAAGGACAAGGATCAATTACGTTCCTTCATGGGGCTCGAGTACTACTCGAAGTTTGTAAAAAACTTTTCTGATAAAACTGCATGCTTGAGGTCTTTGCTTAACCGTACGGTCAGTTTTTCATGGAATGTTCAGCACGAGGAATGTTTTGACAATATCAAAAATTAAAATCTGTAAAGCTAAAATTTTGTCACCATTTGACGTACATAACAAATCTATTGTTACAGTGGACGCTAGTGCGACAGGTCTTGGCGCTATGCTTTCACAGGTCAAAGGTGGGTCTGAATTCACTGTTCCGTTTGCTTCGAGAACCTTGACTGACTAAGAGAAAAACTATTCAGTCATCGAAAGAGAAGCATTAGCCGCATCCTGGGCAGTGGAGTATTTTAGAACGTACCTTTGGGGTATGAAATTTGTTCTAAGAACAGATCACAAACCTCTTATCAAGGTTCTTTTCCCAGGGGGCTGGTAAAGGGTCTGCTAGACTTATGAAACTAGCTGCAAGACTCCCAAGAGTTTCAATACTCAGTTGAATATATCCAAGGATGGTAAAATGGGTGAAGTTGGCAGTTGGTCTTTGTGTATTCCTTCTAGACAAGCCACATGCAATGGGAGCTTAGGTGTGACTGGGTGGGCCATCACTGGTAGGATAAGAGAGTGGAGCTCGGCCCAGCTTCACTTACACCTGCATATGCGGTGTCCTGTCTCAACACAAATGGCTGCATAACCCTTGTAGTTAGTCAGGAGCTATGGGTGAGAAAGAAGGGCATCTGTGCACTTCAAAGGCATGCCCCTAGAAGCTTCTCACCACTTCAAAGGCACAACTGTGCCTAAAAGATGGGCCTAAGACACCACCACTTCAGTACTCTTTTGGACCTGTGGATACTCTGCTAGGAAGAAGGACTGCTGTGCTGCTGAAGGACTGCCACTCAGCTGCACTGCACTCTGCTTGACTCCTGCTTTGCTGTGCTGACCTACTGCCTGCTGCCCTACTCCCTGGGCGAGAAGGACTGGACCTGAATCTATTAAACCCAGAAGTCAAGAGTGACTCCAAGGGCTAGATGGCTGGCCTCCTGATCTGAAGACTCAGGGACAAATAGGTTTCCAACAACCATGCATCTGCACCTGGACTCTTCAATCTGCGAGCCTACCCTACCAAGTAGTGCCACCCCAGTTCTGGATCCTTCGAAGTAGGCCTACGTTGCTTGACAGCAGAACCAACACATCTTCTCTGCTGAGTGGTGCATCCTCAAGTAGAACCAACGCATCACCGCTGCTGCTTGGATTGGACCTGTTGCAAAGACCAGCCTTAGCCCAATAGTCTTTGGATCGGCGCATCGACCGACGGCGCGGCGCACATCCACATACCATGTCCTCGTATCTCTTGCAGACGGCAGCCTTTAATATGACACCATACTCTGCATCGCAGCCTCGTAGCACCTAGGAACAGATGCATTGCCAGCTGCTTGCTGCATACCTGACATCGGACTGTGCATCGCAAACCCAGGCAATGGATCCTCAATTACAACACAACAGGACCTTGCACCGAACCGGGCTTTATCTCAAAACTGATGCATCGTTCTTCTAAGCGGATCCACGCAAAGCTCCACAACCATGATTTAAGGCACTTAGTTCTGCGGGCATAACTGAGTCCCTGTAGCTGGCCCATGCACCATCGTGGTCGGCCTGAACATACGTTTTTGTCCCAATCTACCAGGACCAGACACCCACAGTTGACGCTTAGTGCTTCCTGGCGCTATTTTGATGTCAAACTTTAAAACTGAATATCTCTGGTTCTACTAATTGGATTTTTTTCATTTAGGTCTTGTTGTATTCATTAAAGTATGGCCTATTGTGTTACTCTGGTGTGAGATCTTTTTATGTGGTGTTTTCACTGTTTTACTGTTTGAAGTGTTACACCCATACTTTACACATTGACTCTAAGTTAAGCCTGACTACTATGTGTCAAGCTACCAGAGGGTTGAGCACAGGTACATTTGGCGTTTGCTTGGCCCTTACCCTGACCAGGAATATGATTGCTGCTTGACCAGGGCTCATACCCCAGTCAACCAGTAACCCATTTTCTAACAGGCAGGGAGTTTCCAGATTTCACCATACACTGTCTGAAAAGAATGCAGAAGAGAAGGAACCGTTGTTTTGTGTGTTGCTAGGATAATTTAGCATGATTTTTAGTACTAAATGAACCAGTGGTGAAACTGCAATCAAGGCTATGACATGTGATAAGGTCCCCTAAAACCAGACGTTTGCCTGAAGAATAGTTACACATCGATGCAAAAAGCTCTGTTTAAGGTATGACCCATGCCAGTTCTTCTCTTAAAAAACACAGTCATTGCTAAAAGGTGACAAACACACATATTGGCTAAATTAATAGTTAATAGGTTTGGAACTGATACTTTTGTTAATAAATATAGACCGACTGGGCTTGTGGTTAGCAGCAGCACCGCAGTCAACCCCGTGTTGCTACACTTGGTGATGGACAGGGGCGAAAGGCTTAGGGTGATAGTGCTATTTCACAACAAATATTGTGAAAGTCTTTGACTCACTGAGTTGGGTTTGGCTATATACATTTAGGGAGAAAATGGTTTTGGGACAAAGTCAGATTACATGGGTGCATGTGTTATATAGCAACATGGTGATTGTAGTCTGCGCAAATGGAACATGAGGGGACTTCACCCGGAGGTAGGGGACCAGAAAGAGCTGGGCTCTATCCTCTAGATTGCTTATTGTGGGTAACAAAACTATAGCTGTCTTAGTGAGGCATACAAGTTGTCACACAAATAGGAAATAAGTGTAGTATTTTTTTGTTGTATATCTTTATTATGTCATACAGACTGTGACAGACCTGATACGCACAATCCAGTTAATTTTATGCATTAGCAAACTATTTTGGATTATAGCTGGATTACTGATTATTCATTCCTTAATGATTTCTAAAATCAATATATGAAGGAGTACCTTTCAAGATACTGCTCATCCAGTCATACCATTGCATGTTGCAAAGAACAAGAGAACCAGGGGAGCCTTAAAATCCAGTGTTTTACCCATTTTCTTAAAAGAATCTTCCTCTTAAGTTAACACAATTGCATCTTTTCACCACATTTTTTAACATACTAATCCTAAATATATTTTGCAACAGCATTCTCAACAAATGCTGATATAAAATTTCGAAAAAATATTATTTTCCATCGAAATTGATTACTCCACCTCACTTTCCCGGTAACACAAAAGCTGTCAGATCCGCTGGCAGCAGGACTTTCTCCAGGTATTTCTACAAAGAGTAATACGAAATTCAATCAACCAAGCCCTAAATATAAATTGCTTATATAAAGTTTGGCAGATGTAGGGTATCCGCTAAAAAAGGGCATATTTTCCGTCCATCCTATTCAGAGTGTACTGGGCATCTGTGCATTCTAAATAGAGTGGATGCGACATACGCCATTTTTTGCCAGATGTCCTGCATCCGCCAAACTCTAAATAAGGTCCTTAGTAACCACACATACTCTTATGCAGAGTAAAAGAGAACTCCCAGAATAGGCAATTAAAGAATTGAAAAAGACCAGATTTAGACGTGGACTTCCTATCTAGCAGCCACACTGGGTCCTGAAACCCCTGGCAGCTGAAATGGGGAGAAAAAACTCAGCAATATTTGAATCTTTTGTGGTCAATAAATTTGTTCCTGCGGTATCGTTACAACGCATTGCTCAAACTGCTCCTTAGGAGAGATCACACCAGCACGTTCAGCAGACTGTGGAGGTAAAGATAACAGTAAAATTGACATATCACATCACACGTCCTGTTATCATCACCATATACAGGGACAGTAGGGTGTTTTACATTAGGTGGAGGCTTTTATATTTGATCTGTATTTTGTTTTTTTTAAAAAAAAAATTGTTTTTTAACAAGGTAGAACTGCATGAAGATTCTGAGTTTCGTACCCAGAGAGAAGCGGTTAATTGGATTTTAAGCAACAACGGAGTCATTATTATCTACTCATTTTCCATTTAAATGAAAAAAGATTTTTGCTGCGCAGCAGCTGAAAGAAATGGCTTAGGAATTAAGCCCTCTAATTGAGAGACTTAATGACAAAGGAAAGCAACATTTTGTGGGAAGTGTATTCCTGTAACATGGTTTTATTTTTCTGCAGCATTTGTTTCGTAGTAGAATCCAAATTTTCAAATATTTCTGTAGTTGTGCCACACTAAATTTTATTTAAATTAATTCAATTCGTTCCTTAATTCATTACGTTTTAGGAGTGAATATTCTGTTTGTAGAGTATTTGCAAATGTCAATAAAGTTGGGCAAAAATGGCTAATTGCTTTATACAAGGAACTGCTCCTCCCTTTAAGTGAAGGGTTAGTTTCAGGATATATGTGCCTGGCTGCACTATAGAAATGTAAATTAAATCACATTTATATCTTGACTGTCTTCTTGCCACCATCAGGTTAACATCTTATTAAAGATGTCCTCATATTACCCTGGAACTGAGATTAACAGTTTACCATTTGATAGTCACAGTTGTATAGTTCAGCTTGGTATGGTGCAGTGCTTAATTTATAAAATATGAAGTGCAGGTGCTGAATTTTTTTAGGAGGCCCCCAGCTCCACCCACTTCCACTAGTGGCTCCTCCTGGAAGTAAGTGAGGTCGGATTCAGGAAGCGCCGGGACTGCTTTGAGGCGTGCACCGGCAGTTACACAGTCCTGTCATCCCGCTGCATACAGTCAGCATAGCTGCCAAGGTTTCAGATTGCCATGTGTGAACGACGTAACTTTTTGTCATTTCACTTTCACTTTTGTCATTTCACACTGTTTTCCTTCTCTTTGTCAAAATGGCACACCCGTCTATATTAGAATTATTGTTTTACCTTTTTGAACGAACGAGCATTTTAAATCCACTAACGCAGAAGACACGTTTGACTTCTATTTTAAGCTTATAATAAAACTTATGGTTGGACTAGGAGTAGGGGCATGATGGTAGCAGCAGAGCGCGACGATTCTTCCCTTCACAGCACGGGCTGAGTGCAGCGCTGGTCCAGGACTCAACAACTCTCTGAACTTGAAGCACCACCACCACTCCTTCGGTGGGCGCGGTCCAGGCCATCAAATGACGGCTGCGCAGTGCGAATGGCGGCAGG
This sequence comes from Lissotriton vulgaris, assembly GCF_964263255.1. NCBI lineage: Eukaryota > Metazoa > Chordata > Amphibia > Caudata > Salamandridae > Lissotriton > Lissotriton vulgaris. The sequence goes on along the minus strand of NC_141685.1, from coordinate 1,407,531,406 downwards.
ATGGCGTCGCCAAACTTATTTCACACGTTCACTCCAGTAAAGAAAATGCCCGCCTTTTGCTGCTATTCGAGTGACCTCAGGACCATGTTAGGGGCAGGAAGCAGAAGCGGAGAGGCGGCGGGGAAGGTGCCCGTTTGAGAAGGCTGAACTGCCCTGGAACCTGCGCTGCTTTTCTTAGGCAGCAGAAGGGACGTGATTACAGCCGGGGAGAAAGATCATTATCAGCCTTGGGATCATGGGAAGGCACTGCTCCACTGTGTGCTCTCTGGCAGTCCCAGGGAGACGGAATGTGCCTCTTAATAAGGCATGCATCGATGAGGAATTCAATGTGAAGTAGGTTACTAACATAGACCCTGCCCTGAGAAATAAGTACTGGAGCTAAGCACCGGAAAGCACCGGCACAAATTAAGCACTGTGCAGTCATATCATGTGAGGAAGCACAGGGTAGTGCAGAAACCAGTCTGACCTGGAATGCTAGTTGAGTTTTGTTTAGTGGCATCTTTCTCATCAAGTATCAAAAACAGAAATGCATGGCCCATTACTCTACAACTTGTATACATGCCCACTGGACCAACTCATTTTAGACACACCTCTTGCATTCCTATTTGTATGCTCATGGTAACTAGATCCACCACCACCTCAAACAAATGAGGCTGGGCACCTAGTGAATACTACAGAAATAAGGAAAATTGTTTATTCGTTGGCGAGTCAAGGTTTTTGTGCCTCTAAAAACCACAATCAAAAACATAGTTCTCTATGTAACAAACAGGAAAGCAGTGCTATTCCTGTAGCATCTAGCACCAGGAATATGCCCAACTCCTGCTTAAAACATCTAGAACCTACTAGTAGTTTCATCAAGGTCCTAGCTCTCTTTCCAATGACATACTTATTACAGCTTACCAGATAATTGGTCGTCGGTGAGCTTGAATCTCTGAATGGAATTGAATGGGCCTACAAAGAAGCTCACTGTCAGGTTACAATGCATACAAGATTAAACAGCTAGGTTGGCGTACAACTGTAAATAATAGGCCACATGAAACCAAAACTTAATTAATTTCCCTACATACTAAAGTCAAAGTCAAAGTCAAAGAATTTATATAGCGCACTACATACCCAGAGGGTCTCAAGGCGCTTAGGGTGGGGAGGAGGATTACTTGTCAAATATCCACGTTTTAAGTTGCTTTCTGAATGCTAGGTGGTTCTGGGTAAGGCGAAGGTAAGTGGGGAGTGAGTTCCATGTTTTAGCAGCCAGGTATGAGAAGGATCTGCCTCCCATGGTGGTCTTGTTGATGCGAGGTACAGTGGCGAGGGCTTGGCTGGAAGAACGTAGTTGGCGGGAGGGGGTGTAGAAGGACAGTCGTGAGTTGAGGCATTCTGGTCCGATGTCGTAGAGTGATTTGTGTGCGTGGGTTAGCAGTCGGAAAGTGATCCTCTTATTGACGGGTAGCCAGTGGAGGTCTTTCAGGTGACCAGAGATGTGTTCGTTGCGTGGGATGTCTAATATGATCCTGGCTGAGGCGTTTTGGATTCGTTGGAGTTTCTTCTGGAGTTTAGCGGTAGTACCTGCATAGAGAGTGTTTCCGTAGTCCAGTCGGCTCGTGACCAGAGCATGGGTGACTGTTTTTCTGGTTTCGGTGGGGATCCAGCGAAATGTTTTTTTGAGCATGCGAAGAATGTTGAAGCAGGATGAGGATACGGCGCTGACTTGTCTGTTCATTGAGAGTGAAGAATCCAGGATAACGCCTAGGTTCCGTGCGTGGTCTGTCGGGATGGGTGCTTTTCCGAGGGCTTCCGGCCACCAAGAGTCGTCCCATGCAGAGGGGGATGTACCTAAGATGAGGACTTCTGTTTTATCTGAGTTCAGTTTCAGGCGGCTGTGTTTCATCCATTCGGCAACTTCTTTCATTCCTTCGTGTAGGTTAGTTTTGGCGGTGCTGGGGTCATTGGTGAGAGAAAGGATCAGTTGAGTGTCATCCGCGTAAGAGATGATGTTGAGGTTGTGTTGGCGGGCGATGGCCGCGAGGGGGCTCATGTATACGTTGAAGAGGGTGGGACTGAGTGAGGACCCTTGGGGTACGCCACAGATGACTTCCGTGGCCTCGGACTTGAATGGTGGAAGGCGGACTCTCTGGGTTCTTCCGGTGAGGAACGAGGTGATCCATTCAAGTGCTTTTCCTTGGATTCCGATGTTTCTGAGGCGTTGTAAAAGGGTGCTGTGGCAGACTGTGTCGAAGGCTGCAGAGAGGTCGAGGAGGATGAGGGCGACTGTGTCTCCATTGTCCAGTAGAGTTCGAATGTCGTCTGTTGCTGCGATGAGGGCGGTCTCAGTGCTGTGCTTTGCTCGGAAGCCAGATTGTGAGGAGTCGAGGGATTTGTTGGCTTCGTGGAAAGCGGCGAGCTGGTTGTTGACAGCTTTCTCGATTACTTTGGCCGGGAATGGAAGGAGCGAAATGGGGCGGTAATTTTTGAGTTCGGTGGGGTCCGCTGTGGGTTTTTTCAGAAGGGCGGTGAGTTCAGCGTGTTTCCAGCTTTCCGGGAAGGTGGCGGAGTTGAAGGAGCAGTTGATGACGTCTCGGAGGTGCGGTGCTATGACGGAGTCTGCTTTGTTGAAGATGTGGTGAGGACATGGGTCTGTGGGGGATCCTGAGTGGATGGAGTTCATCAAACGGATGGTGTCCTCAGTGGAGATTGGGTTCCAGTCGTTAAGGGTGTTCAAGGGGGGAGAATGTTCAGCATATGGTTGGGTGGGTTGGTCTCTGGGTTGGTTGTCGAGGCTGTTGTGGATGTCTGCAATTTTGTTGTGGAAGAATGAGGCTAGGGAGTCGCAGAGGACTTGAGAGGGGGTGATGTCGTTGGAGTTGGCCGAGGGATTAGTAAATTCCTTGACGATGTTGAAGAGTTCCTTGCTGTTGTGGGCGTTGTTGTCAAGTCGATCCTTGAATGCTGTTTTCTTGGCCTTTCGGATTAGTTGGTGGTGTGTGCGGTGGCGTTTTTGAAGGCGTCCTTGGTGCTAGTGGTTGGGTCTTTTTTCCAGGCCTTTTCAAGGGAGCGGCAGAGTTTCTTGGACTTCTTAAGATCATCGTTGAACCATGAGGCCTTCTTGCTGTCAGGTTTGCTTTGACGTTTTTTCAGTGGTGCTAGGGTGTCGGCGGTGTTGGATAACCATAGGGTGAAGTTGGCGGCGGCTTGGTCTGGGTTAGAAGAGTGGGCTGGGGTGTTTAGAAGGAGCGATGAGGAGATCTGGTCGATGGTGATTTTGTTCCAGTTTCTTTGCAGAGTTGGTTGGGGGTGGTTGATGGGTTTTGGCTTGTTGTAGGTGAAGTGAACGCAGCTGTGGTCAGTCCAGAGGAGATCCGTAGTGTGGCTGAAAGAGACATGATTGCTGGAGGTGAAGATGGGGTCGAGTGTGTGACCTGCGATGTGGGTGGGGGAAGTGACCAGTTGTTTAAGTCCGAGGTTGGCGAGGTTGTCTGGTGGATGCCAGAATCAAGTTCGAACTTTATTGGAGTAACTGGACATGGACGTACCCATACATCAAGAATGAGCACTCTCCGGAAACAAAAAAGCATCCCTTCCCATGTTTGCCACTCAGAAATGTGAATAGCAGAGGAAATCCTTAGCTTGCATCCATACTGATCCCTACATATTCTGCAGAATTTCTGAGTCTTCTTTCTCTGGCACATTTTACCTTTTTTAGCTGGCAAAATACCAGGAAAAAAACGGTTATTTCTATTTTTGAATGTTTAAAGGGCAGAAGTGAGATGACCATTATTTGGGTGTGAAGGACTTTAAACTGTGAAACACCTACCTCGACTCATGAGGGTGCTCTCAAAATATCTATTTTTGATAATACTACAGTATTTTAGGCTTTCTGTTACATTAATTTGCCTCATTTCCTGACTTCCCAAGTGTTCAATTGCCTCTAAGACCCACAGAAAGGCCAATGAGTAACATCGGAGCGGTGGACTTGAACTGTGTTTAGTTGACACAAGTAAGGACCACATACTAGCAGAAGTTACTCCTCTATCTTTACTAAAACCGACCTTCTATTCAAAACTTTGGCACAGCCCAAATTGGAGGGTCTGATGCAAACAAGTAGCTGATCCCAAAAATAAATTTATCATTGTGTCTTTCTCACTCTCCAATGTGCTGCCCAAAATGGCATTGTAGAAAAAAACAATATTCCTAAACATGTTATGAGCGAAGAGAAAATATCATCCAAATATTATTATTATTTTTAATACATCCTCTGCATTTTTGCTGACATGTCAAAAACTATTATTCACTAATAACCCAAATAATTTTTGAATAATGTTAATATGTATCTAGATATTTTGTAAACAGTAGTGAAAATATCATGGTAACCGAATGTACCTCAAACCATTTGTGGACTATGTATATTTGGCTGATAGGCCATATACAAATCCTACAAGTCTCATCCACTTTTTTTTAAGTAGATGCCCGGTCACATGAGAAATATTTGCAGTTGAATAAATTTGAATACTTTTTCCAGTATTTACAAATGAGGGATTGCTAAATCTGTAAAATGTATGAGCAAGTCGGAATTTGATGTGGACCGTTTCCACAAGGTCTTTCAAAAAGGTGCTTGTACACATTTCTGTATTTTTTTAATCTTCTTAATTTTTTTTCTAATTCCAAATATTAGGGACCATCAGGATTGTGGTTATGATCTTCACTTGTAAGACCTTGTCTTGTTCAGGCTGTGCTTTTACACGTAGGGGTAAATTCACAAGAACGTGTGATAACTACCGCAAGAGTAGCGTAACGCAACTTTCAACATTGCAGCCTATTGCAGGGAAAATAACCCATTGTCAACGTGGAATTCACAATGCGGCGGTAGCATGCGATAGACACCAGATAACGCGGCAAATGTTCGTGTTTAAATCAACGCCACCCCGCAAAAATGCGATCGGCGTACACAACAAAACATGCGATGAGGCCAACCGCGGTACAAAAAGTAGCGAAAACCAGCCAGAGGCCTGCAGATCCCACGCGTCTGGCGGAACAATGCACCATATAAACCACAGAAAAAATATACCAGAAACAAGGCCAAGCACATAGCAACATGGATGCACCCTGACCCAGCGCAGAGGCCAACTCGAACCCCACAACCCACACAGACTACCAGCAAGGAACAAGGGCAAGGAGAAAAGGGAGAGGAAGACGGGGTGCAGACCGCAGGAAAACAAGACCAGCGTCACGGAGGTGACAGAACACTACTAGCAACTGACACACTAGCATACCACCTGGATTGCAGTCGGAGTGCAGAGGAGGTAAATCTAGGAGGCCAATAGGCACCGGCATGATGTGACTACCTAAACTGCCAACAGGAAGGCAGCAACGGAGAAAGGAGGTGGCAGTCCAGCGCCACCGGAGGAGCTGGAGGAAACCCAGGCCACAGTCAGTGTGGAGATGGTGCAAGGAGTAGGGAGTACGGACACAGCTCGAGAGGACCTGACACAACATCAACAAGGAGTGCAACGAACAGGGACTGTGTTGACGGTGGGAAGTGGGCGCAATGGCATACATGCACAACGAGGTGTAGCACACTGCACACCCACAATCAGCCAAGATCATGTCCCAGATCCCCTTGGCACACTGCAGCACACCAGGGCTTAATTTGTGCCGGTGCTTTCCGGTGCTCAGCACCTGCACTCATTTTACCGGGCCGGGTCTATGCGATTTTTCTCCTGGCCCGGTAATTATTAAAACTAAATTTCTGCCTCCTTCTGTGGCTGCCTGGTATGTCCTGGCAGTCCCACCCTAGTCCAGGCATATTGAAGGAGCGGACGCCACGTGATGTCACGTCGCGCCTGCCTGCAGGCTTTCACTCTAAATTGGTTTCGTTTCGAACGGTTTGGAGAATGGCCTGTGGCGGGCGGCTTTTCGCTGAGCTGGGGCAATGACAAGACTGGCTGGAAGTGTGCAGGACATGCGAATAAACTTTTCACGGTATCACAACGTCCAGAAGAAATAAATATGTACGAGCGCCGCTGTGAATACAGGTATAAATTTCAATCATCGATTTAACTTGGTTCATAAAAGCAACAAAAGCAGCTCCGAAATAAAATATATGGCAGTGAGGCACGTTTTATTCATCTCATGTCTCCCGTGCTGACTGAGGGCCTGGCTTCAGATTTATTGCCTTGTAAAATGTGTAGGAAGATTGCCAGAGGCTGCTTTTCTTAATTCTCGTAGTTTTGGTTTGCTAGTATTTAGCAGCATGGTATGAAAACTAAATCCTTCGTAGATTTGTTTTGCTGCCCTGCCTTTCAGAAATTGAAAACAAGGTGGTCCGAGGAGATAAACCCAAGCAGTGCTGCTGTGTTAGAATTTACATGGCGCACAAGTAATGCTTTTTTGGGAAAAATTCAGCAGCTTGTTTGTGGACTTCTCCCGAGACATTTGGCGAAGGCATCATACGAGCATATTAGCGTTAGGTAGAAAAGTGCATTCTAGTACAAACAGTTGTATTTTGCACATTGTTCTGTTCCGTTACGTGGCATTGGTCGCTGTTGTATCTGCTTTTCAAAATACGGCTCAGCTGAATCCTAGCAGCCTAAATTCAGCTCTGTTTGCTCTTATTACTTGTTTTTTTAGCTTTGTATGTTGAATATTCACAATTGCTTTGTTTGTAGAGGTTTTAAATAACCGTACAATAAAAAATGACTCTGACTACAAACAGATGTGCGTGCCATCAGATAGTTTTGCCTTCTTCAAGGAAGGGCAGTCACACAGATTGTGAAGATATAGATTCATTATTGCAAACCTTAAATTTCCTATGCACTTTATTAACAAGACCATAATGCACATGTGGCCTGATTCACGTACTAAATTTGGAAAACTACATATGGCGATCTCCACTTTCAATTGAACACGTGTTTCCTACTTTTTGGGTTTCGTAAACATTTTCAAGATTAAACCAAGTGTAATCCTGGGTAGGCCACGTGACATTCCAGAGTAATGCTATTTTCTTCTGTGCAGAGTTCCCTATAGTAGATAAGTCCGCATAGAGTAAAATAGACTACTTGTGCAAAATCAAAACAAATTCTCTGTGGGGAATATATTTTATCATGTGCATGTGAAGAGCCCCTCCAAATCTGGACTGATCCTCTCCTCTTCCTAGCCTGGACGGGGATTTACACTTCCCTGTGCAGGAGTAAATTTCCAACTCTCTCCCGGGTGAAGTTTGTCAATAGCCACAGATGAACAACTATGTGGACATTGATAAAGGCAAACTAATCCCTGTGTGAATTCCTGGTGGGCATAAAAAAGGTAAATTCGGTCAAACGTATGTTTATGATTGAAAATCCTTTGTCTCTCCTATTGCAATGGCCTGCTTTCGAGTGAGTGAGGGGACTGGAGAAAGGAGGAGGAGGGTGATCAAATTATTTGAAAATAGTAATGAATGATAAATGTCTTTTTGAGTTTTAATCCCTGTTGCATGCCAGGAAAAAGTATAGGTCATGTTTATAGACTCCAGTCTTCAATTTCAGATGCTTACAATCTTCAATTTTTTAAAATAATTTCCAAAATCCTTGTGAACATAAACATTTTAAAAGTAAATGTGTTTCATCCTTTCAGATATATTTTACCTCTTTGCCTATCATCTGAAATGTCGCCAATTGTTAACCAGTTAGTTAAAATTCCCTTCCAAGCATTTGCTCATGTAATTTTGTGTAAAACGCCACATGTGTAAAAATAGGCCTGTGCCAGAACTAGGCCTTAGAATTAACAATGGCATGGGCTTTCACAGTGCATGCACAAATGGCAGGCCCCCAAGCTTGCCACTCAGTGATATGATGTCCTAAATCACTGTTTTGTGTCTTGGACAGCACAGCTGTGCATTGATGAGACAGACCCAGAATAATACAGCCTTGTCACCCCTCACCTTTACATAATTGATTACTTTAGATTTAATAAAGCAGTGGTGTAGTCTTTTCTTGCTCTTTCTCAGTATCTGCTTTTCTTCCTCCCCTTCACACCTTACTCCTTCCCCTCTCTCCGTTTTTCTCTCTCTTTCTGCATTACGGCCACGTTTCCCCTTAATCCCCACCTCCCCTCATTAACTGCTTTTCATTTTTCACCTTCTTATCTTTTTTTTTTTTTTTCGCAAGACCTTTATTAACACACAGCAGTTGACACAGCATGAGCCTACAACCCTGGGGCCGGCTCGCTACGTTAATATCAGCAACCAACATAGGGTAAGTACGTTTTGCATAATCAGCTCTGCAGTGTGAAGCGGAGTCCTTCCGCATGCCTCACATATGGTTACTAGCTGGTAAATGAAATGAGTCTCACTTTTTCACATTTTTCAACAGTGAACAAAAGAACAACATTCCCCAACTTAGACCGTACAGTGCAACCTTCACATACTACACTTCAGTTGTAATGGTAGTTTCAGTTCCCCCCAGGTTCCCGCCATCACATGACTCATGTATGTGTTGTTTACCTACACAGTGCCCCAATCGATTCAATCCAGTGGTCGGTTTTCCTCATCATCCTGTATGGAAGCGAGGTACTCCTCTAAATAACCCCAAATACTCTTGGGCCTGGATTTCGCCGGCAATAGCTCCTCATAAGTTTGTAGCTTGTCCCGGCAAGTGGACATGTCATGCAACCATGTTTTCACCTTCGGCACCTTGCGACTGTGCCAGCATTGTGCCACCTGCCTCTTCGCCAACAATAAGGCTATTACACAGAACTTGCGCTTCAATGCCCTGAACTGCGGCACTATTCCCAGCAGGCAGACTTTGGGTGTACATTGCACCTCTTCCTCCAAAATGACAGACAACGTTGGGGTGACCTCCACCCAGTAACTCGTTATTTTGGCGCAGTCCCATGCCAGATGAGCGAAGCCCGCTCCCTCTCTGTTGCACCTTTTGCACCTATCTTCCTCCTGCAACCCGTATCTAAGCAGTTTTGTCGGTGTGTAATAGAGTTGGTGAAGGAATTTGAAATGAATGATTCTCAAATTGCCGTTGGGTGTCAGTATTTGTGTCAATGCACAGGTGCTAGCCCATTCGTCGTCTGTCAGTGGTGCGTCTAACAGTGTATCCCACCGCCCCTTGGCCTTCAATGCGTGTCCCGCTAATTCTGATTGTGCAGCTGAATAGAGTCTAGACACCAGATGCGACAAATCGTTAGTTGTGATCAATAATTGTAGTGGTGCAAGGCATTCTGGTTCCAATGGGAACGTCGGGTAGTGTTCCCTCAAAGCCCTTGTGAGTCTGTAATATGTAAAGTGAAACATGGGAGTCTGGTTCTGGATGTAACCTAACTGGTCTAGGCCCACAAATGTGCCCTCTTGAAACACATCCCCCATCCTGTCAATGCCAGCTCTACTCAACAGGGACATTCCGACACTCTCCCTAGTGACTGACAGCTCCTGATGATGGTGTAATGACATGGCCGGTGCGTACAGTGGGGTTTTATGAGCCAGCTGTCCTAGCCTGTGCCAAGCTTTGACCGTGGTGTCCACCGTGTTAATATCCCTAGTATGCAGCGGTGGACGTGTGTGTGAAATTATCGCTGAGAGGGGAATAGGATGCGCATCACTCTCCTCATTAGCCGCATGTGTGAGGTATGGGACCGCATGGTACCAATACGCCGCGTATTGCGCCTGTGCACAAAGGTAGTATAGGAGAAAATCGGGCACGCTGAAACCACCCTGTGCAAAGGGGAGTGTAAGAGTTTGCAGATCCACACGGGCCTGTTTGCCAGCCCATATCAGGGTCCTAACCAGGGAGTTAATACGACGGAATATAGCCTGTGGTGGTGTAATTGGGACGTTATTAAATAGGTATAACAATTTGGGCAGCACGTTCATCTTTACAATAGCTATCCTGTCGGCTAGCGAGAGGGGCAAATGTATCCATCGCTGGACACTATCCTCCAGTTTCGAGAGTACCACTCCGTAGTTCGCCCGTAGTACCTCTTCTGGGTCTCTATGGTACATTATCCCTAGGTATCTGATCGGATCTTGTTGCCATTCCAGCGGGAAGTCCACCACAAACTGGGATGTGGTGTCAGTGAGGGGTATTATAGTGGATTTGGCCCAATTTATAGCCAGCCCTGAGTGTCCTCCGAATCTGATGTATTCCCGGAGTAGTGAGTTCAGGTGAGTCTCAGGGTCACGGACATAGAGTAACATATCGTCCGCATACAATGATATGTGAAGCGGCCTGGCTATAAAGTTTAACGCCGAGTCTTTGTAATTCTGCCGTATCAGACAAGCCAGAGGCTCCAGCGCTAGGGCGAATAATAGGGGCGAGAGCGGGCAGCCTTGTCTTGTCCCTCGCTCAATTGCAAATTGATCCGAGACGTAGCCATTGATTCTAATCCTTGCACAAGGCTTTGTATAAAGTAAGGAGACCCACTGCACAAACCGCTTAGGAAACCCCATTCTATTCAGGACGGTGATCATATATCGCCACTCGATGGAGTCAAACGCTTTTGCAGCGTCGAGCATGATGCCACCGCCTTGACCGAGGGCTGCAGGTAGTGTGAGAGTGCAAACAGGGATCTAGAGTTATGCGTGGTTGATCTGGAGGGCACGAAGCCGGACTGGTCCGGTAGGACCAGACTGGTCATCAGAGGAGATAGCCGTTTCGCTATAAGCTTCGCAAGGATTTTTGAGTCCACATTGATCAGTGACAGTGGTCGGTACGAGTCACACTCCTCCGAATCTTTAGATGGTTTAAGGAGAGCGATGATCATGGCTTCGCGCAGTGTGGGGGGAAGCAGCTCCTTTTCAAATGAGGTGCCGTACATGTCCACCAGGTGCGGTGCGACAATATCTGCATATTGTTTATAAAATTCCGAGGTATACCCATCCGGGCCTGGCGCTTTACCATTTGGCAGCGAGCTTATTACCTCAGTCACCTCCTCCGCCGTGATAGGCCTAGCTAAGTACTCCCTATGCGCATCTGACAGCCAGCCAATTGCTACATCGTGTAAGTAGTCATACGTGTCAGCTGCTGGGGCTGTAGGTTGGGATTGGTATAGTGACCCAAATGAGTTCACAAAACATTTCAATATGTCCGCAGCATGCGTTTGTGGTTCCCCCTCCCTGGACTTCACCCTGAGTATAGCAGCCGGACCACGGCCCTCACAGATCTTCCGAGCCAACACAGCCCCAGGCCTACCTCCCTCCCCAAAGGCTCTAGCCACATGCGTGCGATTCAGGTACTTCATTTCGGATTCAAGAAATTCTGCGTGCTCAGTGTGGATTACACGCAGTTCAGCGAGATGAGAGACATCGTTAGTGGTCTCATACAGGGACTCCAGGTCCCTCATCCGCTGTTCGCATCTGCGGATTTGGCCCCTAATATCCTTGAGAACCCCTATAGTGGTGCTAATACAGACCCCTCTGATCGTGGCTTTGAACGCCTCCCAAAGGAGGCATGGGTCATCAGTCGATTGATTATTAATTTCAAAATTGTCCCTTATCGCTTTTCTAATGGTATCAGCATATACCGTGTCAGTGAGGGCTCGCGAATTGAAACGCCATTGGAAGGGGGGGGTGCATACCGTGGAATTTCCAACTGCAGCAGAACGGGATTGTGGCGTGAAAGTGTGCGGGGCAGCACCTGCAGGTGACGAACCCACAGCGCTAGGTCCTTAGTGCCCAGCCAGTAATCCAGCCTGGACCAGCTGTTATGTGAAGCTGTTATGTGCGTGGCCCCAGATGCGTCCGCATGTTTCAGCCTCCAGAGATCCGCTAAACCCAGATCTTTCATCATGTGACCCACCATAAGGCGTGACTGTTTGTGTTGTTCCAATGAGTTAGATGAACGGTCCAATCCGTCACGGAGGGTCATGTTCCAATCACCCCCGCACAATATGTGTGTGCTATTGTGTTTCTGCAAGTGGTCCCATACTTCCCGAAAGAATTCCGGGGCGTCCGTGTTCGGTCCGTATACATTCAACAACGTCACTCGCTGGCCTCTTAGTGTACCCGATACCAACACATACCTACCAGATGGATCTTGTGTCACAGTCTTAGTCTCAAAACCTACCCCACGCTTTATCAATATGATCACCCCTCTGGAGTAGGAAGAGTATGAAGCCCTGTGGACTGCCTCCGCCCACCTCGACCCCAACTGAGCGTGTGAGTGTGGTGCTAAGTGTGACTCCTGTAGGAACGCTATGTCTACATTCCATCTTGTCAGGCTGGCGAAGATCTGTCTGATTTTACGAGGCTGTGAGAACCCTCTAATGTTCCAAGTAATAATGTTCAAGCTTCTCCTACCCGCATCCCTCGAACCCATCAAGTTTGATCAATACAATACATGACAGTGCCACACTTGTCAACTGTGTAGGAATTACCAGCTTCCCCTCCTCAGGAGGCCCGAATTGTACAACAGCAGTCTGAACCATTGGGGAACCAAAAAGGAGAGATATATCGTACTTTGACGGTCTATTCATACAGTCAGGCAACCCTCCACCCCTTATCCCACCCACTCCAGCAACCCCAACCTGCCGAAGCCTTACCCTTTCAGTGCACCATTCCCTTGAACTTAGAACCATAACTACAGTGCTCAGCTCCGAACTCTGATTGGGTTATACCCTCACGGAGGTCCGCTGGAGGCACAACTCTCCACCCGATGGACGGGTGTGGGCGACACTAGACAAACTGTAATGAACGCAATTCAAGTGATCAACCGCCGTCACCCCTCCACCGCCCCCCAGTGACACATCAACAGTGCTGCAGAACAGCCACATTCCTAGGAAAATACTTTCTCACCGTAATGCCATAAGTCAAACATTAAATAATATATCCCTCCGCCCTCCCCGTCTGCTGACCTCCATTCACCGCATATGGGAAACAGCAAAGGCAGCATCAGTATGAGGCGCATAAGAGCGGGAGCCTAGTAGGCAGCTTACATATCACAGTACAAACCGCTACAAGGCGCCAATTTTCCTCGCCAACGTTAGTCAGTGCAGCACAAAGGAGGGGGCTGGCAGCGCGGGGTGTCCACAATCCATAGTCAGTATCACCCCCACACAGCCGAGCAGCAGACTCATTGCCCCAGCGGGTCCCTACCATCCAGCCATGCAGTTCTTGCTGCACCAGTACCTTGGCTCTTCACTCAGGAGATTTGCGCCATGTTGGGCCTACCAGTGCAGACAATAGTCGCCATGCTAGAACGTATATAAGCGGACAGGAAAAGAACTCACCGCTGGTCGACTAGGGGTCAACCCGATGTCTTCAGTCCGATTCATGATGTTGTTCATTTTGCGAGTTGTCTCTCATCTCGCGCTGCACCTTCTTGACAAAGTCTTGTGCTGCCTTCGGAGTCGCCAGTACAGTTGCTTTCTCCTTCCACACCGCCCTGAGGCGTGCCGGATACATCATTGAGTACACAATGTTCAGGTCTCGCAGTTTGGCCTTGACGTTAGTGTATTCCTTCCGGGCCTGCTGGACCGCGACCGTGTGATCCGGATAAAACTCTAAGGAGTTTCCTTGATGCTGAATCTTCCCTTTTTCTCTCGCCAGTCGAAGGATCGTGTCCCTGTCGCGGTAGTTGAGGATGCGCGCCACAATTGGCCTCGGCGGGGCGCCAGGAGGTGGTTTTGGGGCCAGCGACCTATGTGCCCGCTCCACGATGAAAAGTGGTGATAAGGCCTCAGCTCCGAACAGGTCTTTACAGAGCGTTTCCACGTAGGCCTCCATCCGCCCTGTGTTGGTAGTCTCCGGCAGGCCCGTGATTCGTACGTTGTTGCGCCTCGAGCGCGCTTCCAAATCCTCCTCCTTCGCCTTGATCACTTCCAGGAGTCGTTCTATACCAGCGCACTTGGAGGTGGAGGCCCGCGCCTCATCTTCGACCGCGGAGATTCTTGTTTCGGCCTCGTCCAGTCGCTCGCCATGCTTCTCCTGCCGCGCCGCCATGCCATCCATTCTGCAAGTCAGATTATCCAGCTTTCCATTTATGTCCTGCAAATTGGACTGGATCGCCAATAAAATCTTTTCTATGTTATTGCTGGGCCCCGCATTATCGCCATCGTCCACCACATCGTCTGTGGGTTTCTGTGCTTTTCTGGCCTCAAACGACAGCTTCTGTTGTTGCTTGTCTGGTTTACCCATGGCGGTGGCCGGGTACACTGTCTTCTTGCTTGCGGGCCCCGATGCCCTCGTGACTCTTGCCGCTGTCGCCGTGGTGATCCCCACAAGGTGTATGGTAGCCGTGCGTTATGCTACCCCACAGAGTCGTGAAGGGGATAGAATCGATTTACGCCTGGGCGTGTGGCTATGTGGTGAATCGCAAGAGGCCCCGCCACTCACAAGCGCTTCTAAACGTGTCCAGTAATCGGCCACGCGGCCGTAGTGAATGTGCGATGATCCGTGGCAGCACACTATGGCAGTTAACTCCCGGGTCTCGCCGCTCTCTGGGGTGGCATGTGTCTGCTGTGGTCCACACGTCTGCTTGCTGTGTACAACCCGCACTATTCATCCAGCGCAGCATGCACGCCGTTTGCGCCAGCACAGTCGCGTTTCAGGCCGCTGCTAAGTCGGCATGTACACCGGCAGTCCCACAGGGCTGGGGCCCAAGCGCGCCGTTTGACGAGGCGGCTAATATTCACGCCGTCTCGCGCTGACCGCCGCCATCTTGTCAGGCAAGGTCGTTGGCGCTGCTGTGAAGGTTCCTGGCGCCCTGCAGCCTGGAGGCGCGAGACAATGACACCGGAATGTCTATGGTGCGTGGTCTTACCCCAGTAGCGCCGTAGCCGGTGCAGAGGGACGATCACATTTCACCGGCTCCACGTTAGACGCGCGTTTGTCCCATAGCGCCGGCCATTTTGTCAGGCACTCAGACGCGCCTCGCTTTTCTCGGCGATTAAGCCGGCAATCCTCGCTCGGTGGGGCACCCGCTGCCTCGCATACAACGCAGCAGCTATTCCCCCATCTGGTGATGTGCTCGGGGAGCGGCAGGCCGGGGCGATACCGGCGAAATCACACAAAGTGGACGATCGCCCGGCGGAGCCGCTGCTCAGGCAGCCATCTCGCTGTGCGCCCCCTAGCGCCTCCTCACCTTCTTATCTTTCCCTTCCACTTTCTTTTCACACATTCCCCGCTGTCTGCTCTTTCCTTTTTTCATTCTCATCATGTTCCACTCCATTCTAGCACTCCCTGTCTCTGCTTTCCACATCTATTCACATTCTTTGTCTACCGTAACTATCTTTGCCTTCAGACCTCTGCTCCTTCCTCACTCTCCCGTTTATGTTTTTCCTTCTTGTGCATGTCTTCGTATCGACTCCAGGAATCTGTTTTTGTTCTCAGGGTCATAAATTTAAATCTTGGTGCGGCAACTCAGTCTTTAATATTTCTGAAGTCGATAAAATGTGTGCCATTGAGCTGGTTAACAACATTTTAAATTCAGTGTCAAGGCCCCCCTTGGTGAATATGTGCTTTACAAACATACATGGTATGTTAAGGACACAAATGTATTTCAATCTTTTTTTTCTTTTCAATTTCTATGCAATATTACACTGTCATTATTCTCTCTGATCCTCCTTGATCCAGTACTTTTCTTACTCATATTCAGTCCCCTGACCTCCTTTCTTTCCTTTTGTCCCATCTTAATCTTTTCTCTTTTTCTCTTCCTCCGCACCTCCAACCATGCCTCTTTTCCCCTCTTGCATCTTGCTTCCTCACACCCTCATTCCATTCTTGCTTGCTTATACCCTCATTCCATTCTTGCTCCCTTACACCCTCATTCAATCCCCATACCTACTCCCTGGGTGCATTTAATCCTTCTTCCTCCAATCTTTCCTTACTTTGTTTTCCTCCTCCTTCCTTCACCTCTTCTTTAATTTTTTCCTTTCTTATCATCAACCAATCCTTATGCTCATCTTGCTCCTTTCCTTTCTTCTTTCCTTTCATTCATCACACATCATTCACTTCTTTTCTCCCTCTATTCCTTCATTTCACATTCTTTACTTATTTCCTCCTTCTTTCATCCATTGCTCATATATATCCTCACTCCAGTACTCCCCTTCCTGCCTGCATTTGTTGCTGCCTTCTTTAATGTATTCCTTCCTTCACCCCTTCCTTTCTTTTAAACAGCACAGTACACTCACATTCTCTTTAATTTCCAAAGCTGCCTCAAGTCCTCTAATGACCTTTTCTGAAGCTGCATTTTGAGATTTACACACATTCTCCAATTTGAGTTCACTTTTAAGTTTTTGTCATAGGCTTCCCATATGTTACATTATTTTAAGTTATATTGATTAGTAGAAATACTAATCACCCGAGAGGGTATCCAGGAACTTAGGCAGGTGTGAGGTCCCCGAGGTGCTTATGTGAAGAGCCAGATCTTCAGCTCCTTGTGGAACTCAAGATGTGAGGAGTGACTATGATGTGCTGATGCTTGTAGATGTGGGTGGAACCAATAAAAGAAGTAGGTGGGGCCTCTGGCAGAAGTGGGCGGAGCCAGAAAAGTGGGTGTGGCCTCCGGGGAAAAATTGGAGCACCTGCACTTAATATTTTACAAATTAAGCACTGCAGCACACACACATAGCACGAACAGCACACCCACATTGACGACAACATGGAACAATGCGCATAGCCGACACTGCAGAACAGAGGACACAACTGGCTCCGCACATGCACAGAAACATGCCTACTACATCTGACAGATGCGGAAACTGTGGAATGGAAATGTACGCGTAAAACCTCACATCTGTCATGTAGTCCAAATGTACACTGTCCCGCAGAAGAATCCAACGCTCCCCAAACAGTCACAATGTACATTGCCATACAGTCTGCATGCAAACCAGCACAATGTGCCAACATACATGTGAACACAAAGTCAACAGGCACCTCCCCTTCACATCACAGAGGGGCACACAACACCTTCTGCAGAGCACAGAATACAACACATCAGTGATGCCGGAGAAGACCTCCACACCGTCGACACCGACGCCCTACAACAGCCCATGGATATCTCACGCAACCCCCCACCAGGACCTGGCCAGCCAAGCTAGGGGGGAACACCGAGCATGCAACTGAACACACAGCAGGAAGCACCCGCAAGCACAGCTGGCTCACGACACTTCACCTACCCACATATGGCACCCCAATGCCATGTGTCAGCATGCCAAAAGGAGGTGGCCCAACAGGTGTCAGTGGGGGCCGAACCCATGGAATGCGAACCAGGACACATACGTAGGTGTCTATCACCCTTCAGGGCCCACCCACACCCCACATAGAAGACCCACACTGATATAGAGACACATGAAGATGCACATTCACAGTACAGAACCACGCCCAGGGGCGCACAGATACCAGTCACATACCCATGTTTGCTCTGCGTACGACGGCCCTGGCCACTTCCCTTACGAACTGAGTGGGTGACGACAAAGCTACATGTCCAAGCTCCAACCCGCGGCCTACGGTGACATGTCTGCATCTAATGTACACAGCACAATGTATTGTCGTAGGGCCCAGGGCCCTCGTGCATACAAGACCACAGGGACACACGCAGATATCATGTTGAACTGGCTACGGGCACATGTGCCCGGCCCCTTTATTGGCAGGGACAAATGTACAGTGACGCCTGTGCTGGATGTGTGTGGGGTGAGTGTAAGCCATTCCGCAAGGAATGTCTGGTGCTGGCAATCACTTGAACATTGGACACCAGTGCCACGGAAACAGAAAACACATGTATGACGAAGTCAACTGCTAAGCAACATGGAGTGAGCCGGAGAAAGTCCAGTGGACAGCCAACATGCAAACAGAAGTGTCCAGGATTTGCAGTGCACTGGGGTTGGGACACTAGAGATGAGTGCGCTCATGTGAAGAAAAAGTCTTGGATTGAGTCCCTTCGATATATTCCTGATGCAGATGCAGTGGGGTGTGTTAGACCTGCATCATCTTCCCCATCAACGTCTCAGGGCCCCCACACTGTTTGAGGTGACATAGCTGCGCACTAGCTCCACAGCACAAAACACAATCAGCAACGGACAATGGCCTGCGGTGCACTGAATCACTGGCACCTGGAGCTCTGAGCAGGGTATCAGGCCGATGATGGCATCCACGACAGGTCTGAACAACTCCGTAAGTCTGTCAGGACCACAGTTTCAACTCTGGCAGATGGCAGTTGGAGGTGGTCCTTGCTGTGGTGGCGTGTGCCTCCTGCGATGATGCCACATCCGGGCCGGTCTGGACTCGCTTTGGTGTGTGAGCCCTAGTGGGACACATTTGGGCCCGGAGGTTGCGTACAGCGCAAGGCCACAGAGAAATGGCGTTGATGACCCCAAGGCCTATGCTTCGGGGGCAATCCAATGTCTCCGGAGAAGGGGTCCCGGCCCGGACCAGCACAGAGTTAGTGGCCCCGGATGCACTGCGGTCGGCACAGGCACCCAGCCACGGGACGGTGACTTGCAGTGCAGTAAGATGGGCCATGCAACCTGAGCGGGGCACCATCAATGTCCGAGGTGTATATTGCAGAGGGTTGCGGGAGACAGTGGAAGGTGTCCTCCTGGGCATGACGCCGAAAGGTTTGATTTTATCCGGAAGCAGCAAATAGAGGAGTGGAATGCGACAGGCTTGTTGCCACCACCAATTCGGTATCAGCTACATGAGGATGAAAACTGCCCCCTAGTCCATAGACTGAGACGCCACCAAAGTTCGACCAGAGAGTGTCCATGAACGTCGGGAAACAGAGGGGATGCAGTCTGCGATGATGCTGGTAAACTGATATGAACTCCACCATTGCTAAATCATGACTCTGTGACCTAATTGACCGCAGTGTAGGCCGGAGGCGGCGTTCAGCAGTGGTTCACAGCCATGTGCCATTGGCTCGCGATGCACAGAGCTAGTGACACCAGGGCAGTTGTCGGTAGTGTACGAACACCTCCATAACAATGATCCTTTTCTCTCCGCCAAGATGCAAGGCGTCATCCTCTTACGCCTCTCCTTACGTGCAATGATATGTAATTTGCCTTTGCATACTCAATTATCAGTTCCAAATCTGTGACAAACTCGTGCGCAGCCTAGGCCAAGAGCAGTGTAGGCTGGAGGCAGCGGTCAGCACGGGCCATTCACCGTGTGTTGCTGGCATAGGTTGGTGGCCCCACCGGCCTGCGTAGTTCAGGTTCAGTGGCACCACATGTTTGGTCACCTCCGTGACTGCGACCCGGCTTTCATCCGAATTGAGCCGCATCTTCCTCTTACTCCTCTCTGTGCGACCACTGTTGTTGACTCTGCCATTTGTGATTCCCGACTAGGTGCTGGAGGGGAGACCTACTGGTCCGCAGGGTAGTCCTGGTCCCTCATCCACTTGTCGCCGGCTGGCATTGAACAGGGCTTGTAGCAGCACGTGTCACCGACTGGCATTGGACAGGATTTGTGGCAGCACGTGTCGCCGGCTGGCGTTGAACAGGGTTTGTGGCAGCACGTATCGCCGGCTGGCGTTGAACAGGGTCACATGTCGCAAGATGCCCATATGGAACTATGCCTCACTGATCGGGGAGGTCTGGTGCTGTGGCTGCTGGCCCGGATTTGGGGTCACTGCCATTCAGGAGTCAGGACACAGTTATCAGAAATGGGACCTACTGGGCAGCAGAGGTCGCCGGTGGAATATTTAAATGAGGAAAGAGTAATGTGGGCCAGCGTCGGGGGCCAGTGATGGTCTGAGAGGCTGGCAGGGTTGCGGGCCTCTGGCTTGGAGCTTACACAGGCACGTGGTGGGCCCTCCTTGACACACGCCAGTGTCAGCTGGTGATCAGTGTGGCCTGGAGGCACAGGGTCGGGCCTGACGGGTTTGTGGTACGGCAGGTGCACAGGATCACAGGCAACTCCGCTAATGTGGACGGCGTTGGTCTAGTGGTGGGGTTGGAGGCGCCGCCCTGGCAGAGATGTTGGGCTTTCCGGTAGAGGACTACGCCCGGGGCTATGTGCTTTTAATTCACACACCTACGCTGGCCTTGCGTCATCCCACTCTGCTCATGTTTACGGGGGGTGTAACAGGCAGCATTACTGCGAGGACCCCCACTGGCTGGGGTGACATGGTTGCGTCCACTGTCCACTACATTCAATAAACCAGAGGTGTATATCGCCGTGGATATGGGTGTGTTCTGCATACTGCGGTCTGTCCAGCACATCACCGCCACTCTTGACATTGTCTACTTTCCCAATCATGGTTTTACTGCATCCTTCACACATGCCTGGTTGCCACCTAACCCCACATTCAGCTATTGTGTGGCTGAGGTGCCATGCCATTGATTGGTCATGTTCATGGCTTGCCCAGGTTACCACTGTAGGTTGTTCTATTGTGTCTGGTGGGTGGGCTTTTTGTTGTACATGTTGGTTGTGATTTTATGACGTGTGCATTGCCAGAGTTGTGGATTGGATGGTTGTGAAGTTGAGGTGAGTGGGGTGTTAATTTGGCACTTGCCAAGGGGCTGTGCATTTCCCTTGGTGCCATCCTGAGAACAATGGTTGCTGATGGACTGTCGGAGGGTGAAGGGATCATGCACACTGGCTGTGTATTTGGAGGCAACATTGGTGAAGGTCCCACGGTGTTCTGATGTTGCCTGCACATTGATGTGTGACGTGTGCTTCCCGTTGCACTGATTGTGTGCACAGGTGGGACATGTGTGCAGTGGATTGCCCCCAACACGTGCGTGCATCCGTCTATGGCGTATGGTCCTTGCTTGGTCTCCAGCGGTTCCTGCGCATTGTGTTGGACGTATGGGGACTGGGGTGCTAGGGTGATGGTGATGTCCAGGACAGGTGTGGGGGACTTGGATGTGGCTGGCTCTGAGACTCAGCCGACTCTGGCTGGTGTTGAATGGGGTGTGCTAGGGGCCAACAGGTGCAGCACAGCCAGCAGCTTGGTGTGGGGTGGGATGTTGGTTGTCCGCTGTGTTGGTGCCATAGGCCTGTTAGGCGATGATGGCCAGGATGCGTAGGATGGGTGTCCCTTTCAGCCTGTAGTAGACAGTGACCTTGTCAGATGTTGGGCCTGTGAGGCAGGTGCGTTTCCTGGGGGGGGCGCTGTCTTTGTCTGCGCTGCCTCTGTGGTGGTCTGGGAGGGTGCCCTCTTGGGTGTCCGGGCTGCATGATGAGTGGCTCCATGGCATCTGTTGCCCTTCCGATGACGCCCTGGGCTGGGCTCGCTTTGTGGTGCAGGCTGCCGTCTGACTTTGCACCAGGTCAGAGCAGGTGTAATTTCCTGCTGCTAACGCGCCTTATCGCGTGTTTTGTGTTCTTATCACAGATCTGGCTGGTCGTTGTGAATGTTGAGGTGTCATGTTGTCGAGGCTTTTTGCACGGGAACGCCTACTCTACATCTCATTAGCGAGAGTTGCGGAGGTCCTCTGTGACGATGTTTTTTGCGCTTGCTATCGCGGGTTAACTGGTGCTGTGAGCTGTAAACACCAGCTTGTAAATTGGGGAGGTACATTTATCACGACTTTGGCTGCGATAAATACCGTTAATTCAGCTATAGTTCCTTGTGAATATGCCTCATAGTGTTCTGCTGACTATTTCAGTATTTAACCAGCTGCTTCAAGGTTCTTTATTGACTAAAATAAATGTATAGCATTTCAACTGTGGATTCTCCTTTTATTGTGTTTCTAAAATGTAAACGGTGAAAGGTTGCTATTAGTTACTGAGTCTTTCCCCAAACTATTTACTTCTTACGTAACATGATGAGGTGTGAAATGTCTGCCTCAGGCAGTGATGTCAAGAGTGGCCTTTAGGTTGGTTAGCCTCGCCAGCTGCGGCCACTGTTCAGACCTGTTGGTGTATTTTATCTTTTTTTAAACAAGTCTTTAATTTTTTACAGTCTCTTCTAATGACCCCAGTTTATTTATTTTGTAATTTGCATTTATTTATTTAAATACGCTGCCCAATTTCTTCTAGAAAATTTCTTGATCAAATGTTTTTACAATCAAATTCAGTGTTCAATGTCATGAAAAGGCAGACGATGTTATTTAGAAATTAATTGGTTTCAAAAGAAACAGATGGACCAATATTTTCATGTAAATAATTTCCTCATAAAACTATATAAAATAAAGGCATTTACAAAACAGGTGTGCTAACAGTAATTAAAATAGCAAAGGCAAGGTCACGCAGCGTGAAGCGTTTAAAAAATGGCTGCAATTAAAAAACAGCAATTTATCAGCTCCCAAAATAAACAAATTTACCAAATAGCATTTACAGATCCGGGAAATAAAAAAAACACCCTATGAGACAAAAAGCAGAGATACAATTCAAATTGACTACAGTGATAGTTGAAACCAAGTCCAAAAAAATAGTTTCTAAAATAAGGAGGGGAAAATGATATCTTATCATTTTGTAACTTTCACGTCCGTGGGTCCTGAAGTGACAAGGACTGCACCTCCTACCTGGGTGCCACTCACACAAAATGAGAAGATGCTTCATTTTCATGTGTGTGAAAAACACAAACCAGCTCAAGACTTGCTTCAGTTCTTAATGATAAAACGCCAATTGAAAAGGTTAAATGTATACTTTATCGAATAGTGCACGATATTTAAAAAAAACATGTCAGTCCAATAGGAGGTTTGTAACAATATCAACACAACCATCTGTCAGTTAAAAAAACCAACAGCTCAAACTGTCTCCCAACGGAAATGCCAAAAACGAAGGTACTGAAATGGCGAAATTGTAAAAGCAAGAACCCCCCCCCCCCCCCCCACACACTCCTCGCCCGAACTACTACCTGCTCCATTGCATCTGAGGACATTTCTGTTCCTTAGTAATATCAAAATACTGAAAACACTTTTGTTTTTTAACATCTGCTTCACTAACAACAAAATGCTAATTATTATAAAAGAAAAAAAGGTTAAACTTTTAGCTGAGTGGATCCAGTCACTCTCCACTCAAAATATTCGTAAAAAATGCAAATATTTGAATTGCTAAGTGTTCTGTTAAAACTGAATGAATTGTGCAATCATACGACGTTGTGAAACACTAGGAGGCGCTAAGACACAGCAATTATGCAAAAACAAAACCTGAATAGAATAACTACCGGAATATTTTTAAGGACGACATATCGTGGAAGACTAATAGGTATCCAGTGATCACCCAGTGATGGCAGTTTAATAATAGAATTAAAAAAACACGGTGGAAGCTATGAACAACTCTCTTGAAAACCTGAATGTCTAAGCAGATTTTTAAAGGCAAATAGGAAGCAGTTCAAAAATTAACCAGACTAACTTCATGCTAAGCAGCTTAGAACATATTTTCAGGTATACATTTATTTAAGGATACTTAAAATTCGGAGAAGAGCGAGCGACATTAACTTTTAGGCACGTGGATCCCTTATCTATTAGTAAATATTTCAACTAGACAATCTATGTGATATTATTCAAATTTAAAATACGGCCACTAAGTCGTAAAATAGTTTACAAATAAATACTAGTCAATACCACACTTAGTAGTAAGATGCAGACTGGCTGTAACATCATTCACTCTTGCATATAGGCAGCATGCAAAGGGAAGCCCGTAACTGCTCCTGGTGAGGCATAGGCTAATTGAAAACACCGCCAAAGAGAAGGGAGTCGGTATGTTCATCTCCG
This sequence comes from Lissotriton vulgaris, assembly GCF_964263255.1. NCBI lineage: Eukaryota > Metazoa > Chordata > Amphibia > Caudata > Salamandridae > Lissotriton > Lissotriton vulgaris. Next base: position 1,407,507,832 of record NC_141685.1, on the reverse strand, counting down.
GCTATCAGACTCCATCTGTTTTTGGATACCAAGGCTTGAGCCTCATTACCCAATACTCCCTTTGAATTTTTTTAAGTTGTCATTTTGTCTTCTTGGTGATCTCTGACACATTGTCACAGGTGTAGCGGTTCACAGGGTCAGTGCTGTGAATACCAGTGGATAGCAGTCAAAAGGGTCTGCAGAAAAGTCAAGAAGTAAATTGAGCATTGGGTTTTTCTTTTGATCAAGAGCTTTGTAGAACTTCTCGCTGAGTTTGTGGAGGTGGTCATCCAGCATCTCAACGCCTAAATCTCTGTGGAGGTCTGCTGTTCTTGTGAAGCGAGGAGCAACGGTTGCTATCCGAAGGGCCTTGTTCTGTACTTCTTGCAGAGATTTCTGGTACTTTTCCTGGCAATCACTCTAAACCGATGAAGCATATATACCCATGGGACAAATAATTGCATTGACTGTGTGCACCTTGCTCCGGATAGTCATTGACTTAATCCTCCGAAGCGGGTACAATGCAGCCAGTTTGTTGATGTCTTCTAGTAAGTTTTCCTAATGCGATGTCTCCAGTTGAGTTTGTATTCTAGTGTCACCTCTAAGTAGGAGAGCTGCTGTTTTCCCCCTTTATTTCTTCTCCATTGAGCTGGATCTGTGGATGCTCTTCGATCCTCTTTCTGGTAAATAATGTTGCTGTTCTTTTACTCATGTTGAGGATCACCTGCCAGTCGATATACCTTCCAAAGATCCTAATAAGGGATGTTTTAAAGTTCTTTGACATTTCCTTTTCTCTAAAAGACTGGGAGATGACAGCAACGTCATCAGAGTAAAGCACAAGGTCTGTTTTCTTTAAGTTTGTGGAAATATCCTTTGTAAATAGACTGAAGAGAAATGGTCCACAAATTGATGCCTGAATGACTCCAGCAAGAATAGGGTGTACTGTTGAACACTCTTCTCATGCTGTAACATGGAAGGTGCATTCTGCCAGGTAGCGAGTCAGCAGGTTTACTATGTACCTTGGAAACCTCAAGCTTGCAGATCAGTTCTGTGTGCCATACTCGGTCAAATGCTTGGCTACATCCATGAAAACTACTCCAGTTGGATTAGATTTTAAAAAATCAGTTTATTTAGACCTTAGTCTATAAATGTTGCCAATAATACATCAATAATTACATCCTAAAATCAATACTAATATAAGGGTACTTAAAAGGCACATCATATCTAAATGTACATACAGCATTTAAAAGGAGCCCAGTTAATAACGATTCTCATACCACCCCCCTAGCCTCTTGCAGTTTATCCAGCAGCTCTTTTAAGGACTCCCATAAAACATTGGAGAGGAGTTGACCAAACGGCTAGGGCGGTCGACCTCGAATCTGGAGAACCGAGCTCAAGCCTCGGAAATGACGCTGAACATCCTGTGATTCTGGGCAAATCACTTAATATCCCCGTGCCTAACAAAAATGAATGTGTCCTCATGTAACGTAACTGGTGCTATGCAAAGCGCTCCGATACCCGATACCTGCAGCTCAAGTTCGCACTGTATAAAACACATTTAAAAATTTCCCTATTGCACATACAAGGTTAAGAAATCTCATTTATCAACAGACTGAGTGATTGGTCTGGATTATTTTTATTTATTTATTTAAAACCATTACACATTACTTCTTTAAGTTTCAAAAACATGAACAAGTACTTTACTTTCTATATAAAACATTGTCCTCAATTGGTCTCGATTGATAATCTTATAAGTGATAAAAGCAGGTTTAAGAAACTTTTTCCACTCCTCTAAAACCCACAGGCAATCCAATAAAATATGTAGCCCACTACATTTTACTTTCAGTCCACAAGTAAACAAGCCTTGCACATCTCTCATTGCTGTTTTTATCTTCATATCTAAATGACATGGATTTAACCTGACAGTAAATTTTAGCACAGCATTCCTAATCTTAGGGCTTGGAAGGGCCCCAATATAAGGGAACCTATCATCATTGCTCCAGCTTTTAACCAAAAACTGGGTAGACTCCAGTTGATTTACTGATGTTAAATCCATGGCTTAATATATCCATTGCTCTGAAAAGTTGATAATTTGTCGAATATTCTTTCCCTAACCCAAACTGCTCTTTGGAGAGAACGTTTTTGCTAGATGCAAAGTCAATGAGACAGGCTAGAATTATCTTTTCAAAGAGTTTTGATATGCCATCTATTAGACTTATAGGATTGTAGTTTGTAGGAGCTCCTAGTGACTTGCCAAACTTTGCAAATACAATTGAATGCTTCTTTCCAGGCTTTAGAGAAGCACTGGTACTGGATTCTTGCATTGAAAATCTCAGCAAGATGATCCATTGCTGTATTTTGGACCATCTAGTTAGTTAGTCTATCTCTTCATTATGACTTGCCGTGTTTCAGATTCTTTACAAACTGAGCAGTTCATCCCTTGAGCATTCCTCATGTTTACTGCTTCTTTTTCCGGTAAGTGTTCCAAGTGATGCTAGGTGACTTCTTCTACTTCTGTTGTCAATTTGCTGTCCTGATTAGGTTTGTAGTATTCCACTAGTGTGTCAGCAAGGACCTCAGTATTTTCTCGGTTGCTGCATGCCAGGTGAATCTTGCCTTGTATTGGAGGGTTTGGTTCCTTTTGTTTCAGTTAAATGACGGGACATTCTCCAGAGAGAGTTGTCAGAATCTTTCAGGTTAGCTGTAGCAGCTTAACATTTTTCACCTCTTTACTGCCTTATTGGTGTTTTCAGCTGTTTTGTGACCATATTGAATTTCTTCAACTAGTCAGGGATGTGATACATATGCCACTGTCTTTATTTTTTGTTTTTGTCAGCTATTCACTGCTGGATGCCTGTAGGGAGGTCGTGATTGGAACGTCATTGAGGTTTCTGTTGAGGAACGTTACATTCAATAGTCTTGTGGGCTGTGAAGTGGTTTACAATGTGTTCAATGTCTACGATGGAGTATAAAGGACCAAGAACCAGTGTTTCACCCAGGTTTCTCTTGTAGAGACTCCAATCTGCTTTCTTGAAATTGTATCTGAGACCCTGTTGGTAATTTCGTATTTCATCTCCAATGGTGATCAATACAGGGTTATGGTCGGATGTCAGTTCTCTTAAAGTCTCCAGCTCCATAGAATGGGAAAGGTTTTTCATGATGAGGATATCCGAGACATCTGGTTTTGGACTTGCTGTGCCGTGATAGTATGTTGGATGACCTGGACCACTCACCACAAAGAACATCTTTCTTGAATGCACGAGAATAGCATGTCCTTTACTGGTTGCAGTCTGAGAGTTTCAGCACTGGTGATGAGTATTAAGGTTGCCTCCAATTATGGTTGGGATACTAGCGTCCAGGCAAGCACCTATGTCACTTGCACATAGCTTTATTGGGTAGAGTAGGCAGCAATCAAACAGAGTGTGTCTGGACCTTTATACCAGCTGCTTCAATGCTGCCTTTTAGTGGTAGTGCAATCTCATAATGCTTTACTTTTGTGTTGATAATCACAGCTGTTCCTTTTCTCTTGGCTACAGCTAAGCCTTCTGTGCGCCACACTTTGCAAGGTCCAGCATCTGAGCCTAATGGAAGATGGGTCTCAGAGATAAGCGCTGCACTCATTATTATTATTATTATTAATCACATTCTTAGTTTCCATCAGACCCATGAACTTATTAGTTTTCTTTTGAATACTGTTTGTATTCCACATCAAGAAGACAGAGTTCAGCTTAGTCTTGGCTGCCATGATGGTTAACTTCCTCACCATGAGAAAGCCTGGCGACGAGGCTCTTCACTGTTGTCACTACTGGGTGGATATTCATCTCTTCAACTACCATTGAGATCTTTACGATGAGTTAGCACTACTCATTTCACAATACGCGAATGGGGTGCTTGATGATGAAGGATTGCCTTTCTTGGGTCTTGCAACAACATCTGCGTAAATCCTTCTTTCCATGCATGAATGACTATGGCCGCTTGTTGGGGAATGACTAGAGATATGACTTGGGATCCTGTGTACTGTGCCAAATTTCTGGTTGTCTATCTCCCACTGTCCATGGTTGCTAGATGATGGCAAGATACCTTTGGTTGTAACTGTGGTATTTGCTTCCAAAGTTCACCCTTCTTTGCTTTCTGCAGATAGGGACAACCTCAACAGCTTGCAGGGTAATTTCCTGTGCAGTTTGCACACGTCGCTGAGTCTGTATCTCTGTTTCTGGTGTATTGATTGGAAGTGGTTCCCTTCCACAGCATACACAAAGTGGTTTCTGGTGGCATTCAAGAGGTTGGGTAGGTGCAGCAGTGTGTGCCTTTCGACATAACCATTGCGACAGAGTGCACGCTCTCGTTTGACTCAATGGGATATATTTCTATATCCCATTGATTGGACCACCTTCAAGGTCCCACTGGTGGCACCACTTCATTTGATGTGGCCATCTCTAATACGCATACACTGTAACTTACCTTTTCTTTAGACCTGATGAAGCACTAGGTGTAGAGCGATTCAGTGCCAATCGTTACCAGAAATTGAGAGGTAGGATCATACTCATTAGTATCCAGGATGGTTAGAATGTCAGTGGTATCCTGTACAGAGGAAGGCTAGTTAATAATAGTTTCTCTGAGAAAGGAGTCAGCAAATTGCGACAACGGCTCAAGTAGAGATTGTACCCCAGATACAATAGGACGTCCAGGAGGAGGACATTGAGCCTTATGAATTTTGGGTAAAATATAGGATGCTGGAACACACAGTGTTGGATTGATTACAAAATCAGCTTCTTTTGGGGTTAGCCATTTTTTGTCTTTAGCATTAGCCACCATCTCCTTAATAATACCCTGTAGCACAGGAACAGAAAGAAAAATGACTGTTCCATACAGGCTGGCGCCGGTACGAGCAGCATCCAGTATGCAGGCGGCAGGTGGTTTATTAGTGGAGATGGCTGCTGAGATCAACGGTTGCCGAGAAGATGAGGACGCCGGGCCTGGCAGTGAGTCTGAAATGCAATGGGTTAGACTGGTGGTTGTGATGCCATGTTGGGATCTGTAACTCTAACAAATGTGGGTGGGTTGCCAATGGGTCTGTTTTGACCGTAAGAGGGAAGCGTGATGTTAGTTCTTGCCAGATCCCTTCAAGGCTCCCGATTGCGTTTTGAATCATGAGGTCCCTTGAAATAAGAAAATAGAATCGAGGAAAGAGCTTATTCAAAAACAGAGAGGGTGACAATGTTGCATGATAATAGTTGTGTTAATATGCACATATCTACTTCCAAGAGTTTGGGACCTTTTGGTCTTCTGTGATTTTTATCGGTGACTGGCTGGTAGGATTCTACCTGGCAACATCCGAGTAAATATACCTTACATAAAGTATTGGAAGGCGTAAACTGTGTTGATTGAACATAAAGATATACATATCTATGCCACTTGCCTTTTCTTCTTTTTATCTCCTGTTTTAATAAACATTCTACAGGTCTGTGCATCTTTGAGCTGGAATTGGGTCACTGTGCTCTGATGAAATTGTCACAAAGTAATTGGCCATGCAATTTGTTGGCCGTTCAGGTTCAAATGGTCTAAACATGACATTGTTGTTTTAAATGAGTACGGACACTATCAAAATTAAAGACAGGTGTAAAGTGCTTCCGCAACTCAATTTTAATCTTGTAGGAGAGCACAATTAGCCTCTTTTGTATAACGGGGATCTTTAGTTCCTAGTTTTTGATTTGATGTCACTTTATTTTTAAACCCTTTTTCTTCAAACTACACATATTTGGGAGTTTGGTTACATTTCCTTTTGTGTCAGGAAAATGCCAATGTGGCACAGTGAGCTAACTGGTGAGTACCTACCAGTAGCTCTCCCGGTGTTGCTTTCGTGAGGCACTTCCTTGAGTCACCTCACTTTTTTAGACCTGCATAGTTGTCAAAGGTTTGTGGGTTTCCGGCCTGTTATGAATGGTTTTATATACAAAAATTACACACATGGGGGTGTATGGCTAAACAGCAAACCCTGTCCCACAGAGAAAGAAATGGTGCGACTTTCCCTCACAATTCCAACTTTTATGTGCAATATGTAACCATAGTTTTTTTCTCTTTCCCAATTTTTTTATAAATGATAGATTTACCTTTGATATTTGATTCACTAGGTTTCAGTTAAAGTTGCTTTATAGGGACCATTTTCAATCCTATGTGAGAAAGAAATGTCTTATAGTGCATTTTCCAGACTAAAATTGGGCTATCTCTACAAGTTTGCCTTAAAAATTGGGCCTTACCGATCCTTCCAAAAAAAATTGTGTTTGGAAATACATTCATGTTGAACCTGGTCTGACATTTATAAAGCTTGTAAATTTGGTAACCTACGCATAGACTAGACCCCTTCTCCAGTGGCGTCACTAGGGTTGGTGTCACCCGGTGCGGGTAACTCGTGGTGTCACCCCCTCACGACTTACCACATGGACCTCCTCCCGTGGGCCCTCTCCTAAAGGGGTATCCAAAGTAGGCCCACGAGGGTCTGATCGAGGCCCTCCTGGGCTAGAGTGGCCGCCTTTCAAGCTGAAGAACCAGGTTCGAGTCTGGCGGGAGGTTCAAACATCCTGTGATTCTGGGCAAATCACTTAATCGCCCTGTGCCCCAAAAAATGAATGTGCCAGTCTGTAAACGCAACTGATGCTCATGTAAAGCGCTGATGCTCATGTAAAGCGCTGATATTTTCGGGTCGAGTTTGAGCTATATAAAACTGCACAAAATAAAATCGAGGCCAGAATTTCCTTATAATCACTATGTAAATATTCCCCACTTAATTCACAAGGTCCAGTTCACAACACAAACCCATTTGGTGAACCCTATCAAATGGATAAGGAGCAGCTATCTCAGGAGACGAGGTCTTGGAAACTTTGGGAACACGCACAACTTTAGAGTTTATGGGTATACGGGTTCACACACAAACCTGAGTGCTTGTAGATTTCAAGAACACTCACAAACCTGAGTGAGGGCTTGTAGGTGTTTGTAAACCCCTCCGTGACTAATTCATCACACCTTGGGAGGATTCAGGGATTCACTCCTGTTATGGATAGTAGTAAATCTGTTTTCATGGTGAAAATAGGAAGGAAAACCCTCAAAACTGGTGTGGCTATAGGAGAAGGAATATCGCCACTGATAGAAAAGGAGAAGGAATATCGCCACTAATAAAAATGGTTTCCTCATGGCGAAAAAAAATAAAATAAAAATGCAACTTTACTAATGCAATTGCATTTACACATGAACAGGTGTACAAGGTGTAACAAACCTTACGAGCACAAACCAAGAACTGGTGCTAAAGTCGCCCAAAGAGCGCTCTGCTGCCACACTAACGCGAAGCATATTTTAAATAATAAGGCTAAACCTTTTCCAGCAGTACCCTTTGGAGAATTGTACATTTGGAGAATTTGTAAATCTGCTCGAAAGCCTAGTAGTAAACCCACAGGTGCAGATTTACAGAGCTGTTTTAGAACCAGGCTCATTGAATTTACATTTCATGGATGTCCTGAGAGTCCGGCTGGAGTACGGTCCACGTGGACCAACACTGGACACCCACAAAGATGAATCCAAGTCAATAGTCAAAGTTTTGGGGGTGAGTATGGATTTCCAGTATTCAGACTGCATGGCAAACCCCATTACAACATAGGCCTTTCTTTTTGCTTGGGTGACGCATACTTAATTGTGAGACTCTGGAAGACTTTGCAAAACTATTGCAAAAGCCACCAAGATTTCTCTACCTTTCATCCATCAGCTATGGCAGCCATCCACAAGTGATGAAAGGTGGAGCAGGTCAATTTTGACGTACTTGAAAAGATGTCTCGCATGAGGTGGTACACGTGAACTCACTTGCTAGTCAGAAAGGTGGTCAGTAGATTTCCAAACACGGGCCGAGTCAACATTATTTAGTGGCTACAAGTGAGCTTGACATGTTGTCTCACAGAGCCACAATTAAAGTGTAAAGGCCATATGGTGGAAAATTTTCACTAGTGAAAAAAGTACAAGGTGCAATTCCGTGTGAAACACAGTAACACTTTTGCTGTTTGTGTAATGGAGTAAATATAATCTGTTGCCTCAGTGCAAAATGTGTATCAAACTGAGTAAGAAGGGATAACAAACATTTCTTCCAGTTTACAAATGTGAAATGTGGGTCTGTTTTGAGGCAAAATCTGTTTTTTCTTTTTTTGTATTGAACAAATAGTAAAATAAGAGCACAACAAATCCACTTGTGTTTTAAAAAGTGCAATTTATGAATTACGATTCCTTTGTTAAAAAAAATGATACGACTCAGTTAAGATCATTAAGTATTGCATGCGTTGCCCATGGTTTCGCAATCCAGCTCCTTTTTCGGCTGGTTCAAAAAATATTTTTCTGGAGTGAACTGGAGCAAAATAGAAAGGCATCTCTCAGAAGTCAATCACAGCCAGGCATGTTTCGGATGGTTAAACAATGAAATTTAAAAAGATATCTCATTGGGACAATAAAACAATCAGACACAGACACCTCTTAAATTCAACAATATCGTCCTCTGTTAGTTCCGCTGAGGGCTCGTCCTGCTCGTGGTTTCAGAATAATGAAGCTTTTGGGAGACGACACCCAATCGACTACTATAGCCTGACCTCCAGCGAGCAAGATATGAAAGATGAAAACAGCCATGGTAATGGATTGTATTAGGAACTGCGTACAATTTGCTGGCGTCATGTTTGTATTTTACCATTCTATACAGCCCGTGAAGAACATGGGTCACATTAGTTTGTCCCGTATTTTGAGTTACCTGACCGAGCAGCAGTAAATACATACAATGCCGCTGTAAGCGCACCTCCCCCCCCCCCCCCCCCCCCCTTCGAGGAATTATTGTGCTAGTGAGGGCCACAAACACAACCATAAAACACATTTACGGAAACTGCGTCCATGGGAACAATAGCTTTTCTGAAAAAGAAAGTTCAGCAAAAACACTTACGCGGAAACCAGGCTCTCATTTTCTTTAGATTGATGGTGTCACCCCCATATGATGGTGTCACCCGGTGCGGTCCGCACCCCCCGCACCCCCCTAGTGACGCCACTGCCCTTCTCCCATCTGGGAAATGTCTCTTCATGAGACACAACAATAGAAACTGATTGTAAAGTTCAGGATAAGGAGTTTTTGTTTCTTTATGATTGCTGACCTAATCCTTTTTTCCTGATAAAAAGGGTAACTCCCTCCCTAACACAGATATTTCAGCACAGTTATTTAACTGGGGAGTTTTGTTCTCTCTTTCTCACCCTAGCAGTGAGGCGTTAACAATACGCAATTGTCCTAAGTTAATATGGATAATTTTAAAGTCTTTAGTTTTTTTTGATGACCAATTTAATAAGTTAATTAACGGTCCAGTTAAAACTGTCAAAACCATAACCGCAACCAATACCAATGAAGAACAGTGGAAGGAGTTATGGAATCTCAAGCAAAAGGTTATTAGAACAGAATTACACTCTGATTTCTTGATTGAGTACTGTAAGAAGGGGATAATCCCCAAAGGACTACAGGTTAAGAATGAACCCAGTTTATTTGTGAAAAATGAAAAGTTCATTGAGACATGGACTTTTATAGCTAACAGGTGTAGTAAGGATTGGCTATTACTAATTATAGAGACAGCTCAAGCCACCCTCATTATTGAAAAAGAAGAATTAGATGAATTGGAACAAAAATTGAAAGATAACACCTCGCTAGATGATGCAAAATTGAAACTGGAGGAAATCCAAGGGGATCTTAAGGGATATAAGGACTATTTGATAAATAAGAAAAGTAACACATTTAGTAAAGATTTGAGTCAGTACAAACAGGAGACAGTCTACCCCTATATGCAGAAGGACTACTATGATAGACAAAGGGAGGAATGGCCCTCCAGAAATAACTGGCAACCGAATAAACGCCAAGCTCCCAGGAAGGGAGTCACTTTCTCCGACACATCATACACTAGCAGTGATTCAGAGAATGAAATAGCACCGGTCAATCAGAGTGAAAAGGAGAGAGAAATTTCACAAAAACAGAGTAGAGAAAGTCTCCCTTTTTTAGACAGGCGCAAAGGGAATCAGAATCAGAACCCAAACCCTGGGGACGAGGGAGAGGATTCTACCAGACGAATCAGGGCCAACAGCACCCATACATAAGGACCAGGAGTCAGAAAACATGGGACTAACAGTCGAAACTAAGGCTCCAATTATCAATTTATCAAATAGGAATATGAAACAACAGGAAATCAGTCTATTAGAGAAAGGATTGGGATTTGCCATAGCAGGACCCCCAGATAGATTCACACTAGAAAGGGATCTACAAAATTTGGTGCGTAAAATTAGACTCCAGAAATACTTTGAGGGAAAGGAGAAAGCCCCCACGGATAACAAATCAGGCCTGCGACCTAAGTCACTGTGGACGCCCCTGAGCTCCATGGTGAACAAAAATGTGGAAATTTTTGAGAAAGTTGTAGAAAGGGGTTTGGAAGAAATTTTAGCGCAAAAGACCTGGGTAAAGAATAATCTGACATTAGATGAGAAAAAGGCCCTTAGGACTCTGGAAGACTGCAATGAGATTACAATTAAACCAGGGGATAAGGGGGAAGTTTAGTCATACGAGACACCCAAGATTATGATCGAAGAATAAATTTCCTATTCTCAAATCCTAATCACTATAAAAAATCAAGCATGCAAGAATGGTAAGACCTAGGGAAACACATTAAGAACCTCCTCCTCTTGGCCAAGGAGGATGGAGTAATTAATCATGAAGAATATAATTTCCTAAACAATGAAACACCATCTATTCCGGCAATCTATGGACTGCCGAAAGTACACAAGAACATCAATGACCCACCCATGCGGCCCATAGTGTCTAGCATCAACTCTTTAACTGAACCCCTCAGTAAGTATGTGGATACATTTTTACAACCATTAGTCACAGAACAACAGGGTTACATAAAAGATACCACCGATATGATCAGCAAGATGGAACATATCGAATTTAATCCCTGTACCCAATGACTGGTAACGCTTGACATAGAAGCGCTTTATACTAATATCCCCCAGAATGATACTATTAGAATGATCAAAAAGATGTTGCAGAATGAGAATGAGGATTTATCAGAACATTTCATATTTATTGTAGAATTTGTAGAATTGATTCTAAAGAATAACATTTTCCTATTTAAAGATGACATGTTTAAACAAACGAAAGGGACCAGCATGGGGGCTACCTGTGCTCCAAGTCTGGCATGTTTATACGTGGCAGACTTTGAAAACAAACATATATTTAATTCCTTAGCGCCCTTTTTTGAACACATCTCAAAATGGTCCCGCTTTATAGATGTTGTATTTTTCATCTGGCTAGGAAATGAAGGGGACCTGTTGGAGTTCATCACATGGCTCAATTTGGGAGATGAAAATTTGAAATTTACCTCGACATATAGCAATGAGGCCTGTGAATTTCTGGACATCAAAATAAAAAATGTAGAGGGTAGACTGGCGGTGGAGCTATTCACAAAACCATCTGACCGTAACACCATGCTTCACTATACAAGTCACCATCCAGCCACCCAAAAAAACAATATCCCATTCGGCCAGTTCTTAAGAGTGCGGCGTAACTGCACAACTAAAAATGAATATGACAAACATGCGAAAGTATTAACTAAAAAATTCTTAGAGAGAGGATATCCCAAGTCAATGGTAAGAAAAGCATATAAACGTGCCAAATATTATTTATTTATTTTTTTATTTTTTTTGTCCTCATCTGCCTTCCCCTCTGACGGAAGATACCAACCACCTTGCACGGCCTTACTGGCGTGATATGTGTTAATGGCGGGAGATATGTGTCGAGAAAGAAAAAGCCAGTTAGGGGAGCGTTCTTTTGACTCCATCTAGGTATGTTTCAACCTGCCGGACCTTGTTCGAAACTGTCCTAGCCCTTAGTCCAAAAGAGTAAAGATGGCATAATCATCGGACCCAGGTAAAAAAAAAAAAAAAAAAAAAACCCGGATCATCTCCAGTTGGTCAGGAGATCCCAAAATGCTAGCTTTCTCTTATTTACAGATCTCATTAGGTTTCTTTTGGATATCTCATATAATGAAGTAAAAAAAAACCCGGATCATCTCCAGTTGGTCAGGAGATCCCAAAATGCTAGCTTTCTCTTATTTACAGATCTCATTAGGTCTCTTTTGGATATCTCATATAATGAAGTAAGTCGTGCTAAATATTATAATAGGGACAGTTTGTTTGAACCTAAGATTAAACAAGAAAAACAGGTGAAACCAATTGTATTTGTCACCAACTTGTCATGTATCTCGAACAAATTAAAAAACTGTATAAACAGCAACTGGAAATTGATCAACGAGCCAGGAGAGGTCCCATTACCCACACCGATCTTTGCTTTTAGAAGAAACAGAACAGTAAGGAATTGTCAGGTTAAAACCTACCCAAATAATAACAAAAGGAACTGAATGAGGACTATAGATGGCACAACACCAATAGGCAACTTTGCATGTGGTACCTGCAAAAATTGCAATCTAATAATAAGAGGCCCCAGTGTAAAATATGGAAATATGACCCATACCCACAAAGCATTTTTTAATTGTAGGACTCAAAATGTCATTTATATGATCCTATGTCCCTGTGGAAAGGCATATATAGGTGAGACCCAACGAGAAATAAGAGTAAGGTTAAATGAACACAAGTCAGCCATTCGTACAAAGAAATTGACTGCCCCTCTAGTCACACATTGGATGGAAAAAGATCACCAGATTGATGACCTCAGATGGTGTGTCTTAGAAGTGGTAAGCCTGAACAAAAGGGGTGGAGACCTAACCAACAAACGTAAGAAAAGGGAACAACACTATATGTCGAAGTTTAGTACATACAAATCCAGACTCAATAACAAAGAGGAGTGGGAGAGATTACTATACCCCACGATTAAACGGAAAGAAACATCCAGCTACTGTAACAATAACTCAGTAAAGAAGAAAAGTAATGTAGGAGAGTCTTATATCAATTGTAATATTGAACCACTGAAAACTTTCTGAACCCGGTTTTAGGGTCATCGAACAAATAATGACTGCAACAACATCTTGAGGATGTAGTTGACACAGAATTATAGCATCGACATCGCCTTTGTATGCTTCTCAAAAAGAAGGGGTGAAAGGTAGAGAGGCATGTTGAATGAAACAATACGATCTGGGACAATGTAATGCTGTTAACAATGGCTGAACATTAGGAGGGTGAAACTTGTCCCATAATATGAGCCTGGATGCAAGAGACTCATATATTTGCACACATTTAAATACTTCTCACATGTAGATAGGGTTGATATCATTCATTTAGAAATGGCGGCCGCACAAAACGTAAACAGCCCAAGGGGTGCAACCGGGACCCGTAGTAACGTGACGAGGGAGACTCCAAAATAGTGGCCTACAGAAAGCTAGGGAAAACCCCTAAATAAAATCTGGAATGAATAGCAAAAAAGATACGATCGAAATGGGGTTTGTTCGACTACTACCAGGTATCAATACTAGTGACCTTTTGAGAAAATATAGAAACAGGGTTAATAACACTCCGAGAAGATCTAAAATAAAAAAATAAAGGGATGAGGATATAAACAGTATATCTTAACAAGAAAGTAGAACCTATGAAAAAAAACCATGATAAAAACTCATTACAAAATGGCCGCCGTGTTTACAACGAACACCGAGGTCCAAGTTCGACTAGTACTAGTTATCATGACTAGCGAATTTCCAGTAAATTGCAAATGCCGGGATAATAATATCCTGAAGAGGCATATTATGAGAGAAGATGAGGAGTATGAGTAATCGAATAGAATATTCACACAATAGTGTACAAGTTAAAGACAACACTAAGGTAAAAACCCACTATAAAATGGCCGCCGTGTTTGCAATGAGCACAGAGGTTCAGTCTCAGGATACAGACAATGAGGCCAGGTGCGAGCAATTATCCAATTAAGGGGGTATATAAACTAGCGATCTCAGAGAGGGAGTCATTCACAGAAAACGCATGAAGAGGGAGGACGCCGTGCAGATCAGCTACCACAAACAAGTAAGGAAAGTTTAGATAGTTGAACTTTGCAAAAGTAGCAACAGGCACAGAATACTGCCTTACTAGTGATACGTATATTGTTTAATATCTCTCCACAGTTGGCAGTAGATTGATAATACTCCATAATAGTGGTCCCTGATTTCATATTTAACAAAAGAAAAGGAGGAAATTAACTCATCAGCAGACCACTACTTATTAAGTGAAGGTAAGATCGCCCCGAAAAAAATGAATTGAGCAGTATACATTGGGCGTAAAATAATTTTATAAAAAATTTTTTTTTTGAATTTTAAATCGCAAAATTGCTTTATAGAGAAGAACGATAAAAAAGCAGCAAGTGGTAGCTCCCAGAGGCTTCCCCCAAATTTCTCATGACATCAAAAGGAAGGATCGGTAAGGCCCAATTTTTAAGACAAACTGGTAGAGATAGCCCATTTTGAGTCTGGAAAAGGCACTATAAGACATTTCTTTCTCACATAGGATTGAAAATGGTCCATATAAAGCAACTTTAACTGAAACCTAGTGAATCAAATATCAAAGGTAAATTTTTCATTTATAAAAAATTGGGAAAGAGAAAAAAACCCAGCAAATATACTCTAAGTTCAGGAAATTTGCAAATGGGGCCCCTATTTTGATTTTCCTTAGTACACAGAAGAGAAAACAACAAACATCTTCTGCTGATATAACTGGAGGCTACTTGCTCCTAAGACCAAAAAGGTGTGCCAGGAAGAAAATAGAAACCTGGGTAAAAACAGTGTTCCTTGTGGGTGGAACTTTGTGACCAATAGAGGAATAGAAGTTTGAACTGCTCGTCTTTCTTTGCAAATTAATTGCAGCCCACTACAATCGTGTCCCATCAAGCAAATTGAGGACTAATCATCTTGGTGACAAGTGAAAAGTTGCTAGGTATGTTTTTTATTAATAATGCTCAGGTGTAAGATCTTAGTATAATTGGGAACTGAAGTAAGATACTCCCAATTAGGTCTAGCGGGGTTACCAAATGATAGGGGAAATGTAATAAAAATATAAAAAACATTCAATGTGCAATTGTCAGACTGAAACAGGATCTAATGGAATTTATTGTAACATGTCTTTTTTAGATATCATTGTAATGAACAAGTCCTGAAGAAGGTGCAAGATTGTCTTTGGCACCAAAACGCCGCGTCGACAGTTTGTTTGTTCTCTGTTTTTATAAAATATGCTACAGTGAGATTTTTTTGAACTATGCTGATGAGCAAAAGTTTAGAAATTCAAGTTTTTAAACTAAGCCAAACAATATTTTAAATTGGTCTGTGTAGAACAAGATGTATAATGTAAATGAGATAATGTATTGTTGTTTTTTTTTACCAAAATATTTTTATTAAATGAAAGAGAATGTTTAAAAAAAAATTTTGTTTGGAAATACATTCATGTTGAACCTGGTCTGACATTTATAAAGCTTGTAAATTCGGTAACCTGCGCATAGACAAGACCCCTTCTCCCATCTGGGAAATGCCTCTTCATGAGACACAACAATAGAAACTGATTTAAAGTTCAGGATAAGGAGTTTTTGTTTCTTTATGATTGCTGACCCAATCCTTTTTTCCTGATAAAAAGGGTAACTCCCTCCCTAACACCAATATGTAACCAGGCCTTTGTATATTGACGTTATTGAGTGGAGGGCATTCTGGTTTACTGTCCCTCTTCTGTTCCCCTTTTGAAATATAAGCTTTGTAACTATTACAAGCACAACCCTATATGCCGACAGGACACGGGTAAGTATATTTATCTATCTACACAAAATGTCACGTGGGACTCAAGTCAAGTCTAGAGAGCTCATCTCTATGTATGGGGGTTCTGTCATTTACTTAACCTCATTCAATTCTAACTTGATTGTATAGGAACATTACTATAGAAAGTACTGTGCTGGACAAAGTAAGAATTTCAGTCATACATGTATTGTATTACAAACAAGGTGAGTAAATGTGAATGCATAGTACAGACAGCTCAATTCTCACATGGTGATTATATTTACAACATTTAATACACAGAGACATTGTTTAATACCCACTGGTTTTGTAATGTTCTAAGTTCAAGTAAAAATAGGGAAGTTCCAATGAATTTGCAGCCCCTTTTTTGTTTACTGGTTGGGGGGGGGGAGATTTATCGATGTTACACCCCCAAATTATTTGAGAAGTCTCCTCAGGATGTTGTCATCCAATTATCACACCTGTATAAATAGGGAACAAAGAGTGGAAGACCCTAAGTACCAGCACTAAACACACTTAGGTGCAAAAATCAAACTAGGGTGGTAAGCTACACCTCTACAGTTACTCACCACCTTAGTGTAGGTGGGATAACAATCTGTCAACCATTAATTCTAGGACAGAATAAAAATACCAAAAAGTATTCCTAGCAGTTTATCAACAATTTTCCCAACTCCATGTATTCACCACTGTGAAGGCAAACCAAACTCCTGGGATCATGTACAGGAGTGGCCGGGTACACCAATATCATATTCTGTTGCTTGAGGCCCAAAATGTGGTGTACTTGCACTCCGTACCAAACCTTTATTATGGTGGTCTATTTGGCATGAAAAATATTATTGCGATATTGGAAAACATGTATAAATCCATGCTGACCATTGTCGCCATTCCACTGCAAACACGGATTACTGATACTCTAAACTAATATGATAACAAATGTAAACACAGATTGGTGCTTCTCCCAATTATCACTTTTGAATTTAAACACACAATATATAAGCACAGAGGCTTACAACTCAGAGGATTTCATGGTAAACTCAATTACATCACGATTGCACCCGTCTAACCGTTTCATGAGTCAATACACCATATCACTGCGGATACAACATTGAGAGAAAAACCCCATGTATTTATGTCAAAGCTAACTAACAAAACAAAACATATAAGTTGGATAACAAGCACAGAACGTGCAATTACGTACATATGGGAGACCTTCGTGCTCTTCGCTACAACTTCCTACGTGCTTAACCGATGCAGAAAGAAAACGCAGCAGACTTTGCCCTACTAGCTCTAGTCATATCAGCTGAATACTAGCGTGCTAACCTCAAAGCCGCCATATTGGAGGACCGTATTCTAAATAACCTGCAGTTAACTCAGACAGGATTGAAGAAAACCACATACCTTCATTGCTATTCATTACTTCACTATTGCAACATAATAAAGACCTCATTTAAAAATATTTGCCGCTGTGTCAATAGCCCCTGTGAGTCGGGTGGTATCCAAAGAAAAGTCTAAAGAACAAGACAATGCATTCAATGAATCTGGTATACTTAAAAAATGGTTGTAAAGCGAAACAAGATCACTAAATGTGGGTCACTGCCTAATATATATTTTGACATGATAATGCCCTCATTTGGAAAAAACCATCGCCACTGTGCTAATGAGTCCTGTAAAGCAGGGAGACACCCCTAGTGAAGTCTACTAAACAAGCCAACGGAGTCAATGATTCTGGGATACTTAAAACATGGTGCAAAGAAAAACGAGATCACTATGTGTAAATTACTGCCTAATCTCACACCAAATTGTGGTGACATAGGATAATACACCACAATGGTAATCCTACTTTGTGGTTTATTTAAATATAGTAAGAAGTGTAGAAACAATCACATGTCATGGGGAAATAAGAGATTGCAAATGGCTGGACCTTTTGGACAGAGCCACTAAGGGGTTTGATGATATTAATGACGTGCAGATTGTCATTTTCTAATTTTTTATATTCAACTGTCATTGTTTTGATGTATCTGATTTAGTTGTCAATGTTCATTCTGACTTTGTAATACCTACTTGTATGCCATAATGTTAAATTTTTTTCACATGAGATTGAACTATTACTGTCACCACAATGTGTGATTGTATACCAGTTTGTACACTTCTTACTACGTATAAATAACCCACATAGTAGGATAAACATTGTGATGTATTCCCCTATGTCACCACAACAATTTGGTGTAAGATTAGGCAGCGACCTACACATAGTGGTCTTGTTTCTCTTTACACTGTTGTTTAAGTATACCAGATACATTGAGTCCATTGATTGTTTAGTAGACTTGCTTGGGTTGTCGCTTTGATTTTAGGTATGCGGTTTTCTGCACCCTGACTGAGTCAAACGCAGGTTGTTTAGTATAAGGACCTCCAATATAGCGGCAGCGAGGTCAATGTTCTAGTATTCAGCCTGACACGAGTAGAGATAGCAAGCCAGCGCCTGCCTCGTCTTCATTCTGCATCGGGTGAGCGAGCAGAAAGGTTTGGCAAGGAGCACGGAGGTCTCCCACCTGTAAGTTATTGTATGTTCTGTGCTTGTCATCCAACTTGGACATGTTGGTTTGTCAGTCAACTTTGACATTAATACATTATGGTTTTCTCCCATGTTTGTATCACAATAATATTGTGTATTTACTCACAAAACAGTTTAACAGATATGACTGTGTGGTAATTGACTGTAACACCAGACACTTGGAGTTATAAGCATCTATGCTTATATATTTTGTGTTTAACTTCACAGGTGATAATTGGGATAAGCACCAATCTGTGTTTACATTTTTTATCATATTAGTTTAGGTTATCACGGAGTAATCCCGGTTTGACGTGGTATGGCACCAATGGTCAGCAAGGATTTATAAATATTTTCCAATATCGCAACAATATCTAGTGGAGCATTTTACATACCAAACAGACCACCATAATAGAGGTTTGCTATGGAGTGCAAGTTCACTACATTTTGGGCATCAAGCGACAGAATATGATATTGGTGTACCCCGCCACTCCTGTACACTGATCCCAGGAGTTTGGTTTGCCTTCACAGCGCTGAATACAATGGAGTTGGGACATTTGTTGATAAACTGCTAGGAATCATTTTAGGTCTTTTGATTCTGTCCTAGAATGAATGGTTGACAGATTCTTGACGTTATCCTACCTACACCAAGGTGATGAGTAACTGTAGAGGTGGAGCATACATCCTTCTTTACTTTTTTAACCTAAGTGTGGTTAGTTCTGGTATGTAGGGTCTTCCGCTTTCTGTTCCCTACTTAGACAGGTGAAGTAGTTGGATAACTACATCCTGAGGATACCCCTCAAATACTTTTGGGCTGAAACGTCGACAACCCTTCCCCCACACACACAATTGTTTGACATCTACAATTAACAAGAAGGGATTGCAAATTCATTGGAACTTCCCTATGTTTACTTGAATTTAGAAGATTGCACAACCATTGGGGTTTGAACAGTGTCTCTGTGTATTAAACGTTAGAAATATAATCAGCATATGAGCATAGAGTCATCTGTCCTACACATTCAAATATGCACACCTTGTTTGTATATGTATGAATACAATACATGTAAGATGGAAATGTTTACTTTGTCCAGCATATTACTTTCTATAGTAATGTTCCTACACAAACAAATTGAAATTGAAAGAAGTTAAGTAAATTGGAGACCACCATAGCTAGAGATAAGCTCTAAGGCTTGAATGAGTCGCATGTGACGTTTTCTGCAGAGTGATACACAGGCAAACTTCAGCGCCTTTTCTGGTGTGGTTGGACATGAGTTGGAATCCAACTTTGCGCACCTCCATTTGGTTTTCGTTTGCCATTCCATGTTGTCAGCTACATCAATAGGACGTGCACTGACTTCTCTTTTCATCCCTGTGAAACTGCTGGGGTGAAATAATCCTCTGAGTTGATTGGGAAGTTTCCAATTGTTGGTAATCGAAAATGAAAAGCGACACCCTAAGTGCCACGGGTGCTGTGGAGAGAGAGGGGAGGAGAGAAAAAAGGTATTTTATCTCAGTATACCAGCTCTTGTGCTTTCTCCTACAGTCTCCCCGGAATAAGCTCTACAGGCTTGTGCAGGTTGGTATGTGGGTGCTGATGTGTATCTGCTCAGCTCAATCACCTCAGCATTGCTCTGATCTGATTATTCATCAGCACCAATGAATTAAATGAGAATCAGTCAATAAGAAGAGGAGGAAGTCTGGCGGCAGCAGGTATTTTAACACCCCAACCACTAATCACGCCCGGGAAGTGATTTCACCAAACCTGTGGGGCTAGGTGGACCCAACGAGGAGCAGCACAGATGATGAAGCATGACACCTGCAAGGGTGTGTGAGGGCATTACATCCAACAAAATGGATGCCCAACTGTGACCTCTCTGAGACCAGTGGCACCACAACACTAGTGTGACTCATACCTTTCTTCTCCATTGTCTTGTTGTTGCTAGGTGGTAAGTCTCACTTCCCCGCTATATTACTGAACTCTCCCCACCATGACTGTCATGGGTGTACTATAACATATGCCAGTAATGGGTAGAGATCCCAAACACTCATTATAAAGAAATCCATAATCTTTTCTAGGTGACAGTCAAATCTGGGAAAGAGTGCATCCATCAAGACAAAATAAGTCCCATTCCCCAAGAAATATGCAAATCTCCATATCTATGTATTTTTCCATCTGCCAATCAAACAGCTATAAAAATGTTAATATTTTAGAGAAAGTCAAAATGCACAGGAGGAACAGAAATATGTGATAACACGTCTCCCTCATGTAGATTTACAGAAGCAAGTGAACCATAAACAAATTTGCAACAGATTCAGGCCTACCTGATTTACTTTTAAACAGGGTACACTTATTAAATAGTTCAAATTGTTGTAGAAATTGTGATAGAAATTGTGATACACATCCACTGAAGTCTTATCTTGAATTCACATTCTCTCAAAAACACAATTTAAAATCATAATATTAATTTCCATCAATGAAAATGTACTTTAGTTTTACATCAAAATTAATACAATATTGTTTCATAGTGAGATGTGTTAGGAAAAATACTTGTGTTTAGATGTTATGGTATGCCTTTATCACTGGTTACCAATGCTGAATTGACCAGGCATGTATCAACTGCTGCTCTGGTCCTTTGTTTTCGAAGTACCACTTTGTCTGCCAAATTGTACATTTGTGATAGACATTCCTAGATATGACATTCATAGATCTTCATCTTTCTCAAAAATCCCTACAGGAATTGCATAACTTACTGGCTTAAAGTAAATGCAACCTACAGGTCATATACACACACATACATAATATACATACATACATCTATATGCAACAGGTCTATTAAACTGACATGCTATCTTAGAAGGATTAAAACATGTAACCTTTTGATGACGCATCTCTAACAGGCAGTGCTTAATTTGGACAAAATTAACAGGTGCCCAACATTAATCTTAAGAGACTGCCACCCATTTCCAGCGCTGGCGCGTGTCTCTTCCACTGGTGGAGCCTGCTGCTCGCATGGACCCTTCCTACAGCTAGATTGCAGTGACCCAACAAAGTGAGTGAGTATGCTTTCGTCAATGGGGCCTTTTTGTGGGTTCTACAAACCCCATCACCATTTGGGGAAATTAGGTATTATGATTCACAGGAGATCTGATCTAGTATTCTTAAAGGTCCAGAAAGACTACACCAGAAGGACAGAACTAGCAGATGTCTTTCTATCTTCATGTACAAGTTACTCCAGAAAATAAAAACTCATTAAGCAACCTAAGCAATACTGTTTTATACTTTAGCATCTTTCTGACACACACACACATTCGGCCCAATGCCGAAATGTTGAATAGATAAATATATAAGTTCTCTTACATTATTCACACAGCGGCGTAGCTTTTAAGGGCCCTAATGCAAGCACAGAATATGGGCTGCTGCCCACTCCTGGTTAGTATTAAAACACAGGCATAATTGGGGTGCAGTGGTCCCCTCACACCAGTGAAGCACAGTACCACTGCACTAGCTGCAGTAATAAGGTCTCCAAGTTCCTCATCCTATATGTTTTTTCTTCTCTCCTCTCCTTTCTAACTCCATGCCTCTCTCATCTCATCTTCCCACCTTTCACTCTTCCTCTGGCCCATTCCTTTGTCTCGCTCGTCTCTCCCTTCTTTCTTTTCTTGCATACATTAATATTTGTGCATATGTTTTCCCTTTCCCTTTCTCTAATCATCATCACATGCTCCCATTCCGTTGTTTTTCCTCTTCTCCCTGTCCTTCGCCTGTTTGTTTTCTTTTATCACTTCCACCTTTCTTCTCCATTTCTCCCTTTTTCTCTACTTCATCTTCCCTGAAAAATAAACAGAGAGCTAGTCCACAGAAAAGCTCTGTGCTTACAAATTTGGCAGCAGCGGCATCTATAATTCCTGCAGCCAGTGTCCGGAAGGCTGAGGCCCCCTCTGAACTCTGGGCCCCGGTGCCCTGGCACCGGCTGCACCACTGACAGCTAGGCTCCTGAATTCACAGCCTGTGACACAGATCTTGATCTATGCACTTCACTTCAAACAAAATGTAGTTTCTTTAAGTTCAGAAGCCTCTTCTAGCCTAATGAGTGTGCCCTGTGTTTCAGGTCTTCTTGTAACAAATACAGAAACAGAGAAACAGTTTACATATCTTGATAAAGCCCGCAATTGCGGCAAAAAGTCTTAAATGCTCCATATTCATATCCCTTGTCTGTGGCTGGTAAACAAACATGAAACATCTGCATCAAACTAATCAAGCAAGAATATGACCTCCAGCTGAATACAGAGTGGTCAATTACAGAACCAGTCAGAATGAAACCACTTTCTGCACTGTACCTACTTGGGGCATCACGTGACCGACACTAACCATGTTCCATAACAGATCACACCTTGCGCAAACCAGCGGGATTGGACCACAACCCCCCTCCCCTCCCCCCACACACACACACACACACTCCCAGGACCTGTCCAGCACCCAGCCCAGAAACTTATGAAAAAGGCTGAAAAATCAAGGTCATAGAAATATTTATTTTTGGCATGATTAGTGCTAAGCACATGACTGTTTAAACAAAGGTGTTTTGGGTGGGTGGGTATTTGCTTCACAGGTACGGCCCGCCGACGTTGGTAGGAAGACTGAGAAGACAGCTACCCAGGGGCAACATGGGTTTTTAACCCATAACCCTTTCCTCCAAGTACCAGGACTTTGGGCCAAAAGTGACCACACATGGAGCATCTAGCAAAAACAGAAATGCAGTTGGTGCTTCTCTATGGCCGAAGCGCAAACAATGGCACCCCTCTAGGACTTGCAGGGGGCGCCTGCCATTGATGCTTACAATCTATTTGGACATATTCTGATATTACAAACTTCTGGGATTGGAGACCATGCTCTGCAGCCATATAACAGCAGAAGAATTCAGGGACTGGTGGGATCAGTTAGCCTAAATGACCTAGGATGTCACACACAGACCTGAATTCAAAAATGATTGATGGAACCAAGGTCAGGTGACCCAAATTAGAAAATACATTTTGAGAACTGCTAGTAGGATAGGAAGTAATGAAACAATTGCATCCATCCTAAGATTGGACAATACTTTAAACATCACTGCCAAGTTTCTTCTCGCGTCTCTTCTGCACTCACAGTGCCCTCTCTGCTCCCTGTCATGTTTGGTCGCTAGTTGTCGCTGGTGATCTTTGAAAGTGGAGGAGTGTTTCACTGGCCCTGATTTCCAGTGAGTGAAGTGAGGAAGCCAAACTTCACTGAGTTTTTCCCCCCTATGTCCCGAGAAAATTGTGAAAAAATTGATGTAAATTGGGAATATAAAGCACAATTTGTACGTGCATTGCCTAAATGCTTTAGGTTCTGAAATGTCACTCATGATATATCCTGTTAACTTCATGATGTGCCTTATAAGCCCGACACTCCCAAAGGGCAGACCCTATACCTTTCCAAATTTCATCCCATAAGTTAGAAATAATCTCCACTACGCTTGGGCAAGATTTTTGTCATTGGATTACCCCGTATGTCAAAAATTCTTTCCAGCATATGACACAGCTTTCCCCATTATGCCAAGAATTAAATACAATATGCCAGTGCAAGCATTTTGCCTTAGATGCTTCCCATATACCATGAATGTTGAAATATCTCATGGTCCCGTGCTCCTCTATTCATTGTGTGCTGGCTTCTGCCACCCACTGTAAAGAAGCTGGTGAAAGGCTTACGTTGGGACAGAGGCTCGAGGTGCAACTTCTACCTGCCGGAGCAGAGAAGGAACGCACTCTTGATAAAGATATCACCTCTTGCCGCCAACTTCAAAACGAGGGCCATTGTTTCTTAAAGAGGGAGGAGGATATATTACTCGCAGCCACTCGTCCCTGACGTGAGTAAGGCTAGCTTTTGTTAGCTATCTACTTGTCAGTACACACAAAACTTGAACCCTTCTCTGTAGACGGGTTCCATATTCCACCCCAATGCAGTCACCAGGGCCGGCCTTAGGCATGTGCAAGCTGGGCACCTGCACTTGGCCACCAAACCCCAGGGGCCACCATGCCAATATATATCCTTAATATAATAATCCTCTGAGGATGGATACATATTTGCGTGGCGGCCCCTGGCAAGGATTTGGCGGCCTCCGGCTCTGTTCCACTTCCAAACACCCTGACCCCCCCACCCCCTCTTCACTGGCCTCCGTGCTCCGCCCCGCCCGGACCCCGTCTTCCGGGGCCCCCTACCTACGATCACCCTGCCTAGGGCCACCATGAACCTAGAGCCGCCCCTGCAGTCACCCAATGTCTGCTTCACAGAACCAAGATTTAAAGAGAATCTGAAAACCCATGTTTTTTCACCATAAACACATTTCAAGGGAGTACAATTGAGAAAATTTGAATATTTTTCCATACAAGACGACCATATTATTTATTTCAGTACACTTTGTAACAAACTATCGCCATCTCTCAATGTGAAACATGCAGACGCACAAGACGCACAAGATGTGGTTCAGTGAGCATTCTCCAAGCATGAGAAGTTAGGCACTATCTTACCGGATCAAGGCTCTTGAATAACAGGATGTCTTTGCACGCCTCTTGCAACCGGTTTCTCTGGTCATCTGTTTTTGGATAAATGACCTGCAGAACACCAAGAACAGACACAAGTAAATATGTGCCTGCTTATGTTGGTTAACATCATTACATTGCTATGATGAAATTCTGAAGACCAAACAATCCGACAGATTTATGTAAGTGGCTTGAATTTCCCCTATGACTTTGAAATCCACAAAGACCATCTGTAAGAATCATGCCAGACTCAGTTTTAACCTCGTGTGTAATTTTGAGTGAAAGTCTGCTTCGGTGTACTGTATGACTCACAGGGATCGTTCAATTATGTGATTTTTAGATCTGGCACTGACCAAAATCTTTTCATTTTACTAAACTTCTGTGCATAATATACATACTAATAGGGATTTTCAGCCAGCCCTCTTCATTGGTCGGAAACTGTTGGTCTGTGATGTGTCGTTTACATATTTCTTGCACCCACTACAGCATACCACATGGGGCAACGGGTCAGCCCACGCCAGCCATTGGTCGACTTCACTGGCATGACGGCATTCTTCCTTTTCACAAGGAGCACATCCACATGCAAAGTAGGTTCTTTAACTTCCTGGGTCTACAATTACAATGTAAGCTTTGGCACCCCCAGTCCCCCGAAAAATGACTTACAGAGATGCTACTGACCCTATGGTTCAACATTTCTGAAGAAACATGAAAAGACGGAAAATTTTCTAGCAATCTCGGGAACCCTTTGTTAGCTGAGGGCCTCTGAGGAAACAAACTGTGAAAACCAAATATTGTAAGTAGTGTCTCACAGGAAATCCTCACACTTCCAAATCTAATCCATGCCCTCTCTATTTTCTGAAGGAAGCCCTTCCACTATAGAAAAATTCTACTGTACATGACTATGGAAGTGTCTTCCCAGTGTGTTCTTGTGGTTTGAGAGTCTACCATTTATTGCGGTATTATCTTTCTACCTGTGTTTGGTACTCGTGTGTAACATGCACCCGTCACTTTTTCTTGTAACACACTGTTTCCTACCTCTTACATTTGTTTATTTCCGATACCTGCACAAGTGCCACCATGGCCTACCTAACGTTTGTTCGTGTGCTTGAGGGCCCTCCATATATTGCAGTATTATACTTCTTTGACTTTATACGCTTTTGTAACCTGCACACGTCACTTTTTCCTCCAGTAATGCACCGTTTGCTACCTCTTGTATTTTGTTGTTTCACGATTGTCACTTTTGTAATGCACCGTTTGCTACCTCTTGTATTTTGTTGGCTTACGATTGTCACTATTGCTTCATTTAATGTAAAGTTTGCTTTTGTATTTTGTTCACTTGTAATGTTCTCATGTATCAGTTCTGTTCCTATTGTGAAGCGCTCTGACACCTTCGGGTAAAGTCCGCGCTATAAAAAAATGCACAAATAAATAAAAATCAGTTGAGACGGGGCAGACCATTGGACACACTCCGCTGACCTCTGAGATGGCTAGGAGGAACTTCTTTGTATCTTCCCCACATTACGCACAATATGGCTGAATGGAAATAGGCTGGGCGTGCTCAAATATGTGTTCCTTCCCTTGTAATGATGCCTTGTGAGATTGTCAATAAAAATATATCACAAAATCATAGGCTGACCTAGCAGAGACATTCTGTATGTTGGGGAAACGTTGTGTGACTATTATACACAGAAGATGACAGCGTGCGAATAATTGGCACCCTTAGTGTCTCCCTCTATTTTTGTAATACTTGGCACAGTGTAATCACTTTCTAAAGGCCTGTCATCTATTTTCTTATTACAAGTGCGGTTTGGAACACGTGCTCAACACCGGGTAATCACAGACTCAGTTTCCCACTCTGGAAATGGTTGGAGATTTTCTCCAGCAAATGGCTGCAAGTGAAGTAGCAGAATGCGACCCCCATGGAACTGACCCTCGATTCCGTGTCGTCCTCTTCTTCGTCGGGATTGTAGGCTTCAGCGCACACTGCAAAGAATGAAGGCACCAGTCAGGCACATGTGATATATCAAATTAAACAGCATCACTACTCAGACTTCTTACATACACCTTTATGCTGTCAATATGAAAATATCTATGCGACTTCAAGAGCGAAATGTTTGTAAATACTTTACTGACTTTCGTCTGCATTTAATCTATAATATCACAGTGCAGCTAATAAAATAAACATTTATTTGAATGCAGTGTTACCACGATCCGCATCTCTTAGTGATTCTCAAAAAGGGACTCGTATACACAAAGGGCTCACAGCGTAGACATGTACATCTCTCTGGCCCTCCGTGTGCACACACCTACACCTCCTCGATTCAGATTGCCTCAATACCGCTCAGTTGGCGCAGCAGGCCGAGTGCTGAGAGAGGAAAGAGGCTGACTTTCAACACCAAGCACCGGTAAAGGCGTAAAGCCAATAGGTCTGGGAATAATGTGCTAATGCAAGCACATTGAAAGATGGGCTTTATTGAAGGTTCTCTTGCAATTGATAAGTGCTGTTTTTGTTTCTTTGTTTAATGCATATTTTTTAAGTCAAATACTGGTCAAACAGCAAGGCGCCTTTATTTCAGTTCTTCTTTAGATTCTATGACAGAAAGAAAGGAAGGACTGTGTTGAAGGGTCTTGTGCTCTTGTCCCACCCGACGTTCATATCACGTAGAATCAAAAGACAACTCTACTTAAAATAAGGAAGACTTCCATATAGAGAGTCCTTCGTTAGGTCGAGCCTAGAGCCACCGTGCATGCGCTGCTCTGCAAGACCTGTTGTGGTGGAGTAGAGAATAGAAGCCCAACACACACTCTGACCATATTTGCCATTGTCTTGTGTCACTGTATGACCTAAATCCTGGCTTCTGATTCGTAAATAGGCTTGTTAGTCCCTCCTTAGTACCGCCTCCTCTTCATTAGTCACCTCCCATGGCGACTGGCCCCTTTACTTCGGTTGTTACACGGTAAGTGGTATTTTAGACTGTGAGCATCATTTTTTTAAATGAGGTTCTCCTCCTCAGGCATGACATTCTTTATCCCACCCGCCCTCCCTGCTGTTGTCCGTGTCTTCTCCTCCACCCCTTCGTCCTCCCTCCTGTTGTCCGTGACTTCAAAATCCACCCGCCCTCTCTCCCTCTCGTTGTCTGTGCCTTCTCCTAATCCCCCGCCCTCCCTCCCATTGTCCGTGATGCCAACCATTTACAATGCAATAGGTCTCCCGTAAATGCGAGAACTATTGCATTGTAAATACTTGTTTTTAAGTCTGTCAGCAATGGAAAGCTGCCGGCAGGAACGAGTAAACTGGGAAAGAAGGAGGTCAATTTGGGGGGATGAGGAGCACACAGGGGAATATGAAAGAGCGGGGAGGAGGTGGAACGAGAGGAGGAGTGAGGAAACGAGGAGTACACGGGAAAACAGAAGAAAGGAACAAGAGGGTTTGGTGGGTAGAGGACCAAGAAGCACAAAGAAGAAAAAGGTACACTCAGGGAGAGGAACAATGAGCTGCACACAAGGGAAGGAGCCAGTAGGAGTCGTGAGAGAAGCCAGCTGTTGTGAAGTAGTTCCTAATGCAGTACAATAAAAACACTATAACACCCAATAACTTTCAATGAACACCAATAGCATCAGGTGAGAGCTAATTACTCCTCTGTGCTGAGCCAAGATGTGATTGACAACATTTCAAGCAAATGGATGAATGAGGATGATTAGAAAAAGCCAAGGGTTAAAGGGGATGGACCCAAAGCCCACGTTAAGCATATGGTAAATGAAAGACCTGTAGAGGACTGAGAGCTCCAAGTTTTATTTTGGAGCTTACTACTGGTGTTGTTGGATTATTTCTCTCTTCTTCTATCGTTCTCCAGTTTATGCTTCTTTCTCTCTTGCTTTTGGTCAAAGCCTGATGATGAAAAATAGTCCTGGTTACCAAATATGAGTGCTGGTGCCCACCTCCTGCAACCACCAGCAAACATAAAGAACTGTCTTTGTGTGCATCAAAGGATTGTGACAAGGATTCACAGCCCCTTAGTGGATGGTCCAATTCCACACAGTCCCAGCAGTTGTCATGAGAGTCCCTGCTTGTAAGCTGGGCGGGCCAGCGCATGCAAGTCACAAAACTGCATTTTATAGCAGCCTGTGAAGGACCCATGAAGTAGAAAAACCTCTGGAAGAGTGTGGAACACAGGGAGGTCACTTTAGATTGCAGAAAAAAAGTGAGACTTACATGGCAGTCAGTCGTCTTTCCCAGTAAACTAGGTACAGGGGAATAACATCTGGGCAATACCTCAATAGCGATAAAACACCATTAACAAAAGGCAAATTCAAGCACACACAGATAATTGTAGGGATGTAAGAAGATGGGGCTGTCAACACCACAAACTGAAAGCTTTGAGATTTACATTTTATTAAAAGTCGCAGCTATTTAGCCGGCTAGCAGGTAAATAGTGTATTTTCTCTGCAATTTACCTGGCCGTTGGTTAAATCGGAGAGATTATTTACTGTTAGACCGGAGGCACCGCAGATGACAGAGAATCTTCATTATTTACCCATCCATTGGCCAATTAATAGAGATTATGCATTGTTTGTCAAGCGGCCTGGCAAATAGCAAGCAAACTGAAGTATTTGTATGACTGCTGGATAAATAACAGAATATGTATTTTCTGGCTGTCAGCCATGCAAACAGCAAAGAAACTTTACTATTTACCTGGCCTGTGGCTAAGTTACAGACATTATGTACTGTTTGGACAGGGGTCAAGAAAGCAGCAAAGGAACTTCGCTATTAACCCGGTCAAGGCTACATAGCAGCAGTGGCTCCTCCGTTAGGGCAGAGAAGCTTCACCCCATTACTGAGAGCCAGCAGATGCAAACATGAAAAATAAAATCATAATTAAACAATTTCATTATAATTTTATTTTTCCTCACAAAGCCGAGTCATGGTGCGGGGCCATCCTTACGACAGCAGCAAGGATGGAGGAGTAGTGGTGGGCACTGCAAGTGCGCATGTCGATTTAGCCGGCTGTCTTAGGACAGCCAAACTAACATGCGCACTTAGATTTTTCCAACCATAACTATGTTGCACAGCTGGGTGGAGAACAGCAGACCCAGGCTCCCAGCCCCTGTGGGAGGGCAACACCAGCCCACAGAGACCAATCCTGGTGCTTCTCTCATGTTGGGTAATAGTTTTACCAGCATAAGAGCTGAATCTGGATTGGTGCAGGAGAGACTGGGAGCCTGTGAACCAGCAGTAAAGAAGCAGAAGAGCACAGAAGAGGTGAGGCGGCAGTTAAGTTACCTTTTATTTTTTTGTTACTATCCCCAGAGCAGCCTCACCACTTTTCGCTGACTGCAGCCGCCACTGCTAAATAGCAAACATGCACTAATAATCCTCCTTATTTGCAAAGTAGCATGAAACTTCACTTTTTACCTGGCTACTGACAAATAGAACACATTATGTACAGTTTGTATAGTTGCCAAGCAAATAAGTAAAGACACATCAATATTTACCAGGCTCCTGGTTAAATACTAGACATGTGGTATTGTTCTGTGGGTGGCTGTGCAAATAGAAAATAAACTTCAAAATGTAACTGGACAATGTCTAAATAGCAGTCATCGTGTACTGTTTGCCCAGCAGTCTTGCATATAGCAAAGAACCTTTCTTATTTACCCAGCCTCTGACTAAAAAAATAAATGATGTATTCTTTGACTTGTAGTCATGTAAATAGCAAAGAAGCTTCACTATTCACTCAGCTACTGCATTTGGGTCCCTGTGACAAGTGTCAAAGCAGATGCTGCCCAATGAGAGGCTTACCTAGTAAAGTCAGTACCAGGGTAAGATGTAAAAGGCAGACAGCAAGGTTACAGTTGAACACAAGAACAAACACTGCCACTGGCTTAAGGAAATCAGTAGAGAACTGGGCTGTGCGGCCAACTTCTGCAGGTGGGACGGCAGGGTCTAGAGACAGAGTCTACCCTAATTCTGATCTTGGTGACGTAGTGGACTGTGGTACACTGCAAGTAAACAAGTAAAGTGCCACTCCCAGAGCCCTCAGTCAGTGACAGTGGGACCGCAGAAGAGATTGGGAGTGCCAGATTTTAAGGGCTATGAGCAGCTCGTACTGTCAATCGCCCAATCAGACTCATGGGGATGTTTCGGCCATTCTGTCCAGCTGGAGCTACACCAACAGGGAACAAGAACCTTTGGCCCTCCCCAACCCTCTTTGAACTCCACACTATATAAAGGAGAGAGGTGACAGATTGGGAAACAATCAAACTACACACCAGTGATGACCACTGCCTCTTCTTTCTTTTAGTGAATGTATTGGCATTTATTTATATATCGCACTACTTACCCGTAGGGTCCCAAGGCGCTTCGACCGCTGCGAAACCCTTCCTGGCTTCCCTGAGAGATGGTCCCTTAATGGGTATCTCCAGGGTGAGACCAGGCATCCCCGGCGGTCTGGTGGGGCCGTTAGTGAAGATGAGGCAAGCTAATGCCCAGAGTTGCCGAGTGTGATCACTGATCAGAGTGGGCACCGAGGCGAGAGAATTATCGAGTCCGCTGACCCTGGTCCAGAAACCTGCCGCGCCGGGAATCGAACCCTGGTCCCGGGCCGTCCTCTGCTCTCGGGTCTGCCGCCTCTAACCAGTGAGCCACACTACTTCACTAGTGAGTAATCACCGTGGGAATAAAAAGGAGTTACTAGGGGTGTTGGGGAAGAATATTCAGGCTACAAACCAGAGAATTCCACTACCTCTTCTTTCATTCTGAACAGGGAAGAATTTCTTGAGGCAGGCTAAGGATGGAAAAATTTGGAGGTCTCAACCATTCGCCACTATAAGGTCAACTCATGGATAGTATTTAGCAAAGGAATGGGACTATAAGTAATAGAAATGAATGTCATTGGAATAAGACTTTTTTTCCAGATAAATCATAGAAAAGTGTACACGCATTGAAGATAAAGAACAAAAGAGACTGAGAGATATTTTACTCATTGATTTCATTACAAATATTGTGGAAAATAAGACACTGAATAAACAGAGACTTTTTGCTACCTCCATTCTTGTGTCCTTCGGACCGATCATTTTACAGTCCCATTTTTATGCTCATTTTCCAAACAGGGGATGTGGGCCAAGTGCCTAAGGTTGCAGAGCCGGTTTGGGGTGTTTCTCTTTCACATGCCATTTTTCTGGTTGTAGTTCACACACTTTATGCAAGGTGATGGCTCTCGCACCAGGTTTGCAACAATGCTGGGTTCCAGTATGAGGATTCATGAAGCAGTTGAAGACCTGACTATTTGAATCCATGCCGGTCTTGCTTTGTTCTGTTATGCTAGCACGGGGAAGTCCTGTGGGGCAGCGATGCACTTTGTAAAGTGCTACAACATAGCATAACAAAGCATAACGGTATGCTGCCACCACCATTTCATGTGATAAACTTAGTACCTGTTCAGTTGTCCCACAGTGGATCCGAGGCATGCTTGGTGTGCCCCTCCAGGTCACAGAACAGGTTCTGCACCTTGCATTTGTATGGGCAGGCTTAGGTCTCTGCACATACTCTACGTAGTGTGGTTGCAGGATCAATAAAAAGTCAGAGTACTGGTTTAATATGCATTCAGGCACACAGGACCGGGATGCAGATCTGTATAGCATGCAGGAGACAGTTCATCGCCAACATTGTCTAAATTCCTTTAGAAAACATCCAACTCAGTGGCTGTGCAAAGCCCAGTCCAGACACACTGCAACCCGTCAAACTACCCTCATTCACACCCTTCCCATTTTCATAACTCTATCACAACCTCTTCAATGACTCCTTCAACGAATTCCCTTACAAGCCACCTTTTTCTAGGGCTATCAGAATCTATATGCCAAACATTCTGATCCCCATGACACTGTCTGCTGATGCTTAAATTTCTCCTTCTGGACTTCAGACCATTCTGTCAACTCTAGCTTGGGTCAGCCCTCAGAGCACCTCTGCCAATCTCAGAGTCCTCAGACAATTACCTTGTCACACTTTAGTCCCATTCCACTACCACTAAGAGACTTTCACCTGCTGTGATGGCCCTGAGCGCCCAAAACACCTCTGTCCTCTGGAGCAAACAAATCCTCTATCAACACTCAGTGCTCAGTACCAGCACCATTTCTGTGACCACTTCCTTAGAAGCTGTAGTTCAGTGCCACTGGGCCTTGGAATCCTCTAGCTGGTCAACAGCTCCATGCATCTCAGAATCCCCTTACCAGTCCACACTAGCCCTCAGGATCCTCCATACCCTTCCCTTTGCCAGCTCATCCTACTAGAATTTACAGCCCTCTGATGGCCCACATAAATTGTCAGATTTTTCTGAAGTCCAGTCCAGCCGTTCTCATCCACATGAAACCATATGCTACACTGTGTCAATATAAAAGCTCCTCCAGCCCTCTTTATTAGCACCACACTCAGACCTTCAGGCACCTTCTTTTTGTTAGCATCTATACCAGTGCTCAGATCACCATTTCCATCGTTACATTTCAGTACCACCTCTTCTGGCCCTCTGAGTCCCTCAGCTGACTCTCTGAAACCATCTTCTTGG
This sequence comes from Lissotriton vulgaris, assembly GCF_964263255.1. Lineage (NCBI taxonomy): Eukaryota > Metazoa > Chordata > Amphibia > Caudata > Salamandridae > Lissotriton > Lissotriton vulgaris. Next base: position 1,407,474,386 of record NC_141685.1, on the reverse strand, counting down.
ACCATCTGTACCTGGCCCTCACGGCCACTTGCCTAGCTCTTGATCCACTTTCCTCATCTTGGCATTCAGCCCTCCATCCAGCAACTTGTCGGCCTTCACAATGCCTTTCTGGTACTCAAGTATTCACTGATACTAGCTTTCACTCCCAGCTGTCTGCCGTGACCCCAATCTTTTTGTACCACAAAAGTCTGTTCACACCTTTGCCAGACTTCACAGACTACTGAACCCATCTGCTGCCTCTCAGTGATCACAGAAACTCTATTATGGCTCTTATAACCGCTCACTATTGTCTTCAGAATACCTTTTTTGTCTTTTAAATGTTTTCTATTTTTCCATAAACCGGACCACTACTTCCTGATCTTTGCTACCCAAACAACCATAACAACCCTTTATTCAGCCTAAAAGCTCCACCACTTTTACATTCAAATTCCTCTGATAGCAAGGAGTTGTGCAGACTAATCTACCAGTCTTGACAGAGCCTCCTTGTTTGACCTCCCAAATACTTCTGCTGCATACTCACCCCCATTTCCCTTCTATTTGTCCTCAGACTTTTGCAGACCACTTGTCTCGTGCTGAAGCTAAAACTACTGGCCTCAGTTCTTTGTTCTAACAACGCTAGCAACCAGAGCCCCTCTGTAGGCAATCTGAGCCAGTCTACCTGCAGCTTCTCTGACTCTATCTTAGACTTCATCATTTTACCCAGTGCTGAATGTTCATTTTCGGGGGTCCTTGTATACCGCCCCTCTGGCTATGTAGGAGAGTTTATCAACTCAACTCCTCTTTTGTCCTAGTGGGTCCAAAAGAGGTCACATGGTCCGACCACTTTCTACTGGGTCCCGGCAAACCAGTCAGGGAGAATATATCTAATCATGCCTGGAATAAAATCAATATTCTTCTTCGAAAGGAAACTCTTGTTGGCACCAGAACTACCCTAATAGCTGATACTACGGCTGACTTATGCAGGGTCAATAAATGGCTATCTGAGGCTTCCTCCATTGTTGCACCATCAGCTACCAATAGGACCCCAAATAGCTAATCCTTCTACTCCATGGCCCTGGTTCACTAGGAAACTCGCAGAGGAGAGCAAATGCTCTAAGAAACTGAAACGCGCCTGGTGGATAAAATATAGTGCCTCCAGTAAAGGACAGTACAAACTAGCCCTCAGCACCTACCACATGAATCTTAAAATGGCTTGTCCCACCTTTTACACTAACAAAATTAATAAAGCTAATAAAAATGTGAAATAATTTAGATTTAATTGTATCTACCTTCACTGACCGCAAATGCACTGCTCCCCACATTGAACCCATGACCACCCTATGTTCCAATCTAGGCACTTTTTTCTAAGCTAAAATACAGAAAATTCTGGAACAACTGCAAGTAGCACAAGCCAGTGAACCATTTAGGGTCATTACCCCCCCCCCCCACCCCCCCACACACACATCACATGTCTAGGCCAAACTTAAGCAATTTGTTCCACCTTCAATTGAGGACACAGGAAAACGAATCACCAAGTATAAATCTGGCTTGCCCTGTCACCCCAATTCCCTCTCAAGTCGTGACCCTCTTAGCAGACTCCCTGGGGTCTAAATTCCATGAACTATTTACCACTTCCCTACACCCCGGTACAGTGCCCTCACCTTAGAAAATAGCAAACGTGATCTCACTATTAAACAAGCATTTACCATGCAATAGGTCTCGCAGCATTAAAGTTTGAGTTACTGGCATTGTAAATGACAATGCTTTGCATAAATTTTTTTTTAATTTGAAATTGGTATTTAAACATTGTTTGTGAATGGTTAGCTGTTGCTTATGCTAAGCAAAGTTGGAAGTAATATAGAGTGCTAGTCTTGCTTGTTATAAGCATGCTGATTTAAAGCGCTTTCAATAACTGTAAACAGACTTTAAAATTGGCCCCTATGTTTATATCCTTAGCAGATTTACAGGCAATAGCATTGACCATTTTCTCAGCAATTGCTTATTGCGGTTAACAAATTGTTTCTGTATTTTTCGACGCGACATGCAGGATTCCTGCTCGGTACGTATTGTTGACCCGAGTGGCCTCCAGGTATCGGGCGGGTCCGCATTGAGGGTGGTGGTTTATGCCGGGAGAAGTTCGGGCTGAGGCTGGTCTGTCGTGGGCGTCTCCGCACATGCACCAGTCGTAGTAGAGTAGCGGGTCTGCAGGGAGTGCGCGAGAAAGCGCTGCTGTCCTAACACTGACAGCGCCAAATGAATAGTGCTTACAGGTGAGGGGTGGGATGCATGGGTGGTGGAGGGGGTGATCGGAAATACGTAGGAGAGTGAATGGACGGGGCTGAGGAGGAAAGGGATGACGCATGAAGTATATTCAGAAACATACGGGAGCAAAAAGAGCGCAAGTTGAGGCTGCTGCAAACATAAAATATCCAGGAAAATGCAAACATAAAATATCCAGGAAAATGCAATGTCTAATAAGGGATTCGACTAAAATATATTACAAACTCACCGCCGCAGCCCGGCTTGAACAGGAAGCCAGGCAAACTGTGTTTGGACGGGGCGGGGCCGCAAAAAGACAGGAAGCAGACGTGAGCCTACCCCGCGCTCCTGTGCCTGTCAGCCGGAAGATTTGCATGCCCGTCAGCCGGAAGATTTGCGTGTCAGCTAGCGGGGCTCCCGTGCTCGTGGAGAGCCCCGCCTGCTGCTGAGAATGACCCGCTGGCTGCCGAGGGAGAGAGGGACACGCGAAAAGAACCCGGTGAGTGGGATGTGAGGGGGGATGTGTGCGCGTGCGTGTGTGTGTGCGAGTGTGTCTGTGTGTGTGTGTCTGTGTGTGCACGTGTGTGCGAGCGTGTCTGTGTGTGTGTCTGTGTGTGCGTGTGTGTGTGTGTATGTATGCGTGCGTGCATGTGTTAAAAGAACCCGATGACTGGTGGGGGGAGGGAAAGTGAAAGTAAGCAGTAGGCTTGCAGTGGAAACAGGAGATGGGTGTGCAAACGTGTGTTTCAGTCTGCGCGCAGCCCGCGCCGATCTGATTCCAGAGCCTGCGCGTGCCCATCTCCTGTCTCCTGGGAAGCAGAGCCGGTGACAATAGGTCTCTGGCGAGACCGCGCTTTCGCACGGTAATCGCCATGACAACTAAAAAACGAATGCAGACCCTGACATTCTAAGTAACTTCCGACCTATTTCTCTGCTCCCCTGGGCTGCCAAAGCCATTGAAAAAGTGTAAATTCCCAATTAACACATTTCCTTGACAGTAACTCTCTTCTACACCCATCTCAATCTGGCTTTAGAGCCTGTTATAGTACAGAGTCAGCACTAATGGAAATCACCAATGCCAGCAAAATCACTTTGGACGCTGGTCAAAATGCTGCGCTATTTCTATTAAACCTCTTGGCGGCATTTGGCACGATTTCTCATGAGGTCTTGATTCTTTATATCTCCTAAACTGGAGTAGAAGGGAAGATGTGGTCTTGGTTGAGGTCCTTTCTGGAAGATAGGAAGCAGGCAGTTTGGTTTCAGCCCTATTTTTCTGATGCCCAAAAACTTAAATATGGAGTGCTTCAAGGCTCTGTCCTGAGCCCCATGTTTTTCAATGTATATATTACACCATTGGCACATCTTATAGATTCCTTTGGTATTTGTGTCACCTCATATGTGGACGACACACAACTCCTACTGACCTACACTAATAATGAGCCTGGAAAAACCACTAACTTTGCGTATCGGCTGTGATGGCTGACGGCTAATGGCCTAAACCGCAACCCTGACAAAACAGAGGTTCTTCTATTTGGTAACAATCCCCAGTTAGGCTGGTCCACTGCCTGGCGCGCCGTCTGTACTTCCCCTCCCTGTCGTATTGAGATGACCAAGAACCTGGGAGTTCTTATAGACACTAAACTATCCCTCAAGCCCCATACCTCTGTGGTAATTAAACACTCTTGCTGGATTTCAGGATGTTAAAGACATTTTTTCATTTCTGCCCTGGGTTGCCCAGAAACTCGTGGTCCAAGATCTGAGTCTGTCAAGACTTGACTATGCAAATGTCTTGTACCTTTGTCTACCGGATTACCTGTTACAAAAACTTCAAAAGGTACAGAACAGGGCCATACTCCTTTTGTTTAACCTTCCTAATTGTACATCATTATCTCACTACTGCAGCCAGCTACACTGGCTGCCAGTAAAGAAAAGGGTTATCTTTCAAGGACTGACAGTAGTACATGCAGCCTTCTACACGACTGGCCCTAAATATACTCAGGAGTGCCTGATCTCATAATGTCCCAATATGTCTCTGAGATCTCAATCATCCCTTCTGCTGTGTATTCCTCCCACCAGATTGAAAAAAATTGGGCGGTTCAGCCTGTACAGTACCAGCTGCCAGACATTGGAAGGCTCTCCCTGTTTCCCTGAGAAGCATCCAGAATATTACCTTTCACAAACATCTGAAAACCCACCTGTTCAAAGATTAAGTTGGTCCGCCTGCATTTGGTTCTAGCGCTGTGACACTCTAGCAGTAGCTGCATGCTTTATAAGTCCCTAAATAAATTAATTAATTAATTAATTCATTCAATCTTCTTCAAGTCAGGGTCTTTTTGTGTACGGAGATCCCCTTTGCTGACTGCCACAGTCCTTTGACTCCTGTTTGTTAGCCACTGACCATTTTGCTGAATTCATCCCTTTGAGTTTTTAAAACTCCTTCATGTACCACAGCCCTTTTTTCACCCTTAGACCCACTGCCAGGTTTCTGTCCCTCTGGCCCCCTCATTCACCCGCAGACCACTGTGCTAGCATGTGACAACCTCTGCCGTCACTCAGAGCTTTTTATACACTTTGCAGGCTGTGATGTTTGAGCCCTCACTTATCATCACCATTTCAAGTGGGCTGAAAAAAGTCAGGGTCTCTAGGTATGGACAGCATATGAAGCTTGACTAAGAACATTTTACAAGGGAGGTATTCTAGTGTAAATGGTATTGATTTCCTGGATCTGGTGCTCCTCGTTCTAATCATTCCTAGCCCTGCTTTTCCTGGCCTGTTCCTTCCTGCCACATCCTTGTATTGGTTCTTCCTAGTCCTGATGGTTTTTTTCTACCGGGCTCTTCTTGTCCTAGTGTTTTGGATCTGCCACTCTAGTTCTCGTAGTTTGGTCATCCTGCTCCTCCTGACCCTGGTCTCTATCTTCTTGGTCCACCAGTTACTGATTTTAGTGGTCCTGGCTCTTACTGTAGTATTTTCTTGGGACTGGTCATCTTGGTTCTGGTCCAGTTCCCTTGGCCCTCCTAGATATGGTTGACCTGGCCCCTCCTCATTCTGCTCACCTCTGCTTGATACCCCAAATCTTAGTTCTGCTGCTTCACTTGATACTCAGGCCCTTGCCCCCTTAGTTCTTATTAACCAGCCCTCCAATCCCTGTTCCCCTCCCCTCCCCACTTATCCTGATCCCTCTAGTCCACCTAATCCTCTTCCCTCTGAGCCCTGATCCAAATGCCCCTCGTCTACCTGCTTTTGTTCTGCCTAGTCCTCCCCATCTTCGTCCATCTGGTCATGACACTCACTGCCCCCGTCCTTCAACGCATACTGCCTCCGTCATCCAGGTTCTTTGCTAACTCTTCCTCTCAGTCCTCATCCTCCATGTTCTGGTCCCCCTGTTCCTTCTTGAAGCTATCCTGATCCTAGCCACCTGACTTGGTCCTCCTATCTATAGTCATCCTGATATTGGTGCCCTTATCCTGGTCCTCCCTTTCCTCTTCACCCTGGTTCCTGTTGTTCTGGAAGGCCAGGTCTTACGGGTCTTAATCCTCCTGGGCCTCAGTGCCTTGATCTTTCTGGTCACCTTGGTTGTGGTCCTACTAGTCCTCTTTGCACTGCTTCTCTGGGCCCCTGTCCTGTTAGTTCTGCTTGCCTGGACCTCTCTTCCTGATCCTCGAGGTCCTGTTCATCCAATCTTCTTCGTTTGGGCTCTGGTCTTCCTAGTCTTGGTCCTCCAAATCCTGATCCTCACAAGCATTGTTCTACTTCTGATTTTGTGTCCACCGAACGTAATCTTCTTGCTCCTGGTCCTCCTCCTTCAGGTGTTAGTATAACTAGTTCTCTTGCTTGTGGCTCTCCTAGCCATCCTGTCCTTCCTGGCCCCATTACTGCCCTTTTGACCATGGTCTCCTTGCCCTCGAATTTCTGATCCTCCTCAACCTGTTCATACATTTTCTGGTACCCCATCTCCTGGCCCTGCTGGTCTCCTTCACCCACCTGGGCTATTGTGTACTGAGTCTCTTAAGCCTGGCCCTCTTAGCATTTTTCCTGGTTCTGCTGGTCCTTTTCCTTGTCCTTCCGCTACTTCAGATATGACCCTCAGTGGTTCTGGCCTTCTCTGTCCTGGTTCTTCAGGTCCTCCTGAGCCTGGTCATTTTGGTTCTGGTCCTCCAGGCCATCCAAGTCGAGTCCTCCTAGTCTTTCTGGCTCTTGCTGTCTTGGTCCTGCTGATTGCGGATCCTCCTCACACTGTTCCTGCTACCACAGGACCTGGTCTGTATAAACCAAGTGGTATTCTGAGCCACCTATTGGTCCTCCTCTTTCCATCCCCAGGCCATCTCCATAATGACTTAAGTCGGGTACAGACTGTCACTCATTTTTTTTGGCTTCTAGATTTCTTTTGCTGAGGCAAGCGTGTCACAATCAAAAATGAGGTCCTAGTAGAGACTGGGCCCACCCCACATAAAACACTATTGATTATGTGAAAAACAAAACCACCATTCCTAAAATACACTGGGTGGGAAAGGGCTGCTCATCACATGGGCCCACTAAGCACCTAAGCCTGAAACCCACTCTACTAGGTGAATAGTGTGAAAAGCCGTGTGCCGGCAGCTGAGTGAATAGACACTGACCCTAGTGAAAGGAGAACAATTCTCTGCTCTGACAGTGGGGAATAAGAACAGACCTTTTGATGACTGATGTCAGTTGAAGGGGGCACCAGCTCTCCACGCAAACAAGGGGACCAGCTTTGGATGAGGCTTACATGGCCACTCAAATTATGAACATTTCTGTGTGGTTCCCTAGTGGTGAAATTGTGAGGGTAGGGGGAAAAGAAGCTATCTATGAAAACACTCCCTGGTGAAATATTTCGGTGACCTCGAGGTCACACGTGCAAATCACAGCAGGGCAAAATAAGTTCTTTATCCGCCCAAAGTCAAAACATTCAGCATTTTTAGGTGCTATGCGATGGCAAATATTAGATACCAAGAGCTTTATTTAAGAAAGCGCATATTAAAGTGAAGGAAGACACACAAAACAGGACCAGCACGTGAAGCACAAGGGAGACCCCTTAAATGATCAGATAAATGGTGTGTACCTGAAGCCACAAGACATGTTTACCCTAAAACTGCTCCTGTTTTTATGTTTCAGTAGAAAATTGTAGCTAGAGGGCACAAGGATGAATCATCATTTTAACGGCCATGGTGACTCAGATTGTAAGCAGACATTACATTTGACTTCCACCCTATCATAACAACATTAATATTAATAACATAATAAACATATTATCTGTGGAGCACATACAGCACACTGTAGCCTAGTACAAATATGACGTGATACTATCGTATTGCTATATTACTTAAATAAATTGTGCCCGCTTTTCTAAAATATGTTACTATGAAGCCTATACAAAGGCGAGGGTTTAATTGGTGCGATTAATGGTGGGCCACATTATTTTTCTAAAAGTCGTTTTTCGGCACTCTGCAGCTAGAATGAATACACGAGATTAACTTTGCAGAATAAAAGCTCAGCACACACTTGTAATTTTATGAGCTTTCAACTGCGTGACTTCCTTTTTCCCCAAACACACCAGAACATGTTCTCTTCCGAGGACAGTGTCTGTTTTCGATCACCCATGAAGTGAGCTTGGCTCTTTGACCTTCACAGTCTCCCAGGATTGGGGTCTGGGAGGTAGAGATGTAATGGAACAGGTTTTCTCATTTATACAGAGTTGTTGGTGCATTTTAATAAGCAAAACTGCTCGAGTGAACTTTCAAAAATAGTATTTTATAAATATAACTCGACCATGTCAAAAGCTCAAAGGTACATACTTTTTACAGGATTTAGATATTACACATATTCATTTAGGGATAAGCTACAGAAACCCGGCACTGAAGCAATAACAGGGCAAAATAATTTGGACAAATGTCTCCTGAGGTGTGAGTCTGACTTGGATGGGGGCTAACAGTGTTTATTCCAGTTCCGGTTTCAAAAGTTTTTTGCCAAAATGGATTGTCCAACCATTGGTGATTTCTTACTTAAAAATAAATCATTTTATTGAATCATAAACATTTCAGGAAAGAACTGCTGATCTATAAACAATAATATAAAAAAATATTGTACACCACTTTTGCTGCTCATGTAACAAAACGTCCTACAGACTCCTGCATCAAATAGAGTTTCATCTTTCAAATTTAAGACGCGGAGTAAAATTATTTTCAGATTTTTTTATTATACATGCAAAGAATACATAGTGTTACATCAGTTTGTGTCATGCTGTCCCTGTTGCAGACACTGTGTCTACTCTATTGCGTACACACAAGAAGAACACATTGTTCAATGTATTCCCTCTGTCTTTTAAGCTCCAGACCAAAGTTTCTGCAGAAGAATAAATACAGGTACAGGTGAAGCATCAAACAATGGTCAGCTGGGACTCAAATGTCACCTACATAAAATCTAGCCTGGGTACAATAAAACCTGTAAACACAATCTATTTTCTCATATGAGAGGGCATTTGCGATATTTGTGAAAAGTGTAACTGGCATCCAAAAATATAACAAAAGACCACGTCTAGGGAATGAAACCCAGGCTACTCTAAAGATCCGGCGCAGCACTGGGAATTATAACCCAGAGATTCCTGCACAAATTTACAGTGGTTGAAGGATTCGGTGGAGGAATAGACTCCTCATGCTGTGGTGTGTATTCAGTCCTGCCAAGTAGTATGCATCGGGCGTTAGACTAACGCATTTCAGTGTGGTGCTCCGAATCAGTGAACTGAAATGCATTGTCACGCATTATTGGCATAGCGCTTCAGTTCTCAAGCTGTTAGCGCTGCCTTTAACTAAAGCGAAGGTGGGGCTGGCAGCGCGCCGTGGCGTGCACGTGCTGCTCCCGCAGGCTTGGGGGTAGGCTGGCTGAGCTAGTCGCCACTGGCTCCTACAATGTACCAATATGTGTCAATATTGAGGGCGATTGTGGCAGGCAGGGCTTTGAATGAAGTCACGTGGTGAGGTAGTGCCCAGTGCTTACGACATCATCAGCCTACTCAGAAGGTTCATGAAACAGAGTGAGAGACTTTAGGTGCCGCGCGGCACAGTTGCAATGTCAAGATCTGCTAGTACTGTGGGAGACAGCTGCTGCAGTTTGTGAGAGGTCACAATACATTTAAAATCTTAATCAAGATTTTCATCACCCCACTGAGATTCGGCGAATTGTAGAGTGAGTGACATTGCAGGCCAGCAATGGACTGGACTCTGAGGAGGCGGGCGGCCGGGCCCGGCCAGCCGGTTACGCAGTAATTAACCCATCGCTGTGGCCTCGCAAGCTGAAGTATATCTAGTTAGACAAACATTAAACTAGCGTTGTAATTTCTTCGAGGCTTCCAAAGGCTCTCTAATCAGAAAGCTAAGCCTTTGACACTAATTAATCATAATGCCGGAAGTAGCAATAACAAGTGGAGCATGAGAGAGCATGGTGCTCCTTACAGAACATACACAAAAAGACCATAAATCCAGTCTAAGTTCCACTAAAAGAAGTTCTGTAGCCTCCGTAACAACTTAATGATTAGTGCTTATGGTATTATTGCTATATATTTTAGCCATATAATAAGAAAGGTCTTTGGTGCCTCGGTGGGCTTTGAAATGCCAGGCATAAGAAATATGAAAAGTTGGCAGTAATGCCTCAGGTACATGCGCTCATGATTTCAAGTGCTTGTTGGCGAATGCAGCAGACTTTCTGGTGGCCGCGCTTAGTTTATATCTTGGGGGTAATTTAAAACCGATGGGTCTCTTCTGACAGTCATACTAGCTGTCTGCTATGCCGTGAGATTACTGCACAGCTCTACACTCACCTTGAGGATAATGTAAAATGGCGCCTGTCCGTGTGTAACTGTTCATGTTGGGGCTGCCTCGCATCCTGTTAGGCTGGGTCCTATGGTGACAGAGAGAGGCCCTGAAGTCCTGATGCCATGCTCTCCCGATTGATTGTATGAGGTGGTTCTACGTTGCCAGAGCTGCGCCCTGTTTATTGTGGTGCAGTTTCTATGCCCCGCAGGTGTGCGACTACAACGGATGGCGGAGCTTGGAAATGGTCAGTTGTCCTATGTGGAAGGCAGGGACAAGCACAACAGATGACCATCCATACAATGAGAGGCCTTATTGTGCCATGACATGACTGAGTGCCCTTCCATTTCTGGTGCTCTGCAGCTTTGCACCCTTTCTGGTGTTTTAAGATCTAAACGTTTCTTGTTGCTCAAATGGGTGTTATTTCTAATATTTATATGTTTCGATCGTCTTTATTGCTTGATTTTGCTCGCAAGAAAGTGTCACTCATAGTCATTGAAATGTCACTCATAATTATACTGAAATTATGAAAATATCACACATGGCAATCTGAAACCTTGGCAGCTATGTGTATTATAGTGCCAGAGCCGCGTCCTAAATGCTGGGTTTTGGTATGCTCGCATTTATATCATGAATCATGATAAGCTTCACTTTTCGAGAACTAAAACTCAACACAAATTCTATGGCTCCTTCTAGAGCAGTGGCTCCCACACTGTGGGTCGAAACCCATCCGTATTTTTGGTGAGCTACCAAAGTCAAGGCAAATAATAAAGATGCCTTTACATTCTGTATTTACAATGTCTTCAAAGACAGAGGACAGAGGCCAATTGCCAGGCTGTGTTCTGCTGCTTATTTTTGAACACAAAGACTGGTGTTTGCAAGCTCTCACTTTGGATTGAGAGAAAGAAAAATATAGTGAATTATGTAACAACCTTGCTGGGGTACATGAAGTGTGAAAAGAAAGCTAGAGGATTTCATGTTTTCCTAACACAACAAAATGTAAATACCTGTAAATGAACTGTGCACATTCAGCAGTTAGGAAAGCAAAATTAAGCACTTTTTTCTCAATTCTGAAGGGTAATGGATACAAAGTTTTTAGTAGGATCAGAGCAATTGAAAACACTTGGGGATGCAGAAATAAATATTCACTGTAACCCGATTTCCACACATTATCATTTGTGTGAATATATGTTTTATCTATAAAGCGGTATGCAAATATAGCCACCATTTCAATGGAAAGTGTGCTGTCTGCAAATAACAATGCACTACCGCAAGAAGCTTTATTGCGTTAAAAAATTGCCTGCCTCGAGTCCATTAAAGCTAGGTGGGTCGCAAAAGATTACCGTACTAAAAAGTGGGTTGTGGTTTTAAAAAGTATGGAAAGCACTGTTCTAGAAAATAGTTGTGATGACAGTGTAAATCTGCCAATAGACTTTCACGTGTGACTCTCCTTTCTTCTCCTACACTCTGTGACAATTATTCTGTTTCCAACTCTACCCCCTAATTTACTACCTCTTTGCTCTTTTAAGGGTATGCACTAATTTATTGACTATATTTTTATTAGTGCAGCCCTGATTGCTAGGGTTAGTGGCTACACCGCTATCTGGTCCACGTTTAGTGACCACAATCCGGCCATTTTGATTTTGGCGGATGGACTTTAGAAACCCAGCAAAACCAATAGAACCGCTGTTTTTTTAGATATACGGCCTACAGACCAGGCCGGTAGAATCAAATGGTGCTCGGTTGTGCCGCAGGATTTCCAGGTCAATTTATTGGTTGAGGTAGGATGTGAGATGCATACCTGTTTAAACAAAAGCTTAGGGGATGTGTTAGAACTGGCTATTTCTGGTAGGCTAAGGCTGACGCCAAAGCCAGGCAGAAACCACCATTCTAGTCAGGGCAAGGAAGTCACACGCCAACATAACCTCTGCTCACCCCCTTGGTAGCTTGGCTCAAGCAGTAAGGCTAAACTCGGAGGCAATGTGTAAAGCATTTGCGCCAGCGCACAACAGCAACAACATACTAGGCACACCACAGAAGAGACTCCACACAAGGTTATTATAAAAATAACTTTTGTATTGTAAAAACACATCAGATAAAATCACACATATACATGGTGCCAACTGGCACGGGCAATATTCACAGGGATTATGTACACAAGACAGGGCCTCATGGGCGCCTGTCAAAATCAGATATAGAACTTCTAGATAAAATGTAGAATATAAAAATCACTTCTAGAATAAAGAATAAATGTAACATAAAATAATGATCAAAGATAACAACCAGTAACCACTGGTAACAGGAACCAGGACCTTACTAGGACCACCTGTACTAAGAAAGAAGAACCACCTAAGTATCACACAGCATTAGGGGTCTAAGAAAGAATACATTACTCATGATGCAATAAACCTACATTCAGAGGAGTAGAAAAGACAACCACCTAAGAATAACCACATTTAGGGGCATAAACCAGAACACTTTACCCATGATGCATGAACCCATTCAGAGGAGTAATAAGGAGAAACACATGATGACTAAACATTCAGAGGTGTTAAGAATAGAGCACATGATGCAATAAAATACATTCAGGGGTGCAGCGCAAGAAGACACATGATGACTAACCATTCAGAGGTGCAGCGCATGGAAAGGAAGACACATGATGCAGTAACACATTCAGAGGTGTTAAGAATAGGGCACATGATGCAATAAAATACATTCAGGGGTGCAGCGCAAGAAGACACATGATGACTAAACATTCAGAGGTGCAGCGCATGGAAAGGAAGACACATAATGCATAAACATTCAGAGGTGCCTAATAAATCAATAGCGCAAAAACTCACACAAGCAATAACTATTAAAAAGCATAGAAATCACATTGCGCCAACACTACATAAGCCACTACCTGTGGCAGTCCCTAGGCCAACTGGCCTTGATGGGGCAAGGATGCCCTGGGTCCAAAGTCAGGGCGCGCTGCCATGCAGCGCCAGTCCAAGTGTACGAAAAGCCTAAACGTGGCAGCTGCCCACAAAGTGCTGGACAGCTGAAAAACAAAAAGTTGTGGCAGGGCTCTCAGTAGCCCCCAGAACGAATCTGCGCCACCTGAGCCACACAGGCTCTAAAACAAACACTGGTCAAACGTTGGAGCCCTCAGGCTCTGCAGACACTGCCCCCTCGAGCCTTCTCCTAGCCCTGGACAACGTTGGGGCGACCCGCTGCCAACTGGGGCCGCCCTGACTCTGCGCCGTTCACGGTGGAGTCCCCTACGGGGGACTCTAATTTCTAAAAATGCCCCCAGAGCCCCTCAGGGCTCTAACTACAAAAAATGGGGCGGGGAGCCTCTCCGGGCTCCGTGCACGTTGGGGCGACCCACTGCCAACCGGGGCCGCCCATGAAGCCTTCATGGCTTCCTGCTGGCACTCTGCAACGTTGGGGCGGCCCACTGCCATCTGGGGCCGCCCTTGAAGCCTTCGTGGCTTCTCTTCATCGAGCGCGAGCTCGCGCTACTGCGGGGGAGGGGCGGACACCGACAACGTGTCCCGGCGCCCCTCCCCTGCTCTGCCCCACTCCGCCCGGCCCCAGCCCAGACTCACCGGGCCTCGGGGCGGCTCCTCCGGACGGCGGCTCTTCTCTGCTGGCGGTGGGGGCAGGCACCGACAATGTGCCTCGCGCCCCCGCCGCTCCTCTCCTCACTCCGGCCTCCTCAGATGCCGCCGGGCTCCCTCAGCTCACGGGAGCCCGGCCGACCCGCCGCAATACGTCCTCTTCTCTCCCCCGGGCAGCTTCTCTCCTCTCGGGCTGCGGGGGCGGGACTTCCGGCCGGCCGCGCTGGGATTGGCCGGCCGGCCATCCACTTCCGGGTCGCTGCGGGCAGCGCAGCGGCCCTTCTCCTTTAGGCAGGCAGGCGGGGAGGCATTTTAAAATATCGGTAATACCGGCGTGGGCAGCCGAAGTTAGATAAAAAGTAAGAATAAGCGAGGTGGGCACTCGCCAGGCTGGCAAAGCGCTCCTCAGCGCTAGAATCAAAAATAAAGCGCTCGAAAGCGCTAGAACAAAAAGTACAAAGGGTCCTTCCAGAAATGCAGCTCCACCATGCTGCACAAAGGTCCAGAGAGTCCCAGGGGGCAAAGCAAAGTCCCCCCCATCAGCCCAGCAAGGCAGAGGGGTCCCCTAGGAGTCCAGGAAAGTCCATCAGGTGCCCAGGGGCTGGGCAGAGCCAGGGATTCCCCTGAGCTCAAGCAGCAGCAGCCCCTGGCAGATTCAAGTTGAAAACAAGAACATTTTGGAAGGGGATACAACCCCTTTTTATACAGTGCAAAACCTTTGAAGTTCTTTGAAGTCCTTTGAAGCAGGCAGTGTGAGAACCAGCTGGACTGGTTTAGAGGGAAGTCCCCTTCAGTATCAGGGACAGAGGTGTCAGTCGCCCAGCGGGAGGTGGAGCCAGCTTTGTAGTTACACAGGAACAGCCCTTCACTATCAGGTGCCATCTCCTCCCACTTCCCTGGCAGCAGATGCTGCCTTTCATCCATGGGCTGACTTCAGACAACCTCCTGGGCTCTCCAGCCCCTGTCATCCTCAAACCAGACAGTCAATCCACAAGCAGGCCCATGCACTCTGGGCCAGGCTCACCAGCCAATCACACGCTAGCACCAACTTACACAAATATGCCAACTTCCAAAAATAGGACTTCTAGACTAGACACAGCCATGTCGCATACATCATTTTGCAGCATTCATTCTCACGAGTTCTCTCATACCAAACTCGCCCCTGCACTCCCCACGCATCAGGAACTACCATGGGCATACATATTCCCCATTCATTCCTATGGGAGGGCAGGTCACTCACCATTCATCCACAGAGAGCTCAAGCACTTTACACTGTACCACAGTGAAAAAGTGCGCAGAGGCCTAAAATCACCAATACCAGGTTCCATAAATAGGCTAGGAAAACGCAAAAAGTCTAGGGGTGAAGCTGCCTAATGGGCCGGGTCCAACAGGATGTTGATGTCCTTACGGCTTATACTAAAATTTGTACCCAGATAGCCTCTGATCTTATGCGGCCCTGTAAGAAGCAGCCAACAAAAGGGGAGAGATGGTTTGATCTAAACTGTTCAGTAGCTCATCGTAAGCTGCTGGCAGCCCTGAAAGCAAATCCATCAGATAAATCCGCCATAGCAGCACTAATGAAAAGCTATAAAGTGGCTCTAACAAACCGGAAAAAGGAGATTAGAAATGAGGCTTGGAACAAGTTATTATCTATTGACGTTATCAAAAATAGTGCCAAATTTTGGGAAGTTGTCAATAAACTCTTTTTTCAAGACTCCATTAATAACCCCCTTGATTGAAATATTCAGGAGCAGGCCAGGTACAATCATTTTAAATCTGTGTATGATGATGAGGAAACCCAAGGTAGCACTGGCACCACATTCGAGATTGAGGCCTATACCCTGACCTTCACAGAGCCAGATGTAGATGAGGCCATAAGCCAGATGACGAGCAAAAGGGCCCCTGGACCGCATGATGTCCCAGCTGATCTTTTTAAATCCGACATAAAGATATGGTCCAAAATACTGGTTAATGTTTTTAATAAGGTTTGTAAATCAGGTCTACCTAGTTTGTGGTCTGAGTCATTAATAGTGCCTATTTTCAAAAAGGGTAACAGAGTGGACCCCAGTTGTTACCGACCCATTTCACTTATTGATTCCGCCGTTAAGGTGCTTGGTAGGGTGGTACTCAGTAAACTCACGGGTTGGCTATCTGAAACTAAAACCCTATCAGATCTGCAATATGGATTCAGGAAAGGCAGAGGCACAACTGATCAATGCCTCAATTTAGACCTTTTAATTGGGAAGTATACAGTTGCCAAGAAGGGTACGCTCTATCTGGCATTTATGAACGTTTCCTCTGCCTTTGACCGAGTGAATAGGTCCAAACTATGGGTTATGCTCATCAAACTAGGTGTAGACAGAAATATTGTGCACTTCCTCGCCAATCTACATAGGGATTTAACATCACTGTGAGATATGATCAAAGGGGCAATTGCACCGGGGGAACACGTATTGCCAATGGTATTAGTCAGGGGTGCATCTTGGCCCCTTTACTCTTCACCCTATATATTAATATTTAGGTGAAGTTTGCAAAGATATTCCGCATGTAGGGGAACGCCTGATTCCAGCACTCCTCTATGCGGACTACGCCGCCCTCCTAGCATGAACGGCGGTAGGGTTACAACTTCTTTTAAATTCCTCCGCTGCTTTCATGAAATCCTTGGACCTAAGTGTCAATTTTTCTAAATCCCATATTATGATAACTGGTCGCAAACCGAAAAGGGTTAAAAGTTTCCAATGTGAGGGCAATGTGCTTACCAGGGTCTCTACCTTTCCTTATCTAGGAATTATTTTTGATGATCAAGGTACATGGACCCCGCAAATACATGCCAAAAGGAATGTTCTGGCCAGATCCACATCAGCTGTCCTTGGCTTTGCCCGTAGACTAGGGGCCAGACCAATGCAAGCCCTTTTAAAAATATATGGAGCGAAATGCACCTCCCTCGCGATGTATGGCGCAGATATCTGGGACATTAGGAACGCAAAGGAAATTCAAGTTGTCCAGAACAAGTTTTTAAAAAACCTTTTATCTGTCTCACAATCCACGTCTGGCTACATTATCCATCAGGAGTTTGGAGCTGGTTTTCTGGAGGATTTAATTACTATTGCACCTCTCCTGAAGTGGATCTCTACTTGGTTAAACCCTGAACTAGAGTTGAACCGTGAAGTATTAAGAGACTGCCTGGCTCTTGATCAAGTGAATCGTATCCGCTGGCTGAGTTATGTCCATAGGCTGACAGGGAAATTGGGACGACCAAAGATATTTAACTCGCCTGATAAGTTGGTGAAAGGGGATATGAAATGGGCGAAGGATTCATATTTGTTAATGGCTGCCATGGATAGGGAAGAAAGGGAGTTGGTTAAACCAACCGTAAGAGCTCACCAATTGTTAATAACATCTTGTGCAATTGAACCATACCTGAATACTGTTACAAACCCTAACCACTGTTTTCTTCTGGTTAGATTCAGGTTGAATCAACTTCATTTCCTCCTTGCTGACCCTCCGGGATGGAAAAGGGTGGAGGATTTGGGGGTATGTTCCTGTGACGATTTTTCTATCTAGGACACAATGCACTTTATCTTTTTTTGTGAGCACTTTTTGCACATTAGGAAGCGTTTTATTCTCCCAATTTTAAAAGATAAAGGTTTCTTGCAAGTCAAGCCAGCACTTCTCTATTTGCAACTGCTATCGAATGTGCGGGAGACTTTTAGTATAGCTAGCTTTCTTATTGCAGCAGTTAGATTGAGGAGGAAAATCAAGAAAAAGGTAACTGATTCTCATGATCTAGTTTGAAATAATTAAATGTAATCATGTTTTTAATTGGACCACTGGTTTTTAAGGAAAAGTTCAAAAAAGAATTAACTAACTGTTTGATATGCATCTGATGTCTGAATTTTTCTATTGTGATTCATGGTTTTATAACTTAATTCTACGTATTGTATAGTATGTACTTTTGACTGACTGACTATTAAGAGTCCTGACTCACAAACTGCACTGTGTAATACATTTTGTAGTTCACGTTTTGTAGTATTGCAAAACATACTACAAAGTGCTATTTATAAACTATGTGAGTTCAAGTTCAAGTTCAAGTTCAGAGATTTGTATAGCGCACTAATCA
Source organism: Lissotriton vulgaris (assembly GCF_964263255.1). NCBI lineage: Eukaryota > Metazoa > Chordata > Amphibia > Caudata > Salamandridae > Lissotriton > Lissotriton vulgaris. The sequence goes on along the minus strand of NC_141685.1, from coordinate 1,407,456,600 downwards.
CCCAGAGGGTCTCAAGGCGCTTGAAGGAGGGGAGGGGGGTACTTTATTTATCGAATATCCAAGTTTTAAGTTGCTTTCTGAAGGAGAGGTGGTTCTGTGTAAGGTGGAGGTGGGTGGGGAGAGAATTCCAGGTTTTGGCCGCTAAGTAGGAGAAGGATTTTCAGCAGCGAAGCCCTGATTGGATGAACGAAGTTGGCGGGTGGGGGTGTAGAAGGACAGGCGCGTGTTGAGGCATTCGGGTCCTAGGCCGTAGAGGGATTTGCGTGCGTGGATGAGGAGTCGGAACATTATCCTCTTGTTGACGGGGAGCCAGTGGAGGTCTTTGCCTCTGCATTACCAATACTTATATGTGCGGAGTCCTCCACCAGACTCTAGATCTGAGCACAAGTATACGTTTTAGGGGGAGGGTCAGGTATTTAGGGGGGGAAAATGCAGATACATAAAGCGGTTATTGACCAATTGTCCCTCAGGGATGCTCACTGTGCTGTTCTTGCTGGAAGTTTGGATTACTACGCCGCCCGGCCCCCGGGATACGGGCTGAATGGCTGTGTACGACCTATGGTTTACTTGATCCATGCGGGGGGACACCATGAGTGTGCTGGTTGATTTATTATATGCAATGGTTTCTAATTCTGCAATAAAAACAAATAAAAAAAAAAAGTATACGTTTTAGTAGTAAATGTGGGTTGGGACAGGGGAGTGGGTGGATAAAGGGGTAGACTTACTACAAAAGGAAAAAGAGGGGTTTAGGGAGGGCCAGGGAGATGTTTAGAGAGAGATATCACCCACCCATGCAAAAGTAAGCCAACTGCTTAACACAGGGAGCGGAGACATGCAGCTTACACGTTTGTGGTAATTTACACGAAAATAGTACTGAAAATTTGCAAACTCACTCCAAAGTGTAAATTACTCAAAAATGAAAGTACCTTGGTGAATTAGGACCTATATCTACTTTCGTAGCCCACACATAGCATGCAGATATTCGAGCAGGAAGGATTCCCCCTGGGGTTCCCCAGCCAAGGTTTTCACTGCCACCTCCTCTTCTATTACTTGCCAAAAGCACCTTCCCTTTTGCTATCTCAGCAATGTATGGAGCCTCATAGAGGAACAAAAATTATTATATTGTCTTCCTGTGAGACATGCTAAGGACAACGGTGCTGACTAATGAGGAAAACCATGATCCCCTCATTTAATAGCATTCGCAAAACTGACAGGCATAAGCCTGTCACCCCAAAGTCTGAAACGGCGGATTGTCCGAAGAGCGCAAATGGTACAGATGTAGGATTAGTGAAAATGCACCATTTTCTTATCTTTGTTTTTCTACGAGGATCTTTCTCCAAGTGGAGAAATCGCTTTCCAATGTTCCTGTAAAAATGAGGTTTCTTCTTGCCCTTGTTCACCTGCAATGCACCATTTTGCGCCCATATACGTTTAGGGTGGGAAAACCATTGCATATGAGAATGAATAGACAGAAAGTAAAAATTTGTGGGAGCTCCCAACATTGGCCATGGGTGCTTCCTCGTGGAAACGTCAATGTCACGTGGACTCACACCTACAAGAGTGAAAAAATACACTCTTGTGGTGGACAGTCAGCAATTGTAAGTGTCATCTGCACTAGTAATGATGAGAGAGGATGTGGCAAAATGAACCTGAGGTGCCACCTTTGGAACCCGGAGAACCAAGTTTGAGTCTTGGCATCCTGTGATTCTTGGCAAATCATCTAATCTCCTTGTGACCTTGTGTAATGTTACTGGTCCTCATTTATAGGGGTCCAATAACTTCTGGTCGAGTTTGCACTACACAAAAACTGGAAAAAATACCCATAAAATTGGAAAGAATAAGAATCTTAGATTTACAGGTTACTTTGATACCTGGTGTTGCTTAGGTGCCCACAAAGTGTTAGAAATCGGGTCCAGTGTGGGGATTTAGACCAAAAGCCTTAAAATATGCAATTGTATGAGCTTAATTATAAGTAAGGGTATTCCTTGAGAGTCTTGAGTACAGCTATTATTTAAATATATTCCTACCGTCCTCAACTGCCCTTGCTTATTCCTCCCATTACTATTCTCACCTCCTCCTGCTTACAGATCTAAGACTACCTCCCAATTTACATTCTAAAGCTCATCACAAGCTTGCTGCCTGACAGACAGCGGAGCCTCTTAGCTTGCTCACAGGGCCCCCAAGGCCAGTGAACCTGAGGAGGAAGTGCAGGCTGCAAATCTCCTGGCCTCGCTTTCATTTCCCCGGATCAGAATACTGGGGCTGCTTGGCGCACTGCTGATAGTAAGATTTGTTTTCTGCTGCCCAGCAGCGGCACAAAGGCACAGCCAGAGGTTAATTGCTCAAGTACCCGCTGCTAGCATTTAAAGGCATTTATAATTCAGCAGTCTGGCTCACCGTGAACCAAAATACCCTGCAAAAATTGCTATAGATTTTTCCGTGAGATCAGGTGAAGTACACAAGCAAAATGTCAATAATTATTATTCAAGGCGATTTTTATGCCAGGAGCGTTTAGCGTTCAGGGATGTACTTTGCACAATATCCTGCAAAAAGAGCCAGCACTTGCTGATATCTTGGATGGGGCTCTGTCTGCAGTGCTAGCCGAAAAATGTATTCTGATACTAAAAAGACCAAACAACACCCTAAAGTGTCAGAAATTGAAGACACATACAGCCTGCAAAAATATTCTGCGAACTAAGACAGTGCAGTGAAGCATCCCCTACATATTATAAATCAGGGATCCATGTTCCCTACCGTATTACTAGAGACATATTTAAGACCTTGTACTTTTTATAGGGGTTATAGAACCCCCTAGGTAAAATAGTGGGGCTAAAACCCGTAGGAACAAAAAAAAGTATCCGCAGAAGTGCGCCCAAGTAAGCGCATGAACAACATACGCCCTGGTCACGGCGAGTGTTGAACCTGCTGATGAAGCATGCCACTTGGAGAGGGTGAGGATTATTGTTACCCCTTTTTTCTGCCCTTTGTGTGCTGTTAGAGTTGTGCATAAAGAATGAATACCATTCGTCCGTCGGAATCCTCGGAGATGACATGCGCATGCAGGACGTACTACATAAAGGAAGCATGTGATTGCTACGTTTAGAGAAGAGGCTTAATTTAAATCATGGCGGACGGCCTGTTGGTCCACCAGGGCAATAGAGCAAATTACTCAGTTGCCCTGGTGGAAGGATCGCCTGCCAGATTGATAAATTACCACCAGGCAGGCGGTCATTTATAAAAGAATTGCCAGGCACTGCTGTGACGTCGGTTCCTTTCAATGCATTTTACTCTAAGCTATGGGGCTGCATCAGGATGACGTAGCCCTGAAGTACTGACTATTTCATTTTTCTTTTCAAAAAGAAAATCTAGAAACAGGAGTGTAGGACTTGGCCTTTTTGGCTAAAGTTCCCTAAACTTTTTGCTCTCCCCTAGACCGTTTTCCTGACATAGAATAGCCAATTTAGATGCTTTGGGTCAAAGTACAAGGGTTCCCTGTTTAAAATGTAATGGTGATTGGTTGGCCATGATTGGTATGCTTGCTTTACTAGTAAAGTTCCTAGTGATGTGGATTGTGTGTGCCAGAGCTAGTAATGCAAGGCGTGCAGAGAAGGGAACTCAGGCCTGCAGTGTAGGGCCTGCGCTCAGAATGCTAAGTTAGCATACAGTCCTGACAAGTGCAACCACTTGTCAGTCCTGACTTTCCCTTTTACATACATCTTGAGTACCCCTGTGGTAGATCCCAGGTATTCCCTGGGCAGCGTGCAGTGTAGGTAAAAGGTACAACATATACTGAGGTGTGTGCTGTGTTCTGTCAGTGAAAAACTCACCATTTCGTTTTTCACTGCTGAAAGGCCATCCTGCCCATAGTACAGAATGGGGGAGGCTGGGTGTTGTGTTTGTTAGCCTAGTTTCCTGTCAGTTTATAATGGAGAGGTGAAGTTTAGTATGTATGAACTCACAGCGTTATCACACATCTTTCTGTGATGGTGGTTTTGTCACTGTGTGTTCATAAACCACTCTTTTAGAAAGTGGCTGAGTTTTTTTGCTCTGAGCATTTCTGTGCGTCTCTGAAATTTTGGATTGTCTGTCTGGAACTGAAAGGTGAGAGGAGCTAGGAGAGGTCTTGACCCAGGGAGAGGTAGGGAGGGCACCAGGCTGCCCTGCATCTGGAGTGTAGGGGGAGGAGAAGCCCAGGGGTGAAAAGACTTTGGCAGGTGCTATAAGCCAATTGACCCATCTTCTGCTGAGTGATTAAGGATCCAGACCCCCAGTATCAAAGGGAGAGAGGTGACATTGGGAGGGAGACACCCAGAACCGATTTAGGGAGGGGTCGGGGACCCCTGAGCACATACAAACTTCAAAGACATTAAGGGGTATAACTAGGAGAGTTGAAACACCTGCAAGGGGGAATGAAACAGATATGGATTGAGACTGTAAAGGTTTGGACCCATTCTGTGGTCAAGAGGAACCTCTGCTAAAGAAGGAGCAACTGAAGAGACTGCGGGGGAAAGACCAATCCTTGATTCGTGATCTGGGGCTGGTCTGCAGTTTGCTGTTCTAACTAAGGAAGAGGCTGTTGGAACTGTGCTTGGAGGCGCTGGGTCCCGCTGCTTGAAGAAGACTGCTTTGTGCTGTGTCTTGTAACCCCCAAGGGCCCGAGGTGAGCTGGCTCCCTGTTTGGAAATACAGGATCATAAAAGTTTCCGGAGAATCCCCAAGCAACGCGGTGTGCCTGTGCTTTTGCAGCTTGAGACCCTCAGAAGTTGTGCCGTGTGAATGTGGGCAAGCAGGAGTAAGCTAAGTCTCGGATGCGCTGGGTGCGTGTTGTGGTGCATCACGGGTGTCGGTGAAGAGTGCCTGGGCCTCGTAGGCACCATCAAAATAAGTGAGTCTTGGACGCTCTGGGTGCGTGTCGTGGTGCAGCCATGACGTTGGTGAGGAGTGACTGGACATCGTGTGCACCAGGAGAAGAGGTGAGACTCGGACGCGCAGAGTGTGTGTCGTGGTGCAGCCAGGGAGTTGGTGAAGAGCGCCTGGACGTTGTGTGCACTGGGAGAAAAGGAGAGACTCGAACGCACAGGTTGCGCATTGAGGTGCAAACGGAGCATTGGTGAAGAGCGCTGGATCGTCGTGAGCACCGGAGAAGAGGGGAGTCTCGGATGCGCGATGTGCGTGTCGAAGTGCAGCCTGAGGCACTGGTGAGGAGTGCCTGAGTAGGGGGTGCACCGAATTGGAAGTAAAGTCTTCACAGTGCTGAGGGCGGATCTCAGTGTGGACTGAGACCGCCGGAAGGATGTCCAAGTCATTGGGCCCTCGGAGTCACTCACAGCGGCCCGGACCGGCAGCCATAGAAGAGCTGAGATGCCAGCTCGAGCACGCTGCACCCCGTGACGGAGTTCTGGATCAAGACCCAAGTCTCTGACGTCGAGAAGGAGAGTGGGGTCGCGCCCCCCCCAGGTAACGTGGATCAACACCTGGGGTGGGGTGCGGGCCCGAGGGACACTCTCTCGGCCTCCCATTTCAGTCAGCTGCGCGAGCCGTTGCTTTGGCTTGGATCCCAGCCCGTGTTGACCCAAGGAGGGGCAGTGCTGGGGCCGGAGTGGGAAACAGTACTTTTGTGTCATCATTTGATCCATAACGGGGGCACTGTTAACGTAGCACGTGAAACTACACTTTGCATTATTGCTGCTAACGAACTATCGAACTGTCGTATGATGCCTGACCTCATTTGGGCCTGACGAACTACATGCTTGGTGCGCTACGCACGGTGTTATTTTTCCCTTGCATATTACCTGATTGTAATGTGGCGCATTGCATTATTTCTTCAGTGCACAGTATCTGAGTTTATAACGTGGTGCAGTGTATTATTTCTTCATTGCACTGTACAGGATTGTAGTGTGACCCATTGCTTTGTTTCTTCCTGATACAGGGCATGCTGGTGGTGATACGCATTGCATTATTTCTTCAATTGCAATGGACATGACTGTGGCTCTACGTATGGCATTGTTTTTCTGTTGCCCAGTATAAGAGAATATTGTTACGCATTGCAGTATTTGTTTCCTTTTGCAACGTGTGTGATTCTAGCAATGCGACTGGCCTAACCTTTAGGAAACGGTTAGAAGTGAGCTTAACTCTTGGTTAGGAGCGGTGGTGGGGATTAGAACCTACCAAACCACCGGAAAGAATGCTACCAATTCTTTTATGTTGATTTTGTATTGTGTGGTCGTATCGTATAATTGCTTTTATAAGGATTATACTCATTTTATCAGCACTTGTGTGGAGTCTATTTGTGGTGACATCATGGGGTTACTGTGAGCGTGGTTGCACATATTGAACACTCGTGCCTTGGAGATAAGCCTGGCTGCTGGTACCAAGCTACTAAGGAGGTGAGCAGGGCTATCTCAGACGGTGTCCACACTTAGCCTAACGTTGAAGCGAGGTGTCTGGGACTCCCGCCTTCGGCATTTGGTGGCGGCAGGAATCGATAAGGACCCCCACTTCACGAGGAGTTTTTTTTTTTAAAGAAAAAATGTAATTCTCCCGTGGCTGGGGGAGCATTTTACTGATTTTACTGTTCCCTACCACCAGGTTTTACCTGGTGGTAAAGAACAGTAAAAAATTACTACATCCAATCCAAATTGGGTGGGCGGACATATAGTAATTTCTCCGATTGGCCCTTGCTTCCCAGGCCATCGGAAGGGATTATCATGGCAGAGTAGTCTCCGTTGTGATTAACCCTAAGGTTCACCTGCATGTAAATGCAGCGTGCAGACCACTATATTGGCAGAGAGAGAACTCCGTCGCTGTTGCGATGGAGCACCCTCTCAGCCAATATATACATTAGGCTCTTAGTCTCTGCCATACTTTTGGGCTGACTGGTGTTTTACGTAGCTGAAGAGTGGGAGTAGCACTAGTTTATCCACTTATACCATTGGTAGATGGTTGCTTGCCCCAGGAATTTTAAAGTAATGTGGAGCTTTTGGCTGGGAATGTAGCAGCACTTGTTGACATTTCTAAAGCAAACAACAGAACAAAACATAATAACATACACAAAACAAAATAACACATTTAAAACCTACCAGAGCATATCAAACAGTAAAACAGAACAGAACACAACTACTGCAGTACAATACAACAAAATCTTATTGCAATAATGCAGCACAAAAACATGCAAACATAAAAGAGAACATATCACCACAAGATACCACACAAACCTTCATGCCACATATTACAACCTGCAGATCCTATTTTCGTAATACGGCGCTAAAGGTGTTTTTGAGCAAGCACTGCCTTAACTTACCACAAAGAATATGAACTAGCATTAGACAAAAATGTTTTATGAATGGGCCACCAAAATGATGGAAACTTGAATTGTCTTTGTGAAAACACATACTCAGGCTTAGCCACGTAATACAAAATCATCTAATTAACTGGAGCGCCAGCCCTTTTGCATCTTTGTGGCACTGGATTCAGGATCTTGAGTCCCACTGAAGACACTCAAAATTGCTGCTCATTTGGCTTATCTTCTTGTAGCCCTCCCCCAAAAAGGAATTTGCGAGAATCCCTAAAAGTAGCTCAACTTGTGAGAATCCAGAACATATATTCTACCCTATTTGAAAACTTCCAGCCCATTGCAAACTTTCTTGAGGCTTGAGACCTCTCTACTGGAGGTACTGGAACACATAAAAAGTTCATTGAACCAGGGAAGTAAGGTGCAGCTGATACAATATGATGCTGTGCTGCTCACTCTGCTTCTTCAATGCCTGCAGGCCATAGGTCTAGTGGGACTGATGTTGGATTGGATTAAATCATTTCTGGAGAACAGAGGTCAAGCAGTCTGGCTAGCCCCTTTTCCTTCAGGCTCTAAGACTTCTTTGGTGGGTGTGCCGCAGGGATCCGTGCTGAGACCCACTCTTTTCAATGTATATCTGGTGCCTCGGGGAAGCTGGTAGAGTTCTTTGGAGCTAAGGTAATTTCCTAAGTGGATATCAAGCAGCTTCTAGTCGTCTTCAATAAGAGAGAAGATATAGATTCTAATCTTCTCAAGTCTTGTTTCTTGGCTGTTTTTGAATGGATGATTCGGATCACTTGATGTGAAATATGAACAAAACAGAGATCCCTCTTTTCGGGTCATTTTCTCCTGACAACAAACTGACTGTTGGCCCGATAGAGCCCATTCTCCCCCTTGCCAGTCGGAAGTGGTTAAAAATCTGGAGGTCAACCATCTTTTTTTCGGTCAAAAGTGGTGGGAACTTGCTTCGGTCTGCTTTGGACAGTAAAGGAATTCCTGCACTTTCTTCTCTATCTGCTAGGAAGACAGTTGTCAATGCCTTAATTACCTCTAGGCTGGTCTATGTCAATGTTCCTTATTTGGGCATCCTGGACTATTTGCTTAAGAGACTCCAGATTATGCAGAATGCAGTAGCCTGGCTTATTCTTAACCTCCCTTTTAGAACATCACTGTCTCCCTATTTGAGCTCTCTTCAATGGCTCCCAGCAGAGAAGAAGATTCTTTATAAATATCTAGTTTGATACACAGAGCTTTTTTTCCACTCGGGTAGCTGGATACTGGAATTTATCTCTACGGTCCCGTTCTGGTTCTGCATTCATCTCATGAGGCTTTGGCTAAGGTTTTAAGGGTAAGGTTTTCAGAAGTGGCGGCTGCTCCTTTTCTTTGTGGGCAGCTTTAGCCTGGTTAAGCTTCCTTAAGAGCTTTGCGCTTTAGCCTTGAAACCATTGTTTAGGAAAAAGCTCGAAACTTGCCTCTTTGTCAGGCATAATTCTTTCCACCTACTCATTAGTCTTTCATGCTGGGATAATCTTAGAAGCAGCTGTTGCACTTTATAAGACCTTGGTCATTCATTTAATAACAGAAACATCTAGCCTGTCAGAATGAGTTCATATCAGGTCACAGTATACAGCTAGACAAAATAAAGTAATGGGAAGAAACTCTGTCAATTTGTAATGAGTACATTTCAGCAGAATGTTCTTGCTTACACTTATGGTGGTCTATGGCACAGTGGATATTTTAATTCTCCTAGAACAAATTAAAACTCTAGCCGCGACTACTTGGATGGAGCTTGGTTAATTGTCTGGAGTCCTACCTTTATTCTGGTGGAGAACTTCACCCGTAGAGTGATCAAAAGGTTTCTTCCCACTGAACAGCAAGTCAAAATCATAACCCTAAGCCTTCTCCTTTATATCCAAAGACTTTGTCCAAAATCTTTCATCTTACAGAGATGCCTTTATTCAATGACATTTCAGCACAGCAGTGTTAATAAGGTCTCAGGACATCATTACTGTCCGTGCCATTCCTCTTTTAGAGCCAAGCATGAATTTACACACCTCATTGACTTGTCTAAGCAATAAGGAGTGTTCTGGGGAAATGAAGAATCACATTTGAGCAGTTTGTGTAGCAAAAATGCTTTATGGAGCCAAAAACAAAATGGCGCTTCACCACAGCCAATCAGGAAACTACAATTGGACGGCCTACATCAAATTCACTGAATAGCACTTACATTAAAAAACACTGCTGCACGTCCCTTGAAGTTCAGGGCACCCGATCTGGAATACCCCGACCTGTGACCACCAAATCACAACGAACACAATCTGCTTACCAACATGTAGCTCCTGCCACGTTTGGTGTAATTCCGTTAAGCAGTTTTTGCTGTAGTCCTTCTTAAAGAAGTCTATGGAAAATGCATTGGAATTGGGTATTTTTGAACCCCCCCCCCTTTTTCTCAGCCCCCACTTGACAGATCACCCTGAAACTTTCCATGCACAAACTAGTCAAAAAGTAGCACCCTTCTGGAAAGTTTTGTGTTGAGTCAGCAAAAGATGTCAAGGTAATTAACATCACAAAAAAGCTCTTACTAGAAAATAGTTGACCTAACTATAACCCAGGGGCAACTGCCACTGGGTATTATAAATGAATATGATATACATATATGTGTGTGTGTACACACACACGTGACCGGAGACAGTGAGCAGTGCAGGGCAGGGGTTGGTTGCCTGCAGATGGGTTGGGCACAGGGCCTGCGGAAGGGTTAGCTTCTAATGGGGGTTATGTACTGGGCCTAGCCAGAGGCCCAGTCCTGCAGCCAAAACCCTGCTGCACACTGCCAAAGGGGGGGCTGCCCACCTGCAGCAAAACTGACCACAGGGCCTGGCTGGACATCTTCAAGGTAAGGATTTAAGAACAGAAAATCTATACTCAGCAATATTTACTTACCGTCTTGATATTTTGGTTGTTGGTATTTTTGCTATAGTAGGATGTTAGCACAATATTAAAAACTCAATATTCTGACATGCAATCTTCTTACTCATATTTTATAAGGCATTCTGAATTGGGCAAGCCCGGGTATGAAGGAAAGATTTTTTTAATTCAAAGCTGAATTGGAGCCAGTATGGTACTTAACCACACCGTCAAGCCTGAGGTTTTGTCTTTTTCTTTGTTGCCTAGTTGCCCTCCGATTAAGCCTAAGTTATCTTCTTTCTCTCGTACTGCAGTATCTCCCTATGTTTCTTCTTCTGTGCAATCTCAGGATTAACATAAGACTCTTCTATTACTTTTCACTTGCCCTACTAAAGAGATTTCAAACTTTCATTCCGCTGCCAATTTCTGGATTGCAGTTGAGTCCATAGTCTCCAAGAATGATGTAGTAACGTGAGACTGTTTGGTTTACCAGCTTTTCTGTCTCCCACTCTTGAAACCATTCTGCACACTACAGTCAACCACATCTTCAAAATATGACTATATTAGCTCCAGGCTTTTGGTGCTGCATTGGTTGCCCTTGCCGCTTCATATTTATATTAAGCTGTACTGCATTACCTTCATGTTACTTGACATAGGTCAAAACAAATGCCTGGCTGATAAGTTTAAGGTTTTTAGGGACTAAGGAGTCAGTGGTTTGAGAAGTGAAGAACTTATTGAACTAGAAATCCCAAAATGCCATAAAACCTAGGACCATATGTACTATCCATGTTTGGTCGCAAACACTCCAAATCTGAAGTTGCATCTGCAAAAGTAAATTTCCCAATGTACCAATCCCATTTTACAAGTCAGAAAATATGATTGTGATTGAATACTGCTTTGGTATTTGGAATGGAAGTGTTGTAGGTATACCTTCCAAATCGAATCGGTATGCAATATTTTATTTTTATAACACATGTTTATTGGCATTTAAGAGTATTACATATATCACATCTTTCATTGCCGATGGTGTTGGCGCACAAGGGACCCCGCACAAGGGACCCCGAACGGGGACATAATATTATGACATGGGAACATTAGGATTTGAAGATAGTTGAGCCTTTTCGCTCAGTCCAATAATTGGCGATGACCCTCATGGGTCTGCGTACATCTAAAAGTGACCTTTCAGCATGTCATTCACCTCGCCGCCCTGGGGGTGTGATGTGCAGTGTCTCCCCGTACATGGGCTTGTAGGGGTTTTGTAATAGCAGCCACATTCTAACCTTGAACTAACTTGGGGTAGAAAACTGGGATGCACTGTGTCTTATGTTATGATTACAAGTATGTAAACACCTGAGAGCTGCACTATTGTGGGACATCATGATGCAGTTGCGCCGAAGCGGATTGGAGGAGGGGGAGGGACAGCGCTAAGAGCTGTCTGCGTGGGGGGGTGTAGTGATGGGTCGGTAGCAGCCATTAGATCTGACCCGTCGTGTGCCTGGGCACGTCGCGCACCCTATCGAGCATCCTCAGGGTCTGGAAAAGCCATTGGGGAACCATCCCCCCGCGTTTCCACCTCTGTCGCCATTTCTTGTGTGAAAGAGTGAAGTAGCTTGGCCCAAGGCATGGATAGCGGATGTTTTCGGAGTCCCTGGACTTCCTCTCCATGTAGTATTCCCTCTTCCGCTGCGCCCCATTTCTTGACCGCACCCATCGAGGCCGCCAGAGGAGAGCCTTCTGGTGCCTTACAGTGCATAGTTATACACCGTTTGGCCAGGAGGAGCACTAGTGAAGCAAAGCACATTTCTACTTTCATGTGCTTGTGACGCTTACAGATACCTAGGGCGCTAGCCTCCCATGTGATAAGGTCCCGAAGACCCGTGATCGTTCTAAGGGTAGTATGGACAGTATGCCAGTAGTTTTGAAGGGACGGACAGTCCCATAGCATGTGGGAAAATTAGGCAGTGGGCATCTGACATCTAGGGCAGGCGAAGGAGCCATTGTGGAAATACTTCTTGAGTTTTTCAGGGGTGAGATATGCCCTATGCAGGATATGCAATTGTATGTTTTTGAAGCGGTAGTTGCGGGATACCTTCTTAGTGTATGCTAGTGCTTTGACCCTTTCCCCATTATGTAGAGGCCTGCAAAAGTCGGTTTCCCATTGTTCCCTGAGGGATGCCTGAGCTACAGAAGTTTTGCAAACTTTTGAAAACTTTTCTTTTTCACTAACTTGCACAGCCTGATTGTTGTCCTTGCTCACCCGTCCTAAGCGCTACGAGGCCTTAGGGTAGAAGTGCGCTATAGAAAAACGAATTTCATTTCATTCATTCGTTTCATTCATTCATTCATTTCGATCATTCATTTCATTTCATTTCATGCTAGTGTGGACTGCTTAAGGGATCATATGGCTTTATAGATCCAGGTAACTAGGTGTCCCCCGGGGCCCATCTGTAGGATTGCGTGGATGACTGGGTGTGTAGGGGGTTCTTCGTCAATTGTGTGCCAATGTTGACAGCATTCATTTAAGAGCTGCCTGTGCAGCAAGAACTGTCATCTAGGGAGCTCAAAGTCACTCACAAGCACCTCAAATGTCTGCAATTGTCCGTCAAAATAAAGCGCTCCAACATCCATCAGGGCGTGTTCCGTCCATATGTGCAACATTCTCTCTGTGTAGTGTGTGCAACCTTTGGGAATCCCTAGTAGCGGCATGAGAGGGGAGTATGGAAGTGCTGCACGATGCATTCTGTGGATGCGTACGAAACAGGCCTGCGCCATCATCATCTGGAGTGGCTTGGTCGGGTGGGGTGCAGCCCTTGGTAGTACCATACGGTGGACGGCTGGAGTTTAAAGTTGTCCATCCGTGGTCATCAGTTCTCTTTGACCCCGACCCGCTGTCCAACGGGACACCCACTGTAGTTGGGCGGCCAGGAAGTAGACCTCGAAGGATGGTGCAGCTAGTCCTCCTTGGTCGACAGGCAGCTGCAATTTTGCCAGGGTGATACGCCTGCGGCCTGATCCCCAGATAAGAGTCCCAAGCAGGGTATCTAATTCGCTGAAAAACAAGCGGGAGGAACCACTGGGAGGTTGGAGAAGAGATATCGGAGTCTTGGGACTAGGATCATTTTGGCAATCGCTATCTTACCTGTGACTGCTAGTGGGAGATCTTTCCAGAAGTGTATGGGTGATCTGATACCCGTCATCAGCTTTCGATAGTTACCTTCTTAGATGTCCTGCGGCGTATGATACATTCGCACTCTCAGGTACCGCACTGCCTGGGGGCTCCATGAGAGGTCAATGTTACCTAGCCTCAGCTGGCGCTGTGGCATTGCCTGTCCCAAGGGGTGGACTCTGAGTCCAGTCACTTCCTCAAAGTCTAGTAAAATTCGCAGTATAGGAGTGAGGTCCGTTGAATTGTCCCGGATATATACAAGGACGTCATCGCCGTATAGTGACACCGCATGGGTGGAATTGGCAATATGGATTCCCCACTCCTCACCCACGGCACGGAGGCAGACTGCCAAGGGCTCCATTGCAATGGCATAAAGTAGGGGGAGAGCGGACAGCCCTGTCGAGTACCACGGCAGACCGAAAAGGAGGTGTAGATGAGAGGGCTATTCTCACTCTGGAGGTGGGCGTGGAGTATATGAGCTTGGTATATGCCTGGAGGCGAGGTCCTATTCCCATATGTTACAAGACCCGAAATAAGTATGCCCATGTGAGAGTATCAAAGGCTTTTTCCAGATCCAGGACCAGATACGCCGCACATGGGAAACGGTCTCGGAACTGGTCCTGCACGTGGAACAACCACTGGATATTGTAGGAAGTGTTCCTGGCCGGCACAAATCCATTTTGATCCGTATGGATCAACTGCGGAAGGACAGTGGCGTATCTGTCCGCCAGTATTTTCCCGTAAATGTTATAGTCACACTATAACCGATTCGCACATAGATTGGGGTAAGGTGCCCTCATCAAGTGCCGCTCGGAATCGCCTCTCTAGTTGGGGGACTAATTGGGAGGCGAAAGTGCAGTAAAATTCTAGTGGAAGACAGTCTTATCTGGGGACCTTGTGAGTAGCTAACGCTTTCATGGCGTGTCTGATTTCCTTCACTCGGATGGGGTCATCAAGGGGGGTCATCAAGGTCTCAGCGGGTGTCACGGTTTATCTGGGGCAGCTGATGGCGAGCCAGGAATTGGGAGAGGGCCTCTTCAGACATCTGTGCAGGACTAGTGTACAAGGATGTGTAATGCTCTCAAAAGGCGTGCAGGATTGCGTCTTGGGAATATAATAGGATACCTTGAGCATTGCGAATGGCCGTGATTGACAGGAGGGTCGAGTCTGTCTTGACCAGCCACGCTAGTAACGTGCCCGCTCTGTCACCTTCTTTGTGAACACGTGCTGCGTTTGCCGCGAAGTTCTACCTACGTAAGCCGACTAAAGCTTCTTCATACACTGTTTTTGCTGAAGAAATTTGGGCCGGGGTGGCTTTGTCTTGGTCAGTCTCTTTTGTAAGATCGGCCAGTGCTTGCTCTGTGTGTTTTATGTCAGGCTCCAAGACGCGACAGACTCCTGCGATGTGTCGGATGCATGCGTCCCATATAACTACTTTGAAGGCGTTCTATTCTGTCGCACGCGTGGTGGCAGTGTTCTCTTGGAAGTACTGGCTAATATGGTCTGCCTGAGTTTGTTTAAAAACCGGGTCTTTGGTACATTCTTTGGGGAGATGCCATGTAGGGAGAGGGGGGTGCGGCGGGCGCCATCGCATCGTGAGTGTATGTGCGTCATGGTCTGATATGGTTCTGCCCAGGTAGTCCGTACCTGAAAAGAGATGTATAATCGCAGAGGAGTAAAGGAAACTGTCCAAGCGCACTCTGAGGTCATGGGGCACTGAGTGGCACGAGTAAAGTCTAGTGGTGGGGTTCCTAGCGCGCCAGGCATCCGTGAGGGACCAGTGCTGCATCCATGTTGCAATTCGTTTGGCCTGCGCCGCTATGACAGATGACGGCTGGGGGTGGGGGGAGGGGATCTGTCCAGTGTTATGTTTTGTACGCAGTTGTAGTCCCCTTCCAAAATCCAGGGGACTTGTGTGTATGTGCTCAGTGGGGTGGAAAGTGCGTCCCAGAATTAACGTTGATCAACATTGGGCCAATATATACTCCCCAATAGTACTGCTTGGCTGACCAGTAGTCCCTGTAAGAAAGCGTATCGGCCTTCTGGGTCAATGGTGTGGGACTGTTCCTGGAATAGAACACCAGGGCGTACCTATATAAGGGTGCCTTGAGCAAAGGCGACTACGTTGTAGCGTATATGATTCCCCTCCAACGCTTATGCAGCTTTGTCACCTCCCCCGCCTTAAGGTGCGTTTCTTGCAGGAACGCAATCTGCACGTGATGTCGCTTAATGTAAGCATAGACTGAATACTGTTTACGCACAGCGTGCATTCCACGCACGTTCAGGGTAAGGATAGTGACGGTGCCGGTTTGTGCCACCGATGTACGTGTATGATACTTAGGGTATTGGAGGTCCCTAGACCCTCTTGAAGGTCTTGAAGTCTAATCTGTTCCTAAAAGTGCCCGCTGGGCAATAGCGTCCGTGCATCTACTCATCGGCATAGTGGTGGGGACACAGTCCAGTGTGGGCGTGCTCACTGGGGGGGAACTGGGGTGGAGCAAAATGTAGCCCCAATGTGGGAGACCCATTGACAAAGGCGATAAGTACAAACTATCTCTCAGTTGGCGTGAGAGCATCCTTGCAGTGGTGGCAGCCTGTGTCTGCGAGGTATCTCAACTTGTGGGCAAGTTAATAGCTGCTCACTGGTCTGCTGGAGTGGATAAAGGGCTAACCTGGCCTAAGGCGGCATGTGGGCGCGCGTGCAATGAGATCGCTTGTGCCGGTGTCTAGAAGGCATCTTCTCCATCCTGATATTTTCTGCAAGGGTCGGATATCCATTTATATCAAGTCATCAGCTGATCGCGGGGTGACCGAGGGCAAGGCCACTGGGTCCACTCCTGATTGCGTTGTTTCCCTATCTCCTTCTTCTGCTGATGTGAATATGCGGGGGGCCCGTTCAATGTCCGTTGCAGGGGAGGTGGGGTGTAGGCTTGCCACTGCCTTCAGGGCTTTCCGTCTCTCTTGGACTATTTGCTCCAGGTCTGGGGACCCCAGGGTGGGTGGATCGAGTTGGAGGTGCCCTGTCGGTTGTGACGCCGTGAACGTTGTCTTCTGGGTCCTGGTGTTATAGTGTGTTGTTCTTGGGTACGCCCTGTACGAGGACCTGTGGCATCGTGCTGGTCCATCCAATTTTGTGCCTCTTCGGGGTCACGAAAAAATGAGTGGTACCCTCATGTATGACTTTAAGGCGGGCGGGGAAGAGCAGAGAGTATTGCATCTTCAATGCTTGTAGACGCCGCTTCACCTCCAGGAAGGACGATCTTTGACGCTGGACCACTCGGGAATAGTCAGGAAAGATCTTGATGGTTCTGTTCTCCACCCAAAGCCACCCAGCCTGCCGCTCGCCCTTAACACTGCATCTCGGTCCCTGAAGTGTACGAATTTTGCCAGCATTGGGCGCTGCGGGCCCCTGGTGGGGGGCGACACGCTGGAACACGATGGGCCCGCTCGATGGAAAAGAGCGCTGACCGCTCTGCGTCTGGTGTGAATGACTTGGTCCAGGACTCCATGTACTCCACTGCATCTGCCTTTTCAATTCCTTCAGGCAGGCAAAGAACGCGTATGTTACAGCGTCTCGAGCGCCCTTCAAAGTCATTGATTCGTTCCTCCATGGTGGACACCCGGCTTATCAGCATTTGTTTTGAGTCCTGATGCATCTGTATCATAGGCTGGATGGAAGTGACTGCTTTTTCGTTATCTGAGACCTTATCGGATAATTTCCGGTGGTCATCACGGAGGAGGCTGATGTCCGTTGTCGGGGTGCCCAGTTGTTGCTCCATAGAGAGCCTGGATTGTTCTATTGCCAATAGGACTCTGTCCAGCTTGTCCGAGAGGGAGACATCCGTTGTTGTGGCATCATCTTTGAGGGGCCCATGGAGTGATTGTGGGTAGCGTCTGAGGTAGCCCCTTGGGCAGTTGACGTCACTCTCGGTTTGCCCATTCCTTCAGCTGTGACCACGCCTGAACGTAACGTTGGCTTGACCAGTCGTGCATCTCCCAACGCCCGGAGTGGGCTCTTGACAGGTGGCTGGGGTGGCAAATGCAAAAACAACAATTGCTGGACAGAATGCAGAACAATGTCATACATTCACCCCAGTACAGTGATCTGGGCCTAAATCCATCGTTTTTTTGCACTCCACACCACCCCAGTTCAGACATGGCCATATGCAAATCAGCCTTGACCCTGTGCCTCATGGGAACAGTCCAGCCCGAACTGCCAAGCCATGTCTTTCCTGGACCGGAATCAAGCATCCTAGGACCGGTTTCTGGCTATCAGCCGTCTTCAGCCAGGATAGCTTGACTCCAGTGGTGTGGAGAGCATGGGACTCACGTCTGAGCATACCCATCCCACTCGGGGTGACAAATGCAAAAACAACAATTGATGGACAGAATGCAGAACAATGTCATACATTCACCCCAGTACAGTGATCTGGGCCTAAATCCATCGTTTTTTTGCACTCCACACCACCCCAGTTCAGACATGGCCATATGCAAATCAGCCTTGACCCTGTACCTCATGGAACAGTCCAGCCCGAACTGCCAAGCAATGTCTTTCCTGGACCAGAATCAAGCATCCTAGGACCAGTTTCTGGCTATCAGCCGTCTTCAGCCAGGATAGCTTGACTCCAGTGGTGTGGAGAGCATGGGACTCACGTCTGAGCATACCCATTCAACTCGGGGTGACAAATGCTGGGGTGGACCTCTGTGGTCGGCTGTAGCGTACCGTCGAGCTCAGCTCGACCAATTCTGTTTTGCGCCTGTCGATGGTCTACCGTCACCCTGAGTGTGGAGAAACTCTCAGCGCCCCTTCGCATGATCGGCAACTTGGTAGTTGGCCCCTCCTGGTATTGGGGGCGTTGGCACAGATTCCGCCACCTAGGTCTTATCGTGGTTCGCCTTTGCAAGTACCGGTGGCACCAACTGTCAACAGTTCCATCTCTGTACATCACAGCAGAGGGCTGTGCTCAGGCCGATAGTCTCCTGAATTCACACTGCCCCCAGGGGAGCCTATAGACAACCCTCCCTGTTGCAGTCAGGCTGGTGCTTACTTTAATGTTGTTTGTGGGAAAAACCCAGTTCTCACCAAACTTTAAGCTCTGGCAGACGGTGCTATGGGCTCTGGCTGTGAGCGCTGGTGGGGGGTTCCCACTGCCCGCCGCGCTTCAGTGTGTCTCGATCTTACATGTCACCAAAGGCCGCCAATTTTTAAGTCAGGCAGGCGTTGTCTTCAAGATGCACAGGGCCTCCCACTAGCCGCTCAGCATTATCTAACAGGCTCACCTGGGCGTCACCGCCAACCAAAGATTACCGGGGGGCCGCTGTGGGGGTTCGCCGCTCGGCCTATTACCGGGTGGCGTCTTGAACCAGCAGCGGCGTCCGCAAGGCCTCCACTTCTACTGTGCCGCCCGCAGTGCTACCCAGGTACCTCTCCTCGGCGACTATGGGCAGCAGGGATCCCCACTCGCTCTGCAGGCGGGATACTGGCAAGTTCTGGGCGGCTCTCCTCCTTGGTGACAGCGGGCAATCAGGAAACCTCCTTCACTTCTTTGGTGGGAGATTGTGGAGGTCCGAGAGACGGGAGGTAGTCGCTTCTAGGCCCTCAGCATTGGCGCCATGCGATCTCGCAGCGCTCTTACATTCTCTTTGGAAGGTCAGTGCCTCCTCTCGTTGCCGCTGCTCAGTGGGTTAGGTTTTCTGGCGCCAGGACTTCTTCTGCGTGGCCACGGGATTGCTGCAGGCTCCTGGCAGCTTAATCATCTCTACAGGGGGGGTCCAAGAAGGCGATCACCATCTTGCGCTACTCGCCGCTCCTCTGCCCCAAGGCCAGATTCCTGCCACTACAAGGCACCGCTGCCGTTGGAGGAGCTGGCAATGGATGCCAGGTGTGCTCCGGTGCCGCTGGACATCATCGGCAACCAGCTGGGCTGCATGTAAAGGATTGAGGTGGAAGCCCTCATGCAGAGCCTCAGCTAGGCACGTCTGCCATGGTGGCCATCTTGACCACACCCCCACCGAATCGGTATGCAATATATCAAAGGTTTGCAATCGTGATTCCCGTCACAAACCACTGAAAAGTTATCAACTCCCTTTAGACTCTTTTCCCTTTGTGAAAAAGTTCCAGAGACAGTAGGCAGTGGTCGAAAAGACCAGAGCTGCTGGGCCAGACGGGCTCCCTGTCGAGATATATCTGGGTCTATCAGACAGGGTAGTGCCGGTTTTAAAAGCCCTCTTCAACAAAATATATCTACAGGGAGAAGGTATCCCCTCCTCATGGTCTGAAGCAACGGTGTCCTCGATCCTTAAGCAAGACAAGGATCCCCAAAAAATTGAGGCATATAGGCCCATCTCATTATTAAATTCCGACCTCAAGATTTTCTCTGGGATATTGACTACCAGAGTGGCAAAAATCATTAAAATCATTATACATCCTGACCAGAGAGGGTTCATACCCGGAAGACAGCTCAATGAGCTTACTTTTCAAGCGCTGGGGGCAATAGATGTTGCAACGGAAAAAAAGTTGCCACTTACTATCGTTGCAATCGATGCCGCTAAGGCGTTTGATCAGGTTAGTTGGAATTATCTTTGGGAGGCTCTGCGGAGTTTTGGTTTCCCTATAAATTTTATTGAGACTGTCAAATCCCTGTATTCAAATCCTAGGGCAAAAGTGCTATTTAATGGTACTTTAACCGAATGGTTTTGTATTTCAAGAGGCACTGGGTGTCCCTTGTTACCCCTATTGTTTAATATATACATTGAGCCTTTTGTTTGCTTCCTTAGAGAAGATCTCCTTATTAGGCCTTTTAAGATCGCCAACCTGGAGTTTACCCTATATGCTGATGACCTTCTAATGTATACATCAGATCATGAAAAAGCCATCCAAGGCTGTTTGAATTAGCTGTGGAATTCGGTACGATCTCTGGTTATAAAATTAACAGAGAAAAAACTGAAATAATGATTTGGAACTGCACTAATGTAACAGGGGCGAATGGTCAGATGAAATATCTGGGGATCTATCTAGCACAGAAGCTGCTAGATATGCCTAGAATTAGCTGGGAGAAGGTGCTAAGGAGGTGGGCGGCCTATTGTCACGCTGGGCGAATTTACCATTGAATATTTACGCGAGGGTCAACCTTGTAAAATGATAATTTTGCCTAAGTTGACTTTTTTGTTTAATTCAATTCCACTTTGCTTTAACAACAAAGATCTTGCTACACTCCAAGGTAAAATTGGATCATTTATATAGCTACAAAAACCCCGAGAATAGCGTGAAAACAGCTCAGGAGGGGGCTAAAGACTGGCCTTACCTGACCTACTTGCCTACTGTCACGCCTTTCATTTAAAAAAATTTAGAATGTTAGCCAATAAGGCGGATTCATCTTCTATGGGCCTCCTGTTCCAGGAAATGCTATATGATGTTCTGCAGGGACAGGAGTTTTTTCCTTTATAAATTTGGAAATCCAAAGTTTTACAAAAATGTTTGACTCAAGATCCTATTGGCAGCATTAAATAACTGGGGGTACATTAGGAAAAGTCTGGGAATATCTTATTACACGGCACAGGCTCCAATCTGGGATTCCCCAGGTACCCCCGAATGCCTTCAGGACCAATTATCACAACCACTTAGATTAGCAGGTATTGAATATAACCAGAGGGTCATTGCGAGATTTAAGTTCTATCAATTGTCCACATGGTGGGCAACACAGTCATGGAGCAATGATGATTTGAATACAAGCACAAGCATTGACTCTATTTCTAGATTAGGACCATGGAAACATGAAGTATCATTCTGGTATGGGGCCTTTATAGACCCAGGGGATTGTCTAGATTCGGAGTTGGTGAAACGCTGGGGCAGTGTCCTTCCCGAAGATGGGGATGGTCTACGGAAACTCTGGTGCAACTGCTTTATTATGTTATAGGCTGTGGTTAAACCAGCTAATCTCAGGAGAAACCATCTAAAAAACGGCTTTAAGAGTGTACTGGACTCCGAAGAAGTTATCTAAGGTGACTAAGACGATCTACCACTGTCCCCGTTGTAAGTACCAAGCTGCTGACGACCTGCATATATTTATGGATTGCCCAAAGATCG
Source organism: Lissotriton vulgaris (assembly GCF_964263255.1). Lineage (NCBI taxonomy): Eukaryota > Metazoa > Chordata > Amphibia > Caudata > Salamandridae > Lissotriton > Lissotriton vulgaris. The sequence continues at coordinate 1,407,435,153 of NC_141685.1, read as the reverse complement.
GCTCCTTTTGGACTGAGGTATGTGGTTTCCTGGAGAAGGTGCTGTCTATACAGTTTGAAGTAAGTGCAAGGCTAATCTTTTTTGGACTTTTGTCAGATTATTGTATGAATGTCCCAGCAACGAAGTTTGTATTCTATGTAGTAATCATTGCCAGGAGGGAAATCTGTAGAGCCTGGAAATCGGAAGCTCCTGCTTCCTTTGCGGATTGCCTAAAGAACATCATTATGATTAGTCAATCTGACATGGCCTGCAACAATTCTAGCACCAATAAGATCTGGGCTGCCCTAGAGGGTTGGAGAGAAAAGTAAGATCAGTCCTATGATTACGCCAGAGGTTTGTCGGTCCGGTCCTCCTTAGTAACATACGGTCTCCCAGGTGCCGTGAACAGGAGTGGGACCAGGATACAGCCGCACCTCTGGGAGAACTCTGCTTCTCTTTCAGGCCCCTCACAAGGGCGGTCTCAAAATGGGCTTGTTTGAAGGGCGTGGAGTAATCCCATCTAGAGCTAGTTTGATGGCATGTATGAGGACTAAAAAAAAAGATGAAGGGAAAAAAAAGGACACCCCCAGGGTAACCGCTGCACTCAACAAATCGAATTAACATAACATAACATATTGAGGCAGCCGGCATGGGACATGTGATTGGTGGAGGATTTGCAACCACCTGCATGGGGGCAGAGCAGCACCACCCTTTTCAAAACCATCCCTCTTCTCTCTTGGTAGGTTCTGTGATTGGTCTAAGCTACTCTTCTCTTTTGTTGTATGTTTTAGTAGTTCTTCAAATGACAGGCAGAAGAATGCCACTTTCTTCCTTACATTGAGATCGCATTTATGTTGTAATTCTTTATTAACATTTCTTAGGGTTGAGGGAGAAAAAGTTGCAACAGTCACACATATATAATGACGAAAGAGAGAGATACAATGAGAACTAAGGTGGCATATGCGTGTCGTGAACAGAAGGGAATATGCAAAGGGTAGGGAGTGGAGGGAGAATAATCCGGAAGTGTAGGTGAAACAGTAGGGGCCCTGAGGGCTATAGTAGTGCTTGAGGAGTCTGGAGCTGAGGTGTCCCGCGAACACGGGGGGATGCATGTGTGAGATTTATACCTAAGCCCATATATGGAGAGAGGGTGTGGCCATTGGGGGAAGGTGTTTCAGGTCCCTGTGTGTCAGTCGATAGCACTGTGTGGTTACGCGAAATTCCGGAGTGGAGTGGGCTTCAGAGAAGGGGGGCAGAGGTGCGGGGGGGCAAGGGGAGGAGCACAGTGTTGTACGATATCTTCTATGGACTCTCTCGCTGGTCCTTAAGTGAGACTCAGGGTTATCATGAAGAGGCCCATAGAACTGGTTGCCTGTGGGGCTGCGGTGCCGAGGGGGGGGGGGAGTGTGTGAGGGAGAGGGTGTGAGGGATGGGGAGAAGGGGGAGAAAGGGGGCCTGGAGTGGGAGTGGAGGGGTAAATGGAGGTTATAGGAGAGATTTCATCGCAGGGGGAGCGCAGGGGAAGGGGACAGGAGAGTGGAGAGGGAAGGGGAAAGGAGGGTGGTGCAAAGATAGTGGAGGAAGGAGGGTGGCTAGAGCAATAGCAGTGCAGTAGAGGGGTCAGAGTTGATCAAGGTGGGGAGCGGGTGGGGCTAGGTATGGTTATGGCATAGTCTGTTCTGGATGCCCTTAGGAGAGGTAGGAGAGGCGGGAGTGTGGTGGCGTGGATCGTAATACGCGCACTGGGGGAGGGTAGTAGCCCGGGTGCGTGGGGGTGACCTCAAGCGTCATAGATTACATGTCGTCATCTGTCGACATCAGGACCGGATTCTCTATTATGGTGATCCCCTCGTCACTACCCTTAGTGCGCAGAAAGGGTGCCCATATCTGTAGGAACAGGTATGATAGGTCCTGGAGATTGTAAATCACATCTTCATGGGAGGCAGTGTGTATTATAGCCACCGTCCAGGTCTCCTGTGATGAGGGGGGTCGGTGACCTCCCTTCAGTGGCGTAACAAAAGTTTAAGAGGCTCCCCAGAAATGAACAGAGAGGGCCCCTGCTCTAGATTTTATGCGGAGCGCTCAGACCTGAGTACTGTGCTGAGGGGGCCCCCACACCGCGGGGGATGCGGGCGCCTGTGTGACGCCCCTGCCTCAATTGCTGCAGGACACAGTTTTTAGCTGTGGCCAGTGCTTTGTGAAAGAGACAGCGTTGTGGCTTAGAGAGCTCTGGAGAGTGCTGCAGATCATACAAGAGCATGGCAGTGGGGGTGAGTGGTAGGTCTAGGGGTATAGTGGGGCTCAGGGGGGCTCGGCCTATGTAGGACCAGAAGGGTTGTACCGATTGACATTCGCATATAATATGGGTTGTGTCGCAACTTGTGGTTGTGCATCTCCAGCACTTTGCGTGTGGTAGCAGGCCTGCTTTGTGTAGATTTAGTGGTGTCCAATGCCAATCGTGCAGGGTCTTAAAGAGACAAGATTTCAATCTTGCCTCCTTGGACATCTATCAAGGGCTTCCAGGAGATCTGCCCATTCGTCTTCCTCATAAGAAATCGACAGTCGGGTTTGCCATTTGGTGCAGAGAGCTCGCGACATGGGTTGTGAGAAAAGATGGGATGGGAGCACCCCATAGAGTCCGGATGCCACCCCTTTGTGTTTCCCTCATGTGTGAAGTTATGATATCACCCGTGAGGCCGGCAGGGACCAGGGGCATGGACCTAGGAGTCCCCGCAAGCAGTGTTGTATTTAGATGAAATTCCAAGACTGTGATGCAGGAAGGCCAAATTTCTCCCAAGCTGCGCTAACGTTTTAAGGTCACCATCATGAATTAGCTGATCCAGGGTGTTTATGCCCGCTGCTTTCCAAATCATTAAATGAGATAGCATTTGTTATAGTGAATCTATAATATCATAGGAAAGGTGCAGGTGCAGCACACTCACTCTGGAGGACTTAAAAATGAAAAGAAACCCTATTTTCCATAATATTATCCCTTTGCTTTTGTAGGTGTGTGTGGCGTTCCTGTGGGTAGTTGCTCCAAGAGTGTGCAACTCTCTAGGTTGTGACTCACTCATTGACAATATGTCGTCATAGTGCATGTGCGTCTACGCTACACCAGTCACCTGCTGAGATGCTACAGAGACTAAAGTCAATATCAGCGAAGAGAGAGATGAAATAAAGACCTGGGGAGGAAATTGCAACGAAAAATTAAAGAGTCACAGCTGTAAAATCAAAACAGCGGAAACCCGTAGAACGAGCGAGAGAGGAAGGAAGGCCTGCACTTTCTTGCTAGCTATGAGATGAGATTCCTCTGCTGGGTGACAGTAATTCAGCAACGCATTTACATTGCCACAGGACAATTACAAACTGTGGTACTAACTTCAAGTATGTACCTACATGGCCATAAGAAGATATAATGTTACGGAACGAATAGTATATATGAGAATCAAAATAAAACACTGCGAATTAAGACATATCAATGTGCGAACCGCTATTAGCAATTCGCATTTTGAGTTTGCGATTTCAAGGGTGAAGGGGATTTCAAGGGTGCAGGGGTGACCAAAGGACACCCTGTTGCACCCCTGAAATGATATTGGACGCTGGTGTTACGCACACACATGTCCCAAGGACATGTGTGTGTGTAACATACAACTTAGAAAAATGCACTTAAGTACATTTTTCTAAGTTTCCGCTATTTACCACGAGGTTTGACTTCGCGGTAAATAGCGGCCCAAAATTGCGAATTCGCTATTTTTAAATGTTTCATGAATTGCATTTAAGGAATCTCAAATAGAGATTCCTTAAATGCAATTCCTCGCAAAATTGCGAATTCAATAATAGCGATTTTTGCATTTGGGATGATGAATCCCAAATGCAAAAATTGCGCTCGCAAAGGGCTGAATCTGTCTTTAAGAACATTAAAATAAAGGACACACAAGAAAATAATTTCCTCAAGAAATATTTCATAAATCTCCACTGCGCTCTGAGATAACAAAAATCCTACCGACGAGCTGCGATGTCGTTTAAGAAGCTCTTTATTGGAGCCGTGTACAAAGCCCTCAGTTTGAATGTCCCCCTTATCCATCTGATGTCATTAAATGTGACCGCATGTAAAAAAAAATAATAATCGGATAATTAGTAGCAGAAAAGTATATTGCTCAGCTGAGCCAGGATTATACAAAATAATAGGCTTGCGTGCGATCCCGCATTTGTGGTTCAGCGACACTGACGCACCAGAGCGCCAATAGTACTTCGTGGCGGATTACGTGCTCATCCTTATGGCTGCGTCTGTTCACAGACTTCAGCTGCATGGTAAACTTCCACGCCAAGTTTAACAGAACATTCACGAAAATATGCATAATTTCTGCATTCTTTGGGATCCGCACCCCCTGCCTTCACAGACACGCGGTACAATCCATAAATACGATCATAATTTTATGGAGGTAAAGACATTTTATTCAGGTCGCACCATATTCTAAGGTCAGTCTCCGCTTTTAGGGCAAATTGGAAACATCTGTAGCCATGGTAGGCGCCAGATTTGCAGCTCATTATCCCTAGATTAATCCTGGGATTTGGAGTCCTTCTGAAAAGACAGCACAGTGCCCTGGGCTGCACTTCGACCCTTCAATGCCTAAATGACAACCGAAGAACAAACAGAGGTTTACATACGAGTTTATGTTTGGCAACTCGGGTTTGTATTTCTCTCTGATTCAAGAGCGGGTTTAGGGGGTGAGGGGAGTATTCTGCTGTTATAAATATAGATTGTTTTCCCTACATTTAATTGGGCCATAGGTAAGTATTTAAGGGCGATATAGAACACTGGCTCCTGAAATCTGCCTTTAAATTATGCTGGCTCGATCCACAAAACGTAAACCAGCATGAATGGCCAACAAGTATGCACTTGAAAAGTGTTATCCTGGTGCACACGAAGTTAATCAAATTTTCTTAAAGCAAAATTTATCTGATTTAGATTAGCGCTACTCGGGTCACAAGGCGTCCTGCCCTTGTCTTCAAATAACTCAAAACGTGGAGTAGGAGGGGGACTCCCTCCTACAGCTGAGTGCGCTGTTTTGCAACGAAACTCATGGGTTTCTTCTCTATATTTTACATAATTTTATGCATAAACTGTTCCATATATCGTAAATCAATAGTCCATAGTTAATCTCCGTGGTATAGTGCTTTTATTTCCAATTTCAAGCAGATAATTATACCAGGTTTAGAAATACATCTTGTAAACCCAATGCATTTCGGGTCTTTCCAACAGACCCTTCATCAGGGGACGCCTCAGTCAGTGCCCCGGAACCACCGGTCTGCCGCCTCACGTGCAGTTTACACTGCGCATGAACATTCTAGAATGTTCATGCGCAGTGTAAACTGCAAGATGTATTTCTAAACCTGGTATAATTATCTGCTTGAAATTGGAAATAAAAGCACTATACCACGGAGATTAACTATGGACTATTGATTTACGATATATGGAACAGTTTATGCATAAAATTATGTAAAATATAGAGAAGAAACCCATGAGTTTCGTTGCAAAACAGCGCACTCAGCTGTAGGAGGGAGTCCCCCTCCTACTCCACGTTTTGAGCAACAAGTATGCACAACATCTTTTGTGAACTTCATTGCACTCAAGTTTGCTTCCTTATGTATATCTTGCAAACCTGACTAGATTGTAGCATGTGAAGGGCTGATGAGTCCAGCTGCACTCTGAATGGCAATTATAACATCTACAATCACGTTCTATTTTGTGAGCAATCAGAAGGAGGTTTGCCGAGATTAGCATAGTACATGACCCAGCAATCAAGAAAAACTGATGTTACCTTTGGTTATGCTGAGGATCAATCCTCATTACTTGTAAATGGTTACACTGCTGCTGACACTTATTATAGGAAGCAAAGAGGGGGGTTAAGGAACCATCCACACTCCCTTACATACTGTCTCGGCAAACTTAATAATGATGAAAAATGATGCTCCAAAAATGTTGTGGTGCCTGAATTAAAAAAGAACAAAGTTCCTTCAGATTTTGTAAGAAACTCTAAGGATTCCGTATTAGTTAATAATTGATTTAAATGTGCTACAATAAGGTCCTGAGACAGCCGAAGCAACTGATGCGGATATCTGCAGTGAGCCTTAATCAACATGGTTACATCATTTTCAAAGCAATGAGGAAAGACCTTGGTAAATTTTGTTTTACAACTAAAATGTTTTTGAAGAATTAGCTGTTCAAATATCGAAATAAGGGATCACTGAGTTCTGCTGCAATAAAGTATAACCCCAAACTACACATTAATATCAATTATATCACTTTTTTCCCTTAATAAGTTAGAATCCTACTGCAATATGTTTCCTGCTCAATACTTTAAAATATGTGTCCTTGCTGTATTAAGCATTTTGAATCAACCAACCAAGTAATTACTTGTATAGTCACATATTTAATGTGGCGTCTGGGCCAGAGCTGCCGTCTTTCGGCCTGGGGAACTAGGGTTGAGTCTCAGTTAAAGATACTGTGATTCTGGGTAAATCACTTAGGGGCTCATTACGATGTTGGGCAAAAAACCTCTCCCTGACAGTCGGAATCTTCGCAACTGCGACTGAGCCCTTTTGACCGACTTGGTCGGTTTACAGTCCGATCGCCCGATTACGATGTTCGTGGTTGGAATGTAAACCGACTTTGTTCCAACCGACTCACGGAAAATTCCTGTCAGTCTGAACTGCACCATAACCCCCTATGGACGGCGTTGCCACAGTTGGGATTACGATGTTGAGTTCCAACAGCCTTTCCGCGTCTGCCTGTCCGACACGGAAAGGCTGTCGGAAGGTGACTTTGGGAGCCCCTACGGTTGGTGGCAGAGTTGATAACTCCTTGTAAAACCCTGCACTGTGTGGCAGGCACCATGGGGTGCCTTCGACAGGGAGAGGGTTATACACATACACCCCATTTCCCCGTAGGAGTCTGTGTTACGGCCAGTTCTCAGGCACAACACGAGCTCCCATAGGAAACAATGGGAATCCGACTGAACAGTGTTGGTCGCATTGTAATCCGGCAGTCGGAACCGCTGACCGCAAGTCGGTTGGTCCTGAATCCGAGACGTTCGCCAGACATTGTAATGAGCCCTAAATCTCCCAATAACTAAAACATGAATATTGCCTTGTGCATTGGAACTGGTGCTCATATATAGTGCTCCAGTACCCATAGGGTGAGATTGTGCCATGTAAAACTGCAACAAAAAAATCCAAACTCATCTTAACCCTTTCGCTGCTGATGACGAGCTCAGCTCGTCATCACCCACGGGTGTCGTGTGCTGATGACGAGCTGAGCTCGTCATGAAGAAGGGGAATCTGAATATTTCAGCACAGCGCAAAAATCCCCGCAGCAGCCATGTGGTTAATATAGAAAGACTTGAGTTATTTGCAAGCAGCGTGTGTGTATGTTTATAAAGCAGTTTACCTCACATGTCTTGTAATAGGACACGTCTGTCTTTGGCAAAATACAAAACTGCTTTGAAACAATACAACACATTGAGCAGGTACAGAAGGTAAACACTAAACTATTATGACTGCTACTGCCCTATAATCCTTAGCATGGCCACCTATGCATGTTAGCCTTCGGGGCTCAGCATAAAATCAACACATTTTGAGGCAGAAAAATATTATGTTGCATTATACTAAAGTTACTTTGAGACAGAAAGGAATGTCCGAATACAGTTGGGAACGTGGAAGAAAGGAGTTTGCACCTCCCATTTACAATAAAGAATGCAATGTATCAATGGTCGAAGACTGAATTTGTGTTGGCAAACCATTTCTCAGTCCTGATGTCTGACTGGGGGGTGAGGACTGATGTGCAAAGTGATTTGGAAATGGAAAGCTGTTCAAGTAAATCAGCTTCTCTTTTGGGAATTGTGATGGGCAACTTCAGAGTCTACAGACAGTGCCATGCCCCCTCACCCCCATGTTTCCCTTGATGCCAATTTTTTTGAAGCTGCATATTTCCCTTTAAGGAATACAGGCTGCTTTCAAAAAACAAAGTTGGCATCTAAGTTGTTATCATAAAACAACAATCAAATAAGCAAGCCAAATCTGCCCAAGAAGTCGTTAAAACGCAAATAAGCTGCAAAGAATTTTCCAAATTTTTCACAGACAAAGCCAACAAGCTGGAAAACGAACTTAAGATGGCAGCAGACAACCCTATCTACCACACACAATCATGCAACATCACTACTCCAAAAGACGGGAAAAGGGAGATAAAAAACAAAGCACATTGGGACACCTTCAAATTACTGAATCAATACGACATTGCCAAAACGTTAGCAGACATCAAATCCAACAACCACTATAATGACCCACTACCGGCAAAATGCCTAAAAGAAATCAACCATATCGTGATCCCTATTTGGACAGAAATCGTGAACGCCTCTCTTTCCCAGGGGATCCTGCCAGAATGCCTTAAAACAGGTAAAGTAGTACCAATCATCAAAAATCCTACAGCGGACCTAACAGACCCAAACAACTATCGTCCGGTGACCAACATTCCACTACTGGCCAAAGTAATAGAAAAATGTGTACAGAATCAGCTGAGCCAGCATATCGACAATTACTCATTATTAGATGACTGCCAATCAGGATTCAGAACAGGTCACAGTTCAGAAACAGCAATCCTACACATTGTCGATGATGCACTCCAAGCCCTAGATCAAAACCGATCTTGTCTCCTCATCCTCCTTGACTTATCTTCAGCATTTGATACAGTCAACCACGGAAAATTGCTGAACAGACTACAGGACAGGATGGGAATATCTGGCAAGGTACTGAAATGGTTCGAGTCCTTCCTACATAATAGAAGTCAGAGATTCCTGGTCAACCAATCTCTCTCACCTGCATGTCCAAACACAATAGTAGTACCTCAAGGATCCACACTATCTCCATCACTGTTTAATTTGTACATCGAACCCCTCACAGAAATTCTGCGAAATTCCAAAATATCTTACCACATGTATGCGGATGACACGCAGATCTACGTCAAGATCGAGAACATGGAAGACATCATCTTAATGAACGATCCCCTCAAAATGACATTAAATTGGCTAACTACCAATCATCTGAAGCTAAACGCACACAAAACAGAATTCTTACTCATCTCTCCACAAAAGAACCAATCAGAAATGAAGGAATGGACGGAAACTATCACAGCGTTAAATTGCACTCCCACGCTAGTCGATTCGGCGAAATCACTTTGAATCACACTGGATGAGAATCTAGATTTGAAAGCGAACATCAAAGCAATGGCAAAAAATGCCCGTTTTCATCTGAACTATTTAAGAAAAATGAAAGCATTTTAACGGAGACGGATCTAAAACTAGCAGTTCAATCTCTAGTTATCTCGAGGATCGAATATGGATGCACTACATTAGCAGGCTTACCAAAAATCTCCACAGCACCGCTAAAAGCTTGCCTCAACGCAGCAGCAAGACTGATCTCAGGAACGAGGAAATTTGACCATATATCCCCGCACCTGAAATCCTTAAATGGGCTACCCTACGAAGCTAGAATTCAGCTAAAAATGGCATGCATTACACACAAAGCGATTCATCACAACACACCAAGATACCTAGCTCAGAAAATTGAAATATCGGGAAGAAACAGACCGGCCAGGAAGACCAAGGAGCTGATGCTGAGACCAGCCATATTCAAGAAAAAGAAAACCTACGACAGAGCTTTTTCCGGAGCGGCCCCCAGAATTTGGAACTCTATCCCTCCAAGCATTAGAACAATTCCGAACACCGCAACATTTAAGAGGGAAGCTAAGATCTTCCTCATGAGCAAGTTCCTGCCATAAATAATCAGGTCATCATCCAAGCCCGAATTAGAGAGGACTTCTCTACAACAGTCGGGAAGAAACTAGGAAATCGCCAACTATATATGGTTACGAGCAGTCGACATGATACTTTTCCTGGACCCGATAAACACAAGGAACTATGAAAAGTCATTGAATCATTATTATACAGGAGAATATATTTATTACCGATCCTACCTCAGTTCTCTGTATATCCACTATGTTTCTTGTATTGTACATGACCTTTTTTTACTCCTCATTACCCTCCTTTCATCTGGCATGAGAGGAAGGACACCTATAGAACTTCTCTTCTGTAGTTTCATTTTCTATTGTCATGTGAAGCGCTCTGATACCCAAGGGTCTTGTTCGCGCTATACAAAACTTTAAATAAATAAATAAGGAAAATATAACACAAGAATGGAGTTCTGTTGTCTCTTGCAGGCCTCAGCCCCTTCCTTCTCAGCCATTCCTAGGGAGTCATAAAATTCCTCCAGCCTCATGAGGCTGGCGGGTTTGTGACCTCCTTGATTTTGAGATGTGACTGATTAATAAACCAGTTACATCAACCAATTGAGAGCAGATTGTAACCAGTATATGTGCAAAAAAACAATGGCTTTGCGACCATCCCCATGGACATCAGGTTCCATGTTTGGAATCCGGAATTTTCTTTTCACATGTTACTGCTGTTGGGAAGTTGGAGACCCGGTTCGCTTCAAATGGTCCACTACAACTAACACCCAAGGTAAAAACAAGCATTTGCAATTCAATAGGTCTCACATTAGGAAAGTGTGAGCTATTGGTATTGTAAATGACACATTTTTTAATATGTGTTGGCTTTGAAAATATATAAATTAATAGCATTGTTATTCACAAAGCCAATAGCTTATACTTTCCTAATGCGAGTCCTATTGGCTATGGCAATGCTTGTTGGTAGCAAGCAAGGACAGTGCTGTTGTGGTGCTGAGTGATGATGTGGTGATGTATTAGAGTGATGTGGTGGTGTCCCAGAGTGATGTGGTGGTGTCCCCGAGTGATGTGGTGGTGTCCCCGAGTGATGTGGTGTCAAGTCAAGTCAAGTCATAGAATTTATATAGCGCACTACATACCCAGAGGGTCTCAAGGCGCTTAGGGAGGGGAGGAGGATTACTTGTCAAATATCCACGTTTTAAGTTGCTTTCTGAATGCTAGGTGGTTCTGGGTGAGGCGGAGGTAAGTGGGGAGTGAGTTCCATGTTTTAGCTGCCAGGTATGAGAAGGATCTACCTCCCATGGTGGTCTTGTTGATGCGAGGTACAGTGGCGTGGGCTTGGCTGGAGGATCGTAGTTGGCGGGAGGGGGTGTAGAAGGACAGTCGTGAATTGAGGCATTCTGGTCCGATTTCGTAGAGTGCTTTGTGTGCGTGGGTTAGAAGTCGGAAAGTGATCCTCTTATTGACGGGTAGCCAGTGGAGGTTTTTCAGGTGACCAGAGATGTGTTCGTTACGCGGGATGTCTAATATGATCCTGGCTGAGGCGTTTTGGATTTGTTGGAGTTTTTTCTGGAGTTTAGCGGTAGTACCTGCGTTGAGGGTGTTTCCGTAGTCCAGTCGGCTCGTGACCAGAGCATGGGTGACTGTTTTTCTGGTTTCGGTGGGGATCCAGCGAAATGTTTTTTTGAGCATGCGGAGAATGTTGAAGCAGGATGAGGAGACGGCGCTGACTTGTCTGTTCATTGAAAGTGAAGAATCCAGGATAACGCCTAGGTTCCGTGCATGGTCTGTCGGGATGGGTGCTTTTCCAAGGGCTTGCGGTCACCAAGAGTCGTCCCATGCAGAGGGGGATGAACCTAAGATGAGGACTTCTGTTTTATCTGAGTTCAGTTTCAGAAGGCTGTGTTTCATCCATTCGGCAACTTCTTTCATTCCTTCGTGTAGGTTAGTTTTGGCGGTGCTGGGGTCATTGGTGAGTGAAAGGATCAGTTGAGTGTCATCCGCGTAGGAGATGATGTTGAGGTTGTGTTGGCGGGCGATGGCCGCGAGGGGGCTCATGTATACGTTGAAGAGGGTGGGACTAAGTGAGGATCCTTGTGGAACGCCACAGATGACTTCAGTGGCCTCGGACTTGAATGGTGGAAGGCGGACTCTCTGGGTTCTTCCGGTGAGGAACGAGGTGATCCATTCAAGTGCTTTTCCTTGTAATCCGATGTTTCTGAGGCGATGTAAAAGGGTGCTGTGGCAGACTGTGTCGAAGGCTGCAGAGAGGTCGAGGAGGATGAGGGCGACTGTGTCTCCGTTGTCCAGTAGAGTTCGAATGTCGTCTGTTGCTGCGATAAGTGCGGTCTCAGTGCTGTGTTTGGCTCGGAAGCCGGACTGTGAGGAGTCGAGGGAATTGTTGGCTTCGAGGAAGGCGGCGAGCTGGTTGTTGACAGCTTTCTCGATGACTTTGGCCGGGAAAGGAAGGAGCGAGATGGGGCGGTAATTTTTGAGTTCGGTGGGGTCCGCTGTGGGTTTTTTCAGAAGGGCGGTGAGTTCAGCGCGTTTCCAGCTTTCCGGGAAGGTGGCGGAGTTGAAGGAGCAGTTGATGACGTCTCGGAGGTGCGGTGCTATGACGGAGTCTGCTTTGTTGAAGATGTGGTGAGGACATGGGTCTGTGGGGGATCATGAGTGGATGGAGTTCATCAGGCGGATGGTGTCTTCAGTGGAGATTGGGTTCCAGTCGTTAAGGGTGTTCAAGGGGGGTGAATGTTCAGCATGTGGTTGGGTGGGTTGGTCTCCGGGTTGGTTGTCGAAGCTGTTGTGGATGTCTGCAATTTTGTTGTGGAAGAATAAAGCCAGGGAGTCGCAGAGGGCTTGAGAGGGGGTGATGTCGTTGGAGTTGGCCGAAGGATTGGTAAATTCCTTGACGATGTTGAAAAGTTCCTTGCTGTTGTGGGCGTTGTTGTCTAGTCGATCCTTGAATGCTGTTTTCTTGGCCTTTCGGATTAGTTGGTGGTGTGTGCGGGTGGCGTTTTTGAAGGCGTTCTTGGTGCTAGTGGTTGGGTCTTTTTTCCAGGCCTTTTCAAGGGAGCGGCAGAGTTTCTTGGATTTCTTAAGATCATCGTTGAACCATGAAGCCTTCTTGCTGCCAAGTTTGCTTTGACGTTTTTTCAGTGGTGCTAGGATGTCGGCGCTGTTGGATAACCATAGGGTGAAGTTGGTGGCGGCTTGGTCTGGGTTAGAAGAGTGGGCTGGGGTGTTTAGAAGGAGCGATGAGGAGATCTGGTCGATGGTGATTTTGTTCCAGTTTCTTTGCAGAGTTGGTTGGGGGTGGTTGATGGGTTTCGGCTTGTTGTAGGTAAAGTGAACGCAGCTGTGGTCAGTCCAAAGGAGAGCTGTGGTGTGGCTGAAGGAGACGTGATTGCTGGAGGTGAAGATAGGGTCGAGAGTATGACCTGCTATGTGGGTGTGGGAAGTGACCAGTTGTTTAAGTCCGAGATTGGCGAGGGTGGTGGTGTTGCGGTCGTTGTTCTTTTCAAGGTAAAAGTTGAGGTCTCCCAGGAGGATGTAATCTTTGGAGGGGAGCGCGTGTGGAGTGATGAAGTCCGTGATGTCTTCACTGAATTTTGCACGGGGTCCTGGTGGTCTGTAGAGGAGGGTGCCTCTGAGTGTGGTCTTGGGGTCGACGTGGATCTGGAAGTGAAGGCGTTCCGAGTCAGAGCTGGTAGAGATGTGGATTGATTTTTTATGGACGATAGCGATTCCTCCTCCTGTGTGGCCGGTACGGTCCTTGCGTGTGATCTTATATTCTTCAGGGATGGCAATGGTGATGTCTGGGGCGGAAGAGGCGTTCATCCATGTTTCAGTAAGGAAGGCGACGTCTGAAGAGATGGTGTCTAGTAGATTCCATAGGTCAATGGCGTGCCTGTGGACCGATCGGGTGTTGAGCAGGATGCATTGTAAGCGGTTGGGGTCGGGAATCTGAGGAGTGAGCGTAGCGGAGTTGGTGATGGTACCGATGAATTTGCAGGAGTAGCATGAGAAAGGTCCATGGGTGTGTCCAGGGGCGGCTTGGACGCAGTTGGGGGAACGGCCGGGGTTAAGGGCTAGGAGGGTGGTGGCATCGTAGGTAATGCGGGAGGGCTGGGCAATGCGAGGGCCAGGGGGTCTGGCACTGGGCGCGGTCCAGGCGCGGACGGGCGTAGACGGGCTTACCTTTGGCGCACCTTTGGCGCGAATGGGGCGCGATCGCTGCGCGTGAACGCTGCACGCGGGAACAACTGTCATATATGGATAGTGGAGGGGGAGGGGCGAGGGCGGCTCAGCTGGGAGGCGGGGCGGGCACACGAGGACGACCACAACAAACAAAATGGAGGCGGAGGGGGGAGCACAGCGGAGCGCTAGCGGCAAACGCGCTAATACACTTATAAACAGCACAATTAAATACACAAAGCGCTACTTAAGCAAAGCGGTAAACCAGCACACAGCAGACGAAAAGAAATGGCAAATATCTGATCAATGCAGCGCTACGATACCAGATGTCTGCAAGGGACACTGGGAGCGACCACTCAGCCCGTGAGAGAGGAGCGAGTCACGGCGCCTGCAGGGAAAGGAGCGCTATTTCTGGACAGTGGGAGGGCGGCTCAGCTGGGAGGCGGGGCGGGCACACGAGGACGACCACAACAAACAAAATAGAGGCGGAGGGGGGAGCACAGCGGAGCGCTAGCGGCAAACGCGCTAATACACTTATAAACAGCACAATTAAATACACAAAGCGCTACTTAAGCAAAGCGGTAAACCAGCACACAGCAGACGAAAAGAAATGGTAAATATCTGATCAATGCAGCGCTACGTAGTGTCCCGAGTGATGTGGTGGTGTCCCTGAGTGATGTGGGGGTGTCCCTGAGTGATGTGGTGGTGCCCCTGAGTGATGTGGTGGTGCCCCCGAGTGATGTGGTGGTGCCCCTGAGTGGTGTCCCTGAGTGATGTGGTGGTGTCCCTGAGTGATGTGGTGGTGCCCCTGAGTGATGTGGTGGTGTCCCCGAGTGATGTGGCGGTGTCCCCGAGTGATGTGGTGGTGTCCCCGAGTGATGTGGTGGTGTCCCCGAGTGATGTGGTGGTGTCCCTGAGTGATGTGTTGGTGTTCCAGAGTGATGCGGTGGTGTCCCTGAGTGGTGTCCCTGAGAGATGTGGTGGTGTCCCTGAGTGATGTGGTGGTGCCCCTGAGTGATGTGGTGGTGTCCCCGAGTGATGTGGTGGTGTCCCCGAGTGATGTGTTGGTGTTCCCCGAGTGATGTGGTGGTGTCTCCGAGTGACGTGGTGGTGTCCCCGAGTGACGTGGTGGAGTGTGGAGTTGGAGTTGGAGGGTGGAGTTGGAGTTGGAGGGTGGAGTTGGAGGGTGGAGTTGGAGTGTGGAGGGTGGAGTTGGAGGGTGGAGTTGGAGGGTGGAGTTGGAGGGTGAAGTTGGAGTTGGAGGGTGGAGTTGGAGGGTGGAGTTGGAGGGTGGAGTTGGAGTTGGAAGGTGGAGTTGGAGGGTGGCATTGGAGTTGGAGGCTGGAGTTGGAGGATGGAGTTGCAGGGTGCAGTTGGAGGGTGCATTTGGAGGGTGGAGTTGGAGGGTGGGGATGGAGGGTGGAGTTGGAGGGTGGAGTTGGAGTTGGAGGGTCTGGTCAGAGGAGGATACATTAACAATATACATGCTGGAGTGAGACGCATAGGGAGCTAACAGCATAGTATGGTTAGGTTTGGAATAATGTCAGCAGCAAATAGTAGTGGAAACAAAGGTCAGGCCAAAGATGTAGCGCTGGGACGCTGAAAAAACGTTCACCTCTTGCACAAATTAATAGTAAAACAAACGCATCACCTAGAAGTCTAGGTTAAATTTAGTGTCCCAGCTAGAATATTTTTAAATCCTTCTGAAAAAAGATTGTTGTCTGTATACAATACATCCACAAATCATACACCTGGAGTAAGAGGGCAACTGTTGATGTCGTTTCTGAGACTCCAGTACAGCCAGAGTGGCTCTCGGCGGCCGATAGTGTTTAAAAATGCTATAAAACTAAATATATATATAGTGTATCCAAACACATTTGATTCTGAGGTGGTTTAAAATATGTTTAGACTCAGATTACCAGAGGCTGGCAGAGCTGCGGTCTCCTGTTTAACCCCTTAAGTGCTGCCGTCGGCCGTTGGACGTTGCGAGCACTACCTCCGTAGTGCTGCGCACGTCCAACGGCCGATGCGGCCCCACCCGTTTCTTAGAACGTTCAGCAATGGCACTGAACGTTCGACGCAGGAAACGGATTAAACCTGCCCTGGAGGTCGCCACAAATATTTACACACAGGTCTCTTATTTGTTGTGTTTTCCAAGGCAAACCTGGTGAATCTAGACTTTACCAATGGCAGTGTACATTCCCACACAAATAAATGTAAACGATTTTAACATAAGCCTTTCACCAGCCCAAACGTTTAACAGTGAAGTAGGGACACTGCTGGCTTAAAATAGGGTAACGTAGCGCAGCGCTACTACAGGCAAACTCCATACAGGCTTGGCATTCAGGACGGACACAGCAGGAAACGAGGAGTGACTATAGGGAAGTACCAAAACAAGCTTTCGGCATTGCTGGGGGGAGGGGGGGCGAGGGAGCAGCAGTAGCCTTTGATGGGGTGAGAAGAAAGAGAGTAAGTGAGAAATAGCAGAGGGAAAAAGAGCCACTGCGAACGAGAAGTAGGTAGTAAGTGCGCAATGAGAGTTAAGAAGAGACAGAGCGAATGTAAATAAAGAAACTTTGAGTAAGGGGGTGAGCGCTGTCATTTATATAGCGTCCATCATAAAGTCGAAGCTCTTTTGACCCAAAATATGCAAACAAATTAACAGTTGAAGATGAAATATGCCAAGAACAGACATAGAAAGAGGGAGAAAGAGATTTTGGCATTGCTGTGGGGGGGGGGGGGGGGGGGGGGGGGAGCAGCAGTAGCCTTTGATGTGGTGAGAAGAAAGAGTGTAAGTGAGAAATGGCAGAGGGAAAAAGAGAGCCACTGCGAACGAGAAGTAGGTAGTGAGTGCGCAATGAGAGTTAAGAAGAGACAGAGCAAATGTAAATAAAGAAACTTTGAGTAAGGGGGTGAGCGCTGTCATTTATATAGCGTCCATCACAGAGTCGAAGCCTGGTGGGGGGGCGGGTTGCGAGCGAGTGGGAGGGAACGGGCCAAGCGCGCGCTGGAGAAGCGTCACGGTTGCATGCATCACAGAGTTGAAGCCTGGTGGGGGGGCGGGATGCGAGCGAGTGGGAGGGAACGGGCCAAGCACACACTGGAGAAGCGTCACGGTTGCATGCATCACAAAGTCGAAGCCTGGTGGGGGGGGGCGGGATGCGAGCGAGTGGAAGGGAACGGGCCAAGCGCGCGCTGGAGAAGCGTCACGGTTGAAAAGTTAACATGCATTGTAGGAAATCCGGGTGGTTCAAGAGACTTTGGTTCAGATGTAATAGGTTTCGAGTAATTAAAATTACTCGACCTAATGATTTGTAACTGAACACCCTCAGACTGGGAACATAGCTTGCTGAAGCTATTTTACCAAAGTAGGGTGATCTTTGGTTCAGAAAACCTCTGAGTCTCATTACAAAGATTTAGAAAAGCAATAGCAATAGGCGAAGCAAGCTAGATGGGGGCATGGTGAACTGATTTACACTATTTGACATACCATCTCCAGAAGTTGCGGAAAATGGCAGTTGAGAACTTGCAGGTGGAGGGGATGGGAAGTGAGAGAGACCTCCGACATCGAGCAAACATTCACATCACTTCTAAATGTTTCAGGCATATAACTGTATAATATAACCTGGAATGCACGGGGTCTGAGAACTTCCACAGAAGGTTATAGTGCACATACAACCTTTAAACGCTGGAATGCGCACACAGTGTGTTCACAGGAAACCCACATAAATAAACCAGAACTAGATGAGCCAGGCAGGCGATGGAGGGACAGATATTCAGTACCACTTACTCTGCTTTTTCTAGAAGCACGCTTTGTGGATAGCCCAAGGTGAGCCATTCGAAATCAAGAATAGATGTCTTGATGAAGGGAGAAAGACGTGCTATGTTGGATGGATTGCTAGAAGTGGAAGAAGTGATAGTGGGTATTATATATGCTCCTAATGTGCATCAAAGGCCCAACCTTGATCCTAATAGAATAACTTGCAGCTGTGGGTGGAGATTTCAATGCAGTCATGGACTGTGAAAGAGACATATCCATTCCCCTGCCACAGAGATATCAGTATAGTATATTATCACACAGGTTCAAAGAATGGGTTACGAAATGGCAGCTGGATGATGTATGGAGGATACTTAATCCTGAATCATTACAGTACTCGTATTACTCGGCAGTACATCAACTCCACACTAGACTGGCCATGTTCCTTGGAGCAGAGGAAATGTAAAGCAGGGTTGACTGGTTTGCAATTCGGGCCTGTATGGAGTCTGATCATAATCCTCTTAGAGCGGTGGTGGCAAAGCGGAAGAGCGGCAGTTGTGGTGTCGACATGGCGACTGAGAGAGGAGGCATTACATCATGGAACCTTTAGGACAGAGATCAGAGACAGACTTGTTGGTCATTACCGCTGGTTGTGGAGTGCATTTAAAATAGTGATGAGAGGGATATGCATAAAAACAGCATACTGAGTAAAGCTAACATTGAATAGAGAATTTGGGGAAGTGAATAGAGAGATTGAAGAAGTGGAGCAAACAATAAAGAAACTTGAATCCCTGGTTGTGATCCACCCTGAGCATGCGTGACCACTGACAGAGGCCAAAAAAGATACAGGTTGGAGGGAAAACACCAGGGGGTAAACTATAAGGACTATGTTGCTGAACAGCATGACGAGCGGGACCGAGCAGGGAGGTTGCTGGCATGGTTTGTGAAGGGGACCACCCCAGGTGACCCATTTGTGCCATTTGCCATGAAGGTAGGGCTCTTACTAAGGTACACACTGAAGTTAATAGTGTTTTCACTAAGTAGTAAACAACTCTCTATACCACTCCGTTGCTCACTGAAAAGGCTAATCCCCCCTACTTGGAGAGTATTCCAATGCCACAATTGGCGCCAGAAGAGATTAGTCACTCACCCTGCCTTAATAAGGGCTGCTGCACTCACCTGGAGAAAGGAGGATGAGGTATTTGACAGATCTGAGGTGCTATCTTTGATCTTCACCTATGTTGATGCCCCAACAGTAGAGGACGTGAATAATGCTGTAGATAAATTGGAGACTTGTAAAATTCCAGGATTAGATGGACTACCAACTGAGTTTTACAAAACCAATAAAAAGTGCTTTGTACGCAGACTTTTATTGGTCTATGTAGAGGCCCTGGGGCGGGAGTGTTTCAGAGGTGTGCGAGAGAAGCCTTGATGGCACTCATGCCAAGACCCCCCCGTAATGCTAAGTCCTACAGGCAACTTTCTTTTTTAAAACAATGGATACAAACTACTGGTGAAAATCTTGCAGATAGACTGCTGTCGATGATTAAGAACTTGAGCTAACCTGATCAGAATGAATTTAGCCCTGACTGGAGCAGACACAACTATTTGTGACACTTGTTTTCGGTATTGTTGGAGGCTCACCCAGTCCACCAACAAGCAGCAGCTGCCTCAATTGATATTGAGAAGGCGTTTGACACACTGCTTTGGCCATATATATCCGAAGTTTGAAAGAAATGGACCATGAAACAGAGATCGGAACTGGAATGTCTACTATAGTCTCAACCACTGGCAAGGGTGTGAACAGGAAGGATTATCTCAACACAGGGGGACAAGAAGGGCTGTCCAGTTTTACAATGCTCTTTGCCAAGGTAATGGAGGCTCTGACGGGTGCTATGAGGATGCGTGGTGGGATCTGTGGTATACAGTTACTGGACAGACTCCACGCTGTACCAATATATGAAGATGACATGCTTTTGTTTCCAAGGAACCCTGTCATTAGCTTTCCTATGAGTAGGGCAGAAGTGTCCGAGTCTGAAGATATTTCTGGTCTCCAAGTAAAAAGTCACAAATCAGGACATGCTTGAACAATTAAAATGGAAACCAGAAGCCTTCAACTATTTGGGGTACAAATATATCATACAGAGGAGAAATTGACGGTGGGAAACCTGGAAGTATGGCTATGGCAATATGACAGTCAGTCCAGTTTATTGTCAGTTTACTCCTTGGATTAGGTAGCAATCACGAAAACATTGGTGGTGCCACAACTACTTAATTGTTTTCTGGCATTACTGCTTGTACTCAGAAGAATATTACTCAAGGAAGTCAACATGCTACTGTCAGAGTTGATATGGCGTGGGGTGCATAGATGTGTTTCGATAGCGAAGGGCATCAGACCCTTGAATGGGTGTTCCACACTGTGAAAAATACTATGCTGCTGCTCATCTCAAGTGAAAGATGAAGTAACTGGGTGACTAGGACGGCTGCTAAAAAGCGCTCAATATATGTCAAGCTAAGTATTTGGACATAATATTGGAAACACAAATATTGCAGGATAAAATATTGTGTCAAAAATATCGAGGAAAAAATATAGTGAAGGCAAGTTTACTATATATAACTCCACATATATGTACCTTGACGATATAAATATCTTCAAGGTAAGTAGATGTGGAGGTAAAAATAGTAAACCTATACTTACCTATTTGCTCTTACCTTCTTGATATTTTGGTGTCGGATACTTTCGACAAGATATTCTGACCACACAATATTTGTGTTGCCGATATTCTGTCAGTGATCCACTTTAAGCAGTTAGAGGTAAATATGGTTTATGCGCTAGAGATCCCATGTGCTGCCTGCCCACATTTTGGAGAGTTGCATGTGCACACAATAGGCGACCATGGCAGGAGGCAGGAATGCTCATTGTTGGCAACCTGTATGAGAGTCGATAATTTTGTGCATATCAGATGCTAAGAGAAGAATATGGACTGGGGCCTGGGGAGTTTATCACCCACACTGCCTTAATAAGGGCTGCGGCACTCACCTGGGGAAAGGAGGATGAGTTATTAGACAGATCTAAGATGCTATCTATGATCTTAACCCATGCTGATGTCAAACAGGCAGCCACCGTGCTATACAGGGGGTTGGCTCCTGCCTATCACCTGGATGTCACTGCCATGAAACTGAAGTGGCATAGGAAAACTGGTATATTATGATGCTCTGGCTTATGTTAAAAATGTGATAAGAAACCCATGTTTTAAATACATAGTTTAACTACTTGCATCAGACTTATCTTCTCTCCTGTCAAGGCAGTGAAAATGCTCTCAGATGTAAGAGATCAATGCTCCAAGGGTCAGCCAGCACAGGCTGATTTTTTTTAATATAGTGTGGGAATCATGTCATAGTAAAGTAACAGCAAAGTTGGATACTTTGAAATTGAACATTGAGACATCAGTACAAAAAAGAAGCTAGGAGTAGAAAGTGATGCTCAACAGCACGGTTTATGTCACTCCGCTCCCTGCCCTCTCAAAACTTGAGACACTTGCACTATGCTCACCACAGGCAAGGAAGGAGACTGCTTGGGGCACTTGAACTATGCTCACTACAGGTGAGGCAGGAGACTGCTTGGGACACTTGCACTATGCTCACCACAGGCGAGGCAGGAGGCTGCTTGGGGTACTTGCACTATGCTCACCACAGGTGAGTGCATGGGACTCTGAGTTGGTCATGCCTCTATGACACAAGGGCTCAGCAAGCTGCTCCTTCTTTGTCAGAGCGAGTGCTCCAGAGTGTGGTTCTTCAGTGAGGCAGGTTAGAGACAGCAAATTGCAAGGCCGCAGAGCCAGTGCCTTGCTACCTATCTTATTGCTCCTTTAGTGGGATTCATGTAGCAACACTTGCGACGAAGCAGTGGAACTTGAGCTTCAAGCCACAAGAATCTTTCCAGGCTTGCCAAGGCACCATATGTCCTCCCTATTAGTAGATTCACAAGTGCTAAATGGATATCTGCTAGTTCAATATCTGGATCCAAAAACCTGACTGCTTGTACTTGAATGAAAATAGGGATAAGGGCTATGAATACAGACCACAATGCCTGAAACAATATAGTTGTAGATCTGGAGGGTCTGAGAATATTGTCTAGTAGTTTATAACATATTTAATAATGTATGTGTTTTAAAATGTTTTTTCTGCAATGCGTGGTCATTTTTCAATTTTTGGATACATTTATTGCCAAGAACAATGGATAAGTGAGCCTGAAATTAACGTAATAAGGCTGAGTATAATGGGTGGGCAGATGGACTTTTAGAAGCTTAGAAGAAGTGGATTGGGGCTCAGACTTCTTTAGAGAAACAGGTAGAATATTCTACAGAGCGGCATCAAGGTATGTAAGGAAGACCACCAACTTGAGTCGATATGATCACAGGAAGCAGTGACAGATGAAATCCCTCCTAACAGAGGGCACAGCCTCGGTTATACTTGATGTTTCTGTGTTGCAGAAATACAGGTTCCTGGGTCACGATGGTTCATCAAACCACATAAGCGATTAAAACACAAGACACTAGCTGGAGTTCCCACTAAAGCAGAAAAGCAGCATGATTCAGATGGTTAGTAGAATAGGAGTAGCAGCAAATATCACCCTTTGGTTTATTCAGAGTATTTAGCTAATCTTAAAAGGATACAATAGGCAAATCCAGTGGACATGAACAGTGCATGAACTGCAGACATATATTGGTTCCAATACTTTAAAATCTGTCTCACTGATCAGATGGCATTCTTGGATTTATGAACAATAGTGAGAAAAACACACACACATATATATATGTACAAGACCATGTCATGAGTGATGTAATATGTGATGTCATAAGCAGTGCATTGTGGGAGATAACGTTATAGTTAGCTAAGGTAACTTTGACAGCTGAATTTCTATGGTTTTGTACGAGTGAAATCTGAGCCTAACTATAACGATCATGTAACCTCTGGTTTTTCAGTGAATGTCTAAGATATTTTAATTCTATTTCCTAACTACAACATCCCTGTAACCTTTGTTTTTTTTAGTGTATTTCAATGTTTTCTTATTGTTATTTCCTAACTATAATGCCCCTGTAAGTTTAGTTTTTTTATTGACTTTATTTTTAAATTTTATGTCATATATATAAATATATATATATATATATATATATATATACACACACAACAGTTATATTTATCTTTATAGTTATCTCAAGTAATTATAACTCAAGCCCCCTTTGCCAGTTTTATCATCAATAATTTCATTGCAAATGTTGCAGTGATATTATCAATGATGCCTTAGAAAATGTACAATTTCATGAGTGATGTAATATGTGGGGTAATTAGCAGTGCATGGAGAGGGCGTAAGATATAGTTACCTTAGGGCACAAGTTATAGTTACTTGAGATGATTATAACTTCTGAATTTGTATGGTTTTGTGTGTGTAAAATCTGAACCTAACTATAATGTCCCTGTAACCTTTGTCTTTTTTAGTGAATTTCTAAAGTTTTTTAAACTTTATTTCCTAACTATAACATCCCTGTAATCTTTGATTTTTAAGTGAATTTCTATGTTCTTAATGCTATTTCCTAACTGTAACATCCCTGTAACCTGGGTGTGTGTGAGTGGGTGTGTGAGTGGTTGTGTGGGTGTGTAAGTGGATGTGAGGTGGGTGTGTGAGTGGCTATGTGGGTGAATGAGTTGTTCTCTGGGTCTATGATTGGGTGTGTGAGTGGCTGCGTGTGGGTTTGTGTGGGGTCTAAGCGGGTGTGTGAGCAGGTGTGTGACAGCTATATTAGTCTGAGTGTGGGTGTGTGAGTGGTTTTGAGGTTCTGTGAGTGGGTGTGTGAGTGGTAGTATGGGAATGTGAGAGGCTGTGTGAGTGGTTATGTGGATGTCTATGAGGGAGTGATGTTTTTATTTAATTGGGGTCTGGATCAACGGAAACACCCACACCTACCCAAATCTGTGAGATCATGTTCTATGACACAATTTATGACCTCAGCTATGATACCAACAGCGCTCTCTATAGTTATGGTTAGGCCTCACTGATGTGCACAAAACCTTTCACATAAAAAGTTAATCTGAACGAGGAGAAACAAAATTGAGGGGTGGTATAAAGAAAGTGACATTTTTAATTTTCATTTCAATAGGATTCTTTGGTCTCTGATAGAAAAACAGCAGAACAGACTTACACAGAAATTGGCATGAAAGTATAACTTTACTCAAGGAAGTGCCTTTACTTAAAATCAGTTCAGTAGAAATGAGTAGCAGAAAAGTGTTTTTGTAGGCTTCAAATCCACAGATGGTTTGCAAACCGGTGTTCATCGTCTATCTGCAGACCAAACCTTTAAAAATACACCAGCCTAAGAGAACAAGGGAGCTTTTTCTGTGGTCGTCCATTTCGGACCCACGATCCCAAAACGCGTCTGTGGACCTGAATTTCTCTGACGGCCTTGCTGCAACTTGAGAAAGATGGTGAGGCCCTCATTAAAGTATCTTCATTCCCTGGAGAAAATAAATGAAAAAGCTATAAAGGGAGGCAGGTGTAGAATCCTGAACCCTGGCTTAGTTGTGGGGGGTGAAGGTGGGGCAAAGCCCTTCCCAGTTTTCAAGTAAACAAAATAAATGTTTTTTTTTGCCTTGGATTACTTGGTCCCTGAGGACCCTCAGGCTGGTTCTGGGGTCCCCAGT
This sequence comes from Lissotriton vulgaris, assembly GCF_964263255.1. Classification (NCBI taxonomy): domain Eukaryota; kingdom Metazoa; phylum Chordata; class Amphibia; order Caudata; family Salamandridae; genus Lissotriton; species Lissotriton vulgaris. The sequence continues at coordinate 1,407,410,722 of NC_141685.1, read as the reverse complement.
GTGTCTCCTGAGCTCTGCAAATCCAGACCAAATGCCAGCAAACCACGGCAAGGACATTTGGACCCTTTTTGGACTTGCAAAGGGATCGGTCATGCCCAGGACATGCTGCCAACCCGGGCAACCCCCATTACACATGGTCGAAAAGCGATGCAGCAAAGGTTGGACACCCACAGCAGGTTGCATGTTGTGTATAGCTAGAGGACATTTTTTGAGTTAATATACACGCTGTAGATGGGGAAAACATACAGACCCCTTTTTTGTTGTTGTAACGCAGAGAACGAGATAAAGATACAGCTCAAGGTCTTGCTATCTCCATACAAAAGCTTTCCACAATCTAATTACCGATTTCTCTCTATAAAAAGGTTTTTAAATATAATAATAAAGGGAAACCCACCAACTCCGTTCCAACAAACACTATCTTTTAAATCACTAGTTACTCAGAAGCTTACAGCATATCACACTGCTTACAGTTCAATCACCGTTTTAAAAAATAATATGTGAGCATCACATAAAAAAAGCCAAAAACAATTTATCTTATCAAGTCCATTAAAAATTGTAATCATAAGAAATATTCAGCTTCAGTACTACTCAGGCCGAATTGGAACATAGGGTACAGGTACTGTAGGGGGGGGGGGGGGATTGAAAAGGAGTGTACATTGATTAAAAAAGAAGGGAAAGTAAAGGCGTGAGGAGACACTCATTTTGAGATTTCGACTGTGTACTGTGCTCAATTCTTTTCAACCAGACGGTGTCGTATGAGAAGGTACAGGCTCCAGAGGTCAGCTTCCTTCCTCTTCTCAAGGGCTGCATGTTGATAATTCGTACAAGCAATCACGTGGAACGAGTACTAGCGACTCGGAATGACAGGATTCGACTGGACAGCATCACACAGGAGCCATCATCAGAGCACAACATTCAGTTCACTCATTTCACAGAGAATCGGACGGCGAAAGGTACAACAGTGGGGGAATCAATTGTGTTTTAGGGAGATGAAAAGAAAAACAGAAGTGACGTAAGGTGTAAATACCTTTGCAGGCTGCAGCTTTGCAAACATTAAAAGCATACACCTGATTATTTAAACAGAATGATCGCTGGTACAGTGCCTTGTTTGGAAACATGAAGCACCAACACCTAAGCAGAACCTATGGTGATCATACCGGAAGAAGTACAGTTTAAGTTTTTGTTGTTATGAAAAGCATCTTCCTTGGACTGCCTCAACTGCCTGATGAGTTGTGTTGTACACGTGTGTAGTGGTAGAAGGGTAAACACCCTCTGGACAATCGGGGCAGGCCAGAAACTGAAAACCCTGTAGTTTTGGCTACAACGAAATAATCGAAACCGCTCCTGATTGTAACCTAATAAAGAAGGTCAGGCATAAGGACGGGGCAGGTGTGAATGAGCCAGCACACGAGCAAAACTCCCGGTAAGGTGCGGGCACCCTACGCCTCTAGCCCTTGGAGTACTTCTCCCTTCTTTATTAGGTCACGATCAGGAGCGGTTTCGACTATTTAGTTGTAGCCAAAACTACAGGGTTCTCAGTTTCTGGCCTGCCCTGGTCGTCCAGAGGTTGTTTACCCTTCTACCACTACCCACGGGCACAACACATCACACACTGTTTATTCGGTCCTGATGAAACGCCACGCATCCTTGTGACCACATAGGCACAAAACATGTCGACCTCATAGTTACCTGGGCACATTGCGCCAACAGGGATAACTTCTAACCCACAGGTTTTTTATTCAGACAAGGGTACCATCACATTAAAAATTATCTTTCCTTGCAACCCTTAGTAAGTTTTAATTCCCTGCATGCACTTAGTCACCCTCCATTTAGGACTCACCCCACACACCTACATGCACCTAACAGCAGTTCTCCAAAGATCACCGATAAAGTGACCCTTCAGGGGACCCATAGGGCATTGCAGCGCCGGCCCGATGAGGAGCAACTGTCCGATGATGAAGCAAGACATCCTTCGGGGTGTGTGAGGGAAACAAGAGGACTTGCTCTTTCCTCTCCTTTAGTGGGTCCTAGACCTAGGATCCCCTCCTCTTTCCTATCTTTCTTTCTCTCTTCTTCCGCTTTAGTGAGTGAGTGACTTACTGCACTACTTGTCAGAAACAGTGTGTGCCCCCCCCCCCCCCCTTTATTGACTCCATGTTTAGCTTGGAGCACAGGCACTGGACCATAAACTAGCTCCTGGTCCCCCCTCTCTTTATTGACGTTATTTTCTTGTCCTAATTATTTGGTCCCTGTATCCTGGGTCACATGACTAGGTGTAGCTAGAAGTTGGCCTTTGTGTATGGCTCCCAGAAAGTGAGACAAAGGGGAATAGGTGTTTGCAGGATGGGCCATCTCTGACTTGATGAGGTGGAGGAGCTTTCACCTACCACACTTGCACATCACAAAGACTCTGCCTGAGCACCTTCACAAAGGGGTTTGACACTCGTCTTTTGCAACCCCTAGACAAACTGGAGCCAGGCCATTGAGGCCAGAAATTCGAAGCACCTTTCGGAGTGTGATCCTCCAGAACCTTTTCCTACTTCAAAGTGGGCACCAGGTATAAAAATTGGACCCTCAAATCCAACTCTTCAGTGCGCCTCTGGACCTGTGGAAGACTCAGAATGACTGCTGTCCTGCTCTGCAACTAGGACTGGTACTCAGTTGCCCTTATGTCCTGCTGCCTGAGTGAAAGGACTATACCTGCATCTTGATCCCACAACCACAAGGGCTAGTTGGCTTGCCTCCTGATCACAGTGTCATGGACAGAAAAGGTTGCAACCACTTTCAACCCGGCACATGGACTCTGTCGCTGTGAGTCCTACCCCCAAGTGTTGCCACCCTAGTCCTGTACCCTTGGAAGAGGGCTTGAAGGTGCTTTGCCAGGCCAGCTGAGGTCCTGTGGGCAGAATTGATGCAGCGCAATGCTTCTCTGCTTCAGAACCCCAGTGCCGGATCTCAAATCACAGCCCAGAGTCTCCTCGGACCGTCACTGCGCGATACACCCCCAACATAGGTCTTCGCATTACAAGCCCCTTGTTGCCAGCATCCTCAATGACGACGCAGGACTTCGCATCACAGTCCCACAGCTTCTTTTGAACTGCTGATGCAAGCCGCAGGACTTCGCATTACAAGCCCCTTGTCAACAGCATCCTTTGAACCACCACTGTGCGCCGCATCCATAATGCGGGATCTCGCAACGCTCTGCAAACCAGGATTTAAGGTACTTTGTTCAGCCAGCCTCACTTGGTCCCTGTATTCTGCCTGCGCTCCATCACGGTCAGCCTGAACATGTGACTTTGTGCTGGTCCGGCCCGACGAGATAACCACAGTTGACAGTTTGTTCTTTTAGGCACTATTTTTATGTAATATGTAAATTGCTGAAATTGCATATCTCTGGTTCTGATTGGATTTTTGTTGTTTTGGTTAAAATAATTTATTACATTCTACTCTATTTTTTCTTATTTTGTGTGTGATTTTTCTTTTGTTGTATTTTCACTTTATTACTGTTTGAAATGCTGCATAAATACTTTACACATTGCTTCTAAGTTAAGCCTGACTGCTTTTGTGCCAAGCTACCGGAGGGTTAAGCACAGGTTAATTTGGGGTTGCTTGTTTTTCGCTCTGACAGAGATTGTGGGTGCTGCTTGAGTAGGGTTTCACCCCTTCAACCCATAACCCAATTCCAACAGACATTGACCCAAACCAAGAGAAAGAAAGATATAAAAGAGAGAAAGTAGTAGAAAGACATTGCATTTGTTAACCTTAGCATTACTTAGTGGACACCTAGGCAAAACTCTTCGCCATTGCAATTATCTGATTTTTATTTATTGTTTACAAATTAAGCACTAGCTGCTGTGCATATCCTGATACCCGATTCCTGTTTGGCCTGCCACAGAAGGGGACTGCGCCCTTCACTTTGGCCGACAATTTTGAGTCCACCTCTTTTAATTCAAAATACCTGAACCTAAGTCTTGATTCCAGATTAAGAAAATTCTGTTTATTTATTTATTTAATTAGTTTTATATAGCGCTGGCAAGACCCGTAGGTATCAGGGTGCTTTAAATTAGGTTACACAGTTACAGAAAATGATAACAATTACACATTACGTCAAAAATAAGAAACACATTGAAAGAGGCAAGCAAGGTGAGAGAAGTAGGGAGGAGGGGGGAGGGGGGGAAGGGGGGAAGTGTGAAGGGGGAGGATGAGGGAAAAGACGGCAGGAGAGACAAAGGGAAGTCTGCCCAAAGACGTCTGGGTAGGTGATGGCCAAGGAGGAAATCCATAGCCCATCTCCCCTTTAGCTGTTGGTTCTAACTGTGAGCAGATGCAAGACACAATTTATTAGTGAGTGAAGCGGCAGGGTTTAACACCGCGATATGCTGGTATTGAGTGTTTTAATAAAGTAATTGAAGTCTGTAGGTCCTGATAAGCTTAACCGAGAGAAGACAGACGTATTAACTGTGTTGAGATCAATGAGGAGCCTACAGAAACTCTGCTTTGAAGTAGGTTTTCCAAAATGAAGAGCAGCATAACAACTCGCTGCTATGATTTAGGTACTCTAAGACAGTGTTGGATTTCTGAAGCTCTTTGAGGCAGCTAAGCAGAAGAAATGAATCTATGTTGCCTCGTTTTACAAACATACAAAATGGTAATGGTGCTGACTTTGCCCAAGGATCACATACCAGAGATCTGGGAGACAATTTATATTTAAAAGTTCTGTAACTGTATACTCTCTTTGAATAAACTTCTGCTGAATAAGCTGATGCAGGTTGATGAGAATGAGTGCATTACTACGGATTCAATGAAGGTCTCGTTTACAATAGGGCCACCATTTCTTTCTTTCTTTAACTCAAATTCCAATGCAATAGCAGTTAACACATTATTAATAAGTTATTGAAGTACTGAGTGCACTATGTCAGCTATCTATGTTAGATTCCGAACAGGGCAGATATCCTTGAGGTATCATGGTAAACAACCTTTACAACAAAACTTTTACAACGTACTACCATTACGCCGCAACATTTACAACGCAAACCATTACAACGCATTGCGCTGGGGGCGCTCTAGGATAGGGAATAGGTTTAATGTACTATCCAACACCTTCCCTACTATCCACGGGGACTGGAGTTGGAATAGTAAATTAAACTATTCACTATTCAGCGCCCCAAAGCACTATGCGTTGTAAAGGCATGCGTTGTAAAAACCGTGTTGTAAAGGCATGCGTTGTAAAAGCATGCGTTGTAACATCATACATCCGGTATCATGAGTGGCCTTAGTTTTTGATTAAATCCGACGTGCTCTGATATTAAAAGAAGCTAGGTCGGGCAGACCCATATTTTCTGGATATCCTTTTCTTTTGAACCTCCTTTTATTTAAGTTAACCAAGGGATACTGTGGTCAGTTTGTGGTTCTCAGTAGCGGTCGGCAGTAGGTGTTTCTATAGGGCGGTGACGTGGGCAGGAGGAGGGGCATGGTGGGGGGAAATAATGTATGGATTACGGAGTTTTACAGGTAAGTAAACACTTAAATACATAAAACGAATTTCGTTGCGCACACTGCATCACCAAATGTGATGCAGTGCGCGCAACGAAATTCGTTTTATGTATTTAAATGTTTACTTACCTGTAAAACTCCGTAATCCATACATTATTTCCCCCCACCCTGCCCCTCCTCCTGCCCACGTCACCGCCCTATAGAAACACCTACTGCCGACCGCTACTGGTGGTTCTGCATTTGGTGCCTCAATGTTGGGATTTATTGAGGGATTCCAAACTCGGTGAGTAATTAATTGTTAGCATCAAATACAGTTTTAGTTTTCCAAAGTCTGTTTTGTTGAACCTCTTCGCCGCGGCGCTGAAAAAAATAACGCGTGCGTGGTTCGGCATGCCCCCGGCCGTCCTCCTCACACATCCACTGTGACATCGGACGGCCGGGGCCCTTACGACGCATCGAAGAGGTTAAATTACCACATGGATAAACAGCACTATAAGAAAACATCAAAGCACATGTATCATTTCTTCTAACAGATGCAGTTTACTGAATTTGTGAGTTTCTTAAAAGTCAACTAAACAAAAACCTACTTAGACACTACAGTAGCCCAACCCCTATAGACTCAAATTGTGGCTAGTGAAATCAGGGATGGACAGGAAAAGAAATGAATGTCAAACATAGTTAAAGAGAGTCAAAATAATATTTATAATATCTCCCTTTATCAAAACAACTCTACCACACCGTACCTCTGTATAGGTATAGTGAGGAATCACAATTGGATATTGAAATCAAGAATCCCAGTAAGCACACATAGATCAGTCTGCTTTCACTGCTCCAACTCCTCCTATCTGATGTCCATCCTCTTCATTATTTCAACACCTATCACACTGTTGTATTTCTGTGATATGTTGCGATTGTATGTTTTTTTCTTAACTTGTATGCTTTTATGAATTCAATCTCGAATATCGAATAAAGCTTTTGAATTTGAATTTATCACACTGGGTCTTTCCTCTCCTACAACACTCAGCATCCTGCTGCCAAAGGCTCTATCTCCCAACACACATCATTGTCCTCTTAGCACTGTCAGGCCTCAGACACGACCTGTTCTGCCTCCCTCAGCAGACCCTGTCTGTTCATTCAAGTATTGTAGCTGGGACTATAAATAGTCATGGTCCAGAATTTACAACTTAGCCACTCAGCGACGGCCCAATGCAACATCATCCACAGTATGTTCAATACATTAAATAGTGTATCCCGAAATGGCATAAATGTCTAAATCTGCTACTTTTATAACAGTCTGTCTTTGAAAGCTTGAAATAGGCAGACAGATGAAAGATACCAAATATATTACCTTCTCTGGTACCAAAATATATACAAGTACGACAAGAAGAATCAACTGCTGTAATTTTATTTATTTATTTACATTCCAAATGTTTGCTGGTATGCTGGTACAGGTGGACCAGAAGGTTATAACATCTATATTTAGTTCATGACTCAGCTTTTAGAGTATGGATTTCAACAGAGAAAACCAATAATGATGACTATGAATACCGGCCTTTTCCACAGCATAAGCAGAAATCTCACTCAAGGACTAACTTAAAAGAGCTCTTCATGGAAGGTCACCATTTCACGTCATCATACTCAGAAAATGAAAACAGGGCTTGGCTTGTATGTTACCAAAGCATATATTTTCAAGAGAAAATAAATAAATGAAAATCAATGAAAGTGGTATTTCATTAAATCACCAAACACTCTTTTACTCCTCTTTTCAATGTGTGCTAAAATGTGACAGATTGTATATTGCAGTTCAACGTGTGTGCTCATAATATAATATATAGTGATGCCATTAACTGAACCCACACCGATTTATCCTCCAATATAGATAGAAGATGTCAGCTTGGTTTAACAAAACAGATGGAGAGTTAAACGCTATGGCCTCGTGTCCAGTAAAAAGTGCAAAGTAGCCTTGTGATGAGGATCCGGGAGACTGCACCATCATCTCCACAAAGGCAGAGGTTGCGTGAGCGAACAAGTAATCCTCATTTCCAAATATTTCTTGGATTTTGAGCTACAGAGCCTTGGATGGGCTCAGTGGCCCTGTCCCTCCACCACCACACACGTGTGCTAGACTTTGGTAACTAGGGTGGCCCAGGGATGTCCTCTCTAATGTGGAGGTAAGGTGTTCACACACATATCTTGGCCATGTATATCTGGAGGATGTAGAAGCTAGAAAAAGAGGAAAGTCGTCAGGCCTTTTCAGAAGAGGGATCTGGATGCACCTCCGCATTCCGTAGCAAAGCAAGGTACAGACAAGGGGGCTGGCATTGAGAGTGGTGCAAATTGTGGCTGTGGGTGTGGAAGAGGAGAGTTGAGTCATGGGTACATGTGTCAATAGCACTGGCGGTTGGGTGGCCTGAAAGTGCTCAAAAGAATTATTGGTCTTTTGTCGAGTCTGTCCCTCCCGACTATACCTCGACTTGTGTTTCTTCTGCTGTCGGACTTTGGCTTAAGGGTGACATCTGACTGAGTAAGGGTATCGATTGGGGAAAAACAACTAACACATGATAGCACTCTGAGACCTTTGACTGCGCCAAGAGCAAGGAATTATCAAATGGTGAGCTATATGAATATAGCATCACACAGTATAACCAAGCAACCAAATGGGCAAATCTTAAGATCTGAGGAAGAGCACACATGGCCGAAACATTTATTTTGTTACGGCACATTAGAATTATGTAGTGCGACTAGCTAGGAGAAAGTTCCAGCTACCAGCTTAGTGAAGTCACAATATCTGAAAATAACTGTCTTTATAAAAATGTAGTATAGTGGTACCTTTGTGGTGTCCTGGCATAACTGGGCAGGCTGGTAACAGGAAATGAAGAAAAAAGGTGTATTTAAATACTGCTCATGTATACAAATGTTATGCACCCAATCTGGTTGCTTTCTCAGCCTCTGGTCCCAGCTGTCCCTCTGCAACACCAATGTCCTGCCTGACACTACTAGTATTAGCCTCATATACTGGAGACAGAGCTCACAGGACACCCTGAAAGAGCTGTGAATTGGCACTCTGCAGGTTAATGAGTGACTGAGATCACCTTTACCGAATCCATTCTTAGTACATCTGCCCCTTCTATAGTTCGTTACTTATTAGCCACAAATATTTCAAAGAAATATGTTCTGCACCAACACAAAACTTTGTACACAGAATAATAAACTGAAGGGCCTCCTAACGTAGATAAACGAACATTAATTGTGGTATATATCTCTAGTCCCTGAGGTCCAAACTACTTCGACCCCACAGCAAATACTAAGAACAGATGAATCATGTATTGTAGACTTTGGAAAAAAAAAGAATTCAGGCTCTTTTCAGTCCAAACTTTGTACTGCTCTACACATGGATTCTCCGATGACTGCCCTTCAATTCCAGCTAGCTCTATGATGCCGTTAACATAATGGTCCATGTCAAAGCCTCACATAACTAGCAACCCTGTCATAAAGCCAGAAGGGTCAACTCTGATGTAAAGCTATGCAAATGTGAAACTAAAATCCAGGAAAGACACTGGAGAAAAGGAACCGTGAAAAACACACAATACAGATTATACAACTCAGCCATCAAGAAACCCAAGAAATCTCACTGCACACAAACAGCGTCACTTAGGCAACATTCTGAATCAATTCACTTTTTCAAAACCATCGATGAATTTCATAATCTAAGACTATATTCATAAAACCTTGGCATCTTCCCTCAATAAAACTGAAAATATTTCTCTTTAAACAACATTTTGACGTGCAGACCACTCTTCGTCAGGCAGGCATTATAAGGCTTTTCCATTTCCCTTTCACTCCTCAGCGTATAGCTGCTCCCACTTTGGGAGCTCATTAACTCTTTCATTCTCACACGCGGCAACTCTGCTGACTATACAAAGATCATTTAAAAGGCGGAAAAACCCTCAGGTGTGGATACCTCAGCGCTTGGTTAATGTATTCAAGCAGCATACCATTAGATCATATAGAATAGCTTGAGACCCAACTAGTCAGAGGTGGAAATCCTCACTTGTGATACAAGACTCTACCACCACATTTCCTCAGGCCATTGTGAGATCTCCAACCACCCAATAAAGTGAAGACTTTGAATGTGATTTTGGATTTTAAACTTTCTCCTAAAACAAAGATAACCATAAAATAAAAAGTAATGTGCACCACCTTGATACTATTGCAACATTTAGTTCTGCATGTGGGATTCCCCCACAGAGTTTAGGCTTTGATACCATTACTGCTGAAATATCTTAACTTTGTGAATGAACTCTGGTAATCTAATCCTCAAACCACAGCAAATCCAGAAAACTGTGGTCAGACCAGATCTAAACCCATTCAGAAACCACACCATCACGGTCCATGCCTTTCACTGGTTCTCATTTGCAAGACGTATCTCTTTCAGGCACTTTGTATAGTGTGCCAGGATACTCATGGGACAGGGCAAGACTTCCTTTAATCCAAACCCAAAATCTACCATCAAAAGAGGAATCTCAGTTCTTTATAGGCCCACTCTGGATCATCTTTCTGTGTTCACAGAGGCAAGCTCTGAACCACCTTCTCTGCACCAGCAAGAATACTTAGCAACCATCTAGATTAGAATTCTAAAAAGTAATAAAGACTTGGTTGTTCCATAAAACAAGATAAATCAGGGACTGCGAAAAAGAAAGATGGTATCTATACACATAACTGTGAACCTTTCCTTGGCTCTCGGCTTTAGGAGGGGGGGGCTCCTTCGAGGCACTGAAAAGCACTTCTGCAAGCCTGTCTGCGCCAGTCAAAGCCCGGAAGAGGCTGGGCTAGGCCACATCTCTTTATTTAGAAACAAACTTGAGCGAGAAACAAATATTATGAATGTGCAGGCATACAATAATTAGACTGAAGTGATAAACAATGTAACAACAAACAATTGAGAAAACTTCTAGTTTTGTTTGTCACAAAATCATTTAAAATGTTTAAATTGTTTTATATACAATATTTAAAATGTGGAATTGTAGACATCATAATACATACTTTACATCATACACAGTGTTCTAATCAGTGATCAATGAATTTTGGAAGGAGGGGCCCCTACATGCAGAATATACTTGCTTAGCGTAGGTAAATTAGCACGGGGGGGGGGGGAGAACTTAAGAAAATGTACACAATATGAATTGTATATCTGGGCAATACAACAATAACAGTATAAACAAGCATTTACAATGCAATGGTCTCTGCCTTATTAAAGGTAAAGCTATTGGCATTGCTCATGACTTTTTTTTTCATTTTTTAAAAAAAACATAAATAAATGGTATTGTCATTTACAATGGCAATAGGTGAGCATTGGAGAGTAGTAGAGAGTATTTGCGGACACAGAGCCACACACACAGAAAGCCACACACGCACACACAGAGCCACACACACACACAGAGCCCCACACAAACTAACACAGAGCCCCACACACACACACAGAGCCCCACACACACACACACACAGCGAGCCACACACACACAGAGAGCCACACACACACCCAGAGAGCCACACACACACAGAGAAACCTACACAGAGAGCCCCACAGAGAGAGCACCACACACACACACACACAGAGCCCCACACACGTTTCTTCAGCCATAACTGCTTTCTAGGAGCTGCTTGTCGAGAAAAAAAAGTATATTTTGGTGAGATCAGAACCCCGTATTGCCACCATTACGTATTGGACTAGATTAAAAACAAAAGAGGGGCTCCGAGCCCAGGCCCTCGGCTGCTACAAGGGCGGCGCAGCAGTGGGCACGCGCTCTGAGAGGCTCGGGCGCGCTGGAAGTCCACAGGGAACTGGATTTATCGTATATCAGTCTGTGAGGTATACACCCGTTACAACGCATCTTTTACTCCGCACTACCATTACAACGCGACTTTTACAACGCATACCATTACAACGCATTGCGCTGGGGGGCGCTCTAGGATAGGGAATAAGTATAATTTACTATCCAACACCTTCCCTAGGGTCCACGGGGACTGGAGTTAGAATAGTAAATTATACTTACCACTATCCAGCACCTCAAAGCGCTATGCGTTGTAATGGTATGCGTTGTAATGGTCGCGTTGTAATGGTAGGTAGTTGTAACGGTATGCGTTGTAACATGGTACATCCGTCTGTGATTACGACATTGAAGGAGACACATCTCCGGCAGATTTATAATATCGAATCGTGAGGCCGGGGAGGGAGCGATTGCCCCAGGCACTGTCTGAGAAGACAATAAAGTTGAAATATGGGCAACAATAAAAGGCGGGAAGCTGCAGAATGCGCGGCTGCCTTTGATAAATATTGATGAGCCGGGCAGGCTGCGACTGCGGGCGAACGAGGCGGCGGGAGACAGGCCTTTGAGAGGGTCGTTCCGAGGAGGCAGATTGTAATGAAGTGCAGCAGAGGGACGGGAAACTTGCTCCGAAAACCTGCTCGCAAATGAGATCAGGTGGGGAGGGGGACTCCCCGTCCCTGGTCGTGCATCTTCTCAGTATTAGCAGTCACCAGTCTCACTTCATAGGACACCCAAGACGATCTTGCAAAATTAAAATTTGTTTTTGTATATAGTGCTTCATATTGCGCCTCAGCCATTTCTAATCGCTATAAATAACAGGTGTTACTGCAACACAATAATATGACGGTCAATTTACCTACTCCTGGGGGGTGGCTGGGATACATGCTCTTGACCTGCAGATCATCTCAGGTTTCGAAGGCATGCGTTTCAAGTGCTACACCACCCTCCCAACATCAAAATCAACTGTTTGTAACCTCCGACAACCCAGAAAAGACACTCTTCTCACACAAGACCCCCGGTGGTGCACTTGTAAAACCTAACACTACCAGGGGCAACAGACGTGTTTAAACCAGCACATACATCTACACTAAATGCATTTATTTATAACAAGTGAGTTTATTGCTTACAGGCAGCCAGGAGTTTTACATAAACGCTGAAGGCCTGCTTGGATCCAGAAACAAGAGGGAGGATGCAAGGGCCGGACGCGGCGGGCAGAAATGGCTGCCGCAAAGCTCCGACATTTTCGGAATCGGGGGCGTGTTTTTTGTTGAGTGACGGATGATGTCACGGTGAGAGAGAACGCAAAAAACATGCCCCCGAATCCGAAAAAGACGGGGCTTAAAGGGAGTGACGCCCATCTCCTCCAATGGCTAGCCAGCATTTACGAGGCCAGCCAATGGAGAAGAGGGGCGGGTTCAAGCCCCCTAACTAAAAAACATTAAATCTTCGGACCGGACTGCGCAAGCTCGGATATCCGCTCATAGACCTTGAGGCGACACCCCGTGAATGCGTGCACCGGGGCTCTGGGGTGGCTCCCAAGGCGGCTCTCTTGGGGAGGGGCGGTAGGGAGAGGCTCGGTAGCGCCGGGCCGGCTCAAATAGAGTGTAAATGATTGCAAAAGATCACGAGAGGACTGGAGAAATCAATACGGTAAGGGAACGACAGTGGCAGTGTCTCCCGACCCCGTTTGGCGCCAGGTAACATTTTGAGAGTGGAACACTCTGAATAGCATTGCGGATCATGCTGTAAACTCTGTCACTTTTTAGAATTGATTACAATTTTTAAATATCACTTTCGCCGTGTAAAATTGATAATGAATTTTAAACCACCCACGCTGTGCTGATATTGAAATTGACTACTAATTTTAATCACTCACCCACCGCGCATCTACGATCTTCCCCGGAGCTGCAAGGGGCATTGGGGCTCACTTTCGAAGTCTGTGCTCGGTGTTTCAGCCTGCACGCCCCGGCCCGACTCGGTATCCAATACCGTTGAGCGGAGGGCAGGACAGGTAAGAGCCAGACACACCCAGACACCCTGAGACAGTCGAGCGGTTAGCGCTCTAGCCTCACATCTGAAAGGGCTATTTAGCCACTCGTCGGCTCAAGCGTGCAGCGGTTGCGCGCAGGGGGGCTCCTAAGTCAGTGCCTAAGACGAGCCAAAGACTAGCCCGTCTGCGCACGCCCGCGACAGGACGGGGCCAGGGGCCAGGGACCATGGAAATATCCACCGATGCCCTATTAACTGTTCCTAGCACCCAGAGAACCTATAGATCTCAGGTACTTTTTGGTATACAAGACAGTCTCCCGAGGGGTTGTAGCAAGAGGGTGGATGTCAGTCTGGAAGGCCCGTTCTCCGGCAACAATTGTAAAGCCCAGTTCCATACATTACTTGAGGACAGGACCCCTTCTGGCAGCCAGTCACAGATGCAACCATTCGATAGGGAGCCGATAGATTGTAACACCGCCCAAATTCACAGGGTGGTTGCTGACACATCTCTAGGGAGCAAGAATCTGCTCTGTAACATCAGATCTCTATCTGAACATTCCTCAGAGGTATGGTACCTTATCTCTTCTGAAGAACCCGATATATGCTTCCTGACAGAAACATGGCTAAAGCCCCACTCGGTCCCTGCTATAAACTTAGGAATCCCAGCTGGGTATAAAATAGTTAGGTTAGACCGGCCTATTAAGACAGGAGGGGGAATAGCGATTGTTCATAAGCAGGAAATAGACATCTCTGTGATTGAAGGACTATGTACCCCCGAGCTAGAACTTCTGATTTTTAATATCAAAACTATGCCCAAAGGGAGCAGGAAAGGGGCTCTGGTATATCGCCCCCCTGGTCCATGTACCAATTTCTCCATTTCACTTGTAGAAGCATTAGCTCCTCATGTACATGAAAATAGTGACTTTCTGCTTCTAGGTGACATCAATGTCCATAGTGAACAAGCAGAATGCAATGAGGCACAATCCCTATTAATGGATCTGTCCCTACTGGGACTGAAACAAGCAAATAGTGGCCCTACACATCAGGCAGGACACACCCTGGACTTGGTCCTGTCTAACTCCCCTATGATTAAATGCTTGCCTCCATCTCAAGTAGAGTGGACTGATCATTTCATTATTGAATTTTATACTCCTATTGTGAACCCCCCTTTAACCTGTCGGATTACCTTATCTAGTAAAAGGAGACAATGGCACAAAATGACTCAGGAGTCTTTTAAAGACAGATATGTAGAATCCACCCTGATCCCTACTAAGAACATTTAGACTGCTCTGGTTAAATTTGAAGGGGCGATTGCTACAGCAGTAAATGACATCGCACCGCTAAAACAATTTAAGTCTCGCCCAGCACATAAACAAGAAGTCTGGTTCTCAGAGCATCTAAGATCGCTAAAACAAGCAGCTAGAAAACTTGAAAAGAAATGGAGAGCATCCCATTTGGCCGAGGACAAAAAATGTTATTGGAACTCCCTCACCACATATCACAAAGCCATTCGCGCTGCACGGAAAAATTACATTGCATCCCAGCTCATGGCTGTGGGAATCATGACTTGACCGGTTTTGTATCTGTGGTACTTAAATAACATGCTAGCCTATCGGACCCTGAATCTCTTAGTGATAGTTGTTGACAGTAGCCAGCTTCATACCGACGTTGTTGTGTTGTTAGACCTCTTGACTCAGCCGACCCACTTAAAGAATTAGTATGTACTGGCTGTTGTGATCCCTTGAAATGAAGAAAAGTCAAGTTTTAAACAAATTTATGCAGGTGCCTGTTTTTTATCAATTTCAGTTCCATGCTGTGTTATATTGTTACATTGTCCATCTTGTTTGAACTCTTGGGTCATGCTGATTCTTTGCTACTTCTGCACTTTATGAATTTTGCAGTTTATTTGGACCTGCCACATTATATTATTAAATAGTCGATCTAATCTGATCTTAAATTCTACAAGGATCACTCTGTACATATGCAGTGGATGTAGTAGTTACTTTCTTGTTTTGTGCTTCTCTGTGACTATGCGCTGCGAAGTTCCAGAAGATGATTAATGTAATGAGAATTGGAGTTTATGATGGTATGCTTTTATAATAATTGATTTTCATATTGTATTGGGATATTTTACTGTCCACTTTGATGGTTATGTCAACCGAATAAAGTTTTTGATGATAAAACACTGGTGTTCATACACAAAACTGTGAACCTTTCCTTCAATTTCTTTCACTTTCAAATATTCATGCATAATGGATCACGTAAACACAGCTAAATACAGACTAAAGGGGTATGTGAGGCACCAAGCAAAGCAAGAAAAAGGTGACTTCTTGGTTACTTTGCACACAACACTGAAAGAATTGAGCAGCAGCTACACATCGGGCAACCTTCATGAAAATATGAAAGTCCAGGTCATCCGGGGTGCCAGTCTGCCAAGCTACGCCATCTAGTCCTAGGAAAGTCAGTCATTTCCATGAAGTCATGCTGATGGTTACGGGGATCTCATGAACTTTACACATCATTTTCCAAAATGTTTGTGTATATCCCCCGGTTCAGTAAATTGTTTGTGAAGGGGTCTGGGACATCTGGGATCAGCTATGGCAATTTATCTGTAGCTGATAAATACTTCAATTTTACAGTTATGTCATTTCCTACCTTCATGAGCAGTAGTGACATAAGGGTTATGACATGCTTCAGGAACTCTAGGTCTCCTAATAGGGCCTTCCAGCTTCAGAAATGTACTCTACCACAGGATTTCTGACAGTGCTCATTCAACCTCCCGCCAGAAGCCTTCACTCTCTGCCCCACCTCAAACATTTGCTTTGCCTTTCTCTACAAGGCCTCACCTGTGAGTGTGGCTCTTACCATGAGTGTGTGTGTGTGTATATATATATATATATATATATATATATATATATATATATATATATATATATATATATATATATATATATATATATATATTAGCAAAAGAGGTAGGCAGCAACATGAACTAAAAATCAACTCGTTAATGGGAAGCCTGGCATGCAATGAGACACATGTGTAATCTAAACTGTTTTGAGGAAACAACGCATGAGTAATTGGTTACTATTTTGGACTCGTAAACATGCATTCCATGATCACATTTTTAAAAGATTCAAATAACTTAAGACTTTCCCCCGTCATTTTAAGGCAAATGTAGGCTAACATAAGTTCTCCATCCCTCCACCTTGCGGAGATCACACCAACCCAACTAACAAGGTTGGATAGGTTTCCTTACATCACAACAGTTTTCCAGATCATTTCTTACTGAGTGTCCCACTGTAGTTCCATTTCCATTTTGCTTTTCCAGCAAACACATCAATACCTCTTCAAATGTTGTCCTGAATGAAGGCTTTCAGCCCACTTTAGTCGTCTGACTCTCCACCACTACGTGTATCATAAAATCATACATTCTTTGCAAATACCTGGGATTATCTTTCTGTAGCTTAATCTCTAGGAAAGACAGTGACCACTATAGAATCTTCTATTGCTCCCTCACTTCTCTTACAATCCAACTGCGGTTGTGAATAGTCATTAACATAAGGTCATTGTATTCCAAAAGGGATCCAGTCTTAAACACTCCCTTTAAAAGTGCTAACAACGACTGGATGTAGTTGGGTTATGAACCCAGCAACCAGAAATAATTGGGTACATCTTAAACAATATTTCAGGGTGCACGTATTGATAGAGACTTGATTATCTCACATCCAATGACTAGCTGCAAATTTCTATAACCTATTCTAAATGTCTCTTCTGCCTGCACTATCCTCTTTGATGACACACACATCTCCTAGCGTTTTATTCCATCTGTCTTGAAAATAAAATAATGCACCGTGGCGCGCCTATTCTTAAATGCAGATGCTGTTATGATAATTCAAGCAAGGTCTCTCTATGTGACTCAGAGTGCTTTAAATGGTAACGTGTGGAATATTTGAGATCCGACTCCTCCCCAATTCTAATTCCTCACTCTAAGTATCATAGAAGTTCTTACACCATAGAGCTACGCAATGTGGTTTGGCAGCCTATTCACTGAACTGCAAACTGGGCTCCGCAAGGAGACCTCCATGTTCTTTTGCGGTCATTCCCTCCTAACACTTCTAATGGCAGTACATACTCAGCACATTGTGAACTTTGTCCAGATTCCAGAATGCATCAGCACTACTTTAATGAGGTATGTTCAAAGAGTCTTTTACCAGCATATGAAGCAATGTCATAGTAAACAATGTGACAAATAACAGTTAATAATAAATTAGTCGTCTTCTCACATCTTATTTGTTCTTTGATTTTTCCTGCATTTTGTTCAGGAATTCCTTATCAGGTTAGAAATACCACAGCTGACCTGTTTTATCCCTTTATAAAATGGGACTTTTTCATCGTGAAGGTCTTGTACACAAACGAGTCCTTCGGGTGAGAACTCAGTAGATAGCCGTAACAGAAAACATGCAGTGATCCTCGTTCAAGACTTGAAGTTTAGGAACGCAACCCACCCTATTAAGGATCACACACATTTCATTTGACTGGGAAATCCATCTTGAAAGTTCCTTCTTGGTAATTTACTCTTGAAAGGTGGCTCCTTCTAAAGTAAAGGGCATCACCAGGGAGGCGACTCCATCTTGCACTCAGCTAAGACTCACAGACAAGCCAAATAGTTTAGACTTTGAACATGCAACGTTAAAGCCAACTATGCATTTAATTGGCGGAATTGTGGTAAATCAAGATCTGTGGAGGTATCTAGTAACACATCACCAATAGATAGTGCTGTGAGACACATTTAGTTCCATCGTTCCATTCCAAATTCTGTGTGTTGCTAACGGCTCCAGCACCCCACATAAGGATAGTAAGTGTATATTTAATGTCCAATGCGTACCCAGCATTGATAATGACTCAATACTAATTACACATTGGCAACTATACCAGGTACTCTTCACCAGGCTGAAAATTAAAGAGACTGTAACACCAGTGGGTATAGCTTTAACTAGATTGACATATAACAACTCAATAATACTTGTCAGGCCCAGTCTCAAATGTTTCAGTGTAATAATTCTACCAAGTCAATCACAGCTAAAAGTGTCAAAGGCTTTTTCAACGTAAATGTGCTAAATAGTTTATCTCCTTGACACATTTTCCCATGAATTTGACAATTAACAACATTTAAATGTCTTAGGTTTCCCAATGTATTTCCACGTGGTATAAATGCAGCCTAATTCCGATATATGAATGTCAGAACAATCCTTTTCAATCTGATGCCAATTTCCTTTGCAAAGATTTGGCTGCCATCGTTTATACATGAAAGTTGATGATGTGCTGAGCAATTGGTAAAATGTTCACCTGGAATGGGTAGGACACTTACCACTACCCTATACAAAGGATCTGTGAGAAAACCATTGTCAATATCCTCATTCTCCACTGTGGCCAAATGTGGGGTTATCATGCATGAAAACATCTGATAAAAAGCAACTTATTTGGGGGCGTGGCCAAGATGGCGTCGGAGTAGGACGCTTTCTCGAGCCTCTCCGACGCCGATCCTGCACAGCGGCTGATTGCGGGGTCCCGAGGCATCCTACCTGCGCTGTTCGATCGGCGGGGGCTGCCGATAGCTGGCGGTGTGTACCGGTGTCCTCCAGTCGTCGGAGGGAGTCCGGTGGAAAGCGGGAGCTGGGTACTGAGCGGCGGCCTGCACCGCGGCGGCCTCACGTGATTTGGTGACCAGAGGAGGCGGAGCAGTCCCGGACCTTGCCGCGCCACCAGCGCAGGGTCCGTCGCGCTGAGCGGAGGCAGCGAGGGTCCGAGCCCGCCGGCGGAAGGAGCGTCCTCTGCAGGACACTGGTAGGAGAGATCGAAGGCCCGGGCTCGGGCCGGTGCTAGACGACACCTGAGACCAGCGGAGGACCGAGGGGCGGCCCCCGGAACCTCGGAGCCGGCCCGAGCACTACAACGTCGGCCCAGCGGAAGTAGAGCAGGGGGATTCCTCACCCCAGGGAGCAGCAGACAGGCGAGCCTGCCGGCGGAGGAAGGCTAGCGGGGTGACGAAGTGGCGAAGCCCCGTCTCGGCGCATGATCGCGCGCCTCATTGGTGACTGCCGGATTTGGGCCTGATCGGTGCAGGAGGCCGGAGGGCCGAAGCGTGGACTAGCATACCCCTGCACACAACGAGGTGAGACGCGTAGAGCCGGCGGCCGTTCCAAGGCAGCGGCTGCGCCTGGGATACCGTCGGGGGCCCTGGGCACTGGTGTTAAGACTGTGGAGTGGCTTGCCGATACCCTGGAGGTGGGCTTTTACGGCGGCGCCTAGAGAGAGCGGGACATTCGCGCCTTGCCGGTACGGATTTGGAGAGTGGCGCGCTGTGCCTGCCGCCACTTGAATGCTGGGCCCTTGTGGCGGCCAAGTGCTTGGAGCCACTTTGGAGGCACCCTAACGCTGGCTGCCCGATCTGGAAGATCCCTGCTTGGCTGTTGGAGGGGACACGTGCCATATTGGGGTCCCGTAGGCCCTAAGCCTAGTAGTCTGCCTTGAGGTGCAGGCCTCTCCGGCCGCCTTCTGCCCCTGGGTTGACTCTGGGGCACTGGCACCCCGGCGCTTCGAAGTGGCCTGGAAGGAGCGAGGCCGCACTGCCGTAGGAGGGTACCCGTCTGTCCACTGGAGTGGACGAACAGCACCTTTGGGGTCGCCTTGACGCAGTGAGTTGCCGTCCCGACTCTCGCCCTCCGAGTGCGGTGATCTGGAGCCTGAGTGCAGGAGTGGAGCAGAGACTGACCACCATGTCCAACTCGCAGCGCAGAGGGGGCAAGACGGGGAAGGAAGTAGTCCCCAAACCGTCACAGCAACCGGCTTCGCCTGGGGCCAGTGGCTCCTCCAGACAGTCAGATGATGAGGCGCCGGCGACCAAAGCCTTCATGAAAGAACTCTTCGCCACTATCAAAGACGATATTTCCGAACTCCGTACGCAGTTAGCCTCGGACCTCAGAGAAGTGCGGAGAGACGTGGATGGGATCGGCAAAAGGGTGGCGACGCTGGAGGACCATGATCTTAACATGGCGAATGATGTCCATCAACTCCAACAGGACATCATACGCCTTACGGAGCAAAATCTGGATTTACAAACCCACGCGGAAGACTTGGAGAACCGCTCCAGGAGAAATAACATTCGTATTAAAGCGGTGCCGTGGGACGGCGAGGCAGGGGACCTACGTGGGTACGTCCTGGCCCTGTTTCTCCAGATCTTGGAGGATGAGGAGGTGCGTGACATCCAGATGGACAGAGTGCACAGGGTTGGCCTACCCAGGAGGGGCGGTGGGCCACCTCCTGACATCCTCGTTTGTGTCCACGACTTCCAGTTGAAGGAGAAGATCTTACGAAAAGCGAGAACCACGACCTCGTTGCAATTTAGGGGCCACCGCCCCCAGCTTTTCCAGGACCTGGCTGCGACGACCTTACAGAAGCGGAGGGACTTCCGCCCTGTGACCGCCTTCCTCAGGGAACGCGGAATATCCTACTCCTGGGGCCATCCCTTCCGGATCATCTTCCGTTGGGAAAATCGATTGCGACAGATCAACTCCCTGCGGGAAGCGAAGGATCTCCTAGGTATCGAAGAGGCAGACCCGACGCAAGAGGCGCGTGGCTCCCCGTTCCGAGGCGGCGGCGCTCTTCATCTTGGCACAATGTGGGCCCAACCACGGAACGACGACGGCCGGATTCAGCGACTAGTGAGCAGGAGCGAGGAGCTGCAGTGGCTTCAGTGGCCTCCGCCACCATGACGGATTCCCAGATGAGCTCTGGTGCAGCGTGACCCCGAACTCGCGGATTGGCGTCGGAGGGGCTCTTGGCTTGAGGTCCCCGGGGTACAATGGTACTTTTGGAGAAGACACCCCGAACTATGGACCTGGGGGTCCTCAGGTGGACCCCCCCGCCCCAACCCCAGTCCAGTGGGAGACTTCTGAACCACGACCTACTGGAACTGAAGACTGCGAGGTTCAGGTTCAGTGCCTTGAGTTGTCTTTTGTTGTTTCTTGTTCTTGAGGGGGGGAGGGTGGGACTCTTGGAGCTCTACGTATGAGTGTCATGGCGGGTGGTTTGGTTTGGGGCTGGGGGTAAGGGGGGTGGCGGCGGCGAGGTGGGTTGTGTGTATGCTGAGGATATTTTCGATGACAGTCCCCTCTATGTTTGTAAGTTGCTTCGAGATGTGCCCTTTCATGACCCTTGTGTACCTTCGGAACATGAATGCCGGGCGCGGCCTGCGGTATAACCATGTGGGCCTCTCGGAGTGGTTGTGGTCGGGCTGCTTCCCTCGACTCTTTCCGTGGGCTTGGGTCCTGCTGCATGTATGGGGACGGTGCAGGCGCCGTGGCGGTCTGGCTGTGAGCATGGCGTGGACTCTGTATTGCCTCTTATGCCTGTCTGCATAGGAACCTGGAATGTAAAGGGCCTTAACTCTCCGCAGAAACGGCAGAAGCTCTGGAAGTACATCATAGACCATCATTTAGATGTGGTGGCCCTCCAGGAGACTCATCTGGCTAGGAGGGATGAGTTGAGGCTTCGTCATAGGCAGTTCCCCCTTATCTACAGGGCGTCTGCGGCCACGAAGCATAGAGGGGTGGCCCTGCTATTCCGAGCCTCCCTGCATTTTCAACCCATGGGCGTCAGTGTGGATAAGGATGGTCGTTGGCTGCTGGTGAAGGGATTGTTGCGTGGCCGCCTGTGTACTTTTGCGGTGCTGTATGCCCCTAATGCGGGACAGAATGGTTTTCTGCAGGATTTGCTGGACAAGATGGGGGACTTTGTAGAGGGCCACTTACTCTTATTAGGGGATTTCAATATGGTCTGGGACAGGGGTCTAGATAGTTCTGGGGGCCGCAGGGCAGACACTGGAGTTTTTTCAGATGAAACCAAACGTCAGATAGGGGACATGGGACTGATTGATAGTTGGCGCTCTCTCCACTCTCAGACCAGGGACTACACCTTTTTCTCCAACGTACATCACTCGTACTCCCGCATTGACTATGTTTTGGTTAGTCAGGCCCTCCGGGGGGATCTACAATTAGCTGACATTCTTCCGCTCTCGCTCTCGGACCATAGCCTCGTGGTTCTGGGACTGCACTGGGCCACCGGGGGGGATGGTTGGCGCAAGTGGTATTTCCCAGCGGCTCTAGTGCGCGACGAGGAGTCGTGTAAAGCTCTGCGCAAGGCGATTGGTGACTTCTTCCTACTCAACCCACCTGCGGACACGTCGGTGTATACCACGTGGGATGCATGTAAGGCCTCTATACGGGGCACGTGCCTCGCCCTCAATGCTAATTTGAATAAGCTGAGGCGCAAGGAACGGGAGGCTCTGGAATTGGAACTGGCCTCCTTAGAGCAGGCTCACAAGGCGAACCCCTCCAGAGTGACTCTACGCCCCCTGACGGCGGTGCGAGGGAAACTGAGGGCCCATTACAATAACAGGGCGGAGTTTACTCTTCTGCGTCTTAGGCGCACCTCCTATTCCCAGGGCAACAAGATCGGGCGCCATCTTGCCCGACAACTCAGGGATAAGCGTGAAAAAGAGTATATAGGGGGCATTCGCGACCACATGGGCTCTGTTCAGCACAGAGATGCTGACAAAGCGACCATATTTGGGCGCTTTTATGCGGCACTCTACTCGAGGGACACCCTTGACTCAGACGCACAATCCAAATTCCTGGAGGGTCTGTCTCTCCCGAAAGTCTCTGCGGACTGGAATGATTCACTGTCCTCCCCCGTCACCCGGGAAGAGGTCTTAGACGCCATTAAAGGCCTGAAGCTGCACAAGGCCCCAGGGCCGGACGGCTACACGGCCCTCTTCTACAAAACGTTCGCTTCTGAGGTGTGTGACTACCTAGTCTCCCTTTTCAACGCGATGGCGTTTGATGGCAGAACCACGGACTCTATGGCCGAAGCACTAATCACTGTTATTCCCAAGCCGGGGAAGGATCCTACTCTCTGTACCGATCGCGCTTCTCAACTTGGACGCCAAGCTATATTCCTCTATCCTGGCGAGTAGACTGCAAGATTTGATGCCTACTCTGATCCATCCCGATCAATCGGGGTTTATTAAAGGCAGGCAGACCCATGATAACCTGCGCCGCGTCATACACCTCATCGAAAAGGCGGAACGTTTTCGCATGCCTGCGGTACTAGTGGGGCTTGACGCGGAGAAGGCTTTCGACCGCGTCGACTGGGGGTTTTTGCACAAGACACTGATAGCCTTCGGTTTCTCGCCCTCCTTCGTGAGGATGATTGAGGCCAACTACAGCGGCCCTTCATCTCGAGTGTTGATCAACGGCCATAGATCCTTGAATTTCCGTCACTCCCGAGGGACGCGTCAGGGATGTCCCCTCTCGCCCCTTCTATTTGCTCTTAGTATTGAGCCGTTGGCTGTGGCGGTGCGGGAAAATGAGAGGATTTTGGGTCTTCCCTTTACGGGCGAACAGCACAAGATCTCACTCTTTGCGGACGACGTCCTGTTGTCTCTCAGGGAGCCGGCGCTGTCGCTCCCGCATGTCCACTCGGTGCTCGCCGCCTACGAAGAGGTGGCGGGCTTCAAGGTCAATTTCGACAAATCCTACATCCTGAATCTGACCCTGTCGGCGGGGGAGGTTCAGCTGACCCGGCCACTCACCCCGCTCACCTGGGCGTCGGAGTCCTTGCTTTACCTGGGCGTGCGGTTGACCCCCTCTGTGAATGCCCTGTTCCAGGCTAACTTCCCTTCGATGTTCTCTTCTATTAGGGCGGAGCTGGAACGATGGAAGCCTAAATTCATCTCGTGGCTAGGCAGGATACACGCTCTTAAAATGGTGCTCCTACCCAAACTGTTATACCTCTTTCAGGCTTTGCCTATTCCGATAGGGTTAGATTACTTCCGCAGACTGAAGACTATGATGCTGAAATACGTCTGGCAGGGCGGCCGTGCAAGGCTTCCGTTCTCGGTCCTGCGGCGCCCACGCTTAGAGGGAGGGGTTGGCCTTTCTTTCTTCTCTCTCTTGCTACGACTGGCTATAACTAGGGAGGGTTGCTGGACTATGGGCGGAGCTTGGGCTCTACGGATACCTGTTCTGGACTGGAAGCTGCACTGGGTGGGGACTCCCCCATTGCTTGTCGGACTGTAGTTGGCTACCTATGACCTGTGGAGCTCCATCGCCCTTCTTTTTTGAATGCACCCTCCCTCCTTTTTTGCACCCCCTGTGTGGGGCTGAGTGGCGGTATGTCGCCTGTCTTTCCCCCCTTTTCCGGTTCCCCTCTTCCTGTTTCCCTCCCCCTTTCCGTTTCAACTGATATACTGCAAAATAAAATTTTTACAAAAAAAAAGCAACTTATTTCCCATCAGTCACAAGGGCCTTTGTGCTTACCAAATATATACACCTTAATCTCCTGGTCGGATACAGATCTCCATGTACCCAGGCAGCCATGCAATAAACTATTTTTAAATCATTCCCTAAAAACCTATAGATAAGACATCTTCACTCTCCTTGATGTATCTCATACATTTTCTGATATTTTAAAAAATCTTTGCTCATCTCTTACTGTGACTTCAACATACTTCCCAATTAATTTATCCTTTCATGCTTAGCTGTGAATCCCCTGTTTTTGAAATGTAACTAGTCTGGAGCACGACCTAATTTGTATTCTTTGAAATATATTCTAGTGTGTGTATGCAGTATTTGTACAGCACAAACCTAGCCAAAATGGGAGCAGAGCACTGTACAGGGTACAAACAAGTATAAAGTCTACAAGTAATAGAAGTAGCTGGGTTGGGGATGGTTAGTGCATTGTGAGGTACTGTTCTTTTATGAAATGAGTCTTCAACTCTTTCCTAAATTTGAACAACATTCGAGCAGTCCTGATGGATACAAGAATGTTGTTCCAGAGCCTGGGTGCATAGATGGAAATGGCCAGCTGCCTTGTTTTATAGTTTATACACTTCTTAGTCTGCAGTCTGATGGTGTCCTGGTGACACGTATGGCGAGAAGTAACAGAGATGGTTGGCTTGTCTGCAAGATAAGGGGTGCTGGTTGCAACAACTCTGTAAATGATGCAGCTGGTTTTGAAGATAATGCAGGCTTGCAAGGGTAACCTTTCGAGTTGAATGAGACATGCTGAGGCTTGTAGGATGCTTTTAAGGGGTGCCAGTGTGGAGTCTTGGGGCCATGGAGAAGGGCGAGAGAATGATGGTTTGACAGAAGTTCTGAAGTCACTTTCTGGAAGAAACTGTTTCACTTTCTTTAGAAGAAAGAGTAAGCACCAGGCCATCATTGTTTTTTTGGCAATGCCTTCCTTGAGGGTGAGTTTGGTGCCTAGGGGAATCTAAGTGACTTGGCATTTGGCAAAAATTGGGGTTCGACGTCATCAAGGTTCATGTCATTGAGACAGGATTGTACTGTTTCTTGTTTGTTGATCTTGCTAAATAACAAGAATTCTGACTTGGTCAGGTTGTTTCATCTGTGATTAGGAGGGCATTGTCTATGAAGCGTAATGTAGTGGTCTCTATGTTTCAATGTGATCTGAAAACTGAAGTCAGAATGATACTCGTGCAGGAGATGGTTAGCATTAATGTGACTTTGGAGTTGAACATAGCTGCTGTTTCAATGAGCTGGCCAATGAATGGTAGGTGAGTGATGGACCACCAGTTGGCAAGGTTACAAGGGCCTTGTGTAGCTGGGGATCTAGCCTGTCTTCAGGGCATCTGGGAAGATGCCGTGCATGAACGAGGTATTGTCAATAATAAATAGGGGTAAAACAGCATCCCTTAGGAGACCTTTGATGAAGGACAAGGGTAGGACATCACCTTTGTACTGGTTTCACAGTGCAAGGAGTGGTATTTCTTTGGTGTATCTATGGGATCCAAGTATTGGTCTTGAGATCGGGTAATTACCCAGTCTCAGCTTTGTTCAATTGTAAAAGTTACTTATTCTCCAGTAAAGCATTCTACTCATTGAACAAGTTATCGCAAACTCACTGGCCCTGCCAAATCCAAGACATACAAGGTCAAGGCCTCCAAGAATAAGATTTCTCACTTGACTAATTCCCTCTTTTTTCCCGTATGGCAACTGAACCCCGGTCATCCACTGTTAACAACTGTTGCCACTGCTCAGTGCATGTTGATTTCTATGAATAATTAAGAAAAACAGTTTAAAAAAACAGTTTCTCATAACAGAACAGAAAAGAAGGCACCACTCACAGAAGTACAGTTTATCTTGTCACATATTATACCGCAAAGAAAGCAGCGTCCGATAATAGAACTGCCTGGGTTTTCATGAACACTGTGCGACAGTCCATTTACTACTTCTAGAAGGTTGCAAACAAATACAATACAAAGTGGACATTGAATTTGCTTACCTGATGCACGTCGAGTAAACCTGTTTATTACTGGAGCTGTAACAAAAATAGAAAATGGTGTAAGATAATACTTTTGTTTCATTCAATTGTTTACATTTCCACTAAGACTCACAGAGCAGATTTGCATGCTGAATTGATGTTATATACCAAATTATAGATCTTGGGAACATATTGATCATTTGTGAAAACAAGCATCGTTTGATTGTGAATTTGTGGCAGAAAAGAGGTGGGCTTTAAAATTATGGTGAAGGGAAAACAGTGGAAGCAAAATAAAAAGGTTTCCAGCCTTATCGCAGGGTTATCGGTGGGTCTAAATCTGAGTTGCTTCCAAATGTGTTCTAATACTAGGTACCTTAAGTGCCACTATCGCAGAACTATAAATATTAGCATAAGACTGCCTGGCAAGCAAACCTTAGGTTCTAGTAATGTCTCCATGTTGAAAATTAGTACCAGGCCCATAGTGGCTGTGGTATCTAAAGCCAACAGCGCTGCGATACGCAGCTGGCAACAGTGCCAAGATTACAAATGCTTACAAGTGGCAGTGGGACTTAAGTATTAATTAAGGCAAATGTACTCGGCTTCCACTAATTGCCTATGGGGACATACCCCTGATGCATCAACAACCCATTTTGCGATTCCTTAATAGCGAAAAATACCGATTCGCTATTAAGGAATAGCAAAATGGAATGCATCAAGAAATCACTTAAAAAATAGCGATTTCTTAGAATTCCTTAATTGCGACTCGCAAATTGCGAGTCGCAATCAAGGAATACCTCCCCATTCATTCCTATGGGCCTGGAGGCCCATAGGAATGAATGGGAAGACAATCTCAATTTGCGAATAGCAATTAGCGATTCGCATATTGAGATTGCGATTTCAAGGGTGCAGGGGTGTCCAAAGGACACCCTGTTGCACCCCTGAAATTGATCTATGCACATATGTTGTGCACACACATGCCTTTGGGGCATGTGTGTGCGCTACATGAAACTCTGAAAAATGCACTTTAGTGCATTTTTCAAATTTTGGGCAAATTACCATGAAGTTGTACTTCAAGGTAATTTGCGTGCCCTATTAGCGAATTCGCTATTTTTAAAACTTTCATGAATTGCATTTAAGGAATTTCAATTTGAGATTCCTTAAATGCAAATAATCGCAATTTAGCGATTTCGCAATTTGCGATTTTTTAATTTGGGATGATGCATCCCAAATGCAAAAATCCCGGTCGCAAAGGGGCTGATTCTGAGAATTTGCTCCTTTGCGAGCGGATTTTTGTTTGATGCATCTAGCTGATAGTGTAGAAGAGACCCAGAGCAGAACTGCCCCAGGGTCTTCAGAGCCCAACTAGCTAGGGCCAACATTCCTAATGTACACATGTTCGGTCCCTAGATAACAATATTGTTAGAAACACTAGCCTCGAGTTTTTGGCTGTCCACTGCCCACAAAGGTGCAGGCTATTCAGTATCCAAAAGTGTCAGGTGACCAGTGAGTCAGCAGTTCTCATTACAAGCAGACTTTCCAGTTCCAGAAATGTGCATAAGACTTACCAAAGAGGTGCAGAGTATTTGGGTGAGGCCTTCCTTTTTAAGTGTATGTGATGTGTAATATGGATCAGTGTATTCCCGGATAGTTGATGGTGTGTTTGAGGTGTGGAGTTTTGCTTGGTTTTCTCCGTGTACAAAATGCGCATTGTCATTATTATGAGTTAGAGTATGCGGTTTGGGAGTGATGATAAAGGGGTGAAACGGTATTATGGAGGGGCTGGAAGACATACCACTTCAGTACTAGGTTAGATACTGACATTCTGCTCTCGATAGCTGCACTTTATGCCATGCATTGCTGTACTATGGGCAGATACCTCAACAAGAAGCCTGGTATTGCTATTATATGCCCAAATGCCCCAATAATACATGCCATAAATTGTCATTAAATTCCATACCCCGGCACCATATGCTTCTCGTCCCTAGTAATATCTCATATTGAAGGGATATTCCATTATACCCACACATCTGCTCTCAAACAATTGCTACTACAATACACTGTCGACATGCGTGACAGGCATGTGCGGACACTGGTACACTGCTGTACCCGAAAGATCCACGAAGAAAGAGTGGTGATAAATTGTTACTGTGAACCTTCCATCTCTCATGGGTAAAAACTCTTTCAGCTCCCACTGATGCACTTCACAAGCAGGTGAAGTGACTCATAAAGAGGCAGGTCAATATATACAGGCGCACTCAGTTGCAGAGTCCCATAACCATGCACTGAAACATAAATACACGTACACTGGAACACATGCATCAAATATACATACATATCGATATAAATAATCACACACACGCACACAAGCTCACAGTTTTGATGAGTGTAAACAGGTGGTGACATTGACTGATGATAAACTATTAATTTTTCTGGCATATACTATGCCTGGTTAGGGTTCATTATGTAGGGGATAATATGTCTTTCTGTGTGAAGGGTATACATATACTACATTATAAGATTTCAACAAACACAAAAAGCCAGAATGCAATTGGCCAATGGCAATGCAATCAATGCATGCTTGCGAGCAGCAGAATCCTTTGTGTGTGTCTGTAGATGTATTTGATATTAAAAATATACAATGCTCTCTATTGCTTCACCTGTAAAAGACAAGGCAGCAATAGTCTAGGTATGAGAGAGCAGCAACTTTAATGACCCTCCCTTACTTTAACTTCACAAAGAAAAACATTGTATTAAACCATACAAAAAAAGTTTGTCATGCTTAATGGGTCGGGAAAAATAATATATTTCAAATGTTTTCGCCTCTACAAGAAAGTGGAGAAAGTTTTAATACCTTCTATTTTCAGCATTAAAAATAATTATTTTGTTGATCTTCACAATTTCCATACATCTAATATACAAATACAACAGAGGCACCTATTAACCGTGTAGCCACTGGATTGGAGAAAAGGTATTCTGTTTTCATGACCATAGCTGTATCTATACGTCATCATATCCCATAGAGGGAGACCGGACCCGACACCTTCCCAGAGCTAACCAAAATGTATGCAAAAGACCCCCACCCTGAGCGCATCCCATAAGACCAATAGGTACAGGTTTGCCCCACCAAATCAGAACAACTGGGTCCCAATATTCTGTGCTCCAACATGTAGCCCATCTGGATCTGTGGCCTGTGTGGAATGTAGAAAGCCAAACCATACCTCAACTGTAAACACCTATAGGCGGGCAAGCTCATATTCCGCCAACAGATGTTTGTATGTTTTTAGTCCCGCCTAATGCCATACATCACCTAAGGTGGATATCCCTATAATGTCCCACTGTGTAAAATCCACCTGGCATTTCCATCTCCCAGTAACGTGATCTGGACAGAAATGTCCCTGGCAGATGTCAATAGGATAAAATCTTAGCAGCAATAGGAAATGCGGCAGAAATGCTCATTTAAAAAATATGCTTCTTCTTGTACTATAGACATTAACGTATCACTGTAGCCTTCCTCGTCGTCACCACATTCAGTGCACTAAATTAGATAAAGTTTCCATCGAAGTACAATTAATTTTGATCTGAACATTTGTAATCCGAGATTACATAAAAAAAAGAGCTTCTGCCATTTCCTTTGGGTTCAAGAGAAGGAGAGGTGACAATAAATATTTTATTGCATCAAGGTAGTAATTTTCACATTGGCAATTGAAGCTCCAACAGTAGTTACCTGCTGCGGCAGCAAATGGTAGAATTACCGGTGTAAATTTGACAATGACAGCATCCACACCAGTGGAGGAGGATAATTCGAAATATGATGTAAAATGTCAAAAATGTCTTTAATATCGGACAACGCTGTGGTTTCCTTGACACCTGGTTACCTCAGATGGAACAGTAACCCGCAGTGCTTAAATTGAGCCAGTGGTTTACCTCTGATGACGTATGGGTGAGGGTGGGCGATGGGAACAGGTGGCATAGAAATGCTCCACGGGAACTCACCATCAAGGTACTATTCCCAACTGCATGTGCATGAAGCATGCTTGATGCACATGAGGATCATTATCTCCCATCCTCTTTGATGTGATCCTTTTTAGGACTAGAGAGACATCAGGTGCAGGACTAACACCAGTCATGATAGGACTATCTAGGCGGTAAATGTAGGAGGAACCGCTGGAATTCGTCAAGACCCTAGGAAGCCTTGTGCCTAATGTGGTGGCGTGTTGGCTGCTTTCTGCTACCATAAAGCGAATTAGTGACCCAGAGGGACAGAGAGATACAGAGGCAAAGATAAGGCTATTTTGTACTTTGATCCCAGAGAACAACAGAACCTCTCACTCAGTAATCAAGGACTGGGTTTATCAATAGTTGGCCAAAGTATCCCAAAGTGGAGTCTGCGGGCTGCATAAAAAAAAAAGAATACGAATAAACAAAACTTACCTTGCCGCCATCGCTGCTGGGTCCCGCATCTTCTTTCCTGCTCTCCTGCCTCGACCCCAGGTCGGAACAGGAAGCATGCAGCCAGGCTCCCACCCAAAAGCCAATCACAACGCTCCAATGGAGCATTGTGATTGAATTGAATTGAATGGGTTGCTTGTAAAGCACAACTATTGCTCTGGAAAGAGCCTCCTGGCACTGAATGGATAGAGGCAAGCCCCGACTCTGATTGTGAGGCCTAGGAACCTAGATAAGGGCGTGACAAAGTACATCTGAGGCTTCAAAGATCCAGGTTTTTAGGGCCTTCCTAAACTGCATTTCTGTCTCTAGTAATCTCAATTTGCTTGGCATGAGATTCCAAGCTCTTGCTCCTAACACTGCTGCAGATTTCCCTCCCCACATTTTAAGTCGGAAACCAGGCAATTTGAGGAGGTTTGCGGATGAGGATCTATGTGTCCTTGTTGTAGTACATGGTGTAAATCTTGCTGAGCGATATACTGGCCCCAGTTGGCCAGCTGCTCTGAAGGTGGTGACAAGAAGCTTAAATAAAATTCTCTTATGTAGCGGAAGCCAATGAAGAGATTTCAAAGCAGCGGAGGCGGAGGCCCAATGAGGAAGTTTCAGTACCAGGGGGGCTGCTGCGTGTGGAACTACCTGTAGCCTCTTCAGGGTAGATTTGTTAGTACCCGCCAGTAGGCTATTACAATAGTCCAGATGTGAGAGTATCAATGCCACAGTGACTGTTTTCCTGGCCGAGAGCGGGATAAGTTCGAAGAATTTTTTTAGAGTTTGAATTAAACCAAATCAGGTCCCAGCTACGTTGAGTACATGCAGCTTAAAAGAAAGGGCGGTATCAAATAAAACTCACACATTTTTTGCCACTTCCACAGTGGAGGGGCGGCGGCTGCTGCCTCCTCTGGCCACCAGGCATTTGGTTGGAAGGGATTGTATTTTCCTATCAGCAGGATCTCTGTTTTATCTGTGTTGCAACGTAGGTGGTTGTTTTTCATCCACAGGATGACCTCCTTAAGGCAGAGTTTGAAATTTTATTCTACACATGTGGAATTGTTATTCAGGGACAGGATCAACTGCGTGTCATCTGCATAGGATGTAATCTCAATCCCTAATGATGAAATGAGGGAAATGAGTGGGGACATATATATATTGAACATGAGTGGGCTAAGTGAGGAGCCCTGTGGCACTCCTGCTGTGATGGAGCGTGCGGGGGTTAGAAAGGGACTGAGGGAAATTGCTTGTCTCTGGTTGGTCAGGAAAGACTTGATCCAGGCCAGGACATTGGTCTGATTGGCCTGAGCGCCGTGACACGCCGCTCAGCAAGGGCTGTAGAGGTCGGCATGTTCTCTATGCAGGCTGCAATGCAGTCTGCTTGGAGAACAGAGGAGGACGCATGACTGGTTTGGGCGGCCCGACAGGGCGGAACAAACAGTCATTGCGCACTCAGGAGTGGGCAAACCATTCCTCACCTGCTGCTCCGTAAGCAGAGCAGCCCCGCCCACCTGCCTATCGGCAAAAAAACCCATAAAATGGTAATAACTAAAAGTTATTACCATTTTATGTTTTTGCTTCTCGCACTGTGAGAAAGCAATGGGGCGATGCTCCTGCGCCATAGCGGAGGAGCCGCCCCCATGACTAGGAGAGTTTGGAAAACCTTTGACTGAGGTCAGCTTGCCACCAAAATATGGTGACTTCACATTGTTTGTGACATGAACATTTAGACAAGTACACTACTTGTTTGCCTGCTCCAAGCCAGTGGCTTTGAGAGAGAAATCTGAAACTAAGCTACTAGATGTCCTTTATAAGTTAACACAAAGCACTGCCCAAGACACACTGGGGAGATCAAGACCAGTAATGTATTCAGGACTTATGGAGGCCGCCCCGATGGAGGACTTCCTGCTGTATTGAAAGATTTCCAAGACCTTTTTTCTTATAGCTGTTTTTCCATCCAATATGGCCAATAGACTCCAACTACAATGCTACAAGACACAACTTGTGAGATGTTTAATCTATGATGCAAAGGCGTAGCTAGGGGGGAGCGGGGGGGGGGGCGGTCCACCCCAGGTGTCACAATTTTAGGGGCAGCGGCATTTACAGGGTGCGCTTGCTCTTCACACGGGGCCGCGCGGCTCTGGTGGGGGCCTTTATAGTTTATTTGGGGACACTCAAATTCTATAATAAAATTAATTATAAAGACCGCCGCCAGTGCCTCGCGTCCCCCGTGTGAAGAACAAGTGCACCTTGTAAATGCCGCCTGCAGTGCAGCATGCGTGTCTTACCAGGGCCGTTTGTGTTTGGGAGTGGATCGGATCCCGTCCCAGGGCCATCACTGGTAGCACGCAAAAGCGCTACCAATCATTATGTTTGGCCAGCCCTCGTGCGAGTCACGTGCTCCACCACCACGCACGTGCTCACCACTCGTGAGCTGCCGCCAGCACGCCTATCACTGGAGGCGGGCCGGACCCGGGCGGCAAACTCAAATTGCCGCAGCCAGGGCCCGCTTTCACTCACGGCCTGAACCTGACTGCAGCCAGCCTTGTTTGCACCTCTGCAGAGTGCAGACTGGAGTCGATGGATGTCTTCAATCACAACAGCATGCAGTAGCGGCCTAATTGAGTATGTATTGAATTTCTAACATTGGGTCAAGTATTAAATACTGGACCCTACCACAAAAATAAAATTGTTTATATTTGCAAAAGATTCTCCTTTTTGGTAGCTCGCTAGCTTTGGATCCTATTTGATGGAGCTCTTAACTCACCAGACCATGTCATGATGGCTTTTAAAAGTAGGGTTTTCAGTTTAAGTCATCCGTGTAAATAGTTATTTGGTCTTAACAGAGCCATTAGTTGCATTTCATGGGCTTAGATACAGTGTTCTTCTACATTCTTGGACCTGGTCTCTGCAGGGTCAGATATGAGTTTTGTGTGGAGCAGTAACTCTTTTTTTATCAAGCAAATGACAAAGGCTTCATTTATCTAGCACATGTATGCTGTTAATTTGGCCTCACATATTTGAGTTCGCCCGTAGTTCAGTGTTCTCTTTGAAAAATAATCTGAACTGTCAGATGATGGTGTGTTTTGGGTATTGAGTATTGGTCCATCCACAAGTTTGTGGTGTGTTTATTCAGCAATGTGGAGGCACATTTTTGGGTTCATTTGTAGGGGTTTTGTGCGGTTATGGTAGATGGTTGACTGGTATTGTCTTGGTCATTGACCTGGAAAGTGTGGTTATATTGTGGGTGTGATGCAGCCCATGGGGTTTCTTTGCCCTGTGGTTAGCATGTACATGTTATTATCTGTATGTGCCAGGTGTCAGCAGTGTTGAACCTGTGTGGTGTTTGCCTAACATGGTCTTTTGTTTTTGTGTATATCATCTCATGGCGCATAGTACGTCTAGGAGCAATACGATTGCTGAATTCACCCTATACCTATGCTGTGTTAGATGTATGTGGGAAATTCTGCCTTATGTAATTTGTGGCTCATAGAAGTCTAACATGCAGTTAATGAAAGATGGTTAACAAGCATTCAAAAATTAAGCAAGGCAATTGCCATTTCCACAGATCACAGCTTCGCCCAAGATGATTTGGGGCATGTAATGCTAAAATCCATACTTTTTGCGGTTACACTTCTACAGAGTTTCTCAATACAATTGAATGGAACTGGGAACGTGAAAGAAGTGTAACTTGTAGATAGTCGCTAATGAGCAAGTGCCAGTGTCTCCTTGTAGGAAGGCATGTGAGAAGACCTTGGAATTCAGATACAAGTTAACTCTAACAGGAGTGGATTCTACTACTTTCTATAATCCTTCCTTTGTTGTACCAACTTCAGAACAAGACTGCTTTGCTTGCATGGTTCAGCAGAAATAAGTAGGGTACAACATGAAACAGAACAATAGTTAATTAAAAATGCATGTAAATACCGCCACCGATACGAAGCTTTAGTGGTCTTCAAGCAGGTGCTAGAACAACATGGTAATTGATGTGTAATTGCACATTAAGGCACATATGAGTATGAGTTTTCATATTGAACATATACGGATTATGGGACATATGTGAGTGAATTAACGCTCTTGAGTTGTATTTGGCTCGATACTGATTTGTATTTCTTGTTTTTGTTTACATTTAGTAAAATTGAGTACTTGTAAAGCGTGAACTTATCACTCCTACGGGTCTCGAGGTGCTCGGGCCCTCGGGGAGATTAAGTGAGATATTATGTTTCATCGACTATCTCATTCTTCGCTTACCCGAGGTTTGTAAACGGTCTGTTATGTGAGGGGGGGACTAACCAAGTTATGCAGTCAGCAAATGACATCATGACACGTGCCATCCATAGCTGCCTAGGTTTCAGATTGCTATCTGTGACATGTACATAATTTCAGTGTGGTTATGAGTGACATTTGACACTTTCTTGTGAACAAAAATCAAGCAATAAAGATGAGGAAACATAAATATCAGAAATTAGACCCATTTGAGCAACGAGAAACTCTCAGAAGATCTAAAACTGCTGCAAACGCCTGCTGCAGCTGACTATAATTAAAAGGACAGCTATGGACATCTAGAAAGCAGGTCACATGGCTCCACTAAGAATTAACACCAAAAAGAGCAAGGATCTGCGGTTAGGCTGTAGAACCACTGGAGCGAAGCTGTGCCTCTGACAATACAAGACAACAGTTTAGTAGAGAACACAGATCTTTACTGTACCCGACCAATGTAGAAGGGGTATTGATGGGTGCACATGAGGCATTCAGAGTAGTAGTGGCATGAGCATCACCAGAGCCTGCCCTGATGACCTAGCATACATTTCTCTAGATATTTAGTGTCGCACAGCGACTGACAAATTACACACCAAGTGTAAATACACCAGACGACACTTCAAACAAAGATTGACATTTTGTTTTCTG
This sequence comes from Lissotriton vulgaris, assembly GCF_964263255.1. Classification (NCBI taxonomy): domain Eukaryota; kingdom Metazoa; phylum Chordata; class Amphibia; order Caudata; family Salamandridae; genus Lissotriton; species Lissotriton vulgaris. The sequence goes on along the minus strand of NC_141685.1, from coordinate 1,407,374,723 downwards.
CTCGTGGCACAGAAGCAGCTTGGTCTACAGTTGGGTATTCAGTCCATCCTGCATTGCTGTTTAAAGCCTACAGCACAGCAAGTGTCGAAAGATCCCTAAATCCAACACCCTACCTTCAGATCCGGGTGAGTGCAAAAGTAGTCTGTCTCGAGTGACAGTCACGACGCACGCTGATGAGAGCGCCGGTCTGTGAACATGTGGCATTGCGGCTGTTTGGAGAGAGCTCAAATAATAAACCAGGAGAGAATAATCACTAAACTCCATGCTGCTCTCTCTGTCCCACATGGGACCTGGTACAAGACTATAACAGGGTGCAAGAGGCCCTAACACAAATCTCCATTGCCTCAGGCCTATACCATAAATTCATTAGAGTCAGCTGACTTAAGGTCTCCCGCCACCATAGTGAGCATGTGTGTAATAGCATGATTGCTGGGCAAGCCTCGGGAGAGCCTGTGCGACACACATAGGTCACAGTCAGGGAGGATGACAAATATTTTTTAAAAGTATTAAAAAAAATCACACCAGTATAATTAAGTGAGTGGTGCTGTGCGCAGCCCTCTACAACTGCGAGTTCAGATAGTTAACACTTATTGCACTAGTTAATAGACCAATGTAAAAGTAGCATTCAAATGATACATGTGAAATATTTTTACCTGAAATTTGACAGTGAGGTGAGATTCAAAACTCGAGTCCGAGACTTAAGCTCACACAATCACAGGGCTGGGGATGCCATGGGCGGCAACCTGAGGGATAGCCCCGGGCGCCACAAGCTCTAGCTACGCCTCTGCTATGACGTAAGACACAGACATCTCTCTCCCTATAGCTACATCCAGTGTCCATAGTACACGTCCGAGCTCACCTGGAACAGGTTGTACCAGACACCAACAATATATCTTCTGACACACACACCGCAAAAGACACAGAGCATCAGACAGATGTCCAGGACAGCTGACATCATCTGCCCTCTATAATGAAATAACCACATTAGCCGAGAATGGACAGTAAGTGCGACAGGAGTCCACCACGCCTGATGAACCTCCTTCTGTTAACTTCACAATACAACCTCTGTTAGTCTATGACCAACCAATTGTTTTTGGTTCTCCCCCACCCTAGATATACATATATCTATACATATTATACATATTCACTGAAAAAACCAAAGGTAAAAGTAATGTTATAGTTAGGTGAATTTGGCAGTGTCAGCATTAACGTTTTGAACTAAAGAAAAACACAGAAATTCAAAAGCTATAGTTAGTAAAGCTAACTGTAATTTTTGCCCCCGCCATGCACAGCTTATGACATCATTCATGAGATGTTCTATGATATCATTTATAACATCAGTGCTGACATCTCAAATTATTTTACTGATGACATCGCTGATGACATCATCAAATGAGTGAGTAGTTTGTGTTATAGATTACACAGTGGCGGGTAACTACCATAGTAATTCTCAACCTAATTTTGTACAGGTTGGGTGCAGCTAACGGGTGTAAGTGTTTACAAAACATGTGTGCTCCTAATGCACCATAGTTGTGTAGCGGTACAGGGCCAAGCTGCCCGTAGCGGGCACCAGGCGTTTCCCCGGGGGCCTCCTGGCGAGGGGCCAGTTTTGGGCCTCTGGGGGACCGTTTTTGTTACCGAGGGCCGGCAAAATCGGCCCCCGTAACAAAATCTGCCAAAACGGGCCCTAGCAAACAGCTCGGCCGCACTCCCCAGAGGCCAGCCGAGCAGTTTGCCAGGGCCGGTTTTGGTTCCCAGTCCGGCCCTGTAGAGGTATTGAACACACTATAAATGAATGTATTCAAGAGTTATTCGGTGGCGTACTTATATACTTGTGTTACCCCCTATTTATGTTATATCTTGCCCCCCCCCATCATTTTCTGTGCAATAAATGTGTCCACCTATTCTGGTTCTGAAAAATTTAGCATTTATTCTCCCACATCACTCTCAGTAATGCTTGAAATCTAAACTGGACGCTTGGACCGATTTTCCTCAACATGCTTACCCAACTCCCACTGCCTGTCTGCTGTGGTTCAAGAGAGGTCTGATCTGAATGGAGGCCTAGGGCCTGAAGGGTTTTTCCCTTTAAGTGTCACAAGATGTGAGAGGTACCCTTCCAAACGTTGGGGATAGGGTCAGTTGGAAAAAGACAAAATTGTGTCCTCCATGTAACACTTAAATTCTCTTGCACACTCACCCTTTCCCTATTCACTTCTCAACCGTTTACACACTAAATTACTGAATCCATTCATTTGTGACTATGTTTCATTTTATTACTATAATGATCATAATATACAAATGCTACTAAAATCTTAAACATAATGTAATTACAATTGAAAATGGGGCTTGTCTTTCCTGGTATTTGCCACCAAATTCTAATATCTCTATAAATACAATACATCCATCAATATAAGTTAAAAACACGTAAAAGACATTAAAATCACATAAAAACTACACATTCAAATCTGGCATAAAACCATCCAAATCTAAAAAACATGTAGTTGGCGACATGGCGCTTCGGTGGACAATACTCGATAAAAACCACCTTCTTCAGGACTCTAACTTTGTGACAACAATCATCTGCTTGGTTGTTGTCCCCAGAGAGCACATATGTAACACTAGACACTTCCGGGATGCGTTGCGATTCTTCCTAAAGAGGCTTTCTTAACCATCCTCAGAGTTCTTCCGTGTTCCTTCACCCTCAAGATATTGAATAGAAAGGTACTCTATTTAGTTAATATCCTCTCATTGTTCTTATTTCGCTGTGTGAGAATCAATGGTGCTCATATTCTTCAATTATTTTCATCAATTTCTCTTTATATATATTCAGAAAGACGTTATAGACTTCTCAAATTATTTGCTGTTCCCGTCAACGCAATCAGGCGTTCTGTTTTCTTCTAAATAATATCTCATTTTGTCTTTTTTCCTTTAAGGCCAGGCCCAGAATTCTTTCTTTCACTGAGTATGACAGTAAATGTACTAACATTTTTCGGGGTTTCTTCTGCCCTGAGTTCAGTTTGAATGGGTCAATATCGACCCTTTGAATTTCAATTCAAAAATCAATAGAAGAGACTGCCTGAGGAAATGCTTTTGTCAGAAGGTTTATTACAAAGAGCTTTATATCGCTCCCTTCTGCGCCTACTGTCACATCCAGGATTCTGATGTTATTTCGCTTTGAGTTATTCTCTATTCTCTCAAGCTTGCCAGCCAGCTCTTTCTCTTTTTGCTTTAATAGATTACCTCTTCCGTGTTTGCATTAACAGTGGCGCCGAGGTCCTGAACGTTGTTCTTTAGTATCTCCGTGCGCTGAGCTGAACCCACTTTTTTCTCCTCCAGGTTTGAACAAGTTACTTGGATCTCCCTCTGATTAGCCTCAAATATCAAGAAGCGGTCCTTACTCTCTCGTGAAAACTGGCAGAACATTTCCTGCACAGTTTCTCAACCATTAAGGCTAATGTTGCCAGTAGCTTTGCCCTGCGGTAGAGTTGTTTCTCTCTGTGTTAGGTCCTCAAAGTTTCCTGTAATCCCTTCACATGAGATTGGGTCTTCCATTACCAGAGGGGTGAATTAATTTGTCACTGGTATTGCTGGATGTATCAGGTCTGTTACTGAGTGAATTTCCTCCCTGGCTGTCTCCTCCCTGCCCCCAGCTTCCATGCCCTTTTTCTGACCGATGTTCTTGACACCCTTAGCCAGCCTTAGGATCCTCTCTTGGTTCCCGGAGTCCAGCTTCACTTTCAAAAAGGACCTTAGGGATGGATGACTCTGACACCTCTAATGTTTGAGTCACTTGCTTTCTCCTTCTGAGTAGGCACGCCCTTTAATGAGGCCCTACTTGTGAGTCTCTTAGGATTCCGCACTTATCATTGGCTTGACCCGCCTGATCTTCTGTTGACCACTACCAGCCTCGGCCTCCAGTAAGTGTGGGTTTATAGACCTTAGCACATAGCGAATACCCACAGCCTCACCCATTGTCTATCCCTGCTACCTGCTATCTTTGTGGCCCCTGAGACCCTTATGCTTATTTGGCGGAAGAATTAGGTCCCCCGGAGCGGCCTTACTTTCTATGCGCACACTGCCTGCTTCCATCAATTCATCATGATTGCCTTCATTATATGGTGAAAAAGACTTGTGCCTCCTCTGCCAGCCCTAAGCCAAGCCTCCAATTGTAAGTAATTTAATTCTTTATTGTACGATTAATACAAATCTTTGCAATTGATCTAAAAATACATAGTTGAGCACTTTTGCAAAGCAGATAAAAGAAAAAGAAAGAAAAAAAGAATACAGGTTAGTTCAATACAAAACATTAATATAAAAGCATTTCAAAATTTGCAATGTTAATAAATATAAAAAAAATGTATATATGTACAAAAGCAGTTCAGAGTTTATCCAGTTCATAGTCTAGCTGCTGGATTTAGCGCGGTGTTTGCTAATTTCATAAAGCGAACCAGTCTACAGGCTAATTGAATGTCTTTCCCCTTAAAGCTGGCCAACAGAGTTTGTCTGTGAGTTCGCAAATGTCGTTGGTTCCAAAGCTGTGTTAATTGACTCCTTCGTTCACTATCTAAGGCTTTGCAGCTGCATAGCAAGTGCAGAACGTCCTCCTTTGGATCTTCGCTGAGTCTGCACTTGGTGTTAGAATCCAAGCGTCTCCACGGGCGAAGGTGTTCTTTTGATGGTATTACCCCCATCCTCAACCGTAGAAAGGATTCCTTTGCCATCCTTGAGAAGGCGGTGCCTAGGTATACCTGTGGTAGGGGCCTGGTGTGGCTCTGGATCACAAACCACCCGTGAGTCCTCCTAGTTAGTGCTGCTTTATCTTCTTCAAGGGATTTTATTTTCACAGTTTTGTTAACGAGGCGCTTAAAGCATTTGTGTGAACAGTTCGATTCCCATAGGTCTTTTAGCACAAGGGTGTTTACTGCTGCTTGGAGATAGATCATTACGGGGGAGTTCATATTTTTTTCTAGCTCTTTCCAAAGGTAAGTGTTCAGGGTGCTCATCTCTTTTTTATCAAATTAACAAGTGGTCCTGAGCATACAGGAATAAGAGAAAACAAAGATATTATATATAGACCACAATGGGCTCCTTTATAGTTCAAAATTCCTTGTCCAGCCGGGCAAGGAATATTTATTGGTTTAATAGTTTGTTTGATCTAAAAATACAACACATAACCTGAAACAGTGGGGTTATAGTAGGGCACAGTCCTGTGCCGTACGTAGGGAAGAGGTGAAAGTAAGTGAAAGAAAATAACAGGCAAACAGAGTGAGCTTGCAGGTCACTGATATGAATTTACATTGACAGTGTATCCTGGAGTTACTCATACAAACAATAATGCAGTGGAGTCACATGTATGAATTACTCTAAAAGGAGTCGACGTTTCGATCCCAAGCTCGGTTATACAGGGATCATCTTCAGGACATGAAAATAATTTTGCCTGAATAAAGCTTTTTAAACACCGAGTAGGTGTTTGGGATAGGAATTTTCTTCAGATGGTGTGGCCGGATTAACAGGACCACCGCGCATTGCCCATCGCTGAGGTTTCCTTCTCCTTTGGGGCAATGATGCTTAAGAGCTCTGTACAGGTGCCCGGGTTTGTTGTTCCGTCAAGGCGCCACGTGTGGGTTGCTTTAGAGTTAGTATCTGATACACCGGAGTCGTGGCTTTTCGTGAATTATGCCGGGGCCAAGATTTACTGCACGCGTAAATTGCGTTGCATGCCAATATGTGGTAGGTATGCGTCCTTGGAAGGGATGGCTGGTTGTTTATGGTTATGGGCTCCTAAGTTCAAGGATGCCTCCATACTCCCGCGGACCAGTCATCAATTTGGCCGCCTCGCCAACACGGCGCAACTAATCACGCCGCATGACGGATCCCCGTCTGACAAGAAACCACTCCGAGATTGCGCACATTGCAGCTCGCTTTCTATACATCGCGATTACCGCATCGGCAAACGGACATCATTACCTCACGCGGTCCCAGCAGGCATCCTTGAACTTAGGAGCCCATAACCATAAACAACCAGCCATCCCTTCCAAGGACGCATACCTACCACATATTGGCATGCAACGCAATTTACGCGTGCAGTAAATCTTGGCCCCGGCATAATTCACGAAAAGCCACGACTCCGGTGTATCAGATACTAACTCTAAAGCAACCCACACGTGGCGCCTTGACGGAACAACAAACCCGGGCACCTGTACAGAGCTCTTAAGCATCATTGCCCCAAAGGAGAAGGAAACCTCAGCGATGGGCAATGCGCGGTGGTCATATTCTGGCCACACCATCTGAAGAAAATCCCTATCCCAAACACCTACTCGGTGTTTAAAAAGCTTTATTCAGGCAAAATTATTTTCATGTCTTGAAGATGATCCCTGTATAACCGAGCTTGGGATCGAAACGTCGACTCCTTTTAGAGTAATTCATACTTGTGACTCCACTGCATTATTGTTTGTATGAGTAACTCCAGGATACACTGTCAATGTAAATTCATATCAGTGACCTGCAAGCTCACTCTGTTTGCCTGTTATTTTCTTTCACTTACTTTCACCTCTTCCCTACGGTCGGCACAGGACTGTGCCCTACTATAACCCCACTGTTTCAGGTTATGTGTTGTATTTTTAGATCAAACAAACTATTAAACCAATAAATATTCCTTGCCCGGCTGGACAAGGAATTTTGAACTATATAGGAGCCCATTGTGGTCTATATATAATATCTTTGTTTTCTCTTATACCTGTATGCTCAGGACCACTTGTTAATTTGATAAATGGTTGATACCCATGGTCCCGAGCCATTTACTGGGTTCCCCTTGTCCCTCTTCAATGAACAGGGTGCTCATCTCAGCACTCTTTACTTTGTGCCAGCATTTTACGTAACCACCCTTGCGTGCTATTTGTTGTTTCTGTAATTGCTTCCCCAGGACCACTGTATGTTAGTGACTCACTACGGAAAGAGGCCATCTCTTCACATGTTCTCGGACGGGGTCTGCTTGTGATGGCACTGCTGAGGCTACTGACGCTGACACTGTGCCGCGGCAGGGCGCAATGCATTCGCAGTCCCTGGAGTGCCCAAGCCGCAGTAACCTAATGCAGCTCTCCCTGCTGCTTCTGCATCAGGATCAACATGAGACACAGCACCTAGGTTGGGCACGAAGGGACATCCAACTCAGGCTAAATGGGGAAAAAGCATGACAAAATAGCCATTCCTGGAGGTAAATGAATGCAAGGTAACGTGGCATATGCGATTTTACCATCTTAAATGATAATCATCTAGACAGATCTTTGCTATGTATTCAAATTAGCTCACTAAGAATGAGGGCCTGTCTTCTCTCTATGGTAGAAATCTGAACAAGAGTGATGTGTGGCGCTGGGTAAAAGGAACCTTTAGAGATTATACCTTTAACAGAAAAATAAAATGGTCACTACTCAGTGTTAGATTACTTTTACTATTGACAATAGAGAGGTACAGACATTTTTAAAGATAGAACACCTCCCAAGCCACCTGTCGGACCATGCAGCCTTATTGTTAAAGATTAAGATGTCAGCTTGTAAACAGAGTAGAAGGTGGACGGTTAATAGGAGGTTATTTCTTCAGTTAGAGATTATGCAGGAGGCAGGGAAGGGAACAGAAGAGTTTCTTAGCTGGATTATGCCATTGGCCCCATTTCACAAAGTATGAGATGACAACAAAGCCTAGTTAAGAGGAACCTTAAAAAGCCTTTCAGTTGCATGGAATAGGAAGGAAAGAATGCAGGTACCACAGCTGGAGAAGGAGATGGCCAGTTTGGAGGGGGCACTGAAAACAACCCTGGTAAAAGGGGATACTAGAGGAAACATTGGAGGCCCTGCAACTGATGTTTACATAAAAAATGGGAAAGTGATAGGAAGTCAGTATGGTCAGAGTTGTTAAAAGTTGTTAGCCTGGAAAGCCAGACTGGATAGGACAGGAATTACATCAAGGAGGTATTGGATGAGGAGACAAAATCTGAGAGCTGAGGAGAGCAATGATATAGAATTAGCATTCTGAAAGTTTTTTCGGGATCTTTATTTAGAAGACTTGGTCATAGATGGGGAAGATCTAGATAGATGGCTGATGGATAAACACTGTTCTAGTTTCATTTAAGAACAGCGGCAATACCTGAGTCATGAAATAACAGGCAGCGAAATCTTGACAGCAGTTAGAAAACTTAAAAGAGGGAAAGCGGCAGGCTCCGATGGGATCCCTAATGAGTTCTACATTTCAATGTCAGAGAGGGTGATTCCTGTCTGTGCCAAGCTGTTTAATTCTATATTACTGGAAGTGGCTACCTGTAGCAGGGTCTTGGAACGAGGCTGTGATCATATTGATCCTGATACCTGGAAAGTGACAGTCGAAACTTCCAATATCATTGCTTAATTGTGACTCTAAGGTCTTTTCTAGCATTTTCAGCACCAGTTAAAGCAAAGTGAGGGGTAGACTGATAGAGGAAGATCAGAAAGGCTTCTTACCTGGAAAACACTTACGGGAGCTGACATATGCAGTGACAGGTTCAATCGATCTAGCAACAACTTTAGAGGTCCTATTGACAATTATAACCCTGGATGTGGCTAGACATTTGACTCTGTTAACTGAAAGTATTTAATGACCGTATGAAGGTATTTTGGGATAGGGATGTGCTCATGGGTGATTTGGGTCAGATTTATAGCACGCCGAGCCCCCAGGTTCTGGTTAAGGATATCTTTACTGCACCAGTGAAAATAGGAAGGGGGATTAGGCAGGGTTGCTCTCTCTCTCTCACCCATTCGCTTTGACCTGTACACTGAACACCTGGCCCAAAGTCTAAGATTGAACAGGGAACTAAAACCCTTTGCGGTAGGTGTATTCTCTACAATAGTTCTGTACACCGACAATTTAATGATCTACACTCCGGAGGTTGCAAGCACCATGCCGCAATTAATGTCAGCATTGAGACTCTTCAGCGGCCTGTCAGGCTATGCGGTAAACGAGTTAACAACGAAGATTATGACTGACATGGAATCAGAGTGGTAAGGGTTTACAAAACACGGGGAAGATAAGATACCTGGGACTAACAACAATGCAAGATCCAGAGAGAATACCAACAGTATATTTAGAGAGGATTAGCAAGGAGGTGGATATGTTAATGAAGAGATGGCAGAATATGCCCCTCACTATACATGGCCGGATTAACCTAGACAAGAAGTCTTTCCTACCCAGATTTACCTACATGTTTGGTAATTTTACGCAAAGTTTTGACAAGAAGACCCTCACAAGAACATAGGGTACAACCACCTCATTTGGTTGGGAGAGTAAGGGGATAAGACTGTCTTGGAAAAACTGAGGAGGAAGGTGGAGAAAGGGGGTTTAGGGCTCCCCGATATTCAGTTGTACTGTTGGGCCTTCCAGCTGAAAAATAACAAGATGCTTCTTCGTCGCCCGGATGAGTCACTGTTGGGAGGCACGTATAGCACGTTCTGTTAGCTGACTTATCCAAGGTATTTTACACATAAAACAAGGAGAAACCCAAGGAGACAGAATGACAGAGGGTACATGTTATTTTAAAGGAACTACGGTCCCTACAGAGAACAATCAGTATCAGATTAAATCAATCATTTATTTTATGACTCATTTTCGTAATATGAAATTAAAAACAGATGTATTAACAATCAGAAGTAGTGGGTAAACTCAAATGAAGAAAATAATAGTATACTCAGGCAATCCTATTTAAATATAAGGATCATCATCAGGTTATTTAAAAGCCGATGAGTGAGAATCAACTGAGAAAATCAGTTAACAAAGGCAATTAAAAATAAAAGACAAAGGAAGGAAGAAAAAAAGAAGGTTAGTTGCCATCAAATGAGAGCAGACACCAATAGTGCAATAGGGTGCAATACATTCCAAAGAGTTGAGGTAATACCTCTCAAATGCATTAGGAGCTATGCATCCAGACACAAAAGCCAGGGGCATGAGGCTACAACAATAACAGCCTTTATTTTAAGCAAGAATATTATATGCGTTAAACGTCTGAAGCCAACAACTTAGTAGGATCTAAGGATTTGGATTTTGACCCTGGGGGACCCCTTTCCCGGGGCCCGGCAGGATTTTGAAGGGGGAGGTTGGCACATGAGTGCCCTCCCCGGGCCGATTTCAGCCTCGGGGGATCGAATCCCCTGAGGCCGGGCTGCATTTTAAAGGGGAAGGGGAAATGTGGCCCCCTCCCATGACCGATTTCAGTCCCGGGGATCGAATCCCCCACGGCCTGACTGCATTTTAAAGGGGGAGGTGGGTCATGTGGTCCACCCCTCCCCGGGCTGATTTAGGTCCCGGGGACCCCATCCCCTGGGGCCCAGAATTTTTTTAAAGAAGAAGTGGGGCAAACGGCGCCCCACCCTGGGCTGATTTTAGCCTGGGGCCCGGCACTATATTCAGTGAGGAGGTGGGCACACAGATCCCCTCCCTGGGCCAATTTTGGCTCTGGGAATCCATCCCTTGGGACTCAGCACTATAGTAGAGGGGGAGGGGGCACATTGCCCTGGGGACCCCATTCCCTAGGGCCTGGCACTATATTCAGACAGGGGGGATGGGGGCACTTGGACCCCTTCCCTGGGTCAATTTTGGCCCTTAGGACCCCATACCCCCATCCCAGCACTATAGTAAATGGGCAGGAGAGCACACGTGGAGCATGCGGCCTCCCTCCCTGGGCTGATTTCAGCCCGGGCCCCCAAACCCTGAGGCCCAGCTCAACAGGGTACGTGCCCTGGTGTCCACACAGGGCACCCACCATATCCTGGTTGGGGGATTCGGAGAGAGCCCCAAGGCCCCCCAAGGCCCCCCAAGGCCCTGCCGGCTCCCAGCATCCAGCTGGATCCGGCATTGCTCCCACCTGCAGGGAGCAGCTAATAATGCTAATAATATTTAGATCTGTTTCCGTGCCCACATAACTACGGGAAGAGAATATTGTAATAAAAGATTACTTTACACATACAAAACTTTCAAATTCACTAAAAAAACAAAAGTTAAAGTAACGTTATAGTTAGCTGTCACAAAAAGATCTTTTTTTTTAACAGAAATTCACTGAAATAAACAAAGGCTAAAGTGATGTTATAGTTAGGCAAAATGCTAATTAACAATGTAACGTTTTAAAGTAAAAAACATAGAAGTTCAACTGTTATATTATATATATATATATATATATATATATATATATATATATATATATATATATATATATATATATATATATATATATATATATATATATATATATATATATATATATGTATATATAGTACTGAATATAAATGATATAACAGTACTCCTGAGCGTTTAGAATTGCACATATCAATGAGGCTAGAGTACACTGATTGTGTCTCACAGACCAGGATTTACAATTTTTTCCCTATGACCATCAATAGGACCTTCCATAGCAATAGCAAAAATCTTACAACTTCACATTAACAAACAATATATCACATAATTTTGAACGCATTTTGAAACATGTTAACCCACTTTTGAAACTGTTTCCTTCTAGAGTGTGCTTTGCCGCTGGCTATTCTCACCAATCTCACCTTCAAACATCATCATTTCACAGTCTATGCATGATTGCACCGCTACTGGCCGGTGTCGTAGGCTGCTTCTGAAGCACAGTTTATGCAGGATTTCCAATGCAGCATCCAATAGGCTGGGGCAACAGAAGTGGTAGAACTATGGTCCTTCACTTCTTACCCTTTTAAAGGTATCTTAAAAATACTACAGAAACCTCACCACAAAAGTGACAAAGCAGCCAATGCATGGCTCTACCATCATTCCCCATTATTGAGGTTACATATTTTGCTAGCCTGTAAAAACAGACTTTAGCGAGGAGCCAGAGAAGTGTTTGGGTGTGTGTGTCCCTTTACTTGTAATCAAAAGGAGAATGGACACTGGTATCCGCAAAAACCAAATAGTTTTTTATCGAGAACCCTCATAGACTTCCTGGAATCGTGTCGTAGCGGTATATCTTTTATCCGCCCCCTCAGGAGTCATGGCATAGTCATTGGGTTAACGATTAACGTGCAGGGTGCCTGCCTCACCAGAGGCTACTTCTGGTATTTACAGAAGTGTCCAGAAATAAAAAGTGGGTAGAAAAAACTGTTAAAAATAGTGAGTAGATCAAAAGAGTGAATTTTATTTACAAAGTCTAATCACTAAACTAAAAAACGTTGTGATATTAAGTAGTCGAGTTAATGAACTACTATATCGTATTCAAAAAAGGTGTCGACATGTTTCAGCTCTCGGGGCCCTACAGGGTCAGGGGAGCTTTCGTCAGGACAAGGACAAGAAACAAATTTACAAGGAAATACACACACTATTTGCGTGGTATTGGATGCTGATGGCATGGAATTTCCAAGCTGTATTCAAAGACAAAAAGAACACCAACAAATAGTGAGTTGGGTAGTGTGTGAGGTACGGCACTATCGGGCACACATTATGTACAAAGCATCACTAATGCTATTAACCGATTATTCTGGTTGTAGAAATAATCTCATACAAGGTTAAAAAAGTGGAGAAAGTTACAGGTACAAGTGAACTTAGGGGAGTGGGAACAGCCTAATCGCCGTCTAGTTTATCAATGTCTTAGAGACGGGTATCATGCAGAGGTCTTTACACGATGACAGGGTGGGAGTAGAGCATGGATTAGTGCATCATATTCATGTCTCTGCTATTGAAGACCCTAGCATACAACCAGCAGTCAATGTTCGTCATACATGTATCCGAGGGATACCCAATCATACAGTTAAGTTTACCTTTATGATTGAGTTTTTTGGCATCAACAGGGACTCGGAGTCGCGCCAGGAGTTTCACTCTAGGGGAGACAACAGCGGGTCTCAGGTTTATTAGTAGAGGCGTTCTTACCTTGGTAGCTGTGTGGAAAATCAGGAAACGCCATTCTTACCCATGCGGCCCGGATTTCGTGCCTAGTGCTGACTCTGCCCCTGGTTCATGGTAGGTCAGAGCTCACGGCACTTATATGCTGGTGGTAGACACTAAAAAAGGACTACTCATCGGACATGTAATTGACATACCAAGATGGTGGACTCACTGGTAGGGTATCTAGGTGTAATTAGCTGAACTGATGCCAGGGGATATGGTCATTCATACCTATTACATCAGTTCTCAAGCGGTCAACCCATCTCTGTTCCTTGTTAAACAAGACTTGTTCAGCATTGTGATCTTTGAAGTCGAGCATTTCCAAAACTGTCCATTTCAGGTCATCACACGTGTGACCGGCTTCTACAAAATGGGCACATAGTTTGGTCGTGTTCTTTTTCAGCCTCACATTGCTTCGGTGTTCTCCTATACGGAGTTTGACTTTACGGCAGGTCATGCCGATGTATTGTTTTTGGCAGGGACATGTGATCATGTAAATCACATGTGAGGAGTTACAGTTCGTGTGACTCCTTTGGGTCCAGAGCAGATCATCATTTAATTGGAGGGTTTTTGTACAGGTGGTGAACTTGCAGACCCCGCATGTACCACAAGGGTAATGTCCGGTCACTGGAGTCATGTTAATGTCTCTAATGTTGGACCTTGGCATAGGTTTCCTCGGTCTTGTATGGACCAGAACATCTTTTATATTTTTTGTTCTTCTGTTGGCAAACCTAGGTTTGGGCCAGTTTAGGTTGCCAGAGGTGAGTATTTGCCATTTCTTCTTGATGAGTTTTTGGACTTCATGGGTGGCTGGGCAATAGGTGGTTACGCAGGTTACAAGGTCTTTCACTGGCTCTTTGATTGTGCTTTGTAATAGACAGTCTCTCGGCTGATATTTCGCACGTTTTGCGCACTTCTTTATTATTGCCGGAGTGTAATCCCTTTTCTTCAGTTTTCGGCTTAGTTCTGCTGCTTGTAGTTTATAATCAGTTATTTTGCTGCAGTTACGTTTATGTCTCAAGAATTGGCTGTACGGGAGATTGTCTCGTAACGGCCGCGGGTGGTAACTGTGGTAAGATAGTAAGCAGTTTTTGGCCGTGGGCTTGGTGTAGGTTTTGGTCTCAAGTTTGCCATTTTCAGAAAAAATGGTTAGATCCAGGAAGTCAATTGTATTTCTGCTGGATGTGAAGGTGAACTTCAGCCAAGGATCTCTGCCATTAAGCCAGTCCATGAAGTTGGTTAGATCTGATTGAGTGTCCCATAGTAGTATGACGTCGTCAATGTAACGTTTCCAATATTTGATATTGGGAAAGTAGGGATTGGTGTTGTTCAGGATGCAGTCCTCTTCCAAACGGCTCACATAGAGTCCTGCTACTGAGGGCGCAAATGCACTCCCCATGGAGGTCCCATGACATTGGAGGAATAATTGTCCATTATACTCAAAATAGTTCTCTTGTAATGCGAGTCTGCAACATTCAAGAATGAAGTGACGTGGGGTCTTGTAGTTCCAATCTTCTTTGAAGAGAAGGTCCTCCAACATTTTGAGCGTGTCTTCTTGCGGTAGACTGGTGTAGAGGGATTCTACATCCAGTCCCACTAGTAGCATGTTATTTTGGTCATATTCCACATTTGATATTTGGCCCAATAAGTCTCGTGTATCCTTGAGATATGTGGGTGTTTTCTGGACCAGGGGTTTCAAGTACTCATCTGCGAACTTTGACAATGGCTCCAAAAGGGACCCTATTCCCGAGACTATCGGGCGTCCAGGAGGAGGGAATCTGTTTTTGTGGGTTTTTGGCAGGGAGTAAAAGAACGGAGTTTTGGGGTTCTTTGGTGTGAGGTATTCTGCCTCTTTTTTCGATATCCAGTCATTAGTCTCAGCCTCATGTACCATTATGGCTATGGTGTTGGTCAATCTTTCTGTGGGATCGGTGTCAAGGCGTTTGTAGAAAGTCTCATTCCTCAAGAGTGTTTGGCACTGTTCGTCATAGCCTTCTTTAGTGAGGATAACTACCCCACCCCCCTTGTCTGCGGGCTTGATGATGATCTCTTCGTTGTCTCTGAGCTCAGAGAGCGCCTTTTTCTCTCTCTTTGTCATATTTTGATAGATGTTTTCCTTGTAGTTCATTTCGTCTATCCCTTTCATCACGGCTTGTTCGAAAGCCTGGATCTCAATGGGTACTGCTGTAGTTGGTGGACTGAACTTGGATTTTCTCCTCAAGTTTGTGTCTCCGGTTATCCCTGGGTTTGAGGAGTCTTTAAAGAAAGCTTTCAATTTCAGCGTCCTGCAGAATTCTGAGACTTCACACTTGAGTTTGAACCGGTCTGTTGTAGGAGTGGGGACGAAACCTAAACCTTTGTTGAGGACATTTTTCTGGTCCTCCGTCAGGGAAAGGGTAGTCAGATTCACAATCAGTGTGTCTTCTTGCTCGTGCTCGGTTGTGCTGACGCCATGCTCCTGGTTTGTACACTTGGCTGTTGGTCCTGCCACCTTAGACTTTTCTTTTTGCCTCTCGAAATGTTTTGGCCTCTCCCTAAAAAAGGCTGTGCCTGGTGTTGGTTCGCATTTCCTGGCATGTGTTGGTTGTCCATTTGGTGTTGCTGGTTACCAGAAAAATGTCCTCAACAAAGGTTTAGGTTTCGTCCCCACTCCTACAACAGACCGGTTCAAACTCAAGTGTGAAGTCTCAGAATTCTGCAGGACGCTGAAATTGAAAGCTTTCTTTAAAGACTCCTCAAACCCAGGGATAACCGGAGACACAAACTTGAGGAGAAAATCCAAGTTCAGTCCACCAACTACAGCAGTACCCATTGAGATCCAGGCTTTCGAACAAGCCGTGATGAAAGGGATAGACGAAATGAACTACAAGGAAAACATCTATCAAAATATGACAAAGAGAGAGAAAAAGGCGCTCTCTGAGCTCAGAGACAACGAAGAGATCATCATCAAGCCCGCAGACAAGGGGGGTGGGGTAGTTATCCTCACTAAAGAAGGCTATGACGAACAGTGCCAAACACTCTTGAGGAATGAGACTTTCTACAAACGCCTTGACACCGATCCCACAGAAAGATTGACCAACACCATAGCCATAATGGTACATGAGGCTGAGACTAATGACTGGATATCGAAAAAAGAGGCAGAATACCTCACACCAAAGAACCCCAAAACTCCGTTCTTTTACTCCCTGCCAAAAACCCACAAAAACAGATTCCCTCCTCCTGGACGCCCGATAGTCTCGGGAATAGGGTCCCTTTTGGAGCCATTGTCAAAGTTCGCAGATGAGTACTTGAAACCCCTGGTCCAGAAAACACCCACATATCTCAAGGATACACGAGACTTATTGGGCCAAATATCAAATGTGGAATATGACCAAAATAACATGCTACTAGTGGGACTGGATGTAGAATCCCTCTACACCAGTCTACCGCAAGAAGACACGCTCAAAATGTTGGAGGACCTTCTCTTCAAAGAAGATTGGAACTACAAGACCCCACGTCACTTCATTCTTGAATGTTGCAGACTCGCATTACAAGAGAACTATTTTGAGTATAATGGACAATTATTCCTCCAATGTCATGGGACCTCCATGGGGAGTGCATTTGCGCCCTCAGTAGCAGGACTCTATGTGAGCCGTTTGGAAGAGGACTGCATCCTGAACAACACCAATCCCTACTTTCCCAATATCAAATATTGGAAACGTTACATTGACGACGTCATACTACTATGGGACACTCAATCAGATCTAACCAACTTCATGGACTGGCTTAATGGCAGAGATCCTTGGCTGAAGTTCACCTTCACATCCAGCAGAAATACAATTGACTTCCTGGATCTAACCATTTTTTCTGAAAATGGCAAACTTGAGACCAAAACCTACACCAAGCCCACGGCCAAAAACTGCTTACTATCTTACCACAGTTACCACCCGCGGCCGTTACGAGACAATCTCCCGTACAGCCAATTCTTGAGACATAAACGTAACTGCAGCAAAATAACTGATTATAAACTACAAGCAGCAGAACTAAGCCGAAAACTGAAGAAAAGGGATTACACTCCGGCAATAATAAAGAAGTGCGCAAAACGTGCGAAATATCAGCCGAGAGACTGTCTATTACAAAGCACAATCAAAGAGCCAGTGAAAGACCTTGTAACCTGCGTAACCACCTATTGCCCAGCCACCCATGAAGTCCAAAAACTCATCAAGAAGAAATGGCAAATACTCACCTCTGGCAACCTAAACTGGCCCAAACCTAGGTTTGCCAACAGAAGAACAAAAAATATAAAAGATGTTCTGGTCCATACAAGACCGAGGAAACCTATGCCAAGGTCCAACATTAGAGACATTAACATGACTCCAGTGACCGGACATTACCCTTGTGGTACATGCGGGGTCTGCAAGTTCACCACCTGTACAAAAACCCTCCAATTAAATGATGATCTGCTCTGGACCCAAAGGAGTCACACGAACTGTAACTCCTCACATGTGATTTACATGATCACATGTCCCTGCCAAAAACAATACATCGGCATGACCTGCCGTAAAGTCAAACTCCGTATAGGAGAACACCGAAGCAATGTGAGGCTGAAAAAGAACACGACCAAACTATGTGCCCATTTTGTAGAAGCCGGTCACACGTGTGATGACCTGAAATGGACAGTTTTGGAAATGCTCGACTTCAAAGATCACAATGCTGAACAAGTCTTGTTTAACAAGGAACAGAGATGGGTTGACCGCTTGAGAACTGATGTAATAGGTATGAATGACCATATCCCCTGGCATCAGTTCAGCTAATTACACCTAGATACCCTACCAGTGAGTCCACCATCTTGGTATGTCAATTACATGTCCGATGAGTAGTCCTTTTTTAGTGTCTACCACCAGCATATAAGTGCCGTGAGCTCTGACCTACCATGAACCAGGGGCAGAGTCAGCACTAGGCACGAAATCCGGGCCGCATGGGTAAGAATGGCGTTTCCTGATTTTCCACACAGCTACCAAGGTAAGAACGCCTCTACTAATAAACCTGAGACCCGCTGTTGTCTCCCCTAGAGTGAAACTCCTGGCGCGACTCCGAGTCCCTGTTGATGCCAAAAAACTCAATCATAAAGGTAAACTTAACTGTATGATTGGGTATCCCTCGGATACATGTATGACGAACATTGACTGCTGGTTGTATGCTAGGGTCTTCAATAGCAGAGACATGAATATGATGCACTAATCCATGCTCTACTCCCACCCTGTCATCGTGTAAAGACCTCTGCATGATACCCGTCTCTAAGACATTGATAAACTAGACGGCGATTAGGCTGTTCCCACTCCCCTAAGTTCACTTGTACCTGTAACTTTCTCCACTTTTTTAACCTTGTATGAGATTATTTCTACAACCAGAATAATCGGTTAATAGCATTAGTGATGCTTTGTACATAATGTGTGCCCGATAGTGCCGTACCTCACACACTACCCAACTCACTATTTGTTGGTGTTCTTTTTGTCTTTGAATACAGCTTGGAAATTCCATGCCATCAGCATCCAATACCACGCAAATAGTGTGTGTATTTCCTTGTAAATTTGTTTCTTGTCCTTGTCCTGACGAAAGCTCCCCTGACCCTGTAGGGCCCGAGAGCTGAAACATGTCGACACCTTTTTTGAATACGATATAGTAGTTCATTAACTCGACTACTTAATATCACAACGTTTTTTAGTTTAGTGATTAGACTTTGTAAATAAAATTCACTCTTTTGATCTACTCACTATTTTTAACAGTTTTTTCTACCCACTTTTTATTTCTGGACACTTCTGTAAATACCAGAAGTAGCCTCTGGTGAGGCAGGCACCCTGCACGTTAATCGTTAACCCAATGACTATGCCATGACTCCTGAGGGGGCGGATAAAAGATATACCGCTACGACACGATTCCAGGAAGTCTATGAGGGTTCTCGATAAAAAACTATTTGGTTTTTGCGGATACCAGTGTCCATTCTCCTTTTGATTACTAGTTACTCACGTAGGGGAACTGAATGGACTCCGTTTCCTCTTCCCTCCCTTGTTGATTACGAATGTCCCTTTACTTGGCCACATACTCTTTCAACAGGAGATTCCGGCAAGGGTGGTAAACCGAGGATGCTGCAGAGTTAACAGTAAAGAACTTGGTTTGTCAGTCTGGACTTGTTCTACGACACAGGATAGTTCTTCTTATAGACACCGCGAAGATCCTGGTCTCACCGTCAGATGAATGGCCCTGCTGCCTGAATCTTCTGAAAACTTCATCTAAGGTGCCAGCTTGTGCTGAGCTCAATGCATTAGATAAGAGGCTTGCTTCACATATGGATAATTAGCCAGCAATTAGTGACGTTATTAGAATTTGTTTTTTTTTGCAACACGAGGTGTAAAGGTTTCAAAATGGCAAGAAGTAAGGGTCAATTTTGAATCATCATATTCTGCAGCAGTACAAAGACTTGCAAAACTGAAATTGGCCAACACTCTAGAATTACTCACTGTGTAATAGAATCAGAGGACGTTGTTTGCCAGCCAAAAAACCTAAATGCTTATTTTTCTTTGTTTATTTTCCTCTTCAGTACCCGCTATGGCCATCTGGTTAGTGGCCTTTTCATGTCTCAACTAATCCTGCCCATTTATGCTTCTGAATCTGCAGATGTCGTTGTTTAAGGGAGACTGAATTGATCCAAAAATGGCTGCCAGAGCGCAAGCCATCTGGGATTCGGCACGCTCCGCTCCAGCAAAGTGAATAAAGACTATTCTCTGCCAATGGCAGTCTCAGTCCACCGTGCCTCTAATATGCCACTACAATACGCATCCGACATTTTGAATTATTGTTGATAAGTCAAAAGCGATCTATGAATTCATCTACAAAAGCTAATAACACACTTGCTGCCACAATAATAAGAGAGAAAAATGGAAGCCATGATTCAGAAAAATTCTAAATGCGGCAAAACGAGATGGGCACAAACCTGCGCATAAGTGTGCTTATTGGATTGCATGACAGAACAACGCAGGGAAATACTCTGCATGCCAATACCACGCGTTTTGTACCCCACGTGTTTTACCCCGCATTTTTTTAGATCCCATAGCTTTTACAACGTATGCCTTCACCACGCATTGCTTATATATATGTTTATGTATATAAACAATGTATTTGTGGGGGGAGGCCTCCCACGCCCCCGAACTTACCTTAAATGTGCAGTACAGGCATACGTTGTAAAAGCATATGCTTTTTAAAAACATTGTGGTAAAGGTACAACGTGGTTAAAACCTCGTTGTAAAGGCTGTTTCCCGCTTATTGTACAGTAAGATTAAAATATGTACAAAGCAAAAATGCACTGACATTCGTTATTTTGTGAACAAAAGGCACATTATATCGTTTGTTAAATACATTATGAGTGGGGTAAGCACCTGTGACTTGTTCATAACAATGTACATCACCATAACACAGGTGAAATGCATTAAGCAAACAAATTACATTACAACATTTTTTATTATTAATATCATTATCAAACTGTGCCATTATAACTGTTGACAATTTATTTGACTATAATTATTTTTTTCTATTCTTTTTCTCAATTTGATTTGTAATAACCACAGTACATTTTCGATGCAGCAGCAGACAAAAGCATGAATATTAGCAGAAAACCGAAAGGAAATGAATACAGAACCATAAGAAGTATAATAAAGGGATAACTGTAATAAAGCTCGTTCTAGTCATCTTTCAATGCTGCTTATTAACCTTTGTTCCTCTTTTCTTCGTTTAGCCTTCCTCCTTTCTTTCAATATATTACTGCTTGTACCATGAACTCCATCACAGTTCTGACAGTTATTTTTTTGTAAAGTGGGATTTTCTTAGGCCTATAAAGTATAGTATAGTAGTATAGCATAGTATAGTATAGTATAGTATAGTATAGTATAGTATAGTATAGTATAGTATAGTATAGTATCAGCAACGGTATAAAAAATGAGACAGATAAGCAGGGATTTTTCATACAGAAATGCAATCCTCTCAATTGTGGCCTCTATTTTTGGTTCATTTACTACTGGTACATTAGCTCGAAAAGATGACTTCAGCAGTAGCGTGGCAATCTACTGAGAGCAGCTAGCACATACCTCAGGGTTACTTGAAATCTTAAGTACAAATCTGGCATAGCAGTTTGCAGTCCTTACTGTTGTGTGTATAAATGAAAGAAATAGGACAACATATTTTGTGTTAAATAGTGGCCTGGTAGAAAGTTGTAAACATTTATTTTAAATGAGCTCCAACTAAACTTTAAATGTTCAAATATTATTTTCAGTTATTAATTAATTTGCATTAATTCTATGCGATATTCCATAGATGGAATAGCTGGTATTGTATTGTTCATTTTATGGAGCATTCCTTGCACTTTTGGAAGCCTCTATTCCTGGAGGCAATCGAATATTGCTTAATCAACTTCTAAACTTCTAAAACGAAAAGTCCCCCCTACCGGAGATACAAGATCTACACATTTCTCATATGGAAAAACATCTTTATTTTAAACGAACCCCTTTATAAACATACCACGCGGGTTATTGTCCTTGCAACAGTGCCTGCTAAATGAACACATTCTCTCTAAATTTTATCTACAAGTAGATTAATTTATTAAAGGCATTAGGCCCACAAGGTCTTCACCCTTTCTCACTGTCCTAAAGTAGAAGGAAAAACATAGCTAAGGTACAGATTATTTAATATTCAAAGGACTGCATCAAGCTGACTGGAGAAGGAGTGAGGGCTCAGGAAACTAACGCATCTACTGCGCGGATCTCTGTGTAACCTCATGATCTTCCCAAAAGATCAACCCAGCCTACCCTCTTTCAGAAGTTGAAAGAATTCGTACAATTAGGCCGAGGATCAATACTCTTAAGAATCTTTTTGAGGAAATGCACCCTCTACAAATGCGCCGGTTACAAATTAATAGGTTTGCTTAATTTTCAACTTGATAGGCAGTGCCATTGGGGTGTATCAGTCAGATGTATGAGGGTTCATGGGATATAACTGACTCTCCCTAACTCTAGCACCCTTTTTGATGCAAGACTGATATATCACTGATTCTGCCTCTTCAGAGCTGGCCTTTCAGTGGTGATCCTGGCATGTGTCTTCCATTGCCCTGCTCTGTTATTCTTTCAGTGACATGTGACTGGATCTAAGCTATCCCTACCAGCCCTTTAGAAGCATGTCTATCACGTGACTGCCCCTTATCCATGCCACCTGGCCTTCTACAGGTTATCCGGCAAGCACCGACTGTTCCTCAGACCTCTCAGCCTGCCAATGGTAATGCTGACATATTCCAAATCTGCTGAACTTTCAGCGATTACCCTAAAAGGTAACTGCGTTCCTATGTCACGTGTGAAGAACCTCAGCCAATATTCTGTATTGTAGCTAAAAACAGAATATCTTGCACCGGGGCTGTCTTAATGAAGTGGCCTTAACCTACGAAAACACGTTCCTTAGTAGACACCATATCATGGGGCCCACAAGTAGATATGAGTAATCGCTGAACTTTAACAATGTACCTCATCCATGGAGAACACTGGATGGGTGGGTCTCAACGGTCTTTTCTTACATGGTTCTAAAAATGTCAACCACCTAAGACAACATGTACACAATGCACCAGTACTAGGGGCTATGGTGGTGGGCAAAACAGCCTGAAAATGCTTCACTATTCTCTGCACGGCTGAATGTTTGTATGAAAGAAGCCTTTATTTTTGCTGCTGTGCATTCTAGAAAAGGAAGGTATTATAAAAAGTGCTATCTAGACAAAGTGTTTTTGTCTGTAGATCTGTTCTAATCTGTGCAGCCCACCAGAGTTAGGACTGTCTTTCAAAACAGCTGAAGGAGGGGAGGGGCTTGCTGGGCTCTATGTTGACAGCTTCTGTGTGGAGCTCTGGCACTACCTACCCCCCCCCCCCCAGGTCACAATGTGCAGCACGACCAGAAACTGGGCTCAGATGGGTCCAGCTGCGAGAAGGTATAAGGCAACTATTGGCCGCATGTGTGGGGACTGCAGTCGCCATTCTGTGCCAGAAGAAGACGAACAAGTGAGCCCCTCCTCGTGACATGCAAGACAAGTCCTTCAAAAAGGCACCGACCATGCCCTCGCGACTCTCGGGGAAATGGAGTTTGGTGAATGGGATTCTGTTAATTCCGAGGCTGATCGTGTGGTGTCACCAATGTACTAGAGTTGGCGACCTGCAGGGTGACTGACTGATCTGCTGCTATGGTGCGTCACAGAAAAGAACTTTGTGGGATGCAGGCACGATGAGGGCTGCAATCCAGTGCTTAATTTGAGCAGGTGGGTTCAGGTGCTTGGTACCGGCACTTCATTGACAACACCGGCACTTATGACAATCTGTACGTTGTGGTGCTATTTGTCTATTTAGAAATGTACACAACAATACTAGTGTATTAATTCAGCATACATTAACAATGACTAATGCCTGCTACCCAAGCCATTCTTATAGCGGTGGGGGCCAAGAATAGTTTGAACTGTCACACTTGTAGGCGAGTGACGATTAGCTTTTGTGTTGGTACTGTCCTTGGCCGAGCTGGCAGGGGCAATGCAAACTGCAGTGGCCTCCTGACGTGGGCTATGGCACTTATTTTACAAATTAGGCACTGCTGCAATACGCTGGCTGCTGGCAAACCCTCTTTTACTGCTACTGTGCAGTGATCACAGGCACGCCGATACACACACACCTGGGGACAGCATAGCCAAGGAATCACCCAGTGCGCCCCAGGTGGGCAAACTATGTATAAAGTTTAAGAGCTGCGCTCTGAGTAGTAGGAGTTAGCAATGCCTCAAAAGAACATAAGCCCATGTCAAGAAGGGAATAAAAGGGACATTTCCCCCACCCGATCCTCTGATTCACGTAAAGAGACAGGGGCTGAGAGAGGCCTTCTTTACACACGTTTGGCTAGCCTAAGTCAAGGCAGTCTGTTTTCTGTGATATATTACAGCCACAGGATCTTTAACAAACAACTCAAGACATTGTGGGGAAAGTCTGCACTGCAGGGGAAACAAGTGCTCAGATGTATGCCTTACCTTGAATACTGGGCATGAGGTGTAAAGAGCAGGCAGCTCTAATGCAAGATCCTGAGCTCAAAACAAAACAGCATTCGGCGACTGCACTATTCTAAAGAAGGATGGAGAGAAGGGTGGGCGAGCTAGAGAATGCCATGAGAGAAGCTATAGTGTAGGGGTCTAGGGCTTTAGCCCATTCCGGGTTAAAAAGCATCAAGGCACTGTTACAGTTCTTAAGCACGGGGACATTCAGGAGAGCTTCTACTTTATCAAGAGAGCAGATTGCCACCCAAGGCATAAGCGAGATTTGGAGGAATGTTTACCATGCTGCTACATCCACTGCAGGTGACTTTAGAAAAGCCATAGTAATATTCATGCTTAATGGTTATTCTATTATGTATGTTGCTACTTTGATTATTTAATCTGCTCTCAAATGTATTATGGAGAAGTGTGGCTCAGGGGTTAGAGGCGGCAGACCCGGAAGCTGAGATCGGCCCTGGACCAGGGTTCAATTCCCCGCCTCGGCGGGTCTTGGGCTAATAATTCCACGGACTCGATAATTCTTGCTCCGGTGCCTTCTCGACTCACGGGTTCACACTCTGCGACTCTGGGCAATAGCTTGCTTAATCTCCACAACGGCCCCTCGCGGTGGGATGCCTGGCTTTCACCTTGTGGATACCCGCTGGGGCTATCACACAGGGGAATACCAGGACGGGTTCCCTAAGCAAGCGCCGGGAAACCCACTGCGGGTAGCTCTGCGCTATATAAGCTCAAATACATTTACATTTATATGCTCGCTACATTTTCTCTCTATGTGATTTTACTTGCAATGTTTAATTTTGCTTTCTTGTACATTTCATATTTGCATTTGCTTCTATCTTATGATGTATATCAATGCCATACCCGTGGGAGGTATTGAGTTCAAAAATAGGGGCTGGGTTCTCCAGGTTTAAATACCTACAAATACAAAGCTGGGCACACTCACAGATTTCTGTTAAAGGTAGATTTCAGTTAGGGGGTGATAGCAAAATAGTGTCCCTCTTAATAGATAAGCCTCCAACTAAGAAAGAGGTCTCACTTTGGTACAATCTTTTACTTGATGAAATCGAGGGTGAGTTCCAGTTGCCCAATTTGCTGTGGACCACACATATTACCAACACTAGTGTGGAGAACTTGTGGTTTGAGTGTTTTAAGATCATGTGGAATATTGTGAAACCATCTTGGCTACGCCGGAACCACCTGTTCACGCTGCATAGGGCCTACTATTCGCCACAACGCCTGTCAAAGTTCTCAGCTAATTCACCTGTCTCATGCCCTAAATGCGGTTTGGTAGCCGCCTCCGATTTGCACATGTTCTTAGATTGCCCACTTTTATCACCCTTTTGGAATGCAGTTTGTCTATCGCTCTCCACTTCCTTGAGATCCCAGGTTATATTATGTCCTGCTCTTGTTATTTTTGGTGTTTCTCCTGTGTTTCAGGGGTTGGAAAAAATTTTACTTTTTTACTGTATTTTGTTGGCCAGGAGGGAGATATGTAAGAGATGGAAAGACCCGCTACCTCCTTCTTTGCTGGACTGGCGCACTTCTGTGCTATAAATATCGAAGTTGGACCTCTCAAGATCAGGCAACTTAGGCAAGAGAAACTTTTGGCTGCTTTTAAATTGGTAACGGTTCCATAATTGACCATGTGGGGGGGGGGTTTCCCCCCAAGGTCCAATGATTACGCTGCTTGGCACCTTTTCCACGTTTGCTTATAACCAATAAAGTTGACTTCGGTACAGAAATGGGTATTTCTATGCAGCATATGACCCTGATGGTTGTTCCAATGCGAAATATGAGGACATAAAAAAAAAAAAAATCAATGCCATACCCATTTTCCTGTTTCTTCTTTTCTACCTCGATCTTTTATTCTCTCAATAAAATCAAACTTTAAAAAAAAAGAAAAGCCATAGTACTGAGCTCGTGGTACTGTTAGTGGCAGAAGACTTTTACCTCAAAATTGACATGGGCGAGCCGGTGGCATTAGTTCTAATGACCTGTCGTCCACCTTTAGTACTATGGACCATAATATTCTCCTAACTCAACTAGACGCTAGTCGGTTCCTGCAATGGTTTTGCTCTTTTCTGACTGATCAGGTCCAGGCAGTGGTAGCCATTATACCTTTCATCTCTAATCCCAAGGCCTCGGTTTCTGGGGTCCTGTAGGGGGTTTGTTTAATCCCTGCTTCCACCTTAACTACATGGCCCCTCTGGCTGACCTATGGGAGAACAATATGTATGTAGAAATACTCAGCTCACCTTCAATCTATCTGAGCCACCGGGAACAGCAGAAGTATCTCATCCATGCCTCATTCAGACTGTCTTCATTATTCAACACTGGATGGCTCAAAACATTCTAAAAAGGAGCCCTTCTAACTTAGAAGGTATAATACTGGGTAAAGCTCTGGCTAGTCAACTTCTTCAATCATGGCTGCCCATTATGCATTCAGCCCGACTCCAGATGACAAGGATTAAAACGTAATATCATACAGAAAAGGAGGTGAGGGGGCCCGAATAACCCAATGTGAACTTGGACATCAGTCTCATTATCTCGAGAGGGGTTTCCTACAGGGATTGATCAGCACTGGCTGTTTGAACTCAGCAATAGAAATTGATTCAGCACTGGAGTGCGCACATTATTTCTATACATCATGCAAAATCAACTCGATTTAATTAGTTGGAGGGTCGGCACACCATTAACATTATAGTCAACATTAAACAAAAAAATACAAGCAACACATACACAAATCCAATCATCATATGAGTTATTTAAGTCCTCATATATACCAGTTTACGTCTTGCATTCCTTGTGAGCTTATTCAATATGCGTCTCTCTATAATTTTCGAAGTAAGTCCACCTGAAGTGTAGTTTCCAAAAATGTTTTGTTTACTGGGAGCTGCTAGGAAGAGAATAGCATGCCTGATAAGAATTCTCTTACCATCATATACCACATCGAGCACAGTAGTGAACCCAGTTCTGGTATAAAAACAAATTAACTGTACATCACTCCAAACCAGTTGCGATCTAGAGGCCACTTTATGTTGTCTCCGCTCACGACATGTAAACTGTCAGTGGGGAACAGGGCCTTCTCTATTGGAGCAACTAACCTGTGGAATGCCCTCCTGAATTTCTGAGATAAATGCCAAGTAGCTAACCTGGAAGGTGAAAACTGAACTCTTTCCCTCTTAATCGTTGTGTGTGTTTCTGATGTTGTTATAGTATTTTTTTTTCTTTTGTTAATGCTAAAAAGCTACGACGGATGGACACTATCAATAAATCATACAAAACTATACATCATAACAGACTGGATAATACAAGACAGAGAGGAGTTAGTCAGACATGCTCAAAGCGAGGGGCTAGCCTTCAGGAATAGAAGGGTATCTTTCAAGACGTGTGCAGATACAAGCATAATCAAGGGCTCACGAAGCCCGAAACGCGTCATGGCTGTTTACCTGTGCCAATAAATCATTCTATGGCCAGATCCTGTGGTCCGTCTCCTGTTACTAGCTTCGCCGGTCTGAGTGAATTGGAGGTGGCTTAAGGAGAGTTTCTGTGCATATATATATATATATATATATATATATATAAAACGCTCAAATTCTCTGGCTTTACGCAGAAAATACAGCACTCCGGAGGGTCAGGTCCAACAGTTTCTTTTAATTCAAGAACCACACAACAAACGCGTTTCGGCGTTTAGCCTTCGTCAGTGTCAATGACACTAAACACATGAGCTGGTAACAAAGTTACTCAACTCTAGTAAAAACAGACAAGGGACTAACTCCTCTGCAAATACACCAGTGCCATCTTGGAGTATATATTCTCTCCCATTACACTCGCACAAATATTATGCCGCCGTAAATCGGTTCCTATGTAAAAGCAGAGGGTATACACACATTAAGCAAAGGAACATACCCTACCATCTAGCCGTGGATCGGCTAATATCCCTCGTCAATTTATCCACATTGTTGTAAACTTTATCAATCACAGCAAAACTGAAAATCATTCTTATAGTTCATTTCTTTACAGCAGAATCAACAGTGTGCAGCTAACCTTAAAATTTCCTCAAAAGATTCATTAATTCCTTCATCTAATTGATAACATTTTTTCCTGTATCTAAATTCATACAGTGAAGCATAAAACAATACATGTAGGAATCACTATTTCTCATATCAAAATCGTATTACAGCATGTCAAACAGTGTATCATACAGTTTTACCTATTTACTTCCCTAAGTGGACTGCCATCTCCTCACCACTGTTTAAGCCTCTAGGATATTTGGTCAACAGATCTATAATATATCGCGACTCTAGCCTGCGCATTCGCCTGAGCCGGTCCCCTCCCCTTGCGTTTAATGGTACAGAGTCCAATCCGAAATACTGCAGCTTGCTCCTATCCTTCCCATGCAGTTCCGCAAAATGCCGAGCTACCGGATATGCAGGATCTGTGACCAATTTGATCGTGGACATCTCACTAAAAGGTTATTGACGGACACAGAAATGGAACTCTTAAGCCTTGCCCTCACATTTTGCCCCAGTAATAGTCTGGAATATACTCAGACACGAATTGACCTCTTTCGTTTCACGCGGAAGTTGAAACTTCATAAACACTTCAAGCTGAGACCATACATCAAAGATCCGATAAGAAAAGGAGCCAGATTGACAGCAACGGACATGTTAAGCAGCAGGGATTTACCTGGTCTGGAGGCCATTCTTTTATTCTAGGTGCGGAGAGACTGCAGTTCTTCTTAGTCCAATAGGCCCACTTCAAACCACTAGATATGTATATACTTAAAGGTGAGTGAGATCTAGGAAAGGTAATGTTGTTTGGCTCATGCACCAGGCAGTCTATTTACACCTTTCCATCATGGCTCCTACTCTTTTGTCCTATATGCTATGATATAATTGGCGCTGCCATATTCCTTTCAAATATGACACTAGGTCGCCATCACACCACCCTCCATTTGTATACATGTACTCCATGAATTGTTATGTTCTTCACAAACCTGGCACTGTCCTGGTGGCACTGTCCTATTTCTTGTGTTCTTATACAGCAGTTCAACATTACCTTTCCAAGATGACACTCACCTTTTGGCCTACAGTCCTCTGTCCATGTTTTACATTTCACTGAGTCATACTTCTGTATCTAGCATTTATACTTAGAACACTCTGTTTTGTATGTACACTTTGTGTGAGTAAGACCGATTGACGGCCGAAAAGCGTCACAATTGGATTTATGACGGAAATACATATCTTTGTATTGAACTTTTTTTGGCTTGGTTCCTGAGAGCGCGTGTACTTTGTTCTTTATATATATATATAAATATATATATATATATATACACTATATTTACTTTTTTCAAACATATGCAGGCCACCTCAACACTGAGGCATTTTGCTTTTTATTAACTTTAAACTCATAATGCCTATCAATTTTACAGATAATTCATGTATTGTGACACATCATTAAGAGCATCATTTATACAGGTCATATAGACTAAAGTTTATACAATATTTACAAGGTATTCTGTAATGCAACATAATATCCTTAAAAGAAGAACATTTCTGTATCACTCCACTGCTGCAACTTTATTATATTTACTAGCAGCCCGTCCCGACGTCGTCCGGGTATGAATTGCTGCCGGCCAGTAGTATATTGTATTGTAGGATTTCGTTTAGATAGCATTTCTTATCTGTGACAGGCCTGTGAAACGCTCCGATTCACAGTGCACTGCTGATGCACTTAAGAGTGCGCGTTCAGTAGTGTGTGAACTCGAGTTTCCCTACTTTATTTTTCCTTGCAATATTATATAGCGCAAATTCGACAACATGGCATGAGCACAATTTACATTATAGAAGAACATATTCATTTGTGGTAGGCACGGGGAGACAAAGCGATTTGCCTGGAATCACAGGATGTTGAGCTGATGCTGAGATTCGAGCGTAGCTCCCCAGCTCTAAAGTTCGCAATTCTAGAACTTGTGGCGGAAGGTGTGTCTAAAAGTGTATGTTGGTGTTTGCCATCAATGAGAGAGACCTGTGCATTTTTCAAATGGGTGGTGAAAAAATATGAGTATGTTGCTGGAGATGTGGGCCGCCGTGCCACCAATGTACTTACCGGGGGAGGGTAAACACCCATTATTCCGAAACTTTCTTTCCGCATACCATCACTCCGCATACTTTCATTACGAAAGTACCATGACTCCGCAATGCCATTATAACGCATGGCACTACATTTTATATGCTTTTACCAAGCATACATTTACAACGAAATTCGTTGTAAATGCATGAATGGTAAAAGCATGTTTTTTTAATAGTCGGATAAGGTAAGTATGGGTATAGGGGTATATGTTTTGGGGTACTGAGGTATATGTTTTGGGGTGTTTGGGTATTTTAAGGGTTCAGATATAGTTTTGGGTTATGGAGTACAGGGGTAGTTTTAGGGTTTAGGGATAGGTATGGGTTTTGGGGTACAGGGGTATTTTTAGGGTTCAGGGCTAGGTTTGGGTTTTGGGGTATAGGGGTATTTTTAGGGTTCAGGGGTAGGTTTGGGTTTTAAGGTACAGGGGTATTTTAAGGGTTCAGGGTTAGGTTTGGGTATAGGGTACAGGGGGATTTTTAGGGTTCAGGGCTAGGTTTGGGCTTTGGGATACAAGGGTATTTTAGGGTTCAGGGGTAGGTTTGGGTTTTGGGGTACAGGGGTATTTTTAGGGTTCAGGGGTAGGTTTGGGTTTTGGGGTACAGGGGTATTTTAGGGTTCGGGGTAGGTTTGGGTTTTGGGGTACAGTGGTATTTTTAGGGTTCAGGGCTAGGTTTGGGTTTTGGGGTACAGGGGTATATTTATTGTTCAGGGGTAGGTTTGGGTTTTGAGGTACAGGGGTATTTATAGGGTTCAAGGCTAGGTTTGGGTTTTGGGGTACAGGGGTATTTTTAGGGCTTAGGGATAGGTTTGGGTTTGGGGTACAGGGTATATTTATAGGGTTAAGATGGGTTAGTGTTTAAGGGTGTTGGGGTATTTTAAGGAGTAAGGGTGGGTTATGATTATGGGGTGCAGGGGTATTTAAAGGGAGCAGGGTGGGATTAGCACACAATATGAGACATGGCATGAAGGGCGGAACGTACCACACACCCCCAGCATTTGTCATGCCCTACACACACCCACAGCACAACGCAGACACGCCCACAAGGGACTACTTTGCTGGCACGGTTCTTTTACCTTTTAAATGTATATGGTGGGCGTCTGCATAGCCTATGTCCTTCTGGTGCAACTGCCCTTTCCAACACTGTATTGGGTGTTGTGATTGGTGCTGTGGTTCCTGAGATTACCCGCCTCAAAAGTTTGGGCTCTCTCTTTATTATATTAGTATGGATTACAGTTCGCACTACACAGCATGCTGATCAAAGAAAGGAGGATTCAGAACCTTTTATATCCTATTTTAAAGTCTAGTGGGCTAGCAACACATATAAAACTATAACAAAACCCCAGTTAGTACAAATTAGATCCGAAAGTTAGCCTTTCTAACCAGAAAAAAAAATATTTTTAGTCTTTAGCAGGTGTTTTAAGTCTCTCCCCAATGCCATCCAACTTAGTTTCAGATTGCCTAATGTATAGAGAGAGGAGTCAATTTATAGCCAGTCAGTCTTTAGTCATTTAATTTCGGCAGTATCCATACATAAAGATACAGTGCATACCTTATAAATTCTTATAAAGTCACAATACATGAATTATCTGTAAAAAAAATATTCTTTGTAAATAGTGTAAATCCTTGTATAGTAATTGTTATATGTGTATATGTGTCACTTGTAGCCCTGAAGAAGTCCGTGAAGGACGAAACACGTTGGCTACGGCTACAGTATTTTATGTGAAGAAAAATAAAGAAATAAAGAATGAACTGCAAACAACTCCACTGAATTGCTGTCTTTGTCAACTTAAAATCGCTATCACTGTTGAAATATTGGAACGTATTCATAATTAGTGTGCTGGACCATTGTGTGCTATAAATTTGTGAGAAAGACTTTTTTGTTTTAGGAGATTTAGAGGCTTATAAATCTCCGGTCCCTGGCACCAAAAAATCTTTATTAAACAGTTCTTAGGATGGGTGCAATTGTGCTTGACCCATTCCCCGTTCTTCTTTGCAATTTTAAACTTTTGGGGCCCAATGTAGCTAATTCCGATTTACCTACTCTTAAATATTGAATCATACGGATTCGGTATTTAAGAGTAGGTAAATTAGAAGTAGGCAGATGTAGGTAATTTTTCTTTTACAATTACCGATTCTGTAAGATTCGGTATTTACCGATTCGGTAAATACCGAATCGATATTTCCCATTGATTCCTATGGGCCTTGAAGCCCATAGGAATCAATGGGAAATACCGAATCGGTATTTACCGAATCGGTAAATTTACCGAATCGGTAAAAATTAGGCCCCCTACATTAGAAAACCCTAATACCGGTCGGTAACGGCCAAATTCAGCCGTTACTGACCGGTATTAGGGCTCCTACATCTAGCCCATAATGCCTATCACTTTGTTTTTAAAAAATGTGCATATGTCTGCTGGCTTGCCAAGGCAAGACACATTGGCTTTGGTCGTGCTCGTTTTTAATATGACTATTCCAAATAAACTAGATTTAAAATTAAAATAGATGTATGTAGCCTTTTTCAGATTTGTATCGGTATGATTTGTTTATGATTAGCACATATTTGAATAGTGTTTAAAACAGTAACTGTGTATGTCTCAGTATCATACAAAAATACAAAGAGAAAGAATGGTCTGTCTATTCTTTGCTTACAAACTAGGAAAATTATTTTGGAGTCTGCAGAAGATCGATTTCAATTGCTCAATGCAAAATCTGTTTGGTCTGTAACACAACCATGCAGCAAAAAGCACCGGTTTGATCAAGTATTACTAATTTTAAAATCAGTCCACGTCCATCAATTTGGGAACAAGTCTTGTAATCTCATGCTTTGAAGCTATCTGCAAAAAGCTTCCCGAGCCTCTAAAAATGATACTTCAATGCATTACACTGAAAGGATGACAAGCTATGTTTTCAAAAATAAGCATCTTGTTAGATATTCAAATCTGGTAAGTACGAAGCAACAGAGAAAGGATTATTTGAGCTAACTGACGTGAAAGGTTGTGTAAAATAGGGGTAGGGACCTTTTCTAATCGTAATTTTTAGCCATTTTAAAACCATATCATATCATAAATGCGGAACTAAAACAAAAACATGTGCTCCTTCTCACATATTCCAAGTAGCAGGTTTCAAACGTTCCTTAATAAACAACACTATAATTAAATCTAGTATTTTGATAATTTCTTGCAAGCTGCTTTATAAGTAAAACTATAAATTGCACAGTTCCACTTACAGTAACATGGCATCCAGAGGTAACTTCCTTCTAGTTCTGCATTAGAAACTTGTGGTGAAGCTACAGAAGAACACTTTGAAATCAAATGACAAAAAAAGCTTTTGTGGCAAGTATGTTGTCCATTATGCATATTATTTAAATTTTGTATAAAATTTGTTATCGAGTTTTGTACCTCTTTGTTTGTACAGACCCTTGAAATTGATATCCTCTCAAATAAAATTCAACAGACACTTTGGGCCTGATTACGAGTACGGCACTCTTGGGACTGCCGTACCGTCATTGGGGGATGCGACAACCGCCTCCTCGGAGGTCCGCCTGCCCCATGCGATCAGTGCAGTCAGACCGCCACAAGCATGGCTCACACTGCGCGCATGACATTGCAAAGATAGAGGGGCACAATATGTGCTATTAGCCACAGTCCCCAAGGGCTAAGTCACCCTGGGACCCTGTTTGTGGCCCCTTACCTGCCTTTCTGCCGACCTTTCATGATGGTGTCCCCACCAACGAAAGCTCAACAGAGAAAAGCAGGTAATAATCACAACAGCATTGACCGCCGCTTTCCCTGCTGCTGCCGCCACGGGGCCCTTGAGCCTGTCGTTGGCAGCAGTCTTATTTATTTATTTCATGCGTTTTTATATAGCGCTGACTTTACCGGAAGGTGTCAGAGCGCTTCACAATAGGAACAGTAGCGTTACATGAGGAGAAAATTACAAGTGGGCATGTTACAAAAGCAATGTTACATTACATGAGGCAAAGGTGACAATTGTGCATGTATCAAAAGCAAACAAAATACAAGAGGTAGCAAATGATACGTTACAAGAGGAAAAAGGTTAAAGGTTTAAACCTCAATAAACACACTGGGAAAGCACTTCTATAGGCATGGAGTACAGAATTTCCTATAGTGGAAGAACTTCCTTCAGGGAATAGAGAGGGCGTGAATTAGATTTGGAAGTGTCTTTGAAGGAGGAGAACTTTGAGGTTGGTTTTGAAGGACAGGGAAGAGGTGGTGGTCCAGAGCTGAGGCGGAAGTGAGTTCCAGATTCTCACTGCGTTGCCTGAAAAGGATTGGGCCATCGATCTTTCCTTTTTGAAAGTGGGAGGTTCAAGCAATACATTTTCGGCAGTGCGTGATGGTCTAGAGCCAGCAGAGAGTTTCAATTTATTCGCCAGGTAGCAAGGAGAGGAGGAGTGCAAGGCTTTGTGGGTGATACAGGCAGTCTTGTAGATCGATCTTGCCTCAATGGGAAGCCAAGGGAGGGTGGATAAAATGGGGGTTATGTGGTCGCTTCTTTTCGCCCCATATATGAAACGAGTTACTGAATGGAGACAGATTTAAGGGGAGACAGGAGGGATTTGGGGAGGCCAGTAAGAAGAGAATTGCAGTAGTCTAATCTAGAGAGAACCAGCGATTGGACCAGGGTTTTAAGGTCTTATTCCGGGAAGAAGCGACGAATCTCCCAAAGAAGGCACAGTTGGTATCGAGCAGACTTTGCAATGGAATTGATGTGGGAGAGTAGATTGAGTTTTTTGTCGAGTATGACACCAAGGGATTTTGTGCTGTCGACAATGATGGGTTTATTGTTGAGTAGATTCATTTGATCCATCAATGATTGAACCGGAGGAGGAGAAAGCGAGGAGGAGAGGAGGAGGAATGCAGTTTTGGAGGGATTCAGAATCAATTGATCAGTTAACATCCAGTTTTGAATGGAGTCGAGAGTTGAGTTTAGGATGGAGAGATCATGAGTGGAGGCCACCTTAAGGTAGATTTGAGTGTCGTCCGCATAGAGATGATAGAGGATCCCGGATTTACTTTGGAGATTTTCCAATGGTTCCAAATAGAGGTTGAACAGAGTGGGTGCAAGTATAGAGCCTTGAGAAACACCTTGACCTACCGCCAAAGGAGATGAAAGACTGTTCGCTATTTTGATAATTTGGTATCTATCAGAGAGGAAGGAAACAAACCATTTAAACACAGTGCCCTCCATGCCCATTCTCTGTTGAAGAGTGTTAAGGAGAGTGTTGTGATTGACAGTGTCAAAGGCTGCAGAAAGGTCAAGGAGAAAAAGAAGACAAGATCTCCCCGAATCGAGTATCCACAGCGCGTCATCAATCACTTGCAGCAGGGCTGTTTGAGTGCTGCAGTTTTGAATGAAGCCAGACTGGAAATTGTCATGAAGTTCATTGTCCTTGATATGGCGGGAGAGTTGTTTCCCTACACATCTTTCTGTGATTTTCGCAAGAAAAGGTAGGTTAGTGATGGAGCGGAAGGTGTTGAGGTTGTTCGCATCAGCTGTAGGTTTTTTAAGCAGAGGGGTAACCTGCCCAGTTTTGAAGGAAACAGGAAGGGAGCCTTGATAGAGGGAGAGGTTAACCAGAGTGGTCCAATAGGAAATAGAATGGGTATAGAAGTCGATGGCAATGGCACTAGAGATGGGGTCAAGAGAATGTTTGTAGGGCTTTATTTCGAAGATGCATTTGAAGAGGGCATCTTTAGAGATGGGGTCAAAGTTCTGCCAAAATTCTGCCAGTCTTGCGGCGGTCTGACAGCAGTCTCACCGCCTGCATCGTGATCTGGCTGTCGGGCTGTGAGGTATGCGAATGGTCAGACTGCCAGAATGCGACAGTCTTTGACTGCCAAAGTGGTAATGTGGCCCTTTATTTTGTTCCAGGAAACAAAACAGTGGTGCATGGTTACTAATACAAAGTAGAATTGTTATCCTTCATGTAACTGCTGTGAAAAGATACACCTTTCAAAATTATTGTGCAATATCATATTACCCAAGGGAGACAGCACTCCCAGGTAGATACTGACCAGAGTATACTAGGAGTCTCTGCTTCAATTCAGACTGTCAGGGTATACACTGGTTAAAAATACACAGAGTGCCTATATAATTTTCATTGTTAATTAATTTATCAGCTCCAGATGATCCATTGAGCAGTTTCCCATCACAGAACATTGCAGACACAATAGGTACAGGAAATTAAACAGCCAAAACATTAAAGAAAGAACAATAGGCCAGATGTACTATTTACTAGGTGCAAAATATTGGTCGTAATTTGCGACCAGTAAATAATTTTAAGAACCAAGCCATGTAAAAAGGGGTAGGTTCTTAAAATTCTGAATTGTAGTGGCTTAAAATCCAACCTACTTCCAGAATATTTAGGAGGTAGGTCAGAAACTGCGAATGACTACCATTGTTGGCCATAACAGGGATGGTGGCCTGCTGGAGTAAGCAAAAGACCACATCAGTGATTACTTATTGAAGCAAACTTTTTTTAATGCAGAGTTTTCCATGCAGAAAACTACACTGTGCTTAAAAAGAAACGTTACTTTTTTTTTACGAGTTGGCAGTAGACCCCTTCAACTTTACATAATCAAAAGATAAGGGGTCTCAAAGGAACCCCTCCTCTTTTGTAAATGCATTACCACCTCCTTTTGAATGTTCTTAAAATAACAATGTTTTGTAATCTGATTTCAGTTGCAAAACAAAGGATCTCATGTACTAAGAACTGATTTGCAAAAAGTGGTTCCATATTGCGCACTGACTTTTTGCGAACCAATTCTGCTTTTGCAAATTGACCTATGTATAAATAGGTCAGTTCACAAAATACCCAATTGCAGCTGGTCGCAGCAGAATGACCTTTCTAATGCACATTTATTAGGCAGATCACAATCTACGATCCCCTTCAATTGGCCACAGTCATAAGGATGGTGGCTTGCAAGGATCAACAGATCATCGTGTCTGTGACTGTTTTTTTAATGCAGCCAGTTTTTCTTAAAGGAAAGAGGAATGTGTTTAAAAAAAATGCTTGTTTTAAACAGTTTCTCTGATGGGGCCTATTCCCGGAGGTAAATATACACATGTAGCTTAACATAAGTACATGTTATCTTACACTTTTGATTAACTTTGTAATTGTGGCTCTTTACCATTTATGAGTGAAAAGTTACTCAAAAGTGTTGACTTGTATATCCACACCCCTGAAATAGGGGATGGAGTCAGTAAAAACGTCAAGTATGTCTGAAAGATTATTAGTAGTGACTTTATGACCATATTTAATGTTCCACACACTTGGTGGGGTGGGAAATTGGGTGTGGAGATCTCCTTAAGGAAAAGTATGAGCAAAGGTTTAAAAGTTTACTAAAATAGAAAAAACATCTAAAAATATTTACATTAAATATTTATGCCAATTAATTTCAAATATGTTGTTTAAATTCAGAACAATATTTTTAAATTTACAGCATTAATTACTTCATTTAAATTAAAAAATGTAATTATTAAAATAAAAAATATGTTTCCGATGTTTAAATAAAAAAAATCACACCTAAAGTAAAAAATATATATTTTATTTAGTATTGATATAATTATATGTGATGTATAAAATTAATTAAAAGTAGTTTAGACTTTTTTAACATTACATAAAAGAAATTTATATGTTTAAGTAGTTTTATTTATTTTATTATTACTTCCTCAAGGATTTTATTTTAAGTCACTATTGTCAATATGTCTATGGAGTGTGCTGCAGTGCCAATGCTTGGCCACATGTGGTGCTGGTGGTGGAGGACATTTACGACTACTTTGGGTCCTTTTTGGCAGCAGCTACTATAGAAGAGCAGTTTGTGACTAGTAATATTGTGGGTGGGTGCATGTCTCTCCCCAAACACCCTCTGTTCAGAAAAAAACAACGCTGGGTTTTCAAACTCTCATCCCATATCAGGGGCCTTAATGACGATATCCCCTGGGCAGTACTTGTCATGATCGCAACTGGAACGAACTACGATTCCCGGCACGTCTTGGGCTGAAACTACCGTTTCCGTGATCCTTTGCGGTTACCGCGATCACACGGGAAGACATTAAAGGAAGCCGGCGGCTGAGGAAGGTGTCGGGAATTCCTCCAGAGTTTTAGACTGTGCTGATTCAGTGTTCGTAGTGCCTGGTTGGGTAAGGGTGCCTGGCACCACAGTGCTTCGCAGCGGGATCGCTGTGTTTCTTGAGTCTTTGTGTTTCGTGAGCTGCTCGGTCACGGCAATTACCGTGACTTTGGGTTGTGACTTATTTCCAGTGGATTGGCTCGGTTGGTGTTTTCGGCCAACGGAGTGGTTCTTGCATTAGGTTACTGGTGTACGGGGATCGCATGACGCGTTGTTGGTTTCTTTTTGGATATACACTTTTGGATCAGGAAATGAAACCAGATAAGGAGCATTATCTGAGTTAACTAGAGTCCAGCGGATTCCAGTGTTTGTTTTCCTTTGAACTGTATGCAATATTAAGAGGTGGCAGTGTGCATGCAACATTGTGATTCAGGTGTTAATTATTGTATTTAACCTTCTATTTAACAGGGATTCTGAAGGTGTATGGTTACACTCATTCCCTGTGATGTATATATAGAGGGATACATAGGTAGGTTCTCATATCTATGTGACATGGTATAGCGAGCCTCAGGAAGGATTAGACATTTGTATCATACCTGTCCTATGCTTTTTGTATTTGCTACAGTTACACCGCAACAATTCTAAGCTGCCAGATACCTCTGCACATCTCCAAGAGTTATATTTTCCTTTCCAGGTATATCTCCCATACGGTGGTTGTAAATGTGATCTTAGTTCTGGTGCAAACAGTATCTTATACATATGCTCTGTTTATGTCTTACAGATCTCCCTCCCTGCTGTCCCCTTCCTTTCCTTCCCTGATCTGTTCCTTATTTTTCCCCTTGCTTGATCCTCTCAATGCTCTGTGCCATAACGGCTATTCAGGCGTTGATTTGATCTAGAGGTGGGCGTACTATTCAACAAACCGATCCTGAGGACGTTAACATAACAGAATTCCCGACCTACAATTATTAGTCCTCCTGGTTGGGTTGTGCAAGTATGGCCACATTGGAAGATGTGATAGAGGCTCTGGGTAGCTTACAGTTGGAAGTATCTGCGTCTCGGTTGGAGACTGCGGACCTGAGGCCCCGTCTGGATGGCATCCAGCGATATCCATTCGATGCGGGGGCTGCTCCTCCGCCGCAGCCGGTGGTGTTAGAGATGCCTGTGTCTAATCCATTAGCATCTCCAGAACGTTTTTATGGTGATACTGACAAGGTTCAGGTGTTCCTCACCCAGGTGGCTCTACATTTTTCATGTAAACCTAAAGCATTCCCTACAGATCAGGCAAAAGTGGCCTTTCTAATCTCGTATTTGGCGGGCAACGCTGCCCAATGGGCTGTCCCGTTGGTTCAGCGCAATAATCCTTTATTGCACGATTGGGAAGCCTTCAAAACTGAATTCCTTCGAGTGTTTGATAGAAGGGCTGATTCTTACACAGCAGTTAGGGAATTGTTGGGTTTACGACAAGGTAAAAATGATCTGGTTGTGTACTTGAATGCTTTCAGGCGTTTAGTGGCAGAAACCACCTGGCCAGAGAATAAACAGGCTTCTTTGTTTCATCAAGGTTTGAGTGATGAACTTAAGGATGTCATAGCACAAATAGACCCTCAACCCGCGACCTGTGAAGGTTTGATTAATTTGGCCCTTCGGTTAGATCATAGACTGGATGAAAGGAAAGGGGAGAACCGTAGGAAACCAGCGGTTGAGACACATGTCGCCAAGGAAAGTAGTCCGGCCTCCACTTCTGAGCCTATGGAGATAGGGGCGGTGAGAACAGCTGTGACACCTGCTGAGAGAGAAGCAAGGCGCAAACAAGGCCTTTGTTTATATTGTGGTAAAAAGGGCCACTATGTGAGGGAATGCCCTGTGAAACCCAAAACGAATCGTTTTCGAGGTAATCGAGTGGCTTCCACTGATGCAGACAAGGTGACGGAAAACTGATTGACTCTGGGAAACGGGAAGGGGTTTCTTGGAGTCCTGTTTATGTCCCTTCATTATGTGGCGCACGAAATAGGGTAACAAATCATCTGTTTGTCTCCATTGTTTTGCTGCTTGTCGGTAAATCCGTAGCCACGTCAGCCATGGTTGACTCAGGGGCAACGGGTGTGTTCATAGATATACAGGAGGCCCAACGTTTGGGAATAACTCTAGTACAGAAAGAGAGGCCTGAAGAAGTGTATGCGGTGGATGGGAGGAAGCTTAGTATGGGTCCTATAAGCTATGACACAGAAGAAATGGAGGTGTTACTAGGAGACACACACTCAGAGTTTCACACATTTAGCGTGATTAAGGCTCCGCAATATGGTTTGATTCTTGGTTTACCTTGGTTGGAGAAACACAACCCTAGTATTAATTGGGACACCCGAATAGTTCATATGGGTTCAGACTATTGTGTGAAACATTGTCATGTGGGGGCTATGAAACCTGCTCAAGCCTTGTCCGGTGGGTCATGTATAGCCACGGCAGCAGAAAAGAGTGTTCAACTTCCTGCCGTGTATCAATCCTTTTGCAAAGTATTCGATGAGGTGCAGGCTGAGGAGCTCCCTCCTCATAGGCAGTACGACTGCCAGATCGGTCTGGTCCCAGGAGCTGCTATCCCATGCGGGCGGGTTTACGCCCTTACTGAGCCAGAAAACTTACATCTTCTGGAGTACTTGGACAAACTGTTGGGGCTGGGCTTTATACGTCCGTCTAAATCTCCGGCGGCCTCGCCACTTTTTTTCATTCCTAAAGCAAATGGCGAGCTACGCGCATGTGTGGACTTCAGGGCCCTGAATGCCATTACTATAAAGAACAGGTATCCTCTACCTTTGATCAGTGTTTTGTTGGAGCAGGTGAAAAGAGCTACTGTGTTCACGAAACTTGATCTAAAAGGGGGATACCATTTGGTCCGCATGCGTAGCGGGATGAATGGAAGACCGCTTTTAAGACTCGATATGGGCTATTCGAGGACAGAGTGATGCCCTTCGGCCTCTGTAACGCCCCAGCGGCCTTTCAATTTTTTCTCAATGACGTTTTTCGTGACATCTTAGATAGATATGTGATCGTCTACATAGATGATATCCTGGTGTACTCGGAGGAGATGCACAGGCAGCATGTGGCCGATGTGCTTACCATTTTGCAGGCTAACAATCTTTACTGCAAACTCAGTAAATGTGACTTTCATGACCGTACTGTCGAATTCTTGGGGTGATGCTGAGTCCTGATGGCCAAGAGATGGCGGAACGGAAGGTGGCAGCTGTGCGGGATTGGCCTGTTCCATGTACTGTTCGTGATGTACAATGCTTCATCGGATTTGCCAATTTTTATAGGCGTTTTATCAATCAGTTTTCCCGGTTGGTGGCGCCTATCACACAGCTGTTGAGGAAAGCGAGCACCTTTGTGTGGTCTGATGACGCTCAAGCTGCTTTTACTGCTCTTAAAAACGCTTTTGTGTCGGCTCCGGTGTTGGCCCATCCGGATTCTGATAGGCCTTATGTTGTGGAGGCGGATGCCTCAGATGTTGCGATCGGGGCAATCCTTTCTCAACGCCATGCGGATACGGGACAGCTACACCCTGTGGCATACATGTCACGCAAACTGAACCCGGCCGAAAAGAATTATCACATTGCCGAGAAAGAGCTGCTGGCCATTCGGGACTCATTTCAGGAATGGCGGCATTTCCTCAAGGGGGCCCGCCATGTGGTAACGGTCTACTCTGACCATAGGAACTTACAGTTCATGTCTGCAGCACATCATCTCACGCCTAGGCAGCTGAGGTGGATGATGTTTTTCTCTGGCTTCAATTTTATTATCACGTTTTGCCCCGGGGCGAACAATCGGAAGGCGGACGCTCTCACTCGCCAGTCTACGATCGCCCAGTGTGGGGAGAGGAACAAAGCTAGTATTGTGGAGCCAGACAGAGTGGTATGTGCTATGCAGCCGGATACATTCCTGAGGGATGTCAAGAAGGGGTGGACTCCTTCGTTTGGAGGACATGGCTTGGTAGACACCCGGAATGGAAGGTGCATGAGGGCCTGCCGTTGTGTCGTAATAGGTTGTTGGTGCCTACGTTGGCCTTGAGGAAACGAGTCTACGTTTGGTGCCATGAGTCGCCGTGTGCAGATCACCTGGGGCGTGCCAAAACCCTGGAGCGGATACTACGGCAGTTCTGGTGGCCTTCGGTGAGACCTGATGTTGTGCGATGGGTGTCCGCCTGTGCGCAATGTGCAAGCATGAATCTGACCACTCGCGGCCACAAGGCTTGCTGCAGCCGCTCCCTACGCCCTCGATCCCTTGGGATCGGATATCGGTGGACTTCATTGTAGGTCTTCCTGCTGACCGGGGATGTACGGCAATAATGGTGGTGGTCGACTTCCTGTCAAAAATGGGGCATTTCGTGGCATGCAAGCAGGTGCCTTCGGCAGGTCAATTGGCGAATCTTCTCATGGTCAACGTGGTGCGGTTACATGGATTGCCGAATGTTATAGTCTCGGACCGAGGCTCACAGTTTACTGCCCAGTTTTGAAGGAAATGGTGTTCTTCATTACATATGGACACGGCCCTTTCCACGAGTTTTCACCCGCAAACTGGCGGCCAAACCGAGTGGTTGAACCAGACCCTTAAGCAGTATTTGAGGTGCTATGTGGATAACAGTAAGGAGAAATGGGTAGACTATTTATGGTTGGCGGAAGTGGCTTACAACAACGCCACACACAGTTCTACCAAGAATACACCTTTTTACTGTTTGTATGGCAGACACCCGAAAGCTGACTCTCTCCTTCCGGCGGTGGCGCAAAGAGTGGAACACATCAAAGACACGTTGTCTAAAGCACGTGAACAGTTACAGGCGGTGAAATTCAGGTACAAGGCGGCTGCTGATAAGCATCGGAGACAAGGTCCTTTGTACTGTAAGGGCGATGAGGTGTGGTTATCCATGAGGAACCTGCGTTTCAGGAAACACAGTGTTTTCAACCCTAGGTACATTGGGCCTTATACTGTGTTGAAACGCGTGAACCCGGTGGCGGTGAAGCTGAAACTCCCTTCCCATTTACGCATTCATCCGGTGTTTCACGCGTCATTGTTGAAACCTTCACACTCGAAGGGCAAGCATCGTCCTCCTCCTCTGTTGGTACAGGGAGAACTGGAGTATGAGGTCAAAAGAATATTGGACTCCAAGTATCGGAGGAGTAGATTGTGGTATCTGGTGTCATGGAAGGGGTATGGGCCCGAAGAAAACTCGTGGGAGCCAGCTCTGGGGATGCATGCCCCGGCTTTGGTCTCTGCCTTCCATAGGAGATGCCCTTCTAAGCCTGGCCCGTGAGCTCCTCTGTTGAAAGGGGGGATGTACTGTCATGATCGCAACTGGAACGAACTATGATTCCCGGCACGCCTTGGGCTGAAACTACTGTTCCCGTGATCCTTTGCGGTTACCGCGATCACACGGGAAGACATTAAAGGAAGCCGGCGGCTGAGGCAGGTGTCGGGAATTCCTCCAGAGTTTTAGACTGTGCTGATTCAGTGTTCGTAGTGCCTGGTGGGATAAGGGTGCCTGGCACCACAGTGCTTCGCAGCGGGATCGCTGTGTTTCTCGAGTCTTTGTGTTTCGTGAGCTGCTCAGTAACGGCAGTTACCGTGACTTTGGGTTGTGACTTATTTCCAGTGGATTGGCTCGGTTGGTGTTTTCGGCCAACGGAGTGGTTCTTGCGTTAGGTTACTGGTGTACAGGGAACGCATGACCCCGTGTGGTTCCTTTTTGGATATACACTTTTGGATCAGGAAATGAAACCAGATAAGGAGCATTATCTGAGTTAACTAGAGTCCAGCGGATTCCAGTGTTTGTTTTCCTTTGAACTATATGCGATATTAAGAGGTGGCAGTGTGCATGCAACATTGTGATTCAGGTGTTAATTATTGTATTTAACCTTCTATTTAACAGGGACTCTGAAGGTGTATGGTTACACTCATTCCATGTGATGTATATATAGAGGTATACATAGGTAGGTTCTCATATCTATGTGACATGGTATAGCGAGCCTCAGGAAGGATTAGACATTTGTATCATATCTGTCCTATGCTTTTTGTATTTGCTACAGTTACACCGCAACAATTCTAAGCTGCCAGATACCTCTGCACATCTCCAAGAGTTATATTTTCCTTTCCAGGTATATCTCCCATACGGTGGTTGTAAATGTGATCTTAGTTCTGGTGCAAACAGTATCTTATACATATGCTCTGTTTATGTCTTACAGATCTCCCTCCCTGCTGTCCCCTTCCTTTCCTTCCCTGATCTGTTCCTTATTTTTCCCCTTGCTTGATCCTCTCAATGCTCTGTGCCATAACGGCTATTCAGGCGTTGATTCGATCTAGAGGTGGGCGTACTATTCAACAAACCGATCCTGAGGACATTAACATAACAGTACTCAACCGCTAACTCCACAGGATAAAGGGCCACCACCATCGATGCCCTTCAGTGATACTAGGTGAATCTCTCACGTTTTTGGCAGGTGACCTACCGCCAAACACACACATGTACACTCCCCTGACATGACCAACCGCATAAGCTCGCCAAAACTAGACACTTACCACACAAACTGATTCCTTGCTGGAATGCCTGCATACATCTTGTAAGCTCCACACTCATACACATCATATGCATCACGGGCCTGAAACAAGCCTCTTAGGACTGATGAGGCAACAATTAGGGGATCTCATGCCCACTAGACA
The DNA here is from genome assembly GCF_964263255.1 of Lissotriton vulgaris. Taxonomy (NCBI): domain Eukaryota; kingdom Metazoa; phylum Chordata; class Amphibia; order Caudata; family Salamandridae; genus Lissotriton; species Lissotriton vulgaris. Next base: position 1,407,329,788 of record NC_141685.1, on the reverse strand, counting down.
CTGTGGCATTACACACTTATAAACATTCAGTCATCATATGCATCATAGGCCTGACACAAGCCTCATAGCACCGATGAGGCATTTGTTAGGGGTCTTATGCCCCCTAGACACTGTTACATACCACGCACCCACCCCAATGGCCAAGGAGCACTGCGTGAGAAACAACAGGCAACAGTTGCCACCACTACTCCCTATGAGAACCTATCCATACGAGATCCGACCTGGCACATTATTGCGGCGATTACTGCCCATCGCATGTCACATACATTCAATAAAGTTTTGTTTCACTCAACCAACATGGCAGTGGAGGTTAGCGCTTCAGCCCTTGAACGCTCCCTTGAGCTTAAGTACGTGAATCCCGGAAGCAGCATTCACGGGGCCCAGAGGGAGGGTAGGATTACAGCTAGTTGCTGTCCACCCAGCAGTGAGGATACACCGACGCCGCATTTTGAAACCTTCCGGTAATACTTGTTACTAATTGTTTTTAGAACCGGACTACTCCTTTCCATTCCAGCATCGGAGCAACTACGGGCTCTGTATTTCGCCCGTCAGGCCGTAGACCATTATACTTGGGGTGAGTAGCCATGATTAGCGACAATTTTCAGGTGGGTGAGCAAAAACTGAGGGCGTTCAAATCTGCCACCAAGTATGTAATGCATGAATATGTATTTATTATAGACAAATTCTCAAGGATGTCTAAACCCTGCAATACTATCACGTACCTAGTAAGGGTTTTTTTGAGAGAACTTACAATCGAGTGCATGCCTCCTGTGTAACTGATCCCGCACTGATATGGATCGTTACTCAGCCCATTCACGTACTATGGCCTCTCTAGCACCACCGCCAAATTCGTTAAGCGTTATGATTAATTGTGACCACCTCAGTCCCCGCAGTGTACCTCATGTGGGTGTCCTAGCATGTCTTTGCAATGTTCTTCAAGTGCATGAAACTCGGCTAGCCGGCACCTCCTGGCTAGCACACTACTGACAAAACTGACAAACAAATGTTTTTTTAACTGAGCGCGTGGGTCTACCTCCGTTTGCCCGGTCTGCGGCTTGGCATGCATTTAAACATGTCGAATCGCACATTGGCAGTTAGAGTTTTCGACTGATCACGCGGCCCCCTGGGGCCTCTTTTTCGAACCACACAATGTACTTTGTAAATGACTAACACTGGTAACTACCAGGTTCATTATTACCACAACCACCAGTGAGTGTGTGCAATACAATGTTACTATGCCACCACTACACAAACATTCGCATGCATGCTTTCAAGCACTCGCATGCTTTCAAGTACCACTACCCGTACATGTTTTAGAAGCTTCACTATTTAGCCAGGTGTGGGGTCTCATACTTTACAGAGACACCTCTTGTTTATTCAGGTTTTACCTTTATTGTGGTTGTCTCTTTCTCCCCTTGCCTCCCCCTACAGGTCTTCCACAGCCCAGTATAGGTCTACTAGAGCTTCACTCTATTATGTCTGGATACCACCCTACACTTTAGGAACCAGACCTCTAGTAGTGCACCACTCATTTACTTAGGTCCTGATGAAGTGTCACATGACTCGTTAGGAGTGATAAAGGCATGAAACATGTCGTCCCATCACATAGCGATAGCCCTCTAGGAACATGGCATCCACGTAGGGCGTCCACATACTTTTTAACTAAGCTGGAACTACCTGAACCATTAAAATTGTTTCTGAACAAGACAGCTCTAGATTTATTTTAATATCCACTACTTGTGCACTACACCATCCTTGCCCTTTTACCCGCACACACCCCAAGGCTTCTTCAAAAAGATCTCTACCAAAGAGCCCCGTTTACGGTAAGCCCGTCAGGCATTGCAGCCCCGGCCCGACGAGGAGCAAAGCCCAATGATGAAGCATGACATCCTTCGGGGTGTGTGAGGGCATCACGAAGAAAGACCTGTCCTTCCCCTGTCCCCTTTAGGAACTGCATACCCCTTGTAGCTCCGTTTACTAGGAGCCTTGTGTGCAGGACCTGTTTAAATAATGGCTCCTGGTCCCACCTCCTCTTTTTAACGTCTTCCCAAACACCGCCATAGCCTTCCCTTACACCTACCTCAACCCCCCCAGTTAGTAGTAAGTATTACCCATTTTTCAGACACTCACCCTGTCCCTTCTACATTGACTACAAAAATGTATAATTACATGTGTGGTGAAGATAGGAGAGTCACACGTCTTCATATGTAGTATGTGAATAGTATTTTGTAGTAAGTTAGTAGAACTTTTGCAGTACTACTAACGTACTACAAAATGCAGCTGGTGACTCCAATATGACCCCCTTTGAGCGATTGATATCTGATCAGTAGTTTGCAACAGCCACTGCAGTTACAAACACTGATACATTCCTTTGTGACTAGTAAATAGGAGGGGCACGCCTTTATCACTCCCCCTCTTACTTGCTATTCGGACAGCGTTGCAAAAGCTGTTTTACAACTCATAAAGGGTTTTTGTACATAAAGAAAAGCCTTTTTACAGTTGCAAAACCTTGTGATTTTTGCGAATCGGATTGTGTGTGATCACAAAAGGGCTTTTGTACATGAGCGGCCATGGGGCCTACTGATGCTTAAGATTCAATATTTGGAAGGGGCGCATACAACACGCTCCTTCCAGATACCGAGTCGGCAACACATTTCTGACTCCTAAAATGGGATTAGTATATAACTCAATTCACTCAACATGCTGAACTAGAGCATTTGAGACTGTTAAAATGCTTAATACATCTGGCCCATTGTGTAGGCTGTAGGGGCCTGTTATCTCTGTGGGGCAATGGAAATAAGGGACACTGACACAATTACTGGGACGGTTGGACAGGAAGTCCCGAGCGACTTCCTTCCGTTTATTTATAGCCTTCAGGCCATGCCTGACCTGAAGGTGATACAATGTGTGCAAGTGGTTCCGGGGCTCAGCCGAGACCCTCGGACCACTAGAACGCTACATCCCTTCCCAAGTTAGTTCTTTGTTTATTTTCTTGTTGTATTCATATGTTGTTCATGAGTAGCACATATATTCTGCTAGTCTCTGACTGGGCTGAGGGTTAGGCCGGAGATGGTACATCTGCCTTCCCCTCGCTGGTGTTGCTGTTCGCACAGGTGATTGCACTGGTGATATTGGTGCCGGTGGAGTCGGTTCCCTTTCATGTGGTGTTTCCCTGGGTTCTTTTTCACTTTGACCCGCTGGTTGTTCGATATTGTGGTTTTCAAGGTTTTCATCAGCTTCTGTTACTCCCGCTGGGATGCGTTTAAACCAGGATACATTGCGGGTCACCTCTTCTCCATTCCTGTGCGCAGTGACTGCCGTGCCTTTGGTGTCTTTGATGATCCATGGTTCAGGCTCATATGGTGTTTTGAACTTGCCTCCTGGTCTTCGTGTCCGCAGTAGCACCGTATCTCCCGGCGCCAGTTCTCTACTCTGTACTCTCCTCTTTATGTTGATCCGTTCATTGTTCATTCTTCTCCTCTGCTGGGTCTCGCTGGCCATGTAAGGTTCTGGTGTCCAGCCTTCGGTCATCGGGAGACTGTCTTGCCGAGTTCCTGCGAACATTAACGACCACGGTGTTCTCTGTGTTGTGCTGTGTGGCGTGCTCCGATACTCTCCCAGGAACTGTTGCAATGCTGACTCAGGGTCAACTTCCTCAATACTTGCTATCCTTAGTGCCTTGTTGATGGTTCGCATAAATCTTTCTGCCTCACCGTTGGCTTGCGGCCACTGTGGTGTGATGCGGTGATGTTTGATCCCTAGTGTACTCATAAAATCACGGAAATCACTCCCCTGAAAAGGAGGCCCATTGTCCGTCTTGATGATTTGGGGGCGACCAAACATGGCAAATATTTTGCTCAATATCGGCTGAACATTTCTAAAACTGGTGGATTCAGCTAACTCCACGATGGGATATTTGGAAAATGAGTCTATGAGAACAACCGTTGTTCTCCCATCTGGGAAACTCCCAAAGTCCATGCTTACCCAAGACCAGGGTGTAGGGGCATGTTCTTCTGTGATGACAGGCGCTGGGTTTTCAGGAGTGCTGGTGAGTTGGCACAGTCTGCAATTCTTTACTAGGGTGTCGATGCTGCTCTCCATCTCTGGGACCACACCTTCTCTCTCATTCGGCTCTTCATCCGCCGCGTTCCTTGGTGTCCTGCATGCGCCAACATGGTGGCTTGTTCTTGCAAGCTGAGGGGCAGTACTATGCGACGTCCCCTGAGGATCAGTCCATTCTCTGCCATGCTTAGTTCGTTGTGAACTTTCCATATTTGGCCTATCCTAGAACGGTCATCCTCTGACCAGTCATTATTGTCCTTTAGGAATCCATTCCATGTTCCTGTTCGGATGGTGTTCGCTACTTTTTGTAACACCTTGTCTTGTAGGTAATGTTCGATTATCGCTTTAATGGACATAGCCTGCGGGCATGCGCTCTGAGCCAGAAGATTGATTTCTTCTTCAAATAGGGTTTCTTGTTCCTCAGGTACCATTCCATCTGTGGCCGGATGACGGGACAGAAAATCAGCTGGGTTCTTTTCACCAGGTCTATAAATGAGGTCCATTTGGTACTGTTGTATTTGAATTGCCCACCTCTCTATCCTCGGGGGTGGATGTGGAGCGGTTCCTCTGAACAGTGGTATCAGTGGCTGGTGGTCAGTGACCATTCGAAACGGGCATCCTGCTACGTATAAATGGAAATGGTTACAGGCCCATTTTACTGCCAGTGCTTCTCTTTCAATTTGTGAGTACCGGGACTCTGTGGCTGTTAGTGCTTTGCTGGCGAACGCCAATGGGGTCCATACACCTGGTTCTGCTTCCTGCGTTAATAATGCTCCGAGCCCCACCGGGCTAGCATCGACTAGGATCTCTGTTTTCCTGGAGGTGTCAAAATATGCAAGCGTTGTCGTGTCTAACAGAGCTGCTTTGATCTTTGTAAATGCTTTCTCCTCTTCCTTACTCCATTTCCACGGTGCATCTTTCTTTGTCAGGTTGCGAAGCGGCTCAGCTATGGTGGCTAGGCCCGGGATGAATCGTGCACAATATTGCGCCATACCTAGAAAACTCCTCACCTCCGATGCTGTAGATGGGGCTGGTGCATTTTTTATGGCGTGTGATTTGCGGGGATCCACCTTTACTCCGTTGCTGTCGAATATGTATCCAAAGAACTCCACTGATTTCTGGAAAAACTTGCACTTTTCTTGATGGAGTGTGACTCCATGTTCCGATAGTCGTTTGAGTGTTGCACGTAGTTGCTGGTGGTGTTCCTCACTTGTTTTTGAGTGGATGAGGATATCATCGCTCACGTTCATTACGCCTTGCAAACCTGATAGGATCTCTTTAACAGTGTTTTGGAAAATCTCGGCAGCTGACGAGATGCCGAAATTCAGGCGTTTGTAACGCCGCAGGCCCAGGTGCGTGGAAAATGTTGTGATATAGCGGCTTTCCTCCGCTAGTCGGAGTTGATGATATCCGGCATTGAGATCGAGCTTAGAAAACCATTTAGCTCCGTTGAGGTCAGCTAGAATGTCATTGACTGTCGGTGTAATATGTCTCTCTCGTTTTATTGCCTTGTTTGGCATGCGCATGTCTATGCAGATGCGTATTTTCCCAGGCTGACGGGGTTTTTCGGCGATCACCATTGGTGAAACCCATGGAGTTGGGCCAGTGACTTCACATCTTGTTTTTCTAGGTTTTCTAGCTCCTTTTCTACTGCTGCTCTGAGATGGAAGGGTATTCTTCTGTGTCTGAGAGCGATGGGTTGTATTGTTTTGTCGATATGCAACTTAATTGGTGGTCTTTTGATCATGCCCAATCCTTCGAACAGCGATGGAAACTGCTGCAGTAACTCCTCCACTTGGATACTTTTGACGGCATTTGCGAATGCAATTAGGTGTAGGTCTTCAGCCGTGTGGCTTCCAACAAGAAGGTCGGCTTCTTTATCCACCACGTGGAAAGTTGCAGTGACTTCATGCTCTTCCGCTTTTACTTGGACTACCATCTTGCCTCGCAGCGGGAGTGGCTCTTTCCCGCCGTATGTGAATATTCGAACCTTGGATGGAATTAGTTTTGGTTTAGGATTCAAAGCTTTATAATGCTGGATGCCCATGACATTCACTGTGGCACCTGTGTCAATCACCCCGGTTGTCGGGGATCCATCTATTAGTATGTTGCACTTGGGTTGTGGTCGTCGTCTTTGCTTCAGCTCATTGGTGAACGAGACAAAATAACACTCACCATCTTCATCTTCCGATGAGTCATCGAGCCTGTCACACCTTTGGTATGTTGATTTCTCACTTCGTGGTAGTTGTTCTCCTTCAATTTCTAGCTGGCGGATCGCTCCAGATATTGACTTCTTCCTGAACGATCCCCTTCCTCTGCCTCTTCCTCGGCATACACTGGAGAAATGATTCGGGATTCCGCAGTTCGAGCAGGTCTTCCCACGTGCTGGGCAACTCCCTGCCTCATGTGCTTCACGCCCACAGTAGCCACATTGTGGTTGTCTCGGTGTTCTGGTTGGCCATCTGCCTCTTCCACCTCGGCTGGGTTTGCTGATTGCATCAACCCTCTCTGTTTTAATTGTCACTCCGTTGTTCGCGTTGGCGTTCAAGACTGCTTCCATTGCTGAGGAGCATACATCCGACAACTCATACGATCTTGCCAGTAGGAGGATTTCTTCTAGAGTCATTTTTGGTTGGCGGAGAATCAGTGTCCTTAGGGGTTTGTTTCTGCACCCTTGTATAAGCTGGGCTGTGACTTCTTTGTTTGAATCATCCTCTGTGCACGTGCTGACAAGTTCACGCAGGCGTGCGTGGAATGCATCCATGCTTTCACCTTCCCTTTGCCTTGACTGCCTAAATTTGAATCTCTCATAGTGTGGATTAAGTTGAGGATCAAAGTGCGCATTGAATGCCTGCACTGCGGCATCGTAGTTGTTTGATTCTCCTGTGTTCGGGAGGTGTGCGAATACTTTGTATATCTCTTCACCACCAAAGTGAAGTAGTAGTGAACGTTTTACTTTTTCATCTTTTTCCCTGGTGGCTATGAAATAATTATTTAGCCTCCCAAGCCATGTAGCCCACCTAGGTGCCGCCGTCGACGGGTCTGCCAGTCCACTGAATGGCGGTAATGCTTGCACCTGCGCGTGTGATGAATGTTGGATTGGTACGGGTTGCTGTGGTGGAGGCTGTACTGCTGCAGTACCTGAAGGGCCTTCTCCCCCGTTTGCCTCTGGTAATTCAGACATTATGGGTGCTGATGGTCCTCTTAGGTGATTTGGCGAGATTTTGCCAGATGCTTGTCGGTTTGTTCGTTGGTTTTGCCAATGCTTGTTGGCACTAAAGTGTCCCCGTAGTGTCTCTCTGTTGTGTTATCTTGTCACGATATAGCTGCCAACTTCGACTGTCTGTTTTTTTTCTCCTTGCGTTGGTTTTGCCAATGCTTTATTGTTATATTTGTTTGTTTAATTTTCCCTTCTGTTGTGTGCCTTGGGCAGCTGGGCCTTCTTCGCACTTAAAATCGGCTTCGCCGATGCCTTCCCCTACTTGTTGTTGAAAGCGCTGCTCTGCGCTCGTGTTCCTGTCAGTTTCTGTCGAAAGCGCTGCTTTGCGCTTGTGTTCCTGTCAGCTTCAGCGTGTGAGGCCTAATCGGGCGCCGGACCGCGCTTCTGCGCATGCGCGTGTTCTGCGCGGCTTCTGAGGCGTTTCTGGGCCTCAATCTCACTTTCTTTCTCCGCCCGGTGCCTGACGCAGCCCTCGCTCACGCTGCTTACCGGGGTGTCTTTTCCGGGTGTCTTCTTCCTTTCGTGGGCTGAGGAGCGCCACACAGCCTCGGGTGGGGAACAGCTTCGACGCCCTCAGGGACAACTTCACGGCCACGCGTCACTCCGGATCCGGACTCGCCACAGATAGGCGTCGCCTGCAGGTAGGGATATGTGCGATCCCACCCTCGTCGTCCAAAAATGTAGGGGCCTGTTATCTCTGTGGGGCAATGGAAATAAGGGACACTGACACAATTACTGGGACGGTTGGACAGGAAGTCCCGAGCGACTTCCTTCCGTTTATTTATAGCCTTCAGGCCATGCCTGACCTGAAGGTGATACAATGTGTGCAAGTGGTTCCGGGGCTCATCCGAGACCCTCGGACCACTAGAACGCTACATAGGCCTAAAAATATACCCACTGAAATAAACAAAACAGCGGTATGTGGAATGCTTGCTTTAAATCTTAGTCAGTTGTCATTACTCGGGGCAACATCCCAGTCCATTATTATTTTACTTGTCATGTCACCTCAGATTAGACCCAGCTATAAGCAAATAAACCTTGGTCGTGCCTAGGAATAGTTGTCAGGCCTTTACTGAACGGGGATATAAGCAACCCAAAACCAGTTTCTCCATGATTGAGGCTACTCAGTCAAGTGCAGTTTGGTTCTAGAGCCACAGTGAGCTACACCCAAACATGTTTTTGGATGGCTGAAGTGGGCCTGACCCTCGGACTATGATAGATGACGTAGCGGGCGGAGGACATAAAAACAGGCTCTTGGCTCTGTTCTGAGCCAGCACAGCTTGTCACAATATGGCCCCTGAAGAGCGAAACTCAGGGCCGGACTGGGACCCAGAACCGGCCCTGGCAAAGAGCTCGGCCGGCCCCCTGCCCCCCCCGCCCCCCCCCCCCCCCCACTCTGGGAGGAGGGGGAGGTGCGACCGCGCTCTTTGCCAGGGCGAGTTTTAGGCCGTTTTTGTTACAGGGCCGTTTTTGCAGCATAACGGCCCTGTAACAAAAACGGCCCCCAGGGGGCAAAAACCGGCCCCAACCATGCGGCCCACCGGGGGTTTGCCCGGTGCCCGCAACGGCCAGTCCGGGCCTGGCGAAACTGCACAAGGTTCGAAAGCAGTATTACCGAATAAATGCAGTCTTCAAATTATATTGTAAATTTAGAAGAAAACAAAGTAACGGTAGCTTCTATAATCCATAATTTTAAACATCTCCTAACTCTCTTAGGCTAAATTCAAACAAAGCTATGCTGAAAAGTCCTGCAGGTTAGACCACATCCTGTAATATTTTACTAAATCTCCTTTTACCATCTTACAAAAGCAGCGCTGAATACAATCCAGGACTTTAAGTAGCAAAAAATAAAACAAAATGTCAAGGTTCTATGGCTTACTTTCTTTTGGAGCATCGCCTGTGTGAGAATCAAACACTGTCAGCGTCTGGCTCCTCTCCAGTAAACAGTGAGCCCAGCATCCGGAAGGAGTGTGTATATGCTCTCGACACTATGTCCACATCTTGAAACTCAGAGTGTTATGTGTTTATGTTTGACCTTTTATACAAAAGATAGAATAACATCCCCGCTCACAGGTTACGGCAGGACCTCTGAATGCAGAGCAGGATGGGAATTGGATGTCTTTTGTACATTTTTTGATTTATGTATGTATCCGGATGTAAAGCCCCACATACAAGTCTACGGTAGCATCATATCATAGTTATACAACGAAAGAGGAGTGCATAATGTGAGTGAGAAGAACGGGAGTGTACATTCATGTGCAACAGGACACCGGCTTTTGAGTCCTTCGGGCATCTCTGAAAAGTCCATCAAAGCATGGGCATCTGGACCGAAGTCCAATGGAAAAACTCACTGGGTGCTCACTGGATTATTCTGGCAGGTTAAAAGCCAGAAAACAAGCATTAGATGTATATGGACAGTTCCGCTGCGGCCCACTGGCATGAATGTGTCACAAACATAAACACATCGGCTTTTACACGGCTCACCAAATAGAAACTGGCGTTTCGACGAGTGTCTGCACGGGTGATGTAGCCAGCAAGAGCAAAACACGAGTTCTTGTTCACACACTCGTAAACCCAAGAGGGGAAATCCTGCAATGGATTGCAAAAGCACGCACAATTTTTATGCTTCATATGCAGGGCTTTAAGTGGGATGAAAAAACTGGGGGGTCTCTCAAAGAGGCGTGGCCAGTGTAATTAGGGGCATGGCTTTAAATCACTTACGCAAAAAATCTGTGCTTAGCATAGTGTGCCGCCCGACTTGTATTTTGCTGTTTCCGTCATTGCATCCAGATATTTGATACAAGTAACATCATACCTACAATAAGTAAGTAATATTGGCTTTGTCAATGGTTATTACTTGCAGAAGATAAATAAGCTGCAACTATGACTTGTATATAATATTGACAAAGCTTCCAAATAAATCCTTGGTGACCCTACCACAATGTTGCTGCTCCCGAGTTTCAGAAAGAGAAGGGAAATCCAGAAAGAAAATGACTCTTAAAGGATTTCCCTTCCCCCCACAACGCTCCCCTGGCATGACGTCATGCTGTAACTTCTCTACTACTGAGAAGTGAGCAGTGTGAGCAGCGCACATCCATGTGCCTGGTGCTGTCTCGAAACGGGTCTCTATCAGGCTTTGTTTAGAGCCATGGCACTTGCAGTGACAGCAAACAGCGATCATTGCAGTCCGGGAAAAAAAAACAGGCTGCCTGTGTCAGGGCTCAAAACAGAGCCCGATAGAGACCCGTTTCGAGGCCCCCTGAAAAAAACTGCCGGTGCTCAGACCCCTTGAGACCCGGCCCACTTAAAGCCCTGTTCATATGAGCCTTCCTTGTGTCCCTTCCGGGGCCGGACTGGCTACTGGGCGTTTTGGAATGCTGCTGAGCTGGGGGCTGATTTCATTGATGGGGACCTGCGTGTACTAAACGAAATTTGTTTTGCTTTCATTATTTCGAAGCACACGCTAGGTCTCCATGAACAAAATCAGCCCCCACTGCAATGAAATCAGCTCCCAGCTCGGCAGCATTCCAAACTGCCCAGTAGTCAGTCCGGCTTGGTCCCTTCCTCCCTTCTGAACTGCCCCAAGTGCTAAAAGTGCAGGAGGTACGAAGGGGTACCTTACAAAAAAAATGCATCCACTGTCTTCCACCATATGTCCCACCTATTTTGTGCCCTTATAAAATACTACAACACTATTTCTGGTATTGCTTTACCCTTCCCTACACCCCCTCAATATACAAGGTCGTTCCTGGTGACCCACTGCTTCCCTCACGTTTGCCCACTTCCATCATGTAAATCATATATAGGAACTGCTACCCGCCCTATTACTTCCAGCACAGCTTTTGTCCCACCTCACATCTACATGTCATATTTGCTAGCTTACAATCCTTTCTCACCTCCTTCAAGTCACCTGACCTGAAACATTCTTCCTATCAGCTTCCTAAGGATTCACTCATCTATATCATACTTGGTAAGCCAAGTTCCTCTCTAACTTCCTTCAGGGCTTCCCCCCAAAACTTTTATACCTAATGTTGTACCATCCTATCCCTCCTACATCAGGACTGCCGACATATACATAGTGTCGTCCCAACTCACACCACCTTGAAGGCCCCGCTCCATGTCCCATATGCCCACGTCCACACAGCGCACTGCATCTTGTTGACATTCGAGAGAACAGAGTAGCCATGGCTGCCACACTGAACTGCTCAACCTCAGTTGTGCAAGATCATTTTGGGATATAGTATAGCCCCCCCCTATGTCGTTGAGATTGGAAGTGGCATGTTGAAAGATGCAAGCAGCACCCCCTGGGATCTCTCCAAGCATAAGAGACTGGTAGCAGAAAGTCAGTATTATTTAGTAGTAAACTTCATTATTCGCATTCAGAGTCTTCCTTATCACACTCCTGATCCCCTGACATGATTCCTCACCCACAAGACAAGCATCTGTTGCTTTCTTCACTAACACATTTGATGTTTTTGAAATACGGTTCTAGATGTTCAAGACATAGAGAAGTACTCTAATTATCCTCCATGACAAGGATGCAGCTACGCCTACCCTCGCACACATTTAAGTTCAATTACTTTATTCGGATAAAAACATATCCATATAAGGCAAACTCATATAATAATACATGAAAAACACACAAATGCATAATATTCATTAAAGGTGCTGTCTAAAATCTGATACGGGGCAAGGCAATAAAAATACAGTTTATACAGTGTTCATCATATTACGCGTGCAAACTGCATTTTTCAGAAAAGTACCCACGCAAAATATTAACTCATCTCCTAAATTAAGGAGAGTCATATATGCATCTCTGTAACTGACGTATGAGTGCCTTTTAAAAAAAGAAAGTAAAAACAGTTTAATGTATTGTATATAATACTTACAAAAAAATAAAAAGTGTAATGCAATTTGGCCTGAGCGACCATAGCAAGGACATGGCACAAGATCAAGATTGAGTTGAAAGCCAAGAGGAAAACAAAATAAATATTCCACAGTGCCTGCCCTTAAGCTAAAAAGGAGACCACGCTCCCGGCGGCACATGGGCTTAGTCAGGTAACTGGCCGGTTGTTGTTCATTCTCAATAGTCATAAAGGTAGCTACACTAGATTTGCTAGACTCCCTGTCAAGCCTATCCTTTCTATAGTACATTTATAGGGCCGCCCGGAGATCTTTTTGTTGACAGTGTCTAATTCATTAGAGCTTTTGAAGATATGTTCGTAATTAATCCTGCATAAACTAGCTCTCACCTTGGCTAGTCATGGGATATCTATGCCTTTTTCACAATTCAGGCAGTCTGTTATGATTTCTCTAGTGAGGGATGTCGCCTTATTTTTCCATGTGGCTAGCCAGAATAGAGCAGGTCGCGCCCAAATATAGTCTTCAATCTAATGTAACTTCAGTTCACTGTGGCAAACATATTGAGACGTAGAGATATGGGCTCCCAGAAGCTTCAGACAGAACCTATTCTCCTTGTGCTCAATATTAATGCATTTGGAAATGCCCCATACCTCGGTGCCATAGGTTGCTGTGGGTGTACACTGAGTTTACAGTTTTTTTAAAATAGGTAAAATAGCCCCCCTCCTCTTGGGTTGGGAAAGACTAAATACTGACAAATTGATTTAGTATTCTTATCCTACCACCACTGTATAACAAAGAAAGGGGTTGCCAACCGAGATGTTTACCATGAACCACTTACCCTGTATCCTCACAGGCTGGCAATCCATATAACGATTCCCTTTTTTATTGTATGTATATTTACAAATACCATAAATATATATTTTTTTTAAAAACGTATTCCTACAATATACAGTGTGATCAGTCCAATAGCAGCAAAACCAGCCCCGGATAGGGAAAAGTGCTTGTACATTGTAAACTCTCAGTTGCCCACAGAAACTTCCTCTGACCGCAGGCCATTATAAAAGATTTTTTTACATTAGTACATAAATCTAGAGAGTCCATAAAATCCACAAAGCCCGAACTAAAAGACACAGGGGACTAGGTGTGCGGCCTATAGGGACCACATCATCAGCACATAGAAGGGATGGGAGTATATGGCTGTTAAACCTTGGGTCATCTATGGTGAGAGTTGTTAAAAACACGTGTAAGTTATTAATATACAGAATAAAAAGTAATTAGACTAAGACACACCCGTGCCTAACCCTTCAAAAAACACCACTATCATTAGAGACCCCCGGGTGCATGTTAATTCTGATCCTGGCTTTCAAGTTTCTACGTAGATATGCTAAAAAGTGTACTAATGCCTCATCCATTCCACTTTCTAAGAGGATAGACCATAGTCGGAATCGATTAACAAATTTGAAAGCAGAGGTTAAGTCCATAAAAGCCATATATATTGGTGACGGCTGGGCAATTGTGTATTTCCCAATTATTAACCTAAGCTTAAGACACTGTTCAATTGTACCCACGTTATTCCTAAAACCAAGTTGGGAGGGGCATTCAATTTAGATGCAAGAATACTCTTGCCAAATGTCCATAATCTTGCCCCAAAAATCACTTGGTATGCAGATGGCATGAGATTTATTTGTCTTGACTTAGTAGAAAGTTTTTGAACTCTTTCAGCATTTGGCATTCAGCATCTATGGCTTTTTTTTGTCTTAATGAAAGAGGAAGAACAAATTAGAATATCGTCTAGATAAGGAAACCAATTATTTCCTTTGAATTGCAGTAAAGGCACAAATGAGCCAATACCTTAGTGAAGGTCCAAGGAGATGAAGATATACCGAAAGGCAGGACTGTGAAGTGGAAGTGGTCACTGGCAACTGCAAACTTTTTGAATCTCCTGATCAATTGGTATGTGTAGATATGCCTCATGCAAATCTACGTGTCATACAATTACATTGGTTGATTAGAAGGATTATTGTTTGAAGAGATACCGTCTTGAATCTTGCTGTTTTTGACAAATCAATGTACTCCACCTGCTGGCATCTGCACTACAAAAAAAAAGTGGAATGCACTGCTAATCTGCGTTGATCTGGAGAGAATGGAATTGTTGCTCCTTTCTCCATCAATAATTATACTCAGTTGTATGAGACTTCTTGTTTTATTGCATCTGCAGATAGATTGGCTGTACGGAAATGAGACTCTGGAGGAGTCGTATGGAACTTGATCATAAAACCTTCTGTTACAGTCTGTAATATCCATTGATCCTGAATTTGATTCAGTCAGAGATCTGAAAACTTTAGAAACCTTCACCAAACTTGGATCCTTTGTCTCCTGGCATAATCATTGTTTCAGGCGCTACAGGGCACAGTTAAAAGTCAGCTGTGGGGTCTTTTTCACATAAGCAGCTGCCGGACCAATGGCCCACAAACAGAAACCCTATATAAGCTGAGGCTAAGACCCCGCCTCTGAGAAAAGAAGGAACCTGAATTTCCTCTACAGGGCTGTATAGTCTTCTTTTCTTCAGCTGACTTTATTTTTTAAAGAAATCCTCAAGCTCATAACCAAATAATAATGGACCTGTAAACGGACTATGCAAAATGACAGATTTTTAAACATTATCTAGCTCCCATTGTCACAGCCATGTACGTCTGCGCTCAGTCATGTATGTCAGCAAACCTGATAATGTGGCTGCCACACATAAATTGCCAAAGATAGTAACTGATAGAAACCTAACCTTCATCTCAATTGCGCCTACTACATGTGCAGTTCTCTGCATTCTGTACACATCATATAATCCCTGAAAGTATTTAACTAGGGCCTGGAGGTATATGCAATGTAAGACACATATTTAGAGGTTTCTGCGTGTCTGCTGGAGATCTCTATGCCTTCAGATGAGCTGCTGCCTTGACCTATGCATAAATATTCATACAGAAAAGCACACTGCAAAACACAACATCATTTGATGAGCTCAGAGTGCACTAAAATGCCCAAACTGGCGAGAAAAACAGAATGAGAAAAACAAGGTACTTGTGGTCCAGAGAGGCATACTTCAGAGAGGCTCTCTGGAAAAGAAGCATTCTAACACTATGAAGTGATGGCTGGCTCTTAAAGGGCAATTACTTCAACTACCCAGAGGATTCAGCATCATTCCAGGATGCAAAGTAATGACTGAAGCCCTATTAGCAAGAGCAAATTGCTTATGAAACTAAACGTTTACCTACAGAAAGTAGAAACTCGTTTTCAGGAGTTGGAACAGACCCGCTGCCAATTTATGAGCGCCGATCCAAAAGACTCAAGCATCATTGTAAAACATTTCGGCACAGATCTGACCAATCCTGGCCCTCAAGGGTCATTTATGGAGAGCAGTAAACAGAGCATAGTATATTTTAAGTGCTGATGTAATAATGCGGATATGCCCTAGTGGGTACCAGAGGAGGGAGGAAACAAGCGGAGGAGGATGCATGCAAATCAAAGGCTACTTTAAGGGTATGTTAGGGCTGAGTCGTTCAGTGGCCAAGATGGAAGCAATTATCTGAGTCTCTAAGATCAGACCCCAATTTCTCATGGTGATAAAAGCTTTCAGCAGCTGCCATTAGCCGCTAAAGGGGCAGAAGAGAAGCTAGAAACAGAGAAGACTCAGGAGAAAGAGGACTAGCTTCTCCAGCTGCCATAACAGTGAGGGATTGTGGCAACCTGGTCCTGTCCTGAAAAGGGTGGAACACCCACCAGGAACACTAAATACCCACAAGAGGCCGACGCACGGGGTGGGAGATCGAGCAGCCTCAGAACACCGATAGAAGCTGAGGTACATGGGAGTGGAGAATGTGTGGGATTCTACCCTCTGAGCAGTGATAAAGCTGGGTGGCTGGGGTGGTGTCGAGGAAAAGAGAGGAATCAGAGGGCCCAATCGAGATCCTGGGACTGAAAATTCCCATTGCCCTGAGGTACTGGTAAGAGCTGCCCCCCATATTGTGCTCAGATGGCTACAAATGAAGGGAGTTGGTGACCCCCTGGCTGCATATGAGGAGACAGCAGTAGAGTTACACTCCCTCAACGGTCTGTTTCCCACCAGGACTACATCTATCTATGAGAATGATGGATAAAAGATGCAACAAAGCAGACTTTTTCAACCTAATGGCAGATTCAGGCAATGAAAGTGGCATCTCGCGAGTGGAGACAGATGCAAAAGTGAAGCTTTCCCCAAGTGAGAGAACACTCCCAAAAAACAGCCAAAACGTAGAAAGAGCATTGAAGGTGGTAAAGGATAAAATGGAGGAACTTACCAATGGACTGAAAGGAGTAGAGAGAGCAAGACTTAATGGCGAAGAACATGTACTCCACTGAAAGCCAGATAGGTACATCCACAGCAGTAAGTGATCTGGTAGGCTTGACGCCTTGTGTTACTATGCCACTCCTCAAGCAGGGTATTAATCAGGGTATTGTAAAGCACGCTACTCACCAGTGAGGGTCTCAATGCATGGGGTGGGGGGGTCAGCAGTGTTGTTTAGCCAAAGAGCCAGGTCTTGAGTGCCTTCCTGAAGGTGTTCAGGGAGGGGGCGCATCTGATATCGATCTGGAGCTCGTTCCAGGTTTTAGCCGCAATGTGGGAGAAGGCTCTTCCCCCTGATTTGACTCTGTGGATGAGTCGGGTTTCCCGAGGGCGAGGTTGGCAGATCCGAGGTTCCTTTTGGGTACATGGAAGTTTATTCTGTCTTTGAGGTATTGGGGGCCGGTGTTGTGTAGGTATTTGTAGGCGTGGGTGAGTACCTTGAAGCAGATTCTCTTTTTGACGAGGAGCCAGTGGAGATTCTGTAGGTATTGGCTGATGTGTTTATGTCGAGGGATCTAGTTGGGGGCAAACAATTCTGTCACATAGGATGTGTGAATTGTTTTTCAGAACAATAAAGTTTCATTCTTTCTTATATCCGTGTAATCATTCCTTGAGACATTTGTTCATGTTTCAAAATTAAAGATTTATTGGTATTTCATGTTCAGTTGCAATCATTTTCCATTAAACATGAATTTCTTCATTATTTGATACTTTATCAATTGTCTTTCATTTTACCCAATGCATTTCGGGTCTAAATGTTGACCCTTTATCAGGGGTCTGTAAGGAGAGAAACGGAAACTTGATGAGCTAGTCTTGGCTTAGTAATTACATCATTATATCCAACACTAATCTGAACTACGAAAAAAATACATATGATGATGTCTATACAGTCATACATTGATACGTTATACAGGTGCTGTCTGGTATCGTCTTATATACATTAATTCACTCATGTTACTCATAGAAGAAATGTCATCCTAAGAGTGTATTGGGGATCAATGTCTGAAATAGATGGGGTTCGAGTAAGCATTTTGTGTGGTAAACAAAAGGGAGAGGCAGAATAAAGGATTAAGCACGAGAGTGTTTTTACAGACGGTAGAAAGTGCTGTATGAAAACGGCACGAACAGCGGAGTATGAAGTTAGATTAACAACAGTATAGCGGATATGTTCCAATAGGGTAGCAAAACTTACTTTAAATGAAAGACGCTACAATCGCATGAAAGACGATGCAGTGAGTTGCGGGATTCTTCTCTGTAATGTTCACGTGATTTCACTCAGCCACTGGTGGCCATTATATTGCATGTGGAAAACGCTAATGAGGTAGACTATCTGTGATAGGCTAAGCTTTGGTCACATGATCGCGAGGATTGAGCTATGGGTTTCTAAAGATGATATTGTGATATTAAGATAAAATAGGTGAATAAAAGCTGACAAATACAAAAAACGTAATGGCCGTTTTATATGGCCCGACTGTGAAAAGTTGAACTAAATCACGTGATCATAATATTCGAACGGTAATTTTCTAAAAAATTATAGGTGATCAGACAAATGTCTGTGATGATTAGCGAAAGGTTATATACATGCAACCTGACAATCACGGCAATGATACGGCTGTGAATATAGCTCAATTCGATGAAAAAGTGGCAGCCATGTTGGTTAAGTAGTGTACTGATGAGGTCAGAGAAAGGATTAACGGTTAAGTTAATACAAAGGTGTATAGTGGAGTATCAGCATTAATCTTTTGAGACACACGATGTGACATTGTCATATGGCATCTATGTGAAAAAATGATCATGAGGATAACTTTTAATGATACATTGCTATGCAAAGACAAGGCACTTACAGGAAACAGGATTATTCTATCCTATCATTCAGCCCTTGAGGATACATGCTACATAATTTCCTTATCCAATAATATTCTGTTCTTAATCGTTGTTTATGAGGGTCGCTGTCACACTGAGGAGTCATAGCTTCCAGTATAGTGAATCTCAGTTGAGCTATATTATGTCCAGTTTCATTCCATTGCATAGCTACTGTTGATTTTGGGTTCATCTGGCGAATGTTACTTTTATGTTCTGTCTGGCGGCAGTGTTTGCGTATCATCTGGAGCTTGCGATGAGAGATTTGTTCATGCAGTGTAGAGGGCGTTTCCGTAGTCCAGTCTGCTGGTAATGAGTGCGTGTGTAACTGTCTTCCTTGACTCAGTGGGGATCTATTTGAAGGTCTAACGAAGGATGCGGAGGGTGTTGAAGCAACTTGAGGCGACGGCGTTAACCAGTCGGTTCATGGAGAGGGAGGAATCGAGGGTGATGCCGAGATTCCTGGTGTGACCCATGGGGTTGGGGTGCTGCCGAGGGCAGTGGGCCACCAGGTGTTGTTCCATGCCGATGGGGTGGTCCCGAGAATGAGGACTTCGGTCTTCTCTGAGTTGAGCTTCAGGCAGCTGTTGCTCATCCAGGCTGTGATGTTCTGCATTCCTTCCTGAAAGTTAAGTCTGGTGGTGGTGGGGTCCTTGGTGAGGGAGAGGATGAGCTGGGTGTGGTCGGCCTAGGATACTATGCTGAGGCCATCCTGTCGGACAATGGTGGCGAGGGGGGCCATAAAGATGTTGAAGAGGGTTGGGCTGAGCAATGATCACTAGGGCACTCCGCAGTTGATTTCCGTGGGTTACGGATAGGAAGGGTGGCACTCCTCGAGGCATGAATTGTGGATCTAAGACGGGGTCCCCAGCTGACAGTGCTTGGAGTCTCTGTGCAGATTCAAGAGGTAAACTCGATCACAGAAATGTGTTAGATACTACTTGTGATAAACTGTAAAACTCTGCAAGCAAAAGGTAAGGAGTTTACAGACTGCTTAAGAAGCCTGGAAGCAGTAACAAAAAATAGGGGTATGGTGATTATCACTCTGGCAGATGCGGAGATGCGAGACAAAGTGTTAAGCACTGCAATTAAATAAGACCGAGTGATGCTGTGTGCTGACAGGCTTCTTTTTTCCCATGACCTCAGCTTTGCGATGCTCACATGAAGGATAGCCCTTCTAGAATTGAGGAATGAGTTGATGATGAGCAGCATTATAGCCTTAGTTGGATCACCAATGAAACTGAGAGTGGACTTTGGGGGCGGAGTATATGTTTATGCAGGTACACATGGCTAAGGAATTTTTAAGAAAATTGCCAGCGCTGGAAACTGACAGGAGAGATCTGCAGGGGGAAAGTGGACTAAGCGTCTGCCACCTGACTTTTATTGGAATGTCGGAAAGTGGCTCGGGCACCTTTCCTGAGAGGGTGTAGGATATAGGAGGTTTCACATTCCTCTTTTCATCACTTGTAAATTTAAAGCAGTTTAATGCTCCATAGTTTGCTCCCTTCTCCCAAGACACCCTCTGATCGAATGCGTTCAACTTTTCACTTGGATAGGAGGTGCATTGTTTAAATGTAAATTGACACAATAGGGTTGCCATGCGGGATGTCCTTTGCTGAATGACTTCTGTTTTGAATTATGTTCATTGCTTAAGTTTTCTCCTGCCTTAATAATAAAAAGATATAGGCCTAAAATTGTATATTTTAAGGGAGCTTTCCTTTTTTTTGCTCTCTTCATATTTAATATCTGTCCATAGATAGTGACTGTCATAGCTTTCGCCAAGATGACTAGACTGCTGACCTCCCTTGGAGCTAGTTAAACTTTTGGTTCTGAGGTATACTGCTCATAAAAAACAATAAAATCTTGTTGGTAAAATAGGCTAAAACCCTTCCATTGAGACTTCCTTGAGCAATCGATTGACACATTTGTGACAAGGCTCAAAGCTTCACATGCAGCCCTATTCAGATGTTCTGGTTATTCAACATAATGGTGTACTTTTGAATTCAATGATTCTGTGTACATTTATCTCATAGAATCTACTTTGGAGTTCATAAACACATGACCTGCTTCTGACCCTCACAGACCTGAGACAGATAACCCTGACAAGTTTAGGGGCATAGTTAGAGCAAGGTGTGACCATTGATCAGG
The DNA here is from genome assembly GCF_964263255.1 of Lissotriton vulgaris. Taxonomy (NCBI): domain Eukaryota; kingdom Metazoa; phylum Chordata; class Amphibia; order Caudata; family Salamandridae; genus Lissotriton; species Lissotriton vulgaris. The sequence continues at coordinate 1,407,309,260 of NC_141685.1, read as the reverse complement.
ATATTTACCAGGTTATTAAAATAACCATTTCTCTCGTCTACCAATCCTTGGATATTTCAAGTGTGTACATAAAGGAAAAAACAAGGAAGCCACTGAAAAGTCAGCAGAAAGTTTTGTACAGGATAAAGAAAAAGAGATAAGGCAATACCAATCCTGAAAAATTCATGACTGTTGACGTCGAGTAGAGAAGCAAACCAGAAGTCCGGTGCTTAATCAACACCTTTATCAACAAGAGTGAGTCAGACCCCGCAGACACTAAGATCAAAATAATCTAATGCACTGCACAGATTTCAGTATGCCCTCGGGAGAGAAGGATCTCTAACAGTCTGTGAAGACACTGTTTGTAGAAAAGACCAAATAAATTCAAAATACAGCTCAGGACCGCTTTGTAAGAAAGTGCATGGCCAGCAACACTCAAATCAAATTGCCTCTTAATCCAAAAATGGCAGGAAGTGGAAAGTGTGTAGAATTGGAAACAGCTATTTATTTACTTGGTACTATAAATAAACAACATAAAATCAGCTCTGGCTTGCATAAGGTTTTCTTCTCCCTCAGCTCTATCAGTTGAGAAGGCCATAACTGCATGTTAATTTCATCAATTCCTCAGTCCTCCGAAAGAGATATACATATATATATATATATATATATATATATATATATATATTCACCTCCCAAGTAGAAAAACTACCAGTGACGAGACTTTGTGCAGACCAAAGTGTTTATTTTATGTCGCCCTCGGACGCGTTTCGCCTGACCAGCAGGCTTGCTCACCGATACTTCAATAAATTTCAGTCGCCATTTTTAAGGAAGAGAGCGCACCCAAAACAGTCACATGATTAGTACTACAGACTGACTGACAGTGAAAACAGACTCGTAGTTTTTACACTAAATGCCATTGCACAATTTACATTGCTCACTACTTTCATTGTAATCGCCTCCATGTCCATCTAAAAAACTTTTTTCTGTAATACCGCATAGTTAGATCATTTTTTACAATATATACATTTCAACCATTGCATTTCTGGTCCGGTTAAACTCGGACGCATTACAGAGAAAATACCCGCTTAGTGCGTGTTTTCTGACTCGCGTCGAAACTATGCATTACATACAGGTTTTTGCATTAAGCCCATGGTGGGCATATGTTTAACACAAGTTGGTAAGGCATTGTAGTGATTGCAATTCGTCTGTATTTTTTGTATTTTAGGTTTTTGTTATAGGTAGATACTGCCCCAGTGGGCAAACTACCCATTGTCGTCAGGAGTACAAGGACTGGGAGATAGGGAAAGGAAAGGAAGAGGGAGAGGTGGTGAAAAGTGAAAGTGAGAGGAAGAGAAAAAGTGCCGGAAAAAAAGGGGGGGGGGAAAGGAGGTTGGGGGAGGGAGGGGGAGGGGAAGGGAAGGGAAGTGCCTTGATCTTAAAACCACAATGTTTTTACATGATTCTCTATGCAAATATGGAACATAAAATTGAGGTTACCGTTGCTCACTATTTTTGAATTTACCAGCATTCAAAAGACAAACTTTTCTTCAGGACAGCTAACAAATATCTAGAGGGTTAGGCTCAACATACTTGTCATAAATGTGTACTCAAATCTTCTTCAAGGTTCAACCCTCCCGGGGCCTTAGAATTGAGTTCTAGAATATACCTTGATTCGAGGCGCCTCAATTTTTTCAACCTATCTCCGCCTCTTACACTTTTAGGGATTTGATCAATAACAAAGTAGCTGAGCCCTGCCTCATCTTTGTTGTGTTTATCTCCAAAATGGCGTGCTACTGGGTAAGATGGATCTGTGTTTCGGATAGCTCGCATATGTTGTAGTATGCGAATATGCACGGGATGGATAGTGCTGCCCACGTACCTCAGGCCACATGGGCACTGGAGCACGTAGACAGCGTAATCCGTCTTACAGTCAAGGAAACCTCTAATTTGTTTCACTCTCTTAGACAGGCCCCCCTGATATGAGTTGGTGTTAATTCCCAACTAACACGCCTTGCATTTCGTGCATTTAATAAAGCCAGGTTTCCTCTTGAGCCAATCTGATCCTGCTCCCTTGGTTTTAGGTTTAGGGGGCAGCATGTTTGACACTAACATTTGTTTTAAGGACCTGGCTTTTCTAAAGGTAATAGCGGGTTTTTTGGGGACTAGATCTTGTAGGAGAGGGTCATTTGCAACGAGGTGCCAATGACGGTTTAGGATTTTTCTTACATCTGTGTGCTTTTTACTGTAGGATGTTATCATTCTGACCTGGTTTGTTTCACTCTGTTTAGTAGCTTTTGGTTTGTTCTGGTCAAACAGAATTTCTTCCCTGCTGCGTTTTTTTGCTTTCTTGATGCACCCACTGATTTTTTCTTGTGAGTACCCTCGCTCTGAAAACCGAGTGTTAAGGGTTGCCAGTTCTTTTTCTAGACATTCTGGGTCACTACAATTTCTGATGGCTCTTAGGCTTTCTCCATACGGAATGCTTCTGACCAAATTGGTAGGGTGGAAGCTTGTTGCGTGAAGCAACGTGTTCCCTGCTGTGGGTTTTCTATATAGATTAGAATGTAATTTCCCATCTTTGACAAAAATGGTGAGGTCTAGAAAGTTCAGGGATGTGGCACTGATGTTACTTGTAAACTTTAGATTAAGGTTGTTATTCTGAAGTTTGTCAATAAAGTTTTGTGCACTATGTTCTGAACCTTTCCATATTAGGAACAGGTCGTCAATGTACCTGCTCCAATGGAGGATATTATCGTCCCACTCGTTGTGGAAATCCGCTTGGACCACCTGCTCCTCCCACCAGCCCATATGCAAATTAGCATAGCTGGGGGCGAAGCAGGTGCCCATCGCGGTCCCACATACCTGTTTGTACAGGTTGGAGTCGAATAGGAAATAGTTGCTATTCAAGCAAGTCATGATCATAGTCAGAATCATTTGCGTGTGGAGCCAAAGCTTGATTGGGCGTTCCGTTAGAAAATGTTTTACTGCCCGAAGGCCGTCTTCATGCCTTATACTTGTATAAAGCGTAGAAACATCAATCGTTACCAATAAGAGATCTGATTCCCAAGGAATATCATAGATTCTTCTTAAAAAATCGCTTGAATCTTGGATAAAGGAGGGAAGTTGCTTAACCAAAGGACACAGAAATGAATCAATAAATTTGGAAGTGTTCTCCAGACCACCCCCTATTGCAGAAATAATTGGGCGGCCAGGTGGGTTGACCACGTCTTTATGCACCTTAGGAATAAGGTAAAACACTGGGGTAGTCCGGTTATTGATTTTCAGAAACTTATATTCCTCTAAGGATAAGAGGCTTTGCTGGTACCAATCTTGCAGTTGTTGGTTGTAAAGCTCGAACTGTTGCTGCATAGCAAGTTCTGTTGTTTTAATGTAATTCGAGCGATTGTTAAGCTGTTTGTGTGCCTCAGCTAAATATTGTCCCCTGTCCCAGAGAACAACATTCCCTCCTTTATCGGCATTTCTCACTATGCAGTTGTGATCAGATTTAAGTTTAGTGATTAGAGCCGAATAGTCTTTTTCTTGTTTACTGAAATTTTTATGTTTTACACTTGTGCACTTTTCAAGATTTTTTAAGTCATTTACAACCAGTTCATGAAAAATGTCCACAGTATCTCTGATACTTAGGGGGGTGAACTTTGAACTGGATTGTGGTCACAGATTTATTGATATGAATATCTTGTTCCTCAGCGATCATGGCTGCTTGGCTACTAGTAGCTTCGTGAAATTCCTCCTGGTCAGAAGTTCTGATTTGTATTGGGGTATCCGTTTCAACATTAACTTCAGTATCTTTGTCTCGCAGGTTAAGCAACAGATCCATGTCGGCTATAGAGAGATTGTCATCAGTGGCGGAAGATTGGGTGTCTCTTGTAGATTTCTTGGAGTATTTATTTTGAGCAAAGTATTTTTTTAATTTTAAATTTCTCACGAATTTGAATGTGTCAACACGCGTTTCCACGTAATTGAAGTCTGCTGGTGGACACAAGGAAAGGCTTAGTTGCAGGACTTTCTCTTCTTTGGGGGTCAAAACAATTTTCGTGAGGTTCAGGATCGTGTTGTCATGTCCCGAAGATTGAACATTTACTTCTTGGCTCTGTTGGGCGCTACGTTGGATTTGTTTGCTCCTCTTGCGCCGCCTGCTCCTCTGCCTCTTCCTTTTTGATTGTCTCCGTAATTGACTCTCCGTCTTGGTCTCAGATTGAATCTCCTCTCCTCCTCTAAAAAAGCAAATTCGTCGATAACTGTAGGGATCGGTTGTTTGCTCGATCTGCTTTGTCCTTCCTCTAAATCTGTATCGACTTCTGAGCTGAGGAGGGTACTATCATCTGACTGCGGATCAGTACGCTTTGAATTGTGATTAAGGCGCTGTTTGCGCATTGAATCGAATTTTTTTGCAAATGTATAGATCTGGCCTCGTTCATAGTCCCGTTTGTCTCTGAGGAATTTTTCAGCTTTTCTTTCTGTTATGCTTAATTCCAATTTTTTAAGACGTTCTACCATGTCTTTTTTGAATTTGTTAATAAATTCCTGATCAGGCTCTTTGTCCAGCATCTGAAGTATTTGCTCAATTTCTGTTAGCATTTTCTCCCTGTCTGATTCCGCGTACTTGATCAAAATGGCCAACATTTTACTGGAAGAGTCATGGTGGGCATATGTTTAACACAAGTTGGTAAGGCATTGTAGTGATTGCAATTCGTCTGTATTTTTTGTATTTTAGGTTTTTGTTATAGGTAGATACGAGAGGAAACCGCGCTCTCTATCTTTGATGACACCAAGACAGCAGGCGCTAAACCCACAACAAGGGAAACGCCGGCAAAAACATCAGATGTAATGGCCAGACTAAAGCGCCTAGAAAAACTTAAACGTGGAGAACTCTCTAAATGGTGGGAACAAAAATCTCTACAACGCTATCTAAAGGTAAAACGGATCCCACGTGGCTTAAGGATAATGGTGGCGCCAACTTATGAGGAACCGGATCCTAACATGCTTCGTGAGTGGGCTGATAACAACCATGACTCTTCCAGTAAAATGTTGTCCCTACAGTTATCGACGAATTTGCTTTTTTAGAGGAGGAGAGGAGATTCAATCTGAGACCAAGACGGAGAGTCAATTACGGAGACAATCAAAAAGGAAGAGGCAGAGGAGCAGGCGGCGCAAGAGGAGCAAACAAATCCAACGTAGCGCCCAACAGAGCCAAGAAGTAAATGTTCAATCTTCGGGACATGACAACACGATCCTGAACCTCACGAAAATTGTTTTGACCCCCAAAGAAGAGAAAGTCCTGCAACTAGGCCTTTCCTTTTGTCCACCGGCAGACTTCAATTACGTGGAAACGCGTGTTGACACATTCAAATTCGTGAGAAATTTAAAATTAAAAAAATACTTTGCTCAAAATAAATACTCCAAGAAATCTACAAGAGACACCCAATCTTCCGCCACTGATGACAATCTCTCCATAGCCGACATGGATCTGTTGCTTAACCTGCGAGACAATGATACTGAAGTTAATGTTGAAACGGATACCCCAATACAAATCAGAACTTCTGACCAGGAGGAATTTCACGAAGCTACTAGTAGCCAAGCAGCAATGTTCGCTGAGGAACAAGATATTCATATCAATAAATCTGTGACCACAAACCTTCGGCCCAGTTCAAAGTTCACCCCCCTAAGTATCAGAGATACTGTGGACATTTTTCATGAACTGGTTGTAAATGACTTAAAAAATCTTGAAAAGTGCACAAGTGTAAAACATAAAAATTTCAGTAAACAAGAAAAAGACTATTCGGCTCTAATCACTAAACTTAAATCTGATCACAACTGCATAGTGAGAAATGCCGATAAAGGAGGGAATGTTGTTCTCTGGGACAAGGGACAATATTTAGCTGAGGCACACAAACAGCTTAACAATCGCTCGAATTACATTAAAACAACAGAACTTGCTATGCAGCAACAGTTCGAGCTTTACAACCAACAACTGCAAGATTGGTACCAGCAAAGCCTCTTATCCTTAGAGGAATATAAGTTTCTGAAAATCAATAACCCGACTACCCCAGTGTTTTACCTTATTCCTAAGGTGCATAAAGACGTGGTCAACCCACCTGGCCGCCCAATTATTTCTGCAATAGGGGGTGGTCTGGAGAACACTTCCAAATTTATTGATTCATTTCTGTGTCCTTTGGTTAAGCAACTTCCCTCCTTTATCCAAGATTCAAGCGATTTTTTAAGAAGAATCTATGATATTCCTTGGGAATCAGATCTCTTATTGGTAACGATTGATGTTTCTACGCTTTATACAAGTATAAGGCATGAAGACGGCCTTCGGGCAGTAAAACATTTTCTAAAGGAACGCCCAATCAAGCTTTGGCTCCACACACAAATGATTCTGACTATGATCATGACTTGCTTGAATAGCAACTATTTCCTATTCGACTCCAACCTGTACAAACAGGTATGTGGGACCGCGATGGGCACCTGCTTCGCCCCCAGCTATGCTAATTTGCATATGGGCTGGTGGGAGGAGCAGGTGGTCCAAGCGGATTTCCACAACGAGTGGGACGATAATATCCTCCATTGGAGCAGGTACATTGACGACCTGTTCCTAATATGGAAAGGTTCAGAACATAGTGCACAAAACTTTATTGACAAACTTCAGAATAACAACCTTAATCTAAAGTTTACAAGTAACATCAGTGCCACATCCCTGAACTTTCTAGACCTCACCATTTTTGTCAAAGATGGGAAATTACATTCTAATCTATATAGAAAACCCACAGCAGGGAACACGTTGCTTCACGCAACAAGCTTCCACCCTACCAATTTGGTCAGAAGCATTCCGTATGGAGAAAGCCTAAGAGCCATCAGAAATTGTAGTGACCCAGAATGTCTAGAAAAAGAACTGGCAACCCTTAACACTCGGTTTTCAGAGCGAGGGTACTCACAAGAAAACATCAGTGGGTGCATCAAGAAAGCAAAAAAACGCAGCAGGGAAGAAATTCTGTTTAACCAGAACAAACCAAAAGCTACTAAACAGAGTGAAACAAACCAGGTCAGAATGATAACATCCTACAGTAAAAAGCACGCAGATGTAAGAAAAATCCTAAACCGTCATTGGCACCTCGTTGCAAATGACCCTCTCCTACAAGATTTAGTCCCCAAAAAACCCGCTATTACCTTTAGAAAAGCCAGGTCCTTAAAACAAATGTTAGTGTCAAACATGCTGCCCCCTAAACCTAAAACCAAGGGAGCAGGATCAGATTGGCTCAAGAGGAAACCTGGCTTTATTAAATGCACGAAATGCAAGGCGTGTAAGTTGGGAATTGACACCAACTCATATCAGTGGGGCCTGTCTAAGAGAGTGAAACAAATTAGAGGTTTCTTTGACTGTAAGACGGATTACGCTGTCTACGTGCTCCAGTGCCCATGTGGCCTGAGGTACGTGGGCAGCACTATCCATCCCGTGCATATTCGCATACTACAACATATGCAAGCTATCCGAAACACAGATCCATCTTACCCAGTAGCACGCCATTTTGGAGATAAACACAACAAAAATGAGGCAGGGCTCAGCTACTTTGTTATTGATCAAATCCCTAAAAGTGTAAGAGGCGGAGATAGGTTGAAAAAATTTGAGGCGCCTCGAATCAAGGTATATTCTAGAACTCAATTCTATGGCCCCGGGAGGGTTGAACCTTGAAGAAGATTTGAGTACACATTTATGACAAGTATGTTGAGCCTAACCCTCTAGATATTTGTTAGCTGTCCTGAAGAAAAGTTTGTCATTTGAATGCTGGTAAATTCAAAAATAGTGAGCAACGGTAACCTCAATTTTATGTTCCATATTTGCATAGAGAATCATGTAAAAACATTGTGGTTTTAAGATCAAGGCACTTCCCTTCCCCTCCCCCTCCCTCCCCCAACCTCCTTTCCCCTCCCCCCCCTTTTTTTCGGCACTTTTTCTCTTCCTCTCACTTTCACTTTTCACCACCTCTCCCTCTTCCTTTCCTTTCCCTTTCTCCCAGTCCTTGTACTCCTGACGACAATGGGTAGTTTGCCCACTGGGGCAGTATCTACCTATAACAAAAACCTAAAATACAAAAAATACAGACGAATTGCAATCACTACAATGCCTTACCAACTTGTGTTAAACATATGCCCACCATGGGCTTAATGCAAAAACCTGTATGTAATGCATAGTTTCGACGCGAGTCAGAAAACACGCACTAAGCGGGTATTTTCTCTGTAATGCGTCCGAGTTTAACCGGACCAGAAATGCAATGGTTGAAATGTATATATTGTAAAAAATGATCTAACTATGCGGTATTACAGAAAAAAGTTTTTTAGATGGACATGGAGGCGATTACAATGAAAGTAGTGAGCAATGTAAATTGTGCAATGGCATTTAGTGTAAAAACTACGAGTCTGTTTTCACTGTCAGTCAGTCTGTAGTACTAATCATGTGACTGTTTTGGGTGCACTCTCTTCCTTAAAAATGGCGACTGAAATTTATTGAAGTATCGGTGAGCAAGCCTGCTGGTCAGGCGAAACGCGTCCGAGGGCGACATAAAATAAACACTTTGGTCTGCACAAAGTCTCGTAACTGGTAGTTTTTCTACTTGGGAGGTGAAGTGTTGTCGGGACCTGACTTCAGAGGCCCCGTTTCGAGACGAGACGCCCGCTGTTCTGGAAGGTGGCAGTTTTTCTTCTGAAGTAAAGAGAAGTAGAGGATATATATATATATATATATATATATATATATATATATATATATATATATATTTATAAAACAAAGTACACGATCTCTCAGGAACCAAGCCAAAGAAAGTTCAATAAAAGAGATTTATTCCGTCATAAATCCAATCGTGATGCGGTGGGAAGCCAGACTTTCCAAGGGAAGAGTGTTTTTTAATGCTAATAACTTGGCGCCGTTTGGTGAATCTTTACAAACCTTTCTAAAAAAAATTCACCCGCCTCAGCTCCTACCTTGAAAGTTTTGGAATGATCCATTAAGAGGGTCCTGTAAAAAAGGGGGTGTCCCAAAATGGAATTTCCCCATGCAGTTTCCTGTAGGACCTTTAAACACAGCTACAGCTGAAACGGCTGGACAGAATTAAAATGAATTTGGCAGAAATTAAGGCTCAGAATTTATAGATATTTGGATGGTTGTTATGCCGAACTCCTGCGTGTGTCCAAGAGGCATGCAACTTCAAACAATGGCCCATAAGCTCATGCTCTGATTGGCTGGCCCCAACATGACGAGAAATGTTGCAGCTGCCTTACATACAACACACAGGGAAAGACACCACTAGACAGCCATCGTCACACCGATGACAAAAAAACAAAATAACAACAACCATTGGCAGAGCTACAACCACTGATGATGGAACCATTTTCAGCTAGGTGATGCTGCCATTAACATGAAACGACTCGAGACTTAGGGATTGTGAAAAATACATGCATCGCAGGAAGACCACTGTGCAGGCTACTTATGGCGGCACTTAAATGATGATTACCTCAAAAAGGTGAAATTCAAGACTATTTCTAGCACCATTAAAGTATGGCGGAATGTCAAAAAATTAGCTGGGTTAGGCCGGTATTCTTTTTATACACCCATAACACAGAATTTGGATCTCCCGGAAATATTTCAAGATTTAGTTTTGAATAGATGGGCCGTATTGGGGATAAAACAACTCGGGTGCTTTTTCTCTGTGAATGGTATAAAGTCGTTTGAGGAACTAAAAACCGAATTCAAATTATCTAATAGAGATTTCTTTAAATACCTCCAAGTGCGGGATTTTATTCTAAAGAAAGGGGGAGGCCGCATTAAATTCCAACCGTGGCAAACTATGGACAAATTACTATCTATAAAAAACCCTAAAATTGGCGAGATTTATGAAGGGCTTAATTTACTGATGCTAGACGATTTGGAGAAACATATGGTGGCATGGCAGAGTAGACTTGGCATCTCTCCTCGAACCTCCCTAGAAGCCTTAGAGATGTCAATATCAACCCTAATGTCCATGAATCTCCAAGCACAATTTTATAAAACATTTTTTTCACTTTATTATACCCCAGACAAATTAGCAAAATGGGGGAACGGATCTAGGACACACTGTCGGAGGTGCTCCCTTCCATCAGCAGATTCAACTCACATGTTTGCTACTTGTCCTTTATTAGAGAATATCATATCGACAATCTCAGACTTTCTTTCCATCCACATTGCCGCATTAACATTTCAACTGAAGAAATTCTATTAGGTACATCCAACATACCCCGACCCCATTCAATGCACGGGCTTATCTTCATTGCTATGGCTGTTTTCAGACTGTGCATTGCGTCAGCCTGGATAGATCCATTTGCACCTTCGTTTGTAGAATGGAGAACCAGGTTGTTTGCAACTTGCAACATAGAAGTAGCGATTTATAGAAACAAAGGGAGTACAAAGCGGAATAAGGGCTTGAAGATATGGGCACCTCTGTTAGATTGGATGCATGAGGAGTGAAATGTTTGAATCGCTTAGGTCTTATATCTAATGTCTCTCTCTCTATTTGTTTATGCTTTATTCTTAGTTTGCTAGCTTTATGTTCATTGAACAAAATGTATATACTTTTCTCCATATTTGTTAAGATCAACAATAAATTAGATTGTGCTACTTGTTCTGCAGGGGTGGGGGGGGGGGTAATGTTGTTATATAAAACTTAAATGCAAATAAAAATTGTCAAAAAAAAAGGAAGACCACAGCGCCTGCACACCAGCAATACTGGCACATGGTTCACCTTACAAGCTCCTCTTGATTCACAGTCAGAGAAAGAAAAGTAAACACCAAGCTACACGTTAAGGGATTGAGCAGCAATTTGTCATAAAACAGAGCCAGACATTTGACAACTGTGACAACATTAAATCAAAATCTAAAGGCATTTGTAAAGCTGTTTCACCTTCTGAAGTCCAGCTCAGTTATTTTGGGGGTGCTGCAGCACCCCCACCCCTACTTCCAGTGCCTATTGCTACACCTAAATATAGACTGGCTGAGGGTACAAAAGCACACAGTAAGAACAAAGCAGAAACAAAAGAGAACCACACTCCTTATCATAATACAAAATAAGGCCTGTCAGGCCTTTATGACTTCACAACAGTGGGTAACCAGTTTTGTTATCAACTTTTGCTATATCTTAGCAGTGAGTTATGAGATTCAGAAACTGAAATAAACTATAGAGGTTCCCCATAAGAGCCATAAATAACATATCTATTTACACACACATATACATATATATATATATATATATATATATATACACACACACACACACACACACACACACAGACACACACAGGCACACACACACACACACACAAACACACTGCTGCTCCACTTTCCTTTGCACCTAACACAGTTGAATTAAATTTAAACTTTTTACAAAAATTGCAGAAAAAAACAGTTGTAAAACATCATAAAATCAATCCCAAAACACCCAACAGCGAAACCAGTGATCACTAAGGCACACCCCATTTCCCTTCCTACTTACGTAATGATTTATAGTGCTGACTCCCCATTTGATTTTCAGGACACATTCGGAAACATTTGTCTGAATGCTGTGTTCTACAGATGTCTGCACATCTGGTTGCTTCCTCCTCTTTCAAAATAAACACGAGATTAGGGTTGGAAAATTCAATTAGAAAAAAACTTGAGGATCCTAAATCCTCATTTGAGTCATCAGAAGCTAAAGCTTCAGACAAGATTCATTAACTTTTTTCTCAATCACAGGAGGGAGGTGAGCGTGCTCTCCTAGCCCAAGAAATCCTTCTAACACAGTCCCATGAAGGATGCTAATGAAAAAGCACTGAAATCCTCCTGCTACATAACAGCAACATTGAAAAACAAGGCATACTTGGCTGTGTTGTGTTATGTTAAGCAGAATTGTAGAGCGCACTATCACAAGGGAGGGTATCCTGGCACTGAGAAGGTGTGCGTGTAGCCACACCCAGGGCTTAGTGGGACTATTCGAAAAGCCAGATCATCATCTTCTTGCCAGCCGCGGCCTGTGCATGGAAGAGCGATGGGGAGGTGGGGCCGAGTTGGGGGGTGGGGGTGGGGGGGCGGGGGGTGTCAATAGACGACCATGAGGGGAAAATCAAATAAATAACTAATTTTACCTCATCGTTGTCTGTCGAATCCCCCTCAACCTGGTCCGCCCACCCCACTGCTCTCAACTGCACAGGCCGGGGCTCCTTCTTGCGGAATCCAAGATGTGAGGAGGAGGCTTTTATGTGTAGCAGCAGGTCATTCTATGCTTTAGGATGTGCAAACTACACCTGTAAGTGAAAGGTGCAAATTTGGGGTGCAATAATTCACGATTGGCATTTGTATGTGTACAAAGTACATTGTGTACATGATGGTGTGTGGCAGAGCGCAAGAGTGCACATTTTCTCAAAAAGAGGCTGCCTAAAGGGTGTAGTCATTCCACATGGCAGCACACCCCTTGTTCTCATAGGGCATTGCTACCACTTGCTGGGCTTTCCCTCCATTGAACCTGGTCAGACCTGTTCAGGGAAGTGTGCAAAGCACGTAATTTGTGATCCCTGTCTGCAGTTCACTGTCCCTAACACCAAAACCCAAGAGCTGCATCAGAGTTGGTGTCATTGATTTGAATTCTGTCAGGATAGGCGTGAAAATCTAAGAAATTCATAAGTCATGAGATGGGCCCTTTAAGGTTGCTCCCCTGCAATAAAAGTTCCCTCCTGTGGGAAGGATTAGGAATTTTCTGACATCAGCTGAACCGACTGCCACTCAGTTGGATGTGTGAATCCGATGCATAAGTAAGCAGCATTAGCACCTGATACTTAGGTATCATGGACCGTGTTGTGCATCACATGCACAGCCCGCGCGAGCATCCCACACATGCAGTTGGTATTTCTCAATGCACCTGCAAAGCATGAGTCCTGATAAGTTTCCGCACCTCTCTGAAGCATGGTTTGGCACCGCAAGTGCACACCAACCCCGTTGAAAATCAGAACATGAGAGTAACATAACGTTATAAATCGACCTTATGAAGCTTGTGAAAGAAAAGCAGATTGTAAATGATCACATTCTCAAAATAACAGTTTTAAATCTGCTAAAAAAGCTGTGATCACCCAAATAATTTTTTTAATGTACCGAAACTATCCTGCAGACAACATCCGGATCCGGGTCACACTACACCCACAGGGTACCAGAGCTCTTGCCTGGACCAGGTAGTGAATGTTGTGCAAAATTACGAGCCAAGCTTTCTCACAGTGCAGTTTTACTCGCAGGAGGAAGGGGGTGGACAGACCGCTCCAGTTCTTCTCAATCAATGTTATTTTTTTAGGAACACTTTTTAACGATTTACGCATAATTCTGTTCTTCTCCTTCAAACACACTCATCGAATCCAGCCCGCTGTAAACAGAAAAAAAATCTTTTTTTTCAGGGCATGGTTTTAGAACAACCTTGCAAATTTCCGCTTAACAACACAGTCCCAAGAGTGAGTACTGCAGACTCTTGTACACTCTACTGAGAGTATATATAAGCGAATACGCGCATTATCCTTGCTAAGCGATAAGAGATGATCTTTCGTCTTCATCCAGTAACTTTACTGCTAGATTAGAGAGCCACTTAATTTCTGGTTTTAATTATTCCGATGGCTTTGTGAGCAGTCTTGTGTACTGCTCAGTTATTTAATTGCCTCACTACTTCTTTATTGTTGCCTGCTGAGTTCTGGAGACCAACCCCATCACTATTATACAGCGAACTGCTCTCAAAAGCCAGTTTCATAATAGAGATACACACACTGAGGGCTTCCTGCTAGCAGATATGTGACTCACCAGTAAATTAACTAACGTTTGCCGTGTCCTGGCACTGATGTTCCATCCCTGTTTGTACAGGGCCTGTGAATTACACTGACTTAGAATCAGTGTATTTGCAAATAGAAATATACGTGTGTTGAGTTACAAAGGACCGACTCATATAAAAGCCTGTGTGCTAACATCCTCATATAAATAACATTTGTACAGGAAACAATTAGTATGTGCCCAACCCTAAACACAGAAGAAATATTTAAATATAAAATGTGCATAAGTCCTTTTCTACATTAGTAAAGAATTGCTAGCATATTTATGCACCCAGTTTTGTTAAAAGAATATATTTGAGAATGTAGACTTGCAATGCTTTCTGTTAGTATGCTTTGCCTTGTCTCTGTCTCTTGCGGCCACTATGAAGATCAGAAAACGCTGGTTGTTTTCTTTTTAATGCTGAATTTTGATATATTTTCACTTGTTTTAGTAAGTAATGGAGTTTTCTCCGTCCTGTCCACAGCCGTTTGCTTAGGTTAAGTGGTACACAAAACACACATAAATACATACTCTTCCCACACTTTCATACAACTCCATGATCTATGAATTGGCATTCATGATATATGTATGTATGTGTGAGTCAAACTTCCGTTTGCTATCATTCAACTAAAGAAGCTTGTAGCAGGTACTGTGGTACTTTTTTGTACTTTATAATCTATACATTGATATCTATGATCTAAGAATCGTTATTTGAGCGGAGTTTGGAATTGCAATTGTTCAATGAAAACGTGTTTACTGTTTTGACCACTGGGTTTTAGACGTACACGTGTTTATGATTTTGGTTGTCATAACATTAATGGTAATGATACGGTAAAATAAATACAATTACTGAAAAAAGATAAGCAAATGGAAGTCTTTTTGACTAATAATAAGACATAAGAAAGCAAACAATACTGCAGACACCCACATTAACAAAGTATATCTTCTCTCTTGTAGGGCTGGTAACACTGATTATGCATTGTTCGTAATTATATACACTTATTGGTAAAGTAAAATACATTTTTTAGATACCTCTTCCTATGAACTAAAGTCCCAAGTTCTTTTCAATATTGTATAGTCTATTTAATAAAGGCCCTCGTGTTGTCTAGCCATGCGTGTCCTTGTGAAGGTTTGTACAGCAGTACTTTGCACATGTGGAGTTGACACTCTAGTCATCAGGAAGGATAGTACGTCAGGATAATTTCATGCTTCACAAAATAGTCTTTTATATTACACAGCATTTTATGCTGAATATTATTAGAATGCAGCTTTTTATCTAATGTCTAAACTGTTTAATCTTTTATTGTTCACTCATGGGAACAGTCCAGCCTGAACTGCCAAGCCATGTCTTTCCTGGACCAGAAACAAGCATCCTGGGACCGGTGTCTGACTAATCAGCCGTCATCAGACAGGCTAGCTTGAATCCAGTGGCAAAAGGAGCAAGGGACCCACGTCTGGGCATACCCTGCCAACTTAGGGCGAACAAAGTGATACCAAAGGGGATGATGGACGGAGCTTTGGAGTAAATCAAACACTCACCCCCAGTCAACTGATCTGGATTTAATTCATCATCATTCTTTAGCTCACTCTACCACCCCAGTTCAGACATGGCCATAAGCAAAAGTTATGTCGTACCCTCGAGAAAACCTGGAGAAAAGTCCCAACCACTGACAACCTGACCACCTTCAAGAACGCCACCCGCAAACACCACCAATTGATCCGATCCACTAAAAAATCAGCTTTCAAGGATCGACTCGACAACAACGCCCACAACAGCAAGGAACTATTCAACATCGTCAAAGAATTTACCAACCCCACCGCCGGCACCAACGACATCACTCCCTCCCAAGCCCTCTGCAACTCCTTATCCTCTTTCTTCCACAACAAAATCGCTGACATACATAACAGCTTTGAAAACCAGTCCGAAGAACAGACCACTTCACCCACCCCAGGACCAAAACAGCACTCTCACAACCTCTGCGCCTGGAACCCTATCACTACTGAAGACACCATCCGCCTGATGAACTCCATCCACTCAGGATCTCCAACCGACCCATGTCCTCACCACATCTTCAACAAAGCAGACTCCATCATCGCACCACATCTCCGCGATGTCATCAACTGTTCCTTCAACTCCGCTACCTTCCCGGAAAGCTGGAAACACGCCGAACTCAGCGCCCTTCTGAAGAAACCCACAGCAGACCCCTCTGAACTTAAGAACTACCGCCCCATCTCACTCCTCCCATTCCCTGCCAAAGTCATTGAAAAAGCCGTCAACAGTCAGCTTGCCGCCTTCCCCGAATCCAACAAATCACTAGACCCTTCACAGACCGGCTTCCGAGCCAAACACAGCACCGAAACAGCCCTCATAGCTGCTACAGACAACATCCGAGCGCTACTGGACAACGGAGAAACAGTTGCCCTCATCCTACTTGACCTTTCCGCCGCCTTCGACACAGTCTGCCATAGCACCCTCATACAACGACTCAACAACGTCGGAATACAAGGAAAAGCTTTGGACTGGATCATCTCGTTCCTCGCCGGAAGAACCCAGAGAGTCCGCCTTCCCCCATTCAAATCAGAGGCCACCGAAGTCATCTGCGGCGTACCACAAGGATCATCACTCAGTCCCACCCTCTTCAACGTTTACATGAGTCCCCTCACATCCATCGCGCGACAACACAACCTCAACATCATCTCCTACGCAGATGACACACAGCTGATCCTCTCCCTCACCAAAGACCCAAACACTGCCAAAACCAATCTGCACGAAGGAATGAAAGAAGTAGCCGAATGGATGAAAAACAGCCGTTTAAAACTAAACTCGGACAAAACAGAAGCCCTCATCTTAGGACCATCCCCCTCTGCCTGGGACAACTCATGGTGGCCACCGACCCTGGGCACAGCACCCATACCTACAGATCACGCACGCAACCTAGGCTTCATCCTAGACTCCTCCTTCTCGATGACCAAACAAGTTAACGCCGTCTCATCTTCATGCTTCAACATCCTACGCATGCTCAAAAAAATCTTCCGTTGGATCCCCACCGAAACAAGAAAGACAGTCACCCATGCACTGGTCACAAGCCGACTGGATTACGGAAATACCCTTTACGCAGGAACCACAGCCAAACTACAGAAAAAACTTCAACACATCCAAAACGCCTCAGCCAGACTCATTCTGGACATCCCCCGTCAAGCTCACATTTCCGGTCACCTGAAAGACCTCCACTGGCTCCCCGTCAACAAGAGAATATCGTTCCGTCTCCTCACCCACGCACACAAAGCCCTCTACGACCTAGGACCCGAATGCCTCAATACACGACTGTCCTTCTACACACCCGCCCGAACCCTACGATCATCCAATCAAGCCCTCGCCGCAATCCCGGGCATCCATAGATCCACCATGGGAGGAAGATCCTTCTCCTACTTAGCGGCCAAAACGTGGAATTCTCTCCCCACTCACCTCCGCCTTACACAGAACCACCTCTCCTTCAGAAAACAGCTAAAAACCTGGCTTTTCGATAAGTAATGCACCCACCCTCCCTCAAGCGCCTTGAGACCCTCTGGGTGAGTAGTGCACTATACAAATACTAGAACTTGAACTTGATTGTCCATGCGCTTTGGAATGCAATAAAGCAACAATTGATTTCCCTTCATTCATGTAAGATTTTTTATGTCATTGTGCCATGCCATACGGTTTTGTTTATATTTAAAGATCACAAAATCAAGCTGAGATTTGAAAGGGATATATTTTGGACCAACAGTCAATCTTGCAACTTTAGGGAGGTTGTCCATTTTGATCTTCAGCCCCACTATTACCATCTTCAGAGCTTTGGTGGTTTTCCTGCGGCTCTGGTCTATTTTGCATTCACAGTTTAGGGTCAATATATCCAGTCTTCTCAATTCATTGCCCTGATAATGACAAGTAAACTGTGAGGAAAAAACTTATTTTGGATCATGAAAAGTCCCAATGATAATCTGTAACAACTCTTAAATGCTGCCTCTCCTCGCATACTTGATCACTGATCTCTGTTCTATATAGAAAAGCCAGGTACCTAGGAGGTCCATTTTATTTTTTATATAAGCTGGAGCCTGGATACATCTATATCTGTCATGTCCGTCTTTACACCTGAAAGACATCTTTAATGTCCGTGGACGGTGAGACTTCCATCTCAGGAACAAGTATTAGAGTTTCTTTTAATATACCTTTTGAACCTTGAAAATG
Organism: Lissotriton vulgaris; assembly: GCF_964263255.1. NCBI lineage: Eukaryota > Metazoa > Chordata > Amphibia > Caudata > Salamandridae > Lissotriton > Lissotriton vulgaris. The sequence continues at coordinate 1,407,291,195 of NC_141685.1, read as the reverse complement.
TTCCAGAGAATACTGTCAGCCTGAATGAAACTGGCGTAGACTATGACCTGAATGGAGAACACATCAATACATACAAATGTACAATACCACTTCATATTCTCTGTACATCTTATATTTGACACTGATCTTCAATACTTCCAAGAGAGCGTGAGGTTTTCTAAAACGTGTATTATCCAGCTGAGTGAAGAGCTCATTTTCAGAGTAAACCACAGGATCACAAATCACATTAATGTTATTCCTTACTGGAGAGGAACTTATGTATAGAAACTTCTCACGCCCTCACAGCTATTCTGCACTACCTAGTATGACCTGCCCAAGACCAATTTATTTTACACTTACAGGTTCGGTCAATGCCTTGCTTTCATTCTCTGCAGGTCTACACTTTGCTTGTACATAACAGCAATTGAGCTATTTAGAGGAGTTGTCTCCATTAGTAAATTGGAGCTTACAGCAGGCAAATGGAACACAAACTTAAGCAGTGGCTTGATGCCTGACTGTGTTTCTAGTTCACTCATTAGCACACAGCAGATAACATCCACAAACATTTAGATGCAGCATTTGTTCACAATATGTTAGCTCATGCATACCCACTGAATACTGCATTGGCAGTGAAGGAGCTTTTTAGTGTTAATTTGAAGCAGTTAAGAAGATGCGGACTCAAACTTTCTATCTGACTGCCTCACAATTGACAAAACTCTACCAGCACAACACTGGATGCAGCCTCAACTATCGCGAGAGGAAGAATGATGGAAAACTAGTTTTTAGCGTTCCATTATAACATTCATAAAACGTAGCAGTGAAATCAAAAGCAACAGAAGTATACTATCTTAGTTCTCAAAGGGATAGCTTTAGTATCCAGAAACACAAGAATTTAAAACTATTTGTCATGTATTTCAAAATAAAGTGGGAAAACGTACAGGCTCGCTATGATGTTCAAATCTCCAGTTTCTTCTTACCTCCATGTAACAAAATGGGGATGTCCAGTAATGCGGAATGTGATCAAGATGAAAAGACAATACGGACAAACTCTGCCTTTAACCAATTGTACCCTCTACAGAACACCAACACAAACGTAGACTCGCAATCAGAACTCTGGCCCTTTAACGAAGACTGGGATTACCAATGGGAGGAGTCACGTCAGGACACGGAGACGTCATATACGGCACAGAACCTATCAGGGGGTGCTTGTTCACCGAGGAGGAGGAGACGGAGAAACGGAGCGGAGTTGGAGACGACAGCGAAGCGGAGCAGAGTGAGGAGAGACGAGACGAGAACCGAGCCGGAGGAACGAGAGAGACGACTGAGGAAGAGAAGCCAGGAGGCCACCGATACTACGAGTCGCCCAGCCATACACCCGCGGGAGGTGTATGGCTACGCCAGGTACGTGACAAAGTACGGGGCTAGGTCACGGGCAGAAATACACGTACCGACGTACCCTGAGTCTAACCCTAACTGGTCCTGGTGCCCCTCTCCCTGAGCACAGATTCCTTCCTCCCCTCACTACGGCGTTTGCAGTAAACAGGTGCACGGTTAGGGTAGTCCTCACTCCTTTTCCCTGTAGGTATTAAAGCCATTGGGGCAGTCCGCTGACACTTCCTATCTTTCTTTCCCACTGGGTATTGATACAAACGGCACGACGGAGGTTGACGAGCCTGTCCCGCGACGGAGACTCGACCGGGACCATCGCGCCTCAGCTGCGGAGTCTGGGATCAGAAAGGCAGCTAGAAGCCGATCTCCGAGGGGAAAGACAACAGCCAAGAAGAAGAGTTCGGACTCTTTGTTCTCCAAAATAAATCCTTTGAAAACTAGGATCAGTGTATTGCCTATTCCTCCCGCAGCCTTAACAGTGGTGGAGAATGCGGGCATAGGCACCATCTGTGGAGAGAAGATGGAAACAGTAGTGCAACAACTAGTGAAAGGACAAGAGCGGATCGAGTGGGTGTTAGAGCAACACTTGGTTTCAGCACAAGCTGACAGAGAAGCTATAAAAAAAGCGTTTGAGGAAAAACCTGATCAAGCCTGGGTCGACACTAGTAATAGAGGAGGAGCCACGGAGAGAACAATAACACACGGAACACCATCAGTTTCCCTGCAGAAATACCGCTCAGGTGAAGATCCGGATTCATTCTTATTAAATTTTGAAAGGGCCGCCAGAGCTTCGGGATGGCCCGTAGCAAAATGGCCATTTTTTTTGGCGCCGCTTTTAGGGGGAGAAGCACAGGCAGCTTACCAAGTGGCCAATCCCAATGGGAACACACCATACAATGAGGTAAAAAGAATAATTCTCGACCATCTGGGGCTAGATCCTGAAGCCTATAGGATAAGGTTTCGAAGGGAAAGAGGGTCAGTGGGAGAAAACCCCAAGACTTTGTTTGTAAGGCTTAAAATGGCAGCAGACAAATGGCTCACCCCCGCGACGAGTAGCAAGGAAGAAATACTCGACCGTATTTATTTAGAACAGTTCCTAGAGGCACTCCCCTATGCCACACAAAAGTGGCTAAGGCAGCACCATAATTTAACTACTACTCAAGCGGTGGAAATGGCTTCATCTTTTTCACGGGCTCAACCGAAAGGTTTTCCCTTTGAACCGGATCGGGAGCGAAAAGCTGTGATAAGACCTGAAAAACCGATTGCAAGAGGAAAAGAAATGACACGTCCTAGAACATGGAGAACAGAAAACACCATCCCTTCCGGCCCACAATGTTTTGACTGTGGACAATGGGGGCACATTGCAAGAATGTGCCCAAGAAAGAGAAATGAAGAGGAACCGATGGAGGTTGGTTACCTCCCCAAGGCGGTCATGTTTTCGGCGGAGATGGGCGGAACATTTAGAGTAAGTGTCACAGCAAATGGATACCCTCTATTAGCACTATTAGATTCAGGGTGTCGCCAATCAGTAATTAAAGCATCTTACGTCCATCCAAAACAGTACGTCCAAAAAGGGGTGGTTAACATAAAGTGCGTCCATGGGGATATAAAACCCTATCCCGTTGCCAACATTGTTATAAAATCCACTTTAGGGACTACTCCTGAAGTTAGAGTGGGGGTAATGGAAAGTCTGCCTGAAGATTTGATAATAGGAACGGACAATCCGGCGTTCCTCAATATGTTTAGAGATAAACTAGCAGATACAACGGGGCTTCCCTTTAAAACTAATACAGGAACAAGAGAAAAGCCCACACCTGACTGCCTACGGTTTGTAAAAATATCTAAAAATGCATACTCTCCCACGAAAGGTTCGGTCAAGGCAGCCGGGTACGATCTATATAGCGCATATGACTATATAGTGCCCAGTAAAGAAAAAACTTTAGTTAAAACAGACTTACAAATTGCAGTTCCCCCGGGGTCCTACGGCCGAATCGCTCCTAGGTCGGGTTTAGCCGCCAAGTATTTTATTGACGTAGGAGCAGGGGTTATAGATGAAGATTATAGAGGTAATGTGAATATCCTCCTCTTTAATTTTGGAAATGAGAACTTTGAAGTCAATAAAGGTGACCGGGTGGCGCAACTAATTTGCGAGAGCATAGCGTCTACCACATTGTCCGAAGTAAACAGCCTGGAAGACACTGATAGGGGGGCAGGAGCTTTCGGGTCCACTGGGGTACGCGGTGAACCTGTACATACGATACTCCCTCATGATCCGTGGGTCTTAGACAAAAGCTTTAAGTTTGCTCAAATCAGTGATCCAACTCTGATGAATGCATGGGAACAGGCACATCAGAGCAACATAGGCTCAAAAAAAGGTTTTCCCTGCTTCGTCATAAAAAATGACCTGCTGTACAGAGTTGGGAAAGAGGGGGCCCCGGCTCAGCTTCTTGTACCGGTGTCATTCAGGGAGCAGGTTCTTTTTTTTGCTCATAGCCACCTGGTCGCCGGACACACCGGTGCTGAGAAGACGACCCAAAATGTGCTCAGACAGTTTTTTTGGCCTGGGATCTATAGAGATACTGAATCCTATTGCCGTAAGTGTGACATTTGTCAACGAATGAATATGGTAAGACCCCCTGCCGTCCCTTTGCAACCATTACCGATTATTGGGAAGCCTTTTGAGAGGGTCGGGATGGATCTTATAGGTCCATTACCCAAAACTAAAAAGGGGTTTCAACATATTTTGGTCATAGTCGACTATGCCACCAGGTTTCCGGAGGCATTTCCCTTGTCAGCTGCCAACTCTAAACAAGTGGGGGATAAAATGATTGAACTGTTTAGTAGGGTAGGGTTCCCGAAGGAAATCCTAACTGACCAGGGCACCCCATTCGTCTCTAAGCTGATGCAGGAAATTTGTGGTACCTTGAACATCCACCAGCTCCGTACCTCTGTTTACCATCCTCAGACGGACGGACTGGTGGAACGATACAACCGTACCCTTAAATCAACTCTCCGGAAAATGATGGAAGTTAGTGGGTCTGACTGGGACAAAATGCTGCCGTTGGCTTTATACGCAATCAGGGCCCAGAAACAGAGTAGTATGGGGGCCTCTGCTTTTGAACTCCTCTACGGCCGTCAACCCCGCTCATTGCTGGAAATGACCAGGGATGCATGGATCAATGAACAGTCTGAGGAGGTCGCCACTACCCTTGATTACGCCACGGCCTTGAAATCCAAGCTTGCTAAATTAAGGGAACTGGCGGTGGACCATCTTGCGGCCAGCCAGACAGTCCAGAAAAAGGCGTATGATAAGGGGAAAAAGTGGAGACAACTACAGGTGGATGACTGGGCCTTGGTTCTTCTACCTTCCTCCTCCAATAAGTTTAAGGCGGAGTGGATGGGCCCATATAGGGTTTCGGCTATCATAGGGCGTACTAGCTATAAACTGCAGATCGCTCCAAACAAACACCAGTCATATCATATCAACCTTTTGAAGAAATGGCTGGGGCCGCCCCCTGCCGCTGTTCACTTGGCTGACAAATCGGGATCTGAGAACTCCACCATTGACATGCTGGTTCAAAATGATGAATTGCGAGGACAGCAACAAAAGGAACTGAAAGCTACCCTGAATAAATTTGCGGACGTCTTTTCCAGCCAGCCAGGGAGAACTTCTCTGGCTGAACATTGTATAGATACTCCACCAGAAAAAAAAGTGAGGATCAAACCGTACAGAGTCCCCGAGGCCAGAAGAGCGGCTATCAAGGCTGAGGTGGAGGAGATGCTCCGGCTGGGAGTAATCCAGCCATCCAAAAGTGATTGGTCTAGCCCCATCGTAATGGTTCCTAAACCGGACGGCAGTCGCCGTTTTTGCATGGACTTTCGGGCCCTGAACGATATATCTCTGTTCAATGCATACCCCATTCCAAGAGTGGACGAATTGATTGAAAGGTTGGGCAATGCTAAGTACATTTCGACCCTGGATTTGACGAAAGGGTATTGGCAGGTGCCCCTGCGTCGGGAGGATATGAAAAAAACGGCATTTTCGACTGAAGATGGTCATTTTGAATTTACAGTCTTGCCGTTTGGCCTCCACGGGGCGCCAGCGACATTCCAGCGTTTAATGAACAGAGTCTTAGCCGGGTTGAGTGACTTTACATCCGCATATCTAGACGACATTGTCATCTACAGTCCGGATTGGCGCTCACATCTAAATCATCTGGCCTCTGTTTTGGAAACATTAAGGAATGCTGGCCTAACAGTGAACGCCAAGAAATGTAAATTGGCCTTCCAAAAGGTTAAATATCTTGGCTATGTGTTGGGACATGGAATGATTGAGCCACAAATCGAGAAGGTGAGGGCTATTTCTGACACCCCTTTCCCGGCAACTAGGAGAGAAATGAGATCTTTTTTGGGGCTTGTCGGATATTATAGGAGGTTCATCCCACAGTTTGCCGACATAGCCGCGCCTCTTACAGATGCACTGAAAGATAAGGGGAAACCGTCTACTCCGGTACATCCTACAGAGCGGATGCAGGAGGCCTTCTTCACGTTGAAGTCCATCATTACGTCAACACCTGTATTATCTTCTCCGGATTTTTCTCGCCCGTTTTCGTTGCACACAGATGCATCGGATTACGGGATTGGAGCTGTGCTTTCGCAAATAGGACCTGATGGGCTTGATCACCCAATTCTGTACGTAAGCAGAAAACTCTTCCCCAGGGAATTAAAGTACGCTACCATTGAAAAAGAATGTCTGGCGATCAAGTGGGCCATCGAGAAACTCGCTTATTACCTAGAGGGGAGACATTTTGATCTATTTACAGACCATGCTCCACTGATGTGGATGGCCCGCAATAAATCAAATAATGCGAGGGTACTTCGATGGTTTTTGTCCCTACAACCATTCTCATTTGCTGTCCATCATCGGAAGGGTATCGAAAATGTAGGGGCTGATTTCTTGTCACGTCATCCACTCACCGATCGTGAGTGTCCGGAGGGGGAGGTATGTAACAAAATGGGGATGTCCAGTAATGCGGAATGTGATCAAGATGAAAAGACAATACGGACAAACTCTGCCTTTAACCAATTGTACCCTCTACAGAACACCAACACAAACGTAGACTCGCAATCAGAACTCTGGCCCTTTAACGAAGACTGGGATTACCAATGGGAGGAGTCACGTCAGGACACGGAGACGTCATATACGGCACAGAACCTATCAGGGGGTGCTTGTTCACCGAGGAGGAGGAGACGGAGAAACGGAGCGGAGTTGGAGACGACAGCGAAGCGGAGCAGAGTGAGGAGAGACGAGACGAGAACCGAGCCGGAGGAACGAGAGAGACGACTGAGGAAGAGAAGCCAGGAGGCCACCGATACTACGAGTCGCCCAGCCATACACCCGCGGGAGGTGTATGGCTACGCCAGGTACGTGACAAAGTACGGGGCTGGGTCACGGGCAGAAATACACGTACCGACGTACCCTGAGGCTAACCCTAACTGGTCCTGGTGCCCCTCTCCCTGAGCACAGATTCCTTCCTCCCCTCACTACGGCGTTTGCAGTAAACAGGTGCACGGTTAGGGTAGTCCTCACTCCTTTTCCCTGTAGGTATTAAAGCCATTGGGGCAGTCCGCTGACACTTCCTATCTTTCTTTCCCACTGGGTATTGATACAAACGGCACGACGGAGGTTGACGAGCCTGTCCCGCGACGGAGACTCGACCGGGACCATCGCGCCTCAGCTGCGGAGTCTGGGATCAGAAAGGCAGCTAGAAGCCGATCTCCGAGGGGAAAGACAACAGCCAAGAAGAAGAGTTCGGACTCTTTGTTCTCCAAAATAAATCCTTTGAAAACTAGGATCAGTGTATTGCCTATTCCTCCCGCAGCCTTAACACTCCACCTACCATTCAGAAGAATTACTTATGGTACATAAAGCAGTAGCTTTAATCATAAATATGTCCATAAAAAGGTAGTCAAATATTTTCTCCAGATCTATTTAAACAAGTCACCCTGGCCAGTCATCTTATTGTGGCATGCTTCATTGTAGAAAGATTTTGGTGAACAATTCTGGTGCCAACATTTTTATCATCTCAGCTCTTTTTTGATACATTGAAACTGGTCTCTTTAATTTCCTCAAAAATCTTGAACAGCAAGTTTCAGGGACAGATCTTCAAGTCATCATCAGGATCATCAGGAACAAAATGTATACTCTTAATATGTTTCTACCCCAAGACCATCAGAGGTGAACAACGTGTGTGCGCTGGGTTATTTTCTACAGTTCCAGCAAATACCAATCACTATTTCAATTGTAATCTATCAATAAGTAGTCTGTAATAGATGAATTTTCTCTATAGCATTAATCAGCTTAAATGGAATGCCTCCCTGCTTCTGAAAATGTGGCCTTATTACAAGACTGTTAAAAAAAAAGAAAGATACGCTAGTGTAATATTAGCTCAATAGGTGGTTGTATCTTTTCCTCCAACCTCCATTCGCACCCTTGTGGTTATGTTATCATTTCTCCCGCAATTACTTCCTCTCGTTTTCACAATTGTATTCCTTTTTCCCCAATGGTCTTCTTGATTTCGAGTTCATGTGTCTCCTTAAATAACTCAAAGAAATTATTAGGGAATACTTGCAGAAAAGGAAACAAATGAGATCCTAGATGCAATGATATGTTCAAAGGGTTTTTCTTAAGCCCACTGTCAGTCACAAAATTACCCAGAATTATGCACGTTTTGCTCAAATGCCGTGGATGGGGTTAGAACTCGGGCTTTGGATGCCAATTCTAGACTACATCTTCCTTCAGATAGTTTAAATTATGCTGGAATGACAGATACATTCATCTAATTTTGGATCAGTCATATAAAATCATGATATCAAACATAGTTTTAGAAATTTGATCTTGGGATGATGTTTCCTTTGCCGGCAGTCACACTCATCTCAAGGGGAAGGAGGTTGGATCATCTTATCCTTTGTTAAGAAGCGGATACATGCACTTTAAAATAGCAAGACTCACTCATGAAGAGTATTACTAGAGCATAGAAAGTGTAGCTGTGTCACACCCCATTTGCGGGGCCACAGGGCCAAAGAGGTTACTGGTGTCCTGGGGTCCATCCTACTATGGCTCCGCAAACAGGACCAAGTACAACTCCTTCTGCACTTTACATCCGGAGGAACAAGAGCAAGCAATCACAGGCTTCTCTGGGAGGTAGTGTGGGGGAAAAAGCTCAGAGCTCAACAATCAACCAACAGACACAATAACTCAATATGCACCACATTGCTTGTCTTTTAGTAAAAGCAAGTTCATTAGTCACACAACTGAACTAAATATCACAAAATTCAATTCTTCAGAAGGTGCTACACCCTCCCTCTCCAGTATCTTCTTCCCAACCAGGACTTGGAGCTACTGTTCTAATTACTTGTAGGCAAATACACGAATTAGGCGCTATACAGATTCAATAACTGTTAGCTCAGCGGGGCTTAAAAGCAGAACTCCCTCTCAAGTCTTTGCACTTGACTTCTTTGGAACATGAGGTCGGTCCTTTTGCTTCAGCCACAGGTGAAGCCTCACAATGCCTCTGCACCAGTTCTCACAGGTTGCGTCATGGTGAGGTGAGAGCAGCTCATGTTATTAATCATCGCCGTAGCCTGTCTTTGGTGCTGTTGTTGGGTGAATGCAGCAAGGCAGGTGTGGTGTCTTTCCAGCATTGGCTGCCTCCATGGCCAATCACATTCAAAGTGCTGATGTGCAGGTCTGACCATTTAAGTCAGTTCATCTCATAGCGGTGACATGCAGTAATAGCCACACAGGTCAATCTAGTTTACAGAAGCAATGTGCAGTTGCGACCTCCCAGGATGATGAGATAGACAAGGGTGATGTGTCTTTTTAGTTTGTTTGCTGTAGAGAGCCCCAGATCACAGCTGTAGTAGACATGGCCACGCTATAGTATGTTTTATCAATATCTTTTACTGTGTTTGTTCAGTCATAATAATCTACTACTAAATCTATACCCATCAATAAAAACTACCCTAAATGTTTACATTTGTTCCATAACTGTGTTGACGATTAATGTACTTAGAAGAAATTTTAACCAGTCAATGTCATGTGATGAAATAAGTGTGAGTTCATAAGTCTTATATAATAACTTTAAAGGATTTTGTCTTTTCAAGACATAATCCCCCTCAAAGGTAGGGAACAGGTCCGAAAAAATAATAAAGGGTTTAGACAAACGGCCAACAGTACGATTCGGACACATAGCTCTTTAAATAACTGAATCCATGTCCCTTTGTTTCAAGGGAGATGTTGCAAAAAAGTAATTGCAGATGGGTTCAGAACAAGATTTTTATTTGGAAAAGCGCGACTAGAAGAGGAGAGCTGATCACACAATGTTGGCAAATTCTCCCTGTTGCAATGGTGACAAGCAGAAATGCCTCTTAGAGGGAATACTCCTGACTCAACAGATTCTACGGAGTGAGTGTTGGAGGATCAACCTGTGTATTTACACTGATTTCAACGTCTTGTACATATTTTTGAAATTTGAACTTCTTTGCTGGTTTATTTTTATCCTTCGCAGTTTTGTGTGTCTTTTTTATTATAGCTATTAGGCTTTATTTTACCTTCGAGGGACATGATCTCCTCAGTTTACTTCCATTAGTATCAGACAAGACAGAAATTTGATCTGAGATTTCAATCATATTAAAACTATCACTAAATCTTAACCGCATCCATGCTGGTGGCGAGCTCAGCTCGTCATGGAGTACAGTTGAGCTGTACTCATGACGAGCTGAGCTCGTCACGACCGTTGGAACGTTCGCACGCGGCGGTAATTACCCCGCTGTGCTGAAAGCTCTTCATGAGGGCAGCTCCGCTGTGCCTCATGACGAGTTCAGCTCGTCACCAGCATGGGGGCGCTGCGAGCGGCCCTGCCCCCCCCCCCCACACAGCGGGGGGAAAACTTCCCGCAGCGAAGGGGTTAAAGCAGGCACACAATCTTATGATCAATTCAAAACTATTAGCAAAACCGACAGAATCTTTACTCTTCCAGCTGACTTGGTCAGATTGAACATGTTGACCATTTTTGTCACCAAAAGTAACTCCTGAGATAGTACTGACCTTAATTGGGTTCTCTTAATGAGCTTTATGGGTTCCCACATCCAAAGTAAGAGCCTTCAACACAAGGGAGATAGCTGACCAAAGATTGTTCCTGGACCAATAGTTGTTCATTAGTTAACTTTAAAATTGAATATAAAACAATCAATCAGGGGTTCTTAAGCACACTACTCACCAGTGAGGGTCTCAAGGCGCTGAGGGGGTGGGGGCGTTGCAGGTCCAAACAGAGTGCACTGAGCACATTAAGGCAGAAATTGGAACTTTAGGCATATGGAGTTGAAAATACTTTTACCCCCTCTGACTTATGTATAAAAGAAGCGCAATGTTCCATTTTAGAGGTGTACTTTAATAGTAATTGATCCATATATGCTGAGTCGCCCTGTCAGGCTCCTTAATTAATCAGCTAGCCATTAAGCAGCTAGTCACTTTTGTTTAAGTTTAAGATTGTTTGCTATTCACAGAGGTATTTTACTAGTAGTATATTTACGACTGCAGAGTCTCTGTACATAAAAAGATGGGACTGTCCTATATTTTTACCTCTTTGAATAGCAAACAATCTTTGTGAATCAGGCCCAGAGTCCTCTAAAGAATGAGTGGCATTAAAAAGAGGCAAAGAGCCTTTTAAAGGTGTAGTATGCCTAACTGTACTTTCCAAAAGGGACTACCATGTTTGCAATCTTTCTTTCTGGAGAGGAAGAGCTTAGGCATTGAACAATATCAAGATCAAGACCCATATCCTGAACCGAAGTTTGTACTGAGGAGAAGGTACTACTCAGACCGAAAGGGATTTTACCCTATTCAGAGCAGTAAAATAATTCCAGATGCACCTTTCCTTTCTTGTTGAAAGAATGTACTTGTTTGCCTACTCTGGACTACACACAGAACTTGGGTTGTCCATAACCACAGGGGTCTCATAAGGAATTTATCAATTCTGGAGCTCCTTTGTTAATAAATTCATTGTGATTTCACGTAAGCACTTTAACAGCGGTAAAGCGATTTTCTAAAGCCAAAAGAACTTTCAACCAAAAACAGTAATGACTAACTACTGCAGGCGCCACCTTCTTGGAGGGGTGTTTTCACAGGGGAATGTTTCCTCCAACCACACAGCGAAGAGGCACTCGACACAAGTTAATTCCCCCCAACCCCTACAGTCAGCCTTTGGGTGAGATTTCTGGGCCAGTGACTATAAATGTCCAGTGCAGGCAATGGATGTGTGCCTGGCACCATTTCCCAGTTGATTCAACTTACTACACTTCCTTTAGTTTGTCACCCTGCATTTGGGATCCCTCACTGTTTATTTTTACCCTTCTCAGTTCCCCACCTTTGCTTGTCCACTGAACCCCTTTGTCTGTATCCTCTCTTTTCCCTTTTCACTTTTGTGCCTGCTAAATTCTTTTGCTCTTTTACCTCTGTATGCTCCATCGTCAGAAGTGTGCGCTGTTCTACAGTTCGGCTGTACCTCGGTGGCATTTGTATCAGCTCCGGCAGTAACCTATGCAACCATCCTGCTGAACTGGTGGGCTGTCTGCTGCCTTCTGGCAGTCCTGGATGCTCTGTCTAGTTATTCGTCCCCAGGTCTGATTCTCATTAGAACTAGGGCTAGTCACAGAATGTCCTTGCCGAGTGAGAGGTAAGCCTTGAATGTCACTGGTGTGTTATATTCAGTGTTTGTTGGTTTATAAAGTCTGTTCTCTCTCTCAATCTCTCTAAGAGATAACAGAGCAGTGGTTTCTGTGACAATTCTAGGCTGCTGTTGGTGGTGTTCCTCACTAGTTTTCCCTGGTCTAATAAGCAATGTGTGATTTAGAGCCTTGGTTGGAACAAGCAGACAACTTGGGATGGTGGTTATATTCCTTTTGAGGGATTTACACTATCCTCCTTAAATCATGAAGATAAGTATTAGGTGCAGCTTTCTATTATAAAAATTCATTTTTTATCTGTGAAGAGTGTGTGTGTTTGTGTGTACATGGTATGTAGTGATATGTTATTTAAAGTATTAAATGAAACAAGCATTAGCAAAGCCAATAAGTCGGGTGTTAAACGCCAGTCTCTTGGCCTTGGCAATTTTTCATTTGTTATGTCGAGATTTTTGAAAATGGGTTCATCAATCTGAAAAAAAACTTTGGCCAAAAGCATAAATATTTTTTTAACCGAATGGTTGAAGTGGACTGACCCATCGCCTCATGATGCTAGCTGGAGTAGGTGAAGGAAAAATGTGAATGACACAACACACTAATGGATTAAGTCTGGCTGAAAACTCCTATATGTAACTATGTTATACACATAATTGTATTAATATCTAAAGGTCTTGGGTAACACCAGACCTAAAAAAGCAAATCAGTGCAGTGCTAGCTGCAGCCTCTTGCATTTGCTAATATTTCTTTTGAGGAATGACACCATTCTCCTTAAATCCGGATGATATGTACATTATGTGCAACTTTTCTGCTATAAAATACATGAATGTTCATTATTTTTTCCATAAATCTTCATTCATTCTATATTTGAAGAGTGTGCATGTGTTTGTACATTGTATGTAGTAATATGTTATTTAAACTATAAACTTAAACAAGCATTAGCAAAGTCAGAAGGTGTGGCGCTGCTGGCAGTCTTTGGCAATTCTTGTATTGTTCTGTTAAGGTTTCTGCAAATTGACTCATCAATCTGGAAAAAAACACTGGCCAAAAGGACAAATATTTTTTTTACCAATGGTTGAAGTGGACTTACCCATTGCCTCATGATGCATGTTGCAGTGGGTGGGGGAAAATGTGAATGACACAACAACAGACTAACGGATTGATCAAAAGATCTAAAAAAGCCAATCAGCCTCTTGAATTTGCTATATATTTTTTTAAAAGATAGATAAATAGAGAGGCTTGCCAAGACAGGTGTAGGTTGAGAAATTGACGCTTTCTGAGACAGAGATGACTGCAGATGATAGCCTACATAGAGAAGGCGGCACAGATAGAGAGGGTTGCCTAGCTATATAGAGTTGCAATAGCAGACAGACAGACAGACAGACAGACAGATAGATAGATAGATAGATAGATAGATAGATAGATAGATAGATAGATAGATAGATAGATAGATAGATAGATAGATAGATAGATAGATAGATAGATAGAAAGAAATAAGGGTCTCTAGTTGGCAGTGATATGCACCCTGTCCACATAGGGACCCTTCATTCTAGCCAGGGTAAGGGAGTTACACACCCAAGATAACCCCTGCTCACCCCCTTCGTAACTTGACTTGAGCAGTCAGGCTGATCTCAGAGGCAATGTGTAAAGCATTTGTACAAGTAACACAGTGAAAACACTACAAATGGACACCAAACCTGTTCTGAAAAATTCACACTCTTTAGCTAAACCAAAACAACAAATAGCAAACATACAGAACTCAAGACATCACTTTTTAACGTTTTAAGCAATTCTGTCCATAGCTTTCTATGAATGCGATGATTTTAGCACAAAGTATCTTTGATGCCTCAAAATCCAAGACAAAAACAGCCACAAAGGGGAGATGCATCCGAAAACACAGCTATGCATAGTTTTTGGAGTCCCTGGGAAATGGAGGAGTCAGTTCTGCTACACACAGCAAAAGTGTTGCACGATTCCCTACTGAGAGGAGAAGCGATGCGTCGCAATCCGAATGTGGGTCTTTTCGGCGGGTCGATGCACTGGAAACTAGGCACACCGGTCAGATGCATTTGAAATCCGGACACACTGGGGTCACTGCTCTAAGCCGTGAACAGGCGCTGCATCGATCCTTCGGCCGCAGTGTGGCGATGCAATGGATTTTCAGCCACTGGGCTGGGTCGGGCCTTTGTTGGAGGGAGGGTCTCAGACATTAGAGACACAGCTTGGCGCTCGGTCAAACTTGGAGCAATGCAAACCAGCGCAGCTTCGATTCTCCTAGCCACAGACAGGTACTGGGTCAAACCTTCGGCCACAGCGATGTGTTGGTTTTTCAACTGCAAGATGAGCTTGCAGTGGGAAAAACAAGCGCAGAAGGCCGCACAGTGGATTTTCTTCTTTCTGCAGCAAAGTCACCCCCAAGGGCCTAGAACTGGAATTGGCACCACTTAGCAGGTCAGAACACCCAGCAGAGGAGTACAGGGCTGTAGTTGAAGTCTTTGTTGGCTCTGAGACTGCTTACAAGGAGGCAAGCACACACAAGCCCTTGGAGAATCTTCTCAAGCAGGAAATGAAGAAAAGTCCAGTACTTTTCCTCTCCAAGACAGAAGCAGCAACTGCAGGCCAACCCAGCAAAGCAACACAGCGAACGGGCAGTGTTCCTCCTGACAGCTCTCCAGCTGTTCCTAGTGGCAGAGTCTCTTCTTGATCCAGAGGTGTTTTAATATTGTGGGGTTAAAGGTCCAATACTTATACCCTCTTTGACTTTTGACGTAGGCATACTACAAAGGATAGTCTTTATAGTGAACAGATCCTGACTAGCCCTTTCCTGGCTCCAGACACACTACAGGGGGTGGAGACAGCATTGCGAGAAGACAGGCACAACCCTATTCAGATGTCAGTGACAGCTTCTCCCACCACTCTAGCTCAGGAAGACCCATCAGCCAGGGATTGGGCAATCAGGATATGCAGGGCACACCTCAGCTCCCTTTATGTGACTGTGAATGCACAAGCAGCCCAACTGTCAGTCTAAAGCAGACGTGTATTCCACAAGCAGGCAGAGGCACTTTCTAAAAGTGGCATTTCGAAACACATAATTTAAAAAGCACCTTCACTGAAAGATATGTTTTTAAATCCTGAGTTAAGGGTACCCAAACTCCAAATCTCTATCTCTTCCCAATTGAAAGTTACACTTATAGGATGTTACAAGGAAGCTCATACCGTGCACTTTACTATGGACTTGCTAGTAAATCAAACATGCCAATCATGGATAGTCAAAAATAAACACAATTTACACAGGGAGCTCTTGTACGTTAGCACTAATCAGCAGTGGTAAAATATTCATAGTTTAAAAACCAGCAAAAACGAAGTCCAGCGTCCAATCAGAAATACAAGAGGTAAAAGCAAAAAGACAGGAAACCATGTCAAGGATGCCAGGTCTAACAGATAGATAGATAGATAGATAGATAGATAGATAGATAGATAGATAGATAGATAGATAGATAGATAGATAGATAGATAGAACAATTAGTAGTATAATAGTTAAATGTCTATATAGCACAACATATAAAAGCACTAAAAGCAAATTAGACATCCACACAAGCAGAGCAAACAGTTTAAACTGGTTTGTAACTATAGCTGTATTCCCCAATTAAAACGTAAACCAGCATGACATACAGAAGTGCAGTTACAAAAGCACTTCATTGTGCTACTAAAAAGATGATAACTTTATAAAGAGCTGTTTCAAGATAACTGTGAAATAGCAGCAGCCACTCCAAAGGGAATTTCAAACAGTGGTAGCAGGAGAGAAGAACTGGTAAAGCTTGAATGAGCCCTGAGCTTAGATCAAAAACAGGAACAGCTGGTGCAAAGCATCCTGCTATCATATCAAGCTCTAAACACAAAGTCAACACTAATAGGGAACACACAAAAACACTAGCACTGAAAAACTACTTTGTGAGTAGATGTGCTCCTTGCAAAAGAGCAAAATGCAGTCACTCAAAGTGAAGTTAGCTAGTGGCTGAAGTAGGCAGTGTAGACAGTGTTTACCACTCATGGGAGACAATGCATGCCATTACAACATGGTTGTTACAAGAACTGTGTTGTTACATTGCATACCATTACAACGCAAGAAGAAACAACAACTTGCGTTGTAGGGGGCCGAAGGTGTTGGATTTAAAATACAACACATTCCCTACTGTTGCACAGACTGGAGTTGGAATAGTAAATTATACTATTCCAACATCCAGCGCCCCCTACAGCAAGTCATTGTTACGACTTAAGTTGTAAAGATATGCCATGCAACTACTCGGTCATTGTAACGACCGCGTTGTAACGGCATGCATTGTAAACGCATGTGGACTAACGTGCTTTATTCCATAGGCAGAGCCATTGTTCTATGCTGTATGTTGAGTGGGCGGAAGCAAAATGTGAATAACGGATCAACGGATGAAGAAAGCTGACTGAAAGCCCCTTGAAGTAAATATATTATACATGTCAATTTAGTAAAATCTAACGCCAGACCTAAAAAAGACTAGATATGATAGTGTTGACTGGTGATGGTTAGCAAAAATAGGTGCATTCTTAATGCTGTGCTGATGTAACACATATGGGCAGCTCACACGATACTCATAGTGCTAATATTTATGAAGCGAATACGACAGATATTACTAGGTTAGTTACAGTATTATGTTTTGCTGCATTGATTTGTATCTGGCATAGAACATCTGCAGAACCGCATGCCACTGAAAATTCCTGTTGTGGAAGGCCTCTAAAGTAAAATGGTTCCAAGCAGTTCTGGACAGTATGATGTCTTAAAAGAAATTGCCTACAATCGGTTGAAAGTTTTCAGAGTTGGAGATTGTTATGTCTAAACAGAGTCAACTGTCATTCTAATTAGAGTACATAAACTGATGGTCCCATTCTCTAGCCTCCTAAAAGATAAAGTCACCACTGTTGGGTGAAGTGATATGTCTTTTGGAACTTTAAATAAAATGTCATATATGAGGAGTGCTAGACTGTATTATTTTGCTTTGGCCTGAAATATTATGTCTTGTTAACCATATTCCTTTACAGGCAGGTGAGTTTTTTGCAACAATTAACACTCCAAGCTTTGATGAGGCCTTTGTGAAATGTAAGTTATGACTGCGTAATTCACGTAATGTTGGGAATTATAAATGTATGCTTGTCACACACAATTCCAGAAATGAAGCCATTGGCGCACATCCTGTAATTCCATGTCATTCACAGTAAAAATTGACCACGATTGGGCAACTCGCTGTTAACATTTACGCAGATGCGTAGAAACAACAGAGCGTGAGCAGCTGCTGTTGGTGGTGCTTTTTTAGGACTTTTTTTAGCACAAGATGCGTCTTGCACCACAACTAAAATATAGCACAAAATAACAGATCTGCATTTTGCGTAATTGCATGCAATTTTGCTTTATTTTGTTTGCGTAACTATGCGAATTTCGAACATCCCTAGTTTTGATACCTTGTATTAGACTTAGGGCCTGATTTATATCTTTAGCGGACGGGTTACTCCATCACAGTGGTGATGGATACCGCGAATGCTGAAATATAAATCCCATAATGGAATTTATATTTCAGGGGATGGAATATCCATCACTGTTGTGACGGAGTAACCCGTCCATCAAGATCTATATCAGGCCCTTAGTCAAGATAAAATGTCGAATTGGTAACTTTCCTTTTAGTGATTGCACATCTCTCTGCTTTAAAAATAGCTTACGAGGATTCAGAAACGTGAAGTATAGACTGCATTTTTCACACGTAGAAAAACACACACTTGCGTTCACGCCATAAGTGTGGATGCACGAATTATCTTGCGTACCAGGCATTCATTCTTGAGAAAGGCATGCATGTCGAAAAAAAACGGCTAAATCCTACTCACACCCCTATCAATAACACAGTGTTCAGAGACAGTTCACTAACACTGAAAAGGAGGACACTGGGATTTCATGGTAAATTAAACCCAAAAGGACTTTGCATTCATAAGTGGAGACTGATTGTGCCTCATTAACAGATGCCAGGAGACAGTATATTTTAATGACTACACCAGCACAAATATGTGGGTTAATAAAACCTGCATAGTGCAATAGTGAGAAAGATCTAGAAACAGATAACTACTACATTATGCATGCCTGCAGAGTCAATGCTGCAAGCACTAACAAAGCCAATAGGTCTGGCGCTAGCTGCCAACCTTTTGACTTTGGCAATTTTTCTTTTGTCCTGAAGTGGCTTTTGCAAAAAGTTATTGTTGGGGAAGCTGCATGGCCCTAATCAATCTTTTAAAAAAGCACACTTCACCATAGTAATCTGTGCTGCTGAAGGGGACTACTTTGTGTCTGGGTGTGCTCCTTGTGAAAGGGCAGTATGCCGTAACTTACAGTGAAGTCAGCAAAAGGTGGAAGTGGACTGACGCATTGTCCCACAATGTGAGCTGTAGTTTGTTGAAGAAACAAGTAAATTACACAACAATAAACTAATGGATGAAGTCTGGCTGAAAACCTCTGAAAGCAATTGCTATACACGTAGGTATAGTAAAATCAAAATATCTTGGCTAAAACCAGACCTAAACAAGCATTTGCAAAGCAAATAGATCTGGGGTTGGCCATCAGCCTTCTGGCAAGGTCGAGTTTGGTTTCAAAAGAAGTGTAATTTAAAACCCTATTTAAGGGTAAAGTTGGATTTTAAGTCACAATTCTGAAAATGCCGCTTTTATAAATTTATATTCCCAACAAAATTAGCCAGTACTGAAAATATTCTTAAAACCACACTTTGTTCTCTGAAGACCCTATTTAATATCAGTGTCCAGTCATTTACAATTTTTAGTCTTTTTTTGGATATTATTTGAAAAACAGTCAAATACAGAGACATAATGAGGAGAAACATCAATTTACATTTTTATACACCACTCACTACATCTGGTACCTCTTCAACATCCATATGCACACACTCAATACAAGGAACATAATATATTATCTTCTTTCACCCAGTTGTACAAGATCCTTATGACTGAGCTACCCAACCTTGTAAAGGTGATAATCCTAGTGGACAAGTGACTTATTTCCCCAGTCTTTTTATATTTTAACCCCGCCAACAGTATCTATTTTGGTGCTTGCACAGTTGCGTTGTGATCGTCAACGCGTTTTGAACCTGTGTTATATTTCTTGGGTTCTCTTCAGGACTCAGAACTGATATGTACTCTCCAATCCATCCATTATAAACCTGAAAGTTGGCATTTTCTTGTCATAATCAACAGGTGCCCGCAGCCTGTATCCTAGGTCACATGATTAGGTCTAGCTGCCAGTTGGTCTTTGTCTATTACTCCCAGACAGTGAGACAGAAGGTGAATAGTTGTTGGCATGATGGGCTATCTCTGACTTGATAAGGGTGGAGCTGCCACCTCCCACACTTGCACATCACAAAGACTCTGCCTCAGCACACTCACAAAGGGTTTAACACTAGTCTTTTGTGTCCCCGGTCAGGTTAGAGCCAGGGCAAGGAGGAAGGACATTCCAGACACCTCTGTAAGGGAAGCACTCCATAAGCTGTTCCTTCTTCGAAGTGGGCACCAGGTATAAATATTGGACCCTCAGACCCACCTCTTCAGTGCCAGTCTGGACCTGTGGACACAACCAGATAACCACAGTTGACAAATTATGCTTTTAAGCTCCATTTTTAGCTAAATCTTTAATACAGCATATTTCCTGTTCTACAACTTGGATTTTTGTTGTTTTGGTATTATTAAATATTACTCTATTTTCTAATATGGTGTGGGATTTTTCTTGTGTTGTGTTTCACAATAATATTATGATTGTACTGCATAAATAACATACATATTGCCTCTTATTGGATTTTTCCCATTTTAGTCTTTATTTATTTACTACATTTTGCTCTATTGTTCTAAATTGGAGTGGGATTTTTCTTGTGTTGTGTTTCACTTTATTACTGTTTGAAGTGCAGCTTAAATACTTGACACATTGCCTCTAAGATAGGCCTGAGTGCTCTGTGCCAAGGTACCAGAGGGTTAAACACAGGTTAATTTGGGGTTTGCTTGAGTTTCATACTGACAGGAATTGTGGTTGCTGCTTAAGTATGGTTTCACTCCCCTCAACTAGTAACCCCATTTCCTACAATGATCTTGAAGATAAGCAGAATATTGATGATGAATTGATGCAAAGTACATGTTAAAGACTCATTTGAATTGGTAGCTTCCTGGAGACTGAAGATCAATAAGTTATTAGTCAATTTACTGGCCCTGATGAAGCGACCGCATTGTCTCGCAGTGCGTGTTGACCGCCTTCGCTTCTCTTATGGATATGATCAACTCATATTAAGATATGTCCTGGAATAAATGAGATTGAGAATCATTAATCAGCAAGCAGTCCTGTGTCATGTTAATTACTGAAAACTACTTTCAACAGATATCACCATCTCATTCACAGACCTAGGGCATAGTCTGTCTTCAGTTTTGCATTGTCACCTGATATGCTGTGAAATAGCAGCATACTACTATAAAGAACAAGGGAACCCGCTAGGTAGGCAAGGACCTGGGGTATCAATTTTACGAAAAACAATGGTCCTTGACACAGGGATAGAAGGGTATAATAATTATAGGCCACAATGTGCACTATAATGGCAAAAAAAGTCCAGCCGGACTTGCAAAATTTATTCAATAATTCATATAACCAGTTGAAAAGAAGCAATAAAACAGTGGGACACAGTCCTGTATCCACAAAGCTTACACAGACTCAGGGACAGTACAAACATATACAAATACATCAGGCATGTAAACGAAAAATGGAGCAAGAAGGGGACTCTGTGATATACTTGCTTCACATATGTGGGGAACCAATTCCAGTGGTGTTCGGGCGGACGTGGTCGCGGTGAATTAACCGTGGATCCACGGCGCGATTGTGCACCGGGACGCCTTCTTGCCGTTCTACTACGAACGCAGGTACCGACTCAGCCTATTCTTTGCTGAAGTTGCAGGCCATCACCTGATTGGATTCCCGCTCACTACCTCAGCGCTATCCCTCAACTAATCTAGAAGTGCCCATGCATTACCACCTTCTAATATTACCACGCTGGTC
The DNA here is from genome assembly GCF_964263255.1 of Lissotriton vulgaris. Taxonomy (NCBI): domain Eukaryota; kingdom Metazoa; phylum Chordata; class Amphibia; order Caudata; family Salamandridae; genus Lissotriton; species Lissotriton vulgaris. The sequence continues at coordinate 1,407,269,978 of NC_141685.1, read as the reverse complement.
CACGCTGCAGACCACAGGACGCTCAGCAATCCTTGACCGGCATACAGTTGCCCGATCCCTACGAAGCCTTCTTCGAGATATTCAGGTTATAGCTACCCCTTGTTCCACGCTCAGCCAATTATTGTTGACGCAGTTACAAGCGCCCTGACGCACCTCTGTTAATTCACCGCGACCACGTCCGCCCGAACACCACTGGAATTCCATGTCCCACTCTCCAAATTGATGCTTTTTTCAGGCAAACAATGGTAGTCCTGATGATGATCCGTTATCCATGAAAGGATCGAAACGCCGTCGACATGATATGCGGGCTTAACACTAGTTCACTATTATGTGCATAATATGTTTTGTTCCCCACATATGTGAAGCAAGTATATCACAGAGTCCCCTTCTTGCTCCATTTTTCGTTTACATGCCTGATGTATTTGTATATGTTTGTACTGTCCCTGAGTCTGTGTAAGCTTTGTGGATACAGGACTGTGTCCCACTGTTTTATTGCTTCTTTTCAACTGGTTATATGAATTATTGAATAAATTTTGCAAGTCCGGCTGGACTTTTTTTGCCATTATAGTGCACATTGTGGCCTATAATTATTATACCCTTCTATCCCTGTGTCAAGGACCATTGTTTTTCGTAAAAGTGAAATAGCAGCAGTCAGGAAAGCAAAACACTCCAAAAGGAATTTACAACAGCATTGCAGAAGATGGGATCTGAAAAAGATGGAATGTGCACCGGAAGCGTCCTGGTATAATATCAGGCTCGAAACACAAAGGCAACACTAAAGTAATTATAAAGTAAAAACACCGACACTGAAGCAAACTTGCTTGTGTGTGGATGTGCTCCGTGTAGAAGAACAAAATGCAGTCACTGAAAGTGAAGTTAACCAGTAGCTTAAGTAGGCTGGCCCACCTCACATGATATAGGCTGTAGTGGGCGGAAGCAAAATGTGAAGATCTAACAGTACAACCTATGAAGAGAGGTGGCTGAAAGCTCCCATATGTAAGTATATTATACATAAGTTAGTAAAGTCAAAGGGGCTTGCCTAACACCAGACCTAAAATAACAGATAAATGTTTCTGATTTAAAATATGTTTTCAGTGTTCCCCAATTATTTTTTTGCATGCTATAGTGGTTGCATAAAAGGAAAAAAATATCATGGGAAATAATGGGCTAAACCCCTTTCCACATTTACTTTTTACAGTAGGCTTCTGTATTTATTTGTTTTCTAAGTATTTTGGCAGCATTCCCCTAGCTAATAAGGAAGCAGAGTGCTTCACAGAAAACAAAGTAGTCTATTACTATACAAATAATAGGCTGTAGTAGGGAATCGATTGTAAAGAAAGGGATCATTAACCAGGAAGGTAAACTCATAAGAAGTGTGTTTTCAGATCCTTCCGGAACGTAAGAAGATTTGGATTTAGCCTAATTTAGTCTAATATACAGTTCCACAATCTAGGTGTTAGACAAGAGGAGGCCTCCTAAGATTGTTTGACTTTTCTGGTTGTAAGAATTTCGGTTGCTGCTCCTGGTATTTCATTGTTCGCCTGTGAATTGGAGTTTGTTCTGTAATGTAGCATGCATATTATCTTGAATTCAACTTTTTCCTGAAGTGGGAGCCAATGACAAAGTCTTTATTCTGGAGAGAGGTCATCAGAGTTCTTTGCTCCTATTTCATGTCGGATAGCTCAGAGGTGCCGTACATTTCGACAGGCCTGGCAGTATAACATGACGTCCACCAAGATGAGCGAGAACAAGTGCATGTACTGCAGTTCTAAAGTCTGTGTGAGGGATGGAGGGTTACAACTACCTGAGCAAATGGAGTTGGTAGGATACAGATTTTATAAGCTTGTCATTATAGTCATTTGAGGTGATGTTTTGGTCAATGATGGAGTTGAGCGACCTCACACGTGGGACTAGAGAGATGCTTAGAGTTTGTACAGCAGCTAGACAACTCTGTCTTCATAGGGTTCAGAGTCAGAGAGGGTGTGAGATATTCAGTTGGCTCGACTATCTAGGAAGGACTTGAGAAGTTCACCACTGGACAGATCAGGCACTCTGAGCTAAAGCTGAACGTCAAAAGCATGTTAATGCATGGAGTTGGAATTATCATGGAGAACTGTGACCAGGGGTTTCAATATATAAATTAATTTTGAGGAGAAGAATAATTTAAACCAGCTCAGATGTAATCCCTCTTTACTGATGCTGGATTTTAAGATCTGAAGAAGTATTAACAGAAAGAATTGTAAGTGTGAATAGTTAGGGGCAATTCGCCTGTATTTGTAATCATGTCCAGGCTTAGTAACTTGTCGTAAGAGCAATGAACTGAATCCAGTTTAACTTAAGTACTATGAAACTCCCCCTGGCTACTAGGGTGCTTTTCAAGAACTGTAGCTGTGCAGAAAACTAGGAATCATGAACCCAAACAACTAAATATACAGAGGCACTATAGCACACACAGGGGGATATTGCCAGCAGAGTAGCTGGTGCATGGTCAACAACCACTGAGACTTAACAAAACAGGAGGGCCCCTCTTCTAGAGTAAATAGAGTGTCCCCCTCACACTGAGATGGACTATTAGGACAAAAGTGACAGATGGGTTATGCCCGCCCCCACCTCCAGGACCAAGTCTCTCCTGCATCGCAGGAGCTGTGGGAGGCTGTGTTACACCCCAGGGTCACCACAATGTATTTCTGGTCTACGCCATGTTGCATTACATGGTACATAGTTGGTAGACTACATGAGCTAATAACCCCTCCTCAGACTTGACAGATGGTGATGGCATGCTCTGCCATCTCTTCCTGCCACTCATAGCCTTTAACTATGAAGAATATGATGCCGTAATGAACAGCTGCCTCTATCTGTTGGTACCTGCTAAAGCCACGATTCTCAGTGCACTCACAATGCAAAACGGTCCACTGTGCCCTTAAAGGGTAGCCATTTCTATGTTGGAAGCCCTGGTGGTAAAATGGTCTTTATACAACACTATAACGCTCTAAAGTCCTGTCCTTGCCACCTTTTAAGTGACACTTCAGTCCTGAACTGATTGATTTCACTATTACAGGGCTGTGAATGTGAACTTTAAATGTGAAGTTGACAAATATACAGTTAAAAGAATAAAGGAATAGTCCTGCCTGGTCTGTCTCTAAACATTAACCAACTATGTGTACAAAGTTGTAAAGGGATCTGCAGTTTGTTTAGGTGTCTTTAAACAGTTCTTGTATGAAGATTTCTTGTCAGTTGCTTAAAACAGTGATGTGCGGGCATGTGCTGATAGAAAGGGAAACAAGCATTTGCAATGCAATAGGTCTCGCATTAGGAAAGTTTGAGCTATTGGTCTTGTAAATGACCATTTTTTTATTTATGTGTTGGTTTTGAAAATAGCTAAATTAATAGCTTTGTCATTTACAATGCCAATAGTTATAACTTTCGCAAATGTGACACCTATAGCATTTGTAATGCAACAGGTTTTGTATTTACGTGACTTAGATGTATTGATATTACAAATAACAATGGTATTGTTCACAAAAGATGTTCGACATCAGAATATTAAAGCAGCCTGCACTTAAGACCTAATAAAATGGCAGCATCCGCATAAACAACAGTGTCTACTCTTCTCTTACTTTTTTGCAACTGCCAGCACCTCATGCTAATAAGCAGTGACCGCACGACCCTCAGAGCATATTTACAAACTGGAGGCACTTCACCCAACACCTTCCATATTGCACCTCACTGTGCAGCACTCTAGCAATTACTTAAAGGTGCCTCAGAAGCAGATGTGAATAGGACTGCTCTGTGGCTTTGTCAATGGTGAGAAGCTCAATAATTCTACAATAGATATATGTATGACCACAATGTGTTTTTTGATCTCACCTGTACACCTTCTCCAGTCAGTATTGTGGCCGTCTAAAAGCTGCTTCAGAGTTCTCTTGGAACGCCATGATAGGTATGAGTAAGGCATTAAGTACTGGGTTTTACTTTGCATTTTGGTCCCTGTAGTTTTGCATTCCCTTTTAAAATGTAGATATCACAATGCGAAGTTTGAACAAGAACTGGATAAGCTAGTCAAGCTTGACATATGGTAACTCGAGGGTGTCCCAACCAGTGCATGAAATGGAAAAACAGAAGTGCAGGTACTCTATACCGAGTACCTGCTTGTTTCTGAGAAGTGCCGGTAATCTCCAATCAAAAGTATAGCATTTCTCGTTGGAAGTACAGGTACTCTCCCTCTCAAAATATAAAAGTGCAGGTACTCCGTACCGGACAGTACCGGTCAACTTAAAGCATTGGTCTCAACTTTTGTCATATTGCTTCTCCTCATGAATATAATGACAACTTTAGTTCTCCGATTGCCACCAGTTCCCCTACTCAGAGTGCTATCGATCCCTTTAGACACATATTGTTGCCCCTTCATATAAAGTGCCAAGTCCAGTTCCCCTACTCAGAGTGCTATTGATCCCTTTAGACACGTATTGTTGCCCCTTCATGTCAAGTGTCAAGTCCACATACAAGCTTACAGTATACGTCCCCATTTTTCCCAGTTGTGATCAGCCCCACGTGGACTGGGACAGAGTCCTCTTCCACCCAGTAGCACCACTTCAACCCATGACTGGAATGTGCTAGACATTCTCACCAGCTGGAACAGGTTGGTGCCTCCTCTCTCTTGCAGAAGTTTCTTGCCCTTCTTGTGTTTACTCCGTACAGGGACATCCGCTTCTTCCACCTCTTGCTCAGCTTGCCCCGGCGGCAGGTCCCCAGAACAGAGTGGCTCCTAAACCCGCACTTCACCCTTCAGCCGCCTCAGGGCCCGGCGAGACATGTTACCCTATTCCTTCGAACCCGTGCCTGTTAGGTACCGCAACTAAATGCGCACATCCATGGTCAGGCAGCGCCAGCGACATAGCATACTTCATACTTCATGCGCGCGCCGCACTACACGGAAGTGTGAAGAATGGAGCGTGTGCACGCGTCCTAGCACGCATTCACTATCGCTTGGACGTAGACGCACAAAACCGGCAGGGAAAGTTAAGCAGTCACATGAAAGGTTAGTGATAACGAACAGTGCTCGTCATTTCAATTGTGTGTCGCTACCTGCGACATGAGGAATTCCAGTTTCTGCATATTGTGTGTGTGTGTGTGTGTGTGGGTGTGTGCGCGCGCGCGCGCATGGCGGGGAGGGGGGGTTCTCTATGTGTGTGTGCGTGCGTGCATGCGCGGCGGCGGGCGGCAGGTGGGGGGTTCTGTGTGTGTGTGTGTGTGTGTGTGTGTGTGTGTGTGTGTGTGTGTGTATGTATGCGCGGCGGCGGGGGAGGGGGGTTCTGTATGTGTGTGCGTGCCTGTGTGTCTGCTTACAAGGAGCCATGGGAGACAGGAAGCGCGCACGACCTGATCCGTTTACGCGCGCGTGCACATCTCTTGTCGCCTGTCTCCCTTGGCTCCTGTAAGCAGAAATTATTGCAATAGAGTCTTGCAGCGACAATCGCTTTGCGATCGGTTCGCAGTGCGAGACCTAAAAAGAAAATGTAAAAATGGCTATTGTTGGTCACTGTTAGCAATGCCGGGCTGAGTAAAGAGGACTGTCTTTCTCTACACTGGATGGCCTCTTTAAATTTGGACACAATCTAACCACTGTCAATCACTCGGGGTAGCATTCCGACCCAATTCGACCTCGAGCGATTGACTGTGGTTAGACTTTTTGCAAGCATTTGTCCCATCACCTTTTGTGTGATTGAGGTTACAACACATGTGGCAAAAGGTATGTCCAGAAGTTGGTCCCTGGCCTTCTGTACCATGGGGCCCAATCTATACCTCGAATAACAAGGCAGAAAAACTTTGCGGGGTAGCTTGTGTTCCCTTCTGAAAGAGGTCTTGTCTGGCAGTTCTGGGTGGACTGCTACCATGAGGAGCAGGGTCAGCAGCCACAGCCGATTCATTGGAGCTGAGAAGCCACGCCCTCCCACATTTTGCCCCTCACGAACAGTGTCTGTAGGCTGAAAAAGGTCAGCCTGACAGACACTGTTCATTTTCAGGTCAGGCTGCGAGGAGTCAGACATGTGCTAAATGTGCAGGCTCCTGGCTGCCTGAGCAGAACTTTGCTGGGCTGAGGAAGTCACAGCTCCTTTGGGCATCACCTTCACAGCTCAGCAAAGTCACTGAGGCCCTCCCCTCAGTGACAAGGGGTAGCGTCACTGATTGCCTCGCACCTGAGCGCTTCAGTTTTATGCGCCCAGGGTCAATGTCAATCAGATACACTTCATCACAGAGTGGGTGGGGTCAGCAGTCTCACTGACCCCATCCCACTCTCTGATGACATTAGGATTGCTGCCTTCCCAGCCAAGGAGGGAAGACAGCAGTCCCAAGCCTCGTGGGACCTCCGAGGCAGAGCTGCTGGTAAGCGTGTGTTTTTTTTTGTTTAATTAAGGGTTGGTGCGTGCATGTATGACTGTTTGGTAATGAGTGTTGTGAATGGATGTGTCTGTGTGTGTGTGTGAATGCATGGCTGTGAGTGCATGTGTGTCCCTCCTAAACTTACCGTTGCCACTGAGGGTCAGTACTGAATTTCATAAGTCAGGCCTTTGCCTCAAGTGGCGCAGCAGGCAGAAAATGCCAGATGTCAGACTACTTGAAAGCATTTCTCCATTCACTTTATGGTGTGATTAATTAAAACAAGGTATTGCACACTTGCGAATGATAAAACAAACTGTGCATTATCTACTTCATGTACATAGAAGCATTTTTCATAGTCAATATGACATCCGTTGGATCTAGCAAAATGTAATGACGTTCGTCAGATTCCACAACAATGGCATGTGTATTCAATGTCATCAGCGATGGTACACAAAAATGACTGCAGATGTAGTATACTAAAAAGCAGATTTACATGCAAACAGTAAGTATGCATCTAATGAAAGCTCATTTTATAGGATAGCCTCTAAACATGCCCGCACGTATTCCCTCCCCCAAAATCTCAATAAAAATGAATGATTGCGTAATTTAGACGCGACGAATGTGGTCAGTCTGGGCCTGGGTACTGGCACACACTGCACTAAGCAATAAACCGTTTTCGGGGGCGGGGGGGGTGGTTTATAAGTGCGAGCATGCGCGCACGAGATTTCAGTATCCACATCACGGAGGCAACATGTGAAGAATGGGATGAAATGTCATAAAACATTCTTATTAACTATTGTGCTGATAGAGCTGGGCGCAGCACAGCGTGGCAGTGCTGCTATGAATACAGAGAATCGGGCATTGGTGATAAAAACTCCCTGCTTCTCTCACCCACCCCTTCCCCCAACCTCCTCCTACAGAAAAATACAGCACCGGTAGGTGGTGCAGTTGTAAGACTTGAAATTAGCGGGAAATTAGCAGTTTTGTATTCATGTTGACCGTATATGTACTGCATCACGCACGCTGAGGTGTCGCGATACCTGAACAATGGGAGTCTTTATCGAACTCCAGGTGCTTTTTTTCTTTAAACTTCAGAAAGGTAAAGAGCGGATTCAACCCAAAGGACCAGGGGCGTAGCTAGAGCTTGTGGCGCCCGGGGCTATCCCTCAGATTGCCGCCCCTTGGGGGGGGGTGAGGAGGGGTGCTGGGGAAAAAGGTCGGCGAGCACTTGAAAGGTGGGTGTAATTTCTGGTATTCATATGACTTTCCTTCATCTTTATTGAGTGATTTTAATGTTTGCCCGTGAGAAAGTGTGACTCCTAGACGTTGAAATGTCACTCATAATCACAATGAAATTCCGAAAGTGCCACATATAGCAATCTGAAACCTTGGCAGCTATGGCGTGGGCCACAGACTCAGCCACCCACCCCTCTGAACCTGCTGCTGCACTCCTTTTACCTCACTCGATCCAGGCAGGGTCTCTATGGCAGGCAGGGGTGGTTCGGTTCGAGCTTTGATACCCTAATAACTTCTGCTGTACTGAGTTTGCAGTGCAGCAGCCAGACACTCAGTCCAGAGAGCCAGCAAAACAACGCCAAAAGCTGCAAGCACCAGGCCAGAATTGACTCCTCACGAGAGCGTAGCGGTGAAGCGTATAACGCGTCACTGCTACGTTCCAATCACGAGGGCTGGCCAAAATGTCACTACAGGGCCGTCATAGCTGCCAAGGTTTCAGATTGCTATGTGTGACATTTTTTTACATTTCAGTGCAATTATGAGTGGCATTTCAATAATTTATGAGTGACAATTTCTCGCAAGCAAAACCAAGCAATGAAGTCCATGGGAACGTGTAAATATTACAAATTATACTCTTTTGAGCGGTGAGAAACTCTAAAAAGATCTTGAAACTGCGGCAGAGCACCTGAAATTAAAGTTTCCTATTGATCACCAAATGTCTGCTTTTTATACCTAGGTGTTTTTTGTATTCTGGGGTTTGTATGCCCATGCATTTTCATAGGAAAGGAGAAAACTATTAATTTCAGATTCCAACGTATTTAGGATTAAAAAAAATCAGGATTCACTGTGTTACAATTTGCATGAAGCACACAACAGGAAGCAGCTACGGATAGGTCACATTATAGTACTTGGTGTCATGTGACACAGAGAGCCAGCTGCCCTTTGACACAAATGTCACCTGATAAGTAATGTAAACCCTTCTCCCCACCATAATAACAAAAAGATACAACCAGGCGTGGACTGGCCCAAAAGCAGCAGCAGATACTGCTCAGTGTGCACATTTACCCTCCTGCCAAAAACAAGGATTGCTGCCTTCACTACTGCTCTCTATTCTGCCGCAGATGACATGTAGTTCCTACTCTACCAGCCACTTACTTTCAGGATTACCATCAGGCTCTGTTGGTATTTTATTGTCCTGGCTGTTACAAAAATTCCGAGAAGCCCTGAAAGTCGATATTTTTCCCCTCATAAGCACATATTTTAAACAGTAAAACCAAAAACACTTTGCAGTGTTCTGGAGCTGCGAAGTTAATAACTGTCTCATAAATAAAGTAAAGACAGAAAGTAAAGCCCCTATATGCACTTTACAAAGACATTTTTTTTATAACTCGTTCATGTTTGAGCCTTAAATCGACATGGTCTGTGGTGCAGAGCAGAGTGCAGTAGCGCAATGCTGTCTTTTAAAGACACCTCGGGCACCTGGTCACGGCGTGACCGGACAGGTGTGCCCCAGCAGAGCGGGCCGGCAGACAATGAAGTAACAGACCCTGCTTTAGCTAGCCTTTGCCTAGTGGCCCCCTCTGGGCACTCCCTGGCAATCAATCCGATGCAGAGGAAATATGTACTGCAGGCCACTCTGTCCCACATGGGACCCGGCCAAAATAGGATGTGAGGCCCCAACAACATGGATCTTCTTCGTCAGCTGCTGAAGTAATTAAAATTAAATAGTCAACAGTCTGCTGACTATCGGACTCGACAGCCGAGCATTGAAGCCTCAGGCTGAGGCGCAAAACATACAAAGGTCACAACCAAGGTGCACTATGTCAATCTTTATTTAAATAGTGTCTCGATACTAAATCAGTCCCCCGAGAGCTGCGATCGTCCCGGTCGGCGCGCAGCCACCATCATGGTACAGTAGATGTCGCAGCTGAAAATGAAGTACTCGCACTAAGTCTAAAGCTGTAAACGCAGGGCAGGCAGGCGAAGATAACCCACATGATAAATAATACAAAAATGAAACCACATTTGACATTTTAGAAGAGTGAGGAAATCTCACTCTACTTACTTTGAGAGGTGAGCTTCAGCTGCTGCAAACTGGTACGGGCCCGGCCTCCTCGTGAACACAACCACTCGAGCTGCATGAAAATTCAACAGCTGAGTGTGTTCTGGGATCTAGAAATCACGGCTCCGTTCCTGTGCTTGGGGTTAGTGGGGCAAGTTTGCTGCTGCTAGTGCCGGCCGCTTTTGCAAAAATCGGGCAAGACCGCGGCTCCTGTCTTCAGTTAAGTGTGAGTCTCACGCTATTTACACTTTTGAAGCACCCTGTGCCCCCGGGCCCCGGCCAGGAGGTATATGCTGATTGTTAGTGAGAGAGCGCAATTTGAATGAAAAGTATGTCTGTACCATATTTACAAGCCTGTAGCGTAAAGTTAGCACATGTAACTTAATAAGTAAGAATATGTATCTGTATTTACTCTAGAGTGTGCATTAGAATTAGAAAGGCCCGTATATAGGTTGGGCTAATATAGAAATGTGTGAAAATGCTTAAGAACAGTAGAACGTGCTAAACAGAATTCATGTATGCAATTATTAAACGGAGAAAGAGATGAAATGCAAATTGAAGAAACGTGCAGACCACATAGCACTGTGTAAGAACGAGAGTATAACATTGCATCTTTCATGTAACGTGGATTCGATTATAATCAATGATTTGCTTATTCTATATATATATATATATGTGTGTTAAAAGTCATACCGTATAGAAGAGTTTTGTAGAATTATAGAGTGGTGTGTTCATATGTTATTTTAACCTAACGAAATAAGGGGTCGCAAGAGTACAGTCCACTGCATATAATTTAGTGGGCTCACAGAGATAGGGGGATAGCTTTGATCTGCACGTGCGAGCCAAGAGTCAAAAGTCTCGTTAAATTAAATTGCCAATGCTGGTCGAAGTTTTACGGCCTAGTGAGATAAGGGACGCTTGGAATTTGGGGCCCTGTTTCGAAGTGTCTGTTTCCAGGTGCGAGGGGGGTACCAATCACAATTGTAATGAATAGAGCTCTGTTTGAGGAGATAGGTGTAATAAAGTGGGATTTCCACAGGATGTGTTCATCAAGTAATATTTATTCAGCCCCAACCAACAGTCAGCTGGCAACAGACACATATGGAATTTACAAGGCTAGGAACATTGGTGTAACATGGTTCCAAGCTCTAGGTTCCAACATGGAACCAGCACACCCAGGAAGACAGGTCATTACACTTCTCCCTCTTAACCACCAAACAGGTTTACATGTCCAGCAACGCAATAGGCAACAAAAAGGAAAGGAAAAACAATGAAGAATTAACCTAGACATAATCACGCAAGTGAACAGGAGGCCTGCGTACTCTCACACTCTTATGAGAATATTTAGAGCTCAGGTCAGGAGCAATAACAAAGTCATCACATTTCTCTTTTCCCCCAAAGTGAGAAACACGACTATTGTTCCAGATACGACCATCCTCCGTCTTTACAGCATTTTTGAAAATTTTCACAATGGTTCTGGGAACAGAGAACTTCGACCAGTTTTGACAGCCCACAGGAGCCCTAATCTTTACTACCTCCCCCACCATGAACTTGGAATCTTTTGCAGAATTTCTCCTGTCTACATATATTTTCCTTTTCCTTTGTAGACTCAATTCCCTTTCTCTCCAAGCACCCAGATCATTATTTTTTACCCCCTTGTCTGCAACCATCCAAGCAGGACATAAATAAGTGTTAGGAGCTCTACCCTTGAAAAGCTCAAACGGAGTTTTTCCTGTGGTAGAGTGGGGAGAGAAACGATAAGCTGAAATTCTGTTCTGTAACTCCTTTCTCCAGTCCAAATTGTTAACCCTTGCCAACTGAATGCTCTCCTTCAAAGTTTTGTTGAGTCTTTCCAAAGCACCATTTGCCTCAGGATGATACAAAGAAATCTTCTTGTGAATTATGCCACACCTACTGAAATACTCCTCAACTTTCCCTGAACAAAATTGAGGCCCGTTGTCAGAAAGAATGGAGTTCGGGAAACTCTCCCGTTTAAACACAGACTCTAAAAAAGAAATAACAGACTCACTTGTAATCTCCCTTACCAAGCTAACCTCAACCCACCTAGAATACAAATCCAATAAAACCAACATAAATGGAGTTTGATGCTCACCATGTAAAGGTCCCACAATATCAACCGCAATTTCATCCCATGGGGACCTAGGCAATCTCCTGCAAACCAATGGAGAAAATCTTGTTCTCAAAACTTTATCACTGGCCTGACAAGAAGAGCAATCCCTAACGGTACGTTCCACCAACAAATCAATACCAGGCCACCAGAAGTCCATTCGTATACGTTCTTTCGTTTTTGAGATACCCAAGTGCCCCTCATGAGACATGTCCACCAAAACACTCCTGAGATTAGCAGGCGGAACTAGCCTAGTACCTCTCATGAGTAAACCATCCACCACTGCCAACTCATCAGCAGTAATATTTATTCAGCCCCAACCAACAGTCAGCTGGCAACAGACACATATGGAATTTACAAGGCTAGGAACATTGGTGTAACATGGTTCCAAGCTCTAGGTTCCAACATGGAACCAGCACACCCAGGAAGACAGGTCATTACAATAGGCTCTGGTCTGGAGGAGTCAACCGGAATGTCATGGGGGTACCAGCACGATGGAGACGGCGCCTGGGAAGCAAGGTCAACTTAACAGAAGATTCAAAGAAGCGAAACTGTGGAAAAAACCAGAAGCAGGACCACGTGAAATGTGTACATGGTGGGCGTCTCAAAGGGGCGTTCCACCCATACTGTGATTTTGTATTAGGGACAGCACCCCGGGGAGAAGGCAGAGCAGATGGCCTGAGGACTCTTAGAGAGCGGATGGGTAGGCAGAAAGGGTACTGCTACGCGACATAGGTTTCCATCAGAGACTAAGAGAGTTTGAACTTCTTCGGAAGTCAAACGGCTGACACCTTTTTAGGTAAAGAACTTGCTGAGTAGAGATGCCATCTAGCATAGAGTAGGGACAGTTTAACCTGTTTTATTTTTTCTGTAAATGACGCATCATATCCACTTTGTGTCTATGATATTCAACTTGTTGATTTTCGAATTAGTTTTGATTGTTTTCTTCTGTAGACTGAGATTTCTTAGGGAATTCATGTTCCTTCTAGTACCTGTATACCTGTTGAACATTATATTGAGATGCTTGTATTTGCAATTGACTTTGGTTTTATAATAAACCTTTAAACTTTTCCAGTCGTAAGTGGTTCTTTAGAGTTGCGTCAGTCTATGGGGTTGATTTAACCTATGTGGGTTTGCCTTTTACTCAATGACAGTCAATAATCGATCCGAAAAGGGATTAAATGAGATAGGTATCTAGGTGATTAGATAAGAGAGCAAAATCTCATTTCCCGCAGTTGGTAGCAGAGAAAGATGGTTGGCTTCTTGAGGAAGGCAACCTAGGTTAGGTCTAGATTACCCCAAGGCCCCTAGTCATCGACGACCAGAAGAAGAGCCACCTGCCGAAGAAGGTGCTGACGGTGCGAGAGAGAAAAAGCAGCAGAGTCGGTCGAGAGTGAGTATAAGGGTCATGCGTTGCCAGATTGCGGTGTTTTGTGTTGTACCTGTGTTGTAATGTCAAGCGGAGTTGAATGTCTGTAGTGTGAGTGTGAGACGGTTGTGAGCGCGCGCAACCGGTGAAAATCTTAAGTCTATAGAGGGGCTTAAGTGGTTCGGGTGTATCGGACATCCAGAGTAATTGTCTACCATTGTGAAGGGGGTCATGAGGTACCATTGATCGCCCGTAGGACCGAGATAGGGGGAATGTCAGAGTGAGTGTATGAGTAACAGACGCTGGTCGGACGTTTACTGTGTGTAAGTAACCTATCAGTTAAGGCGAGCGTCTGAACGTAAGAGAAAGACGTCTCGCCAGTAGAGGTGACAATTACAGTTAGACTGTGGACGTACAGTCAAGAAAAGTGATCGCTTGGTCGGAAGTAGTCATTTTTCGGTGTATGAATGAGACGCATGCAAGACCGGGAGACGAGCTGAGAAAGGAGGGGAACTGCTGCAGAGGGGACGAGTGACGTCAGAGCAAGCCGCGCTGGGATTGGCTGGTCAGCGTAGAGCCGCGCTGGGATAGGCTGGTTGGTGTAGAGCCGCGCTGGGATAGGCTGGTCAGCGAGAGCCGCGCAGGGATTGGTGGTTCGCCATCGGGAAGTAAATAAGGAAGGAAATTAAGGAAATCGTAGAGTCTCGAAAATGAAGTGTTTTAAATGTCTAAAGGCGGTCTTTAAGAGAGATAGAGGGAACTAGTATGCGGGGGAAGAGGCCCCACCGGAAGGCACACCAGCTTACTACATGGCTGTGAATGTTTGGTTACACTCAATACTATGGATCTCCGAGTGGAGCAAGCTAACAGAGGGAAATGAGGAACTGACGTTCCCGAGATACGGGACGTTTAAGTTAGAAGCATTGAATCAGCTGAAAGCGGTAATGCTCGCAACGAGACCTCTACCCAGACCAACACAGTTCGAAGCCCTCAATGCATGGTTCAGGGCGGCACACGACAGGAGCCTGAATAGGCGCCAAGAAAGAGTGAGACGATCGGTAAGAGCAGTGCAGGATGCTAAATGGGATGATGAAGCTAAAAAGTGGAGGGTGCAAAGAATAGAAGCAGACAAACTGTACCCAATGCTAGAGGTTACGGGAGAAAAGAAACCTCCAGAAGAAGATGAGGAGAGCGAGACGGAGGATAGTCTGATAGATAGGCTATTATTAGACAGACCACCTCCGTACAACAGAGAAGTTGAAAGTCCCGAACTCCGACAGGGGGACGGGGCTGGGAAAAGGGAATATAGACCGCTCCCCATATCAGATTGGGAACCCAAGAAAGGCGAGGAAGTACCTCAGCCTAGTCCAGTACAGAGAGTAGTTGGAAGGTTCGTGGTACAGAAAGTACCAGAAACGGAGTGTGCAAGGTCGTATCAACTGCCGGATGCTCTACAAGTACCTGTTACCATAGGTCCTGTAGTGTCAATCTACAACCCGGAGAGAGCTCAGGAGGAGGAACAGACACGGTGGGACAGGGAAAGGGCAGAGATGGAAAGTAGGAACAATACGATTAATTCCCAAAGGCAGTTGCTAGGACCAAGGAGTCGGAGTACCCCATTGGATCCAGTAACGGATCCCTTGATAGAACAGGGGGGTCAGAGAGGACAGATGGATCTGAGGGGACCGAAACCGAAATCCTTTAAGGAGTTAAGAGAGTACTTGAAAGAATGGGATGCTGCCGTAAAGACTCAGAATAAAAGAATAGAAACAGAAGCAGAATGGAGAGATCAAGATAACAGGATCCTCTCTCACTGCGGAGCGGGCGAAAGCAGTCCGGAGTGGGAAGGAGGGAGCCAAGGGAGCAAAGGAGATACTTGCCATACCATCAGTGGCAATAGACAAATGTGTGAAGATAAGAGTACAGGATGTGGGGGGGTGCCTCGCCTCATCCTTAGTGAGGGAGAAAGAAGGACACAGGAGTACCGAAATGGTTACAGGTGCACTCACCATACCCCGGGCGAAAATGTGCAACATTGGAGTCGCGGGAGTATGGGGAGTCACGAAGGGTCTCGCCATGTGTCCGGTGATCACGGACGGGATCGCGGGAACATGGAGGGCTGTGAGGGACCTTATCATTTATTGAGCGACACCAGACAGCAAGAGAATTGCAGTGATTTAGAACAGAACGGAGGATCTTATCTTGCATCTAGAGAGACAGAGCCGAAAAGACAGAATGCAGTGATGGGGAATAGAACATTGTTCCACCATACACCTAGGGAAGATGGGAAAGCTTGGGACCTAGAGAGGTGGGAACAAAGAGAATCAAGGAGGACTCCTCATAACTCACCTGTGCCTAGACGTAGGACTCGTAGTTGGGGTGAGAGGGATGTAAACGGACCACCTAGGAGTGAGGTACTGAGAGCTGAGATAAAGGCGAAAAGGCTCGATGTAACCAGTCTAAAATCAGATCTAGATGAAATAATAGACGGCACATTGCCAATGGAACGAATCGACCTGTATGAACAAGATGAGGTACTGTTTATGGCAAAGGATGTTACTCGGAAGGCGAGGGCAGTACATGAGAGACTATCCGAGTTGGCAACCAGGTATATGATAGATTTATCAAGAACCAAAGCCTTACAGGGTAACCATAGGCTGAATTGCACGGATCAGGATCTAGATGAGCGTAGGACGATTGGGCTGAAAATACACATAAAGGAACTGATCCTGAGTATAAGAATGTGGAGGGATTTGGATAAATGGGAGGAAAGATGGTCCAAGAGGGGAACCGTCAGAAGGAGTACAATTGCGAGGTCCCCGGAGGTAGGGCTAATGCGAATGGAAGCTTTCCCTTTGCGAGAAATCGCGAATGGAAACTACGTGCATGTGCCCTGGAGTAGGGGGGATCTAGCGGCATTTACCAATTCCTTCCCTAAGCTAAGGGAAAATCCCGTAGAGTGGTACAAACAGGTAGAGAGGTTCGTGAAGATCTCTAAAGTGCTGTGGGTCGACTTGAACACCCTGTTTGACATTGTAGTACCCGGGGATTTGTGGACGGCATGTAAGCTTAGTGTCGAATGGCCCATCTGTGAACCAGAAAGGGATGCTCTGACAAATGGGCCATCAGAGAGAGTCATGGAGAAGTATGAGAGGGTAATGGCATGGTTGAAAGAGAAGGTGCCGTTGCAGGACATAGACTGGGTTAAAATAGATCGAACCACTCAAGAACCCAAAGAGACCGTTCACGAGTATTATGAGAGATTGCTGAAAGCATTTAAACAGTATAGTTGTTTGGACGTAATGGATCCTAAAGACATAGGACAGTTTGTGTCAAAGTTCGTTCTAGGGTTGAGACCAGACATAAGTTTAATGATTCAACAGCATTTGATTTGTTGGCAAAACAAACCTTTAGATGAAATCCTGAGGTATGCGAGGTATTGCAGCGATGAAATAGATTCGAAAGCAAAGAAACTTAAGGAGAAGCTGATGTTGGTACAGATGCAATCAGCCGGAAAGGGTGGACAGCGGCAACAGGGAACAGGAACCCTAGGAAAGAAACAGAATAATCAAAGCAGAGATGAGGAGGAGAAACCGAGACCTAGGGTAGATATCGCGGCACTGAAAAAGACGACTAGGTGCCACCAGTGTAACGAGGTGGGACACTGGAAACGCGAGTGTCCCTATAATGTCGAGACGGGGGAATTAGAACCGGAGGAGGATGAGGTTCAGAACAGCCTGGTGAAGGGATCAGCGGTACCGAAGGGAAAGTTTATCAAAGGGGGACTCAGACTCCTCGAGCTCAGTTCCCTCAACCGCCTCGCATTGCAAATGGAGGGAAAACCTATAGACAACTGCCACTGTTCGTAGGAGGAGAGGAATGCTACTACGTTGATCCCCTTACGGGACAATGAGTGAATAGGGAAGAAGACTGTATCCTAGGAGCAGCCCTGGAGGTAGACCAGAGGGGACCATATGTGGAGGCTGAGGTGGCTGGATGTCCTACGACCTTTTTGGTGGATACGGGGGCCACTCGATCCACCCTAAGATCGGCGGTGGTCCCAGGTCTGCCAATGTCCGGAGAGATGATCCAGGTGGTAGGAGTCGCAAATAGGAGAATGACAAATCCTCTGACAGAACCAGTGTCGGTGAAAATAGGGAAATATAGTGATGAGCACCAGTTTGTGATTTGTGATTCCAGCCCTGTGTGTCTGTTGGGAAGAGATCTGTTATGTAAACTGAATTGTACAATATATTGCACACCTCAAGGAGTAGAAGTGCAGACTAGCGATGATGATGCCGACTTTAAGGTTGTAAACTCACAGGGATGCGTGGAACTATACCCTACCTTAACGGTGGAGGAGCTTCCACGGGACTTGAGGGAGATGGTGTCAGCTGAGGTGTGGGATTTTACTGGAGAAGAAATAGGACTGATCAAAGGGGTAGAGCCGGTAAAGATCATGGTAAAACCAAATGCCGAGTATCCAAGAACACCACAATACAAGTTGACCCCGGAGACGATTGCAGGAATAAAGCCTGTGATCGAATCTATGATTAAACAGGGAATACTGAAGGAGATCGTGGGAAGTCCATGTAACTCCCCGATTATGGGTTTGCAGAAGCCTAGCGGGAAGTACAGAATAGTGCAAGACCTTCGAAAGATTAATAATATAGTTGTTTCATGTTGTCCAGTGGTACCGAATCCATCAGTGATATTGTTTCAGATACCATTCCAAGCTGAATGGTTCACGGTGATAGACCTGTGCCAGGCTTTCTTTTCAATTCCCTTAGATGAGGAAAGCCAATATCTTTTCGCTTTTAAGCTGGAAAATCGCGTTTTAACATGGTGTCGTATTCCCCAGGGGTATACAGAAAGCCCATCGATTTTTAACCAGCTGCTGAAGAAAAATCTTGAAAGTCTAGTACTGCCCATGAACTCGGTTCTGGTCCAGTACATAGACGACCTACTTGTGGCGTCAGAAACTGAGGAAGCGTGCAAAATAGACACCATCACCTTATTGAATCACTTGGCCGAGAACGGACACAAGGTGTCTCCAAGTAAATTGCAGTATTGTCTGACAGAAGTGCAATACTTGGGCCACAGGATTGAAAAGGGAAAACGGAAGGTGTCTCCAGACAGAATAGAGGCGATCATGAAAATGAGCGCGCCCACAACACAAAGAGAAGTCAGGATGTTTCTAGGGATGGTCGGCTATTGCCGGCAGTGGATAGCCAACTTTTCACTGAAGGCAAAGCCTTTACAAAAACTGACGCACAAGGGGGTGAGCGATCCGGTACCATGGGACAAGGATTGTTTGATGGCATTTCTGCAGCTGAGGGAGGACTTGTGTCGTGCCCCGGCTTTAGGTATGCCTGATTACGAAAAACCATTCTTACTTTACTGTTGTGAAAGGGAAGGTTGTGCTTTGTCAGTTTTGGCCCAGATACACGGGAATGCCCGTAGACCAGTTGCATACTTCTCGGCTACCTTAGATCCAGTAGCCGCAGCGTTGCCCGGATGTCTCAAATCCGTTGCTGCAACGGGTGTCAGCATTGAAAGGTGTGAAAACGTAGTTATGGGACATCAGTTAGTGGTGTATGTACCGCATTCTGTAGAATTGTTAATGACTAGGACCAAGACACAGCATCTGACGAATAGCAGGCTCACGCGCTATGAGCAAGTCATATTGGCTGCTGAGAATGTGACCCTAAAAAGATGCTCTGTCTTGAATCCTGCTACTTTGATGCCACTTCCTAATGATATTGATGATGAAGTTTGTACAGATCATGACTGCCTTGATGTGACTGAACTATGCACCAAACCGAGACCAGATATCGTAGATGAGCCATTAACTGACCCCGATGAAATATTCTTTGTTGATGGTTTATGCGTAAGAGACGATATCGGTCAGCTGAGAGCAGCTTATGCCGTTTGTACAATTACCGGAGTTGTGGAAGCTGCCTGCCTGGAAGGAGTACACTCCGCTCAGGTAGCTGAAATCATTGCTTTGACCCGTGCCTGTTTGGCAGGCAATAAAATTCGAGTCACCATTTACACCGATAGCCAGTATGGTTTCGGGGTAGTTCATGACTATGGGCAGTTATGGTCTCAAAGAGGTTACATGACCTCCTCGGGTTCTCCTATTAGGAATGGAGAGTTCGTGAGACTATTGTTAGAAGCATTACAAGGTCCAGCAGCTATTGCAGTTGTTAAATGTACCGCGCACACAAAAAACACTGACTTTGTGTCGCAAGGCAATAGGTATGCGGATGAAGTCGCACGTTACTGTGCGGAGCAGGGGTATTCTCTCACAGAGGTAGAAGTGGGGGGAATACAGGAAAGAACTGAATTGACTATGTTGTTAGAAACTGTAGACACGTGGGATGAATTGAAAGGTATCCAAGAGAATGCACCTGATATTGAGAAAAAGGCATGGGAGACAGCTGGTTGTACCAAAAGTGAGATGGATTTTTGGATCTCTGCAGATGGGAGAGCAGTTTTACCAAACGAACTTGTTAGTCCAATGGCAAGGAGATTGCATGGACCAGCACACATAGGCAGAGATGCCATGGTGAGAGTATTCAGACAAACGTGGTACAACCCGAAGTTTAGAGTAGCGGCAGAAGCAGTATGTCAGCGTTGTGTGATCTGTCAGCAACTGAACGTAGGAAAGAGAACACCAGTCACATTGAGCCACATAGGGAGGTCTGGGGGGCCTTTCAATAGAATGCAGCTGGATTTTATTGAAATGCCCAAGTGCAATCGCCTCAGATACGTTTTAGTGATTGTCTGTATATTTTCCAGATGGGTTGAGGCTTACCCCACACGTAGGTGCGACACACTTACAGTAGCAAAATTGTTGCTTAGAGAACTGATACCGAGGTTTGGGGTGCCGGCCTCTTTGGAATCGGACAGAGGAACACATTTTAACAGCGAAATAGTGAAGATGCTATGTTCAGCCTTAAGTATAGACCAGAAGCTCCACTGTAGTTATCGACCAGAAGCTTCGGGGATTGTAGAGCAAATCAACAGCACCATAAAATCCCGACTTGCCAAAGTTTGTTCATCGACATCCCTGAGTTGGCCTGATGCACTTCCACTGGTCCTTATGAGTATACGTAGCACACCCGATAGAAGAACAGGTCTCTCCCCACACGAGGTGCTAATGGGGAGGGCTATGAGACTGCCATCGGTTCCAACTGCAGCACTATTGAACATCACAGATGATTTGATCCTGGACTATTGCAAGGGACTATCTGACGCCATTCATTCTGTGTCCCTCCAGGTGCAGGCTGCAGAGGTTCCATCAGCTCAGGACCTGTGCCATGACCTGTGTCCGGGGGACTGGGTCCTGGTGAAGAAACACGTCAGGAAGAACTGTCTAGACGTGCGCTGGCGTGGACCATTCCAAGTCATACTGGTTACGAACACTGCAGTAAAGTGTGGAGGCTTGCCCAACTGGATCCACGCCTCACACACCCAAAGAGTTCCAGCACCTCTGGAAGAAACAGCTCCTCTCTCGGATGAAAATCCAGCTGAAAGCGGAGAAGCCACAGAGAGGGAAAGTCAAGCTGTAGAGGTGATTGAAGAGGCTGAGGCCGTGTCTGACCAGGCCGAGGACGGTCAATATACCAGTGAGACCGAAGCTGCCTCAGAAGGAGGAAGCAGCTGGGAGTTCGAGTCAGACACCGACCAAGCTGTAAGTGGTCAAGAGACGAGTCCAAGAACAAGGAGCAGGAGGACAAGGAGTGGAGAAGCTAGCTGGCCGGAAAGAAGGAGAAGGTCAAGCTTGAGAGCAAATCCAGAGAGAACCCTTGTCCCGATCTCTGAAGATTCAGATCTAGACGAAGGAGCTACGGACTCAGGCTCTGAGAGTCCGAGAAGATCAAGGAGGGTACGTGTGCCCTGCAGAAAATACGCCACCCCTGAGTGGACCTACCTAGCAGCAGATGTCTTGGGGACAGAGATCCGGGAGGGTGAGAGAGGTGCAGGTGACCAATCTCGATCCAATTGTGACGGTGGAAGTACGGATGTTGACACCTGGAATCGAAACTGAGGGGTTACTGACATTCACACTCCCCGTTCCCCTTTACCTAAGTCGGATCAAGGACCTGGTGCTGAATCGATTAGAATTTCCAACTTTGGGTCATCCAATATCAGCACATGAAGAAAAAGTCCTTCGTTTAGAACTGTTGGAATATGCCATTAGAGCTGCTGGCACTAGAATCATTGTAGATACATAAAGACTTTTGTGATTAAGCCATAAAGAAGAAGATAACCTAGCGCCAAGTGGAAAGAAGAAGAAAATTAGGGATTACATTTAGAGGACGGAGAAGGGCTAGGGTTGTCTGTTGCTGAAAATAAAAAAGACTTTGTTGAAAAAGAGACTTTTGTTGGTTAAGAGCGCTTCACAGACTGAGAAATCAAATAATGCAAATAAAGACCTGAAAAGAAAACTTTTCCTCGAAAAAGGGAGAGCCACGCTGTTCGATAACATGGAGACTGGCAGTCCAAACCGAAAGGCCAAATGCATAATAGGCACACTGATAGCTGTAGTAATTTCTCTCATAGCCATAGTAGTCACAGTATCATACATAGTAGGACATACAAGTGTAAAAGAGACAACAGATGTAAAGCCTGTAACGACTTTGAAACCTGCTCTTGTTGGAGAGAAGGAGGAGAGCAATGTGATACGTGAAAAGGCGTTAATGGCAGATGAAGCCCGTAGGTTACACATAGATGAGTCACAGGGAAATTTCAGGACAAACGCATATGCCAAGTTATTGTACGAGTATATTGATGCCATGGAGGCCAAGGATTGTTATGTCTGTATGCAATTGCCGGCTTCCGTAGATGAAGGCATCAGATATCATCACCTTCCACTGACATATGGGATAACATGTAGTTTACTGCTCAGTATATTTTATGGTCGAGAGGGGTTTGAGTACTACTTTTCAAATTATGATTCGGTACTGCCTGAAGTCCCGAATTATAAACAAATGAATAAGTGGGACTACTATAAAAAGGAAGATAGACTATCAAAATTCTTTCTTCCTTGGGATACATTAGATACTTCATATGCACGCCGAAATAATCTGACTTGCAAAGTGTCAGAGATTGAGAAGAAGTTCATTGGACAAGTTGATGACCGTTACAGGAGGCAGAAGATTCTGAAAATGTCAGGACAATGGAAAACAGATTGGACCGAAGAGGAAAAGGCACACAAAAAGAAGGGTAGTAATGGTCCAATAGCACTAGATAGGACACAGAAAGGAAAGCTATGTTTGACTCGAAGCAAGACATATTATGAGAGTGTATTTGTAGGTGAAGTTAGTTGTGAACATGCTTTTCGGTTAGAATATTACACGAAAGATTTCATGAAAGGGATGCAAGTGATTCCTAATGTATATTTTGTATGTGGAAGAAATGCCTATGTAAAATTGCCTGACAATTGGTATGGTTCATGTTATTTGGCAATTGTCTTCCCCAAAATATACCATGCAAAGGATTTAGAGATCATAGAGGGAAAGGCTTCGGCAAGAGGGAAAAGGGATGTAGGAGATGTTGAGGTAGTTGGAGATGTATTTGGAGCCATGTTTCCTCTTTTAGGTTTGATACTTAATGATGTTAAGATCAGGAGATTAGCTACAGTTGTAGATAGGTTGTCTGCCAATACTGCAAGGTCATTGATGCTAGTAGAAGGAGAGATGCAATCGATTAGGGCGATGGTTCTTCAGAACCGTCTTGCTTTAGATGTTCTGCTAGCAAAAGAGGGCGGAGTCTGCAAGGCTTTGAAGGTCCAGGAATGTTGCACTTACATTCCAGACAATTCAAAACCACTTGAGAAGGTTATAAAAAATATTACAAAAATACATCAAGAAATCGAAGATTTGACAAAGATAAATGTTTGGGAAAAAGTAGGTCATGGAATGGGTAAAGTTGGAGGTTGGTTTGCCAATCTCGGGAAAAGTGTTGTGTGGTATATCCTGAAACCTATCTTCATAATCTTGATTTGCATAATCATATTGTGGGGTTTAGTGAGGATGTACAAATGGTATAGATCAAACCGGTTGCAAAGGTCCATGAGAGAGCAAGAAAGGAGATTAGCTGCTTTGCAAGATCATCAATATAGAAGCCTGAGAGCTCTAGAAACGATAAAAAGGGGGAGCCTTGCAACCAGTTCAGTGTGACATTCAAATTGAAGTATTAGTGATGACCCCTAGAGGTCATCAAAGGGGGGAACTGAGAGAGCGCAATTTGAATGAAAAGTATGTCTGTACCATATTTACAAGCCTGTAGCGTAAAGTTAGCACATGTAACTTAATAAGTAAGAATATGTATCTGTATTTACTCTAGAGTGTGCATTAGAATTAGAAAGGCCCGTATATAGGTTGGGCTAATATAGAAATGTGTGAAAATGCTTAAGAACAGTAGAACGTGCTAAACAGAATTCATGTATGCAATTATTAAACGGAGAAAGAGATGAAATGCAAATTGAAGAAACGTGCAGACCACATAGCACTGTGTAAGAACGAGAGTATAACATTGCATCTTTCATGTAACGTGGATTCGATTATAATCAATGATTTGCTTATTCTATATATATATATATGTGCGTTAAAAGTCATACCGTATAGAAGAGTTTTGTAGAATTATAGAGTGGTGTGTTCATATGTTATTTTAACCTAACGAAATAAGGGGTCGCAAGAGTACAGTCCACTGCATATAATTTAGTGGGCTCACAGAGATAGGGGGATAGCTTTGATCTGCACGTGCGAGCCAAGAGTCAAAAGTCTCGTTAAATTAAATTGCCAATGCTGGTCGAAGTTTTACGGCCTAGTGAGATAAGGGACGCTTGGAATTTGGGGCCCTGTTTCGAAGTGTCTGTTTCCAGGTGCGAGGGGGGTACCAATCACAATTGTAATGAATAGAGCTCTGTTTGAGGAGATAGGCTCTGGTCTGGAGGAGTCAACCGGAATGTCATGGGGGTACCAGCACGATGGAGACGGCGCCTGGGAAGCAAGGTCAACTTAACAGAAGATTCAAAGAAGCGAAACTGTGGAAAAAACCAGAAGCAGGACCACGTGAAATGTGTACATGGTGGGCGTCTCAAAGGGGCGTTCCACCCATACTGTGATTTTGTATTAGGGACAGCACACCGGGGAGAAGGCAGAGCAGATGGCCTGAGGACTCTTAGAGAGCGGATGGGTAGGCAGAAAGGGTACTGCTACGCGACATAGGTTTCCATCAGAGACTAAGAGAGTTTGAACTTCTTCGGAAGTCAAACGGCTGACACCTTTTTAGGTAAAGAACTTGCTGAGTAGGGATGCCATCTAGCATAGAGTAGGGACAGTTTAACCTGTTTTATTTTTTCTGTAAATGACGCATCATATCCACTTTGTGTCTATGATATTCAACTTGTTGATTTTCGAATTAATTTTGATTGTTTTCTTCTGTAGACTGAGATTTCTTAGGGAATTCATGTTCCTTCTAGTACCTGTATACCTGTTGAACATTATATTGAGATGCTTGTATTTGCAATTGACTTTGGTTTTATAATAAACCTTTAAACTTTTCCAGTCGTAAGTGGTTCTTTAGAGTTGCGTCAGTCTATGGGGTTGATTTAACCTATGTGGGTTTGCCTTTTACTCAATGACAGTCAATAATCGATCCGAAAAGGGATTAAATGAGATAGGTAGCTAGGTGATTAGATAAGAGATCAAAATCTCATTTCCCGCATTAGCATCAGCTCAGCTGTGGGACCCCGGGGGCGGCGGAGGGTTGTTGACCTAATCACTGCCTTCCGCTCACATTTCGAAAAAATATAATACCTGCGTGGTCTCGTTTTTTGGGCTGCAGTGAGAGTGGCGAAATGTGCGCCGGCGGGACTTTCGCACGCAGGAAGCAGTGCAGATAAGGACAGCAGCAGGCACACAACCGAGCTAGCTTCTAGCAAGACATACAGACAACCGAATGCAGGGCCAGTCGAGTCTGTCACAGCCTGGCCACGCTGGCCTCAAAACAGCAATGTAGTAATCTTTTTATTTACCCGGCCATTCTGAAATATTTCAAGCAATGTGTCCGTTCTCATTTACTCAGTCACACTGACATATTTCAAACAATGTGATCATTCTTCGCTGATTGCATGCTAGCTCATGATGAACAGCCGAGGATGGCAATGAAATCCGCTTCCCATTAAAGGTTGCACTTAAAACAAGTGTGATTAAATCAGAGCTGGATTCACCTGCTGCTCGAAATGCCTGAGACACGCAGCTGCGGAGGGAGCGTCCTACGCTGGCTGGAGCTTTCAGCGGGACGGCTCTGCTGCGGCGGGCTCTCTCCTTATTTCAGGTAACAAGCATTGGCGGCCGCACAAGCATTGGCGGCCGCAAAATGAAATAAATACAAGCAGAAACAAGCGAAGGATAATGACGTGAGCATGCACCTCAGCTGTACGGGAGCAAGTCACGCTGTGCGCGTTTCCATGTGCCGTGAGCATGCACATCGGACGTCTAGGGAGCTCGTCATCACCTTCTGCGTCGCCTGCTGTTGCCGAGCCTGAGCCGCTAACCCTGCACACCTGAGGAGGAAAGACCGGCCTCGAGAGCAGCGGGGGACTCCTGAGTCAGCCCGGTGAGTAGGGGGGGGGACGTGTAAATACTGTGTTTTTGGTGCATCAGGCTAGCGAGACAGGAGATGGGCACTTCGAGTGTGTGGTTGCGCGAGTGTGTGTGTGTGCGTGTGAGCCCGTGGGGGGGCGGGGGGGGTGAGGGTGTGTGTGTGTGCCTGCGTGTGTGTATGCAGTGTGTGTGCCTGCGTGTGTGTATGCAGTGTGTGTGCCTGCGTGTGTGTATGCAGTGTGTGTGTGTGTATGCAGAGTGTGTGTGTGTGCGCGCAACTGGGAACTGAGAGAGGCATGGCTGACTGAGATCGGAGATGTGCACGGCTCCGGGGGCTGGGCGTGCACGTTCACGCTAGGATATCGGTGCTCGTCCACCTGTGTAGGTCGCTTCAGAGGCAACTTGGCAGCAATAGGTCGAGAGCTCGACCTAAAAACATTCTGAATTAGTTATGTAAGAACAATCTTAGGGGATGACAAGTTGCACGGCAACGTGCGACTGAAATTGAGTTGAGAATTAATTTGGAAGATAAGCACTTGGAGAATGTAATTCAATAAATTAGAATAATCTGAGTAAAACGGAACCTTTCATGTAGCAGTTACATTTTAACATTATTTGTACATTTAGGCTACCAGCTAGCAGTATCAAATTAAACGGCAATTTAGAACTATGATCACAGGAAAAGGAGGCAATGGTGGCTAAAGAACAACAAGAAAACTGGAAGAAAAATGATATATGTTTCTCGTTCACGACATAAGGAATATAGAAAAATCTTTCACAAAATAGATCATGTCCCGAAGATGTTGTTGCAACAATCTATATTGAGCACACCAAATTTTTTGAAACAATTCATTATTTCTACTGGTAGGACGTGGGAATAGAACAATTAAACAACAAACAATATTAGTTTTGTGACCAAGTAGAAATTAAGAAATAACTGTATTTTATTTTGCTATATATGAAATATTAAAATTTTAGAAAAGGAGACTTGGAACCAATAGCCAACCAACAGCCAACGGAGTGAACTTGTAGCCTTGAAATGGTGCAACGGAAAATGCTCGCGGAGCATAACATGGCTGCTAGGAGAAACCCTGTATTGACTTAAGCATTAAAAGATGATAAGGACAAAGGCAGGTCTCAGGTAGCCGGTAAGGCCACTGATGATAGAAACTAGGAAACTGCTCTTTGAGTGAATGTGTAACCTGGATTGAAAATAAATGCGGTTTTAACGTGAACATTTATTGTTTGTACTAGACTAGAGATACCCAAAATAAAAAGAATGGTGACGAGGATGAAAAGGAAACATCAGCGCACAACATTTCCAACCGCCAGTTTATTGAAGGAAAACATGTAGGCTTGGGTGTCAGACTCAAGACACAACCAGAGAGCTAAGAGTTAAGAGATTTCACGGGTGCTCCATCTCCAAGTCAAGAGAGATCTCCCTCCTTTTAATTTTTGTCTGTTAGTAGGAGTTCTTCCTGATCATGGAAAAGGGAACATTGGCCGGGCAGTGATTTCTCTCAAGCCCACATTTGGGCATTTTTTTCCTTTATAAACCCAGGTTTGTGAATCTCCATCAATCACAGACTTTCATCCTCCTATCTCATCACGCAGAAACCCTTGGCCTCACCACAGACCTTTTTTGCACAAAGTGTAGCTATTGCAAAGCTCTGGTTACAAGGAAACTTCAAACAAATATTTAGTTTCTTATAGAACATATACACACAAATGATTAACAACGCCAAAGGTCCAGATTCCAGTACCAATCATGGTTTACATAATAATTACATGAAGCCTAAGATAATAACAGAGGGGTAGCAAGGTCAGGTGGTACCCGATGCGGATAATTTCTTGTCGCACCCGGCTTGACAAAATGGCAAAAATATGTGTTTAAAACACATATTTTAATAATTTTGTCACTCCCCTCAATGATGACACCCAGGGCTGCCCGCACCCACCGCACCCCCTTCCTACGCCACTGGATAATAACAATGCTCTCTGACCACAACTATATCTGTCAACTTTATCAAAAACATAGGATATACAGTACTTCTGGCTTTTTATGGATTAATCATATTTTTTGAATGTCTCTGTAGATTGCCTTAAACAGAACAACACACTTTACAAAGACAGCACAAATTAAAAACACAATGTGGATGCGTTTTGCAGAATTTAAAAATAGTTCAAATACAGAATATTGGCTTGATGACAATATTAATTGCCAGTAATAATTGTATATGTTGTCCATCTGGGTTAATCACACATTATCTTCACACACAGTGCACAAACCAATCAATCAAAATAGTAATAGCTGTTGCAATGTCAGAGACAGTATTAGAGACATTATTAAAGGAGGGTATAAATATAGAAACAAATATTACAAACTATTTCATTGCAGGAAATGTCTGCCTCTCATTGTCTCACTTTATCATGCGAAAAAGCAACCTTTGTTTTTTTCTTTCATAAATTTGATAGAAATATGTTGAACAATGTGTACATTATTCTTAATGTTATTTCTTGTGCTGTGAAACACATTCCCATCCATTAAGGAACGCCAAGGGGAAGAGTAATGAAAAGGCACAAGGGAAGGATGAAAAAGCTAGAGCAGAAAATATATCAGAACAGTATTGAAAGGAAAAGTCAGAATAAGAAATCATCAATTAATATTCACACCAATGCCCTTATGCTATTTATTCAGCAAAACTTCCCCACCTTGGCCAAGATGGTCACCTTCAAAGATCCAACACTCATTGTGTTATAGAGGAAAAATTGTAGACAAACTTTTTGTAGCATTAGAAAAACCTAACCTTGGATTCTGTTCCAATTTAGTGTACTGTAACACAAATGTAAGCCATTCACATTTAACCATTTTATATTTTCTGGCCACCTAAAAATGTAGATCCTTCGTAGTACCAAAACAGCTATCTTGCACGTTATCAATGTTGCCCTCAACATGTTAGATAAAGGAGAATCCTACCTCCTTGACCTCTCTGCTGCATTTGACTGAGCACAACACAACGGGCCATAACTTGCTGCCGACACGACCATCGGGACAGCCAAGCGCCGTGAGGGGAACGGCAGGCGGACAGGCGAGCCATAACGCCGTGAGGGCAATGGCTGTAGTCGGGGGACTACACCTCCCAGCAACACCTGGGGGCCGGCGTACCTGACATGCCAGCAGCACGCCCGGAGGCGCTTCAAGAGCACCGCTCTCCACGAGTCTAGCGGGGGAGCACAACACAACGGGCCATAACTTGCTGCCGACACGACCATCGGGACAGCCAAGCGCCGTGAGGGGAACGGCAGGCGGACAGGCGAGCCATAAACGCCCTGAGAGCAACGGCTGTAGTCGGGGGACTACACCTCCCAGCAACTCCTGGGGGCCGGTGCACCTGACACGCCAGCAGCGCGCCCGGAGGCGCTTCAAGAGCACCGCTCTCCGCGAGTCTAGCGGGGGAGCACAACACAACGGGCCATAACTTGCTGCCGACACGACCATCGGGACAGCCAAGCGCCGTGAGGGGAACGGCAGGCGGACAGGCGAGCCATAACGCCGTGAGGGCAACGGCTGTAGTCGGGGGACTACACCTCCCAGCAACACCTGGGGGCCGGCGCACCTGACACGCCAGCAGCGCGCCCGGAGGCGCTTCAAGAGCACCACTCTCCTCTCGCCCCGCGAGTCGCGCGCGGGAGCGCCCGGGTCAAGGGCGGGGCCGTCTGTGGCCGTCCGGGGACGACCAGGGACGGGACGGGCCACCCCCCTTGGCTATAATTGTGAGTACCAGTCCATTTCTTCTTGGGCTGATAGCTGTTTGTTTAAACACCTAGCCAAGATTGTGAAGTTTATGCTCTTCTGATCGCATGTGTGTGGCTTCATAACTGTTTGTGGCTTCTGAGATACCCCCAACATGTCTATTCAAACTACCCTACCGGATAACTACCTGCTGAAAGTAGTCACCAGAATTAATAGCGACAGAAGGAAATCGCTAGGTAAAGGTAATTTACCTGACTTCCCATTGGACTCACCACTGGATCCCAATAATGAGGGCAATAATAACACTAATGTGGCAGCCGAGTCTGATAACATCTGTATTAATGTTGAATCCACTGCTGCTGAGGCCCCAGATGATCCTACCGTAGTGGAAGACATACCGAACCCACCTGAGACTCCTGAAGGCACCCCGCAACAATCCACTAGGGCCACACGATTTATGAGAGCATGTAGGAAACCTGCTCCTAAACGGGGAAGCCATTCGGCTAGGAAAAAAAAGGACACCACTCATAAGGAGAATATTGGTGATAAAGGGGCCCCTACTAAGGACAACTGTGTTACCATCAATATTAACCATTTTGATCTGTTACTGAGTTCTATTGATGACAAACTGAAGTCGGCTGTGGAGCCTTTGTTAGCTAAAACTGATGCATTGTCGGCTGAAGTACTGAGACTGGGGGCTGTGGTGGATCAGCATGTAGCCAAATTAGAGAATTCCATACTAACAGTAAGAGATGCTACATGTCCTCAACCTGCACCTTAACAAGATAAGGGAAGGCCTCGCCACGTTAATATTGCTCCCCCTGGCACAAATGTAGGAAAACAACCACCACAGGCGACACCTGTATTGCCTTGCTCGAAACTTCCACCAGCGCGAAATAAGGGTCGACCCATGCCGGTACCGGTGGTTGCACCAGCAGCCATAGTGCCTGCAGGTGCAAATTCTGGCGCAAGAACATCACCAGCACCAAATAGAGCCAGGACTATGCCGGCGCCAGCTGTGTCAGCTGTGCCAGCTGCCATAGTGGGCACCGACGGGGTACCTGTAAGCATAAGTAATCGACCAGTAGACCTCCCCCCAGAGTGTGTACCCTATGTTGTGGTCCTAACTAACGCTTTAGCCCAGGCCCCATATCCTCAGGAGTCCGGAGATTCTTTAAAAATTAAAACGGTCTCATGGTTAAACCGCCACTGCGGTTACCCAGTTGGCTACTCTGATCAAATTCTATCTATCAGAAGGGTTAACTGGATTGGTAATACTCGGAAGACCTGCAGGGGTGATTGTGTGATTATTAATTTCAAACACCCGCAACATGTTGCGACGGTCTTACTTAGAGCAGCTGCATTAACGCAGTCAGAGACTGACGTCGTCGCAAGACCAGTGGGCTATTTTTATAATCATCTTAACAGGTTGCCTTCTGTTAGCTGTAGAGAGGGGGCTTTCAATTCTAACTTTTTATCTACTGGAAATAGATCTTTGTTGCCCACTTTCAGCCCTGGATTTACTGGTGGCAGACCCATCTTGCCTACGCCCATGTTGAACCCTGTTCCTGGTGGGAATAGATTTGTAACACACACTCCCAATTTTGTACCCACCTGTGATAACATTTTCTCGCCTGTCAATGGGATGGTCTATCAAGTTCCAGTCCAGAACAGGTACCAGTCCTTGAGTTTCTTGGACCAAAACGATTGACATCAGATGGGGCCTGGGACTGGAAGGGATGTTATCTTGAGTATTAACAAGAATAACATAAGTGAGGCGAAAGAGAATCATTCCTCTGCCATTATGGGCAATGATTTACCCCTGAGAGAGCCTACCCTTACACTCGAGCAGATTATGTCATGAAAGATAACATGAGTGATACAGATAGTGTTAACTCAGATGGCAGCAACTCAAGTAACAAATCGGGAGGTTTCCAGCAAAAAAAGCAAAGAGGCGGTTTTTGCCAACAAAGAGCCCAATTTCCACGTCAAAGAGGTTGGCGTGGCTTTCAAGGACCTCAATTCAACCCTTATCAGCCCCCTTTTCAATTCCCGCAATACCAGTTTGTCCCACCCCAAATGGGACAAATGTACCCTCAGTGGGTTCCAGACCAAACTAATGTACCCCAGAATCAACAACCTTTTTTATCCTGGGGCCAGGGATCCCGCAGAGGGCGGAACAAGAAGGGCAACAACGTGAATTGGCAACCCACAGAGGAGTCAGACCCACGTGTAGTAACGAGGAGCATGACAGCCAATCAGGCGTCAACAAGCCACAGGGGGACCTAGTTATCAATATAACCCCCTGGCCCCTCACTGATCTGCAGAAAGAGGTACTGAATAAAGGCCTGGGTTATGTCCCCACCAATAAACCAGACATTTCCCTACTACATAAGGAAATGCAGGAGTTTATAAGGACTATAAAATTACGAGCATTCTTTAAGGACAAGGAACTACCCACAGAGACTTCTGACACCGGCTTAAAACCCAAGTCGACATTTACACCATTAGACAACCAACTTCCGGTTGAAGTACTGGCCTTTGAAAAAGCCATGATGCAGGAATTGAAATGTCTAGAAATCAGACAAAGGGTCTTTCAGAATATGAGCAGAACAGAGAATGAGGCCATTAAGGAATTGAGGATGAACAAAAACCTTGTTATAAAACCCGCAGACAAGGGTGGGGCAGTGGTTATCCAAACAACCACAGCCTATGACAAGGAATGCAGACGGCTTCTCTCTGATAACAGGAACTACCAAATACTTACAGAAGACCCCACTGAATCTTTAAGAGTCCAGAGAGGTGGTATGGTGGAAGAGGCACTTGCACACGACTGGATCACTAAAAAGGAGTCCGAGTTCCTGACACAGAGGAACCCACGCATCCCGTACTTCTACACCATACCAAAGGTGCACAAGAACCTGGAAAACCCCCGGGGTCGCCCCATTGTCTCCGGAATCTCATCCATCCTGGAACCATTATCTAAGTTTGCGGATGCCTTTTTGAGGCCCATTGTACAGGCTACTGACACATATCTACGTGACACTAAAGCAGTACTACAACTGTTGAATAACCAAACCTTTGATCCAACTTCACAGATGCTGCTTAGTCTGGATGTGGAGAGCCTCTATACGAGTCTCCCCCACGATGAGACCATCCAAATCATTGAGGAGGTACTGCATTCTACGAATTGGGAATACCACACTCCACGGAATGTAGTAATGGAGTGCATCTCTTTGGCACTCACGAAAAACTTTTTCGAATATGAGGGCACTCTCTTCTGGCAGAAGCATGGGACCAGTATGGGCAGTACATTTGCCCCAAGTCTGGCTGGACTGTATGTCCACCATTTGGAATCTACAAAAATCCTGCATCCAGACAATCCTTACAGGGCGAGGATTCGCACCTGGCGGAGGTACATTGATGATATCCTGGTTATCTGGGAAGGAGATGCAACCATGATAACTGAATTCATCAACTGGCTGAACAATCAAAATGCCTTTTTGAAATTCACTCATCAGGCATCGAATATCAACATGGTCTTCTTAGATTTGAATATCTACCATGAAGCTGGCATCTTAAAAACAGAAACTCACTTTAAACCAACGGCGAGGAACTGTCTCCTCAGATTTGACAGTTTTCATCCTCGTCATCTGAGAGAGAACCTTCCCTATGGACAGTTCCTACGCCTCCGGCGGAACTGTAGTGATGTTGCAAGATACAAAACTCAGGCCAAGGATCTCAGTGTTAAACTGAGACAGAGGAAATATCCGGAGACTGTGATTAAAAAAGCTTTCACAAGAGCACGAAATAACAACCGTGAGGCCCTTCTGGAGGATAATCCACGAAGGGAGGATGCCGAAAACAGGACGGTTTGTGTCACCACATACAGTCCGGTCAGCAACCAAGTGACAAAATTGGTCCACAAACATTGGCGCACTTTAACGAGTGGTGGCTTGACCCTGGAGAAACCTCTCTTTGCACATAGAAGGGGTAGGAACTTAAGAGATATACTCGTTCATACAAGACCACCCCCTCCTAATAAGGATCAGACAAGGTTGCAAGGCGTACATGGGCACTACCCGTGTGGCAACTGCAATAACTGCCACCTCACAAAAAAGAGCCAGAATCTAACCTTTACCAATGGGACAAAATGGGAACAACGTGCATTTACGAACTGCAACAGTAAAAATGTTGTTTACCTGATTACTTGTCCTTGTGGAAAAGAATATGTGGGGATGACCACCAGACCTGTGAGAGTCAGGTTGAATGAACACAAAAGCAACATCAGGTGTAAGAAACTCACGACCAAGATGTCAACCCACTATATCGAACATCAACACTGTGTGATTGAGTTACAGTGGACGATAATAGAACAACTACCCTCAGAGGTGGGTCTTCTGGAAAAAGAGCAACGGTGGGTGTTTCGGTTGGGAACCGACACCACTGGGCTGAACGATTCTATTCCGTGGAACCTTCTCAGATAAACCTTATCTGACTACCCATTACAACCTGTTGATGTACACTTGTGGTTACATCCAACAAATATGACTGTGGGGTTTCTTTGGGTCAATACACCATTGAAATGTGATACTACCTAGCTGTGATTGAGGATTTATCCTCTTTCGGTAGGGACCATGTTTCATGAGTTCCCTTTTAACAACAATAATCACCGTCTGTTGAGTCCAACCAGTAGACTGTTGCCCTTCAAAACTCCTTTTAGGTAGTTTGTTTCATTGTTATCTTTCAAAAACTCCTTAAAGGTAGTTTAATTCACCACCGTTGTGCTTATTGTTTATTTTTTATTCAGCATCCAGCTGTAAATTTGTCAAATGCACTGCCTCATATGCGCATACTTTAATTTTTACCACCGAAGCGCATATTTTGTATTTGCCATTGAAGCGCCATTCATTAACAGACTTTTAGTTGTTAAACCGATTGCTCCGTGTATTAACGTAGCGTCTCCGTCGGCACATGCGCGGCAGCCTCGCTCGCCGCGCATGCGTACCTCTGGAGCTGTAATGCGCATGCGCGTCAGAGCAGTGAGAGGCGCTAGCGCAACACCGGACGCTCGGAGATTGTTATCTCCGTATTTGGGCATTCCCCCGGGCTGCATTAATCAATTTACCGGCACTAATTACCTACAGGCACAACATATATAAGGGCTTTGAATTCTTCGTAGCTCACTTCATCGGAGCCGCGTTGAGGGAAGGCAGGCGATTAGCTGTTGCTGTAACCGTGAGTTATAGACCATTGAGAGAAGCAGCTGTTCTCTGTACTATTGGTGCATTGATTACGAAGTTTTCCAACTGAACCCCTGATATTGATTTTCTAGGTTTTCTGATTAGAAAAAAAGGATTCCCCAATATACGCTTAGGCTCATGAAGTCCTGTAATTGGGAACTTTAAGTAAGACTTTTATTCCTTTATGTTTGCTCTCCTTCCATCTGAGCAGAGAGTAACTTTGGTGTTGTGTGTGTCTATATGTATGTAGTGTCCTTTTTCTTTTTCCTTTCCAGGGTCCCATTATTTTTGGTTCAACCTGATGTTTTTTCAGAGAAGCTTGTTTCTTCTCCTCTAGCTTGTGAATTATAGATCTGTATGTTTATCTATGATTTTGTCTCCACAGGTTCTTACGCCAATTGGGCGCAACGACATTCACTAACATATAACATTGTTAGGAACATTACACATTGTGGTAATTTTTATTGACACTTTTACATTTCACATGTGAGTAAGGGGAGGGTAAGTGCATTAACCCTTGTCCTGAAGGAGGGGGCTTTGACCTCCGAAACATGTTGACATTTTGATACAGTGGTCTGGATACCCTAATACGTATCTATTTAAACCACGCCCTGCACTTTTATTTTAATAATACCAGCCGGGGATTTAATAAAGTATTTTTTTTTTCCCTCGTGCCAGGTATTTTTTAACCGTTCACTTTTTTCACCTCACCTCACTCACACCTTTGTATAAAACACACACCCCCACACATAGCTCACTTCAAGTGCTCCTGCGTATCCGCGAGTCGAAGCACGCCGCATCCCGTAGAGGGGTGCGAAGGCCCCGATGATGAAGCATGACACCAAGGGGCCTGTTGGTGTGTGAGGGGCATTTAAACAACACTGTGTGTTCCCCATCACTCTAGGGATCACTATCACTCTGAGTGGATTCCACTTTGTTTATTCATATGACCCGGGAGACTGAATCCACTGACTCTCTCTCTCCCCCCTCCTGTTAAAATTTGGCTGTGGTGGATCAGCATGTAGCCAAATTAGAGAATTCCATACTAACAGTAAGAGATGCTACATGTCCTCAACCTGCACCTTAACAAGATAAGGGAAGGCCTCGCCACGTTAATATTGCTCCCCCTGGCACAAATGTAGGAAAACAACCACCACAGGCGACACCTGTATTGCCTTGCTCGAAACTTCCACCAGCGCGTAATATGGGTCGACCCATGCAGGTACCGGTGGTTGCACCAGCAGCCATAGTGCCTGCAGGTGCAAATTCTGGCGCAAGAACATCACCAGCACCAAATAGAGCCAGGACTATGCCGGCGCCAGCTGTGTCAGCTGTGCCAGCTGCCATAGTGGGCACCGACGGGGTACCTGTAAGCATAAGTAATCGACCAGTAGACCTCCCCTCAGAGTGTGTACCCTATGTTGTGGTCCTAACTAACGCTTTAGCCCAGGCCCCATATCCTCAGGAGTCCGGAGATTCTTTAAAAATTAAAACGGTCTCACGGTTAAACCGCAACTGCGGTTACCCAGTTGGCTACTCTGATCAAATTCTATCTATCAGAAGGGTTAACTGGATTGGTAATACTCGGAAGACCTGCAGGGGTGATTGTGTGATTATTAATTTCAAACACCCGCAACATGTTGCGACGGTCTTACTTAGAGCAGCTGCATTAACGCAGTCAGAGACTGACGTCGTCGCAAGACCAGTGGGCTATTTTTATAATCATCTTAACAGGTTGCCTTCTGTTAGCTGTAGAGAGGGGGCTTTCAATTCTAACTTTTATCTACTGGAAATAGATCTTTGTTGCCCACTTTCAGCCCTGGATTTAGTGGTGGCAGACCCATCTTGCCTACGACCATGTTGAACCCTGTTCCTGGTGGGAATAGATTTGTAACACACACTCCCAATTTTGTACCCACCTGTGATAACATTTTCTCGCCTGTCAATGGGATGGTCTATCAAGTTCCAGTCCAGAACAGGTACCAGTCCTTGAGTTTCTTGGACCAAAACGATTGACATCAGATGAGGCCTGGGACTGGAAGGGATGTTATCTTGAGTATTAACAAGAATAACATAAGTGAGGCGAAAGAGAATCATTCCTCTGCCATTATGGGCAATCCCGAAAGTGGGTCAGTAGTTCAACGTGCAAATGAGATTACTGAGGATACTGTGAATGGTATAGGGAGTGCCATAGGTACTTGCATAGGCGGGCCGGTGTCTGAACAAAGTAAGAGGAGTAATTGTTCCAATAATACTGTTGATACTGCCAATAACTGTCACTCTGTGGGGATTTATTTGGCAAGTTGGAACATTGCCGGATGGGCATCTAAGGCATTTAAATTAGAATGGGAGGACATTGTAAGGTCATATGATATGTTATGCCTGCAAGAGACGTGGTGTGTAGATAAACCTAGCCTGGAAGGGTATACATGCTACAGTTTAGATGCATCTGAATCTAGTCATGGCAGGGCTAAGGGAGGTCTTCTTATTCTTATCTCAGTAGATGTAAAGTTGAATATCATTAAACATCTGTTAGTTGAACCTCATTCGCAAATCCTGTGGGTAAGTTTACCGGACGGCACTGATGTGCTCCTAATTAATTTTTATAATAATAATTTTACTAATTCCCGGCACAAAGCGATAGATGAATTATCCTGTGCCCTAATGAAGCTGGTAAGCAAAGCAACATGCAATTTTATTTTCGTTTGGGTGGGGGATTTTAATTTACAGGTATGTAGTTTATCCTCCTCTAGGGTCTGTGGGATCCTAACGAACAATGGGGAGAATATGTCCCACTTCCCGCATAATGCCTATGGAGAGGCCATCAATAGCACTATGGCCTCGTATGATTTAGAGCTATTGAGTACTGTCCAGGAGGGAAGCGAGGGTTCAATTCCCACCTTTACTGGAAGGAATGTGAGCTCCATCATTGATCATATTATGGTCTCATCTAACTTGGTACCCCATTGCATAAACAAAGTGAGGGATACATCCTCCCTGAGCGACCATAATTGTATTAGCTTGCAAATAACTACATGGATGATTAGAACTGATTCATCCACTAGAGTATTGGCAAATATAGAGCCACACAGGCCAAATGGGGTTAGGCTAAGATGGAGAGGTGAAAAATCGGTCACAGTGGAACCTTTAATCATAAATAAATGCAAGATGGACATTGACATTATTTTATCCTTAGGATGTCCGTCTTATCAGGTTATGACTCACTTTCTTAATATTAACATTGCCATTAACAACATCTTCACGGGGAAAAAAGTAGATAAAGGAGGGAAAGGGATTGGATGGTTTGACCATGCCTGTACGTCCCTGCTCTCCCAACTTAAACAAGCTTTGGCCGCTACCCCAAGGGACAAGGATAGAGTCAAACTATTAAGATTTGATTATAAACAGGCGCTGTCTAAAAGAAAGAGGAAATTACAGCAGGAGGCCTGGGAGCATCTTACTCAGGCAGCAGAAACTGCGGATAGTCGCCTGTTCTGGTCCACTGTTAACTCCCCTTTCCTCCAAGACGACAAAATCCCACATCTTTCATCTAATGTTGGGAGTGAGGACTGGGTGAATCATTTCTCCGCAATTTTCGTAGATAATATTATGACGCCCACTGAAAATAGGATATGGCCTGTAGTGCCTTTAGATATTTCATTGGGAGAGGTGGAGAATGGAATCAAAAATAGTAAGGGCGGTAAGGCCCAGGGGCCAGATGGTGTCCCAATAGATGTTTACAGGGCCCAGCCGCAGCTTTGGGGACCAATACTTACCTTGGTACTCAACGCTGCCGTAACCACCATGATTCCACCAACATGGGGTGACTCCATCATAGTCCCAATCAAAAAAAAAGGGGGATAAAGCCCTGGCAAGTAATTACCGGCCCATCAGCCTGCTCGACTCGTCTGTTAAAATCATGAGCAGAGTCCTGCTTCTCAGACTAGAGGAGTGGGCTGACGAGAATGGAGTTCTTGCAAATTCACAATATGGATTCAGGAAGGGAAGAGAGACCCTTGATCTAGAGCTGTTGATAGGCAAGTACACCAGAGCCAAACTCGGTAACATCTATCTTTGTTTTGCTGACCTTAGCAGTGCTTTTGATTTAGTTAATCACTCACTTCTTTGGTCAGTTTTGCTTGACATGGGTGCCCCGAAAGAAATTATCTTTTTTCTCGCCAGACTTTATAGCAAGCTGAAAACATGTGTTCGATATGGTGCTAGCGGGGAATGCACTTGAAATTTTAATGTGAAATGGGGAATTAGGCAGGGCAGTGTCCTTGCGCCCCTTTTAGTTACCCTTTTTGTCAATGGGGTTGAAGCCGCCCTGAAAAGGGTCAAGGCCGATGCTCCACAGGTTGCAGGGGATAGCGTACCAGTTCTGCTATATGCAGACGACGCGGTGCTCCTGTCTCGGACACCCGTTGGTCTGCAACGTTTAATGGACAAATTCACTGAATTTATCGGGAGCAGGAGACTGTTGATCAACAAGAATAAAACTCACACGATGATATGTGGAACTAAGGCGGGCAGAAACCACTCCTTCTTTATAGAAGGGGTTAAAGTGCAGAATGTGAATAGTTTTTGTTACTTGGGGGTAACTTTTACCAGTGATGGTAGGTGGGGGCATGAATTAATGAATGTTCGAACTAAAATGAGCAAAAGCTCTTATGGCATTTTTAAGTTTGCATCTAAGCTGGGGGACAGGCGTATCAAGGATATGCTGGAAATCTACAAGGCACGCAGTGTATCCATTGCCCTCTACGGGGCGGGCTTTGGGGTTACTGCAAAACTGACTGTCTACAGGTTGAAGAAAATAACTTTCTTAAGAAATTACTGTGCCTCCCTAAGTCCGCTCCAACAGAGTTGATTCATAGAGAGGCGGGGGTTTTTCACATGACCGAGCTCGCCTCACTTAGGCCTCTATTGCTTTACCGTGCAATCTGGCTTAAGGAAGAGACCGAGTTCAATCAACTTATAATCAGGGATTGCCTTGCATTAGATAACTGTATGCAGATACCGTGGCTCAAATATGTTGTAGATTGTTATAAAAATATCTTTGATATTAACTTGTTGTCAGAAAACTGTCCCCCTAGAGGCCTTGCGAAACAGGAATTTAAAAATATCTTTATGTTACATAAAGCCCAAAAACGTTCAGTAATAACCAATTCCCTCGCTACTGTCAAAATTTACAATAAATATATTGCTGTTGAGGGATTTCAATGTTATCTGAATGTTGTAACTAGGCCAACGCATAGGTTTGAATTAACCAGATTAAGAGTTGGCATTGCTCATGTATTAGTGGCCTTCCCTCACCCTAAAAAGCCCCCTGTGGGTCCATGCCCCTGTGATGGACATTCTAAGCAAAGCACAATGCACTTTATTCTTTTCTGTCCCCTATTTCAGAACGTTAGGATCTCCTTTTTAAAACCATTATTTTACAAGTATGGAGTTTTAAATGTGGAGGATGCTATGTGTTTGTTATATAACTTGGACCACCCCGACGTATGTTTTTATACTGCCAGTTTTATATGTAAATCGATAGCTTTTAGGAAAAGTATGGGTTTTTAATCATGTTTTTTTTTTTTATTCTGTTGCCTGTTTGCTATGCTTTTGTAGTCATTTTTACTATGTACCGAATAAAGCTTCATGAACTGAACTGACTGAGTCAATCATCTTGCTCTGTTGCAAGTCCTGGAAATTCGAACGTGGATCGAAGGGACTGGGCTCAAATTGTTTACCTTATATCTAGACAACAACTCTCAATGCATAAAAGGGCTCTATTCTGCCTCTATGAACACACCTTTTCCACAAGGAGTACCCCAAGTCCCTATCCTCTCTATCACCCTTTCAACCTCTACCTTGAACCTCTGGGTGCTCTTCTTAAAAGCTTCAACATCTCATACCACTTCTATGTAGATGACACACAGATGTATATGAAAGTCACCTCACCCTTGGACATAGTTACTCACCCTGACACTAGTGGAAATGGAATCCTGGTTGCCACAGCATCACCTAAAACTGAATCCAGAAAAGACAGAATTCTTACTGATCTCAACCCTTCAAATGCCACGCTTGGCATGAAATCAGCAACTTCCTCAAATGCCAGCCACCTGTTGTTGGCTGCACAAAATCACTTGGTTTCTACTGGGGCAAAAACCTTTACCTCTGTGCCCACCTAAACAACATAGCCAAAGCAGCACAACTTCAAATCCGATTACTTCAAGGAGTAAAGCATTTTTTCATCCTGAGAACTTCAGAAGAGTGGTTAAATCTCTTGTTCTATCAAGATTAAGCTATGGAAATACTCTTCTAATTAGGCTATATAATCTCCATATTGCCCCCTAAACGCTGCCCTTCACTCCACAGTTAGACGTGCATCAAATGTAAGAAAATGTGATTACATCACACCCAACCTAATTTCACCAAGATGGTTACTGACTGAAACCAGAGGTATCCTGAAACTGACCTGCATTATTCACAAAGCCATTCACAGAAAAACCCTAATCTACTTACCTGAAATACTGACCATGTCAGAAGGCCAACGCTTTTT
The DNA here is from genome assembly GCF_964263255.1 of Lissotriton vulgaris. Taxonomy (NCBI): domain Eukaryota; kingdom Metazoa; phylum Chordata; class Amphibia; order Caudata; family Salamandridae; genus Lissotriton; species Lissotriton vulgaris. The sequence goes on along the minus strand of NC_141685.1, from coordinate 1,407,228,632 downwards.
CAAAAGTGCCCGAGCACACTACGGAGGCCAGTCTTCCTAGCGCAGGTGTCCTCACTATGCTATGAAGACTGGTCTCGAAAGTGAGTTACAAGTGCTCACATACACACAAACCCCCTACATACACATGCTACAATCCAACCGTAGATGGCACTGGCATATTTTCCACCGCTCATCACCTCATCACATTTCCACAGGTTGTTGGGTCCCAAGACTGGAGCACCTAAGGAGACATTTCTAGAGCTAACCCCAACCTGCAGATCTTACTCAGGGATCAGAGAGCCTGAGAGAACCTTGAATACACGATATCTAAAAAAACACAGATGTAACTAGGAAGGGCACAGAAGTAAACAGCCCTCCCACCTATTTACGTGTCATGTTGCTTTCTGAAAAGGCGGAGGTCCTTTTCCCTTTTTAAATAAAATCCCGTTTTCTGTTCCTTGCAGATTGAAAATAGAACAGGTCCGGAATGGCAAAACATATGACCCGTTTTTGATTCTTGATCGACTCACGAGTAAGTAGTCTTATTGTGAGTGGGTGGATAATATTTCCGTTGACAATACATGGTTACATGGCTAAATTGCCATCGCCCGCTTTTTTCAGATTTAAGGACCCTAGTGCCTTGACCAGAACATTAATGAACGCAAGTGGATTACACAACCACGCCACAAAATAGCAATACGAAACATGGTTTGCATACAATACTACTTAGAACTCGATATTTTGTTGCAGAGTGGCGGTCGCTGCTTGAAATACAAAACGAAGCCCACAAACCAAGTTTGGCACCACACAGGTATGTGGGCAGGCCCTTAGCTAATGTCAAAAAGAGCTTTTTAGAGATAGTGGGGAAGCATTCTAAATTAACCCTTTTTGTTTTTTGTCATAAACAGTCAGTTTTTAAGAAAGGATTTATCCAGCCCTGATGAGAGTCCGGCAATTCATTAATCCAGGACTCGAAACGCGTCGGCTATGATATAAGTGGCAGTTAAATCCTCGGACACTTAGAGTATCGAAATTATTTATCCTCTGAGTCTAGGAGTGCTTTGAGTTGTTAAACTTGTTTACAACCAAATGGAAATTGATTCTATATATATCAACTGTTTTTTTGACAGATTAATTGTTACCACATTGTTGTGTTTTGTATTTATATAATTGTATTTGTGACACAATGTTGAGTTTCAATGTATTGTTGGATGTGTTTGTAATCATGAGATTGTCTGTGTAGTAGATTATGTGCTCTTTTTTGTGACTAAATTTGAATCCCAAAAAAATAATTAAAAAGTAAATAGACAAAATTGATTGCCAAGATAAACGTGATAAACTTCAGTTTATTGTTTTGTATTAGTAACATGATTTAACAATTGGAAGTGCAGGTAAATATTTATTTTTCGATGTAGCGAGAAGGGCACAGAAATAAAAGTGGATAAAACAACCCACTTATTCAGAGTTCACTATCACTAGAAGAGTCTTAGTAGAAGGACAGGCAGGCAGGGGTGTGGTCGAAACTTGATAGACTGATCCTACCATGCTAGTGCCTTCTAGAGACACCCAACAGTGGAAACAGGCTGTGGAAACTGTGCAATGCACTATATAAGAATAATGCAACATAGAATAACATAGGATAATAAACATGAGACAGCATGGACTTCTCTTGGCGGAGTGGTTTGTATTTGGATTCTCTCTGCCAGGAATAGAAACTATTACCCTTTGGCATTTTCAAAAGGACCATCTCCATAAAGTCATAATCGGCTTAGATGTCGCTGGGTCACAGACAAACAATGGAAGAATAATCAGTGATAGTGCACTGAAGCCGCCTGCTTGGAAGCAATCACCTATCTTGTGCCCACTCAAAAGAGGATTCTTCTAACAAAAGAGTAGGTAGAGGTGGAGCAAAAGTAAGTGTATGTTAAGAGAGACGCTAAGACAAACACCGAAACGATTAAAAAAGAGTGAATGCAAGCAGGTTAATAGTCCTCACCTATAGTGCATCAGAGTTGCATAATTATCCCATATAAGAGCGAGGCTTCAGATTTCATGACCATGGTTTCTGTCCAGTTGCCTTCTTTGTCCCTTAAATTCAGTCATTTTTACACTAGTTAAACGGCTGTACAGGGATTTGGGTTCCATGCTCAGCACACCCTTTAGAAGTTACAATTCATGATCAAACTCAAGGCAGTGAAGATTCTGCAGGGAGGGTGAAAATCCACTCGAAACAAACCATTTAAGAAGCCAAGAGGCTATCTACAGCAAACCACAGCTGGAAAGAGCCCTGTCCGATCCACATGTGTTAGAACCACTGAGAAAGGCTGCAGAATGATTTGACAATAAATGCTGATTTGACATCTTGCACAGTTTTCATCCTCTCAACCTGTGAAAGAAGGGCAGGGCCATCCCCTTGGGATGTCCAAGATGTAGGGACACAAGAGACCCTCCCACCTTGAAGAGCTTGAGCTATTCTCATTGCACTGTCTTAGTTTCTTTACAAAGCCCATATCGCGTTTGGACACCTTCACAAGCACTTGCAGGCTGCCTGAAAAGTGACATAAACCGTTTCAAAATGATGATTACATTTAAATCTTGAGGGCAGGATTCAGCCATGAGTAATGCTACCTCTGAATACACAATTACCCATCTCATAAAGACGTCTTTGGTGAAAATGTGTTTTCTTCTTTTTAACAGCGAAGAAAAACGTGAATCCCATTCCACTATACTCACGGCGGTGGAGAATGAATGCAACAGGGTTCCAAGTTAGTAACCCTGTGCTACCTGCAGTGCAGTTTTCCAAACTATCTTGTAAATCTAATTACAAATGTGAAATTAACTAAGAAGGCTGCACGCTTCTATTACAACACAGGCTGTAAGCCGCAAAAAGCTCATTTGCTGGCTTTATTCCAAGGGTTTCTGGGATTAAACGCCTGCATTAGCACTGGACACCTGTCACACAACAAGATATATGAATGATGGGGTGGCAAAGCCTCAAAAATGTAGTGTTTTGTGTGAATGGTTTGCTAATTAACAGAGCTAGACTGTAACGAGGTTGTCCAGGTGGGTTCCGAGTAAAAAAACACATACACAATACGGGCTGTTGGAGTCAACGTTCCGAATATGACTCACTAGTACATGTTACTTTTACTTTAGAGAAGATGTCTAGAGGAAGTGAAGAGGCAAATCTGTTACCTGCCCGTCAAACCCTTGACTCATCCTCTGAGGCTTCCAACAAAGCCATTTAGTGTTGTCAAATCTCCTGGCACACCAACTCCCTCACTGCACACATGTTCACGTGTTTGACATATGCAGCTTTCGTACAGGGATTAACGTGTGAGGCCTACAGCATCTCAAGCTAGGCTCCGAAGGCGCACCTTTCAATCCTCCTCCCCAGTGTCACAAGTTTTAGATCTCATTTTCCGAAACATTAAATATGATTTTTTTTTGTAAGTGTGTGCGTGGTGGCAAGCCCCGCCTGCAGCTGCGCATCCTGTCTGCCGCCATCTGGATCCTCCACCAGGAGGCCGGAACCACACTGACAGGAACGGTGGGGGTGGGGAGCAGAGGCGGGAGACCGCAGCTAATGACGTCTGTATTTACAGAGAGCTCGTGGCACTTATGGAGACATTTACAAAACAATGCACCACCTCCAAGAGTCTGCGTGTGCGTCTGTCTGAATGAATGCGACATAACATACATATTAAGCAAGCAATATTGAGTAATTACGGCAATAAACAAATTGAAGACACATAAACAGGGCCACTGGTTATTAGACTGTGCAACCCTAGCGTTTTCTTCATAATGATGAATGTATTGCACTCGCCACATAATCCAAGATCTGTTGCTTAATTTGCATACTTTAACAACAACAAAAAGTTTCTAACAGGAACGGATCACAAGTTACTTGAAGACAGGCTGCACGCTTGGCGTTGTGTAGTAACCGCTTGGTGAATTGTCTGGTCGCCGTTTAATTCCTGATTGGGGGCACTAATGAGGCGAAACGCGCCTTAGCCAGAATCAAGGCCCGTTAAATAACAAAGTAGCGAAACTATACTGCTACAGACCATGCCTCGTTAGCCTGTGTAATTTGTCTTCGGGTAATAATGTAGTGTCCCATAATGAACACGGACACGTGCGCATGTACACGTGCACGAACATGCACACATAACCAACTCTGCTGTGAGGCAATCTCATGTCCCACTAAAAGAGCCACCAGCAATCGGTCTCAGGGGATACTGGTGTATGGGAATGGGCGACATCCCTAAAGTTGAGCTTTCTGTGTACACTCTCATAAACATCCGCACCACATCTGGGGTATACTCGAGACTTTTGTATGGGCACACGATGAAACAGACAGACGTATGACGATCAAAGCGCTGAGACAGAAAGCACTGTAGCGGCTCACTGCTCACGCAAGCATAAAAGGCGGAATGTCCCCGACTTTTCAATGGAGTGACAGCAAAACGTACAGGAAGCGATTACTTGTTTGACGCGCGGAGGGCAGGCAACGCGCTGCAGTGCAACAACAACACACGCCTGAACGAGCAACAGGCACCGGCTGCAGCGGATTCAAGGGCAGGACGGAGCCCCTTCCAAAGACACCGAGGTGCGCCAGGTATCCGCATGCGCCCCGCCCCGGGAGCGCCGCACACCCTGCGCTCCCGGCAAGGATGCTCGTCGTAAACAAATCACTGCTCCCGACGCAAGACATCCTGCAAGAGCGCCGGATTAATAACAGTCTGACAAATCCACCCTCCACCTGACAAATGAAAGCAGAGCCAATGAATAAAGTCTGCCTCGCCTGGACCGTGCATCACCCGCGCGTCATGTGTCCCCACGTGGAGGAGGCTGCTGGCCGCTGCTGGCTGCACTCACTCACCGCCTTTGCCGTGGACGGGTCTGCTGGCCCCGTAGGATCCGAAGCGGACAGACATGGCCGGGAGCAGGGGGCCAGCGCACAGGGCGAGGGCTCGCATCGCTGGAATGCCACTTTGCTGCTGCTCGCCGCCGCCGTCGCCAGCGGTCACCTGCAGCCGGCAGCAGCCAATGGGAACCCACACATCTCATTAACGGCGCGACCCGGGGAGCAGGCGGCTCGCACAGCTGCTCGCAGCGCAATGTGGGTCACCCTGCTGCACCGCAGAGCCACCCAACCCTCATCCAGACACCGGGAGGGGCTCACGGTCCCACCATCACATGGGGCATCGGTGGGCATGCCAGCAAGATGCAGCACATCTGTATCCGCACATCAGCCCGGAATAATGACTGAAGGTGGGCGAGCCAGCACAATAACAGGGAGAGCCAAGCCAAGGGTCTGGCTCGGATCTTAGAGCCCGTGCACGAGCGAGCCCTGAGAATGTGTTATGCAATTCACACAACAAACCACGTAAAATATGCTAAAGTCAAAGTTGAATAAATAAGTCTTTAGTATGTGGAAGCTTCGACATTAATAGGACACATTGTAGCATTGCACTGAGAAGTACTTATTTAAAGAGAAAGTTTTGTAGAACTGGTAGTTGGGATTCATATGAAAAATCATATGCGATAAAGAACAAAAAAGTTTTGGTGAAATAAAATATTTGCCCAAGATCAAACCATTTAAGCAGGGAAACCGCAATATATCTAGCTTTTCTGGTTTCACTCTGTATAGATCAGCCAGTAAATGTGTAGCTATTTGTCTTTCCCTGCTTAAAGGCTTTGCTTTTATCTTTAAATGCATTCATCTGCAGGTTTTTAAATACAGCACAGACACGATCCGAAGGTATTGCAGCACTTTACATGCACACCAGTTAAATTACCCACAGTCACATTTATTGTTTGTGGGCAAGGGGAGATTAACAGCCCGATTAAGAGTTCGACGGTCCATGGGACTGACTAACAGACTGGCGGTCCACTCGCCATATTACAAGCACAGCAGTTGAACTGCCACTGGACCGCTGCTTTTGTCAGGATCCTTGATCCCCTGGCAAAGGTGCAGCGGTGTGAGGAAGTAATATGCGGGTGGTGCCACAGCAGCACAGCTGAGAATATTACAAGTATCCTCACTAACCTCCTTTTCATGGTGGTGAGCCCGCCATAAAAAGGGTGGCAGGAGGAAACTAAGGGGACCCTACAGGGTCCCTGGTTGCCTCTGTGCACAGGGATACATGCAGGGGGGCACATGTTGTACCCCCTGTATTTTTTAACCCCCTGTTCCTGCTGTGCAGGAATGGGCTGCGGCGCTTCCTACAGCAGTGCTTTTCTAAGGCTCTCCTATGAGCCGTAGAAAGGCACAGCTGTGGGAGAGCCGCCGCAGGACCCGCTGCCAGGATTGCAAGTTGTAAACCGGTGGTCGGACTGATTACAGGTTTGCCAGTCTTTGAGCGGGGTGCTGGCGTGGTGTCCCGCTCCAAGACCACCAAACCTTTAAACAGGCCCCAAGTGATTTACCCAGAATCACTGGATGAGCAGACGCTGAAACTCAAACCTTGTTCTCTGGTTCCAGAATTCCACAGTTGGCAGCTTTGGCCCTAACACCACACCCAGCTAGAGCAGAGGTGTAGGAAAATAGGATCTGCTTTCATGGTTACCCTCACTTTTTGCTTGTGCCAGTATGTTTTTTTGACTAATCTGGCCGGGATCCTGATAATCAGGATCCCATCCACTGTGCTTCCTCCTTAGAGTTGACATGGTAAGTACTTTGGTACCTCCACATTTGGCTACTGGTGTACCCGTGTAAGACCCTAGTATATGGTACTAAGGTACCCAGGGCATAAGAACACCGGGGGTCCCCCAGGGGCTGCAGCATGTATTATGCTACCCATGAAAGGCCACTTAAACAGTGACTACCGGCCTGTCATTGCAGCCTGTGTAAGCTGGTGCTAGCACGACTTGTGACAAATATAAGTTTCCTTATATCTGAGGTCACAACACTTTAAATCTGTAAGTCACCCATAAGCCAGCCCTTCAAAACTGATGGCAGGGTGCAAGGTTATAAGTATGAGGGCACCCCTGTATATGCAGGACACCCCTACAAAACCCCAGAGTCGATTCTCCAGGCTTTGTAAGTGCTGTCATCCATTTTGATACATATTGTGGCCATGTGTCATTACACAATGGCTAGCTATATAGTGCCTGTGCTGAAGCTGGGCATGTTTGGTATCAAACATGATTCCATGCACTTGGGGGCTCCACTGGGCAGTCCCCAATACTCCCGGTAACAACCTTCCAGGGGCTGCCAGAAAGCTAGTGCTTCTGCTAACCCGAGACACAATTCTGCCCTCCTCTGCTGAGCTGAGCTCATGCAGGGGAAGGTAGAACAATAGGTATCTTGTCACAGAGAGGTGTGACCACCTTCCAGACAGGACTTGGTGTATTGGGCGGGGGTGGGGGCGCTTGCCTGTGCTGCCAGACTGCTTTGCAGGGCACATTTGGTACCCTCCTTGCATATTCTAATTAGAACCAGCTCTGGGAGCCCTTGGCTCCCGCTCTGGCACCAAACTGGACATAGGACATGGGAGTATCCTCCCCTCTATCCAGTCAATCAATCAATCAATCAAAAGCATTTATATAGCGCGCTACTCACCCGGAGGGTCTTAAGGCGCTTGGGGAGGGGGGGCCACTACTGCTCGAACAGCCAGGTCTTGAGCTGCTTCCTGAAGGCGAGGTGGTCTTGGTTCAGGCGGAGGCGGATCAGGAGGGAGTTCCACGTCTTGGCGGCCAGGTAGGAGAAGGACCTTCCTCCTGCTGTGGCTCTTCGGATGCGGGGGACGGCGGCGAGGGCGTGGCTGGTCGATCGAAGCTGGCGGGTAGGAGTGTAGAAGTTGAGGCGGCTGTTGAAGTATCTTGGGCCTTGGTTGTGTAGGGCTTTGTGTGCGTGGGTGAGGAGACGGAAGGTGATTCTCTTGTTGACCGGGAGCCAGTGCAGGTCTCTCAGGTGTCCGGAGATGCGGCTGTGTCGGGGGATGTCGAGGATGAGTCTTGCTGAGGCGTTCTGGATCCGCTGAAGTCTCTTCTGGAGCTTGGCGGTGGTTCCGGCGTAGAGGGCGTTGCCGTAGTCCAGTCGGCTGGTGACGAGGGCCTGGGTGACCGTCTTCCTGGTCTCGGTGGGGATCCACCGGAAGATCTTACATAGCATGCGCAGGATATTGAAGCAGGACGAGGAGACGGCGTTGACTTGTCTGGTCATGGAGAGGGAGGAGTCCAGGATGAAGCCCAGGTTGCGTGCAGTCCTTTTCTTACGGTGTAAAAGGGCTTACCTGCGTGTGTGGGTCCTCAGATTCATCGTGGGACATGACTCAAGCCTGAAACCACGTCACTCTTCGACCGTCTGCATAATTGGACTTCGCCTGGAACCGAGACTGCATCAAGGAAGATTCTTGCTTCTCCTGGTCTCGCTGTTCTGCAAATCTTCTTCGTCGTCTGTGCTTCTTCCAGGATCTTCAACAGACCTGTGGGCATCAAGGACACCCGAAGTAATCCCCCTTGGAGTGAAGGAGTCAGCAACATAGGTGGTTGTTCTGCAACTCCCTTGAGGCCTGACCTGTCCTCTTTGCAATTTTGAGGCCAGTATCCATCTTCGGAACTACTGGGACTGAACCCTTGTGCACCGCGTTGACTTGCCGTTGCCAAGGCTTATTTGCATTGCACTCCAGAGATCTTTGGGCTGCAAAAAGCTCCAGCCTCCAGCATCTGTTCCTGCCAAGATCTTCATCCTCACTACTGTGGGCCTTCTTCATCTTTGGTTAGCTGGATGAAGACCTCTTACGACTCCTTTACCTCCATCCTGTGGACCCTCTCTAGGGCCTTTTCCTGCTCCAGTGAGCTCCCCTGCTTGCCCGGGGCCTGCTCTGAATTTCCTGCACTTGGTGAGTCCCTTGGACCTTGCTGGTCCCAACGTTGCTCCTTCATCATTTTCCACGTCTGCTGCTGCTGCCAAGGCTTGTTGGTGCTCCCGCTGGACACCGACCTGATGGTTTAAGACTTCCGACATGGGACAGCTCATTGTCTTTCTCAGCATCCCCTGGTCCTCACAGTTACAGCGAGAAGGTCACCATCATCATCCTGCATCTTCCGTCATCGGTAGGCATTGCTCTGCCGTGCCTCCTGGTCACCTCCGAGTGGCATAGACTGTATCCTCTCTACTTGCAGGTTCTTCTCTTCAAGAATCCACCCTTGGGGGGCGTGGCTTTGGCACAGACGTAGGATGGCGGCTACTCCTTAAACTCTGTTACGGATGCAGAGCTTTATTGCTTATTCTGCCTCTTTCCCGCAGTTTTGGCTGACTCGGCATGCGGCTGTGCCCTCCTAATTATCGGCGGTGAGTTTATACGCCGTTTCTGCACCATGCAGGTGTATTCCTGGACCTGTCAGCCGCGGCGGTGATTCTCCACAGATAGACGCGAGCAGCTGCCATTATTGGTTGCGGCGCTCGCGTTACAGATTTTTGCCTTTCATATTCTTTTTTCTTATTTTTGTTACTTTCATGCAATTTCTGCTGACTCCGGATGCGTACTTTCTTTCCCAACGATCTACAGTAATCTACAGGCTTTTTCTACACCATGAAGGTGCCTTCTTGGAACTGTGAGCTGCAGCGGTGTCTTTCCATATCTAGACGTGAGCGACCAACATTTTAGGTCGCATTGCTCGCGCTAAAAGTTTTTTACCTTTTTTTTCTATTTGCCTTCTGATAAAATACATGGGTTTTCTTTTTGCCATGACTGATATTTATATTGTTGGATTACTGTAGTGGAATGTGCTTTTCAGACCTATTGGTGCATTGGTTTATGGTCTCCACTGGCTGGTTGTTATTTTCCACAGTGAAAGTTCTTCTCCCTAACTTGGCTGCCTTTAAATGACGTTACCTATTTGCACCAATGGCCTACGTTTCTGATACCTCTATTTTTGATTATTTAAAGAACGTCTGTACTGAGGTTATTTGTCTCTCTAACCTCCTTTTTTCTGACTATTTGTTTTTCAAAGGTTATTTGAGGCTTAATATTTCCTCCTTGTTGTATGGGCCAGCCTCGCCCTTCTCTATTACCTACACAGCGTCCTACACATTATAGCATGATGGCTAGTGACTTACACACATCCTCCAAACCAACTTCTTCAGGTACAAAACCAAATAGAACTTAGAACGACCCACCTTCTCCTATTTTATCTTCCCAGAATCCTGTCTTAGACTCTATCTTGGATGAGGTCCGTGGTCTTCAACCATTTATGTGCACAACCAATCAAAAACTACAACAAACTGAGGATCGCTGGATGGTTGTGGAGGGGAAGATGTCGTAATTAGAACAACATGTGGTAGACCTTCAAGATATATCTACCAAAATACCTATGTTAAAGCAAGAAATACAAAAACATAAACTCCACGCCGAAGACCTTGAAAATCGAAAAAGAAAAAAAATCTTCGCCTTTACGGCCCTCCTGAGAATATTGAGGGCTCTGATGTTCTGTCCTTCTTGAAGCAATTTCTTCCTGAACTCCTGGATCTTCAATCTTCACCGCCTCTCAACATTCAACTTGCTCATCGTTTGGGCCGTCATCAACCTTACTCATCTAAACCATGTGGTATCATAAAGCTTTTTGGAATACACTGACCTGATGCGTGTCCTGAAGGTTGTCAAAGTTAAATGTCACCTTATTTGGTCTTGCCACAATCTTTTCATTTCACAGGATTTCTCCAATGCAACTAATGCCCATCAAAAAGAATTTGTAGCTCTTCGTCCTCAGATGAGACACTTGAACATTCAATATGGCATTCTTCATCCATGACTCTGCAAGATCACCCATGAAGGCACCTCACGTTTTTTCGATGATCCGGATAAGCTGAAAATTTTTCTGTGTAGTATTTCATCTCACAACATGAAAACTAATGCTAGAGTTCTTTTTCAGATTTCTGTTGTTTCTACTCTAATTACATACTTGTTTTTGTTTTTTACTAATCTTTTTCTTTTACTCTATTGTACTCTTCTCTTTTTTTTCTCCATGCTGGAAACTAATTATCTTGCATTATCTGTACACTTTGTTTTTCTTTACTTATCACTATCTTTGGCTCCGTTTATTATGAGACTTTTTGTTGTTTAATTTCTTAGTTTCGTCCTTGTTGCCGTCCTTGTTCTCAGCATTAATGTGCCCTTTGCCTACCTGTTAATCATTTCAATTCATATCTGGATCTTTATCCTTAATCTGTCTCTCATTTTTTTTCTTCTTATCTCCTCCCCCCTACCTTCCTCTTTTTTGTATTGGTCTTTTTTCTTTTTTATCAGCCTTTACCGTTATTATTGCTCTCACACAAGTGTTTTCCCTATTTGTTCTTCCATCCATTTCATTGCTTTTTATTTATGTTATTTTATGGTTGTTGTTAAATGGTGTATTTTTTCTCTTTCATTGGTCCTGCTGCCCATTGTACCTGCTTCCATATACCTTTCCTCACCTGCAACATGTTTAATGTTGTCTTGTGGAATGTCCATGGTCTGGGTCACCCCGTAAAGCACCAAAAGGTACTTTCTCATTTATTTAAACTTAATTCCCATGTAGCTTTTTTTTTACAGGAAACGCATTGTAATGATATTGAATCTCTCAAACTTAAACGTCAATGGGCTAACCAGGTTATTTTTTATCCTGTTGCTAAGCGTAAAGGTGGTGTTGCTATTCTATTCCACAAGTCACTTAATGCTAAAATTTTATCAACTGAATGTGATACGAATGGACGATGGGTTTTGATTGATGCTATTATATTTCAAAAACAAGTAACTTTTTTCAATATCTATTGCCCACTTAAATCTGACCATGAATTTTGGCATTGTTATCAAATTGAAACTTTCTTCTATTCCCAAACCCAACATCGTTATTGCTGGTGACTTCAAAGATTTGTTGGATCCCTTTACTGATAGAACATCTAAATGCAAGTTGAAACCTGATAATTGCCACAAAGCTTTTCAATCTGCCATTTCCTCTAGTCCATTCTTTGATGTATGGAAAACTTGTAACCCTGATATATGTGAATTCACATTATTTTCCAATGTACATCAAACTATGTCTCATATTGATTATGTTCTGGTTTCCAAATCCTTACTTCCCACTATTCAATCATCAGAAATTGGTTCTATTTTTAATTCCAACCATTCTCCTGTTTTGTCTTCCTTTGTCCTTCATCACCGCTAAACAGGGCCATGGCGCTTTATTAATACTTTATTATCAGACCAAACCTTTGTTTCAGAAGTGACCTCTTTTATTATTGAATCTTTTCAAATCAACCAATCCAAAGATACCTCTATACTTAAAAACTGGGATGCTTTTAAAGCTTCCTTCAGGGCCTTTACAATCGCCTACTCTGCCAGAAAGACAAAAGCATTGAATGCTAAATACCTCTCAACACTCCAACATATAACAACTCTTGAACACACCTACTTCACCTCCAAATATTCCTTGAGTTTGCAGGATCTGATTAAAGCGAAATATGCCTTGAATAAAATTGCTACGATTGACGCTTCTAATGTCCTTCTTAAAATTAAGTCTAAATTATCATGGTGGCCAAAATAAGGCGGGTTAAATGTTAGGCAATTATAAAAAAATTAAATCAGAGAGGAAAGCTGTTGGCCCCATTCGATGTGAGCATAGTAATAAGATGTTGTCCTCAGATTCTAACATTACTAATGCCTTTCAGTCTTATTATGAACAATTATATACTGAGGATACGGATCTCTCTGAATATGATATTAATTCTTTTTTTCAGGGACTCCCTAATCCTCCCTCTATTCCTGACATTCTTACATCCCTCAAAAAAAGATTTCCCTTCTGGAAATGTCTGAGGCTTTTAAGTCCCTAAAAAAAGCCAACGCCCCTGGTCCTGATGGCTTCTCCGTGGAGCGTCTTTCATTTGGTTTCCTCCAATTTTGTTCCTAAATTACTTGAACTCTTCATGTCATCATTGTCTAACTCAGTGGTTCCCAAACTTTTTTGACCTACGGCTCCCTTGATCAATTGGCCATTGACTGCGGCTCCCCATTACATTTTTTGTGTGTGTGTGCGTGTAATCCCGGGCCTCGGTGCACTTACATTTTAATCCCTTAAAATAATTGGGATGAAGGTAGGGAGAATAGTGCATGCAATGCAAAGATATGTCTACTCTCACTTTTCACAATACTTGTGCGCCCTCTAGCCATACAGTGGCTGCATCTGTTTGCGACTAAACTGAAGCTGGACACTTCCAGCTGAATCCAGGCGCACTGGGGGGCCGCGGGCACAGTTTGGAAACCACTGTCATAGTTCCTTACATCTGCTAGTTAGTGATCCGTATAGTATACAATGAGCAATGGCAAAGGCTTGTTTGCTTTGTAATTTTCCTTTCACATTATGCCAGGTCAGTAACCTACCACTGAGGTTCATTTGGACACGAAGTCCACTCAGATGGCTTACACGTGTCCAGTTCAATTCCAGTAGTAAAGGAAGCTCTAATCATGTCAAGAAAGACAAAGCCAAAGCCTTTTTTTGTAGCCATGGATTCATGTACTAAAACCAATCAAAAGAATGCCAAGGCATTCAGAGTACTGTTGGTGCTATACCTCCAGTTAAGGAAGTTAGTGCTGTTAAATACTGTCTGCCTATTCAAACCACTCTAATTAGCAGCAAAACATCAGCAATAACCACATTATGGAGTATTGTTGTCATGAAGGAGAGCAACTGGATTGGAATTACACAGGATCGTATTCAGTGCAAAGAAAGTCAAATAGTGAAGGTATCAGATGGTAACATGCGGGCTATGCTCCCCAATCTTTTTTCTTCATAAATACTGGAAAACATGGACAGAAACATAAATACATTAGAAGATCTATCACTGTGGGCATTGGACACTGTGGACCACGATTGTCTCAGCATAGCATCCCAGCACTCTCTTGGAAGAGCACCAGGCACTGTCTCGCAGCACGGTGAGCGCATCTGGCAGCTGTCTCTCTAAGACACGTGGAGGACAGCAGGACAGGAAACGGTTCGGTATTTTTTATGAGCACAGGTTACTGGAATACATCTCGTCTTAGCTACTGAAACAAACTGAAAACACTCTCTATGAGGATAACGTCTGCTACTGTGTATTTCTTCACTGATGATAAATTATTACACTAACATGACACGTTTTGTAATCGTAATTGTAATTGTACTTATATATTGCACACAACCCCCAACAAGGCCTTTTTTAATTATTTTTGCACGTTAGCGCTATCTGGGCAAAAGTTTCACCGTAGTACCAATTTGACATCAAATACAGCAAGCAAACTAAAGGTGACCAGTCAACATTTCCAAAGGTCTTTCAACTGCTCAGCATCACGTATTGCTGAGTTTATAGTAACATCAACACATATTGCTGAATTGTAGTAACATTTGATCCGGTTGAGCTAGGAACAAAGTTGTGTTAAATTCAGCAGGTGGTGCACGAGCTGACGTGTTGCGTGACAAACGCATCAAATCCTTCGAAATGCAAAAAACACAGAGGCTGTGAGATCGCATAACTTATATGGTTATGCCTATATATAAGAAATCTTGTACTTCATAAACTTGAAGTTCGAATGCGTCTTAAAATTATAAAGTATAGATCCTGCACACTGCTGCTCGGCCTCGAATGAGTAATGGTTTAATGAAAGGTGGTTTTACATATATTTCCTACCAGATTATGTCAAGCGGCTTCAATGGCAGACTGGCCATTTATCTCCCCGTATCTCCCTCTGCTGCCCTCCCCCATCTTGCAGTGAGATGACACTGGTTATCTCGACCCCCGGGAAGGTGATAATGATCAGCGATCGCGGCGCCCTTGGCTGGCTTTGGCGGCGCACCAGGGAGCCGCGGCGCACAGTTTGGGAACCACCGGTCTAACTCTAAGACCAGTGGTTCTTACTTGGAAGCCCTTTTCTTTATTATCCCAAAGCCTGATAAAGACCCTACCCTATGTAAAAATTACCAACCCATTTCGTTAATCAATTACAACAGTAAGATTTTAGCGAAAAGTTTATTATCTCGTTTGGAGGATATCATCCCCCTTCTTATTAAACCTGACCAAGCAGGTTTCAATAAGGGCAGGCTTGCATCTGATAATTCCAGTCTAATATTCTTGCCCTTGGAAAAAAATATTCTTCTCCCCTAGCAGCCTTGTCAGTTGTTGCCGAAAAAGCATTTGATCGTATATATATTGGCATTTCATATTTTCTACCCCTCACTGGTTTGGTTTTGTTCACAAGTTTATCTCTTTAATCAAACTGTTATATACTGAAGCACGTGCCAGTGTGTTTGTTAATGGCCATTTCTCTCCCTTTTTTAAACTACATAGAGGCACTAGACAAGGCTGCCCTCTTTCTCCGATACGTTTCCTCATATGTTTGGAGCTCTTTCTTGAACGGATCAGATGCAACCCTGATATAACTGGATTTAAAGTTAACTCTCAAGAAATCAAAACTTTCTGCTTATGCAGATGATATTCTAATTTATATGTCTAATCCCTCCGCTTCCCTAGATCCTTTTTTACAAGAGATTACTTTATTTTCCAATGTCTCTGGTTACAAGTTAAATTTCTCTAAAACCGTGATCCTACCACTAAATTCCTCTTGTTATCATTATATGTTTCACAAAACCAACTTTACATGGTGCCCCCAAAAGATTAAATACCTAGGAGTCTGGTTCTCTCCCACTATACCTGATATACTTGTTCATAATTTCACTACTCTAAAACTTAAACTCCAAAGGTTATTATCTTCCTGGTCTCCCCTATTTTAATCCTGGTGGGGTGGATTAGATATTATTAAAATGATATGGGAAAATCGAAAACCCTGCCGTGCTACCTGACGCAGAGAGGCTGTGACTACACGGGGAAGTTCCTGACTGCGAGGAGCCAGAGCGGGCGCCCGGGACTGTGAGGACCAGCATTGTCCTTTCCATCCACAGCTGGTGCCTCTTCCCGGGCGTGCTCCGCCTTCATCCACCGCCTCATTACTGCTCGCGGCCCCCGCTTCGCGGGAGCCGCTCGCAGCAGTTGTTGAAATTTGTGGACTCTGTTTGCCCTGCCTGGTGAAAATCGAAAACCCTGCCGTGCTACCTGACGCAGAGAGGCTGTGACTACACGGGGAAGTTCCTGACTGCGAGGAGCCAGAGCGGGCGCCCGGGACTGCGAGGACCAGCATTCTCCTTTCCACCCACAGCTGGTCCTCTTCCCGGGCGTGCCCCGCATTCTTTTTTTGGTACTTATTTGAATTCCCAATGCGCATTGCGGGACGCGCGCGGGACTCAGCCCGGGGCTAAGCCCGCGCAAAGGGCGGGCCGTTTGAGGCCGTTCGAGAACGGTCGAGACCGGGACTGGGCCACCCCCTTTACTTCTGTCTTTGTCTTTGACCCTTCCGCCCTGCTTTGACAAGGAACTATGGCGACCAGAGAAACCAGGAGTAAGAGCACGCTGGCTGCTGGAGCAGCAAAAGGTACTTTAGACAATTACTTCGTCAAAGCAGGGTCTCTTCTGATTGACGAAATCATATTACTGGAAAGGCGCATATCACAAGAAATAGAATGGGTTCGGAGATCTTCTATAGGGCCCATAGCGCTTGCAAAGACCCCTGAAAATAGACTCAACTTTGCTGCCCCAGAGAATGGGGAAAACGCGACGGGTGGGTTGCTAGCCTTATCTAACCTAAATAACTCTACCATGCACAATACTGACAATACTGACAACGAAACAAGTGTTCCAGATGACCTTAGCCTCCTACCCCTACCGATACCACACACTCAAGCACAGCAGACCCTTCCCTCTACCATTAATACTACACCCAATACAGATATGATTACCGATACCATAGACTGCCTTACGCAGGGGGAAAGGGAAGGTGCTGTACCAAAAAGGAAAAGAGGGGCACAAAATAGTCGAGGTCGCAAAGCGAAAACCCTAAACACAACGAAACTGCAGAGGGTAGCAAATTAGGACAAAGCAAAAAGGGGCCCACACCAGCAGACAAAACCTTACCCGCTATTATTGTCTCACCCCTATCGCAGACACCAAGTGTGGCAATTCCACCCCCGTCTGTATCCTTGGAAGTGCATGACTTGATTTTAGCCAGAATGGAAGTACTCCTCAAGACACTCTTAAGCCCCTTAGTCAAACATCTATCAGAGATTGAAGGTAGGCTAGCGTCTATAGAACGAACAACCTTACAACTAGCCGACACCAACAAGACAAATAACCCTATAATGAAAAGTGGGATTGAGTCAAGGACTAAGAAGGTTATGTCCAAACCCCCTACTAAGGACCTTGTGACAGCTTTAGGAACAGCACAAATACCAACGCCTCTAGCAAACATTGTCATTACTCCAGCTGTCGATCACGCCCCGCAAACATTACCTCAGTCAGCACACACTGCTACTGCTCAGGTGACTGATGGTAATCCAAGGCCCAACTTAAGAACAAGGTCACCAATTGGCTTTCCACGAATAGACCTTTGCCATATGGAATTACTAGTGAGATGCTCACGGTAAGGAGAGTCCCATGGTTGGGCCACACAGATAAATCGATTGAAGGAGATTGTGTTATAGTTAATTTTAGAGATCCTAGGACTGTCTCCCATATCTGTAGCTGGCCACACCTTGAACAGGGGACATCCATTCAATCCCTACCCCTTTCCTCCTTCTACCCACCACTGCATAACCCATATGAAGCGGAGGGCTGGCACACTATCCCTAGGAGAGGGAGAGGTAGGGATGATAGAGCTAGGAGCAACTTTAACTACCCCAGACATTACCAGCTACACCAGCCAGACCACTTTCCGACATACAACAGATATAGTTGCCTGGACATGGTGGACTGACTTAAATGGGGCAGGAGAGGGGAAATGGGTGACACTAGGGGCATACACACTGAAGGAAAAATCATCCTCCCGACTACAAGTCCTGTTAGTCCTTTGGAAATTAATTACTGTGATGAAGCAGATAATAAGATCACTGGAACTTCCTTAAATAACACGGGGCCTCTACCTAACTTAGAGGATTCCAGAACTGAGGCACGGGAACAATCCTTGAGCATGCTGTCGCAGGCTAGCAGGAGGGCTATACCGACATCTATTGTATCAACTTCGCACCCCGGATCATCCTCACTCAACATACTGTCCTGGAATGTGGCTGGTCTGGGAAATAAACTGAACTGTCCTGACTGGAGTTCATTCGTTGAGGGCAAGGACATATGCTTATTTCAGGAAACCTGGTCCAGAGAAATAGTAACTCGAACAGGCTTCGCTGCTTTCTCGAACCCGGCGAAATGGGGAGGGAAGGGGCGCCCTTCGGGAGGCCTTGCAACTTGGGTAGCTGCTGACCTGGGATGCAAGGCTTCTCCCATTCCCTCAGTCTCAAATGACATCCTTGGGGTCTTGCTGGAGTGGCCAAACGAGAGCAAGCTGATCGTGGTAAACATCTACTCCAGACCAGTAAACATCACAACTGAGTCAGGCACCATTGATCAACTCTCGGCCTTCTTAAATGACATTCCACAGGGTATACCATTCCTGGTGGGTGGCGATTTCAACTGCAATTTTGAGCCCTCCCAGGCTTACTGGATGGACTATCACGGGAGGAGGACGCTGTATGGCTGGTACCTCCTTCGGTAGCCCCCCCACCTAGAGCCTGGACACCTCTAGCCCTTCAAATTACAGCCCTTACCCTGAGGTGGGGCACTCGGGCATGCAATGGACGTGTGGGCTCAGATATTCCACCAAAATGCACTTACCACAGAGAGGGCAGGGAGTCTAGACTGGACTACATCATGGTTCATCTCTCCATGTGGCCGGATATCATTGACTTCCGGGTAACATCTAGGGAAGACAGCGATCACAACGCCCTAGAACTGGTATATGCGGTTCGTGATCTGGAGGACAGAGGGGGTAAATCAGACGACGTCGCCCTAGGGCTGACACTGACAAATAACAGACGGTGAGTGAGGTGGGAGAAGTTGGCTTCTAACTCGGAGAAGCTCTGTGAACTCTACTCCCGGCTCATACCGACTCTTGAAAAGGTGTGTACGATAATGGAGCTCCCCACGCCCCAGGATATACACAAGGAGCTAGGGAGGGCACACGAGAACCTGATTGAGTCTGTGGCTGAGGTCCTCTTTACCTCAGGAAAGAGGCAGCATTTTGATCGACCCAACTGGTACAACTAGGCTTGCCGGAAGGCAAAACTGGACCTTCTGACATCCATTAAGAATGGTGCAGATAGGCCGGTGGTCCAGGCAAGAAGAAGGGATTACAAGCATCTGATCACTAATGCCAAAAGCGAATGGGAGCATGAAAAATGGGAAAACCTCGCAAGAACGCTAGTCACTAGGGACTCCCGCAAATTCTGGTGTATAGTTAATACGGGGTCCGAGGAGCTAGCTCCGGCAATCGAACCTAACATCTCAGCTAAGACATGGCAGGACCACTTTTACTCGTTATATAAGGTCCCTGACGACGCTACTGTTGATACCCCACTGAATATTGACACAGTAACTGAGGGTGAACCTTTCACAGAGGCGGAAGTCCGTGCAGCCATCACAGGGCTGGCAACAGGCAAAGCGCCAGGACTGGACGGCCTCCCGGGTGACCTATTTAAGCACGAACCTGATGTATGGGCACCATACTTGGTTGTGATATTCAATGCTGTCCTAGGGGGTATGGAGGTTCCAAGTACTTGGCTGGGCGCAGAGATTGTTCCCATATTCAAAAAGGGATCACCTATGCGCCCAAGCAAATACAGGCCTATCAGCCTTATCGATGTTCCCCAGAAGTTATTTGGTAGGCTGATCGCCTCCAAAATTGGTTGGAGGAAAATTCCATTCTTAGTCCCTATCAGGCGGGATTCAGAAGAAGGGTTTCCACTATGGATCAGATATTCCGCCTGAACCTCCTCTATTGGAAGACTGCGGTAATCGAGGACGGCAGCTTGTACACTGTTTTCGTGGACTTGCGAGCCGCCTTCGATTTAGTACCCAGAGACAGACTTTGGTCTGTGTTGTTCGAGCTGGGCACCCCGGTGGACATCCTGACTATCTTGATAAGGTTGCACCAGGGAAATTTTGCACGAGTCAGGTGTGGTAGAAATGGGGCACTCTCCGACAGGTTCTCCGTTGACAGGGGGGTGAGACAGGGCTGTGTGCTCGCACCGACCCTGTTCTTCCTCTTTGTCAACGGGGTAATTGAGCACCTGAACAGGATTAAAGACATCGATGCCCCCAAGTTGAACGGCAGCAGGGTGCCCGCAATCATGTTTGCGGACGATACCCTGCTGCTGCCCAAATCACCAATGGGTATACAAAGAGTCCTGGATGGGTTCTCAGCATTCTGTGTGGAGCGGGGGCTTGAGATCAATGCGCTAAAAACCAAATTCATGATTCTCAACCCCCCCCATCAACACGCCCTTACCCTACTATTGGCTCAACAAGATTAGAGAGGGTTTTTACCTTCGAATACCTGGGCATAACTATCAACCAGGACATGACGTGGGACACGCATCGGGCAAAGGCCCACATGAAATTGGTCCAATTATCCGGAGGTATTTCCAGGTTGATAAGTAGATCGACCTACAAACCTTTTAGCGCTGCCCTTGAAATCTACAAAATGCAGGCCAGAGGGGCGGTTTTATATGGAGGCGAATTGTGCGGTCACTGTTCTAGTCAAAAACTGCAAACCACTGAAAACAATTTTATTAGGCAGATGGCGGCCCTACCCGCAAGTACCCCTCTCCTCCCGCTGAGACTTGACTTAGGTCTGAGACCCATTGTGGAGGAATTGGGATTAAGACCAATAATCTTCTGGCGCCGCATCTGGAGCACACCAGAACTTGAGAGCTATAGGAGGGAGCTCCAAGAGATTCTCCGTCTACCTAAATCAAGACAAATCCCATGGTTAAGTTACCATACACAGCAACAGTTGCTGTCCTACCGTTGATGTGGAACTACCGCTGGTTACCATACCTTTTTTAAGACTATCAAGATTAAGCACAGCAAAAACAGTGTGAGAAATACAACTATCTAATCGACAGGGAATCCTGACTGTGTATGGGTTCTGTCTTCTTGAACACTTCTCGTCAGGACAAAGAGAAATTACCATAATATGCTGTTTTTGAGGAAATCAACCATGATGTACTGATTTATGATTACCAATTTACATTGAAGCCCTGAAGAAGTCTCATTGTCAGAAACGAAACACATTGGCTGGCTAAGAAGGAAATCCATTTGTGTTCTTGGATTTTTCTTGTGTTGAAACACTACAATAAAGAATTTGAATAAGAAAATCTGCAAGAATTCGGACTCCTTTTCACAAGATCGTGCACTTTTATATGTACTGTGGACATTTGAAACTATAAAGACAATACCTTTTGGATGGGTGCTGATTTCCAATCATACATTGCAATTTTTGGGCTTTGCCCTTGAAGGGACAAACAGGGTTGTGTTCCTTGGAATCACAAGCACCATCACTCCTAATTACAAGCCACAGGTGAAAACAGGTGCAATTTGTTTTTCCTCAACCCTTGTTTTTTCACATAACTAATTATTAAAATGATGATTGTCCCTCGTGTTCTTTTTATACTTTCTATGTTACCCTTCAAAATTCCTAATTGTTATTTTTCCCAAATAAATTCCATCTGTACTAAGTTTCTTTGGAATAACAAGTGCGATCGTATTGCCTTATTTAAGCTAATTAGACCAAAAACTGAAGATGGTGTACAATTTCCTGACTTCAAATGAGATCATACCGCATTTTTAATTTGTCAATTTTATGCTATATCTAAAGATTACCATGATTCTGCCATACCAAGGGTTCTGTGTATGGTTTCTGAATGTGCAGGAAGATTGGCGCCTGGGCTGGTAGCAGTGATTGATTGATGAAAAGTATTTACTATATGACGGTGCTACAGGTCAGAGGAGACCCTAAAACCTCTGTAGGGAGTGACAGGGGCTCACCCAATGATTAGAACAAAAGTCCTGTGCACACGTAAAGTTTAAAATATGGTCATGATACTCATGGTAAACAAATAACTGCATTCAATGAAACAAGGTAGACAAATCTGAAGCGTTGTTTTTCAAAATGAAATATATTATTAGTCTTCCTGATAGGAAGGGTGACATCAAAGCAAACCACCAGCCGACACGTGTTTCGTCATGCGGGTGCTATACCTGTGACTCTTCAGGGCTTTCAGTGGTCAAATAATCATGGGTTCGATATGCCTGTGATTATTCAGACCCGGCAGGTACGGGTTATTTTAGGAAAGGGTATCCTGGTATAAAGTTGACTCCAACTGAAGGAGAATGTTTGAGACGGTCGGGTGCAGCCGTCTCTACGTACATCTATGAAGTAGTGCTTTAGCAGGGACCGGTGGTTCCTTGTGCTGTGTATCAGAGGATTCTCCCATACCAAATTGGGTTGTTTTTGAGCATTCTTTATTACATGAATTTTCTTTTTGAAATGTTGTTTCTATGTCCAATTGTAAATTTATATCTAAATCCCTATTCTAGAGTACTCCCATAATTTATTACACAAACTTTTTAACCAAGGATCTGATTCTCGTCAATCCTTCCTTGCCTCATCTATTTGGTACAATAAATGTATTACATTTCGCCACAAATCATTTTATTTCAAACATTGGAAGGAAAATGGTATTTTTTATGTGTATCATTTAATCTCCCAAAAATCTATTTCATCCTTTCCACAATCACAGGAGAAGTATCACCTTCCTGATTCTTGCCTCCATCAATATAATCAATTAATTCCTGTGCTTCATTCTCACTTATTAAACAACAACTTTTTACCCGATGTTACACCATTTATCCCTGTGATACTGTTATACAATGTTCCTAATGACTCCACCTCCAAAGCTTCCTTTATATATAAATCTCTTTCTTCCCTGTCACTGTGAGAAATAAATCCTCTATAGAACTTTTATGGGAGAAAGATGTAGCCCAATCATTATCTATCCAGCAATGGGACCTATTGTGGAGTAAAATATTTAAAACTTCTAAAGCTGCCACTATCAAACAATCTTTATTTTTGATGTATAATAGAGTTGTAATTACTCCTTTTTTCTATATAAAATTGACCCCCTATTTTTCCCTCCTGCTGGTCATGTCTTTCCTCTGACAGTACTTTGACTCACTTACTTTATTATTGTCCCAAAGTTATTACATTTAGGAAAACCATTTGGGCAAAAGGTTTATTGATTTTCTCATATAATATTACACTTTCTATCCGAAATGTTTTTTCAGTACTTTATCTGCTGATTTTGATTATCTTTCTTCAAAACCTGTTTAACTTGACCTGTTTGACAAAGTTATTTTATCTTATTGGAAAGATAACTCTAAGTTATCTAATATGGTTTGGTGGAACTTTCGTTGTGCTGAACATAGAAAATCACCTGTTCCATCTTCTCTATCTCCAAAAATTAAATCTGACTTGCTTTGGCTTCCTTTTACCTCTTTCTTAGCTTCACACTCATCTCCTCCCTAATAACTCATTTTATTTCTTCCCTTTCGTTCTTTTGTTATTCTCTTTTTCTTCTCTCTTTTTCCTCCTCTATCCCTTTTGTAAAAAAGTATAATGCATAAATAACCATTCCTGATGATGCTGTTTATCACTACACTTATATTCCATATTTCTATGTTTTTAAGGAATCCCTTGTTCAAACGAGTTTATTAACGTTATACTCTGTTAAATAAGGTATATTTTGCTTATCTTCTGTACTGTTGGCTATCCTTTATCTACAATAAAAAATACTTTAAAAAAAAGCATCCACCCTTAGACTCCAACGGACTCTTGCACAATCTTCTCCAGCAGCATCTTTACTGAAGTCCTACATTGTGGTCTACAGCGGTTTCCGACGTCACTTCGCACCTATGCACCCAGCTTCCCTGGTGTAGGTATCCTGGTTCCTGGGATATACACGAATGGGGTGCTTTTCCAACATTCCGTCTTCCACAGGTTTTCTTCAGGGACCACTGGGAAGGGTCCTTCTTCTTCAAAACTGCAACCGGTACTTTCATGTTGACTTCTATTGAGTATGTGGCTGTGTTTCCACATCACAGCCTCTGTGGGTTTCCTGGATACTTACCTTGGGTGGCTCCTTGTGTCCGCAGCTCTCCTGAGTCTCCTGATCCAAGTCCCGACTTCAGTTTCAATTCGCATTGTACTTTCTTAGTATATGGTTTGGTCTCCCCCTGGAGACCACTGTGTATTGTGCTTACTTACTTCTGCAATTGAAGTATTCTTGTGTATTTGTGATTATATCTCCGGGTAGAAGATATACCAATGTGTTAGTGAGTGTTGTGTAATAAATAGACATTATACCTACACTGTGTGGTTAATTTTTGTTTAACCTACTCTAGATGATTAGTAGGGCTGGGCGTAGTTTGCGAAGTAGCGCTTTGCGAAGCTACGCGAAGTGCACTCGCGAGCTACGCGTAGCACTACGCGAACTGCGTAGTAGCATGTTCGCACTGTGCAAGATGCCGTTTTCAATGATTGCACAGTGCGGACAAGCATCCGGCACTGTGCAATAATTGAAAACGGCATCTTGCACAGCGCGAGCAGTAGTTTTCTGCCGCTCAAGGAGATTTTTACTCGAGCGGCAGCTTTCTCAACGCGGACTGGTAGTTTCTCATGGCGAGCGGTCGCGTGCATACGCAATGAGAAACCAGACCTCCCCGCGTTGAGAATCTCGCAGGGAGGTTTATTTTCCACGCTCGCGATCGGCAACTTGATGTTGCTGATCGCGAACAAGGAAAAAGTCTCGCCAGGATGTCATTTTGCTTGCTCGCGATGGCCAACTTGACGTTGAGGACCGCGAGCAAGCAAAAAATGACTGCTGCACTACGCTATGCTACGAGTGTTCGCATTGTGCTATGTGCAGTTTGCGTGGTGCGAAGTTGCGCAAACTTCGCAAACTACGTGAGAGTAGCATAGTGCTTCGCCCAGGCCTAATGATAGATCTGGTAAAATGAGCTGCTTAATACCCCTTCTGAACTAAGCCTGAAAGCCTGAAGCCTGACAGCTACCACTTAGAGAGCTTTATAAGGCTCTCTAAGATCACTAAAACCACCATAAGGGTGGTCTGGATTAGTGCAAGGTGCTTCACTTAAAATAGTATGCACCACATACTAAAACAACCTCCTACAAGGGGTCTTCAAACTAGGGGGGTCTCAAGTGATTCCCGGGAAGGGGGAGGGGGCACCAGGCTTTGGTCAACAGAAGAATTATGCCAATAGCAGTGCTTTGTTTAAAGTGGCATGCAGTGCTTTGTTTTAAGTGGCATTAAGAAGAGCGTCAGTAAGCTGCTCTGTAATGGGCCATAACTAACATCTTTTGTAATGTATATCCTGGCAGAGAGTTTGTGTCAAAAGAGAAGGGACTCCAAATATTTTTCAAACCCCCCACCCCATTTCTAATAATCGCACTGTGGATACTTTTACACGTTAGCAAGGTCTGCCTGGCCAGAATGGAATGTATTTGATTGCATTTGTGAAAGGGGTAACAGAACTTAACTGCCATGTTTTAATAAATTTAGACATATTTAAACTTTGCCAAATGTAATAAAATATATTTTTGAAAAATTCTGAGGTGGGCCTGAGGATTTTTATTTTTTTACGGGGGGGCATAGAAACGTTTGAAGACCACTGAGCTAGAGGGAGGGAAGCAGAAGCCACGTAAAAGGTCAGCTCTTTATGGGCTCGAGGTTCCAACAGGACATTGAGTCGAGCCATAGAAAGGCTTCAGGCTTGAGCCTGACTTGATCTTTCGGTGGCTCGCCTACACTCTTTTTACAATGGCATTGAGGAGGCCTGTAAACGTAAGCACAAATTCCAAGACTGTGGTATGAAAAATACCCAGGAGAAACTGGTATAACACATAAATCAAATCAAGGACAGAGTTGGGGCTTGTGTATCTATCACTCCACCCCCTCCCTATCACCACAGATCACTGATCCAAAAGAAAAAGAGGAGGGCAAAGACCAAAGGAAGAAGGACTCGCTGGGTGTTTTCCCCAAGCCATCTGAGGAGGTCGAGGGTGTAGCTGCTGAGTTACCTGGAAATGGAGCAACACTTGCGGGACAGCTGGTGGATGGAGCACAAGGAGGTAACACACAAGCAAGTGCAGCATTGTGACTGACTGCAGCAATGTATATTAGCAGAGGTGAGTGAGTGACCAGACAAGACACAGATTCCACTACTGTGTAATTCATTCAGTGTGCAAGTATATTCTGTCTTAGTGCATTCCATCGCAGACCCACATTCACTACAGAAAGTTTAAGAAGAACTGAAACCAGACTGGCTAGGAGACGCTTCTTCTCCCTCATTCTAATGGTATAAGTGACTGAGGAATACTTGTTATTTTATCCACACATGAGGAAATTTGATTCACAGAACTCATACCGCCTGCTGACTGCTGAGCCGCGACAACGCCCAAGGACAGCAGTTAGATGCAGACCCACACTAGAACCCCACCCACGCTAGGACACGACCAGGATATACAATACACCTATCATCAACCCCCGGTCTTTTACATTGCGATCTCCTACTCGCACCATTGGAGAGTCGCATACACATCGCACCATCAGACATTCTGGTCTCCATACACAATGGCTCTGACCATGCTACGCCATGCTTCACCACCTGCTCTATTACTCAGTGAGCTATACCATCACACATCTTGCTGCACCTGCGTCGGCATTACGCACACTCACCTGAACCGCCACCTGTAGACAGCTCCCCCACCATTGTCTAACCACGGCGGATACCCAGATCCTCAGGGGGGACCTGAGCGCTGAACACAACAGCACTAATGCTTGACTAACTCTGCAATGTTTATGTTTGTAATAAAATATAAAATGTAGACCTACCGTTTATACAGCTGAATACCAAATTGTTGTCGATGTATGTTTATGAATATCGCCGCCGGTCCCCCGGGTTGCCTGCTAAATGGCTGTGTCATTCGACTACGGATCCTCTTAACTATACATGGCCCATCCGGCCCATGCATGTCACGGAATGTATAATATATGGCGACAATGTTATGCATAATAAAGGTCTTCCAAAAACAAAAACAAAAAAAAGGAGGAAATTTGATGGCCCTAGGATTTGATCAGCACTTCCACTGTGCTTTCTACCCTGAATCAGTGGGAAAGAGGGAGAAAAATAATAGTACCCTCAAAAATAAAATAGCTAAGATATGTTGTGAGACATAACAGAAAGTGCCCATGCCCCATGCTCTTAGCTTTATGGTCCTCTATGAAACATAAAACCAAGCTGATCCCATACGAAATAGCTATGAGGTGCCCTAACATGTTGCCCACAAATCTTCCCAGTTCTTCTGCATAGTCATACTTACAACTGAATGATGATCCAGTCTTACAATATTGCAGAATGCTTATAGTGTCTTTACAGTTTCCGTTCTCAGGTTCAAGCTGCCTTACCTGAGTGCCAAACTAAAGCATGACATTCCCTTAAGCTTTGGAATTGGATTTTCATATGTGTGTATTAAAGCATTAGAGACAAGATCTCTATGCAACCCAGTTGGCATAGCCCCTATCAGGTCCTGCTCATCATCATCATCAACACAGTAAAGTGTTGTGGTCTAGAGGCGAGAACAGGGGTGGCTCCGTCATTAGGGCGAAGGAGCACAGCCCCACTGCTTTCTCGCAGTGCGAGAAGCAGAAACATAAAATGGTAAAACTACCATTTTATGTTTATGCTTCTCGCACTGCGAGAAAGCAGAAGGGTATGCCTTGTTGGAAGCGGGCAGGTCGGGGAGCGCTTGCCCAATGTTGCAGGCCCTGACTGCTTGGTCGGCCCTGGGCCGACCAAACCAGTCATGCTCATTCTCTCTTTTCTCCATGTAGGCTGCATGCAGCCTACATGGAGAAAATGGTCTCCCCATAGGCGCCCGGCTGGGTGCCGTCCCCGTCAATCACAACACTGTCATTGCAGAATTGTGATTGGCTTAGGGGAGAGGAGGGAGGCTGCCTCCTTCCTGTTCAGCCGGAGAGCAAAAAAACGGGACCCTGCCAGAAGCTACGACGTTGCGGGACCCGGGAAGGTACGTTACTTTTTAAATATTATTTAACACCCGTGCTTAATACCCCCCTCCACCTGCTCCCCACCCGCGAGTCATGCCGGCAGCGACTGGGCGAGTAGCCACAACTCACAGTGCAAGCATGTTGCACCTCCCCAAAATGACTGCCCGTTGTTGCTGCATCAAGCCCCAGACTGGGGCTCTCTGCTGGGCTGTTCCTGTTGCTGATTTGTCACTTATTGGTGGTTCAGATCTCCAGTGTCCAACTTTCCGCATCTGCAACTCTACAGTGTCAGTTCTCTAGACATGACTTGGACATAGAAGACTCGAAATTCGGAAGAGATGGCACCAAAGACAGCTTTCTCCTTTATCTAAGTTCCTGTTTTGTTACTCTCTTGTTAATTTCTCTCCTTGCCTAGGCCTCCTCTCTCCCCATGCAGCATGGGCATGTCATCTTCGGCTCCTGAGCACGGTGTGCTAGTTACAGCTGCCAGAGCCTTTGCTTGCACCGGGTAAGCACCACAATCTGTTGTTTCCTTTGAGTAAAATTCCTAACTCATTTTGTCAACCCTTTAGTGATTGTGTTCTCTCACCCATATATGTGTTTTTTGAGACAGCGTACCTCCAAAATCTATTCTGGGTTTTACAAGCACCAGCTTGTGGGACTGTGTCTCCCTGTCTCTCTCTCAATCATTACCCCATTTTCCCCATAGCCTGGGTCAATGTTAACATCCATGTCCAGAACAACCGGTTAAGTTGACCTGTAGAGGAAGACAGAAGGATTGGTGTTGACATCAGCACTCTCCAATTGCGTTGTTCGTGACACATAGCTTCTCAAGGCTGTGCTTATCACCCCTCATTTTTACCACCTCCGGATGAGGTAAAAAGGCGTCTCCTGGATCACTCTGTGGGCCTGGCCTAATATTGGTGCCTTCAGACTCTGGCTTTTGGTGTGATACATCATTGTAGTAGAATGGTGAGCTGTCAGGAAACCTAACTGCACAAAACCCATCTTTGAGTGAGCCCCACTCTGTTTATGAAAGTAACTCCTGCTAGAAAAATACTGCCAACGGATTACTCTATCTTCCTAATGGATCCGCACTCATTACTGCACTCATTTGCCAGATGGCATGGGGGAAGTGTACCTTTGATGAAAGTGCCCCTTAGCAAAAAAGAAACTTTCATTGCTCTGTTGTCCTATTATGGGCACTGACTGCCTGAATGTACCTGCATCACCCCAGTCTTTCCAAGGACTTGAAACATATAGCAATCCCCTTGGTGGTTGCAGCACTGATGTCATTCACCTTGCCCTTTCGGGACCGGGAGTTAGTTTGTGAGCACTGCAAAGCAGGAAACCAGAGTGGCTGTCTAGGAGGAATACACAAAGCCCACCTGCCTACTACACCAAGTCATGTAACCCAGTGACAGGCTGAAGGCACTTAATGGCTAAGGCAGGAAAATGCCAACTTTCTAAAAGTGGCATTTTCAAAATTGTAATTAAAATTTTAACTTTACCTAAAGAGAGAATGTTTCATTACAATTCTTTAGACTACAAATTTGGATTGTCTACCTGTTCCCAATTGGGAATTACAGCGTATTAAATATAATAAGGTAAATTTGATGTTATCCTATGGGTGAGGTAGGCTTTCCTGTAGTGAAAAACGAATTTAAGAGTTTTTCACCATCAGAACATGTAAAACTTAAATGTACATGTCAAGCTTGTGGTTGTTTGTTTAGGAATAACAGATAGGAAGATTAGGTGTTTAGTTGGGTGCCGGGAGCTGTTGGTCCTGGTGCCTCTGCCCTTGCTGCACTATTGAAATATTGACTCTAGTGCTAGCTAAATAACTGCACTTAAACAACTAGTCACTTCCCCCACCCACATCGCAGGTCACACACTCGACCCCATCTTCACATCCAGCAACCATGTCTCCTTCAGCCACACTACGGACCTCCTCTGGACTGACCACAGCTGCGTTCACTTCACTTACAACAAACCAAAACCCACCAACCACCTCCAACCAACTCTGCAAAGAAACTGGAACAAGATCACCACCGACCAGATCTCCGCATCGCTCCTTCAAAACACCCCAGCCCTCTCTTCTAATGCTAACGAAGCCACCGCCAACCTCACCCTTTGGTTATCCAACACCGCTGACACCCTAGCACCACTGAAAAAACGTCAAAACAAACCTGGCAGCAAGAAGGCCTCATGGTTCAACGATGATCTCAAGAAGTCCAAGAAACTCTGCCGCTCCCTTGAAAAGGCCTGGAAAAAAGTCCCAACCACCAGCACCAAGGACGCCTTCAAAAACGCCACCCGCACTCACCACCAACTAATCCGAAAAGCCAAGAAAACAGCATTCAAGGATCGACTTGACAACAACGCCCACAACAGCAAGGAACTTTTCAACATCGTCAAGGAATTTTCCAATCCCTCGGCCAACTCCAACGACATCACCCCCTCTCAAACCCTCTGCGACTCCCTAGCCTCATTTTTCCACAACAAGATTGCAGACATCCACAACAGCTTTGACAACCAACCCGGAAACCAACCCACCCTACCATTTGCTGATCACCTTCCCCCCGTGAACACCCTTAACGACTGGAACCCAATCTCCACTGAGGACACCATCCGCCTGATGAATTCCATCCACTCAGGATCCCCCACAGACCCATGTCCTCACCACATCTTCAACAAAGCAGACTCCGTCATAGCACCGCACCTCGGAGACGTCATCAACTGCTCCTTCAACTCCGCCACCTTCCCGGAAGACTGGAAACACGCTGAACTCACCGCCCTTCTGAAAAAACCCACAGCGGACCCCACCGAACTCAAAAATTACCGCCCCATCTCGCTTCTCCCTTTCCCGGCCAAAGTCATCGAGAAAGCTGTCAACAACCAGCTCGCCGCCTTCCTCGAAACCAACAAATCCCTCGACCCCTCACAATCTGGCTTCCGAGCAAAACACAGCACCGAGACCGCCCTCATCGCAGCAACAGACGACATTCGAACTCTACTGGACAATGGAGACACAGTCGCCCTCATCCTCCTCGACCTCTCCGCAGCCTTCGACACAGTCTGCCACAGCACCCTTCTACAGCGCCTCAGAAACATCGGAATCCAAGGAAAAGCACTTGAATGGATCACCTCGTTCCTCACCGGAAGAACCCAGAGAGTCCGCCTTCCACCATTCAAATCCAAGGCCTCTGAAGTCATCTGCGGCGTACCACAAGGATCCTCACTCAGTCCCACCCTCTTCAACGTATACATGAGCCCCCTCGCGGCCATCGCACGCCATCACAACCTCAACATCATCTCGTACGCGGATGACACTCAACTGATCCTTTCCCTCACCAATGACCCCAGCACCGCCAAAACCAACCTACACGAAGGAATGAAAGAAGTTGCCGAATGGATGAAACAAAGCCGTCTGAAACTGAACTCAGACAAAACAGAAGTCCTCATCTTAGGTACATCCCCCTCTGCATGGGACGACTCCTGGTGGCCGGAAGCCCTCGGAAAAGCACCCATCCCGACAGACCACGCACGGAACCTGGGCGTCATCCTGGACTCTTCACTCTCAATGAACAGACAAGTCAGCGCCGTATCCTCTTCCTGCTTCAACATTCTTCGCATGCTCAGAAAAACATTTCGCTGGATCCCCTCCGAAACAAGGAAAATAGTCACCCACGCTCTGGTCACGAGCCGACTGGACTACGGAAACACCCTCTACGCAGGGACTACCGCAAAACTCCAGAAGAAACTCCAACGAATCCAAAACGCCTCAGCCAGACTCATATTAGACATCCCACGCAACGATCACATCTCTGGTCACCTTAAAGACCTCCACTGGCTACCCATCAATAAGAGAATCACTTTCCGACTGCTTACCCACGCACACAAATCACTCTACGACATCGGCCCAGAATGCCTCAACTCACGACTGTCCTTCTACACCCCCT
Organism: Lissotriton vulgaris; assembly: GCF_964263255.1. Lineage (NCBI taxonomy): Eukaryota > Metazoa > Chordata > Amphibia > Caudata > Salamandridae > Lissotriton > Lissotriton vulgaris. Next base: position 1,407,196,647 of record NC_141685.1, on the reverse strand, counting down.
CCCGCCAACTACGTTCCTCCAGCCAAGCCCTCGCCACTGTACCTCGCATCAACAAGACCAACATGGGAGGCAGATCCTTTTCATACCTGGCTGCTAAAACTTGGAACTCTCTCCCCGCTTACCTTCGCCTTACCCAGAACCACCTAGCATTCAGAAAGCAACTTAAAACGTGGATTTTTGACAAGTAATTCTCCTCCCCCTCCTAAGCGCCTTGAAACCCTACGGGTATGTAGTGCGCTATATAAATCCTTTGACTTGACTTGACTTGACTTATGAATGTCTGATTAGGTTGTGAAATGTAGCAATCTTAGGTGTTTAGAGGAGTTCAGACAACTTTTGGGCCCGGTACCACAGCACCTCCTGCATCATTCAAATCATGACCCTAGTGTCTGCACAGTAACTGCACTTGTGGCTGTCTTCTTTAGTTGCAAAATATAGCACAGTTCTTGTATATTAACGTTGTTTTTATTGTGCAATGTTTATTACAACATTTAGAATTTGATCATAATTACCAAATAGATTACGTTGAAAAAATCAACCCGGTAATGCCTACAAAGTGCAAATAAAAGGTACTGAGGCATGAAAAGGAAATGCCACAAATGTTCTAAGGCGAAAGCATCTGCTGTACACAACTAAGTAGTAAAGAGCAAGCATTCTAGCATACAGTTGGAAGCTGTCTGCCTTTCCAGTGGGAAGATATCTTATCTTGACAGTGAAGGGGGCGTAAACAGTGTAAACAGCTTTAGTAGAAGTATAGTAAATGTGTTCTGCCAGGTGAAGTTAACAAAAAAAAGTTACACACAAGAGCGAATGAACACAGTAATTCAGTAAAGGTGAACTGATAAGAGTCCCTTTTTAGGATATATTAAATACAAGAGATTTCACAAACACAGCGCAAGCACTGTACAGGTGAAACCTAAAAATGTCAAAACAATGAAGTAACACTATCACAAATTGTTCCATAGAATGCTGCATAATTTGCCTTTCCTTGCTGCATAATTTCACCCTCCCTTGCCGCATAATTCCAGTGGCCCTGGCTAGGACTACCTGCCACTGTCCCGCCGCCCCCCACACTAAGCTGCTAAAGGAGCCAGAGGATGTAAGAGCAGGGGCTAGAGCCCCTTCCAAGCACTGGTTAATAGTGAGACTGTGCCACCAACCTGGGGTTAATGTCCCCTGTAGAGTAAGGATTCCTAACCATCCCCTCAGTGCTGTCCTAGGAAGCATTTGGAGAAAAGCCCTCTATCCTTGGGAGGAATCCATCTTGCTTGCAGCTAATCCTCCACTACCTAAAAGGCCTGGGTGTGTGGGTAACCGTGCAATCCGTCCAGTGGTGCCTGTACTGCTTCCTGGTCCCGGTGTCACCATGGCACATCTAAACAAGCATTGGAAATGCAATAGGTCTCGCATTAGGAAAGTTTGAGCGATTGTTATTGTAAATGACACTTTTTTATTTATGTGTTGGTTTTGAAAATAGCAAAATTAATAGCTTTGTCAGTTACAATGTCAATAGTTTTAACTTTCGCAAATGTGACACCTATAGCATTTGTAATGCAATGTGTGTTGTATTTACGTGACTTAGATGTATTGATATTACAAATAACAATGGCTTTTATTTTTGTGGATGTGGTGGTGGATGTGGCGGTGGATGTGGTGGTGGATGTGGTGGTGGATGTGGTGGTGGATGTGGTGGTGGATGTGGTGGATGTGGTGGTGGTGGATGTGGTGGTGGTGGATGTGGTGGTGGATGTGGTGGTGGTGGATGCGGTGGTTGTGGTGGTGGATGGGGTGATGGATGTAGTGGTGGTGGGTGTGGTGATGGATGTAGTGGTGGTGGGTGTGGTGGATCTGGTGGCGGTGGATGTGGCGGTGGATGTGGTGGTGATGGTGGATGTGGTGGTGGTGGATGTGGTGGTGGATGTGGTGGTGGTGGATGCGGTGGTGGTGGTGGTGGATGGGGTGATGGATGTAGTGGTGGTGGGTGTGGTGATGGATGTAGTGGTGGTGGGTGTGGTGGATCTGGTGGCGGTGAATGTGGCGGTGGATGTGGCTGTGGATGTGGCGGTGGATGTGGCAGTGGATGTGGTGGTGGATGTGGTGGTGGATGTGGAGGTGGATTTGGAGTTGATGGTGGATGTGGTGGTGGTGGATGTGGTGGTGGATGTGGTGATGGTGGATGCGGTGGTGGTGGTGGATACGGTGGTGGTGGTGGATACGGTGGTGGTGGTGGATGGGGTGGTGGATGTAGTGGTGGTGGTGGATGCGGTGGTGGTGGATGGGGTGGTGGATGTAGTGGTGGTGGGTGTGGTGGATCTGGTGGCGGTGCATGTGGCTGTGGATGTGGCGGTGGATGTGGCAGTGGATGTGATGGTGGATGTGGTGGTGGATATGGTGGTGCATGTGGAGGTGGATTTGGAGTTGATGGTGGATGTGGTGGTGGTGGATGTGGTGGTGGATGTGGTGATGGTGGATGCGGTGGTGGTGGTGGATGCGGTGGTGGTGGTGGATGGGGTGGTGGTGGATGGGGTGGTGGATGTAGTGGTGGTGGGTGTGGTGGTGGATGTGTTGGATGTGGTGGTGGATGTGGTGGTGGTGGTGGGTGTGGTGGTGGATGTGGTGGTGGATGTGGTGGTGGATGTGGTGGTGATGGTGGATGTGGTGGTGGATGTGGTGGTGGTGGATGCGGTGGTGGTGGTGGTGGATGGGGTGGTGGATGTTATGTGACAGTAGAGGGGGTGGGGGGTGAACGCTGTGGTAGAGATGCTACTGCCTCCGGGAGTTGTGATAAGGCTGCCAGCTGCAAGGCCGTGGTACAGGCTCCAACCTGGCAGTGACAAGGCGCCCCCATAAGTGGCACACAGATAGCCTTGTAATCATGACTTCTAGACTTAGCGTATCCAGATTACTTTCACCTCTAAGAAATTCGATCAGCTTAAACATAAAGGTGGATTTAACAAAGAACAACCCTTTTTACACGATTAACTTGCGCACAGAAAGCAAAGTATTCAGTTTGCGACAGCTCCTCCGTTTCCGATAAAGCAAGACCCGCAAATTAAAAGGAAGCTTTCTAAAGAATTATTTACAGCGTGGAAGGCACCCGGCGTGAACCCTCGACAGATGCTAGGTGTGACCTTTCACTAATTGTACTGCCTGTTTGCTCGGTGAAGCGGCACGCTGTAGACACTGTAACACGCGTTGGATAAAGTGCCAGTTCTTTTGAAGTTAATGGATTTCATTGTGCAGCATGAGGGGGGCAATATGGGCCCAGGTGGGCTGTTTGCACCCACATAATCTTGGCGGGGAACTTTGTGAGCACTGACAGTTGCCTCAAAAAATGCAGGCTGCTATGTAGTAAGATTTGAGGGTCTGTAAATATAGACTTTAAAAAAACAGTAAATAGGCTCTTGGTGTGTTGACATTTTAAAACTGATGACTTCTCACTTTCTGTAGTTAACATCTCATCTGCTGGGCAAAGCGTCTGCACCCTTTCTGGTTGTTTATGCTGTCTCACATACTTAACGTTGCGGCAAGGTTGTGCTGGGAGAGAGAGAGTGGGGAGGAGAGTAGGTGGAGGAGGGGGGAGGAGAGTAGGGGAGGCACGGCCTAGCGGCCGTGCAACCAAGAAGTGAGGGGGCGGAGCAGGGGGAGATAAAGCAAGACCCGCAAATTAAAAGGAAGCTTTCTAAAGAATTATTTACAGCGTGGTGGAGGCTGTGAGAGAGAGAGTGGGGAGGAGAGTAGGAGGAGGAGGGGGGAGGAGAGCAGGGGCCTGGAGTGCGGCTGAGGGAAGTGACGAAATGCGACACGGCAGGCAGGGGAGGGGGCGGAGCGGGGGTGTGGGAGGAGTGCGCCTGAGGGAAAATCCATGCAAGGCAGGCGGCTGGGGGCATGTGCATGCGCTTTCAAGCTCAATGCGCATGCGCATTGAGCTTGAATTTCACGGGCACTGCAAGGAATCGCCACGATTCCTTGCAAGTTAGTTAAAGACTGTTTAAGCCCCCATAGTCTTGCAAGCTCGATGTGCATGCGCATCGACAGGCGAGACCTAAAAAGGGTAAGGCTGCAAGTTGGCCCCAGCTAAATACCCCCTCCCTATTGCAACACCGTGACAGAAAGTGACACGCTAATCACATCCCCAACTTTCTTTCTCCTGCCCTGTGACTCACAATACAAGGGACAGTAGGCTCTACCTGTCTCCCACGGCTTCTCCCCTGCCTCGGGCCAGTGAGTCGCAAGAGCAGAGGTGCAGTGGGCTCCACAGGGGCCATTGGCACGAATGCCGCACACACAAACGGGTGTGCTTTCTGTACAAAGTATTCCATCCAAGTGAGTGCTGGAAAGTAGGGGTATGATGCCGGATCCCAGTTACAGCAGTTATTTCAGGGCTGGATCTGGTAACTGGCCGACCCAGGGAAAAATGCTGAATTTGACCTGATTTCATTTTCAGACACTGAGACATAATTCAGCGGCACACGCACATTATCTACGTTCCATTTAAAGTAGCAACCTTCAAGCACCAAGGGGGCTTTCTTATTATACCATTCAGCTAGGCCTAAAACAAAGACCTGATTTAAAGGGCCAATATGCCTCCTTTTGTTCAAGTATCATATTGGCTGGGAGTTATCTAGAGCCTAACAACTAGACACCAATGCAATGGAAGGACACACCGCTTGTTATCACTTCACAACTACTTAAGGGAAACTAGGATTCAGAGGCAAGCTTTTAATTTTGTTCAACTTCCTATGTAAGAGATATGCTTGCACTGTAAGAATGCAAGATGTATCTGTTGTTATGAGTGATTACACAAATATTGATTTGAATGGCACCTACTATTTTTGTTATTTAATTCTGTTATTACGCTATTCATCCCAGTGCAGGGTGTCTGAGGCCTTTACATCACACAGAGGTGCACAATAAAATATTCAAGTGTGTAAATCAATGCACAGGAAATGCTACATAAGACAGTGAGCGTTATAAGGTGTAGGAATTGCATATCATCTATACTTGTAGGCTTTATATGTTAAGAGTAAATGATCCAAAGAAACCAAAGTCAGGATATAAAACCTAAACAAGTGATTGTGGTTGTCTGTACTAATAAGACGTTATTACTTCTCAAATGAACCCTTCTTTGCCATCTTAGAATAACAACAGATTGAGAAAAATCAATAATGATCTAAACCCATGACTTAGTTTTCATGCAGTTTCTCGATGTCTGTAAGTAGACCACTGTGCTATAGTAGAAGGCTTGCAACTTATGAACTGGAAGTAACAAAATGATCTCACTGTCAGAAGAAGTAACCCACTTATCTATCTCTGATCTGCATCTTACACAATATGCTTTGCAGCAGGTACATAACCCTCTATGCTGCTTTATAAGTCAAAACTGTGACTGGACAAAACACAGAACTCTCCCAGAACTGTGTTAACCACTAGAGTTTTCGTACTGTTATCACATTCCCTTCAAATTTGCTGAGAACACGGTGTTCTCTGCAGCAGGTGCCTTAACCCAGTAAAATAATTTAAAACGCTGCCTCTTTGTGACCAATTAAGTAATCTAGAACAGATTTACTGCCACGTGTCATTATTGCCAATTTCTTTGCAGCCATTAAAAAAATGCATTAGGTTAACTGCCAGACTCTGCTGTTCAGGCTCCGCCCCTCGTGGTTTCAACCTCTTTTTTCTGCCACACTTTGACCCATAATTTACAGGTTCTCAACTTCCCAGAGCATTTTTTTCCCATTTCCAACACTGATCCCAACTGTGTATTCAAAGTAAGAAATCGGGCTTGCATTCAAAGTTGTCTTTCTCAAAGTAGCCTGCTCTTCCATCAGCAGTACATTCAAAGTACAGGATCCCAGATGCGTATTCAAAGTAAATCACCATCTGTGTTTTCAAAGCACACCACCCCAGCGGTGCATTCAAACTCCCACTGTCTACTTTAAGTATATCATCCCATTTTTGCATTTAAAGTATACCATTCCTGCTATACAATTCAAAGTAACCCATTTAAAGTATAGTCCAACTGCGAAACTCACAGTACGCTATTGCAACCGTGCATTTATAGCAATATTACCAATTTAAAGTATAGAATCTCTGCTGTGCAATTCAACATAAGCTTTCCAAGCTGTGCAAATAAAGCATACTGTTTCCGCTTTGTATTCAGGGTAAAAGGTCCCGGGTGTGCATTGAAAATCTGCAGGCTACGCTCACAGTACACCATCACAGCTGTACAAAGAACACCATCTCAGGAGTGTATTATAAAAGCATCTCCCGAACTGTGCATTCAAGGTACACCATCTCTGCTGTGCAATCCAAACTGTGCATTTAAAGTATATATCTCAAATGTGAAATTCAAAGCACGCTAATGCAGATGCGCATTTAAAGTAACCATCCTAGCTAAGCATTGCAAAGTATGGCATCCCAGCTGTACTTTTAAAGTATAACAACCCTGCCACGCAAATCAAAGCATCCCACTGCAGCAGTGCATGTAAAGTAACCATCCCAGCTGTGCATTTAATGTGTACAGTCACAGCTGCGCATTATAGAGCACTACCACAGCTGCCAATTCAAAATACGTCACTGCAGCTGTACATGTAAAGTACGCCATCCTATTCTTGCATCTAAATACCAGCTGTGCTTTCAACGTGCATCGTTCCTCTGTGCATTTAAATACTATCTATCGCCCTCACAGTACATTTAAAGGCCCATATTTTATATGTGCATCCAAACTACATTCTTCCAGTCATACGTAAACCATCCCAGCTATGCATTCATAGCAGCCCGCCCCGCAGTACATTTAAAATTAACCATCCTGATGTGCAATTTAACGTGCTCCAGTGTCAAAGGATGCCACTGCAGCTGTGACCTTAAAGTACATCATCACGGAAATGTATTAAAGGTACAAAGTAACACGAGTGCCTTCAGAGCATACCGTTCCTGCTCTGCATTCAAATACACGCCTCCAACTGTGCGTTAAAGGTACAAAGTAACAGGTGTGTTTTCAAAGTATCTATTCCCTGCTCTGCATTCAAAGTCACCACCCCAACCGTGCAATAAAGTTACAAAGTATCAGGTGGGTTTTCAAAGTATAGATAGAATCCCTGCTCTGCCTTTAAAGAACACCTGCCCAACTGTGCATTTAAAGTACACTACCCGATGTGCATCTCAAGTGAACTGTCCCCGTGTGCTCCATCTTAGCTGTGCATCTTTAGTACCACATCCTATCTCGCCCCTCTCTGCATTCAAAGAGTTTCATCTCTATATGCCATTTAGTGCACGAACCCAGCTGCGCATTCACAGCGCCCCACACCTGTGCATGTAATCACCCGATCGCTGCCATGCATTCAAAACGCGCCACCCCCAGCTGCGCAGGGTGCTCCCTCGGACGGTCCGTGCCTTCGGGTGCATGAGGCGCAGGCCGGAGAGGGGCTGCTGGGGCGGGTTCTAAGGACACCTCTCCCTACCTCGGCCTCCGTGGAGGCGCACAGGCCCCATTCATGCACACCGTCTATGCGGCCCAGTCCTGTAAGGTGGCCTGCAACACAGCGCCCTCACCCACAAGGGCTGGCCGCAGCAGGCCACACGGAGCACTGTTGCTTTGGTATTTGGTACATAAAGCCCGTTTATATTTATATAAAAATCAAACATGACCGAGGCCTGGATCTCCGCCTCTAAAGTGGAAGCTGCGCACGTCATTCACCCGAAGCATACCATCTCTGCCTGAAGGTGCCAGGCCTGGAGACACAGGGAGAAGGGGGCTCACGAGTGAGCACGGGGCCCAAGGGTGCGCACTATGAATGTCAGGCCTCGCGCGTCTCTGTGCCCGCCCCGAGTCCCGCTGTCCCCCAGATGAGTGCTTGTCGCTTCCCGGCCAGGCAGCATCCAGCCTCATCTGACCTCTGCGGCAGTGGCGTAGCATGAAATGCTGGGCCATCCCTGCAGAATTTGAAGAGGGAGCCCCTACGTCCATATCTCACAGGTGCATTGGCCTTGGGCGGCGTGGGTCCCTATGAAGGGTTTGGGCCCCCTCAGGGTTGGGGGCTGCTGGGCCCTGCCCTGCGTTAGGCCCCGCTCTGGGAGCTGCATGACATTAACAGGAGGACCTTTGAGGTCGGTGTCGAGGTGAGTAGCGGGGTGCTCCAAGGGACAGGCAGCATGAGATGGGTCCTTGAGAGCAGTAGGGGCACTGCGAGGGAGGTACTGATACACAGAGGGATAACGCGGCAGAGTAAAGGCCTAGATAGGCAGTGGGATTCAGAGACACTACCAGAACAGGTGGTGATGGGCTGGGCTCAGTGGGGTAACGCAAAATGATGTCCCCTCTCCCAGAATGTGGAAAGGGGCCCTCGAGTCGCCAATGGCTCACAGATAATAACTGACCTTGGGCTGAATGGGGGATTCTTGAAGAGTTGGGGGGCCCTGATGGATTGGGGACCTCCTCTGCGGCAGATGCTGCAGGGGTCTGCGTTAAGGCCCCGGGTGTGATGGAGAGATACGCTCTGTGAAGGAGTGGGGGCTCCAGTGTAACTACTGTGGACTCTGTGGGACATTTAAGGGCACTTTACGAGTGAGCAGCATTGGGAAGGCACATGTTGCTATAAAGATAAAGAGTCTGTGGGGCGAGGACAGGAGGCACCGTGAGTGACAAATTGGGAGGGCAACTACAAGGGGGGGCAAGGCTCAGTGTACGCTTCATAAAAACCCTGCACACTGCGGGCATAAAACCTTAAAATAAGCCACATCGAAAACAGTAAGCATACCATATTATCGACAGCAGAAAAATGAAAGCCGAGAGCCGCCAGTGCTTACCGATGAACTCTTCGTCGTCGTCCTCGTCGTCGTCGTCGTTCTCGGAGTCTGTCTGCATGGGCTCCTCGGGGGCGAAGTTGACCCCCCGGGGCTGGCCGCGGCGGTCATGGCCGAGGCCTCCCAGGGCGGGCTTGCCCCTCTCCCTCTCCCGCAGCTCGGTGAAGTACTGCAGGGCGAAGTCCAGCAGGTCCGCGGGCTGCGAGCGCAGCACCTCCACCGTGAAACTCTGCAGAAGCTCGGTCAGCCCCGCCGGGATCTCTATATTCATCCCGGAGGCGGCGGCGGAGGCCTGCGGGCGCGGCACGAGGCACCGGGGGCCCGGGGAGAGCTCCCGAGGGGCCCAGGCACCTCCAGGGAGCACCTCAGGGCAGTGGGCACTCGTTGACGCCAGTCAGTGGATGGGGTCCAGGGGCACTGGGGGGATGGTACCCAGGAGCAATACAGTCACAGAGGCTGGAAAACAGCAGAGCCAGGGCCGCCAATCAACCGTGGAGACTAAACACCTCAGTGCCCAGTACACAAATGCCACAACACACTTACATCAGGGTCACATCCAGTGGTACAGCACAATCGGACCCATGGGCACTATACAATCATACCAAGGGGCACTTTACACTCAGACCCAGGGGCACTGCAAGCTCAGAGCAGGGGGCACCTCTTACTCGAATTTAGGGCAACGTACACTCAGACCACGGGGCACTGTGCACTGGTGCCCAGAAGCAATGAAAACCTCAACACAGAGGCACTGCACACTCAGACCCAGTATCATTGCCTCCCCAAATATAGGTGCACTGAATTCTCGTTCAGGAACGCTGCCCAGATTCAAATGCAGCCTGGACAAATTCCAAGTGCACTGCTCGCCCACATGTAGGGCACGCCCCCCAGTTAATGGGACATTGCCCCCGAGGGGCACTGTATACTCAAGAACGCTGCACACTCAGTGGCACGGACTGTTCAGGTCCTGGAGCACTTCACACTAGCACTGCACGCTCAGCTGCAGCTTAAATTCCAGGGTCACAGTAGATCAAAGGCACTGCACCGCCGGGTTCAAGGGCAGTGCACAATGATGAACACTGCACCCCCAGGTGCATGGGCCCGTGCACCCGAGCGTACACCGCATCCAGCGGCACTGCTACAGGGGGAGCCCCTTATACATTCAAAGCACCCGCGCGAGCTGGGCGCAGCTCCGCCACGGCCCCCTGCGCAGCGGGCGCCGCTCGGGTCCGGGTGTGCGCGTGCTGCTGCCCGCTCCCACTGCCCCCTCGCGCCAGGCACAGCGTCCGCTCCGGGTGCCGCCGTCACGCCGCGCTCCGCCGCCTCTGCTCCGTCACTCGGCGCTGCGCCCCAGCCACAGGAGCCTGCAGCACGCATGTGACCCCGCAACCATGGCAACCGCCCATCCAGGGGATTGCGTCGCAACCGGAGGACGGGCCGCGCGCTGGTGTCTGCAGCGGCAGCTGGAGCCAGGAGAGCGCCGACGCGCGCGCAGTCTTTCTTCGCTGTCCATGCCCGGGGATGCCCTCCCTGCGCATCCCTGAGAAGACTGACGCCTGGGGCAGGCCGGGTGTCCCACCTCCCGCAAGCAATGCAGAGTTACCAGGGCAGCGCCACCCCGCGACAGAATCTTTACTGGGCACCTGCAGTGCAGAGTCACCCACACCAGGGTCCATGGGTGAACCACCAGCAATGCATCGCCCCAGAGTGCACCTTGAACCTACTAATACTGCACAGTCACCCACACGCACCTGGCCGCTCCAAGCTAGACCATCCTTACAGCTCACCAGCAATGCACAGCTACAGTGACCCACACCAGCCTACCAAGGCATCTCTGTAGCCCATCGTTACTTGTTATAGTCACAAGTTGTTCTTGTTTCTTAAAGGGCAACTTGTGTGTTCCGCGCGCCTGCCCTCGTGCGCTATTGTTGTGTGACACGTCACTTATCCTAGAGTTCTCGTTCGAACTCTGGTAAGTGGCAGTTACTGCGGGGATGCCACGATGAGCGGTTGTGGGTTGTTGTGCTATATATCACGCATGTAGCTAACAAAGGTGTTCAAACCTAACCTTGCTGAAGAACCATCATTTCCATACAATAACCCTCTTTTAACAGTACTGCACAGTCAACAGCACCAGGGACCCCAACCGGATCACTAGCCCACCGGCCCTGTAGCGTCCACTTCTAGGGACAGTGAAGTTGTGAACTCCCTACTCCAGCGGATGTTTTTGTTAATTTCTATTAGTTCCTACTCCAGCAGCAACATCTGGGGGGCTTGCGTAGCTACTGGACCTGATTACCTTAAATATTTATTACGTTTTTGGATCTGTTCTTTCTGGCTACAAAAAGTTAATAAAATGCTCCATGGGGATCGAAGGTGAGGTGCTGTTTAGTAAATGGTCAGTGAAGGAGACAAATGATAAAAAAATAAGGAAAAATCACAGATAGCATAAAAAAGCAAGTGGCAGAGAGAAATGTAAGAAAGAAAAATGTAGGTGACAAAAGAAAGAATGATGGCGTGAGATAGGAACTGGCAAGGAGGACGGGGAGGAAGAGGGTGGGAAGCATGGGTGAAAGGAAGGAAACATTATGAGAAGAATTGTTGAAAGAAAAAGCGAAAAGAACAAAGGAAGTAAGGGTGCCAGGTTGAATGGATATAAAGGTTAAATGATGGAAGGGGGAAAGAGTCACTTTCGAAAGGATGGAGAGAAAAGTGAATAGATGAATGAATGGAAAGATGGATACGTGGATACAAGGACGGATGGAAGAGTGAAAAGATGGATGGTGGATGGAGCAGTGGGTGAACAGAATGGTCACTGGATAGAATGTTGAAATCATGGATAACATGGAAGAAGGTGGAATTGGATAGATGAAGTGGTGAAAGAATGGATGGATTAAGTGATAGAAGGATGCTAAGGTGACACTGGAAGGTGGATGGGAGGATGAGTAGATAGATAGGTAGATGTACAGGTCAAAGAAACTATTCTAAAAAGTCGGGTGTGCTCAACTTACTCACTATCATTAAAGGTTTGGTTGAAAGTGGGATCAAACCTACTTACTTTAAAATTGTAGAATTATTTGAATATATGATGAATGTAATAACATAATATTGAATGCTAATAACAATATTATAAAATATATATTAAAATATTTTGTATTTTTTCAAATATCACACATTTTCAATTGAATAAACATAAATACATGAACAAGTAAAGGTAAATAAAACATTTACATAACTGTTTATATTATTTATTAATTAATTGTATTATTTTGGTTAAAAAAAAGAAATTAACATTTTAATTATTAAGATTATTATAAAAGCATACAAAACATGCTGTTAAAAATCCCAAAAATAATATAGGAATATACTAATTACAAATATGAATTAAAAACTAATTGAAACAATGAATTCAAATATACAAATTGCTATAAATATGTAGTTAATAAAATGCCCTCCCAATACCCCATTAAAACCATACAAGCAAACAAATATAACTGTTAATTTCAAACAATTTATGAATATTATAGATTATTACTCACAATATAACTTCAAAAACAAAATAAGGAAATCTTATTAGAAAAAAATATCAAATACCATGAGATTTAAGAAACTCTGATAATAATGTAGAAAAAAAGATACTTATTGATATTTCCATCTTTGAAATGTTTGTACTCACAATATTTGGAATTCCCTATTTTGTACAGTTGACATTTTGGAGTCATTATTCTGGATTTGTACCCCAATTACAATGCCCCCCTTTGCTCATTTGATGCATTGACTTTATTCACATTTTAAAATGTGGACATTTCCTGTAATAGAGGGCTAGTTAGAAAGTAGGAAATTCGTTTTGAAGGACCCAAGTAATGAGTCCTAAAATCCTGTCATGTTAAACATACGATTTAGATAATTGAAACCAGGGATCAACGCTGATAGCTAAGGCAAGAAGCAAACATGCATAACTTAGTAAAAGTGTATAAAGTATTTAGGGGTACCACAGCAATTAAAATGTCAAAACAGAACAAAAAATATAAACCAGGCACATACTAAAAATCTGAAAAAACTAAACACAAATTAATACATTCCAAATCATTGGAAAAGGAGAAAAGCATTTTTAAACTTTGAGGTCAAAAAGTGCCATTAAGAGCTAAAGTGCCAGCATCTAGCTCCGTTGTAGTAAATGCAATGTGTCGTTGTTAAGCCGCACATAACATCATCATTGAACTGTGCAGGCTATGGAACTGCTGTCGTTGGGCAGCCTCTGTCGGAGTCGAAGCCTGATGTGTCAGAATTTCTCACGCACTTGATGCAATGGGCTGCGTTTTAATGAAAACAGCTGCAGAGCCCACTTCTGAGGTCTAGAGCTTGGATGGGATACCATAGGTAAGGGTAGGATTCACAGAAAGCAGAGTCCAGTGGCCGCAGCAGAATTGTAGGATAATCCGTGCTGCAGCGCACTAGTATCATTTGAAGTACAGGCCTGGGGTATGTATATACCCCTTTACAAGGGACCTACTAGTAAAACAAATATGCCAATCAAGTATACACCGATGTCATCATGTGTAGGGGAGCACGTGCACTTTAGCACTGGTTAGCAGTGATAAAATGCTGAGAGTCCTAAGCCCAACAAAAACAAGCAGCAAAAATGGGAGATAAAAGGCAACAAGTTGGGGGAAAGACCAGCCTAAGGATGTTAGGTCTAACAACTATCATCCCCAGAACAGTCATATATTGTGCAGGAAAGAGGGAAAGAACCCAAAGGAGATAGAAAACCAAGTAGGTCTTTAATGTGAAGTTATTGCAAAACTACAAAAAATAGGGTCCAAAGGGGTAGATAATAGCACCAGTCACACATCTGTACTGGGTCCAATGGGAGGGGCATCTGTGGTGGCAGGGTCTGCACATGGGCCTGGGGTGCAGGTTCTTAGGAGGCAATTAAATAACAATGGCACAACTTTATGGCACCAAACGATTACAATCCCAGCTTGGAAAGGATAAAAACGAGTAATTTGAACAATTTAGCATACCCCTCCCATTGCAGCCCCGAATGTCTTGGTCTAGAGTAGACAAACGTGCCACCTTATTCTGAAGGGAAGACTGAAAGTTGGAATGACTTAAAATATAAATCTGTAAACTATTTAGGCTAGAAAGTGGGACTTACAAATGAAATGGCACCTGACATCATATATGCAGGTATGGTGAATTGGGTGGGACGAGGGGTTAAGTCTTCTCAAGTGGAGTGTTTGATATCAATTTGAGAACCCCAAATCTGGTTGAGAGGATTTTGTTGCGACTTAGACCTCTTCACAAAGAAACTGTTCAGATTTTACCTTTTGTATTGGTTATTTCTTTAGATCTCCACATTTTTGTGTCCACAACCGTCTCAAAAAGGTCTACTAAAATATTGCCTCTTCAGCCAATCTCCAACAGCATTAACCCTACTAACTTTGCCCTTTCTACTGCCATTGGTTTTAGTTGCCTCAACAACTTTGTGAATACTGATTTACTCAGGCACTCCCAGGTGATCAGTAATTATGCTAATGGAGAGGAGTAGTTGATGACAGAGTAAAGTCTGCAGGGTCAAAAGCAATGGGATAGCTATTCACCTCTGAATCTGCAGTACACTCACCCCGTTACCTAGAAGGGAATGCCAAATCTGGGAGACTCAGTCGGGTCTGCCATTAGACTACATAAGTTCTTGGTCTCTTTTCAACAGTTAAGTTAAAAAAATATATATATTGTGACATTACACTTACCTGCAGTGCACTACAATTTGGGGATGCCTTGGTTGTGGACTGAAGATTTATATTTCTACCCAGTGGCGGTTTCTCTGTGCGGGCGTCGGGGCTCCGCCCCAGGTAATTTGCACAGTTTATTTGTACAGTTTATTTGCTCAGTTTATTTCAATGAAGATCACGTTTATTTATTTGTTAAAACTTAAAATTAAATACACACAAAGAACACACGGTGCACTGTCTCTGACTCTGCTGCCCAGCCCCAGTCACCGCCGCACCCGCACCAAGTTGTTTATAGTTACATGATTCAGTGGCGGTTTCGTGACGTCCACTGATTGATTTGCTGCTCTGTCTTTTGCCGGCTGAGAACCTCACAGCCCTGAAGGCTGTGATGTCATCAGCTCGGCAAAGACATAGCCTGGAGGCCCAGTCTCCACCCCCTGATGGCGTAGAGATTAAGTTAGCCCCGGGTGTTTTTAACACAAGCCCGGGATTGCTAACGTCTCCACGTCAATCAGAGAGTGGAGGAGACTCAGAGAGCTTGCTGTCATGTCACCCCACCCCCTCCCAACTCGTCACAGGGCGTGGTAAGACCCACCCTGTGACGAGTTGGGATAGGGACCGTCTGCGCAGACTCAGACACTTCTTCCCGCGCTTGCTTGCAGTTGGAGCCTTGGAGGAGAAGTAGCAGCCATTTTATGCAGCACTAGAGACTTGTGAAGCAGCCAGCAGGTAGGGCCCCCCAGGCGGGCAGTTTTAAATGTAACTTCTGCAGTATTCAGTTGTAGGCACTTCAAGTGACATCTCACTCTTCTCTGCACATCACTCTGTGGTAGAGGGAACCGGGCTCCTTGTGGGCACTTCAGTGACAGCAATGGATAAGAAGTGGTCAGTGTGGTGCATGGTGTTAGGAGACATTATTGGAGAGGGCGTGCCGGGCAAAATAGTGCGCACAGGGATAGTTTTTAGGAGGCTACGAATCCGAGGGGGCGAATCAAAAGGGGCGGTCAGCAAGGGTCTTAATGTTGTTTGGAGGTAAGAAGTAGATTCATGTAAGAAAGGACAGCCACACGTTTTCATGAAAGGAAAGACGCAAAGCTTAATTGGTCTGGCGTTTGTGAGAGTTAGACGTACTGGCCTTATAGTGAAAATTTATTTTACGCATGTATTTTATATTGGAGTGAATGCACGGGACCGCAAACGTTGCTTTTATGAAGCCGGCACAAAGTAAATAAAAAATGAACGCATCATTACAATCCACAGTCCGAGGCAAACAAAAAAAAGTCGTGCACCAATAACAATTCATTTCCAAAGAAAGTAAACATACTACCTTAATTATAGGCCTTGCAGCTGAGGGACACTAGTTAAGTTTAATCAAAACTATTGCAGTACGTCACTTGGAACACTCTTGTACTCTCTTTAATACTGACCCTGTTCTTTTTCAAGTTTTACCTGGTTCACTTATCATTCCTGCTCTCAGTTGTATGTACCTGTGTCCAAACCTCTCTTCGTTAATTTGTATTTTTCCTCTCCTTTTCCCTGTACGAATTTATCTTTTGTGACCCTGTGAACGCCTGAGGGTTTACTTGGTTGGTCGCAAAGCCTGAGGGTTTACTTGGTTGGTCGCATATCTTGCTGGAGGTATAGAGTTTTTTTTTTGTGTGCATTCCTATCAAATGCGTGACATTTATATTTTCTTTGTCGTGCGCTTGTACACGGGTTTGTTGCAGTGGCGGCTGGTGAGATTTGAAAGTGGTGAGGCGGAAAATTATTGGTGTAGCACACCGAGCGCAGCGAGCGAGCCCGAACCACCTAAGGAGGGTTCGGGGGGTTCTCCCCCGAGAAAATTTTGAAAAATTAGCAGCCAAATGGTGGATTTTCAAGACTTTTGGAAGCCATTGTGCTTAACAGAAACAGGCCACTGCCTCCCCTAAAACTATCATCAGTTCCAAGGCCTCATGAATAAACCATTCTAAATTGCAATAAACCACAATTAATTTTAACAATGTTGCATAAATAGGTTGGATCTGTCTACTGACCCAGTGGCTACGTGAGATAAAGTGGCATTCAAGGTAGCCCATCAGAGTAAAATGCCTACTTTTCCACATAGAATTGAATATGGAGTGGAAAAGTGTGGCTCAGGGGTTAGAGGCGGCAGACCCGGAAGCTGAGATCGGTCCTGGACCAGGGTTCAATTCCCCGCCTCGGTGGGTCTTGGGCTCATTAATTCCACGGACTCGATAATTCTCGCTCTAGTGCCTACTCGACTCACGGGTTCACACTCTGTGCAATAGCTTGCTTAATCTCCACAACGGCCCCTCGCGGCGGGATGCCTGGCTTTCACCTTGTGGATACCCTGCCGGGGTTATCTCACAGGGGAATACCAGGACGGGTTCCCTAAGCAAGCGCTTAGATACCGACCTTGGTTGGTGATTTGCGCTATATAAATACATGTACATTTACATTTACATATCATATTGGTTAGTGTTCATTTTTTGAAACTCAATAGCATGCATAAAGGCACCATGTATAAACAAAAAACACATAAGAATACAGAGATAAAATATATACATGCAACACATAAAATGTTTCCCCTACCTGTGCTTGTCTGTTTCCTTTATGAATCATTTGTTCAAAGCCAAGTACACAGGAGGTGAATGAAATCTTCATATGATATAATTGGCTACTGATAGAAATATTCATTTGAAGAAAAAAAGAATTCAATCTTATAGACTGTCAACCAAACTTTGAGCCAGCTAGCTTTACAGTTGACACACGAAACATAAATATCCATCACCCCAAAGCCAACTGTTCAAACAGCAATGTAGAATGCTTTATATAGATTTACATTTAAACAATCAAGTATGGTAACATTCTTTCAAAAATTATTAATAAGGAGCAAGAAGATGACCAAAATCTTTGTGTAGAGAAGGTTTAATAGTACAAGAAGTATGTTTCATATACTTTAAATTTAAATACTTTGTACATCACTGCTAAAGTGTCTGATTAACCAGTACTTTAGAAAACTTGTATATTTACATGAAATATGTATTGGTGTATGGAAGAAACATAACTTTCTCAAAGTTGTATGAGTTCACACATTTATATTATCTAACACCCATGAGGCCAGCAACAAAATATTACTAGTAGATAACTCTATATGTTCCAACAAGAAAACAAACATTGTTATATCATTTATCAAAGTGAAATGAGCCAACATTCAGACTCCTTGCATGCAAATATAAGTGCTCCCTTACAGATGTTGCATCACTGCAGATGGCAATCCGCATCAGATTCTGCTAAAGTAATGGAGTTGATGAACATGAAGTGCTGCCGCCTTAATATAATTGTTTGAACTTTTTTATGGTGTGTTGAGTATTAACTATGAGGTAATGAGTTATGAGTAGATCTAAATATATGCAATAGTGTCAAATCTAATATGCTCTTCAGTTCAGAAATGAACCCTATCATTATAAATGAAGTCATATTATTAACAAATAAACTCAATATCAGTCCATAAGATGGTCAGTGGTAGAGATCGTTAAAAAAATACGGCCAGGATTCTACAGGCCTCTACCACACAGCAACACTACAGTGTATCAGTTTGCAATTAGGAAAAGAGCAAACAAACGACAGCTTCATCTAACGAATAGCCAGAAGAAAATTGTTTCTCCTAAAGGCCACTGCATTACAGCAAATGTTTGTAAAACAAGACTGTATTCAGGACTGACTATAATACCTGGATCAGGACTGACTATAAAGATGAAACCAATACACAATATCCTGTAATTCTTACAAGACTGACTGTAGCCCAGTATGTGCCATCTTTAAGTATGTAATGGAAGGTGCATGGTATCAGTGTGTCAGGCTATAGTTTGTAAGTTAGTGCAAAGCTTGCGAGAGTGTTGGATATTCACAAAACTGGGTCATGTTTGCTGGGGAACTTTGAAAAAAGGTTGAGAGAGAGGTGCATTAACTAATACCCTGAAACAACACTAAGCTTATGTGGCTTTATAATGATATATCTGAATTACTCTCAAGTCATGCAAGGTACTGAAACATACATTTAACACATGGTGCATTTGCTTTCATAGGTTCCTGGATCTGCAGTATACTTGAATGGCTGCTTGCAATACAAAGTAAACAAAAACTATATTTGTTAGCACCAATGATTCACAGCACCACGTGCATTTCCATGGTTTCTATTTGTACAGAAAGTTTGCACGCCGTTCTTTAATGTGAGCAAACTTTTCAATCGTTCTCTTGTTGAAATCTGGAATCTGATTTATTAGTTCCTTTTCCATTGACAGCATGGCCAATGCATTAAGTCGAGCTTGGGTCATTATGTTCCTTAAAAATGTTTTAATCCTTTTCAGTGTGGAAAAGCATCTTTCAGCCTCAGATGTTGTCATAGGTGTCGTAATGACAATTCTCATTAATTTAAGAGTCTCACAAAAAGAAGTATGCAAGTTGTTTTGACATAAGAATATATATAAAGCCATAGCACCACCTGTAGCCTGCTGAAAGTCCCGTCTTCCATACAGGATTGATAGTTCAGTGCGCAATCGTGACTTATTTAGCATTGGATATGCTTCCACTGTTTCATTGAGAGCTGCAGTAAGGAAAACATTTGCTATGTTTTTGAAACAGGCCACTATGCAGTAGTGTTGCACTGACTAGATGCCTTGTAAATGCAAAGCGCTCCTTGGGATGCACCACAATAATGTTGCATACTTCCTTTACTTCCTGAATCAAGGTGTTTATCTGCAGTTTGCGGTTTGTAAATCGAGAATCATCTGGCAATTCAGAGTCCAAATTATCAATGCATTCTCGTACTTTGTTGATGCTGATCATAAAGGCTGAAGTGTATTTTTGGGCAGATACAGTATCAATGTCTCGTTTTTGTAATTGCTCATACAACACATTGACGTGTGGCATTATACCGTGGAACAAATAAAGAAACAAAAAGAAACTCCCTGTCTTCCAGAGTCCTGGTAAAGACCTTAGCTTCACACACAGAAGTGGAATCAAATGTACGGTCTTCTGTAATAGATTTCATGCATTCTAAAAGGTCACCCCTGTGTCTATGAATTATATTGACAGCTCGGATGTTGAAGTTCCAGCGAGTTGCAGACCCTCTCTGTATTCTTTTTGCCACTATCTGTTCAAGCACTTCAGTCCGTTTTGGCGAACGGGAAAAAAAAGCAGTAATACCACCCAACGCTTTAAAGAAAATTCTGCATCTGGATATTTTTGAAGCAGCCTGTTCCATGATTAGATTTAGTTGGTGGGCATAGTAATGGACATAGTGCGCATTTGGATAGATGCCTCGGATCTTTTTCTGTACCCCACCAGAGGCACCACGCATGACGCTGGCACCATCATAGCTCTGAGCAATTAGCTTCTCTTTACCACTGTGCCTCGGGAAAATATGTTCAAGTTCATTAAGAATAGATGCTGAAATTGTATCTGCAGTTGAATATTTAAGATTCGAAAGCACCAAAATCTTTCCACAACCTTGGAATTGCCATCAATGTAGCGGAAAACAAGTACTGACTGCGTCTTGGTAGAGACATCAGTTGTATCATCGGCCTGGATAGCTACGTAATCAGTGCTTCTTATTTGCTGTACAATAGTTTATTTTGTTACCTCCAGCATACAGTCAAGCAACTCATTCTGGATTGTCTTGGAAGTGCCTTTAAATACAGTTGCACTTTTTAAGTGCGCTTCCATTGCACTGTCTATACTGGACACAAAATCAACCAGCCCTTAGATGACTCCAGGATTTCGGGAATGTTCAGTTTCATCGTGGCCGCGCAATGCCAATTCAAAAGCTCCACAAAATTTTACACAGTCAATCAATTTGGATAATATATAACGGTTCTTATCAACCTCCTCATTGTGTTTGATTACCCCCTTGAGGTAGGCTTCATTTAACTGTAGTGCAATATTTGATTTTCCAAACAAAGACAACTTTAATACATTGGTCAAGTGGGCTTCACTGGAATCATGCCTCTTTATTTTTTCTGCCAGATGTTTGAGGTCAGTAACTCCTGTTTTAGTCCAGCTAACTTCACCCCCAAAGAGCAAGCAGGGGAAACAGAACAAGGCATTCTTAGAAGAGCTGGCAGTTAATCACTCCATTTTAACAAACCAGCTCCGTGTAAATCTACGTGTGTAACCCTTGCCCCGGTCTTTTGTAGACTGTTCAATGTTTATTTCAGGTGTATCAGGTCCAAGCCCTTTCACTCGAAGTTTATCTTTGTGTGTCATTCCCAAAAATGGTTTTGTGAGTAAACTGTCAACTGTGTTCATTTTGACAAACAATAAAATGAACAGTTCAAAGAAAGCCTAAACTTGATTATAGATGTATCACCTAACAGAGGTCACCCACGTATATTATGTAAAATACCATAGATGTACTAACAAGAAATATCAACAAGTACAGAAGTAGCAGCAGTGTAGTTAGTTGTGATTTGTATATCACTTGTGATACGGATTTGCAACTGTTCTTCAAGTTCCTTTTTAGTGATTGGTGGATGAACTTTCATCTGATTTAGTAACTGGTGCCTCCTGCTAAACTATCTGCTGAGTTGATCTGTAACCTGGAGACAACCTTCCTGCTGAGTTCCTCTCTTGTTCCTGTTGATAAACTTAGTATCTGTTGATTTCTTTCCTTGCGCTTATCAAACTCTCTCTTGATTTCCTGTTGGTGCCTGTAGAAAACCTTTCTGCTGGTTTCCTCTCTGCTGCCTGTAGTTTCTTTTGATAAACTATCTGTTGATTTCCTCCCTGGTGCTTGTCAAGCGATCTGTTGATTTTCTCTGGTGCCTGTTGAAAAACTTTCTGCTGGTTTCCTCTCTGCTGCCTGTGGTTTCCTTGATAAACTATCTGTTGATTTCCTCCCTGGTGCTTGTCAAACTATCTGTTGATTTTCTCTGGTGCCTGTTGAAAAGCTTTCTGCTGGTTTCCTCTCTGCTGCCTGTAGTTTCTTTGATAAACTCTCTGTTGATTTCCTCTGCCTGGTGCTTGTCGAACTATCTGTTGATTTTCTCCCTGGTGCTTGTCAAACTATCTGTTGATTTCCTCTGCTGCCTGTTGAAACGCTTTCTGCTGGTTTCCTCTCCACTGCCTGTTAAACTATCTTCTGATCTCCTCTCTGGTGCCTGTGAAAATGTAAAAAGGACGTAAGCTTTGAGAATAGTGTCCACTGGATACACAGCAGTAACCACTGAACAGCTTGAACAATTTGAAAGCAGCTGTTAATTACACATTTGCATCAAAACCAGATGCCCCAACGCCACAGGGACTGCAGTGTGTAGGTTTCTCAGTAATATAGGGTGAAATGCATTCTTAAAGTTTTCATGTACATTGACGTTGGGGTCTGTGGTGGAAGCATATGAAATATTATAGGCAGTCACGGAGTAGTGCTCTGTCGCACTTCTCCTGAGACATGGTGGACCTGCACCACAATTGAAACCTACAGTCCTGTATATACTCAGCGGGTGAAATAACAGTTGAAAACAGGAATATCCTGGGGGCGCTGGCATGTTAATGCACCTTGCATGGGGCCTCTTTAGGTTTCATTACATCAGTGTACTGCAGTCACCTCACCAGCCTTAGTGTCAAAATCTCAATTGCGTGCATTTAGGTGTAGAAATGTAAACAGACATGCTAAAGTATATTCAACAATTTCCATGTCATCACATTCAATACTGCTTTAAAGCTGTCTGAATCATTTTCAGTAGTAGCTTCTTCCCTATCGTACTTTCCATTAACATACACCTATCACAAAACAAACAGTTTCACTAAGTTAAAAACCATAATTGTATAGCAACACATTTCAAATGTCATTTACTCTATCATATTCTGTAACTAAATTCTTTTTTGTAAAAAAGCCATCTGCAAGTAATTTGCCAAGTAATATCTTTTCTACACCAGTACTGTTCTACATCCTCTTTGTTGTTATATGTAAGGATGTTTTTGTTGCCATGGCTATCGAAAATACAACACATGCATGGTTTTCTCGTGATTAACTAAACTCAAGGGGGCTCAGACTCAGAGTTCCCAATGTGGCTGTGTTCGTGATTTCAAAACTACCACATTATGAGGGGCAGATGGAATAACAGACTGCGCCAGTTGCCAATCGCAAAATGACAACCCACCACAGACCCCGCACAAGGCAAACAAACCCTGCACAGCACTTCACAAGAGCTAAAGTGTAATAACATTGAAATGACAATATAACATTTCATAGCAGTTAATTTGACCTAGTTAAGTACTCATAATTGCAATTGCATTTATGTAGCCTACATGCACTAAAGCCTACATGCCTACATGCCTACTTTAGCCTACATGCATTCTACTAAATAAGAAAAATAATAATAATTAAGAACAAGCAATGGCATAGGCAAGAGGTCTCGCCTTTGGGACCATATAAGTGCTCAGCCATGCAACAGTTGATGTTGTTGCACCAGGGATATTGTGCTGGATAACTAAACACTTAAAAAGTCCCAAAGGTGAGACCTATTGGCTATGCCAATGCTTGTGTGTAATGTCTTTGTTGTTGTTTAGATACATAAACAGCAAACACATTCACGTAGCACTATAAGCATACCCAGAAGCATATACAGACAAAATGTAGAGAGATATGCAGTGAGACAATACACAAAAGGCAACATGCAAACACAGGTGGTTGTCAATGGATGTGCTGATGGCTGTTAAGAGGAATACATAGTTAAAGAGACTGTTGGATGACTGTGGATAGGTTAATCAGTTATTTGGATTTGGAATGATAGCGTTTTACCAGTTAATCTATGTATTCCATTCATGTTGCACTAAACACATTGTGACAGAAATGTCAATCAAAAAATATTTTTAATTTCCATTTTACTTTTGTGTTCAGATGGTGCATGGACTGTGATTCAGAGACGCATAGACAATAAGAAAATAACTAATTGTGGTCTGTTGTTGTGATTCCAGATTCCGAGAGTTGCACACATTGGAGTGTAAACGACAGAGTAATAACATTGAGTATGATGTACCACTGCTATATAGATGCATGTGCATCCCTTTGAGTTATAGAAGATATTTCCACAGCACGGGCAGCGGCGAGCAACAAAGCGTTTTACGCAGCAATAGAAAATAAATAAACAATACGGTACAGAGGTGGTAAAAGAAGTCTAATATCTTACTTTCCATTCAGCACAACCACATTGTTTAAATGGGACCAGATTCAGAAAATAATTCTATGTTTGTACACGAAATGACATGACCATCATTTTGAGGTGTGAAAGTTTTCACAAATGTTGCAGAACAACAAAATATATCATGTGTGACAAATGCTGGGTGAGGCTTGCAGGATGGCCAGGGTCTGACCAGTTGCATACCTTTCAAAGCAACAGAAGCGTTGTGCCTTTTGTTGCTGCCACCCTTGGTGACTGGAAAGCCATTTTAAGTGAAGGGAGATAAAGGCAAGAGATTGTGGCTGGCTAGATAACTCAGGGAGTAAATGCTCGCCCCTGAGAAATCAGCTAATGGGGATAGTATGTGGCATTACGGCCAGAGCTGGTGACCATGTCACTGGAAAACCAGGTTGATATGGTGCAGGAATTATTTAAAATGTGATTGTGCCTTTGCAAACGACCAGTCTCACTCACCAGGGCCCTGGCATGTTACAGGTCGAGCTGCCGGCTTTGGAACCGGGGGAACAAGGTTCGAATCTCAGCGTCGGCTTATCACCCTGTGCTTCTGGGCGAAACACTTAATCTCCTCATGAGTCATGACTACAAAATGAATGTGATGTGACTTTGTGTAATGTAACTGGGGCTCACCGTAAAGTGATCCATACCTTTGGGTCAAGTTCAGGCTATATAAACCCCCGTCAGTACAAGTTAGCAATGTAATTTTCACGGATATCTGTACATGAAAATCGCACAGGGGGGGGCACAGCTCATGTACCACTGGACTCTACCAACCCTTTGTTTTCTTCGATGAAAAATAGGGAATAAAGACAGTTTGTAGGAATTTTCTTGACAAGATCCAGTTTATGTTTTTTTGTGTGCTTGCAATGATTTTATTAAAAAATGTGGGTTTGGCCTGAACTTTGAGATGGTTGTGTGGCTGTCTCCCTCCCTGCTGAAGCACCTGGGAACATTCTGCAACTTAAGTCGGAAACACTTTGGAGACAGTTTGCTTTGACCCTACTGGCAACCTACATAAACGTACAGTATACTGCCACAACCACACTTTACACATGAAACCTGTGACCGGTATGGTAGTCGACATCACTACGTTTTAGAAAGGACTATCAGCTTGGCAGTCAATTCTAAATTCGAGACAGCATATCCATCAGGGCGGAAGAGTCCTGGTGGAGTAACAGGATGCCGCCCTAAAATCGAGTCCTTAGTCTCTGGAATGGGCGTTTAAAATCTCACCCTGCTGGAGGTTTTAGATTACAGCCAAGGCAATCCTCTCAAAGCTCTATACCCGTTCGAGGAGGACCCACTGAAGCTGTGGGTTTTTTCTGGAAAACCTCCAAGTGATAAAAGTTCACATTTCGCACCCAGGGACGTGCTCTTGTTGGTGGAATACTTATCAAACCTTTCCCAGACTTAGTCAGCATTTGTATAGCGCTATGTGTTGGTAGTTGGTATTATGGCATTATAGCGCTTTAATTTGGGCTCACTTTCATACAAAGTCTCAGAACGCTATCAGTCTGTTATACTGTGCGCTCAGAAGACACGCATAGAATGTTTAGTTTATTTGGGTCAGTTAATGTGAAAATAAAATGCATTCCATTCAAATCTTCATTCGATCCATTAATAAACAGATCATAAAAATACAATCTCATAACAGATTTTATGATAAAACCATATACCAAAATATTTAAAATGTTATATTTTAAAACAATTAAAATCAGATTAAAACCATAATTGATCCATCCTTAGAAATTCATTACTGCAAACTTCTTACCCTTCTATTTCTCCAGCAGACCCATAAAAATAATGCTACCACAAAACAAACGTAAGGGTTAGGCAAGGCTTTTAGAAAATATAATACCTTCCATATAGAGCCTCACAGGAATTCATGAGTGTGGGGAAGGAGTTTGCCCTTTTGCTGCTTACCAAGAATGTAACTATGTAATTGCATATGGCGATTGGTATGTCACTGTGATCCAAGCGTCCCATGTCTGGATTTAATTTAGGGTGTTTCATTTATGCTCTTTAGTTCGTGTACAGCGCGATGTTGGCCCTATTCAAAGGTGCCAGTGCACCTGACATAGCTGCGAAAACAGATTAATAGGCAGCAGGAGAAATCGTCAGCCAGGTGAAGTGAGGCCGTTTTAATTACAGCTACGCAGGGGCCTCTTGCCTTTTATTTTCATGTATTTTGGGTATATTCGGTTTCTGTCCTCACAAATTTTGAGACCACTGTGTTGAATAGAAATTGCTGAGATTAGCAAGTAGAAGTGAGGAGGAAATGTAGCCTACACCTTTTACTGTTAAACAGATAAAATGCATTTTGTAATCTTTTTTATTTTCAATACCTTACTTTAAAAAAATGTTTTAGCAGGTACCTCTTATGTATTAAACAAAGTCGCCTCTGCATTGATCGCATATTGGATGACAGCTAAAGCGGTGCCACGCTGATGGGTCTGCAGAGCTCAAATGTGCATCAGACGCCCCCTCCCTACACAACCTTCAGAAAGGGCAGGTCACAGGGCGAGTACTGTGTGCTAGAGCCCACAGCAGTCCTTGTAAGTTTGCCTCCACTGCAAGTACCCCTTGTTTTCTTTCCAAGAAAAATAGATCGATGTGGACAGAAAGGGATTTTACAACAAACCTGTGTACAAGCGCACGACAAAGAAAACAAACACAAAAAAAAAACTCTATACCTCCAGCAAGATATGCGACCAACCAAGTAAACCCTCAGGCTTTGCGACCAACCACGTAAACCCTCAGGCGTTCACAGGGTCACAAAAGATACATTCGTACAGGGAAAAGGAGAGGAAAAAATACAAATTAACGAAGAGAGGTTTGGACACAGGTACATACAACTGAGAGAGGATTGCTAAGTGAACCAGGTAAAACTTGAAAAAGAACAGGGTCAGTATTAAAGAGAGTACAAGAGTGTTTTAAGTGACGTACTGCAATAGTTTCGATTAAACTTAACTAGTGCCCCTCAGCTGCAAGGCCTATAATTAAGGTAGTATGTTTACTTTCTTTGGAAATGAATTGTTATTGGTGCACAACTTTTTTTTGTTTGCCTCGGACTGTGGATTGTAATGATGCTTTCGTGTTTTATTACTTTGTGCCGGCTTCATAAAAGCAACGTTTGCGGTCCCGTGCATTCACTCCAATATAAAATACATGCGTAAAATAAATTTTCACTATAACGCCAGTACGTCTAACTCTCACAAACGACAGACCAATTAAGCTTTGCGTCTTTCCTTTCATGAAAACGTGTGGCTGTCCTTTCTTATATGAATCTACTTCTTACCGCCAAAGAACATTAAGACCCTTGCTGACCGCCCCTTTTGATTCGCCCCCTCGGATTCATAGCCTCCTAAAAACTATCCCTGTGCGCACTACTTTGCCCGGCACACCCTCTCCAATAATGTCTCCTAACACCGTGCACCACACTAGCCACTTCTTATCCATTGCTGTCACTGTAGTGCCCACAAGGAGCCCGGTTCCCTCTACCACAGAGTGATGTGCAGAGAAGAGTGAGATGTCACTTGAAGTGCCTACAACTGAATACTGCAGAAGTTAAATTTAAAACTGCCCGCCTGGGGGGCCCTACCTGCTGGCTGCTTCACAAGTCTCTAGTGCTGCATAAAAGGGCTGCTACTTCTCCTCCAAGGCTCCAACTGCAAGCAAGCGCGGGAAGAAGTGTCTGAGTCTGCGCAGACGGTCCCTATCCCAACTCGTCACAGGGTGGGTCTCACCACGCTCTGTAACGAGTTGGGAGGGGGTGGGGTGACACGACAGCAAGCTCTCTGAGTCTCCTCCACTCTCAGATTGACGTGGAGACGTTAGCAATCCCGGGCTTGTGTTAAAAACGCCCAGGGCTAACTTTATCTCCACGCCATCAGGGAGTGGAGACTGGGCTTCCAGGCTATGTCTTTGCCGAGCTGATGACATCACAGCCTTCAGGGCTGTGAGGTTCTCAGCCGGCAAAAGACAGAGCAGCAAATCAATCAGTGGACGTCACAAAACCGCCACTGAATCATGTACCTATAAACAACTTTGTGCGGGTGCGGCGGTGACTGGGGCTGGGCAGCAGAGTCAGAGACAGTGCCCCGTGTGTTCTTTGTGTGTATTTAATTTTAAGTTTTAACAAATAAATAAACGTGATCTTCATTGAAATAAACTGTGCAAATAAACTGTACAAATAAACTGTGCAAATTACCTGGGGCGGAGCCCCGACGCCCGCACAGAGAAACCGCCACTCGTTTGTTGTAAAATCCCTTTCTGTCCACATCGATCTATTTTTCTTGGAAAGAATGTTGCGTGCTTATCTAGGTTCCTGATCGATACTGTGACCTTATGCCCCTATTCGGCTATAAATCCATTTATTCCCTATATTGGCATAACCGTTCAAGTGCGATTTTCTGAAAAGTCATCTCTGGCCTCACACGAACAGAGCCACATTCCAGCATGACTCTCTGCTACTTCCTTTGCGACCAATTAGTGCAATGACAGAGCAGCAGTCACTATCTGATATTCCTAGATAACACTCCGAGTTCTTCAACAAGATAAAAACTTAGCAAACCTGGAAATCCCCGCTTGCTATGTTTTGATTAGTAATAGAACTCTAATGAGCAACTGATAACTGTCACTTCCTAGTGACATCTTTAATTGACGTCTTATGTCCAGCAAACTTGCGTCAAACCCGGCACCTGTCAGGTATAAATATTACCAACGTTGCCTTAAGCAATGCGAAGCTAGCTGCTGTTGAGCGAGCAAGCGAACCTGTTGCTGATGCCAGCTGCCTGCATGACCCTGTGTTGGTAAAAACTAGCACTCTGTCGCTGCAGCCTGCTATCCTGTGGTGGTGAAGCTGCTGATTACCATTATCGCCGCTACAGCGCGAACTATGGTTCAGTACGCTTGAGGAGCCGTGCAGCCGTCCTCTGCGAAGACATCCAGCCCAGCTGCCCGCGGACGCTGTCACCCCTCCTTCCTCGACGCGCTGAGAGAAGCCGCTGCCTTTCTCGTGCAGAGAAATCCAGTCCCGGCGCTTCCAGTTTACCCTCGCAGGTGACTGGGATATCGAGAGAGACCCCTGAAGGAGATACCAATCCTCCATCATTCTATTCAGAGGTATGGTGTTGACTAAACCCTTAGACGAGAATTCTTGAAACAAACCTTGGCAAAACCAACTTAACTTAAGCTACTTACTTACTCCCCTTCTCACGTGTTAGGCTTAGGTCAGGCACACTGGGGTAGGTTTAGTTAGAAGCACCAGTTGAGTATGTTAGCCTAATGTATATATGACTGTATATATGTTTTATTACTTTTAAACCATTGTATGGCTAAGAAACCATATCAATGCTTTTACAGTTCTATTTCGCTATTCTTATCTTACTGTACGTACTTTTTATAATAACAGTTATTGCAATTGTGGCAATACATTTCTCTTGTACGAGAAGAAAGACTGTTCAATAAATATTAACCTTTATTGATAAACGCCCGTCTCTCTATTCTCTACATACTGTGGAAGTAAACTGCACTAGACTGACTGAGTGAAATCTGTGTCTATTGTTTCACACGACCCTAGAGATCGACTCTTGATCTGAGGAGCAAAGTTGTCATGTTGCACGGTTGTTGGAAAACTGAATCCCTTCTTGTCTGTGCCAAGGAAGCTGATCACTTCCTATGCAGAGAAGAAAGTTTCCAGTGACCTCTGAGCTAGTTGGTAACACAACCCAATTAAGTTTAGCATAGTCAGTGGAGGCCTGGAATATCTGCAGTTCCACGTCGATACTACTGTTTATGTTATTCCAATGCGCAGGGCCTAGTGGGAAACTAGGAACTACACTACATGGCGCCCAACGTTTGGTAAGGCGATAAACTAACGCAAGACTTGTAGAGTAACTCAGTCGTGCATATTTCACAGACCCCTTTCTCCCGTAAAAACTCCAATAGACGTCTGGAGTGGGTGAAAGGTTAAAATCCGCCCGACCTTAGTAGGAAGAGATTCCTATGTAAAGCTCTGGTTTATTCAACGTTGAAGGATACAGTGTTCCAAAATATTGTGCATCTAATCTTTGTCTCCTTGGAGACCTACTCTGCAAACCTGCATTTTTTAAAATGTCAGTAGAAACCAACGGAACCTCTGGGGCCGCAGTAGACGCGACTCAGCAAGGTCCCGAACAAGCAGACCCGGATGCTATTATCATCCCGGTCCAGTTAAGAAGATCTATAACTTTAAAACTTATAGAAAACGGACTGACACCTCAAGGTGGTACAGTAATTTTCGTGATAGAGGCTCACGAGTACCGGCAGACAGAGGTATTCTATTCATGGATAAACTTTCCAGCGGTAAACGCTATAACACAAGAGTTTCACTATTACAAAATAGAGGAACCTCCGGATGAGTACGCCCCTTTCGAGGAGGTTGAAATTCCACTTAAATTTCAAGAGCACCTGCTCTGGTTTAATGGCGCCCTAAAACACAATGATCACATAACCAGGCTCGGTCCACTAGGTAGACCAGGAGCCACGTGGCCGGTTCTAGCCAGCTACACACCACATCCTGACATTGTAAAAATGTCTAGAGAAGAGCTGTTAGTACAGCTAAACACATTAATAAAAATACATAGGCAATTAGTCCAATATGTAATACGGACTGCAACAGTCCAGCCAGCTGTTAATACACCACAGCTGACCCCTCATCAGGGGAACACAAATAAAATTACACCACAGAACATACAGTCATGTCTTGGTAAAACACCCGTAAAACGGGAACAAATTCCTTTCTGGTTAGCCCAGAAAATCACTCAAATAGAGGCAGTATTTCCTGATACTACCCCTATAGAGAAACACAGAATCTTGACCATCTGCCTTCCTATGGGAATCGCACCACACATAGAGGACTGCGACACTTGGGGTACAGTCTTTGCTTCCATTTACACAAAAACACACGGTGTTCCGTCTATGGCGGTAATACCAGAAGTGCTAAAACAGATTCAAAATGAATTCGGTCCAGAGCCAGCTTTAAATCTAGGTATGAAATTACTGAAAGACTTCAAGCAGGTCACAGCTATATTATTAGCCAACATAAAAGGAGAAGCAGCATCTGTGGCGATTCGCCAGAAGTTGAGGGAAACAGATATAAAAGATCCTGTTGAGCTAGCAAAAATCATAGAAAAATGCTATGAAGAATTAGGTAGAGACAGCTTGGGTGGAAAACCAGTTAAGCCCCAACTGCTCGAAAATCCAGAAAAATTATTTATTAAAAATAATTTAAATACTCCTAAAAAGAGCTGGGATGGAAATAAACAATCCACTCCCAAGGAAAAAGTTTTCCAGTCCAGAGGAAGGTCTCCTCGACGGAGGGAAAGAACTCCGACTCGAGAACGCCAGTCTCCCCAATGGGAGCCCTCTGAGAAAAGATATAACCTTAGAAATAGGGATAATATAAAAAAACCTGATAGATATCAAAGTATTGATACACGTCCCTCTCGATCTTTTCCACAGAATTCGGAAAGAAGAGGACGGTCAGACCCAGGAGAGCACACCAAGTCCAAAGACAAGGAACCTGCTCAAAATAAGAAATCTCAATTTCAGAAAAAGAAGGTAGCCAGTATTAGAGTAATCAACCATGCCGAGAATACTGAGGACACAGTTGAAAAACGGGGAGTGGGCATTGACAATGTTGGACAGTGCAGCAGAAATCAGTATAGCGCGCA
Organism: Lissotriton vulgaris; assembly: GCF_964263255.1. Taxonomy (NCBI): domain Eukaryota; kingdom Metazoa; phylum Chordata; class Amphibia; order Caudata; family Salamandridae; genus Lissotriton; species Lissotriton vulgaris. The sequence continues at coordinate 1,407,165,195 of NC_141685.1, read as the reverse complement.
AGATCTTGATGAGTCATCTGGAGACAGTGGACACGAATGAATACATTCAGGTTGAAACTGCCGACGCCAGACTTAGCGAGCCCCATAAAATATACGAAATAACATTGCGTATGGAGGGTGATAAGACTAGGAAAATTAAGGGTCTATTTTGGGATAAGCTCTCAAAAGGCTATGATATTCTGTTAGCTGAAAAAGATTGGCCCCCAGAGTTTGTCAGGGAGTGCCCTCGTGGCGAAGAAGTGATTATGCCTGCCTTCTCGAATCACATACCGATTCACAAAAAATATACATATGCACGGAAATGGGCAGTAGCCCAGGCACCTGCATTATATAAAAATCATGTAGGATGAGATGAGGATTCACCTCCTCACAAAATCCAACTAAAAAGTGAACCAACTGCCCAACGGCAGTATCCCATAAAGCAAGAAGCTAAAAAACAGGTCAGGGAGATCTTAGATCAACTTGAGTACCAGGGGGTGATTGAAACATGCACCTCTCAAATGAACAATCCTTTGTTTCCTGTCTCCAAACCAGACAATTCGTATCGTCTAGTTTTGGACTACAGACATCTTAATACGTGTTGCAAAACTTTTGCAGTACAAAACTCGCATAGTGCAGCCCTAATGAATAACATAGTTAGGAAAAAATATAAAACGACATTAGACATTTCTAATGGTTTCTTTTGTCAAAACATTGCACCAGAAAGCAGATATTTGACCGCTTTCTCCGCATTTGGGTCGCAGAAAAAATTCTGTCGACTCCCACAGGGGTTCAAGAACAGCCCAGGACTATTCTCAGCTAGGGTAACAGAGTTACTACAAATCTATGATGATGAAGCATTGTCTTACGTAAATGATATTTATCTCACAGACGACGACTTGGATACTCACTTGAAGAGAGTGAACACCATTATACTTGGGTTCGCAGCAGAGGGTTACAAATTCAACTTTAAAAAGTCCCGAATTGCCCATCTGACAGTACTGTTTTTAGGGTACGAATTATCAAGTGAAGGGAAAAGCCTAGCGGACAACTTCTTAGAGAAGTGCGCTGTACTCCAAGCTCCAAAAACGCTGAAGAATTTACAATCAATACTAGGTTTTCTGAATTTCGGAAGAACTTACATACTAAATTACGCAGAGGGTTAAACCTCTCTACGAACTAATTAAACCTGATTTAAAACAAATCAATTGGACTCAAAAACACACAGAAATTTTGAGATCACTGCAAACAGACATGTTAGCGAAAACAAAATTAGATACACGTGACAACACGATCGATCTTGTAATCCGAGTCATCCCAGGAAGATGCGGATTCACGTACCTAACCTCTAATGAGGGAGAAAAGGTACCCATTTCAATTAAATCTCACTTGTACACACAAGCAGAAAAAACATTCAGTCTCACAGAAAGAACTGTGAACGCAGTACAAATTGCATTAGCAAATGAACGAGAACTAGGACACGGCAAACGGATTAATATCCTTACAGCGGAATCCACCTTCGAAGCGCTATTCAGCCCAGTAAACCTGCCTACAGTGTCACTGGATCCGAAATGGATACAGTGCATAGATTCTCTAGGAGCGGAAGATGTGAAATACTATTTCGCCCCGCAATTTGAAGAACTGAATGATTTAGAATATGAAGAAGAATATCCTCTGCCAATCGAAATCCTGCCTCTCCCACAATACGCCTGTATAATCTATACAGATAGCTTTGTACAGCATTTCAACGTAGAGAGCAAATCCTACAATGCAGCATGTGCGATCATTAAAGGTCGTTGGCTGTGCGGTAAATTCAGACCGAAAGTAACAAAAACTGAATCTGTAAGAAACTGTTCGGTTCAGAGAACTGAAATCAGATCTTTAAAGATGGCGCTCGAAAATGCAGAACGTGAATTCCCGACACTTATAGTGTGCGATTCTCATTTTTGCGTCAATTCTTACAATAACAAACTGCAGAGTTGGATCGAAAACGACTACAAAGATGACACAGGTGCCACAATAAAGCATAAATTGCTCTGGAACGAGGTAGCTCTTTTAAGTAAAGAACTACAAAAGACTCACGTGATTCACGCACAGAGTCTTCAGCGTGATGGCGTTCACGTTGCAGGGAATTCATTGGCTAATACAGCCAAAGCGGAAGCAACTAACCCGGCTTCCGTAGCCACAAAAAAGCGTACAGATAAGTACATAGACGGGGAAACCATGCTAGCAGTAAAAACGACCGTAAAAGGCGACTGTGCAGCACTACCCATAAACTATCCACTCAATTATGCATACATAATCGATGCAAACTCCGTTCCTTTTGCTCGAATCCCTGGAGTGGGGGATAGAGTAATTCCAAACAGGAGCAGGAGGGGCTTCCTCCTACTGGAAGCACACATGGGGTTGGGTCTGAAACACCAAACAATCAAAGCCTCTCTGAAAGAATTACAATCAGAGTACTGGTGGCCAGGAATGAGTATAGATATTCAATGTTTTGCTCAAAATTGTGAAAACTGCAACAGTGATCGCAGTAATGAACAGGCCAGTGTAGTTTCAGGATCCCTTCTAGACAGCATAAGGCGGTCTATCTGCGCAATCAAAGAAGAGAAGCGCGTCCCAGTGTACACCATTAAGACAAAAAGCACTTAAATAATGAGGCCTCCAGCGCTCGGCTGACGCTAGAACGGTTATAAAAGATTCGCGAGTCCATATCGGCATATACGCAATTACCACGTTCCATTCTGACCAGGGTCCTGCTTTCAGCTCTCGAGCCTATAAGGAGGCCATGGCCAGCATGGGAATTGGGTTGCGGTATTCTTGTCCGTCGCATCCCGAAGGGAATAGTGTGGTAGAAAGAAAAAACCGGGACATAAAGCAATCGATAACAGCAAAGGTATTAGGTTCAGGCGCTGGGTGGGTCAAACATTTAATAAGTGTCCAGACTAGTCTTAACAACATGCCAAGAAATTCTCTAAAAGGTTTCAGCCCATACGAACTATTGTTCGGAATTAGAATGAACGTTCAGGACCTCGATAGTCAGATATCAGTGGTACAAGAAGAAACAAAGCAGTTTGAAGTAAAAGACCGTTTGGCTGTTTTACAGGAACTGAATGAAACAAGAAAATCATTAAGCAACATAAAGTTAAAGCAACAGCCAAGTACCACTGACGAGGCACCACCCGCAACAGCCCCAGCAAGGCCTGTCTGGATTCCAAAGATTGGGGATCTAGTCAGAGAAAAGATCGCGGTGAAGAAGGAATTTGGGCCTTCTTACAGAAAAGCAGTACCTGTCTTGGCAGTCACCGGAACAAGATCAGTTGTGCTACCGCCCCTTGCTGGTAAAAAGGAGAACAGAGTCGTGTCTATCGATCTGGTAAAACCACAAGCATGTGGCCTATAATCAACAGTAGGCCCAGTGGACTCCCAAGAAACAACAGAATACCCAAACTTGCAACAATCCAAGAGGTTCAAACTGAAAGACTAATCACATTCGATCAGCCTGCAGTGCACAATGAAGGACTATGCAATAATGCCATGGAACTCGTGCCTCTTGAAACACAGATTGAAACAGTTCGTCAAGAAACAGCACCAGTCTACAATGATGTGGCATCAGAAAGTGCTACCGAAAGACAGATTGAAAGAACAATCCCATCAATTGACAGAACTGCCTCTGGTTATTTCATCAACTTCGACAACTTCTCTGAAGATTTAAATGACCCCGAAGTGATGCCAGAAACAAAAAAGATTTCTAAAAAAAATGAAACAGGACTCCTTCAACAAATCAAAGAACTATATCTGGATTCACCGTTGATTGAGCATTGGATTATCTCAGGGGTATTCATACTCCTACTATGCCTAATTTTAGTTTTAATTTTAGGGAAGTTCATTACAATTGAATGGACACAGCAAGTCAGAACATCAACCTAGTCCTGAAACCACACAGATCATCCCACGTGAAGAAAAGAGAACTGTCAACAGTAAATGTCACAGCAATTCCAATACCTGGTGGGGTAGTATGGGAGAAAACAGACTATGAGATCTATGGTCCGGTCGAAATCCTGAAGTATCCTCATCAACTAAAGGTTTCCTTAAGTGACTTTGTGACTCCTAGTACATTCTCTGATGATTGGGACTTTAACAGTATTAATGACATGATGTCTGATTTAGTAATGTCAGCTAGATTCACAGATCATGATTATTTACAAGGTTCATCTAGTTATGAGCAGTTATTCTGTTACACCCACTATGGGGATCATTACTTGCATAAATCTGCACAGCCTAGAAATGTTTTTATGTATAATCAATGGGAACATTGTTCTACACCACCTAAAAGCAGTTCTAAAGCATTTTTTGAGAAATTCAAATACTTCTCAGGGTTTAACACCAGTGATGCAGAAACGTTTTATTATAAACTGTTAGATAAAACAGGAATGAAAACAATGCTGACAAATTCTAAATTGATATATTCAGAAGCATTTTATGACAAAATGATGACATTTGGTTTTGATTTTTGGAAAAATAATATTGAAACGAAAACAATTTGGGGTACAAAAGATTGGCAGGTGCAAGGCATAGAAGCACTATTTAGAACCTGCATGATACCAGAACAAATGCTATTTTTAAATGACACTGTACACCAAACATCTTGTCTTGGCCTAGCTAAGAACAAAGACCTTAAAACACCGTCTATACCAAAGCCAATAGCTGAGAATGCAACTGCAGATAATGAGTTAGACGTGTCACACATTTTACATTTCAACAGAACACATCCTGATTGGAAAAAATGGTTAATCTGGCCTACAGACACAAATAGCTGTCAAGATAGATTCCTGAATAAAACACAGGGTTTAAAAATGACCAGATTAGACCCTAGATACTCCCAGAGACAACATCCAGGGATTATAACAACATACAGTGTAGGGAAGCTCTGCCTTGAATGGCTAACATCATCCACACTGGCTGAAATTAAGCAACACTTGTCTTTACTAAAAGATGGTGCTGATTTGCGCGATTTCATTCTTGGACCACGCAAACAGCGTCAGAAGCGTTTCATAGCGACCAGTATCTATGCTGCTTACAACGAGGCTTGGAAAGTAAAGCAAATTGAAACTGCTGAAAAAATACGAGAAATTGATCGTATTAATTTGGAGAAATCACTTTCTGTGGTAGACAATGGGTTAATGACTCTGTCTTCCAGAATATATTCTTTAGACAATATTGTATCCTCTGCCTTTGATGTGATAGACAGAGATTTGCTAATGTTACAACATGGCCAGTCTCAATTACGCTCTATTATAGAACTAGGCTGGACGCTGCAAAATCTTCGTTCAGGCTATGTGCCTTGGCGTTTGATAAACACAACGTCATTATTTTCCATTTTTAACCTTACTGATAAACAGATCAGTTTGGCACAGAAAGGAGCAGACTATACAATCTTGAGCATCGAGAAACTCGAGAGATTACCATTGACAATGTCAGAGAGCCCTGTCATTGAATGGATAATACACGGAATTATCACAATTCCGATTACAACTTTCCGATTTCATAAATGCCTTGAGTACATACCTGCTGGCCAATATGAACAATTGGGTAAGGGATATGTAAAATCCGAATGGAAATTACCATACACTCATTCTTGCTACAGTGACAGTGACAAAAATGTATTTCTTAGTGGTGACAACTGTAAACACTCACTAAGCGGTATACTTTTGTGTCAAGGTATTAATTTACACGGAGCATGTGATGGAAATTCAAACAACCTCTCATGCCACCAGCTAGTCACACCTGCAACTCAGATAGAGCCCTTCTTTATGCAACTCGCAAACGGGAGTTACATTCTAAGAACGGATCACAGGTGCTGTGGCCTCGCGCCAGGGACAAGTTATCTAGTACAAGTAACGTCCATGGTCAAATGTTGCATGCAAGCATTGTTCCCGAGCGGGCCTCCAGACATAGTGACTCCCCTCTGGCCTCGTCTGAATCTCTATTCTATACGAATTGATACATTAAGCAAAATGAAATCTGTGCTTTTACAGACAACAGTGCCTATAACGTCATCTAAAGAGACGTATGATCTTCTAGTCGCAAGAACGGCTACTGAGGTTCATGACCTTTTATCAACAAATTGCCCCGTGCATTTCGTAGAAATGTTTAGCCAACTCCTTAACATGTCTAGTGCTACAAGCATCCCAGGCATATTTAAGACAGTCTTTACGGGACTGCTAACACCCTTCCAGGCAATTTTGGGAATCTTTCCTAATTTTGTGCACTCCATCTTTGGCGGCATTCCACTATTTTTGGGACTCGTCGCAGGGATTCTATTTTTGACCATCCTGCTACGTTATGGCAAGCCTCGGCTCAGACATAGCTCCCATGGGAATGGAAGAGACAATCCTAGCAATGCGCTACAGGGACAGGATAACTAACGTCCTCGGATTGGCCAGGCTGAGAGATCTAAACATGACCTGGTTCCTTTCATTCAGACCGATATGGCAAAATTGCATTTTACCTGTGCTACGGTGTATGCTTTGCGGCGAGGAATGCGTGTTGGACATCTGTCTTTCACTTCCATCAGCAGTACCAATGGACGTCGATACTTTGCTAAGTCCAATAACGGCTCACGCATTGTGTTGTCCCCAGCGGCTACCAATCCTGGTGACGGCATTCGTGGAGACTCCTGTACTACAGCCAAGTGGTAACAGTGGAGCGAGTGACAAAAGCAACATCATCCAGGTACAACGTTCTGTGAGCATTGCTGGTCCTGCCTTCGATGACAGCAATCATTCTCACACCTGCCAAGTTACAGCGCTATCTAATTTGGTTGAACTATCACCTGATTTTGTAGACCAATTCTTTGCGAGCCTGTCTGATACGATGTTCTCACCCATAGAGAAACAATAACTTTTGAAAAGCTTTCCGACACACAGCGTTCCCATGAACTCTGAATTCGGCCTTCAGTTTTAATCAACAAAAACTGCCAGGAGCTTTGGAAATCTATTTTCTTTAAATTGGACAATTTTTTTTAATATTGACCCTCTCTTTTTGGCACAAACAATTCTTTGCTTAACGTAAAAACTATTCTTAGAGAACAGAAGCTTCACACTTCTACTTCCATTTCTAAGCACATCTAGAGACATAACAACATAACACCAGCCTCTAGCACACATGGTATTACAATACATTTTGATGTGATGATTTATCTCGCCTTTCTTCTGTCAGAGATACTTCATGTGTAATTCTTTATGCATAATCGTTCATTGATTTCATATGCAATAATTTTTTGAATGATTGCTATGCTTTAAAAAACGTACAGTACCTAAATTCCATGTATTTCAAGTACGCCTATTTTCGAATGCATTTATGTATTTTGGGGTGGGCTATGTTACACAATGTTACACATGCATCTAATTGCTTTAGTTTTAGTAATTTTGATGGACATGTATACGTGGAGTGGGTGTTGCGTGCTTATCTAGGTTCCTGATCGATACTGTGACCTTATGCCCCTATTCGGCTATAAATCCATTTATTCCCTATATTGGCATAACCGTTCAAGTGCGATTTTCTGAAAAGTCATCTCTGGCCTCACACGAACAGAGCCACATTCCAGCATGACTCTCTGCTACTTCCTTTGCGACCAATTAGTGCAATGACAGAGCAGCAGTCACTATCTGATATTCCTAGATAACACTCCGAGTTCTTCAACAAGATAAAAACTTAGCAAACCTGGAAATCCCCGCTTGCTATGTTTTGATTAGTAATAGAACTCTAATGAGCAACTGATAACTGTCACTTCCTAGTGACATCTTTAATTGACGTCTTATGTCCAGCAAACTTGCGTCAAACCCGGCACCTGTCAGGTATAAATATTACCAACGTTGCCTTAAGCAATGCGAAGCTAGCTGCTGTTGAGCGAGCAAGCGAACCTGTTGCTGATGCCAGCTGCCTGCATGACCCTGTGTTGGTAAAAACTAGCACTCTGTCGCTGCAGCCTGCTATCCTGTGGTGGTGAAGCTGCTGATTACCATTATCGCCGCTACAGCGCGAACTATGGTTCAGTACGCTTGAGGAGCCGTGCAGCCGTCCTCTGCGAAGACATCCAGCCCAGCTGCCCGCGGACGCTGTCACCCCTCCTTCCTCGACGCGCTGAGAGAAGCCGCTGCCTTTCTCGTGCAGAGAAATCCAGTCCCGGTGCTTCCAGTTTACCCTCGCAGGTGACTGGGATATCGAGAGAGACCCCTGAAGGAGATACCAATCCTCCATCATTCTATTCAGAGGTATGGTGTTGACTAAACCCTTAGACGAGAATTCTTGAAACAAACCTTGGCAAAACCAACTTAACTTAAGCTACTTACTTACTCCCCTTCTCACGTGTTAGGCTTAGGTCAGGCACACTGGGGTAGGTTTAGTTAGAAGCACCAGTTGAGTATGTTAGCCTAATGTATATATGACTGTATATATGTTTTATTACTTTTAAACCATTGTATGGCTAAGAAACCATATCAATGCTTTTACAGTTCTATTTCGCTATTCTTATCTTACTGTACGTACTTTTTATAATAACAGTTATTGCAATTGTGGCAATACATTTCTCTTGTACGAGAAGAAAGACTGTTCAATAAATATTAACCTTTATTGATAAACGCCCGTCTCTCTATTCTCTACATACTGTGGAAGTAAACTGCACTAGACTGACTGAGTGAAATCTGTGTATATTGTTTCGCACGACCCTAGAGATCGACTCTTGATCTGAGGAGCAAAGTTGTCATGTTGCACGGTTGTTGGAAAACTGAATCCCTTCTTGTCTGTGCCAAGGAAGCTGATCACTTCCTATGCAGAGAAGAACGTTTCCAGTGACCTCTGAGCTAGTTGGTAACACAACCCAATTAAGTTTAGCATAGTCAGTGGAGGCCTGGAATATCTGCAGTTCCACGTCGATACTACTGTTTATGTTATTCCAATGCGCAGGGCCTAGTGGGAAACTAGGAACTACACTACAAGAAAACAAGGGGTACTTGCAGTGGAGGCAAACTTACAAGGACTGCTGTGGGCTCTAGCACACGGTACTCGCCCTGTGACCTGCCCTTTCTGAAGGTTGTGTAGGGAGGGGGGCGTCTGATGCACATTTGAGCTCTGCAGACCCATCAGCGAGGCACCGCTTTAGCTGCCATCCAATATGCGATCAATGCAGAGGCGACTTTGTTTAATACATAAGAGGTACCTGCTAAAACATTTAAAAAAACGTAAGGTATAGAAAATAAAAAAGATTACAAAATGCATTTTATCTGTTTAACAGTAAAAGGTGTAGGCTACTTTTCCTTCTCATTTCTCCTTGCTAATCTCAGCAATTTCAATTCAACACAGTCTCAAAATTTGTGAGGACAGAAACCGAATATACCCAAAATACATGAAAATAAAAGGCAAGAGGCCCCTGCGTAGCTGTAATAAAACGGCCTCACTTCACCTGGCTGATGATTTCTCCTGCTGCCTATTAATCTGTTTTCGCAGCTATGTCAGGTGCACTGGCGCCTTTGAATCGGGCCAACATCGCGCTGTACACAAACTAAAGTGCATAAATGAAACACCCTAAATTAAATCCAGACATGGGACGCTTGGATCACAGTGACATACCAATCGCCATATGCAATTACATAGTTACATGCTTGGTAAGCAGCAAAAGGGCAAACTCCTTCCCCACACTCATGAATTCCTGTGAGGCTCTACATGGAAGGCATTATATTTTCTAGAAGCCTTGCCTAACCCTTACGTTTGTTTTGTGGTAGGATTCTTTTTATGGGTCTGCTGGAGAAATAGAAGGGTTATTAGTTTGCCGTAATGAATTTCTAAGGATGGATCAATTATGGTTTTAATCTGATTTTAATTGTTTTAAAATATAACATTTTAAATATTTTGGTATTTGGTTTTATCATAAAATCTGTTATGAGATTGTACTTTTATGATCTGTTTATTAATGGATCGAATGAAGATTTGAATGGAATGCATTTTATTGTCACATTAACCGACCCAAATAAACTAAACATTCTACGCGTGTCTTCTGAACGCACAGTACAACAGACTGATAGCGTTCTGAGACTTTGTATGAAAGCGAGCCCAAATTAAAGCACTGTAATGCCATAATACCAACACATAGCGCTATACAAATGCTGATTAAGTCTGGGAAAGGTTTGATAAGTATTCCACCAACAAGAGCACGTCCCTGGGTGCGAAATGTGAACTTTTATCACTTGGAGGTTTACCAGACAAAACCCACAGCTTCAGTGGGTCCTCCTCGAACGGGTATAGAGCTTTGAGAGGATTGCCTTGGCTGTAATCTAAAACCTCCAGCAGGGTGAGATTTTAAACGTCCATTCCAGAGACTAAGGACTCGATTTTAGTGCGGCATCCTGTTACTCCACTAGGACTTTTCCGCCCTGATGGATATGCTGTCTCGAATTTAGAGTTGACTGCCAAGCTGATAGTCCTTTCTAAAACGTAGTGATGGCGACTACCATACCGGTCACAGGTTTCATGTGTAAAGTGTGGTTGTGGCAGAATACTGTACGTTTATGCAGGTTGCCAGAGTAGGGTCAAAGCAAACTGTCTCCAAAGTGTTTCCGACTTAAGTTGCAGAATGTTCCCAGGTGCTTGAGCAAGGAGGGAGACAGCCACACAATCATCTCAAAGTTCAGGCCAAACCCAAATTATTAAATAAAATCATTGCAAGCACACAAAAAAACATAAACTGGATCTTGTCAAGAAAATTCCTACAAATTGTCTTTATTCCCTATTTTTCATCGAAGAAAACAAAGGGTTGGTAGAGTCCAGTGGTACATGAGCTGTGCGCCCCCTGTGCGATTTTCATGTATAGATATCCGTGAAAATTACTTTGCTAACTTGTACTGACGGGGGTTTATATAGCCTGAACTTGACCCAAAGGTATGGATCACTTTACGGTGAGCCCTATTACATTACACAAAGTCACATCACATTCATTTTGTAGTCATGACTCATGAGGAGATTAAGTGTTTCGCCCACAAGCACAGGGTGATAAGCCGACGCTGAGATTCGAACCTTGTTCCCCCGGTTCCAAAGCCGGGAGCTCAACCTGTAACATGCCAGGGCCCTGGTGAGTGAGACTGGTCGTTTGCAAAGGTGCAATCACATTTTAAATAATTCCTGCACCATATAAATCTGGTTTTCCAGTGACATGGTCACCAGCTCTGGCCGTAATGCTACATCCTATCCCCATTAGCTGATTTCTCAGGGGCGAGCATTGACTCGCTGAGTTATCTAGCCAGCCACTATCTCTTGCCTTTATCTCCCTTCACTTAAAATGGCTTTCCAGTCACCCAGGGTGGCAGCAACAAAAGGCACAAGGCTTCTGTTGCTTTGAAAGGTATGCAACTGGTCAGACCCTAGCCATCCTGCAAGCCTCACCCAGCATTTGTCACACATGACATATTTTGTTGTTCTGCAACATTTGTGAAAACTTTCACACCTCAAAATGATGGTCATGTCATTTCATGTACAAACATAGAATTATTTTCTGAATCTGGTCCCATTTAAACAATGTGGTTGTGCTGAATGGAAAGTAAGATATTAGACTTCTTTTACCACCTCTGTACCGTATTGTTTATTTATTTTCTATTGCTGCGTAAAACGCTTTGTTGCTCGCCGCTGCCCGTGCTGTGGAAATATCTTCTATAACTCAAAGGGATGCACATGCATCTATATAGCAGTGGTACATCATACTCAATGTTATTACTCTGTCGTTTACACTCCAATGTGTGCAACTCTCGGAATCTGGAATCACAACAACAGACCACAATTAGTTATTTTCTTATTGTCTATGCGTCTCTGAATCACAGTCCATGCACCATCTGAACACAAAAGTAAAATGGAAATGAAAAATATTTTTTGATTGACATTTCTGTCACAATATGTTTAGTGCAGCACAAATGGAATACATAGATTAACAGGTAAAACGCTATCATTCCAAATCCAAATAACTGACTAACCTATCCACAGTCATCCAACAGTCTCTTTATCTATGTATTCCTCTTAACAGCCATCAGCGCATCCATTGACAACCACCAGTGTTTGCATGTTGCCTTTTGTGTATTGTCTCACTGCATATCTCTCTACATTTTGTTTGTATATGCTTCTGGGTATGCTTATAGTGCTACATGAATGTGTTTGCTGTTTATGTATCTAAACAACAACACAGACATTACACACAAGCATTGGCATAGCCAATAGGTCTCACCTTTGGGACTTTATAAGTGTTTAGTTATGCAGCACAATATCCCTGGTGCAAGAACATCAACTGATGCATGGCTAAGCACTTATATGGTCCCAAAGGCAAGACCTCTTGCCTCTGCCATTGCTTGCTCTTAATTATTATTATTTTTCTTATTTAGTAGAATGCATGTAGGCTAGAGTAGGCATGTAGGCATGTAGGCTTTAGTGCATGTAGGCTATATAAATGCAATTGCAATTATGAGTACTTAACGAGGTCAAATTAACTGCTATGGAATGTTATATTGTCATTTCAATGTTATTGCACTTTAGCTATTGTGAAGTGCTGCGCAGCGTTTGTTTGCCTTGTGCAGGGCCTGTGGTGGGTTGTTATTTTGCGATTGGCAACTGGCGCAGTCTGTTATTCCGTCTGCCCCTCATAATGTGGTAGTTTTGAAATCACGAACACAGCCACATTGGGAACTCTGAGCCCCCTTGAGTTTAGTTAATCACGAGAAAACCATGCATGTGTTGTATTTTCGATAGCCATGGCAACAAAAACATCCTTGCATATCACAACAAAGAGGATGTACAACAGTACTGGTGTAGAAAGGATATTACTTGGCAAATTACTTGTAGATGGCTTTATTACAAAAGAGAATTTAGTTACAGAATATGATAGAGTAAATGACATTTGAAATGTGTTGCTATACAATTATGGTTTTTAACTTAGTGAAACTGTTTGTTTTGTGATAGGTGTATGTTAATGGAAAGTACGATAGGGAAGAAGCTACTACTGAAAATGATTCAGACAGCTTAAAAGCAGTATTGAATGTGATGACATGGAAATTGTTGAATATACTTTAGCATGTCTGTTTACATTTCTACACCTAAATGCACACAATTGAGATTTTGACACTAAGGCTGGTGAGGTGACTGCAGTACACTGATGTAATGAAACCTAAAGAGGCCCCATGCAAGGTGCATTAACATGCCAGCGCCCCCAGGATATTCCTGTTTTCAACTGTTTTTTCACCCGCTGAGTATATACAGGACTGTAGGTTTCAAATGTGGTGCAGGTCCACCATGTCTCAGGAGAAGTGCCACAGAGCACTACTCCGTGACTGCCTATATTATTTCATATGCTTCCACCACAGACCCCAACATCAATGTACATGAAACCTTTAAGAATGCATTTCACCCTATATTACTGAGAAACCTACACACTGCAGTCCTTGTGGCGTTGGGGCATCTGGTTTTGATGCAAATGTGAAATTAACAGCTGCTTTCAAATTGTTCAAGCTGTTCAGTGGTTTCTGCTGTGTATCCAGTGGACACTATTCTCAAAGCTTACGTCCTTTTTACTTTTTCAAAGGCACCAGGGAGGAGATCAGCAGATAGTTTAACAGGCAGCGGAGAGGAAACCAGCAGAAAGCTTTTCAACAGGCAGCAGAGGAAATCAACAGATAGTTTGACAAGCACCAGGGAGGAAATCAACAGATAGTTCGACAAGCACCAGGCAGAGGAAATCAACAGAGAGTTTATCAAAGAAACTACAGGCAGCAGAGAGGAAACCAGCAGAAAGCTTTTCAACAGGCACCAGAGAAAATCAACAGCTAGTTTGACAAGCATCAGGGAGGAAATCAACAGATAGTTTATCAAAGAAACTACAGGCAGCAGAAAGGAAACCAGCAGAAAGTTTTTCAACAGGCACCAGAGAAAATCAACAGATCGCTTGACAAGCACCAGGGAGGAAATCAACAGATAGTTTATCAAAAGAAACTACAGGCAGCAGAGAGGAAACCGGCAGAAAGGTTTTCTACATGCACCAACAGGAAATCAAGAGATAGTTTGATAAGCACAAGGAAAGAAATCAACAGATACTAAGTTTATCAACAGGAACAAGAGAGGAACTCAGCAGGAAGGTTGTCTCCAGGTTACAGATCAACTCAGCAGATAGTTTACCAGGAGGCACCAGTTACTAAATCAGCTGAAAGTTCATTCACCAATCACTAAAAAGGAACTTGAAGTACAGTTGCAAATCCGTATCACAAGTGATATACAAATCACAACTAACTACACTGCTGCTACTTCTGTACTTGCTGATATTTCTTGTTAGTACATCTATGGTATTTTACATAATATACGTGGGTGACCTCTGTTAGGTGAAACATCTATAATCTAATTTAGGCTTTCTTTGAACTGTTCATTTTATTGTTTGTCAAAATGAACACAGTTGACAGTTTACTCACAAAACCATTTTTGGGAATGACACACGAAGATAAACTTCGAGTGAAAGGACTTGGACCTGATAAACCTGAAATAAACATTGAACAGTCTACAAAAGACCGGGGCAAGGGTTACACACGTAGATTTACACAGAGCTGGTTTGATAAAATGGAGTGGTTAACTGCCAGCTCTTCTAAGAATGCCTTGTTCTGTTTCCCCTGCTTGCTCTTTGGGGGTGAAGTTAGCTGGACTAAAACAGGAGTTACTGACCTTAAACATCTGGCAGAAAAAATAAAGAGGCATGATTTCAGTGAAGCCCACTTGACCAATGTATTAAAGTTGTCTTTGTTTGGAAAATCAAGTATTGCACTACAGGTAAATGAAGCCTACCGCAAGGGGGTAATCAAACACAATGAGGAGGTTGATAAGAACCGTTATATATTATCCAAATTGATTGACTGTGTAAAATTTTGCTGAGCTTTTGAATTGGCATTGCGCGGCCACGATGAAACTGAACATTCCTGAAATCCTGGAGTCTTCAAAGGGCTGGTTGATTTTGTGTCCAGTATAGACAGTGCAATAGAAGCACACTTAAAAAGTGCAACTGTATTTAAAGGCACTTCCAAGACAATCCAGAATGAGTTGCTTGACTGTATGCTGGAGGTAATAAAAAAACTATTGTACAGCAAATAAGAAGCACTGATTACATAGCTATCCAGGCCGATGATACATTTGATGTCTCTACCAAGACGCAGTCAGTACTTGTTTTCCGCTACATTGATGGCAATTCCAAGGTAGTGGAAAGATTTCGGTGCTTTTCGAATCTTAAAGATTCAACTGCAGATACAATGTCAGCATGTATTCTTAATGAACTTGAACATATTTTCCCAGAGCACAGTGGTAAAGAGAAGCTAATTGCTCAGAGCTATGATGGTGCCAGTGTCATGCGTGGTGCCTCTGGTGGGGTACAGAAAAAGATCCAAGACATCTATCCAAATGCGCACTATGTCCATTGCTATGCCCACCAACTAAATCTAATCATGGAACAGGCTGCTTCAAAAATATCCAGATGCAGAATTTTCTTTAAAGAGTTGGGTGGTATTACTGCTTTTTTTCCCGTTTGCCAAAACGTACTGAAGTGCTTGAACAGATAGTGGCAAAAAGAATACGAGAGGGTCTGCAACTCGCTGGAACTTCCACATCCGAGCTGTCAATATAATTCATGAACACAGGGGTGACCTTTTAGAATGCATGAAATCTATTACAGAAGACCGTACATTTGATTCCACTACTGTGTGTGAAGCTAAGGGCTTTACCAGGACTCTGGAAGACAGGGAGTTTCTTTTTTTTCTTTATTTGTTCCACGGTATAATGCCGCACGTCAATGTGTTGTATGAGCAATTACAAAAACGAGACATTGATACTGTATCTGCTCAAAAATACACTTCAGCCTTTATGATCAGCATCAACAAAGTACCAGAATCCATTGATAATTTGAACTCTGAATTGCCAGATGATTCTCGATTTACAAACCGCAAACTGCAGATAAACACCTTGATTCAGGAAGGAAAGGAAGTATGCGACATTATTGTGGTGCATACCAAGGAGCGCTTTGCATTTACAAGGCATCTAGTCAGTGCAACACTACTGCATAGTGGCCTGTTTCAAAAACATAGCAAATGTTTTCCTACTGCAGCTCTCAATGAAACAGTGGAAGCATATCCAATGCTAAATAAGTCACGATTGCGCACTGAACTATCAATCCTGTATGGAAGACAGGACTTTCAGCAGGCTACAGGTGGTGCTATGGCTTTATATATATTCTTTTTTTAAGTTTTATTGTAAATTGCCATACATAGAGACAGAACCGTTACACATCCACATTTGCAGTATAATAGAACACATGTTACAAATCGCACATCGAAACACACAGTTGCAATCCGTTAAATCAAGAACTAATCACAGGCTAGACTGTGCAAGGCAGGTGCGCCACATCTCCCATACAGGACCTGGCATATGTGGACCATGACCTGAGGTAATGAAAACAAACCCCCAAATAACAAATCAAAAAGAAACAGAAAATATAAAACAAACCCTGTTCCAATTCTAATGCAGTAATGAAAGACTGATCAATCCAAATACCATCCAAATGTCTGAACATCGCTCTAGAACTGCCCCACCGCCACTAAGAGGGCCCCACCTCCGCCTGCGCCCCTCCATCGACTTTCCCTTCTCGATCAAGGGCAATCTGTGCTCCCCTCGGAATTTGCAAGCAAATATAGGCGCAGTGGCTCCCAGATGTCTTTCGGCCGGGACCGCAGTGGTAATTCTTCCACATACACACTTAGGCTGTCTCTGCAGTGCACCAAGTCAGCCAGCCAGTCCTTCAGACCCGGGCGCCTACCCCTCTCCCACGCCATTGCCACCCTCCTCGCAGCCATAAGCAGCGCCAAGCGTACCAACCTACCATTCACTCCCTTAATGTGTGGCACACAGCATAGAAGACACACCAGTGGCGTACAGGGGAGACCCGCCGCAACCATTTCACACAAGCTACTCACTACTGCCTCCCAGAAGTCAGCCACAGGTCGGCAGTACCACGCCAGGTGCATAAAATCAGCATCATCCTGACCACACCTGTCACATCTCGCCGTCTCACGCAAGCCATATTTATACAAACGTGCCGGGGTGTGATATACTTGGTGTAAAAACTTGAAATGGATAATTCTAAGGTTACCATTCACACTCAGCAACCCAGTCAGTCCACACATGTGCCTCCAATTGTCTTCTGAGATATCAGTATCCAGACACGCATTCCACTTGGCCCAACTTTTGTCTTCACCCACCACTGATTCATCCTTAATTATCTTATACAATTTTGACAGTTGGCGTTTGTTATTAGGCACTGTGAGAACCGCCTGCAACGACTTCAGAACCGGAGGCTCCTCTGGAAAGGTGACGTAGTGTACCCTGGCTGCACTTGTCAGACGATGAATCGCGAAGCGGAACAAGAGCGGCTGATTCAGTATGTGGCCAAGGTCCCCCTGCTCTAGGAAGGTGCCATTGGGGTAGACATCTCTAAAATGAGTAATTCCCACTTCTCTTAGTACTCTCATAGACGGGCCCTCACTTGTGACCGATAGCTGCCCGTGCCATTCTAATCGCAGGTCCGGTGCATATAATGGTAACTTCTGTGCCAACCGCCCTATACGCTGCCACGCCGAGACCGTGGCATCGATTGAGTTGATCTCCGATTTAGGGGTACCTCGCGAGCAGTGAGTGACAACACTGTGCAACCGAACCGGAGCCGCATCACCCTCCTCCACCGCGACATGTGGCATAAAAGTGTGCGTCCTGCACCAGTGGTACATGTACTGAGCCTGTGCGCTCAGATAATATACATAAAAATCCAGAGCCGCAAAGCCACCATCGCTATACCCCCTGGTGAGTATGGATCACTGAACTCTCACCCCTTTACCCCCCACACCAGTCGGAGCAAATGCCCCCGAATCGTCTTGAAGAAGGACAGATTAAGCACTATAAGCACGTTTACAAATAAATACAGAAACCGGGGCAACACCACCATTTTGATGAGGGCTATCCGATCTACCAGCGACAGCGGTAACAGCAACCAACTCTCAATCCTGCTCTCCAGGTTTGCGCAGGCCCTACCGTAATTCTCCCTGACGACAACCACCGGATCCCGGTGCACCCACACAAGTATTTGACAGGGTCTGCCGACCACACCAGTGGGTACTCAAGATCAGGGCATCTGGTCCCCTCCGTGAGTGGGATTATAAACGACTTGTTCCAATTGATTTGGAGTCCGGATATGCGTCCAAACCTTACCAGCTCTCGCAGCAGTTGCATCAAAAATCGAGACGGCTCGCGCACGAACAACACCATATCTCTTGGCATATAGGGAGATTGAGACCGGGCGGTGGCGAAGGTTCAGCGCCGTCTCCTTGTGGCGTTGTCGCATTACACACGCGAGCGGTTCCAGAAAAATCACGAACAGCATGGGCGAAAGGGGGCATCCCTGTCGAGTGCCCCGCATTATACTCAGTGGTTCAGACGTTGAGTTACCTACCCTCACCCTGGCCGACGGCGCTGTGTACAGCACCGTTATCCATTGGAGGAAGAGAGGGGGGAATCCCATACGGGCCAGCACGTAGTGCATGTATCGCCATTCCACAGAGTCAAACGCTTTGGCAGCGTCGAGTAACACTACCGCAGCCTCCAGTATGGGTTCCAGCACATGGAACATGGAAAAGAGCGTGCGTAAATTGTGCGAGGTGGACCGCTCGGGCACAAAGCCCGATTGATCCGGCAATACCAGACCATGCATTAGGGGCTGCAATTTGGTAGCGATAATTTTTGCCAGGATATTTGCCAGGATCTTTGCGTCGATGTTGATCAGTGACAATGGGCGATAGGAATCACAACACTCCAGGGGCTTATCCTTTTTAAGCAATGTGACGATGAGTGCTTCTCGAAGGGACAGGGGGAGCATCCCTAGCTCGTGCGCCTCTGCATAAACCTCCAGGATATGCGGCGCGAGAAGATCAGCGTATTTTTTATAGAACTCAACCGGAAGCCCGTCTGGGCCCGGCGCCTTACCATTAGCCAAAGCCCCTATCGCTAGCTTGACATCCTGCTCATCAATGGGGAGACACAAGTACTCACGCTGTGCGTTCGACAGCCATGCACACGCTATGCCATCCCAATACTCATCCAGGTCCTCCGTAGACGGCGTGCTCCGCATGCCATAGAGGTCCGCATAGAAGCCGCGGAACTGTTCCGTTATGGCATCCGGGGTGCAATGCGCCACACCCATTTCGTCCACTATCCTGTCGACTCGGTTCTGTTCCGACCTCGCTTTAATCTTGAACGCCAGCGTCCTACCCGGCCTGCCCGCTTCACCATAACAACGAGCCGTCTGCCTACGTGATACATATTTAATCTCTGCCTCCGCTTGCTCATTATGTTCCGCAGCTAACTTTTGATTTTGGCCAAAGTAGCACTGGTCTGGTCGGTGAGAATACTCTTGCTCCAGATCACGTAGCTCAGACTCCAAGGACTGCAGTCGCGACCGAATATCCCGAAGGATACCCGCGGCCGTGCCGATACAGGTCCCCCTAATGGTGACCTTGAAGGCCTCCCACAACGTTGCTGCCTTATCTATCGTGCCTTTATTTAGCGCGAAGTACTGCACTATGGCGTCATGTACAGTTTTGTCATAAATTGGGTCCAGAAGCGTTCGGCTCGCAGCCGCCATGTGAAAGGGCGACGCACTCCAGCCGGATTCCTCAAGAGCAGTCGCACTGGATTATGGTCCGACAGTGTGCGGGCCAACGGCGCCACTTCTATCACCCACTCCAGCAATTCCTCCCCCACCAACCAATAGTCCAGACTCGACCAGCTGCCATGTACTGGTGTTGCATGCGTTCCCTCTTGTCTGTCCGGGTTCCTCACTCTCCACACATCCTGCAATCCAAACTCCTCCATAACTCGCAATATGCTCGCAGCAACCTTAGGGGTGCGGTGCGTTCCCGGATTAGACTTGTCTAACTGCGCATTTAGGTAAGTGTTTAAGTCTCCGCCCCAAACTACAGGTGCATCGGGCCATTTCCGCAATTGGTCACAGATGCGGGTCACACACGTCGGATCATCCACTATAGGGCCGTACATGTTCACAAACACCATAAGCGTGCCACATAACTTCCCACACACCATCGCACAGCGTCCTTCACCATCCGCATATGTGTGTAGTATTTGAAAATCAAACCCCCTTTTGATCAGAATCAACACTCCCCACGCATAAGAGGAATAAGGTGCAGCAAACTGAAAGCCCGCCCATCGGCCAAGCGCCCCACATACCGTGCTCGAGGCCAAATGCGTCTCCTGCAATAGAGCCACCTGTATGCCATGCCTGGTCAGGTGCGCCGCTACCTGACGTCCTTTTTTGGGGGAGTTAAGACCACGCACATTCCAAGTTAACATAGCCCAATCAGTAGACATTGTGTATGCTAAGAAATAACAGTGCCAGACAGCAACGGAGGGGCAACAGGAGCACGCTCCCTTGACACTTTAGCAGTTCAGACGATGTGCGCCACAGACACTTTCTTGCGTACGTAAGATTGATCATTGTTTGGAAAAACTAAAAAACATACAAAAACTTCAAAAACCTTCCCCACCTCCACCCACCTCCCACTACAACCTCCCAATCAGGTCGAGACCATCCCCCCGCCCCTCTCTGAGCAACAACTTTGCGGGTAATACCCATTGGGAGAAGAGGTACAGCCGCCATACTCGCACCGTAGTGCGGTTGCCAGAATCATTCTTATTCCAGCACCCCTGAGGCTCCAGCTACAATAACACAGTGAGATCCCACTCCCCCATCCTGGGC
Organism: Lissotriton vulgaris; assembly: GCF_964263255.1. Classification (NCBI taxonomy): domain Eukaryota; kingdom Metazoa; phylum Chordata; class Amphibia; order Caudata; family Salamandridae; genus Lissotriton; species Lissotriton vulgaris. The sequence continues at coordinate 1,407,144,341 of NC_141685.1, read as the reverse complement.
CCCAGGGAGAGGAACAAATATACATCAGCGCCATACCCTTCTATCCTCATAGGTTGACTAGAGCGACAACTCCCAAAGCGGGCTATAACAAAGCCTGCCAATATTACAAACTTAAGAAAGAAGTCCAATATCGCAATTAGCAGTCTTTCAATCAGCATCTTCCAGACCCGACTCCTGCCTCTCTGGCGCAGTCCGCTGCTCGCGCTGCCTGCCTTTGCATATGTGTTTCGTGAATTTCAATGCCGATTTGGCGTCTGTAAAAAAAATTGCCTGTTCGTCATGAGTCACCTTCAATTTCGCGGGGTACAGCATGGCATAGGGCACCGGAGTAACTTTTTTACTGGGACAAACTCTCGACACGCTGATTGAACTGCCGGGGTGTAATCAGGAAAAAAGGATAGAGTGTCGCCCTTGTATGTCACTGGTGCCTGTGCCCTGGCCTCCCGCAAGATTGAGTCTCGATCCGCATAGTTAGGAGTCCTGGCAATGATCGGCCACTGTGGCGCGAGAAGATCAGCGTATTTTTTATAGAACTCAACCGGAAGCCCGTCTGGGCCCGGCGCCTTACCATTAGCCAACGCCGCTATCGCTAGCTTGACATCCTGCTCATCAATGGGGAGACACAAGTACTCACGCTGTGCGTTCGACAGCCATGCACACGCTATGCCATCCCAATACTCATCCAGGTCCTCCGTAGACGGCGTGCTCCGCATGCCATAGAGGTCCGCATAGAAGCCGCGGAACTGTTCCGTTATGGCATCCGGGGTGCAATGCGCCACACCCATTTCAATTTCAATTTCGCGGGGTACAGCATGGCATAGGGCACCGGAGTAACTTTTTTTGCCTGTGCCCTGGCCTCCCGCAAGATTGAGTCTCGATCCGCATAGTTAGGAGTCCTGGCAATGATCGGCCACTGTGGTGCACCGGGCTTCGGCCTGGGCCCCAATGACCTGTGAGCCTTCTCAACTATCATCACGCTGGACAAGGCGGGCCCAAACAGTTCACAAAGCATACCATCAATGAAAGGCTCCATCCTAGCAATCGGCGTAGTCTCCGATAGGCTAAGAATCCGCAAATTATTGCGCCTAGACCGCGCTTCTAAATCTTCCTTTTTTGTACTTATCACCTCCAAGATCTTTTCCATTTGAAGAAGCTGTGTGCGTGCCTCAGCCTGCGAGTCATGTTCATCCGATCCTCTGTTTTCCAGGACATTGAGCCGCTTCTCATGCTTGTCTACCTTCTTCTTCACTATATCCAACCCTGTCGCTAGGGCATCTATTTTGCTGTCAATGGACTTCATCCCTGCACGCAGTTCAAGGAGGATCGTGCGATTATCATCCTCAGCACTCTCCTGCGCGGATGAGGCACCCCCTGTCTCGTTCTGTCCTTGCGTTTCCTCCGTAAGTCGTGTCTGTTCCTTGGCCTCAAAGGCCAATTTGGCCTGCCTGGGCTCCGCCTTGCCATAGCCCCTGTCGACACGAGCAAGCTGAGGGCAAGCGCTAACACCCCCGAGGGACCACGGACCGCACAGCGTCACAATCGGTCGTGCAGCGGACCTCCCACAGTGGCTATGCAGACTGTGGCGCCGTCCTCATCATGCCGTGGCCACAAGGTCTCTCGAATCCTCACTGCCGCCCTCTCCACACCAGCCAGCTGCCGTCACCCGGGCAAGAAGGCCTCTCAGCACCAGCAGGCTCCTTCTGCGTGCTCCCACTGATAGTGCTCACAGTGCTCCCCCAGCCCCCCAGTCCCCCCACCACCCGAAGCCCCCGCAAGGCCCTCGCCCCAGCTACCCACTCGCCCCCGGTCTATCGTAGCCCCGAGGGCACCGTGTAGTAGCCAGCAGACAACGTCCCGCCGTAGCCCCAGGCAGCGCAGAGACCGACAGGGCACCACGAGGGGTGCCGCTCCTGCCCCGGTCCACAAGGACACCCCGCGCAGGTCCCACAGGATGCAACCGTCTCCTCATGCGCCCCGCCAGGCCCGCACAGCCAGCCCCAGCAGACCGGCCCCACACAGCGCCCTCACTCACCGGCGGTCACCACGCGGCGCTGCTCCTCCGCTCCACTCCAGCGCCGAACGATCCACAGGCCTCTGACCGCACTTCTCGCTGGCCGGTCACCACCACCACCGCAGTCCCTCGAGGCCGGGTGTCGTCGGAGGGCTCCCTGCAGCCAATGCGACCGTTCAAAAGTCTCCTCGCTGTGCAGATCGTCTTGCAGCCAGCGCAGGGCAGCCGAGCGTCGCCGCCACCGCACTGTGATTTCGCTCGCCGCAGCCTCAGTCTCTCCTTACTGCACCCGGCGCGGTTCTGCCATTTTGTCCTTCACCACACAGCCAGCAGACACCAGGATTTCAGGGCGAAGGCGCGGCACACGGCACTCCCGCTCCACCACAACTCGTGCCCGGTCTCTCCCTGGCTCCACAGATGTAATTTCGAGCCGTAGACGGAGGCTGGAAGGATGGTAATTGCCCAGTGTTAGATTCCGGCGCGCGGAGCTCCCTTACGAGGCAGCCATTCCGTGTCGTGCCGTAGCCACGCCCCGCATTATATATATTCCGATGTCATAACAACTTGCATACTTCTTTTTGTGAGACTCTTAAATTAATGAGAATTGTCATTACGACACCTATGACAACATCTGAGGTTGAAAGATGCTTTTCCACACTGAAAAAAGGATTAAAAAATTTTTAAGGAACACAATGACCCAAGCTCGACTTAATGCATTGGCCATGCTGTCAATGGAAAAGGAACTAATAAATCAGATTCCAGATTTCAACAAGAGAACGATTGAAAAGTTTGCTCACATTAAAGAACAGCGTGCAAACTTTCTGTACAAATAGAAACCATGGAAATGCACGTGGTGCTGTGAATCATTGGTGCTAACAAATTTAGTTTTTGTTTACTTTGTATTGCAAGCAGCCATTCAAGTATACTGCAGATCCAGGAACCTATGAAAGCAAATGCACCATGTGTTAAATTTATGTTTCAGTACCTTGCATGACTTGAGAGTAATTCAGACATATCATTATAAAGCCACATAAGCTTAGTGTTGTTTCATGGTATTAGTTAATGTACCTCTCTCTCAACCTTTTTTCAAAGTTCCCCAGCAAACATGACCCAGTTTTGTGAATATCCTACACTCTGGCAAGCTTTGCACTAACTTACAAACTATAGCCTGACACACTGATACCATGCACCTTCCATTATATACTTAAATATGGTGCATACTGGGCTACAGTCAGTCTTGTAAGAATTCCAGGATATTGTTTATTGGTTTCATCTTTATAGTCAGTCCTGATCCAGGTATTATAGTCAGTCCTGAATACAGTCTCGTTTTACAAACTTTTGCTGTAATGCAGTGGCCTTTAGGAGAAACAATTTTCTTCTGGCTATTCGTTAGACAAAGCTGTAGTTTGTTTGCTCTTTTCCTAATTGCAAACTGATACACTGTAGTGTTGCTGTGTGGTAGGGGCCTGTAGAATCCTGGACGTATTTTTTTAACGATCTCTACCACTGACCATCATATGGACTGATACTGAGTGGATTTGTTAATAATATGACTTCATTTATAATGATAGGGTTCATTTCTGAACTGAAGAGCATACTAGATTTGACACTATTGCATATCTTTAGATCTACTCTTAACTCATTACCTCATACTTAATACTCAACACACCATAAAAAAGTTCAAACAACTATATTAAGGCGGCAGCACTTCATGTTCATCAACTCCATTACTTTAGCAGAATCTGATGCGGATTGCCATCTGCAGTGATGCAACATCTGTAAGGGAGCACTTATATTTGCATGCAAGGAGTCTGAATGTTGGCTCATTTCACTTTGATAAATGATATAACAATGTTTGTTTTCGTGTTGGAACATATAGAGTTATCTACTAGTAATATTTTGTTGGTGGCCTCATGGGTGTTAGATAATATAAATGTGTGAACCCATACAACTTTGAGAAAGTTATGTTTCTTCCATGCACCAATACATATTTCATGTAAATATACAAGTTTTCTAAAGTACTGGTTAACCAGACACTTTAGCAGTGATGTACAAAGTATTTAAATTTAAAGTATAAGAAACATACTTCTTGTACTATTAAACCTTCTCTTTTTTTTATATCTTTATTGAGTAGAGATCACAAATACAAATTAAAACGTACAGTTTGTCATCGATCAATTGTGTGGTGCAAGAACGGTGTGCTAAGCATTATTTTCACAAAAAAAAAGAGGAAATGAAAAATATATAGCTACAGCAAATCAAACCTTAAAACCTCTGCAAAATCCAATTACATCCAATGTTTCACATATTATAAAATGAATCCGATAATACAATATTTCTTAGCTATCCTATTGACAGTCAGTTATAAATGAGTGAAACAGAAACATGGTGCATAGAAGATCAGGATTACTCAGTCTTCTGAATCCATATAAGCTCTAACCGGGCCCCATATTTGCTGCCCCAATGCCATTTTTCGCATTCCCTTCATAGCGTACAAATTATATTCCAAATTATAGGTGAATAAAAACCGAGTTCGCCATACGTCAAATGAAGGAGGTGCACTTTGTAGCCAACATGAGGCTATACAGAGCCTTAGAACCGCTGTAGCCAGAAATATCAAATAGCCAACGTTGTTGCTAGGGTCGGCTTGAACACCCCCCCGTATCTATACCGAGCAGGATCTACATGGTTGAGAGCTGAAAAGGGGTACCCAAGATCTCAGACAGAAACTTATTTACATGCCCAAACAATTCTACTAATTTTACACAGGTACCAAAAATATGTTTTACATCCGCCTGATGGGCACTGCATCTGAAACATTTTCCATCTGGGTCTCCCCCCACTTTGAGATTTTATCAGGAGTACGGTACATATAAAACAAGGTCTTATAATGTTGTGTTCTAAGATTAGCGGACATGAGTATTCGTCCAGCAAGCTCAATAGAGCTCGGGAGCGGTATTCCAGGACGTCCTAACCTATTCTCCCATTTACTCACTTGTACTTCTAAGTCATTGGGCATGGCCTCTAGCATTAGATTGTACAATACTCCAATTCGGGTGCCTTTCTTATTGGCCTCGTTAAGAGGGTTAGGTATCATGCTTATAGTCATTTCTGTTAAATACTCACGCATTTGCAAATATTTATAAAAATGTGTAGTTGGTAATTGATATTGTTCCTTCAACTGAGTAAATGACTTTAAACCGTCCCCGGTATACATATCCCCCACAGTGATTAGCCCTCTTGTTCGCCAACTAACCACGATACGATCCCAACAAATACTGGGATGTAAAATCGGGGCAGTCAATGGGGTATAGATAGAAGCCTTTTCAATGTTGTAATGATTTTTTATTGCCTTCCAAACTTTATAGACTGCGGCTACCACCTTAAATCTGGTTCGTTTGTAGTAATTCCAATCTATATTAAAAAAAAGGCGCCCCCAAGAGTAGACCGTATATTGAAGGTTGTAATGCTAGCTCCACAGGTCCTACCCCAATGAGTAAAATATTCATCCGCTGGAGCATACACGCATAGTAATATAGAAGAAAGTCAGGAACCGACCAACCACCGGCTGCCCTTGGGAGTACCATATACTTTTTGGCACGCCGCTCTTTTCCTTGCGCCCATATAAATTTCATACAGATCGCTTGCAGCTGTGTAATGTATGCAAGAGGAATCTCTAATGGTACACAGCGATAAAAATATAAAATCTTGGGTAATACCGTAATTCTTAAAGTATTGCACCTGCCTACCAGCGTCAAGTGTAGACATTCGAATTGATCCAGTTGTTTACGGATCCCGCTGAGCAGTTTCTGCCAATTAGAATCTACCGTAGCCAAGGCCGAGGCACTAATCTGCACTCCTAAGTATGTGACCTCAGTTAGGACCCGGGTATCAAAAAAAGACTTTATATTGGCACATAATATCTGAGTCTTAGCAGTGTTTAGTTTATACCCAGATACCGAACCATATATCGTCGCTAAATGTTCCCCCCACCCTTAGCCCAACCCCACCCACCCAACCCCCTTCCCCCTTCCCCACCCTGTCCAGAGCTCCCAACAGTCTCTCTACAGCTCATTCGTTCCAGTCTTGAGTGTCTCTCGCCTCGAGTACCTCAAGAGTCTTTAGCTATGGGTACCGTAAGGCACAACAATCTGAGATATCTAGGACAGGTTATCTCCGTGAATTCGGTCAGCAATAGGGCTCTAAAAGGCTGCCAGAGTTCCTCAAATTGGTCCCCCTTCCCTGCTGCAGTGAGAGACAGTTTTTCCATACCCAACACATGCCACATCCTGTGGAGCCAGCCTGTAGTGGTAGGGACGTTGGTGGTGTGCCAGTGTGTGAGGATGTTCTGCAGAGCGGTCTAAGGGCTATGGCCATTCAACGGCCCCTACGAGAGCGCAGTTAATGCATTAGGAAGGCCCAGCAGAACATAAGCAGGAAAGCGGGGTATTTCTGTCTGGAAGTATGTGTCTACTTCATCTAATATGCGTGCCCAGTATGATTGGATGAGCGGGCTTTCCCACAAGATGTGAACCAAGGTTCCGATATGCCCACAACCCCTCCAGCAGAGCTTATCCTTTGAAGGTTTCATTTCGGAAAGCCTCTCGGGGGTGTAGTACCAGTATGTAGATATTTTTGTGAATGTCTCGGTGAGTCCCATGTGGTATGCTGAATGTCGGGCCCTATATGCAATGTTTCCCCATTCCTTATGGCTTAGGGGCCTACCTAGTTCTTTCTCCCATCGTACCCTGCCCGGATTGTAGATGTGTGTGGTTGGTGTCTGAATCAGTTTATAAAGGTCTGAGATGAGCTTGGAGTTGGACGTGCGTGAGAAAAGCCATCGTTCATACGGAGTGAATTTTCTATCAGCCGAATCTCGCACTTGCGGCTGCAACACCCAGGGACGCACCTGCATATATCTCATACGTTCTGTTTCAGGGAAGTTATATTCCTGCTTGAAGAGCTGGAAGGAAGCACACCCTCCGAGCTGTATATATGATACAGGGAGCGGCAACCTGCCGGTCTCCAGTGTGCAAAGACCCCTTTAGCCATGGGTGAAGTCTGGGTTATCCACCAGGGGTGTGAGTGGAGAAGGGAATGTAGTCAAGCCATAAAGCGTATTAGTCGCATCCCAGACCTCTAGAGGGACCCGAGTTATATAGGATGCATAGAGGTTGGCCGGCCTATAAGCTTGTGGTAGAAACGGTATCTCCTGCAACGGGCGCCCCGCCACCGCCTGGTCCTGAAAGAGCCAGCGTTTATCGGACTCCCACTTGCTCCACTCCACTAAATAGCGCAGTTGTGCTGCTTGGTAGTATTTATACAGATCAGAAATGCATAAACCTCCTTCCTCTGGGGCCAAGGTAGCGAGTGTTCTCTTCAACCTGGGCTTCCGACCTTGCCAAATAAATTGGGCTAAGTCCGATTGGGTTTGCCGTATCCAGCCTGCTGGAGGCCGAAGTGGAAGGGCACGAAAGAGGTATAAGATTTGCGGCAGGACGGTCATCTTGACTGCCGCAATGCGACCTAACCAAGATAGGGGAAGATATCTCCACCGGTCCACCTCTCCTCGAATGCGAGTGCATAGAGTAGTGTAGTTGGCAGTGGCCATTCTGGCCAGGGTCGGAGCGAGCTGAATTCCCAAGTATGGGACTGTATCTGTAGCCCATTGAACGGGGAGAAGGGTCTGTAGATAAGCTTGTGTCAGGGCTTTAAGGGACAGGTCCAATGCTATAGATTTGTCCGTGTTCATCTTGAATCCGGACACCGTAGCAAATGCCTCAAGTTCAGTAACGCACGCCGGTAACGCCGAACGCGGATGGTCCAGGGTAAGTAGGACATCATCCGCATAAAGAGTGATGGTATGAAGATCGCCACCGAATTTAATGCCAAGAGCATCCTGACGGTGCCGAATCCGATAGGCGAGGGGTTCCATGTATAGGGCGAAGAGGAGTGGCGACAATGGGCACTCCTGCCTCGTCCCTCTCTCGATGGGAAACTCGGTCGATGTGTAGCCATTAACTCTTAACTCTCACCACTGCTGAGGGCGCATTGTAGCAGTTGAAAATTAGGGTCCGAAATTTCTCCCCTATCACAAATTTGGCCAGTACCATTTCCAGGTAAGGCCAGTGAATGCGGTCGAACGCTTTCTCAGCGTCGACCGTCAATATCATGTATTCCCCAGGTATTCAGGAAGCTTTTGCGATCAGGTGAACTACTCTCTTTGTGTTGTCGACTGTTTGTCGGTCAGGGACAAATCCCGCTTGATCGGGGTCTACTAAGCCTGGCAGATGGAAGGCTAGACGTGTCGCGAGTATGCTGGTGTACAGTTTCAGGTCAACATTAAGGAGGGAAATCGGCCGATATGCCCGCATTTAGCTCTGTCCTTCCCTGGTTTTGGGATGACCGAGATGGAGGCACGCAGGAGATCCGGTGGGATAGCTCCTGGATCAGCGAACAAATTAAATAGGCGGGTGAGCAACGGCGCCAGGGCGGTGCAGAACGTCTTGTAAAAGGAGGAGGAGTAGCCGTCTGGCCCAGGTGCTTTCCCCGCTTTGAGGCGTGCGATTGCAGCGACTACCTCCTCAATGTGGATGTCCCTCTCTAGCCATTCTGAATGTTCTGGTGCCAGAGATGGGAGTATAACCGAATCCAAGTACTGTGTTGCGGCAGTGACATTCGGAGGCATGCCCTCGTAGAGTTCAGCATAAAAGTCTCGGAACGTCTCCGCTATTTGCGCATCCTCTCACACGATAGACCTATCAGTGCAAGTGATTTCCTTCACTTTCTGATGTTGTTGTGCTATTCTGAGCCGATTGGTCAATAACCGCCCACACCGATCCCCGCCGGTGTAATAGGCATGCTTCAGTCTCAGTGTCATATTCCGCACGGTCAGTATCTAGAGCCGCGAGGTGACCCCGTGCTACCTTAAGTTGTTTCCAGACTCTCGGGCCCCTGTCCGTTGGTGCATGCGTTCGAGTTCCTGCACTTTCAGAGTGAGTTCCTCTCTTTTTTCTTGTCGCATTCGGTTGTTGGCCGAGGAGATTGCAATGAACTCCCCCCGAAGGACTGCCTTCAATGCGGCCCATTGGGTTGCTAGCATGGTGTCTGAATTCGCATTGTGCTGTAGGAAGTCCTGTATGGATTCCTGAACCTGTTTCACCACATCCTGTCTGTGTAAAAGCGTGTCGCGGAGTCGCCACACTCTGGGAGATGGGAGAGACGGCGGGGTGGTGACAGTCATGGAGACCAGGGCGTGATCCGACAATGATATGACTCCCATGTCTACCGATGAGGTGATAGAACTCACCGGGATCGACACTAAGAAGTGATCTATGCGTGCGTACGATTTGTGTGCCGCGGAGTAGTAAGAGTATTCCCTTTCCCCGGGGTGCCGCTGTCGCCATAGATCATGTAAGTCAAGGTCACGTAGCCTGTCAGTGCATGTGGTAGAGAGGCTTCCAGTATGGTAGGCACGTGGATTAGACCGATCAAAGGTTGCATCAAACACGATATTCGAATCCCCGCCTATTATAATTTGTCTGTCCGAAGTCACCGCTATTTCTGTGAGGGCAGTGTGTAGGAATTTCTCCTGACCCTCATTGGAACTGTACAAAGAGCCTATTGTGAAGGTCACTCCCGCCAGGACAACGCGGTACGCCAGGAGCCTGCCCCTCAGTTCTGCTATTTTGTGGAGGACTTCCCCCTTGAAGTGCCTCGCTACTAGGAGTGCTACCCCAGCAGTTTTGGTGGTCCCGCAGGAGAAGTATTGTCCCGGGAACGCTCGCGAGCGAAGCCTGTGACAGTCCCGGGCCAGCAGGTGCGTCTCCTGGAGGAGGCAAATATCCGCGTGTGTGTTTTCCAAAGAAGAGAGGATCGCTCGTCTTTTAACCGGGTTGTTGAGCCCACTCACGTTTAGTGTCAGCACCTTAAAGGTGTTAGGCATCTTGGTGTGTGAGGTAGTGGGATGAGGCTATGACATCTGGCAAATGACCCATGGCAATGGGAGGGGAGGATCCCCTCCTGTTGGCGACTTCCAGGTAGTGTTGAGGCGTGACCATTGTGTGTGTGCAAGAATTGAGCTCTGGACTCCCCCCGACCCCTCCCCAACTCCCACCCGGCTCCCCCCTAACCCCAACTGGCAACTCCCCGAAGAACAATATTGTCCTGGACCGGTCACAAGTTCGTGCAGGCCCACAGGTCAGGTCAGTATTGGGAAACGTGGCACCGGCGACCTTTGCAGCCCCCCACAGACCCGCTAGAGAAATTGTAAATGTAAATTGATACTTGTATAGCGCACTACTCACCCGCAAGGGTCTCAAGGCACTTGTACGAATACCGCTGTGGAAACCATCCTGGCTTTCCATGTGAGGTGTCCACTCCTGGGCACCCCCAAGGTGGAGGCCAGGCATCCTTAGCGTTGTGGGGGCCGTTGTGGAGATTAAGTAAGCTATTGTCCAGAGTTGCAGAGTGGGACTCAATGATTGGAATAGGCACCGAGGCGAGAATTATCAGGTCCGTGGAATTTTGAGCCCAAGACCCGCCGAGGCAGGGAATTGAACCCTGGTCCCGGGCTAGACCTCTGCATCAGGGTCTGCCGCTCTAACCATTGAGCCACAGAGGAAGGCTAAAGAAAGGAAAACCCCCTCCCCCTCACATTTAGTTCAAGGAACATTCATGTTCCGAGGCTGTAGTATCCTTGGAGACCTCCTGTATGGCGGCTTCTCGCTCCCGTGCCACCAAGGCTGGGTCCGGCTTGTGGACAGCTTTAGGCGACCTCCTTCGCCGTACGCGCTGCCAGCCCTCTCCTGCTGATCGGGAGGGCCCCCTCTGTGATGAGTCGTCTCCGCCCGGGTTGCTTGCAAAATCGTCTACCAGGTCAATTCCCAAAAGTGCACAAGTGTCCTTCAAGGATCGTAGTTGCTGTAGGGCTCCGTTCCACTTGAAGACGAGACGGAAGGGTATTGGATTCCTTTGTCCTGTAGGAAGGCCGTAGCCACATTGCAGGACCTTCTTTTCTGCAAGGTGATCGCCGAAAGGTCTTGAAATAGCGCCACAGGGTGCCCTTGGTAGCGGAGTGGTTGTTTCCGGCGTGCTTCCTGCATGATGCGCTCCTTCAGCAGGAAGTAGGGGAGGAACACCAGGATATCTGGAGGTGGAGCGGCCGGTCGGCGCGCGAGGCCCAGCCTATGTGCCCTGTCAATGCGAATGGCAAAGTCTGCGCTCTCCCCCAGTATGTCCCTAAAGAGGCCCTGCAGGTAGGCAGTGATATCGTTCTCTTCCGCTTTAGATGGCACGCCTCGGACCCTTATATTATTCCTCCGAGAGCGGTTTTCAAGGTCCTCCGCGTGGGCCTGCAAGTCTAGTTGTTGCTCCTGCAATCGCAGCACCTCCTGTTGTAGGTGTACCACTTCCCCACATCGCGACTGCTCCACGTCTTCGACTGCCGCTACTCTTTCTCCCAGGCCGTCCACGTCGCGCCGCAGTTCCCGATGTTCACTTGCCATGTCTTGCCGAAGGGTCCGGATGTCATCTCGCAGTGATTGAAAGAGGGATTCCATAAAGGCCTTGGTGATTGGGGCGCACTCTTCCTCCCGCTCGGTCGAGGCTTTGACCTGTGCTGCTCCTGACGGACTCCTCTCTCCTTTGGCGGGCCCCTTTGCTAACATATCCGGTATAGTGCGGCCGCCCCGTCTCTGGCTCCCCGACATGGCGTGAGTGCACGGGCTTGCTTAGTGGAGTGGCTGTGTGTCTGTGTATCCGGGGCACAGTGGGGCCCCCCACCACGTGTGGAACTGGGCCACCAGGAGTTCTCGCTCCTCCGACCCCTCTGGGACCACGCTGCTCCGCTGCCGTCCACTGGTGGCCTTTGTTCCTCGGCCCCCGATTCCCAGGGGGTTACGCTCCGGCTTTCCCCGGTGGGGTCCGGCTAGGCCATGCGGCTGCGGGCTAAAGTTCTCTTTCCCGGGCCTCCTCCTCCCTCCCGGTCTCCTATCCGCAGGCAGCGGCGCTCCTTAGTTCTTCGCAGCTGGCCTCTGTCTCACTGTACGACCCCAGTGGGTACCGGCAGTGTCCGGAGGGTCGGGGCTGGCTCGGCCGCCCGGTTTCTGATGCCTGTGGTCTCCTCACGCTATATTTGGCGCTCTCTTCGGCGGGGGCCGCTGCCAGGCCGGGACCGCAATCTTCGCGAGGGCCCCCCTCTCACCTTCTCACTCCGCTCCGGAGTCCATCTAGTGCCTGAGGGCAGAAGTTGTCGCCTGTCGCAGCGTGTCTGTAAGGCCCCTCACCGGCTTCTCCAGGGCCCCTCGCCTTGCTGCCGCGTCCCCGGCTGCGCTGCTCCGGAGCTAGGCCCGAAAGCCGGGGCCTCGATTTTGGCGTCCCCGGCGGCTGCCTCCGTCGCGGCCAGAGTCACGCTCCACCGCTCACCTCTGGCTGCTGGGTCACTGGGTCGCCGACGCTGTCCGCTGCAAGGGCCTGCTGTGCCCTCGTTACCGGTCCCTGTGCCTTCGAAGGTAGGGTCCCCACTTTGGGGAAGCGCGGAGTCTGATCTCCGTCGGCGCCTCCTCGGGTATGGTGCTTCTGGGGAAGCTATGGCACCTGGGCTCCGTCACAGGTCCTCCAACTCTATCGAGGGAGGCACCGCTATCCTCGGACTCTGAGCGGTGGGTTTCAGCTACAGGGGAAGGGATTTAGTGCTAAACGTGGGTCGATAACGGGGCCTGGGCCGGGAGCTTCACTGACTCGCGTCTGCTCCAGTTGCCATCTTGGCCACGCCCCCCTTCGCCATCATTTTTAAAAATGGATCTATGTAAAGGGCGAAAAACAGCGGGGAACGTGGGCACCCTTGCCTGGTCCCTCTCTGTATTGGCACCACTGCTGATTGTAGCCCCATTACATAGATCCGTGCACTGGGTTGTTGATACAGCGCCTGGATAGATTTTATACATTTTGGCCCGAACCCTTGAAGCTTCATCAAATCCCATAAGAAGGCCCACGACACTTGGTCGAAGGCCTTCTCTGCATCCAGCAGTATAAGGCTCAATGGGATGCCCAAGCCATTTGCATAATCTATTAAAGTGATCACACGATTAACATGGTCAGTTGTGCCCCGCTTGGGGATGAACCCATGCTGATATATAGAAACCAGTGGGGATATCACCTCTGAGAGACTTGTGGCCAGTATTTTCGAATACATTTTCCCGTCAGTATTTAATAACGAGATAGGCCGGTATGAAGCTGGTTGCTCCGCCGGTTTCCCCTTCTTTCTGAAGACCACTATACTGGCCTCATCCCACGTTTTAGGATGGTTCCCAATCTGAGCCATCCTGAATGTGGCCAACATGTCATGTTTCAAAACTTGAAAAAAAGATTTGTAAATCTCCAGCGGAAGCTTGTCAGGGCCCGCTGCCTTACCTGCTGGAAGTGCATTAATTGCTGCTTCAAGTTCAGACATCGCTATTGGAGCCTCCAATTTATCTGCGATTTCCTGATTTAAGTTTTGCTCACATATTTGTCAGAGCAAAGATAGAGCTTTACTACTGTCATACTCTTCTCTAGTATATAAACGAACATAAAATTGTCTAAAAACTTCCAGGATTCCCATCTCGGTTTCTACAATCTGTCCAGTTTCGTTTTTAATACTTTTAATTCGCTGTGCGACTTCCCTAGTTCTCATTCTCTGGGCCAGGCACCTGCCACTTGCCTCCCCGTACTCATATAGCAGCTGGCGCTTAGTCTCATACATTTCTGCCGCCTACTTACTCCAGTGATAATTTACCTTTGCCTTACATCGGGCCACCTCAGCTACTGAGTCTTGAATGTCTCTACTACAGCATATATCTTGAACCAACCGCTCTTCAACCTTTCCTAAATCACTATATAGCTCCTGCAACTTATGGCGTAAATGTTTTTGTGCGTACAACCCAAAGCTAAGCACCTCCCCCCTAAAAGCCGCTTTGAACGTATCCCAGACTATCCCCCTCTCGGTACTCCCTCTATTATAATTGAAGAACCCTGCAACCCACTCTCTCATATACTCTTTAAATCTTATGTCCAACAGCAGCTTCCGGTCGAAGGTAAATTCGCGGGGCTTACTAGGAGGACAGAATATCCGAACAGACAGGACTACAGGACCATGATCAAACGTGGCTCGGGGATACACTTGCATTTGTGCATCATGAAGTAAGCTTTGTGGCGCTAAGAAATAATCGAGGCACACCAATTTTTGGTGAGGTGCCGAATAAAAAGTAGATCCAGGGTTGCCACTTCTGAGATGAGACCAGGCATCAGTCAGCCCATGTGAGGTAACGAGTGGTTGTAGTGCTCTATATACTTTAGGTTTCCTACCCTACCTGCATACACATATTTATGTCCCCGCAAACTATTACTGGGGTAGGCCATGTTGCTAGCTCAGCATTAAGATATTCTAGAACCGCTGTCTCATCGAAGTTAGATCCATATATGGAGCACACTGTGCACTTAAAGGTTCCTATGATACATTCTGTAATTGCCCACCTACCACCGCTATCCTCTAAAGCCCGTCCAGAACCCATAACATGCTTTCTAACTAATATAGCCACCCCGCGGGTCGTAGAGCTTTGCTTAGTAAATACTAAAACATTATACCCAAGCTCGCTCAAACGTTTTCGCTTAGACCATGCCACATGCGTCTCTTGGAGAGAAATAATATCGCAGCTGAGCCACTGCAATTCCCTAGCCACTCGTTGTCTTTTATTTATAGCATTAAGACCCCTGACATTCAATGTACCTAATCTCAACATTCTAGCTGCCATTCCGTATTCTCCCGATGACCAAAAGACAGTCCCCCACTGCCCTGCAACCTTCACATACATAATACAGAAAAAAATGCACTCGTGATCTCTTTTTATATTTAACCCCCCCCCACCCTAGTGCCCCCAAACCAACCCCACCCTCCCTTCCACCCTTCCCCCCTCGACCACCCACTGTAGGGCAAAAGAACATGGTCCTTAATGATGCGAGTGTGCGTGATCCACCTCCACAGAAAGCCCGCCAGGCTGCCACCCTTCTACTACATTTCCCTGCTAACTTATAGCCCAAACATAACAGAGCAGATTATCTCTAACCAGCCAAAAATTATCAGTCAACTAAGATTATCTATAAAGATCAGACAGAGAAACACGTCTCTATCCCTTTAAACCATTTAATTGAAAACTCCAAACTGAGTGTCTCTGATCTATAAATGTACCATTAATCTGCTCCGAAAGAAAAAAGAAAAAAGTCAGATAGCAGCGTTAATTTATACTGCTAGTGCAGGCTGAAGTCGCCGGTCTTCTTTGTAATACCAGATTCACACCCTTGTGAGATAAATTGCTAGATTCTTTGTTAACACCCAATCAAGTTAAGGTGCTCCAGTAGTAGTGTCAATGATTTTCAGATACGCTTGAGCCTGGGACTCCGATGTAAAATATTTAGATTGTCCCTTATAAATCACCTTGAGCTTAGCTGGATTCAAAAGGAATACCTTTGCGCCCTTGGCTTGAAATGGCGCAAGTAATTGTCGAAATTGCCATCTTAATGTCACGGTTGTAGAACAAAAATCCGGTCGAACAAAGAATTCGCACCCACTACCTGTGCGACGCTAATCCGGGCGAGCTAGGTCATATAGTGCTTCTCTCAAGATGAAATTATTTCGGCAAATCAATGTCGCCCGTGGGTATGCTTTAGAACCTACAACTGAATTTGAGGCTCCATGAGTTTTGCGCTGGGTGAACGGGAATCGGTGTGCCCTAATAACCTCATTCTCCCATTGCCAGTCACTTAGCTTAGGAAATGCTTCTGAAAAAGTCTTGATAATGAATTTACGTGCGCCTTTCCCTTCTCTCAATTCCGGTATGCCTAAAACTCGAAGATTATTGCGTCTTGCGCGGTTTTCTAAGTCCGTCAGTTTCCACTCCACATCAGCTCTTGTCGCCTGTAGAGTCTCTATTGCCGCTTGTTGTTTTGTGAGTGAATCTTCGGTACATGAAATACGTTCCTCAGTTTCTGTAGCTCGTTGATAGATTTAACCATTCGTTGCATGGTATTCTGCAGCTTCCTGACTGCTCCCTGAGTGCGGCTACTTTTAGCTTTAGTCTCTGCCCTATGTGCCATAATGCTCTTGTAAATTAAATCCAAAGTGGCCCCATTAACTTCCTCCTCTATTAAACCTTGGTTCTGATCTTGTGCTTGCTCTTGCTGTTCACTCTCCCCCTTCTATGTTTCTTCCATGCACCAATACATATTTCATGTAAATATACAAGTTTTCTAAAGTACTGGTTAACCAGACACTTTAGCAGTGATGTACAAAGTATTTAAATTTAAAGTATATGAAACATACTTCTTGTACTATTAAACCATCTCTACACAAAGTTTTTGGTCATCTTCTTGCTCCTTATTAATAATTTTTGAAAGGATTTTACCATACTTGATTGTTTAAATGTAAATCTATATAAAGCATTCTACATTACTGTTTGAACAATTGGCTTTGGGGTGATGGATATTTACGTTTCGTGTTTCAACTGTAAAGCTAGCCGGCTCAAAGTTTGGTTGACAGTCTATAAGATTGAATTATTTTTTTCTTCAAATGAATATTTCTATCTCTTGCTCCTTATTAATAATTTTTGAAAGAATGTTACCATACTTGATTGTTTAAATGTAAATCTATATAAAGCATTCTACATTGCTGTTTGAACAGTTGGCTTTGGGGTGATGGATATTTATGTTTCGTGTGTCAACTGTAAAGCTAGCCGGCTCAAAGTCTGGTTGACAGTCTATAAGATTGAATTCTTTTTTTCTTCAAATGAATATTTCTATCAGTAGCCAATTATATCATATGAAGATTTCATTCACCTCTTGTGTACTTGGCTTTGAACAAATGATTCATAAAGGAAACAGACAAGCACAGGTAGGGGAAACATTTTATGTGTTGCATGTATATATTTTATCTCTGTATGCTTATGTGTTTTTTGTTTATACATGGTGCCTTTATGCATGCTATTGAGTTTCAAAAAATGAACACTAACCAATATGATATTCAATTCTATGTGGAAAAAGTAGGCATTTTACTCTGATGGGCTACCTTGAATGCAACTTTATCTCACATAGCCACTGGGTCAGTAAACAGATCCAACCTATTTATGCAACATTGTTAAAATTAATTGTGGTTTATTGCAATTTAGAATGCTTTATTCATGAGGCCTTGGAGCTGATGATAGTTTTAGGGGGCCTGTTTCTGTTAAGCACAATGGCTTCCAAAAGCCTTGAAAATCCACCATTTGGCTGCTAATTTTTCAAAATTTTCTCGGGGGAGAACCCCCCCGAACCCTCCTTAGGTGGTTCAGGATCGCTCGCTGCGCTTGCTCACACGGTGTGCTACACCAATAATTTTCCGCCTCACCACTTTCAAATCTCACCAGCCGCCACTGTTTCTACCCTAATAGAAGGATGTGTTTTTTAAATATCAGATTTACGAGTCCCTCTATCAGAATTATTGGAATATAAGCTTCAAGGGGAGTGCGGATAGTATGTTTAAATTTTATCTTGCAGATGCGCAAAGAAGTGGCGTGGTTGAAAGTCTGGACAGAGTTTCAAGTGCACTTAATGGGAGAGGACACACATGACTCATAGAAAAAGGGATGGGAACTCTAATACTCATTTATGTTATTTCTCTCTCAGGGAGGTGTATGGTTTTAGTGATGCTAAGGTCAATTAACAAATGTACTTTACGCAAGTGGGCTATGGTAGTATGATCAACCATGTTTTTGTGAAACACATCTTGCAGTGTGCGAATGAATTGAGCAGACCAGCTGCCCTTTTCGCAGGCACATTTACAGCTGGAGGGAAGTGTGATTGATTTTACTTTAGTATCAAACAATCAGAGTTGTTATATCCAGAATTTTCAAATTCATGTCAACTATTTTAGTGATCACTGCCCTCAAAGCTTTTCAATTGACAATCACTTTTGGGATGTTCGCTCCAATCTATGCCAAAAAGTGAGAGGCATTGAGGTTTCATAGAACAAGGCCCCTCAAATAAAGTGGGACAGAATAACCCATGTAGTGTTTTTTGGCCAATTTAATAAAGCAGACAAATCTATGGTAAACATCTGTTTGGATAAGAATGCCGATGATATAAAAATTAAAAAGGCTTTCATCAAAATGTCGATTGACATTAGAAGAAAGCTCTCCAGACCTCCCTAGTGGCAAGGCAAAAAACCCAAACGCCTAGGTCAATTTTGAATGTACTACAGCACATAAAGAATTAAAGGGCACTTTGGGTAAAGCAGATCGATCCATAATGGAGCTCATAGAGTGCAGGAGATTATATAAACATGCACTCATAAATAGTTTGAGAATCATAACTGAAGATGCCTGGGCTACTCTGCTATCAAAGTAAGATATATTCAGGTTTTCTACACTGTGATTAATACGCCTTTTTTGAGAGAGAGATATAGTGGTGCTGCATCCTTAGATGTAGTGATACCGACAAATGTATGGAAATGATACTTTAGTATCATAAATGCGAGTGAGGAAATGAGGCCTCCCTCTGAGGACAGCAAAACACACAAGTTGATGGACGGTATGTTGCACATTGGCAAAACATTCGCCCCCAGTCACAGATCTGGGTTTAATCCATCGTTATTTTGCTCACCACGCCACCCCAGTTCAGACATGGCCATATGCAAATCAGTCTTGACCCTGTACCTCATGGGAACAGTCCAGCCCGAACTGCCAAGCCATGTCTTCCCTGGACCGGAATCAAGCATTCTAGGACCGGTTTCTGGCTATCAGCCGTCATCAGCCAGGATAGCTTGACTCCAGTGTCGTAGTGAGCACAGGACCCGCGTCTGGGCATGCCCTTACCACATAGGGCGAACAGCAAAACACACAAGGCGATGGACAGAATGTTGCACATTGGCAAAGCATTCACCCCCAGTCACAGATCTGGATTTAATCCATCAAAAGCTCTCCAGACCCCCCTAGTGGTAAAGCAAAAATCCCAAACGTCTGGGTCAATTTTGAATGTACAAAAAGAAAGAGAAGTGAATTTCATTTAGATTGTGTTTTAGTTATCAAAAAACATTATTTCGCGTACTTTTTTTTAAAAGTATAAATGTATATGTTTTTCTCTGGGGGTTATTGAAGTTATCTTCAAATGTCATTGTGAAGATTTACCTGTTATGTATTTTTTGATAAACAAATTAATTTTATTTAAAAAAAGGAAAAAATATATACATTTATACTTTAAAAAAACTAAAAAGTAAGCGAAATAATGTCTTTTGATAAATAAAACACAATCTTTCTTTCTCCGAGTTTTTGTATCTGTGCTGTTTATCAAATATTGTCAGCAGAGCTATAGCCAATTCTCAAATTAAATAGGTTTGACAAGAGGTTTTCTATTTTGTATTTACTCAATCCCCCTCCTCTTGGACCTCAAAGACTTTGGGTAAAGCAGATCGATCCATAATGGAGCTCATAGACTGCAGGAGATTATATAAACATGCGCTCATAAGTAGTATGAGAATCATAATAGAAGATGCCTGGCCTACTCTGGGGGTGCTATCAAAATAAGATATAATCAGGTTTTCTACAATGTGATTAATATGCCTTTTTTGAGACAGAGATATAGTGGTGCTGCATCCTTAGATGTAGTGATATTAAACAAATATATGGAAAGGCTACTTTAGTATCATAAATGCGGGTGAGGAAAGGAGGCCTTCCTCTGAGGACAGAGCAATCGCCACTTTTAATATTTTCTCCCCTAGCGGTGGGACCTCTGAGTGCACTTTAGAAGAAAGTTCATCCAATAAATAAATGTGCTAACTCCAAAGCTTTAGTCCCAGATGGGGTACTATCAGATGTGTTTAAGACTTACGGGGTCCCCTATTGACCAACCTTCTAAAAGCAACTTGCAGAACAGGGTGCTGCAAACATATTCCCAGTCATTAATTATCCCCATCTTTAAGAAAGGGTATTAACCCATGATGAAACAGTTAAATCTCCCTATTGGATGCACTGGTCAAGGTGTTGGGGACAGTCATGTTAGCCAGGTTAGAAGTGTGGGCAGAAGAGCAAAATACCACGATGCGCATCCAATACAAATTTCGGAGGGGTATAGGCAGGGGTATAGGCACTGTGAAACAATGCCTAAATCTGTCCATATGAATTTCAAACTACACAGCAGCAAAAAGGGAAACTATCTGTCTAGGTTTTATGGATCTATACAGTGCTTTTGAATGTGTCTCACACAGCAACATGTGCTGTTTAATGGAGGAGATGGGGGGTGGATGTGCAGATTATTCATATAATTCGATACATCTATACAGGGACATCTGCCAGAGTAAGATTTGGTATAAATGGGGAGTGCACTGATGAGCTTTCTATAGCTAGGGGATAAGACAGGTGTGTTCTTGCACCCTTCCTCTTTAAATTGAAGGTGATGGCAGAGGTAGGAAGCCACATGCTCCAGGTTGGCCACTCTTCAATTCCGGCGCTCCTTTATGCAGATGACGTGGTACTCTTGGACCGCATCCAATAGCACTTTAGTGTTTGATGGGTACATCTACAGCCTAAATGGAAACCGAGATTTGAAGGGTAGCTTTAAGAAATGACTTGTGGGGACCTTATGCCCCTGAAAAAATGTTTTAATCTAGCATAGCAAGGATTTAGCATATAACAAATGCATGGTTTCTCTGGGTGTTATTTTTAAGTCTGTGAGGACATAGAAGCAACAGGTTGAAACAAGATGTGAACAATTTGCAAAGGCAACTACTGCAAGTTTCTCCTTCTAGTCAATACTGAGCTTAAACCCTTGAATGGAATCATGCCCTGTTTATCGTGCAAAGTGTATTTCTGCAGCTGCGCATATGGAGAAATGCAAATGTGAAAAAACTACTTATATATGAGACTTCCTGACAGAAACGACTTCTGTCTTTTCCAACAATCTGTCTACCTTAGGAAACACACAGAAGATGATAGGAGGAATGCTTGCAATTTGTCTAATCATTATTTTGCTCACTATGCCACCTCAGTTTGGACCCAGCCATCTGCAAATAAGTTTTTACCCTGCTCCTAATAGGAACAGCCTTGCCAAACAGTCAGGCCAGGTCCTCCCTGAACCATATAACAAGCTTCCCAGGACCGGTTTCACCCTACCTATGGGCTTATCAACCAGATACAGCTTGGTTTCGGAGATACAGTGAGCACAGCTTTTGTGTGTTTGATGTAACACACTAAGTGGCCAAGGGTATGCTGACATGGGTTCCTCTCTCACTGTGCCACTTGAACCAAGCTACACCTGGCTGAAGAGCCCCAATCACAGCAAAACTGGGCCTAGGTTGCTTGTGTTTCTGTTTGGAGAGGACCTGGCCTGGCAGTTCAGGCTGGACTGTTACTTCGTGAGCGAGGTCAAGGCTGATATGCATATAAATAGGTCTAATCTAAGGTGCGTGGTGGTCAAAAGTCAGATTGGTTGGAATGCCACCCCGTGCGATTGCCAGTGGTTAGACTTATTGTTAGCATCCTCCCATCACTTTTTGTGTGTTTGTATGTCTACCACATGCCACAGGAAATTAGGGCTCCTGCAAAGAGATGACTTTATTAGAGTAATGCCCCCACTCCTATGGCATGGTATATGAACTATGCAAGAGGTTGTTTTAAACTGGAGAGTAATGGTGGGCTGTATTCCACATGACTGGGCACTGGAAACACCCTGGATAAAAAACATACACACTGTGCTGTGGGATGAATAGAACAAAGTTCTTTGATGACCCAGAATCTCTGTTGGATGCCAACAAGGCAGAGCTAAAAAAGTGAATCTTATTAGCTTTTTGCTCACAAAAGATAATCAATCATTGGTAGTAAAGTGAGTTTCAAAGCATTTAATAATTTAACAACTGAGGGTGCTTCAACCCTTCTTACATGGTTTATCTCATTGTTAGCTTTAAGTGCAGAAATGTCTGATCAAAAACGCTAGCAAAATGTCCATGCAAGAATCCCTCATCTCAAGGGATGTTACATTTTTACATTGGTTTGTGAATTTGAAGTCCCCAGGATACTATATTTAAGACCTTTCTTTAAACAACGCAATTTACGATCTTGTAGAATGGCTCTAATTTTTTTTATAACAAATGCAATCCCCTCAAGTTTGTGCCTGTGTTTCACCTTATGTATGGCATGCCGTACACACTCCTTATAACTCAGAAATTCTATGGAGGATCCATGATCTGAATATGTGCAAAAGAAAATGCTGTCTCATTGCTTGTATAGTCTTGTGGTTCTTTTTAGAAAAAAATGTCAGTGTTTACGAATTTATTGCATTTATGTGTAAGGTGCTTTTATGGCTTTGTAAATTAAGCCCAAAACATTTTATTGACTGACTCCCTCATAATCCCATTAGAGTTTTGGGATTTTGAGTTTAGAGATAGGCTGTTAGATCCTCTTCAAAGAGTGAAATCTGTTGTTTATTATAAACATTATTCGCCAAGGTCAAAACATTTTCCACATCTGCCAAATTTATATTGGTCTTATTCTTATATAATTAAACATGAGCAAGTGAAATGCAATTACACATTATGGTCAAAGTGCTAAAATCTCTTGCTACCCTTGAGAGATTAGAGCTAGTACCCCCTATGCAGCATGACCCGAGGGGTTTAGAAGTTGCCCTCCTTTGTGATGAAAAAAATTCCCGTTAATACAGGAGCCTTCTTGTGTAACCAAGTATCCTGTAAACAAATGAGTTAATGAGCCTACAAAAACTTTTTTTAAAACATTAGTCTCTAAAATTATTTTTAACTCATGGATATTCCACGAGAACTTTAAAGGGTGTTCAAGATTCCTTTGCCCTAATCTACTTTATTCTTCACTGATGTATCCTTCCATGATTCTTCAATTAATCAGTTAATCAATCAGTGTTGTTGCAAGGCACGACTACTCACCTGTAAGGTTCTCAAGGCACTGAGCGGGGGGAGGGGGAATCTGCTGTTCAGTCGAAGAGACAGGTCTTGAGGCCCTTCCTGAATTGAGGCAGAGATGGAGTTTGCCTGAGATGCCGTGGTAGGGAGTTCCAGGTCTTTGCAGTGAGGTAGAAGGATCTCCCTCCAGTAGTGGTCCTGTGAATCCGTGGGAGGCCAGGGCCTTATAAGCGGAGCTGAGATGTCTGGTGGGAATGTGGAAGGAGAGGTGGTGGTTGAGGTATGTGGGTCCGGCATTGCGGAGGCCACAGGTGGCCGGTGATGTGGCTGCTACGGGGATGTTCAGGATGAGTCTGGTGGAGGCGTTTTGGAGTTTTTCCGTGGTGCCTGCATAAAGTGCATTGCCGTAGTCGAGTACTGCTGATGAATGTGTGGGTGACCATTTTCCTGGACTTTGTCGGGATCCACTTGAAATTTTTACAGAGCAGGCGGAGCGTGTGGAAGCAGGACGGAGAGATGGTGTTGGTCTGGTGGTTCATTGAGAGTGAGGAGTCCGGGATAATGCTGAGATTGCATGAGTAGCCTGTGGGTGTGGCGGAGTTCTGAGCACTGTGGGCCACCAGGAGTCATCCCAGACAGAGGGGGTGGGGCCCAGGATGAGTACTTCAGTTTTATCCGAATTGAGCTTGAGGCAGCTGACTTTTAACCAGGTGGCTACTGTCTTGGTTCCACTGTGGAAGTTATCCTTCGCGGCTGTGGTTTTGGTGAGGGAGAGAATCAGCTGGGTGCTGTCGGCATAGGGGACGATGTTGAGTCCGTGGCTTCTGTTATGGTTGCAAGTGGGCCATGTAGATGTAGAAGAGGGTGGAGCACTGTGGCACTCTGCTGCTTATTTCTGTGGGTTCTGAGAGAAAAGGTGGAAGTCTGGCTTTCTGTGTTCAGCTGGTTAGGAATAAGTGGTCCAATCAAGGGCTTTGTCATTGATGCCAGCGTCGTGAAGGGTAGCACAGAGGTTGTCGTGGAAGACAGTGTCAAAGGCGTTCTCGCCTTCGTTGAGGAGGAAGTGGATGTCCTCTGTGGCGAGGAGTAGAGCGGTCTCTGTGCTGTGGTTGCTTCTGAATCCAGATTGGGAGCGGTCCAGGATGTTGTTTGTTTTGATGAACTCAGAGAGTAGGGCATTAATGCCCTTCTCAATGAGTGGCTGTGAAGGGGAGCAGGGAGATGGGTCTGAAGTTCTTAAGGTCCGTCGGGTCGCAGAGGGTTTCTTCAGCAGGGGGTTGATCTCTGTGTGGGTCCAGTCTTTAGGGAAGGGGCGGATTTGATGGAGCAGTTGATTGTGTGGCAGAGTTCAGGTAAGATGGAGTGGCTGGCTCTGTTGAAGATGTGGTGGGGCAGGGATCCAAGGGGGCTCCGTAGTGGATGCTCTTCATGACGTTGAGCATCTCATCAGTGGTGAGGGAAGACTGGTTGAGCCTGGTCTGCTGGGGTCAGGGGCAATTGAGTGCAGTCGTTGTGTGTGTAATCGGTGGGCCTTGGTTTGTGACACTGTCGTAGATGGCCTTGAAAATGCGGTGGAAGAAGGTAGCAAGGTTGTTGCAGAGGTCTTGGGAGGGTGGGATGTCTGCTGTCTCCATGCCAGTTTAGATGAATTCTTTGACCACAGTGAAGAGTTGTTTTCTGTTGTGTGCATTGGCATTGATATGTTTCTGTATGGCAGTTTTCTTAGTTGTTTTGATGAGGTGGTGGCAGTCGGTGACTACGGTTTTGAAGGGAGTGTGGTCTGCTGAGGCCTTGCTGCTTCTCCAACTTTTATCGATTTTCTTTTTTTTTTTTACAAAATACTTAAGTGCACATAAGGTTGAGGGGAAGAACGTATTCTCTGGTAAGTTATCCTTAATGAACCCGTCACTGCAGCTATCACATTTCTTACTGTTATATTGTAGGTTTCTATATTAGGAAAAAAGGAAATCTGATCCATTTTTGAGTCTACTTAATGGCAGAGGCAATGGGCTATTTTGGGTCTCAATGCTTTCCAGCTCCTGGAAGCTCATAATTTGTATCACTTGTGATTGGAGCTCCTTTTCTTCAACAAAGGCAGCCACTCTATTTGATCTAAATGGAACAGAACCATAGTCTCTCATTATTATTATATTTTACAAACCAAACAGAATTTTCGTAGTTTGATAACATTTATTTCTAAAGTGGCAACTTGAAATAACTTGCGAAATCTGGTATCAGTTTAGAGGTCGAATTTCTTACCTCCTTTTCCACTTCTTATTGTATGAAGGTAGTTCCACTTAGTTTTGATATAAATCATACCTTTATACACTTCTAATCTTCTTTATTTAATACTCCTATTTACTTATGTAATTCTTCCAAATATTCTGTTCCTTGCAGATTTTAGCATAATTGTATTTTGATTATATTGAATCTTTATGCTTGGAAACAGGAGGATTCATGATGGCCGGTGTACTTACATTTTGATTTCTTGGATTAATTACACCTTTCTAGGTCACACCATCATTATTCTAAGGCGGTTTATGATCCACTTTAGGTACCTCTTGCTCTTGACCTTCCCTAGCCTTTTTATGCCCCATAACATATCTTCTCCTGGAGGAACGCCAGAGTATTGTATTGTATTTATTGCTTATTGAGCGCAGCTGTCACTCAAAGGGTATCCTGGCGCTGAGACCTATCCATACATCTGTTACATAAGCTACATTACTCTGGGGAACAAGTGAGTCTTAAGGTCCTTTTTAAACGTAGGCAGATCATGGCAGCTCCTCAGTGCCAGAGGAAGAGTATTCCACAACGTGGCGGCCGTAAAACTAAAGGCACGACCCCCCATCCTCACTCTATTTATTTTGGGGACCTTTACCAGGAACGCCGAAGACGTCCCCCTCCTCTTAATGAATACAGGCCATTTAGACACAAAGTTGGAAATTGCTGTTTTTATGGCGGAAGACAGTAAACCTGCATCCTCTTTAGCTTCCCCTTTTAACCCTAATGGTAGACATCTTAGAAGAGAAGGCAAACAGGAATTAGCCTCTTTTTATTTCAGAGGCACTTTTACTTAAATGACACAAATGAGTTTATAATATGTCCTTATTAAACACCAAGGCTTCCAGTATTCCATGCAGCGTTTCCTACTCTGATATCAAAACATCCAGTATTGAGGAAGTGAATGTCTCAAAACTGATAGCGACCTTTGATCCTCCAGACTGGCGTGCTCCATATTCTTCAGGCATATCAAGTTCATCAATTCCCTCCTTACTGATTTCCCTAAAACATATCCATGAGGAAACATTGATACCATTTGTTTCAACCCTTCCAAAGTGTATCCATCTAAGGGATTACTAATATCCTTCATACTGGGAGACAATGATATACATGGCTCCAAGTAAATGAGCTCGGAATATGAAACAGGAATTGAATATACAGAGGGCAGTTTGAATACCAGGTCCTCCATTGTGTCTTTCTCAGTTATCTTTAAATTATGAAGTGAGTTCTCCTTTCTTGTTGCTTTAAAATGCTTATCCACAAAGTCTCTAATCTATTGTACAAATGCAACGAAAACAGTCAATCTTAATCAGGGCTCCCTGTTTTATGGTATTTATTATTTTACCATTTCCGTTGGTATTTATCCATATTTATTTTTGCGATTTAAAAATAGATGGAGTCCTAAAATGGTATATATCCATTTATTTAATTGATAAACATGCACTCATACTTTACTACCTGTCGCCAATTTAGCAAATTAACCCCTTCCATGCGTAGGACGACGGGAAGCCATCTCATGCCACAGTGGACGTGTGCATCGGACGGCTCCCAGCTGTCCTAGCACTCACCCACGGGGAGCACTGGCGCTCCTCCCCTTGGGCCTCCCTTTGAGTTGCCCCCACCAGTCAAGGTAGCGGAAGCCCTTCTGCTGCCCCTGCCCCCCCCCTCATCATCTAATTACATCAGCGCGCACCGTGCACCGATGTCAGTAAATTAAATTTTGGGTGCCCCAATAGGCCACCAGGGATTTTTTTTAATGTTGCGGAGCGGCACCTTTGGCAAGGGTTGCTTTCCTTTATGGGGGTCATTATTTTGGCCATTTCTGCCCCCCATGTGGGCTGATCGGCCTTATGTTTTTAGGCCCATCTGCCCCAAGGGGGGCAGAAGCCATTAGACACCAGGAATTTCTTTGGCAATGTCAGGGAGCTGCTCCTTGGGCAAGGGTCGCTCCCCTTTATTGAGGTAATTTTTGGGGCCATTTCTGCGCCCCTTTGGGGCAGATAGGCCTTACGTTTTTAGGCCACTCTAACCCCCAAAGGGATCAGTAGTTACTAGACACTAGGGATTTCTTTATAGATCAATTTCTGCAATTTTGGGGGGCATCCCCTTGGGCAGGGTTGATTACTTTGGAAGTTTTTGCCCCCATTGGGGCGGATCCGCCTTCTGTTTTTAGGCCCTTTTCCCCGGGGAGGGGGGGAGATGTCACTGACACCAGGGATGGCTGAATCTTGTTGTTGAGGAGAGGCCCCTTGGGCAAGGGTCATTCCTCTTTCAGGAGGCGATTATTTTGGCTGTTTCTGCCCCCCTTGTGTGCAGATCGGCCATATGCTTTTAGGTCCACTTGCCCCAAGGGGGGCAGAATTCACTAGACACCGGGGACGTTGGTTTCACTAAGTTGTTTATGGGAAGAGACCCCTTTTGGGAGTGCATGTTTTTTTTTTTTAGGCCCATCTGCCCCCCTGCTTGACTGGTAGATTGTGTGTTCGACTAATACATTATTTGCATATGTGATTGTAATGTTTTATTTCTCCTTTTTTTTGATTCCCTTTTGCGGTTTCGGCCGTGGTTGATATGCAGTTTGAGTAGTTGAAGGTGTTTGGTAAGTAAAACAGTTTTGTTGTGTTTACTCCAAGTGAGTATTATTGTCATGCATTAATGAATTTTTTGTAAGTGGTGTCATAATTGCAACATATTTAACTTACGTTTTGAGGGTGAAATTGTTTTTCGATTTGCACACAATGTGTATTGCGTTATCTCATTTGTAATTTTCTTTTTCTTTGTTAGTGGGATATTCTTTATCCTTGCTGCGTCTGTGCAGAGTAGGTGGTGGTGAGTCTAGGTTTTTCTGGCAAGTGAGTGGTATCGTTTTGGAGTACGTAGGTCTTTGTGATAAGCCATATTTTGTTTATTACTTATTTTACAAAGTGTTTGTTGTTGTTGACTTGTTTGTCAGGTTACATCTATTAGTAAGGATCATGGCTAGCCTCAGGATTACTGCTCAGCAGGTGGATGGTATGCTTTTTGAATCTTCCTCCGACCATGATTATGATACTGACAGTGCATCTGAGCGAAAGAACATCAAGGGTTTGGCTAAAGCGCAGCAAGATCTACACTTGACATTTACAAACCCCTTAGTATCATAACCACATATCCAATAGATCACCACAATAGATACAAACTTAAAAAATAATATGCAATAATATTTAGACAGTTGTACAATTTATTTTATAAAATTAATACATTCATAGTGCCATTAAAAACAGTAAAGAATTAAGTAAAATCACAGAAATGTATTATCTTTGTTAAAAATGAACTGGATAGATTCACAGAAATTTGTTATGCTTGTTGAAAACTACAAAGTTGTCGACGCAGCGTTTCGGTTTTGTGATAGCACCTTCATCAGGAAAATGTTCTAGTTAAAAAGAAACATATAATTAGACATTTTCACAATTTTACTTTTTTTCACAAAGAAACTTTTTAACATTGCTAAGATAGACTCTTCAACTAGAACAAAGAGTGAACATTTAAGGAACCTCTTTTATTTAGTAGATTTATTGAACATGTGGTATGGAGGGTTTAGGACTAGAATATAAAATATATAGTGCTCTAACTTTGGATTCTCTATTACACCAATTACTGGAAACATAGGAAAAATTTGTACTCTTACACAAAAATTAATTATTGCACCTATTACTAATACATCAATAAAGCGAAGATGGAATATGCATACCGCTATAAAGAAAGGTATCAATCCCTGTATTCAAATTGGGGAATTTGACCCACTCTATGAGGTAATCTTCTTATCACCAGGTATATATCCATAAAATAATTGGGGACGTTTGAGTTCTGCACTGTCCTATATGTGGAATTGTTAAGTTATTAGAGATAAATATATTTGTTTCACTCTTTAATTAATATACATAGTCTTATTTGAGGTATTTACCTTGATATATGTTTCAATTAACTTGAGGTGAAGGGAGCCACCGTTGTATAGTTAATTTAAGGCTTTCACCCTGTACAAGACAAAATATAAAGAAAAAACCCACGCTATTAGTTTCTTTCAGAGAGACTCTTGTGATTCAGTCGTTAGGTGGAAAAAGGGGGCTGGCCCACTTACCCAGAAGTCTGGGAATAGCACAAGGATGCAGCGCGTGGTTTGATGTTCTGAGAATTACACCGGCACCACTTTATTGGAGACGCGTAGTCCCTTTGGTTATTTTTTATGCAAGAGCTGATTTAATCAATTGTCAGGCTCTGTGGAAAAAAATAGAAAATAGTGGAATTGTCTAAATAAAAAATAACTAATTGTGTTTCTGGGACTTGTTTACTGTGCAGGGTTCTAAACCCATTTAAAAAAAAAAATAGGCTTGTAGCTACTTTTGTACTTCAATTGCCATTTGTATTTGATACTACAAATGTCCTGGTATGTTTATCATCAGTGAGCCTTATAATCACATTAACGCTGCTGTTGCGTTGCGCTAATATTTGATGCATTAAAACGTCATTTGATACACAAGGCAGAACGCTTCAATTCAACTGTTTTGAAGGTTATGCGTTAAGAATGGGATATAGTACTTTTATTAGGAAGCCTGTATTAAATAGTTTATATCCCGTTATTCTCACTTCTGACAGTAATTTTGCGCATATATATAAGGCTTCTATCTTCTTACTGTGTCGCCCTAATGCCTTAAATTTGTGGTTCGCATATCGCTATGGTATTTAACATTGAATATCCCCCACTGCAAACTTTTCGAGCTTGCTTAGAAAGACCTCTATCAGATCCTCTTCCCTTCATATCTTTAGATTGGTATGTGACGTTGCAATACCTAGTATCCAATATAGGCTTCCTGCTTACGCGTATTATGCTGTCATTTGTATCTTACAACCCTGAGCAGTTTTTGGTTTATGTTCACCACAATACATACACTACCTACTGGCGCATTTAAATGCGACAACGGTAAACTCGGTTTTCCATTAGTAACCGAGTGCCGTATATTAAGGCGCCCGTATCTCCCTTGTCTTTATCTAAAGCTCTATTACTGCTAAAGAGGCATACGGGAAACTAGAAATCTATCAAACAGTCAGCATGTTCGCCCCGCTTACCTTATTTTAAAAAAGCGGCCTCCCTGCTCCTCTAATCCCTCTTCGTATCGGCATTGATTCGAGGGTAGGAGAGCGGTGTTTTTATACTTAATGCAATTGTTGTAAAACCGGCATTTCTTGCTTTAGACGCGTCATTTCCTTTGCGCTAATTAGGGGTAGGGAGTTCTTACCTAATTGACCCGTCACTTCCTGTGCGCTACTTGTTGACTACGAACTACTCGAGTAGTTCCCTTATTTTACAACGAAATTTGGAATCTAATGCGGTATATTATCAAAGCGAAAACATCCATATACAATTATTCTAAAAAATTGAGAGGGAAAAATGTGTATCATCAAATGCCGAATTTTAAAAAGATATTTGTTCGAGTAGTTATGTTGCTCCCACCATTAGTCACGTGATCTTAATATGTAAGTGGACACCGTTGTAGTTCTATAACTGAATATCGCGAGAGTTGTCCCTGAAGGTTAATAATTGTGTATCAGCCACATTTGCCCTAAAATATAAACATTATTGTCTATCTCTATATTCATGAGTTATTACGGTTCATGAATTATTACAGTTTATTACAGTTTGAAAGGCCCATCTGCCTGTGTGTACCACACCTTAATTTATCAAGCTCTCAGTATTGGTAGACAATCTGAGTTTGAATTATAAGATACGTTCCCAGTCTTCCTTAGTGTTTAGTCCCTTCCTAACTGTATTAAGTCGTGACATAAAAATTTTTTCAAGTTTTTTGCGTTTCAGGTCCATGTCACCTCCTCTAGCATTCATATGAATAATCTCGAGTCCACACCATGTGAGGTCATTAAGTGAGTGGTGTGCCTCTTGCCAATGTTCGGTTAGAGGGGCACCTTTCTTCTTGGTACGAATAGCGGATTTGTGTTCGTTAATTCTCAAACGAATCTCTCGCGAGGTTTCCCCCACGTATGCCATGTTACATGGACATTTGATCAGATATATTATGTTTTTGGACCTACAGTTTATAAAAGATTTGACATTATATTTGGTGTTATTGTGGTAAATCACATCGCCTTAGATAATCAGCGAGCAATTAGAGCAGTTTCCACAAGGAAACGTGCCCGTTGGTAGAGTGGCATTATTAATGCTCGTTTGAAGTTTGGGCTCCATCTATTTATAGGTGTGAACCAGACAGTTTCTTAGTGTCTGGTTACGTCTGAAAGCGAATATTGGTTTGGGTAGTTTTTCTTTCTTTTTATTTGTAATCAAATACCAGTTTCTGTTGACTATGTTTTTGATCTTAGTGCTAATTGAACTATAGTTGGTTACAAAGATGAGTCGTTTGTCTTTTTGAGTTTCTCTCTGTTTTTTCTGAAAAAGGTTATCCCTATTAAAATATTTGGCTCTTTTATACGCATGTTTAACCATGCGTTTTGGGTAACCTCTGTTGATGAATTTATCAGACAGTATCTGTGCATGTTTTTCAAAGTCTTTCATCTGTGTACAATTACGCTTCAATCTTAAAAACTGGCCAAAAGGGATGTTGTTCCTCTGACAGGGTGGGTGGTAGCTCTTGTAGTGCAACATTGTGTTGCAACCTGTTTTCTTGGGTGAACAGCTCTATCTGTAGCTTTCCTTCTTCGTGTTTAATGATTATATCGAGGAACTCGCACTTGTTTCTGTCATAATTTGAAGTAAATTTAAGGTTTATGTCTCCCAGGTTAAGCCATAGTATAAAATCGTTCAATGACTCTAATGAACCTGTCCAGATGAAGAAAACATCATCAATATATCGTGCCCATTTCAATATATTTTCAATGAATGGGGCCATGGGATTAAAAATATGGGTATCTTCAAATTGTGCTACGTATAAACAGGCTAGACTAGGAGCACAGGTAGCTCCCATGCTCGTGCCTTTCACTTGTTTAAAATAATCTGTGTTGAACATAAATATATTATTTTTCAAAACTAAGGTGACACAATCTATAATAAAAATTTCATGTGAGTTAAAATCTCTATCATTGTTATATAAAAGGGACTCTATCATTTCTATTGTGCTGTCTTGTGGTATATTAGTATAGAGCGCCTCGATATCGAGGGTAACTAAAAATTGAGTCTCACAGTTAAAAGGTATACCTTCAACCTTTTGGATAATATCAGCAGTGTCTTTAATATACGCTTTTTGGGTTATGACATGTGGTTGTAAAGAAATGTCGGCATATTTGCTTAAGGGTTCTGTGAGAGAACCGATACTGGACACTATGGGCCTCATGGGGGGATTGGAAAGATTCTTATGCACTTTCGGTAAACCGTACAGTGCAGGTACTGTCGGGTTATTGTTGTAAAGAAATTTGTATTCATCATTGCATATAACATTATCTTCTAATGCTAGGTCTAACATTCTTTTAACTGTATTTTTCAAGTGTAGCCAGTCTTCTCTTTTGACTTTTTGGTAATGGTCTTCATTTCATAATAACAAATTCATCTTTTCATTGTATTGTTCTGTGGACATGATAACTATACTACCGCCCTTATCTGCAGGCTTTATGGTTAATTCATGGCAATTCTGTAATTTTTTAAGGGCCTCTTTCTCTCCTAGAGTAAGATTGAAGTCAATCCAATTCTTTTGATCTAAAAGATCAGTTATCCCTTTCTCGACCACTCGTTCGAACGCTTCAACATCTTTATTTATCTGACCTATCTGAGGAGTCCATGTGGATTTAGACGTAAACAGACACTAAAAAACTGTCTTGTTCACACCTATAAAGAGATGGAGCCCAAACTTCAAACGAGCATTAATAATGCCCCTCTACCAACGGGCATGTTCCCTTGTGGAAACTGCTCTAATTGCTCGCTGATTATCAAAGGCGATGTGATTGACCACAATAACACCAAACATAATGTCAAATCTTTTATAAACTGTAGGTCCAAAAACATAATATATCTGATCAAATGTCCATGTAACATGGCATACGTGGGGGAAACCTCGCGAGAGATTCGTTTGAGAATTAACGAACACAAATACGCTATTCGTACCAAGAAGAAAGGTGCCCCTCTAACCGAACATTGGCAAGAGGCACACCACTCACTTAATGACCTCACATGGTGTGGACTCGAGATTATTCATATGAATGCTAGAGGAGGTGACATGGACCTGAAACGCAAAAAACGTGAACAATTCTTTATGTCACGACTTAATACAGTTAGGAAGGGACTAAACACTAAGGAAGACTGGGAACGTATCTTATAATTCAAACTCAGATTGTCTACAAATACTGAGAGTTTGATAAATTAAGGTGTGGTACACACAGGCAGATGGGTCTTTCAAACTGTAATAAACTGTAATAATTCATGAACCGTAATAACTCATGAATATAGAGTTAGACAATAATGTTTATATTTTAGGGCAAATGTGGCTGATACACAATTATTAACCTTCAGGGACAACTCTCGCGATATTCAGTTATAGAACTACAACGGTAGTCCACTTACATATTAAGATCACGTGACTAATGGTGGGAGCAACATAACTACTCGAACAAATATCTTTCTAAAATTCGGCATTTGCTGATACACATTTTTCCCTCTCAATTTTTTAGAATAATTGTATATGGATGTTTTCGCTTTGATAATTTACTGCATCAGATTCCAAATTTCGTTGTAAAATAAGGGAACTACTCGAGTAGTTCGTAGTCAACAAGTAGCGCACAGGAAGTGATGGGTCAATTAGGTAAGAACTCCCTACCCCTAATTAGCGCAATGGAAATGACGCGTCTAAAGCAAGAAATGCCGGTTTTACAACGATTGCATTAAGTATTAAAACACCGCTCTCCTACCCTCTAATCAATGCCGATACGAAGAGGGATAAGAGGAGCAGGGAGGCCGCTATTTTAAAATAGGGTAAGCGGGGCGAACATGCTGACTGTTTGATAGATTTCTAGTTTTCCGTATGCCTCTTTAGCAGTAATAGAGCTTTAGATACAGACAAGGGAGATACAGGCGCCTTAATATACGGCACTCGGTTACTAATGGAAAACCGAGTTTACCGTTGTCGCGTTTAAATGCGCCAGTAGGTAGTGAATGTATTGTGGTGAACATAAAACAAAAACTGCTCAGGGTTGTAAGATACAAATGACAGCATAATACCCGTAAGCAGGAAGCCTATATTGGATACTAGGTATTGCAACGTCACATACCAATCTAAAGATATGAAGGGAAGAGGATCTGATAGAGGTCTTTCTAAGCAAGCTCGAATAGTTTGCAGTGGGGGATATTCAATGTTAAATACCATAGCGATATGCGAACCACAAATTTAAGGCATTAGGGCGACACAGTAAGAAGATAGAAGCTTTATATATATGCGCAAAATTACTGTCAGAAGTGAGAATAACAGGATATAAACTATTTAATACAGGCTACCTAATAAAAGTACTATATCCCATCCTTAACGCATAACCTTCAAAACAGTTGAATTGAAGCGTTCTGCCTTGTGTATCAAATGACGTTTTAATGCATCAAATAATAGCGCAACGCAACAGCAGCGTTAATGTGGTGATAAGGCTCACTGATGATAAACATACCAGGACATTTGTAGTATCAAATACAAATGGCAATTGAAGTACAAAAGTAGCTACAAGCCTATTTTTTTTTTAAAAAAATGGGTTTAGAACCCTGCACAGTAAACAAGTCCCAGAAACACAATTAGTTATTTTTTATTTAGACAATTCCACTATTTTCTATTTTTTTCCACAGAGCCTGACAATTGATTAAATCAGCTCTTGCATAAAAAATAACCAAAGGGTCTACGCGTCTCCAATAAAGTGGTGCTGGTGTAATTCTCAGAACATGAAACCACACGCTACATCCTTGTGCTATTCCCAGATTTCTGGGTAAGTGGGCCAACCCCCTTTTTCCACCTAACGACTGAATCACAAGAGTCTCTCTGAAAGAAACCAATAGCGTTGGTTTTTTCTTTATATTTTGTCTTGTTCAGGGTGAAAGCCTTAAATCAACTATACAACGGTGGCTCCCTTGACCTCAAGTTAATTGAAACATATATCAAGGTAAATACCTCAAATAAGACTATGTATATTAATTAAAGAGTGAAACAAATATATTTATCTCTAATCACTTAACAATTCCACATATAGGACGGTGCAGAACTCAAACGTCCCCAATTATTTTATGGATATATACCTGGTGATAAGAAGATTACCTCATAGAGTGGGTCAAATTCCCCAAATTGAATACAGGGATTGATACCTTTCTTTATATAGGTATGCATATTCCATCTTCGCTTTATTGATGTATTAGTAATAGGTGCAATAATGAATTTTTGTGTAAGAGTACTAATTTTTCTTATGTTTCCAGTAATTGGTATAATAGAGAATCCAAAGTTAGAGCACTATATATTTTTGATTCTAGTCCTAAACCCTCCATACCACATGTTCAATAAATCTACTAAATAAAAGAGGTGCCTTAAATGTTCTCTCTTTGTTCTAGTTGAAGAGTCTATCTTAGCAATGTTAAAAAGTTTCTTCGTGAAAAAAAGTAAAATTGTGAAAATGTCTAATTATATGTTTCTTTTTAACCAGAACATTGTCCTGATGAAGGTGCTATCACAAAACCGAAACGCTGCGACGACAACTTTGTAGTTTTTAACAAGCATAACAAATTTCTGTGAATCTATCCAGTTAATTTTTAACAAAGATAATAAATTTCTGCGATTTTACTTAATTCTTTACTGTTTTTAATGGTTCTATGAATGTATTAATTTTATCAAATAAATTGTACAATTGTCTAAATATTATTGCATATTATTTTTTAAGTTTGTATCTAT
This sequence comes from Lissotriton vulgaris, assembly GCF_964263255.1. Classification (NCBI taxonomy): domain Eukaryota; kingdom Metazoa; phylum Chordata; class Amphibia; order Caudata; family Salamandridae; genus Lissotriton; species Lissotriton vulgaris. The sequence goes on along the minus strand of NC_141685.1, from coordinate 1,407,108,220 downwards.
TGTGGTGATCTATTGGATATGTGGTTATGATATTAAGGGGTTTGTAAATGTCAAGTGTAGATCTTTCCTAAATTTTAGAAGAATAGGGATTTCTTTCAATCTCCATTCATTGCTCCTTGTCCCTAATTGGATTTCTTAGGAGACCTCCCTGCCTTTTGATATCTATAAAGCGCAGCAAGGCCACGCCACTATCAATTTAAACAAAGCAAAATGCCAGTACTGCGCAGAACTTTCGCAAATATCAGTAGACCATGAATCAAACAATTGTTCCACGAAAGACCTCCAATTCAGTCTGTATAAATCTTTTAATTAAATTGTTTTATTAGGAACATTTTTTTTTGTTGGAAACATTCTTATTTACAATAGAGCAAAATTAGATTTACAGTTTATTTACACCATAAGTTTTTATTTTCAAAAAAAGGGGGGGATCTTCACCAAAGTGTTTAGAGAAAACGAGAGACGAAGTTAAAGTTTCTTTTTTAAAACATACAATCGCATTACCACATTAATTCTGTGATACTTTCATACACGTACCTCAATCATTCACTCAGAAGACATTCAAGAAAAAGACAAAAGTGAGAAAAGATGAATGAAAATGGGAAAAATACCTCACCTAGATTTAGCAAAAATCTATATTTTTATGTGGTGGGGTACTATTGGATACCTATTTTACAAAGAATTGTGTAAATCACCAAACAAAGGCCATCTGACAAAGTTTTTTTATCAAAATTTTTGAATTCTAAACACACAAGACAAAACAGATTGACCTAGACAAAACAAGGTTGACGCGTTTCGAAACCCCTGAGTTGTGGGGGTTCTCCTCAGGACCGTTGGGACCGAATCCTGAAAAACACAAAACATCTTTTCTTACTATCTAGTCTGAATGAGCAACCTTCAACTATTGCGCATGTGTGCCGCACTCATGATTTTATCTTATCTTTTCAGAGGAATAGTTATTCCTTATTTCCGATGGTCAAGCAGGGTATTCTCCTACGGAGTATCTCAATCCAATATCTGTGAATATTATAAATGGAAAGGTTCATCTCTATTCTGAGTCCGGAGGTCTCATCATGACACATAGCTCAGGATTTATCAAGTTACCTTATTTACATGAGGCCCCAAATAATCGTCATGCTGTTGGAATTTCTTCTCAATTTGTGCTCTGCCTAAATGGAAAACAATGTGGTAAGTATCAGAGAACTCTTCGTAAGGATTTGTATAAACATAATTTTTGCTTCCTAAGTTTACGTATGATTGTTTAGTTCTGTACTTGGGCTTATGCGGTTTCCTTGTTTAATGCCATAAAGATGAGATATAATCACAGGCTTATCATTTCTTTTTAGGTATTCGCGGAGCATGCGGTTGCCCTGTACTTGGGCGTACGCGGTTTCCTTGTGAAATAACATTAAGATCGAGCCTCATATTAAAAAGAGGTATTATCACAAGCTTCTCTTTACTTTTCAGATGTTCACGGGGCATGCAATTTCTCTCATCTTGAGAAGATACATTGGCACTCATTTGTCCAGTGTGCATTGTTTACAAAGACGAACGAATCGGAGCTTGCAATTTTGTGATTATTTCCGTACCTTAATTGTTTCAGCAGTATTTCTCTCAACGCCGCACCATCTCATTTGGCAGACGCGTTCGCTCTAATGCAAGCTTCTGGTAACGTCGCGGTTGTTTTGACGTTCCAAAACCGCATTGAGTTCTGGTAAAAGTAGTTTTACTTTGCGTAACATCTGGGAAGTGTAGTTCATCAACGTGTTTCTTTTTTTGAAGAATGTTGATAAAGGGAGCTTTATCTACAAGTAGTGAGCCATGAACAAAGACCTGATCTTCCTTGTGATGTTCAAATTTGGCGTGGGTGGACCACTCTTTTGCAGTTCCGCAATCCAATGGTTATAAAGGTTTCATTAAACTCATTTTGGCAGATGTTTTTTAAGGTGTCTGTTATAGCTTGCTCCATAGGCTTCTGGGTAATGTAGTTCGACAGAGCTTTTCTTCTTTAGAAAGAGACTTGGTGATAGAAACTTTATGTCCAAGCCCTCATTTCGGTCACCACAGGCAGGATCTTCTTTCAAAAATCTTCGGAATTCGTTATAAGTGCCGTTTATCAAGGGATTTTTTCGCATTTCAGATGATTTTTTTTTCGCCCACTGTGTCTTGCTCTATATGTGCACCATTATACTATCTGTGACTGCGAGTCACCTGTGTGATAGTGTAATGTTGTATTGACATATTTTCTTAAGTTGAAAATACCAATTTTTAAGCTGGCTTATATAAGTGTTATACGATTGTGCACAAGGGGGCTTCATGCATATGAGGGTGATTGCAGTGATGGATGCATCTACTTGCATTCTCTGATGGCTGTGTGGTAAATGGTGATTCTCCCATTAGATAATGGAGTTTATGATGAGTTTGTGTTGTTATCTGCGTTCTTCTACTTCAGCTCACTGATGGATTAGAGATGATACAGTTCAGACATTTCATTCAGTCCATTTACAGCTGAATTATATTTCAAAATCAGGGTTGCCTCTCTTTTTGCCAATTTTGCCTCCAGGTCACCTCCTCCTGGGTTTGGCTCGATCTTTGAGATGACCGTCCATTTGACATCATTTTCAGTATGAGCATAGTCGTTCGAATGTTGGACCAATGGAGCTGTCAAAATATTTTTCTGGATCCTCGATCTATGCTGGGTGATCCGCTGTCTAACCTCTTGGCTGGTCTTACCTATATATAACTTTTGGCATGGACATAAGATGCCATAAATTACATATTTGGTTTTACAATTTGTGAATTTTTCGTGTCTCCAAGAGATGCCATTATATTGGAACAGATCTCCCTCCATGGTAAGTGGGCAACACACACATGTCCCACATTTGTGGTGGCCAACAATGGTGAACAACCTTTACAACGCAACTTTTACCACGCAGTGCCTTTACGACGCAACTTTTACAACGCAAACCATTGCAACGCATTGCGCTGGGGGGCGCTCTAGGATAGGGAATAGGTTTAATGTACTATCCAACACCTTCCCTACTATCCACAGGGACTGGAGTTGGAATAGTAAATTAAACTATTCACTATCCAGCGCCCCAAAGCACTATGCGTTGCAAAGGCATGCGTTGTAAAAAACGCGTTGTAAAGGCATGCGTGGTAAAAGCATGCGTTGTAACGTCATACATCCGCCCACAATAGGTGGTAAATTAATGTATTCTCTCAGAGAAGGACTCACCGTTTTTGGGAGTGCAGCTCTCACGATATGGTTTGCTATGCTCTTATCCTTTTTAAAGGCAAAGAGGGGAGCTTCTTCTAGTTTGGTATCCAATTCTTTAATTAGGTGCCAATTTTGACAGATTAGTTTTTTAAGCCAATTTGATGTTGGGTCGAATGTTGAAACACATACTATGCGATTTTGGTTGTTTTTCTCTTTTTTGGTTAGCAATGTTTCTCTCTGTGTCCACCACGCCCTTTTCATAGCGCGTCTCAACAATTTTGATGGATAGCCTCTTAGTAATAGCCTTTCTCTTAAAGCTTTTGCATGTGCCATATATTCGTCTTTGAAGGAACAATTCCTACGGATCCGTAGGAATTGCCCTAGCGGTAGGTGTTCTTTAAAGCTCCTCGGATGATTGCTAGTGAAATGCAATGCTTTGTTTCGATCTGTTTCTTTTTTGAACAGCGTAGTAACCAGCTTTCCATCAGAGCAATACACTTCTACATCCAAGAAAGGCAGCTTATGTTTTGAATGTTGTAGGCTGAATTTGATATCATTCGTACGGTTGTTAAGCCAGTGATGAAAAGATATTAGCTGTTTAATATGAGGCTCGATCTTAATGATATTTTACAAGGAAACCGCGTACGCCCAAGTACAGGGCAACCGCATGCTCCGCGAATACCTGAAAAGAAAAGATAAGCCTGTGATTATATCTCATCTTTATGGCATTAAACAAGGAAACCGCATAAGCCCAAGTACAGAACTAAACAATCATACGGAAACTTAGCAAGCAAACATGATGTGTAAACAAATCCTTACAAAGAGTTCTCTAATACTTACCACATTGTTTTCCATTTAGGCAGAGCACAAATTGAGAAGAAATTCCAACAGCATGACGATTATTTGGGGCCTCATGTAAATAAGGTAACTTGATAAATCCTGAGCTATGTGTCATGATGAGACCTCGGGACTCAGAATAGAGATGAACCTTTCCATTTATAATATTCACAGATATTGGATTGCGAGACTCCGTAGGAGAATACCCTGCTTGACCATCGGAAATAAGGAATAACTATTCCTCTGAAAAGATAAGGTAAAATCATGAATGCGGCACACATGCGCAATAGCTGAAGGTTGCTCATTCAGACTAGATAGCAAGAATAGATGTTTTGTGTTTTTCAGGATTCGGTCCCCACGGTCCTGAGGAGAACCCCCACAACTCAGGGGTTTCAAAACGCGTCGACCTTGTTTTGTCTAGGCCAATCTGTTTTGTCTTGTGTGTTTAGAATTCAAAAATTTTGATAAAAAACTTTGTCAGATGGCCTTTGTTTGGTGATTTACACAATTCTTTGTAAAATAGGTATCCAATAGTAGGCAGGGGCAGGACGCCGCAATAAGTGAAGGGACCCAGAATTGAAGGGAAGATACAACTTTGGACTTAACAGCTGGCCATTCGAATTTGAAGTCTTACCTCTATAACTACTGGATAATATATGCCAAGCTGAAATATTGGAGGCGTGCTGCCTCAATATATATGATTAAAAAGCCAGGGCAATACGGCATTTTCAAAATATCTTCTTAGCATTGGGAAGAAAATATACATATATCAGGAGGGGAACAACGATAAGGGTTGATCCTGAGTTTGTGAAGCCTTGACGAAGCCGTAGGTGTCTTGAACCTAGGCAAAACGCGTTGGCGCACGGAGTGGATTTGTGGAATAAAAAGCTTTCTGTTGTAAACACCGTTACTTTGGAGTGGAATTTTGGACTTACAAGTGGCAATTGCATTTAATTTTCTGTGTGCTCCGAGATCTTTTGTTTTATGTAATTTCAACATTGGTTGAAAATTATTGGAGGTGGGGTGTTTTCTCCTAAAATTCTTGGATGCACCAGTAATACAACTGGAGGATTAAGATTCATATGTTTAATTCTATATGAGCGCCAGTTACCCATAACACCCGAAAGTTTGTAGGTATCCAATAGTACCCCACCACATAAAAATATAGATTTTTGCTAAATCTAGGTGAGGTATTTTTCCCATTTTCATTCATCTTTTCTCACTTTTGTCTTTTTCTTGAATGTCTTCTGAGTGAATGATTGAGGTACGTGTATGAAAGTATAACAGAATGAATGTGGTAATGCGATTGTATGTTTTGAATAAGAAACTTTAACTTCGTCTCTCGTTTTCTCTAAACACTTTGGTGAAGATCCCTCCTTTTTTAAAACATAAAAACTTATGGTGTAAATAAACTGTAAATCTAATTTTGCTCTATTGTAAATAAGAATGTTTCCAACAAAAACATTTTTTTCCTAAAAAAACAATTTAATTAAAAGATTTATACAGACTGAATTGGAGGTCTTTCGTGGAACAATTGTTTGATTCACTGTCTACGGATATTTGCAAAAGTTCTACGCAGTACTGGCATTTTGCTTTGTTTAAATTGACAGTGCATCTGAGGCAGAGGAGGAAGTGCAAGATTCTGGCAGTGAGTTTTCTGTCCATCAGAAATCATCTGATAATGAAGCTACTCTCAGTGTGAATGAAGGTATTCTCAGTGCCGATGAAGTGCCTGTTTAGAGGAGGACACTGATGCTTCAATGGTGCAGCAAGAGGCATCTGGATTGCAGGCTGGGGCTGAAAGGCTTCCCATTGGCACTAAAAAAAGTGGGCTACTCGGTGTTGTGTCTCTCATGGATCATTCAAACCTAAAAATTTAACTATAGTCCCAGATTTCCCTTGCATTACTGTGTCATAATCTTCTGGTATCAGAAACACTCAGAAATTTCTACCACCCAGCATTCCCCCAGGTCTCCTGATAAAAACTGTACTTCACTCATGTGGATGGGCCAAGTACCTGTGACAGACAAGGTCCCAAAATGTGTTGTGGAGACATCAAAATTACCTATCACAAAACGACCTGGTGTTGCAAGGGGGTCACCTGGGTTTTTGGCCTCGGGCTTGGCAGCCATCTAGGGAAACCTACTAAACCCACACATTTCTGAAAACTAGACACCCAGGGGAGTCTGGGGAGGTAAAGATTGTGTGGACCCCGTGAAAGTTTTCCTACCTAGAATACCCTGCAAACCTCAAATTTAGCTGAAATAAATTTAATTTTTCACAAATTTCTGTGTGGGAAAGTTGTGGGATCACCGGGATGACACAAATGTCCTCTAACACAGCATTCCCCCAGGTCTCATGATATAAATGGTACCTCCCTTGTGTGGGGCGGCCAAATATCCGCAACAGGCAAGGGCCCAAAACGTATTATGGAGACAACAAAATTACCAATCACAAAACAACCTGGTTTTGCAAGGGGAGCACCTGCGTTTTTGGTCCGGGCTTGGCGGCCATCTCGGGAAACCTATCAAACACACACATTTCTAAAAACTAGACACCCGGGGGAGTTCAGGTATGCATGGCTTGCTTGGATACCCCTACCCGGAATTCCCTGCAAACCTCAAATTTACCCGAAAGAAAATCACATTTCTGTGTGGGATCACTGTGCCGGCACAAACTTCATACCAATGTGTAGGTTTGCTAGGTTTCCCTATGTGCCGGCTGAGCTAGGGTACAAAATCGACAGCTAGGCGGTGTGCCCATGTTGCGTTTTGGGCCGTTTCCTGTCACGGGCACCTGGCCTACCCACACAAGTGAGGTACCATTGTTATGGGAAGATTTTTGGAATGCAGCGTGGGTGGAATTTTGTGGATCCACACAGAGTTCAGAACTTGCCATCACAGACATGTGAGGAAAATGTCTTTTTTTGATAAAGTTTGAGGATTGCAAGGGATTCTGGGTAACAGAACCTGGTGAGAGCCACACAAGTCACCCAATCCTGGATTCCCCTGGGTGTCTAGTTTTCAAAAATGTATATGTTTGAAAGATTTTCCTCAGTGCCTGCTGAGCCAGGGTTCAAAATCCACAGCTAGGCACTTTGCAAAAAAAGAGTCAGTTTTCACTGTAAAAATGTGGTGAGTCCACGCTGCGTTTTGGGTCGTTTTCTTCTGGGGACACTAGGCCTACCAAGACAAGTGAGGTACCTTTTTTATCGGGAGACTATGGGAATGCTGTGTTTGTGGAAGTTTGTGGATCCAAGCAGATTTCAGAACTTTCCATCACAGGAAAATTTATTATTTTTGACAAAGTATGAGGTTTGCAAGGGATTCTGGGTAACAGAACCTGGTGAGAGCCACAAAAGTCACCCCATCCTGGATTACCCTGGGTGTCTAGGTTTCAAAAATGTATTGGTTTGCTAGGTTTCCCTAGATGCCTGCTGAGCTGGGGTTCAAAATGTACAGCTAGGCACATTGCACAAAAAGGGTCAATTTTCACTGGAAAAATATGATGTCTCTACATTGGGTTTTGGGCCGTTTCCTTGTCGCGGGCACTAGGCCTACCCACACAAGTAAGGTAGTATTTTTATTGGGAGACTTAGGGGAACACAGAATAGTGCAACAAGTGTTATTACTAATTGGCTTTCTTTGCATTTTTGCCTTCCAAATTGCAAGACAATTTGTAAAGAAAAGTCATTTTGGAAAATAGCCTCTAATTCACCTGTTTGTATGGGTACACACAAATCTGGAAATTTGCAGATAACTGCTGCTTGTAAACTCTAATTTCTGTTCCCAGTTTAGAAATATATAGGTTACCTTGGTGCCTATTTTTGACCCTTTATTTTTTTCCAAATGAATTGCCATATACCCGGTACACAATGAAAAATTGCAAGGTGCAGTTCAGTTATTGCCTCTGGGTTCCTCGGGTTCTTGGTGAACTTACAGGTCCAATATATCCCCACAACCAGAAGGTACCAGCGCATGTAATGGTATTTTACTGTAAAAAAATGGTCATACTTCGAAGACGCTACAGGTGAAAATGTTGCTACCAATGGCAGTTTTTTCAACTCAATTTCAATATTTTCTATTTCCAACTGTTTCTTCCTATAAAAAAAACTTCAAGGATCTACACGAATGACCCCTTGCTGAATTCAGAATGTTGTCTACTTTTGAGAAATGTATAGCTTTCTGGGATCCACTATTGCTTTCACACCCATTTCTACCACTATCTGGAAGGAGGTTGAAAGGACAGAAACATAGGAAAAATAGGTTATGTCCCAATAAAATGCCGAAACTGTGTATAAAAGTTTGGATTTCTGACTGAAGTCTGCCTGTCCCTGAACATGAGAATATGGTAATTTCAACACCACAAACCCTTTGTTGATACCATTTGCAAGGGAAATAAACTGATGCTTTGTTCTGCAGCACTTTTTTCCCCATTTTGTTTTTAATTAGGTGTGTTTTGGCTAATTTCTGGGTCCCCTCCAGGGGAATCCACAAACCCTGGGTACCTTTAGAATCCTCAGGCTGTTGGAAAAAAGGGCACAAATTCTAGTGGGGGGGGGGGGGTTTGGGGGTTTGTCGAGGCCTAGCAGCAAAGGGATTAAGCAGCCAAAAATAGCAAAACATTACACCCACAGGTACATTTTGGCATTATACTAAAAGTATATGTTAAAATATCCTGTATTTGGGGAAATCTGAACCCGTTTTTAATTTCCCATGCTGTCTATCTGCTCAGCTGTTGTCCTGGAAATCACGAAAGACAGCATGGAGTAGTGGCACCCATGAGAAGCACAATTTTCTGCACTTTTTCAACTTTTAAAAATAAATGCAGACAGGAAACATGTTGTTTTCTCTCTTTATCTGTAAAAATAGAAAGCTGCAAGCTTTAAGCTTAATAAACATTTTGGGGCTACAGAATAAGCTCAAGCACAACGCTGCACACTAGATTTAACTGCTGCCTTTTCAAAAATGTTCTACCAATCTTCTACCTGGGATCCTCTGCCAACTTTATATCCTTTTTCCTTTTAGGCCAAATTTGGATTTGAGCTTGGCCTTAGTCTGAGCCTACTGTTCAGCATTTTTAACTTGTCTTGACCTAACCCGTCTTCCCTTTCTCTTAGGGGTGCCTCATAATCTGCATTATTGACGGGCTTATTTAACTCCTTGGTAGGCCTGGTTACAAACTCAAGGCAGGTCAAACTACTCTAATGGGCACTTAAACTGGGGAGGCTCTACCAGGGTTTATCAACTTGTGCCAAAGTAATCAAATATTGCAGCAATGCTAGGCACCAAACAATGTAGGCCTGGTTACAAACTCAAGGCAGGTCAAACTACTCTAATGGGCACTTAAACTGGGGAGGCTCTACCAGGGTTTATCAACTTGTGCCAAAGTAATCAAATATTGCAGCAATGCTAGGCACCAAACAATGTAACTAAATCAATATTATCTTACCTCCTCCCTTAAGCTCACGCTGCCACCGGCACCCAAACACTGGATTCCACCCAATTTTATTGCTATCTTCACTTAGTGGAGGTCCTTTATAGCTTTGTCCTCTCTGCCATTGCAGACTCAACTAATACCAGTGCGGACCACACTCCACTCACCAACCCTGATGCACCCAGCTCTCGCACGACCCCTCTGGGAGGAAGGGCACAGTGCAAAGAAAAGGTGCCCTTCGAGCTAGTAGGTTACAGATAACCCCACAGACAGAGAATTTAAGTGCAGTACTGATAAATTAGCAGGCCAAATTACACTGGCCATCTTAGCAATGCACTCTGGAGTTCTCCTATCACAGGGCAGGGGACGTTAGCTACTGCTGTTACTGCTGCCTTTGTGAATCCATGGTACTTGGTACACAGCTGTTGTGGGTGGGCATGAATGCAGCACATTGTAGCGTAGGAGCATATGCAATAGAAGAACCTATGTACCTGCACTCAGTCTCTGACAATACCTGTATTCGTACTATATTGAACATTTTAGCCTTTTAAAAAAAGGGGTTTGAATTCTTCAACTGTGTGATGTACACATTATTGTGTAGATCGATTAACATACCACAGTAAAATAGAGCAAATAGATCTGAATTTTACTTGCTGCCAATTGTACATTGTATTTCATTAAATTATTGTTATCTTTTCTTACAAAGGAGAAGAATAGTCAATAAGGTAAGATTGAAGTAATAGAACGGTACCTAATAACATATATCTATTTTTTAATTGTTTATCCAAACATTTGTTTGGATACAATACACTCATGTCTTCAGTCATTTAAACACAGGCTTTACATCCCCCTTTTACACCCCCCATAAACAATGGAACAAAAGATTGCTGGTATCTCGAATCGGCCATCGTTTTCTTCCCAGTCTACCCCTCTGCTTCTCCTCTGAAACTGAGGGAACTGAGGAGTCCTCATTGTGTCCCCTGCGCACTTCCAACCCACCCCAAACTTTCATCCATTTCCCTGTGCGGCCCCAACTCTGATGGATAACCTTCTCTGCCTGTCTGCACCAATTTGCATCTTGTTCCCATGCCTCTAACCTTGGTGTGAGAGTCATGCCCCATTCCGTTTGGCCACTGCTGCCACCGTCAGAAGACTATGGGCCAGATGTAGGTGGCCATTTACCGACCGGTAACGGCCGATTTTGTCCGTTACCGACCGGTAAATGGTCATTTGTGATGTAGGGGCCCTATTTTACCGATTCGGTAAATATACCGTATCGGTAAAATACCGAATCGGTATTTTTACAGATTCGGTAACTTGCAGATGTTGGTGGGACTCTTCTGAGTCCCACAGGCCTTACAGAATCGGTATTTTACCACCCAATCCAATTGGGTGGTAAAATACCGAATCCAGGTGTGCATGCACACCTATGCCATGTGACAGACAGACATGCCCTTAGGGCATGTCTGTGTGCCACATGGCACATGTGCCTGAATTCGAGGTGCTAGAGGGTGTCAAAGTGACACCCCCTGCACCCTTGCAACATTCGGTATTTACCGAATCGGTATTTACCGATTCGGTAAATATCGATTCTTACAGAATCGGTAATTCAATTACCGATTTTCCCTACATCTCCCCCCTTCTATTTTACCGATTCATAAATACTGAATCGGTAAAATTCGGTATTTATGAATCGGTAAAATATACTTACCTACATCTGGCCCACAGTCTCTGATATTTGGGCCACGGTTCCTCTCCCGATACACATAATATCAACCATCTTGGTTCTAGCGGGACTACTCTATCTACTGCTTCCGACATAACTTTGGTGACTTCCGTCCAATAATTCTGAACATTTGGGCATTCCCATAGAATGTGGAAGAACTATCCCACCTCCCCACATTCCCTGCTACACTTGTCTGTTTCACCTCGTCCCAGCCTATATAAGAGTGAATTGGAGAGATAAAAACTGTGCAAGAGTCTTAGCTGCACTAACCTGAAGCGTGCTCTTATGGCCACCTCCATCAGTCCCTGCAAGGCCTCTACCCAATCTTCATCTTCTAGGATTCCTACCTCCGTTTCCCATGCCTCTCGCAATTGGATTAGCGGGTCTGGTGAATTATTGATTATTTTATTATATGTCAGCGAGACTGCTTTGGACACCATGGGTCCAGTAGGAGGCTATCCTCAATCGGCATGTATTCTGGTATGCTATCCCCCTTGCGTATGTGTGTCCGTAGCGCATGTTCCAATTACAGATAATGGAATCTTGCTTAGTTCGCCATACTATATTCATCTTGCATTGCTTGGAATGTAATCAGTGCTCAGCCCCTCCACACATCCCCAAGTGCTATCTCTAATATCCTCCATTCATGAAAACCTCAGAGTCTACCCACTTCGTTTGAAATGTAGCTGTCCCATAGGGGCATTTTTTTGGTCAGATATGCACTTCAAATACTTGTTTACCTCGTACCACACCTGGATAACTGTTTGAGTGTTTAAGTGGGAGTTGTTTTGCACCCTTTGTTTGGTATAGTACCACCAGATATCCTTTATCTACCATCGTCAGTCTCCCTGTCGGCATACACACACGCATTCACTTTGCCTAGCTGTGCTGCCCAGTAATACTTCTTAATATCAGGGACTGCCAGCCCACCTTCATAAACTCCCCTCTGCAGCTTTGAAAGGGCTATTCTGGAGCTGCCTCTGTGCCAGAGAAGGCCCGCAACTCCCCAGCTATCTTCCGAAAGTGGTCTGGAGGGACCCAGCATGGGCTTTTTGTAGAATATAGAGAAAGCGGGGCAGGGCCATCATTTTGAAGAGGGCTGCCCCACCCATTAAGGATAGTGGGAGCCCCTCCCGTGTGCCACATCCATCCAGAACCTCTCAATCAATGGAGAAAGATTATCTCTTAGGAAGACACTTAGAAATTTGGTAATATGCATCCCTAGATACTTAAAACGTGTTCGTACTAACAGGGGCGTATCTCTGGCCAGTCTTGGTGGGGTATCTCTGGTCAATGGGAGTAACAGGGATTTATCCCATTTGATCTGATAGCTGGAGTAACTAACAAAAAGCCAAAAAGCCACTGTACTGTATGATCTTGTGGCGAAGAGTAGGATATCATCCGCATATAGCGAGATTCACTATTCCCACTTCCCGTAGCCTCCAATACCTCTCACCATGTGATCCGCCATTACCCATGCTGCCAGCGGTTCCAACGTCAGCGCAAAGAGCATCGGGGATAGCGGGCACCTCTGTATTGTCCCCCTTCCCAGTGTGAATGGTCTGGATACCATCCCGTTTACCCGTCCTCTTGCTTTTGGTTCTCTATACAATAGCCTGACTCACCCGATAAAGCCATGCCCAAATCCCAATTTCTCAAGCACAGCAAAGAGATATGGCCAATGCTCCGGGGGTTTACCTTGTTTAGGAATAGTTTTTATTAGAGAAGTATGCTGATCATCTGGCAAGCATCCTTTATCTTTCGCTGCCTAAAACGTGCAGAGCATATATTTTGCCACTATATTGGCCAATCCTTTATAGAGCTCAATTGGCCGTCCCTTCGGCCCGGGGCTTCACCCGATTGCAGATCCTGGATAGCTTTAACTATCTCCTCCTTTGATAAGTTCTGCTCCAACATCTGTTTGTCCTCCTCAGATAGTTCTGGGAGCGATATATCCTGCAGGAGCTCTACACAGTCCTCTGCGTATGTGTCAAGACTGGGGCGTATAGCTGTTCGTAGTAATTTGCAAAGGCTTCTGGAACAGGAGAACTTACCGGGATCTCACGGAGCAACCAGAAAGACTGCAGAGATCTGCGTGTTTTTAAATTGTGTCACAAGCGGTCTGCTCTTTTTATTTCTTATTGTGTATTTCTGTTCTGATTTGCGAGACTGAATACTGCCACTTACCCACACTTTAAAAATTATATCTTGCACCCGCTGCTCTAGCGGAATCAAACACATCTTACACTTTGGCCGCGCCATCTTGGATGAGGAAGGGTCAGGCACTCGCCCATTAGTCGGCGCCATTTTGGGAGGCGCTCTAGTGGCTGGGCAGGGCTCTCAGGCCAGTGTATTTAACTTGGGAAGTGCGAGCGCGCGTCCTAGGACAGGAGAACTTACCACGATCTCGCGGAGCAACCAGAAAGACTGCAGGGATCTGCGTGTTTTTAAATTGTGTCACAAGCGGTCTGCTCTTTTTATTTCTTATTGTGTATTTCTGTTCTGATTTGCGAGACTGAATACTGCCACTTACCCGCACTTTAAAAATTATATCTTGCACCCACTGCTCGAGCGGGATCAAACACATCTTACACTTTGGCTGCACCATCTTGGATGAGGAAGGGTCAGGCACTCGCCCATTAGTCGGCGCCATTTTGGGAGGTGCTCTAGTGGCTGGGCAGGGCTCTCAGGCCAGTGTATTTAACTTGGGAAGTGCGAGCACGCGTCCTAGGACAGGAGAACTTACTGCGATCTCGCGGAGCAACCAGAAAGACTGCAGAGATCTGCGTGTTTTTAAATTGTGTCACAAGCGGTCTGCTCTTTTTATTTCTTATTGTGTATTTCTGTTCTGATTTGCGAGACTGAATACTGCCACTTACCCGCACTTTAAAAATTATATCTTGCACCCACTGCTCGAGCGGGATCAAACACATCTTACACTTTGGCTGCACCATCTTGGATGAGGAAGGGTCAGGCACTCGCCCATTAGTCGGCGCCATTTTGGGAGGTGCTCTAGTGGCTGGGCAGGGCTCTCAGGCCAGTGTATTTAACTTGGGAAGTGCGAGCACGCGTCCTAGGACAGGAGAACTTACTGCGATCTCGCGGAGCAACCAGAAAAGACTGAAGGGATCTGCGTGTTTTTTAATTGTGTCACAAGCAGTCTGCTCTTATTATTTCTTATGGTGTATTTCTGTTCTGATTTGCGAGACTGAATACTGCCACTTACCCGCACTTTAAAAATTATATCTTGCATCCGCTGCTTGAGCGGGATCAAAAACATCTTACACTTTTGCTGCGCCATCTTGGATGAGGAAGGGTCAGGCACTCGCTCATTAGTCGGCGCCAATTTGGGAGGCACTCTAGTGGCTGGGCAGGGCTCTCAGGCCAGTGTATTTATCCAGGGAAATGCAAGCACGCAGCGCAGCGCGCGCGCCGGCGAGCCAGAGGCAAGCCCGTCTGCGCCCGTCCGCGCCAGGACGGGGCTAGGGGCTGGAACCCATGGCTGAACTTTCCCGGGTAGCATCTGTTATAGCAGGGACCTGCTATTGGGGTTCAGAGATGCATTGGGGGATACTTGTTGTTTTTTTTTTTTTTTAAAAGAACTTTATTCTCAGCTGCATTCTATTCAAGTGAAGATTACAATAAAGCCATCAATGCAACAGCCGGGTTTTATATTTTCACCCCTGTGCGTACTTCCTTATCTCTCAACAGTGCCAGTTAAAAATTACAGCAAAATGTTACACAAATCCTTGTCGCATTGTTCCTCAGTATCTTCATCTTAAGGAAATACCGTATCATTAAACAAACATCCCCCCCACCCACCCGCCTCCCCCACCCTCTCCCTTACTTGAACTAGTCGTCTCCTGGCCGTCCAATAATGTTATTCATCTAAAGGAAACATTGAGAACCGGGTCCCTCCGGTTATCTAAGGCGCTACTGTATGCTGTCTCATGGGGTGTGTAAACTAATGATGAATGTCGGTGTGAATAAGGCCGGGGCGGTCTGTTGTGCGTTATACTGAAAGTGTCCTTCCTTTTCTAATCCACATGCCCATTGTCCCCTGTTTGTGCTTGATCCTCCCCCTCTATTGTAATGACCATAGCCTCCCATTCCTGGGATATAGGGAATTTCCGGAGGCCGCGTGTTTCTTCCCTCTGAAGTGTCGTCCCCTCTGCCCTCCCCCACTTCAGTACTTTCGTTTGCCAAAGATGTGTCCCAGGCGGTCTATGCGATTTCCATCTCATTGTTATTGTCCTGATTGCTAGTAGTAAAGCCAGGTCCAACAATTTCATTTGGGCCTTCATTGTTTTGGGCCTTCTGCGCAATCCCAACAGGCAATACAGTGCTTCTTCCGGCACCGGTAGGTTTGTGACTGCCCTCAGTGTCTGGCACACCCCCGAATAATACCCTCCGAGTCATGGGCATGACCACATCATGTGAAGGAGCTCTGCCTCATCCTTGCCACAGCGCGGGCAAGCATGGGGAGAGTTTGGAAACATCTTATGTAGCCGATTGGGGGTCAGATATGCTCTGTGTAGGACCATCCCCTGTATGAATCGGAAACGGACATTGCGCGATACCCGCCTCGGATGTTCTAATATCGTGGTCCAGTCTCTGTCCGATAGGACCCGGTCTGCGTCGTGTGCCCAGATTTGCTGAAGAGTAGTGAGTGAAACTGCAGCGTGGGCCCTAACTCCCGTGTACAGCCATCGCACCAGATTCCCTCCCGAGCCGATGAGATATAGTAAGTGTACCAGCTGGTGCTGTGAGGGTTGCAGGCGCTGAGGCGCCCATCTGTGCTGTATATAGTGTGTGACTGTGGCATGAAGCAGGTACATTCGAGGGGGGGCACCCGTGGCCTGTACGAAGGCTTCGTGGGTAAGGAGATGATCGTTTTCAAAACAATCACCTACCCCCACTACGCCCGACTCTTGCCATGGGCGTAGCACTCTATCTGTAAGTCTGCCCTGTGGCGTCGGGATGCCCAACAGAGGAATGTTGGCCGCATACGCCTCTGCCGAGGACGTGTATGCTAAGGCCTTTCGCCAGACCTTCAGAGCTGTGCAAAGAAGTGGGTGGCAATCCGCAGGGATACGGCTTCCCGGGAGCCGCAGAGCATGCAGTTCTCCCCTTCTCAGTCTGTCAGTCGAGTATCCTATTTCATGAAGATTCCGTCCCGTCGTCCAGTAGGAGAGCCACTGAAGTTGGCTGGCATAGTAATAGCCCCGAAAGTCCGGGGCCCCCATCCCACCGGTTCTAGTCCCTAGCTGGAGCTTGCGAAGCCCTATCCGTCGCCTCCCTGCCCCCCAGATCAAAGTAGTTAGTAAAGAGTTGAGAGTGTCAAAGATAGATTGTGGCAGAAATACTGGAAGATTTACAAAGTAATATAACAGTCGGGGGAGCATTACCATTTTGGAGAGTGCGATTCTGCCCATAACCGACAGTGGTAACGTCGTCCAGAACCCCACAGAGGCCCTAAGTCCTGTTATAGCTCTCTTAATGTTCCCCTCTATCTGATCTTCCTGCTGCCTGTAAACTTGGATCCCCAGATATTTAAAAGTATCCGGAGCTATCGGGATAGTGAGGGCACCAAACAATATGCCACCTGGGTCCGGGGTATCCCGGAAATAGAAACCATTTGACTTCTCTGGGTTTATAGTTAGGCCTGAGACCGCGGAGAATCTTTCGAATATTTCATATATAGGGGCATGATCTGCCTCCAGGTCTCGGAGGAATAATAAGATATCGTCCGCGTAAATGGAAAGTATGTGTACCGCCGTTCGGTATTCCTCTATGCCCCATCTCAGTTCTTAGGGCTATGGCCAAAGGTTCTAGGGTGAGCACAAATAACAATGGGGACAAGGGACATCCCTGTCTAGTACCACGGTGGATTTCATACTTATCTGAGATATGTCGCCCTGTGCGTGCCCTCGCCGAGGGAGCTGTATAAAGTAATCTGATCCATGCCAGGAGGGAGGCCGGGAGTTGAAGAACTGAAATCTTCATTCTCAGGGGTCTCACTAATACAAAAGAACTTGGCACAGAAGCTGAAAATATCAAAAGACATCTTTATTAAATTTAACAGGTGAGGCCACGTCACCCAACTGCCTTAGCAATTGAATGAGGTAGTCTAAAGAATACAGAACACAGAGGTCTTTTATATATTTTAAAGTTACAAGCTCAGCATCAAAGAAAGGGGCGGTCCTAGCTTCTGCAAGCATACAAAATACCTAATATGGTCTGCAAAATAGTAGCCAATAGAAAAACATCATGTAACCAGAATGTTCCCCTTACGTCGTGTGTCTGCCCAACCCATAAGTCAATCAATTACAGCACTTATAAGTCAATCAGTAATGGCAGAACATGTCTGTATGCAGTTAGGCCAGCTAGTGTCTAAGATTGCTTTCAAAGCAAGGACAGAGGGGGGTTTTCTACACGTTGCAGTCAAAAGGGCAGAAATACTTCATGAATAGAGCAGTCTGTGTAAAGGCAACACAAATTGATGACAAATGTAAGATGGAGTCAAAATTAAAGAACCTCAGAACCTGCTTTTGCCATTACACAGGCAAATCCTAAAATTATGTACTAACATTTTTATGGCTCCTATGCATTTCAGTAACCCATCACATGTTCAGGTGAAACAATGGTGATCCTCATCAACGCTCTGAGGTGAAAAAGGGGATATTCTTCCACAGAAAATGGACTTTATTCTGCTTTTACTAAACAGAATAGTACTTTAAAATAATGCCAGCAAAACAAGAATCAGTCTCCAAACTCCAATTCTATACAAGCTCACAAGAAATACCCAGAGTCCGTCAAAGCCTCTCCTGGCAGGCTTCTATTGTCCATCAAATCCTGTTTCTGTTGTTTTCTTTCGCATGGGCCGCTTCTTTCAAGCCTTTCATGAAAATGATGTTACTCAGTATCCGTTGGAGTACCCTCCTGGCAAACACTCATAGCTCATTCAAAAGTCTCAATGTCTCAATGCAGTGCACCAATATTTCCTGTGCTGCAGGCACTACAGATAGTGTGCTCTTCATTGATCAAGAGCACAGATCATCTCATGCAGACCCAAGTACTATTAATCTGGAAAGAGCAACAGACTGTCACTCTCAGCAACACTTTCAGGCTCCAACACTCTCTATTCAGTGTCAGAGGATGCTTGGGCTGCTCTTTCATGGGCACCATAATGTAGTGCCTTTTGCCAATCTCAAATCCTCCGGTGCACTGCACTTCCGTTGGAGCAAAGGAAAAGGGGTTGTGTGGCCAAAAACACAGGCCAAGGGGCTCAAGGGACTGCACACTGTCAGAGGTTAACCAACACATAACAGGCGCTCTTTTGCACTGAAATTCTGATGTTCAAAGCCTTCTGATGAAGCAAGTACAATAGTTGGCACGCTGGCAATCGATTGTCTGGGTGCTGTAGGGCCAAGGTATGTAGCCCTCATCTGTAGCTGACACTGATGAGAATTAGCGTTCTGCAGGGTATCATTCTTCCTTTGACTCTGGAAGATCCCGCAGAACCCAGTGATGTAGGAAATGTAACAGTTATTTCCTTCAATTTAAGTACAAAAACAGTTCATTGTATAACAAGGGACTGCAAGCAAGTGGCCTGCAATCTTTAAAAGGGTGGCCATAGTCATGGGACATTTCTGGTCTAGAATACACTGTCATTCTCAAAAAGCAATGCAAATATAAAGGCAGTAGGCAAAACAGTGCCTCTAGGCTTTTCAATTGGGTTTCCATATGAGAGCATATCCTCTACCATCTAAGGGTAGATAGCGACATGGGAATTCTATCTGAATGGATGTCCTCACACATAGTAGCATTGTCTAATGGGGCAAACAATTTTTTTTTCTCAATGATTACATATAGGTGTTTCTAAATTCCTTATCTAGAACATTTCAAAAGATAAATTACATCATACAGATTATCAGGGACATGTAGATACCTCCCCTTAAATAATTGTGCATCAGGTGGACTATGCAATACAAAAGCTAATGATCAAAATGTGGAAACAAAAAACAAGATCTAGGGAGTCCTGGTATTTCCATTATTTAAAATACATCTGGTCCATCAAAAATTAAAGCAGCAGAAAAAAGGACCTAAAAACCAAATTAGAATAGGCATTGAATTTGTCATATTCAAAAAAAATGTAAGGTGTCTCCTATTGAGGTGGAAAACTTATCTAACTATAGTATTGAGACAGTTAATCAGTACATCACTACCCTAACAGTCAGACTGGAAACATCAGAGTAGGCCTAAAGAAAATGTTTGAAAACCAGACTGGTCATACAAAAGGGAATTATACATAATATGGGGGTCTCTGGTATATTACTGTAGTCTGAAAGTGTGAACCTGAGCAATACACCAACTAGTGAAAGGAATTTGGAAAAGGGAAATGAGACTAGGTAAAAATGAAGCCTTGTTTCCTTTATAGTACAAAGCCATACACTACTTGGGAAGCAGAACAAAACGGACTAATGTAATATAGAAATTAGGTCACCATGTACAAGAGTCACAAATCTATAATTTATCCTTACGCCCAATCAGGATACATAATTTTTAGGGCTGTCTGTTCCTTTAAGGGAAGAGGACAGTATCGTGACTAGATGACACAATTTGCTTTTTACTTTTCTTCAATATTTATAGCCAAATTTGACATACACTGGTGAAGTGTTGTCTTTCTATCTGTGAAATTTAGTGTCAGAGCAAATCTACCCAACTGTTGTACAGGATACACATGTCATGTATATCCCTTCATAACACAGGTAAACCTGTATTAGTATCAAAAGCAGCAACATGAAAAAAAACATGCATTAAAAAAAACACAAAAAGCACATGTCAAGCCATCAGATATACGTGCTGTATATCTAGCACAAAAGCATAGACAAAACAATAGCACATATAAATAAGCAGTGACACACAACACTATTGCATGCACTTTTATGCACTGTGAACCTGCAGCTCAAAACAGAATATTCAAGCCTGCTTAATTTGTCAGGCTTAAAATCCTCACACACACAGGACCAGCAGGAACAATCCACAAAAGGACAAAATGCAAAAATATGTAAAACGCACAAACATTTCTGCACATAACACACAAAATATCAACTGTAACAACCATATTTTGAAAACATGCTAAACCTTTTTTAATTTTCCAAAAACATTTTCACAGACACTCTGCGTGTCCCGTGCGCCAACACCCTTTGAGGCCCTGCTTTTCCAAGCAATAATTTCTCCATCTCTTTACACTTACCCCTATCCTACCTCACTGACCTTAAAGTCAAAATCTGCCTTGCGGGCTCCTCAGCCCTCAATCCATTCCTCACTCTAAGGCTGAAAAAAGACCAAAAAAAACCCTTCCCAACTCTTTCTAACCTGCAATAACCAACCCTATTTAAAACACATGATATAGATATTACTCCTGTTAGGGGATACAATTTATTTCTATACTTGGATTATTAAAACAGTTACTGTGTATAATTCACAGAACATAATAACACATACCAGTTTTTAGAACAAATGCTTGTTTGCAACGGTACTCATTTCATCAACCTTAAAAGGCTGAAGGTCTCAGTTAGGTCCAGCAAAAGTTAAAACCTTCCACCCTGATATTAAACTCAAACCTCTGCACCAGGCACATTGGCTCACTGACCTATTTAAAAGAAAACCTAAATGGGAACAACCTGCAAATTTGTATTATACCTAAATGTATGCATTTACTGAAGAAGCCTAAAGCACTTTTAAAGCTATTTTAAATGGCAAAAATGCCCAATTTTACCCAAATTCGACTTTGCTATTTGGGGCACTTAAAAATAAATATCCTATAACTTTTTTTACATATTAATCATCCTCAGAATGTTCTTTATAAACTGCAAAGGTTGGACATGACACATATCCCATGTAAATCCTTATAAAAATGAGTTTTGTACGCCTGCGCTAAGTAAAAATCCCATATGCTAATGTTCTCATTATACAGTGTAACACAACTTAAATTAAATTATAATGCTAGGAGGTCACAGTATGAGCATTAAGCTTAATGAAAAATAATAAACGAATTTTGTAGCACTTATTTTTATAACCCAATCAGTTTTGAGAATTCCACATATTAAGGCTCTGTAATTCCTCGAATCTGACTTCATTTTCTTTTCTCTTTTTTTTTTTTTGCTCTGTGCCACGACGAACAAAGTGGCCTGGGCTCCCCAGGTCATTTACACATTAACCAGTTTAAACTGTAAGAAACTAATTTCTTCACCCGAAACTGACCTGCAAAACCAATCTCCCTGATTGATCTTTATCTGAGATTGCCAATCAATGTTCAAGACATCGTTAACTCTTAGTTTCCCTGTACTTGCCCTATCTTGTTTCAGCATCTGTTACGATTTCTTTCTTTTTAACTGTTTCTTTCACTACATGGGTTAATTATTACTTAGGAACTGAGCCAAGAATATACTTACAGAAAGAGAGGAAAACCCTTAATTAAAATATCTTCCTATAATACAAAATAATGAACCTTAGTTTTGAAACCTTTTTAAAACAACATTCTGAAATGCAAAGTTTCACCCGTGCAACTGAGGGCAAAATCCTGGTTGAATAAATATTCCTGTTTTATGTAGCTTGTCTGTAAGTGTTTATAAAATAAGCAGCTGGCAGTCTTTTTCAAACTAAAACATATCAATGCGTGTTCTATATTATTTTGAGTTCAGCAGGAATTTACTTCAGCTGATCTGTTTGCCTGTTAATACCTAACACAATGTATCTAAGGAAAATGCTGTAAGTTTATTTATTTTGTTGCAAAACACCCAAATTTGTTTTTGGGGCTTTTTATTCCTAGTGAATGTGAATTTATATTTTAGTTTTTAAAAATTTGACATCTTGCTTAATAGACTGGAAACATCAAGAAAAAAACACCATCACACATTTGAGCTCATTTCAGACAAACAGAAAGGGGTCACACACAATACGGCGCACTTTTAGCCATGCATTTTCGTGAATAGCGCCGTCGCCATTCACTTACAGAAATTGCACTAATGGGAAAACCACAGAGACATTTAAACACACATTTAACCCACAAACCAATACTCAGGACAGAAATAAAGGACAGCATAGAGACTGTACTTAAACCAAACCATTTGTAAATGCTAGTTGTAAGTCATATTTACAAGAAACGCTTCTCAATTGTTTTCCAAAAGACTGCAAAAACAGCCCAACAGACTGATGTATGTCCAAGAAACGAAAATGCACTTGGGGCAAGATGGCGGACTGCAAGTCCGAGTGAGGAGACGCTGGTTCGAGCTCTCGTGTGGTTCACCGCTGCATGCAGATTTTCTGCCGATTTTCTTTCATTTAAATCAACGGATTAACTAAGACATCTTAAAAACAATTTTTGGGAGAATACAATTCCCGGTTTCCCGGTTTCCCAGCTCCGGGCTAACTTTTCACATCCGTAGCTGGAAAGAGCGTTGGGAGTGCTGGGGAAGTGCTGGAAAAAGCTACGGGGATGGCGAACCACATATACCGGGCTCGGCCATGCGCTTTGACTTGTGGAGAAGCTATACAAGAACTCTCCGCTCGGCGTGGTCACGCCCGATTTCTTTCCTTTCATCGTCTTCACCGTCTGCCAGAAACACGCTAGGAGCAGCAGCGGAGACGAAATCTTCAGCAACACGCCGACACCAAACGCTAAAGGAGCGCTTACGAGAACAAAAAGGACAACACGGACGACACGGAAACATTGTATCAGCTCCCCCAGCTTCAATGGCGCCAAAGAACCCGACGGGAATTTCACGGCAGCAGAAGCCAAAAACAAGAGCCGATACTGTAGCAGCCCAGGATACAACCCAGTCGGTTGCCTTGATAGACGATAATACCCAGGCTTCTACTAATGTGAGTACAAATGCCCCTCTAAACTCAAACATAGAAGCTATATCAACTGTATTAACTTTGGCCGAGGGGTGCATCAAGCTGTGCCGTATTTAAATAATTCCAATGCATCTATAGCAAGTGCTGTTGAAAACGTGGTGGATTCTGGGAGTTGTAGGACAGGAGCTATACCGAAAATCCCTGTTATGTTCGGGAAAAAACCTGTTAACCCTGATATGAATCAGAAGACCTTAGACAAACAATCAAGTACTACTGAAGGGTCTGCCAAAGGGGGGGTATCCAGCGGTGGTAAAAATTGTGAATTAATACAAAAAGCATCGACTACTGTTGAGACCCGAGGTGATGACACAGAGTCCTTGGATTCGGCAGGTAATTTTTACTCTATGACTGATTTATCTCAAGCGTTGGACTCTGATAGTACAGATGAGATGGTACAAGATACTGGGTTATTGCAGGAGCAAGAAAAATCTTATTCTGATTTAGGCCAAGAAGAGCTTAACACCTCTGAGGAGTTAGATTCAGACCAAGAGGAGTCCCCGAATAGACCTGAATGGGGGGGGAAGAAGAAGCGGAGTACTTTAATTCTAATTCTACATTGCGGGGACCAAATAGGTCTAATTCACCTCAAACACTTCTAATTCCCGGATCTCACAATCCATCTGATGAATCACCTGAAATAACATTGGAAGTATTATATCGTGTAATGCTACACCACAGAGAGGAAACTAAAACTGAAAATCTCCGAACCCAGGGAGCTGTAAAAAAGCTACAAAACAATCTGAGAAAAGTAATGAAAATTTCTAATGATACAATTCTAAGAGTTACTGAGACGGAGAGTAGAATTTCACAAATGGAAGATTCTATGGCACAGCAGAGCACACAACTGAAATCAATGGAGGGTCTGAAAGAGGAGATCAATTGGAAACTCGTGGATTTGGAAAATAGATCTCGCCGCAATAATCTCCGAGTCCTGGGTATACCGGAAGGGAAGGAGAATGCAAATCCACGTCAATTTATGATAGAACTTTTCTCTGCTGCTTTCCCTGAGTTAAGTCAATGGAAGTGGGAGATTGAAATTCAAAGGGCGCACAGATTCCCGTACCAGGCAAGACAAGATTCAGCCTCAGCCTCTAAACCACGAGCTGTCCTGATTTCATTGAATAATTTCCTTGCAAGAGAAGCTCTTTACGACCTAGCAAGACCCAATAAAAAGCGCAAGGTTCGAGATATTGAGTTCTTTGTACGACCGGACTATTGTCATGTTACTGTGCAATTAAGATGGCAACTGAGACAGCTAATTACCTTATTCCAGGCAAAAGGAGCCCAAGCATTTCTTTTAAACCCGGGCAAACTTAAAGTGATACATAAAGAACGTTCTATTTTCTTTACCTCTGAGGTAGCAGCCAAAGAATTTCTGATGTCTCTCTGAGAGGATTACGAACTATAAAATATGAGCTATGAGCAATGAATCATGAACAAAACTGAAAACTTGAAAACTACTTAAATCTGCTTTCTTCTCTTTCACCCGGCTAGGAGGGTAGTAAGAAATCGATGTAATATGTTAATAAGGGGGAAAGCAGGTATGTTAAAAATTAGTAACTGATATAACAAATGAATATAGCAAATGAAGGATAACATTTGCTCTGATATTCTTAGGCATGATTGACTGATCTGTGGCTCTAAATGATTATGAAGAGAGTATAATAATCATGAGATGAACCACACGATGAGAACCACCTAGCGCTCATCACATCATCAACACGAGGGACTAGTATGTCCCTCTGCCCTGACAGCACTGAGATGTGGGGAGGGCGGGGAGGGGGGCTCAGGGGGAGCCCAGAGGGGGGTGTGGGGAGGGTGGGGGATAAAAACGAAGTTGCAAGTAAAAACAGATTGTCTATTATTTTGCTACGTGTAGCTATTCTGTTATGTTCTGATAAGTTTTTTGTCAGAGAGAAAAATTTAAAATTCTTTTTGATTATATACTTATATTCTTTGCTTAAGTTGGTGCCTCATATTCGAAGTAAATGCTGTTATAAATATTGTTATAAATGGGAAAGTTACGTGTGTGTTCTTGGAACATATGTGGGTTGAATAATAAAAAGAAGAGGGGAATAGCGGCACAAATCTTACAGTCTATGAAAAGTGATATACTGTGTATTCAGGAATCACTTTTAGTGTGGAAGGATAGACATCTATATAAAGATCTAGGTATGCAGCTAGCTGTATGTACATCTCAAGGCTCAACAACAAAAGGTGTTGCTATATTATTCAGAAAAGGTATAGGTATACTAATTAGACACAAAGCAGATAAATATGGCAGATGGGCAATAGCAGAGTTTAAAATTAATAGTGTATTATGGACTATATGTGCTGTATATGCTCCAAATGTGGATGATCCAGCTATTCTGGACTTTTTAAATCTGGAACTACCCAACTGGTCTTCATCATTAATACTCTGTGGTGACTTTAATATTCATCTAGATTCTAATAAGGATATTTGTGATGTATCTTGCTATCAGGGAGTCAAAAAGAAGTCATTTCTGTCTTTACGGTCATTGGCTTTAGACCATGGTTTAGTCGATGTAGTCTATGAAAAAAAAACCTTATCTCCCGTGTTTACATTCTTCTCCCATCCACATAAAAAGTTTGTACGTTTGGATTACTTTCTCCTTAAAAAATCATTTATTTATGACACAAATTTCGAGTTATTTCCACGCATAATTTCTGACCATAATCCAATACTGATTGAAATCAAAACTGATAAAACAATTATTCAACCGAGGCCCTGGACTTTTGATCGTAAACTATTATTTGATCCTGACTATTTAAATATATTGGCTTTGTGGATGAAAGAATTTTTTGATATTAATAGAGGAACCGCTTCTATTCAAATTGTTTGGGATACGTTCAAATCAGGGATAAGGGGTGAGACTCTTTCTTATACTATTAAAAAACAGAAAATTATGCGTGAAAAGAACGATAAGGCATTTGAGAAAGTATTATTTTGGGAGAAGGAATTAATAACAGCAATAATACGTCAACAACCAATATCGGATATAGAATCAAGTTTAGCAATCAGCAAAGCTATTTGTTATGAATTCTTTGCAGATAATCAGCACAATTGATGGCAAGTCATAAAACCCAGATATACGAGATAGGTGAAAATACAGGAAAAATCTTAGCAAAAAGAATTAGACAAAAAGAAGCCTATAATGCCATCAACATAATTCAAGATGAAACAGGTCAAATGCATAATAAACAAGAGGAAATTCTGGAAGTTTCGCGTAAGTTTTATCTTAAACTCTATACACAAGAGGATGACCATTATTCATCTGATATATGTTCGAACTTTGCCATGGGAAATCTTCTGCCATCCCTTTCTTATGACCAAAAACTAGCGTTAGATGCCGTGATTACATGGGAAGAAATTGAAAATGCACTAAACTCACTAGCAACAGGTAAAGCAACTGGTCCGGACCTTATCCCACTAGAATTCTACAAGTCTTTTAGAAGGTACATAAAAAGTGATATGCTTGCTATATTTCTAGAGGCACAAAAAGGTATACCACCAGAATCTTGGGCTACATCAGTAATTATGACGTTTTTAAAAAAAGATAAAGATCCACTTAATCCAGCCTCTTATAGGCCAATATCTTTAATTAATGCCAACAGTAAAATATATCCGAAAATACTTGCCACTAGACTATCAAAGATTATACCATCAATTGTTTCTCGCTGGCAACATGGCTTCATTCCTAATAGAGATACGGCTGACCATATACGTAGAATTATAGCTATGATGGATTGGTCAGAAGCATCTAATACACCTATAGGGATTACTCTGTTAGATGCTGAAAAAGCATTTGAAAGAGTAGCGTGGCCCTACCTCTGGGACTTGTTATCCGTGAAAGGTTTCGGATCAGGAATAATAAATGCTTTTAAAGCATTATATAAAAACCCAGTATCAGCAATAAAAATAGGCTCTAATAAGTCTGCATCATTTCCTATTCAACGAGGAACACGCCAGGGATGTCCATCCTCTCCTCTTCTTTTTGCCATATACATAGATATCTTTCTTAATCAGTTAAATAGGGACGAGAATATAGTTCCGCTACAGCTAGGAGGTACGACATATAGAGCCCTTGCCTATGCAGATGATCTGGTAGTGGTTACTAAAGATATTGAAAGAACTTTTTTGAGGATTGAAGAACTAGCGGGTAAATTTGGATCCTTTTCTGGATATAAATTAAATTTGTCTAAAACGCACCCTGCACTCACCCTCCAACATAGCAAGACAGGATTTAATGCCAAATTTGCTTATAGATAGCTTAAATAATAAAAGAAGAATAGGGTATTATTATAATACTCTAATGACTTATCTTCCGGATGACCTTAACAATTTGTGTGACAAATGGGAAGAGAAATTAGGTACAAAGGATCTCTTTTTAAAAGAGTCAATTAAAATGGCTACCTCTATTCTATTTTCTGGGCGTAATCGTACTCAACACTATATGATTTTGTGTGACCTTTATTATACACCTGCAAAAGTTTTGAAATGGGGGTCTATTGTTGGAATCAACTGTAATCGGTGTAATCTAAGAGGGGCTGACACATTACATATGTTTTATTCGTGTGTAAAGCTTGATACGTTAATTTCTGATATTCATAAATTTATTGAAAACATTCTTTGTAAAACTATTGTTATATCACCTGAATTAATATTATTTGGTGTTTCCAAAGACTCAATGGACATAGAACAAGCCAACTTATTATTTATCATGATGGCTGAATTACGTGCATGTATATCACAGGATTGGATTAGCCCAGAACCGCCATCGTTTTCTACATGGAGGGGTCGTCTCTTAGCTAGATATAAACTTGAATTAGCAATATATGCTACCAAGGGAAAAAGAAGGAAACTACTTGGTATAAAAATTTGGACACCAATTCAAAAATGGACTGATGGAATAACGACTTAATGAACCTTTCTCATTTTGTTATTTTATTTTTTTACTCTGTACTTCTTTCGAATATATTTTATAATATGCATTTGAATATTTTGTTAAGAGAAAGGTATGTTATAATCTGTATAAACTTGCAACTCAAATTTCAATTAAAAAAAAAAAAAGTAAGTCATATTTACAAGAAACGCTTCTCAATTGTTTTCCAAAAGACTGCAAAAACAGCCCAACAGACTGATGTATGTCCAAGAAACGAAAATACACTCAATTCACTAGCTTTGACTAGCAGAACACCAAACAAAATCGTTCTGCATATCTTCATTCATAAAACTGCGCAGAACAAAGGATCCTTGTATGTATTTGTGGACTGGGGGTTTGTGCGGACCGGAATAACAGGCGTGGAGGCCGTATATACATGGCTATGGTAGCTGTTTTTATTGTTCTGAGTGACAAACGAAGTAAGTACAGAGTTCAAGGTGTGAAGCTGTAGTCTGTTCCCAGGTATCCGCCGGCCGATGGATCTTCCGGACGTCTTCAGGTCTTCCGGGGAGGCGTCGGAGTAACCTCGGAGGGAAACAGAGAGGCAAGGGTTTAGTCCTTTCCAACTCGGACTTCTGGAGTACCAGTACCAGCACCAGGGTCGTGAGGGGACAGAGATGACCGTGAGGAGGGGAATGGATGGGGAGGGTTAGACGGAGGGGGAAGTGATGCGGGAAGGGGTAGAAGAGACGTGCTATGGTGAGTGGCCGGGGTGTAAGGACTATGGTACACGTTATAGGTGCAGTGTCTCTAATAAATCTATATACAGTGCAAGGGTGATCTATCCGTGCGTTCTGTCTCTATACAAGTATTTACAGTTATTTACAAGGGGACACGGAGATGGTAACAAGGTACTCACGTGCCCCACCGTAACTCTCCAGCGAGTTACGGCCGCTCTCCAGCCACCTCCAGAGGACTCCACCACTCCTCGGTCCAGACGTCCTCCAACTCTCCGTCTTCGATCCTCTCACCCCGTCCGCTCTCCTTCACTGGTTCACTGCGCGCTGTCTCCTGCCACGAGTTGGCTATCTGGAACGCTCTCCTCTCTTCGTCGCCGGCTTTTATATTTCTCGGTCCGTGGTAGGGGGCGGGACTTCCGGTTTCCCGGCAGGCTGCTTCCGGTTCGGCACTTCCGGGTTCTTGGTGCTCTGGATTCTCCGCCTCCGGGTAGGGTCTTTGTCCAGTCACCTGGTCGGGTTCCTGTAGGGGGAAAAAGAGAGAAGGATTCCTGGTCGTCAGAGACACAGGAGGGTTAGTGGTCATGGTATCCCCACTCGGGCGCCGCCCGGTTGAGGTGAGTGCCGTTCCCCTTCCACATCCCCTTTCCCTGGCTGTCTTTCTTGTGGGGGAGGCCGGTGGGGGATATCTAGACAGATAGTCTGCGTTGCCCTGCTCAACCCCCTTCCTATGTAAGGTTTGGAATCTGTAGGGCTGCAGGGAGAGAAACCACCGAAGTACCCTATCATTATGACCCCTATTGCGTGCCATCCATTCTAGGGGAGCATGATCCGTGTACAGAAGAAATTCCCGCCCCTCTAGATAATAACGCAGGCTCTCTACGGCCCATTTTATGGCTAGGGCTTCCTTCTCGACTACCGCGTAATTCATTTCGCGAGGGAAGAGTTTCCTGCTGAGATATAGGATAGGCCTCTCAATTCCTGCCTGGTCTTTTTGGGAGAGGACTGCTCCCAATCCCTGTTCTGAGGCGTCAGTTTGCAGGATAAAGGGCTGCGTATAATCGGGGCTGATCAGAACTGGCTCTGACACTAGTGATTGTTTGAGGTCCTGAAAGGCCTTCCACATTTGCGGAGAGGGATGTTGCAACAAGGACTCTGTTCGAGTGTTTTTCTTTAGGAGATCTGTCAAGGGTACTGCAATTTGAGAAAAATTGGGGATGAACCTCCGATAACATCCTAAGAGCCCAAGGAAGGCACGGAGGTCCTTTTTGGTTTGGGGGAATGGAATCGACTGGATGGCCTTTATTTTGTTGTCTTGAGGTCGGATGACACCCTCCCCAAGGAGGTAACCCAGGTATTTTACTAACTGTGCAGCTAGAGTGGTTTTAGCGGGGTTAATAGTGAACCCGTATTCTCCCAGAGAGGTGATCACTCGTTTTAGGTGGGACAGGTGCTCTGGCCAGTCATTGCTATAAATGACTATATCGTCAAGGTACGCTCCTGCGTATTGGGCATGAGGTTGCAGGACTACGTTCATGGCCCGTTGAAAGGTCGCTGGGGCCCCATGGAGCCGAAGGGCATGACTCTAAATTGGAACAGTCCGTCGGGTGTGGAAAACGCTGTTTTCTTTTTATCTTCGCTCTTCAGGGGGATCTGCCAGTATCCCTTGCAGAGATCCAGCGTGCTAATGTAGCGGGCTCTTCCGATGCGTTCTATCATCTCGTCAACTCTTGGCAACGGATAAGTGTCAAAACTCGAGACTTTATTGACTTCGGGAAAGTCGATACAAAACCTTGTGGAGCCATCGGGTTTGGGGACAAGAACAATGGGCGAGTTCCAGCAACTGATCGATGGTTCGATGATGCCCATTTGCAACATTTGTTTGGTTTCCTCTTGAATGACTTTCCGGCGTGCTTCTGGGATCCGATAGGGGCGTTGTCTCACGATCTTTCCAGGATCTGTATGTATTGCATGTTCGATGACCGTGGTGTGCCCAGGTAGAGTGGAAAACACCATCCGCAAGGGTGACAAGACAGTCCGGAGGTCTTGTCGTTTATTCGTGGGTAGTTCTGGGTCCACACATTCTTCAAAGAGTGGGGTCTTTGGGTCTGTCACGCTGGATAATACTGGTTGGGGGCCCTCCCACTTCTTTAGAAGATTGACGTGGTAGATTTGTCTCTGGTTACGGGTGTGGTCCAATTCGATTTCATATGTGACAGGGGTCACCTGTCTTGTTACTGGATACGGCCCTTGCCACTGTCCTAAAAGTTTGTGGTCTGAAGAGGGTAGGAGAAGCAGTACCAGGTCTCCGGGAACGAAGGTTCGGGGTTTGGCTCCTTGGTCGTATTGGTGTTTTTGCGTAGCCTGGGCGGTCAACAGATTTTGCCTCACTATTTCCCTGATTTGACCCAGGTGAGTCTTGAGGTTGGCAACATATTCAGGCAGAGGTCGGGTACGATCAGGCTCGGCTTCCCAAGCCTCGCGGGCCATATCCAGGAGTGTTCTAGGGGCCCTTCCATGGAGGAGTTCATAGGGAGAATACCCGGTACTGCTCTGGACCTTACAACGTATAGCAAACAGAGCCAAAGGAAGCATTTCCTCCCAGCGACGGCTTTCTAGACCCAACAACTTCTTGAGGGTGGTCTTCAGGGTAGCGTTATAACGCTCCACAAGTCCGTCGGTCTGGGGGTGGTAGGCAGAGGTCCTAATTTGTTTAATGCCCAGTTGGGAACACACCTGACGCATAAGAGAAGAAACAAACGGGGTGCCCTGGTCTGTCACTATCTCCCGGGGAAAACCCACCCGGGTGAAGATGGTTACAAGGGCTCTCACTATGTTCTGCGTGGTTGGGTGTTTTAAGGGAACGGCCTCAGGAAACCGTGTGGCGTAATCCACCAGAACGAGAGCATACCGACATCCGCTCTTTGAGGGTAACATGGGGCCTATCAGGTCCATCCCAACCCTACTGAAAGGGACATCAATAAGAGGGAGTGGCTGAAGGGGTGCCCTTGGGGGTCGGTATCGACTGTTCTTCTGACATATAGGACACTCTTTGCAGTATTGGCTCACTTGTTTGTATACACCAGGCCAATAGAACTTGTCCAGTATAGTTTGTCCTGTTTTGTCGTCCCCGAAATGACCCCCTAACAAATGGCTATGGGCCAGGAACAGTACTTTCTCGCGAAAGGGACCGGGAACGAGTAACTGAGGATCTTGTTGGGGTCCGCCTTTCCTATACAACAGACCGTTCCGTTTAAAGAAATAAGGACATACGTGCAAGGGATCCTCGTTCTCCAGGGCCCACCCCCAGGCGTCTTGTAGTACTGGGTCCTCTTGTTGGGCCGCACGGAACTCCCGATCAGTCTCCCATGGATGTTGGTCCACCTGAACAGGATAGGCTATGGTGTGTGTCCTTTTTTCTTTCTTCTTTTGCCCTCTTGTCTTCTGGACTTTGTTTGTTGGTTCCACGGGAGGAGGGTTTCGGGAAAAGGAAGCCTCGGACCACCATCTTTCCAAGGAGTTTGTAGCGTCATGTAACAAACAGGGCAGCCCATTATAATCGCTACCCAGGATAACCTGTTCCGGCATGTTGGGTACTAGGCCGACAGTAAGAGGGCTTTTTTCTCCTGAGGTGTGTTGTACCTGTAAACGTGTGGTGGGATATCTCTTGGTATCACCGTGTACACATTGGATATCCACGGTGCCAGTCATAGGCCCCATAGGTCTGGGCATTTCCTGCGGCCTTAATACGCTTTGTCGGCAACCGGAATTGGCTAGGGCCATCATAGGATGTCCATCGATCTTCACCGGACACCGGAAAGGAGGAGGACTGGCATCCGTGGTGAGACACACATAATTCCTAGCCAGTCCAACCTCCATAGGTTCCTCCTTCTGGGGACAGAACTGGGCTATATGTCCGTATCCTCCACAGTGGTAGCACTGAGGACCGGGAAGACTAGGTCTTGGGGTCACTGGAAACGGAAACAAAGAGACAGGTTCAGGTTTTCGAGGAACCACCGGCCTCTGGGTTCGAGGATGACTTCCATGGGTTATCCGTGTAGGATGTTCGTCCTTCTTCTGGAAGTCTTGAGCACGGCTGAAGGCACTTGCGATCTCGACAGCAGTGTCTAGAGTGAGTCGGGAGTGCTGACGGACCCATTTCTGTGTGGCGGGGTGTAGGGAGGCTAGGAATTGTTCCAAGTAGATCTTGGACAGGATCTCATCTTTGGTGGACGTGGCAGGCTTCAACCAGCGGTTGGTTAGGTCTTGGATGCGGAATGACAATGCCCGGGGAGTTTCTTGAGGTCCTTCACGGGCCTGGCGCAGCCATACTCTGTAGGTCTCGTCGTCAATCCGGAGCCTCTCGAGGATACAGGTTTTGATGTCCTGATACGGGGTCTGCCCTTGTATATTAGCCTGTTGAAATGCCGCCTGGAGTTCGCCCGTCAGCAGAGGCCCCAGGTAGTGGCTCCAGCGATCAACCGGCCAAGCAGCCGCCTGAGCCAGGCGCTCGAAGTTCATAAAAAAGAAGTCCGGGTCTTCTCCCGGAACATATTTTTGTAAGACCACAGAGGGTAATGCTGTCGCTGGCCTTGATTGACCCATGACGTCAACTAGTTTTCCAAGGGCTCGGTCTTGTGCGGAGCCCTGGTCTTTCAGGACATCATGCAGTTGGCCTTGATCGTCCTCGGCCGTTTTGAGAAAGCGCTCCATCATCTTCCCGAGGAGTTCCTGGCTTTCTGCGAGTTGCTTCACGGCGGCCTCCATGCTTCCGGATCCCACTTCTGACACCAGGTGTGGACTGGGGGTTTGCGAGGACCGGAATAACAGGCGTGGAGGCCGTATATACTTGGCTATGGTAGCTGTTTTTATTGTTCTGAGTGACAAACGAAGTAAGTACAGAGTTCAAGGTGTGAAGCTGTAGTCTGTTCCCAGGTATCCGCCGGCCGATGGATCTTCCGGACGTCTTCAGGTCTTCCGGGGAGGCGTCGGAGTAACCTCGGAGGGAAACAGAGAGGCAGGGGTTTAGTCCTTTCCAACTCGGACTTCTGGAGTACCAGTACCAGCACCAGGGTCGTGAGGGGACAGAGATGACCGTGAGGAGGGGAATGGATGGGAAGGGTTAGACGGAGGGGGAAGAGATGCGGGAAGGGGTAGAAGAGATGTGCTATCGTGAGTGGCCGGGGTGTAAGGACTATGGTACACGTTATAGGTGCAGTGTCTCTAATAAATCTATATACAGTGCAAGGGTGATCTATCCGTGCGTTCTGTCTCTATACAAGTATTTACAGTTATTTACAAGGGGACACGGAGATGGTAACAAGGTACTCACGTGCCCCGCCGTAACTCTCCAGCGAGTTACGGCCGCTCTCCAGCCACTTCCAGAGGACTCCACCACTCCTCGGTCCAGACGTCCTCCAACTCTCCGTCTTCGATCCTCTCACCCCGTCCGCTCTCCTTCACTGGTTCACTGCGCGCTGTCTCCTGCCACGAGTCGGCTATCTGGAACGCTCTCCTCTCTTCGTCGCCGGCTTTTATACTTCTCGGTCCGTGGTAGGGGGCGGGACTTCCGGTTTCCCGGCAGGCTGCTTCCGGTTCAGCACTTCCGGGTTCTTGGTGCTCTGGATTCTCCGCCTCCGGGTAGGGTCTTTGTCCAGTCACCTGGTCGGGTTCCTGTAGGGGGAAAAAGAGAGAAGGATTCCTGGTCGTCAGAGACGCAGGAGGGTTAGTGGTCATGGTATCCCCACTCGGGCGCCGCCCGGTTGAGGTGAGTGCCGTTCCCCTTCCACATCATTATGTCCATATTTTAATTCCCTGGGGATACAAAATCACCAAGGAAGAAATATGTTTTTAAATCTAACCTATTTAGATATTTCCCGCTAGGGAAGCTGGCTAATTTACTTCACATCACAACATGATACCTTCCAAAATAAAGCAACACATTCTTCTTATGTGAGCTTTCAAACAGGCATGCCCAAAATATTGCAAAATATACAATATAATCAAAATAGTGCTTAATGTACTTTTCGTACGTGCACCGTTCAACTAAACCAAATGGAGAAATATCTCCTCATTACCTGCCTACACAAATTGCAATTCGCATATACAAACCTATACAAATCCAAAGTTGGCCAACACAAATTCCAAAGTTCCAAAGCTACATTTCCAAATTTGCTAAGATCAGACATCTTATAGCTCACTAATCTAGCTTCAAACTTCAAGGGGTTATCTCTACTGATAAACTCGCAAATATACAAGACCCTCGTTTTTTGAAAATTGCAATCTTCAAATAAAACTAAGGACCAAACAAACTAAGCAAAGAACCACAGAACCAAAGAACAAAGGACTGGGAGCGACCCATTTATACTTAACTCTTACTTTTACTAATAAAAAGGTTATCCAAATTCTAACTGTCAAGTTCTACATGACCTAACGGTCGCTTTGTTTTTCTTTTTAATACTCACGCCAAAAAGGTTCTCAGTCAGGAGTGACATCATGTGGAGGATCAAAATCAGGAAGAGCAGAAATGCACTGGGCTGCAGAGACGAAGAATCCCCAGAATCACTGTGCACAGAGTACCTTCTTAGTAGAATCCTGTCTTGTCTTCCTCAGTAGCTTTCTGTCTCCTGACAAGATCACTCCCACAGAAAGTCACTTCTCTGATGAAGCCCGCTTTGGTCGCGCCATCTGAAGAACTGAAATCTTCATTCTCAGGGGTCTCACTAATACAAAAGAACTTGGCACAGAAGCTGAAAATATCAAAAGACATCTTTATTAAATTTAACAGGTGAGGCCACGTCACCCAACTGCCTTAGCAATTGAATGAGGTAGTCTAAAGAATACAGAACACAGAGGTCTTTTATACATTTTAAAGTTACAAGCTCAGCATCAAAGAAAGGGGCAGTCCTAGCTTCTGCAAGCATACAAAATACCTAATATGGTCTGCAAAATAGTAGCCAATAGAAAAACATCATGTAACCAGAATGTTCCCCTTACGTCGTGTTTCTGCCCAACCCATAAGTCAATCAATTACAGCACTTATAAGTCAATCAGTAATGGCAGAACATGTCTGTATGCAGTTAGGCCAGCTAGTGTCTAAGATTGCTTTCAAAGCAAGGACAGAGGGGGGTTTTCTACACGTTGCAGTCAAAAGGGCAGAAATACTTCATGAATAGAGCAGTCTGTGTAAAGGCAACACAAATTGATGACAAATGTAAGATGGAGTCAAAATTAAAGAACCTCAGACCCTGCTTTTGCCATTACACAGGCAAATCCTAAAATTATGTACTAACATTTTTATGGCTCCTATCATTTCAGTAACCCATCACATGTTCAGGTGAAACAATGGTGATCCTCATCAACGCTCTGAGGTGAAAAAGGGGATATTCTTCCACAGAAAATGGACTTTATTCTGCTTTTACTAAACAGAATAGTACTTTAAAATAATGCCAGCAAAACAAGAATCAGTCTCCAAACTCCAATTCTATACAAGCTCACAAGAAATACCCAGAGTCCGTCAAAGCCTCTCCTGGCAGGCTTCTATTGTACATCAAATCCTGTTTCTGTTGTTTTCTTTCGCATGGGCCTCTTCTTTCAAGCCTTTCATGAAAATGATGTTACTCAGTATCCGTTGGAGTGCCCTCCTGGCAAACACTCATAGTTCATTCAAAAGTCTCAATGTCTCAATGCAGTGCACCAATATTTCCTGTGCTGCAGGCACTACAGATAGTGTGCTCTTCATTTATCAAGAGCACAGATCATCTCATGCAGACCCAAGTACTATTAATCTGGAAAGAGCAACAGACTGTCACTCTCAGCAACACTTTCAGGCTCCAACACTCTCTATTCAGTGTCAGAGGATGCTTGGGCTGCTCTTTCATGGGCACCATAATGTAGTGCCTTTTGCCAATCTCAAATCCTCCGGTGCACTGCACACCCGTTGGAGCAAAGGAAAAGGGGTTGTGTGGCCAAAAACACAGGCCAAGGGGCTCAAGGGACTGCATACTGTCAGAGGTTAACCAACACATAACAGGCGCTCTTTTGCACTGAAATTCTGATGTTCAAAGCCTTCTGATGAAGCAAGTACAATAGTTGGCACGCTGGCGATTGATTGTCTGGGAGCTGTAGGGCCAAGGTATGTAGCCCTCATCTGTAGCTGACACTGATGAGAATTAGCGTTCTGGAGGGTATCATTCTTCCTTTGACTCTGGAAGATCCCGCAGAACCTAGTGACGTAGGAAATGTAACAGTTATTTCCTTCAATTTAAGTACAAAAACAGTTCATTGTATAACAAGGGACTGCAAGCAAGTGGCCTGCAATCTTTAAAAGGGTGGCCATAGTCATGGGAAATTTCTGGTCTAGAATACACTGTCATTCTCAAAAAGCAATGCAAATATAAAGACAGTAGGCAAAACAGTGCCTCTAGGCTTTTCAATTGGGTTTCCATATGAGAGCATATCCTCTACCATCTAAGGGTAGATAGCGACATGGGAATTCTATCTGAATGGATGTCCTCGCACATAGTAGCATTGTCTAATTGGGCAAACAATTTTTTTTCTCAATGATTACATATAGGTGTTTCTAAATTCCTTATCTAGACCATTTCAAAAGATAAATTACATCATACAGATTATCAGGGACATGTAGATACCTCCCCTTAAATAATTGTGCATCAGGTGGACTATGCAATACAAAAGCTAATGATCAAAATGTGGAAACAAAAAACAAGATCTAGGGAGTCCTGGTATTTCCATTATTTAAAATACATCTGGTCCATCAAAAATTAAAGCAGCAGAAAAAAGGACCTAAAAACCAAATTAGAATAGGCATTGAATTTGTCATATTCAAAACGAATGTAAGGTGTCTCCTATTGAGGTGGAAAACGTATCTAACTATAGTATTGAGACAGTTAATCAGTACATCACTACCCTAACAGTCAGACTGGAACAATCAGAGTAGGCCTAAAGAAAATTTTTGAAAACCAGACTGGTCATACAAAAGGGAATTATACATAATATGGGGGTCTCTGGTATATTACTGTAGTCTGAAAGTGTGAACCTGAGCAATACACCAACTAGTGAAAGGATTTGGAAAAGGGAAATGAGACTAGGTAAAAATGAAGCCTTGTTTCCTTTATAGTACAAAGCCATACACTACTTGGGAAGCAGAACAAAACGGACTAATGTAATATAGAAATTAGGTCACCATGTACAAGAGTCACAAATCTATAATTTATCCTTACGCCCAATCAGGATACATAATTTTTAGGGCTGTCTGTTCCTTTAAGGGAAGAGGACAGTATCGTGACTAGATGACACAATTTGCTTTTTACTTTTCTTCAATATTTATAGCCAAATTTGACATACACTGGTGAAGTGTTGTCTTTCTATCTGTGAAATTTAGTGTCAGAGCAAATCTACCCAACTGTTGTACAGGATACACATGGCATGTATATCCCTTCATAACACAGGTAAACCTGTATTAGTATCAAAAGCAGCAACATGAAAAAAAACATGCATTAAAAAAAACACAAAAAGCACATGTCAAGCCATCAGATATACGAGCTGTATATCTAGCACAAAAGCATAGACAAAACAATAGCACATATAAATAAGCGGTGACACACAACACTATTTCATGCACTTTCATGCACTGTGAACCTGCAGCTCAAAACAGAATATTCAAGCCTGCTTAATTTGTCAGGCTTAAAATCCTCACACACACAGGACCAGCAGGAACAATCCACAAAAGGACAAAATGCAAAAATATGTAAAACACACAAACATTTCTGCACATAACACACAAAATATCAACTGTAACAACCATCTTTTGAAAACATGCTAAACCTTTTTTAATTTTCCAAAAACATTTTCACAGACACTCTGCGTGTCCCGTGCGCCAACACCCTTTGAGGCCCTGCTTTTCCAAGCAATAATTTCTCCATCTCTTTACACTTAGCCCTATCCTACCTCTCTGACCTTAAAGTCAAAATCTGCCTTGCGGGCTCCTCAGCCCTCAATCCATTCCTCACTCTAAGGCTGAAAAAAACCAAAAAAAAACCTTCCCAACTCTTTCTAACCTGCAATAACCAACCCTATTTAAAACACATGATATAGATATTACTCCTGTTAGGGGATACAATTTATTTCTATACTTGGATTATTAAAACAGTTACTGTGTATAATTCACAGAACATATTAACACATACCAGTTTTTAGAACAAATGCTTGTTTGCAACGGTACTCATTTCATCAACCTTAAAAGGCTGAAGGTCTCAGTTAGGTCCAGCAAAAGTTAGAACCTTCCACCCTGATATTAAACTCAAACCTCTGCACCAGGCACATTGG
This sequence comes from Lissotriton vulgaris, assembly GCF_964263255.1. Lineage (NCBI taxonomy): Eukaryota > Metazoa > Chordata > Amphibia > Caudata > Salamandridae > Lissotriton > Lissotriton vulgaris. The sequence goes on along the minus strand of NC_141685.1, from coordinate 1,407,069,091 downwards.
CTCACTGACCTATTTAAAAGAAAACTTAAATGGGAACAACCTGCAAATTTGTAATATACCTAAATGTATGCATTTACTGAAGAAGCCTAAAGCACTTTTAAAGCTATTTTAAATGGCAAAAATGCCCAATTTTACCCAAATTCGACTTTGCTATTTGGGGCACTTAAAAATAAATATCCTATAATTTTTTACATATTAATCATCCTCAGAATGTTCTTTATAAACTGCAAAGGTTGGACATGAGACATATCCCATGTAAATCCTTATAAAAATGAGTTTTGTACGCCTGCGCTAAGTAAAAATTCCATATGCTAATGTTCTCATTATGCAGTGTAACACAACTTAAATTAAATTATAATGCTAGGAGGTCACAGTATGAGCATTAAGCTTAATGAAAAATAAAAAACGAATTTTGTAGCACTTATTTTTATAACCCAATCAGTTTTGAGAATTCCACATATTAAGGCTCTGTAATTCCTCGAATCTGACTTCATTTTCTTTTCTCTTTTTTTTTTGCCACGACGAACAAAGTGGCCTGGGCTCCCAGGTCATTTACACATTAACCAGTTTAAACTGTAAGACACTAATTCCTTCACCCGAAACTGACCTGCAAAACCAATCTCCCTGATTGATCTTTATCTGAGATTGCCAATCAATGTTCAAGACATCGTTAACTCTTAGTTTCCCTGTACTTGCCCTATCTTGTTTCAGCATCTGTTACGATTTCTTTCTTTTTAACTGTTTCTTTCACTACATGGGTTAATTATTACTTAGGAACTGAGCCAAGAATATACTTACAGAAAGAGAGGAAAACCCTTAATTAAAATATCTTCCTATAATACAAAATAATGAACCTTAGTTTTGAAACCTTTTTAAAACAACATTCTGAAATGCAAAGTTTCACCCGTGCAACTGAGGGCAAAATCCTGGTTGAATAAATATTCCTGTTTTATGTAGCTTGTCTGTAAGTGTTTATAAAATAAGCAGCTGGCAGTCTTTTTCAAACTAAAACATATCAATGCGTGTTCTATATTATTTTGAGTTCAGCAGGAATTTACTTCAGCTGATCTGTTTGCCTGTTAATACCTAACACAATGTATCTAAGGAAAATGCTGTAAGTTTATTTATTTTTTTGCAAAACACCCAAATTCGTTTTTGGGGCTTTTTATTCCTAGTGAATGTGAATTTACATTTTAGTTTTTAAAAATGTGACATCTTGCTTAATAGACTGAAAACATCAAGAAAAAAACACCATCACTAGGCATGGGCGGATTTTGCGGATCCATGATCCGCGGATTTTGCGGATTTGCGGATCGTGGATCCGCAAAATCCACGGATTTTGCGGATTTGCGAATCCGCGGATTTGGGGCGGGGCGGGGCTTCCAAGCGAGTGCACATGCCTCTTGTGAGGCCTCTATCCAGCATCACAGCTGATTTTCCACGGTAGAGTTGGGAAGAAGGCACACCTGTCCAGCCTCGACGACGCTCACGATTGTTTTTGGGCTAATGAATGAGCGAGTGAGCTGTCCATCATAGTGGGTGAATGGCGGGAAGACGGTGCAAACCGCGAGTGTGTGGGCGGGGCCAAACGGGCAGGGCTACCATGCGAGTTCACATGCTTCTTCTGTGTATAAAAGGTCTGAGAAAGATCAGTTCAGCAGATGAAGAGAAAGAAACCCCTGGTCACAAGAACAGCACGGGTATTGTGCTCGTGAAAGTCAAGGATGCAAAGGCCTCTATCCAGCATCACAGCTGATTTTCCACGGTAGATTTGGGAAGAAGGCACACCTGCCTCGACGACGCTCACGATTGTTTTTGGGCTAATGAATGAGTCACTGAATTTGAGCATCAACTAGTTCGAGCGACCATGTGTGTGTTACTATGCAATCTCCCCGAAGGGCGCAGGGGTCCCTTGAGTGAGCAAAACTCCCGAATCAGAATATTAAAAAGAAATGTTGTTTTTGATCTCAAGTTATGAGACATCTATATATAACGTTTTGCATCCAGCGTGAGAAATAATGGCTTCATAATGCACCCTAACTCAATTTAAAAAAAACACAGTAGGAAATGCAGATCAGTCACAAACGTAGCCTTGCGAATTTTGTAAAAGTTTGGAAGGTTTCTCTGGGGTGAAATATCCCGTGATTGCAAGGCTTGAGGATACCGTCTCTTGCAGGAACAGTAAACTGCAGCCAAGATACACTGTCTCCTCGTACCTATCAGTGAGCTGTCCATCATAGTGGGTGAATGGCGGGAAGACGGTGCAAACCGCGAGTGTGTGGGCGGGGCCAAACGGGCAGGGCTACCATGCGAGTTCAAGCTTCTTGTGTGTATAAAATGTCAGAGAAAGATCAGTTCAGCAGATGAAGAGAAATAAGCTCCTGGTCACAGAAACAGCACGGGTATTGCGCTCGTGAAAGTCAAGGATGCAAAAGCCTCTATCCAGCATCACAGCGGATTTTCCACGGTAGATTTGTGAAGAAGGCACACCTGCCTCGACGACGCTCACGATTAGGGCATGTTGTAACTATTTTAGGATGGCGCCGGCAAGCTGCCAGCGCCATCCTAAAATACTTACTAAATTAGCTTCAACAGGAAGCTCTAATAGATAAAATAAAGCAGGTGCTCGCACCTGCTTTATTTTATCTATTAGAGCTTGCTGTTGAAGCTAACTTAGTAACTATTTTAGGATGGCGCTGGCAGCTTGCCGGCGCCATCCTAAATTAGTTACAAGTTGACAGGCCAGCCAGGCTTCAACTTTTGCCCCCGGAATCCGCCGCTCGCGGATTTGCGAATTCGCGGTAAATTCGCGGGAGTTCGCGGATCGCGAATTTACCGAAAATTCGCAAAATCCGCGAGCGGAACGGATTTTGCGCTCATACTTAACCATCACACATTTGAGCTCATTTCAGACAAACAGAAAGGGGTCACACACAATACGGCGCGCTTTTAGCCATGCATTTTCGTGAATAGCGCCGTCGCCATTCACTTACAGAAATTGCACTAATGGGAAAACCACAGAGACATTTAAACACACATTTAACCCACAAACCAATACTCAGGATAGAAATAAAGGACAGCATAGAGACTGTACTTAAACCAAACCATTTGTAAATGCTAGTTGTAAGTCATATTTACAAGAAACGCTTCTCAATTGTTTTCCAAAAGACTGCAAAAACAGCCCAACAGACTGATGTATGTCCAAGAAACGAAAATGCACTCAATTCACTAGCTTTGACTAGCAGAACACCAAACAAAATCGTTCTGCATATCTTCATTCATAAAACTGCGCAGAACAAAGGATCCTTGTATGTATTATGTCCATATTTTAATTCCCTGGGGATACAAAATCACCAAGGAAGAAATATGTTTTTAAATCTAACCTATTTAGATATTTCCCGCTAGGGAAGCTGGCTAATTTACTTCACATCACAACATGGTACCTTCCAAAATAAAGCAACACATTCTTCTTATGTGAGCTTTCAAACAGGCATGCCCAAAATATTGCAAAATATACAATATAATCAAAATAGTGCTTAATGTACTTTTCGTACGTGCACCGTTCAACTAAACCAAATGGAGAAATATCTCCTCATTACCTGCCTACACAAATTGCAATTCGCATATACAAACCTATACAAATCCAAAGTTGGCCAACACAAATTCCAAAGTTCCAAAGCTACATTTCCAAATTTGCTAGGATCAGACATCTTATAGCTCACTAATCTAGCTTCAAACTTCAAGGGGTTATCTCTACCGATACACTCGCAAATATACAAGACATTCGGTTTTTGAAAATTGCAATCTTCAAATAAAACTAAGGACCAAACAAACTAAGCAAAGAACCACAGAACCAAAGAACAAAGGACTGGGAGTGACCCATTTATACTTAACTCTTACTTTTACTAATCAAAAGGTTATCCAAATTCTAACTTTCAAGTTCTACATGACCTAATGGTCGCTTTGTTTTTCTTTTTCATACTCACGCCAAAAAGGTTCTCAGTCAGGAGTGACATCATGTGGAGGATCAAAATCAGGAAGAGCAGAAATACACTGGGCTGTAGAGACGAAGAATCCCCAGAATCACTGTGCACAGAGTACCTTCTTAGTAGAATCCTGTCTTGTCTTCCTCAGTAGCTTTCTGTCTCCTGACAAGATCACTCCCACAGAAAGTCACTTCTCTGATGAAGCCCGCTTTGGTCGCGCCATCTGAAGAACTGAAATCTTCATTCTCAGGGGTCTCACTAATACAAAAGAACTTGGCACAGAAGCTGAAAATATCAAAAGACATCTTTATTAAATTTAACAGGTGAGGCCACGTCACCCAACTGCCTTAGCAATTGAATGAGGTAGTCTAAAGAATACAGAACACAGAGGTCTTTTATATATTTTAAAGTTACGAGCTCAGCATAAAGAAAGGGGCAGTCCTAGCTTCTGCAAGCATACAAAATACCAAATATGGACATACAAGATCTGCAAAATAGTAGCCAATAGAAAAACATCATGTAACCAGAATGTTCCCCTTACATCGTGTTTCTGCCCAACCCATAAGTCAATCAATTACAGCACTTATAAGTCAATCAGTAATGGCAGAACATGTCTGTATGCAGTTAGGCCAGCTAGTGTCTAAGATTGCTTTCAAAGCAAGGACAGAGGGGGGTTTTCTACACGTTGCAGTCAAAAGGGCAGAAATACTTCATGAATAGAGCAGTCTGTGTAAAGGCAACACAAATTGATGACAAATGTAAGATGGAGTCAAAATTAAAGAACCTCAGAGTCCAAACCTCTCCAAGGTCGGAAACATAAACAACCAGATCAGGGAATCAAAGGCCTGCTGGAGATCCAATGCTATGCAACCAGCTCTAGGAAGGTTCTGTGGGGTGGACGCCATAAGTGCATGCAGCCGGCGCGTATTCATAGATGTGCTCCTGCCTGGGAGAAACCCACATTGGTCTCTGTGGATTAGGGCCGGGAGGTGCAACTGTAATCTCAGAGCTATCGCTTTACTGAGTATTATATTCCGTGGAGAGCATCGACAGCGGCCTGTAGTTCGCCAGATCCAGGCTGTCCCTCCCGGGTTTTGGTAACGAGACGACCAATGCCTGCATCGTGGAATCGGGCAGCCGGCCCTCTTCCAGTGCCACTCGATACACCTTCTCCAATATGGGCACCAGCATGTCCGAGTATGTCGCATAGAACTCCACTGGGAGTCCATCCATTCCCGGTGTCTTCCTGCGGTTCAGAGATTTAATGGCTACCCTTATTTCCTGTTGTGTGATGGGACCTTCAAGTTCTCTTTGGGCATCAGCAGTCAGGACCGGGAATGGGAGGCGAGTCAGAAAGGCAGCAATTTGGTCTGTGTTAACTTCTGTGGGCTGTGCACATAAAGTGGTCAGGTGATCATGAAATGCTTGGCTAATCTCTGTTTGCGTACCAACTATGTGACCGTCCTGTGTCCGTATCCTGGTTATCACCGGGATGTCCGGGTGCTCCCGAACCAACCGGGCCAGCAGCACTCCTGACCTGTCCGCCTCGGCGTGCTGTCTGCGTAAGTATTCCCTGTGATCTATGACGCGCAGCGTTTCAAGGGTGTCAGCATGTTCCATTTTCTCCAGTTGCAATTCCCCCCTTTAACTAGGATCGCACCCCACCTCGCCTTCCAACGTCTTCAATCTATCTTCTATATCCTGCAGTTTCCTAGGGGTTTCCTGCCTGGCACCTACTAATTGTCCAATCGCTGCCCCCCTCACCACTACCTTCATAGCATCCCAAACCACCAAGTTCGTGGAGGCGGTGTCCCAGTTCTCTACAAAGTATTTGTCTAGTGTCTCGGACAAGGATGCCCTGAAGGGGCCATCCCCCAATAAGAGTGGATCCAGGCGCCACGTGGGAACTGGGGTAGGGACCCTGCCCCATAGAATGGTAAGTGTTAGGGGCCTATGACCCGAGAAGGTTTTTGCTAAGTATTCTGTGCCATCAATCTTGGCAATCAGGGCTTCGGAGCACAAAAACCTGTCAATCCTTGTGTGCAGGGTGTGTATATGCCAGTAGTGAGAGTACTCTTTGCGCTCAGGGTGTAGGGCTCGCCAGGCATCCCTCAAGCCCCATCCAGTCGCCCATGTACAAAACTGTTCTGTCAACCTGGAGACTCCTGACACTTGTAGGGGTGGGTGTGATCTGTCTCTGTCAATATCCATGATCATGTTCCAGTCCCCCCCTAGTATCCAGGGGGTGTCCGACCAATCCGCTAACGCCCTACCCAGTTTCTGCAAGAATTTGTCTTGATCAAAATTCGGTGCATATATGTCAGGTTCCTGCAGCACCGCGCCTACCCAATCTTTAGGGAACTACATCTACCATGATCCTTGTAGGGAGGAAGTATAAGGGAGGTGTTTCCAGGAAGAGAGTTGCTCGTAATTTTGTGTCCTTTCTTTGTGTTTTCGAGTTCCTGGGAGAAGACGGCGTCTATCGAGCTGCTTCAGAGTTTTGTGAAGTGAGAGCGCTGATCACGATTTCCCGGCATTGAGGTATTGCAACATTGTATCAGCTGGGAGCCCTGTCCGGGCGCTTGCCGGCTTTGCAACATTGTATCAGCTGGGAGCCCTGTCCGGGCGCTTGCCGGCTTTGTAACATTGTATCAGCTGGGAGCCCTGTCCGGGCGCCGGCATTGTAACATTGTATCAGCTGGGAGCCCTGTTCACGGGCGCTTGCCAGCATTGTGAGAATTGCTACTTTGTTTCCTTGGCTAAGGAAAGCACCGTCTTGTGTGTGCCATTTCCAAACCCGGCTCTACTGGGTTTTCTGTTCCCGGAGCTTGGCGGCGGCTGCTGCAAGTTACCGTGGAAGGATCATTTCTTGTCCTGCAATGTCCGGAGTAGAGTGGTATTCCACTACCTACTGCCGGCTAGTTGTTTTTGTTTGATCTGAATCAGATTCTAATAGCGGAGCGTGGTGGTGGTCGCAACCACACACTGCCGTTATATGGTTTAAAAGACTCTTGTTACTACATAAGTGTACACCAACGTATCGCATCTTTTGGGCTTAAAGATATCATATGCGAATTCAAGGGACAGTACTGTGCTTAATGGAGTGACAACGTGGGGGATTATACCACAAACTCTTTTAGAATAAATCCGGATGATAGACTTGTGCATTATCTCAAAGACTAATTTAGAGGAACAAGTCATTTTACCCGGGGGGGGTCTATTACAAAGGTTCTTTCTCCGCATAACACGGTGTGTATTACAAAGGGTACACTGCTGCTAGATCTTACACCTGTGTGTTATATGTTATGATAACCATTGTGTTTCCTTTCAAGTTGAACTGATATCTCATTTAGACTTGTTGGAGGAAAGTGCACAGCCCTGCAAGGTATTCAGAGTTTGAGAGAGTATTACTGAGAGTAGCCTTGATATTTGATTGGTGTTATAAACGTATGCTCTGTCGTTTCAGATCCCTTGTCCCTGCTGACCCCTTCCCGTCCCCGGTCTCTTTTCATTATTTATCCCTCGCCTGATGGTTCGAACCCCCTGTGTACACATTCAGGGTGTTGGTAACATCAGGAGGTGGACCCCTTTGTTCATCAATCGGATTCTGCGGAGCAGGCCCTGACAGAATTACGAGCCCACGATATATGCTCTGCCTGATACGATTGGTGAACAAACATGGCTACCCTAGAGGAAGTGTTGCAAGCGCTTGTTATAGTCCAACAAGAGTTAGTGGCCTCTAGAGCTGAGGCTACGGCTTCTAGAGCAGAGGCTACCGCCTTGAGAGAAAGGGTGGATAGGTTAGTTGGTAACCCTTTTGATGCTGCTACGCTCAATCCCCGTATCCAAGTAACGGTACCCCCCCCTATACCGTTGGCAAGTCCTGAGAGGTATTCGGGGGATTCATCCAAGACGCAGATATTTCTTACACAAATCATGATGCACTTTTCTTGCAAACCCGCGTCCTTTCCCAACCACCATTCTAGAGTAGCGTTCGCCATCTCCTACATGATAGGGGATGCAGCAAGCTGGGCTGTCCCACTGGTAAGGAGAAATGATGCTATTCTTTCAGATTGGGGGGCCTTTAGGACCGAGTTTGAGAGGGTGTTCGATAGACGGGCCACAACATTCAGGGCTGACAGGGAATTGATGGAGTTAAGACAGGGACGTAATGAATTGATTACATACTTAACGTCATTTAACAGATTGGTGGCAGAGTCTTCCTGGCCTGAAGAGAAACAGATGTCCATTTATTATCAAGGGCTACGGGATGGGATGAAAGATGTCATAGCGCAAATAGATCCCCAACCGACTACCTGTGCCGGTATGATCAATCTTTCCTTACGACTCGATGGTAGAATGTCAGAAAGATCAGGGGACAGGAGAAAATGGGACAGAGGTTCCCCTAGGCCAGAGTATTTCAGCAAGAAGGGGCCATCATCAATAGGGGAGAGCCATGAACCCATGGAGATAGGAGCAGTGAGAGCTCCCTTAACTAGAGAAGAAAAGGAAACCCGTAGAACTCAGGGGCTGTGCATGTATTGCGGAAGAAAGGGACATTATGTGAGAGAATGTCCCTCCAAGCCAAAGACTACAGGGAGTTGGGTTAAGAAAAGTTTAGCCATATCTAGCACCGAGTCATATGACAAAGATAATGAAGGAAGGGGTGATCAGACTCCCTTAAAGCTACCTTCTTTGGTTTGTGAGGTTCTTCAGGATTCGGTATCCCACATCGTGTTGTCCATGTGTCTGGTGAGTCAGTTAGGGGGTCATCAAGTTCTGGTGATGATTGACTCTGGGGCCACGGGCAACTTCATAGACAGCGGACTAGTAACATCTTTGAACTTGAGACGCATACCCCGGATGCACCCAGAAGAAGTGTGGGCGGTGGATGGGAAACCCTTAAAGTCTGGGAAGATCACTGAACAAACAGAAGAAGTGTTGTTGGTGATAGACTTACCCGAAGGGGAACACCAGGACAGGTTAACCCTAAACATAATCGAGGCTCCACAATATGAGGTGATTCTGGGCATGCCCTGGCTATCCTACCATAACCCAGATATTGATTGGAAAGAGAAGAAATTGAGGTTTCTTTCACCTGTATGTCAGGAACATATGTCAGCACATCCGGTTACTCAGGCTAGAGAGCTGTCTATTCCTTTTCAGGTGGCTACTGCGGCCGAAAAGGAGGTTTTATTACCTAGTGCATATCAGTCGTTTGCGGATGTATTTAGCGAACAGTTGGCTAATGAACTACCACCCCATCGTTCATACGACTGTTGCATTGATATGGTGGAAGGAGCCCTGATGCCCTCCTGTCGTGTGTATGCTTTATCTGTGCCCGAAACTACTCACCTCAAAGAGTATCTAACTCATTATCAAGCTATAGGTTTCATCCGCCCTTCCAAGTCCCCTGCAGCCTCTCCTTTATTTTTCATAGCGAAAGCTAATGGTGAATTGAGGGCTTGTGTTGATTACAGAATGCTGAACAAAAACACTGTCCGTAACCGGTACCCTCTTCCCCTTATTCCGGTGCTGTTAGATCATGTAAGGAAGGCCTGCATTTACACAAAGTTAGATCTTCGGGGGGCGTATCACCTTGTGAGAATGAGGGAGGGCGATGAATGGAAGACGGCCTTTAAAACATGCTATGGGTTGTTCGAATATACTGTTATGCCATTTGGATTGTGTAACGCCCCGGCCGCTTTCCAATACTTCCTGAATGATGTTTTGAGGGATCTGGTAGACATCAGTGTGGTTGTTTACATTGATGATATCTTGATATATTCTTGTAATGTAGGGATTCCTCACGACCATGTGTCACAGGTCCTACAGAGATTGAGAGAGAACAATCTGTTCTGCAAGCTTAGTAAATGTGAGTTTGGAGTAACCACTGTGGAGTTCCTGGGGGTCATGCTATGTCCAGAGGGGTTGCAAATAGCAGAGAGAAAGGTGCAAGCAGTACAATCCTGGCCCACACCGAAAACAGTGAAAGAAGTCCAATGTTTCCTGGGTTTTGCGAACTATTACAGGAGGTTTATTGATGGCTTTTCGCGCATTGCTGCGCCTCTTTCTCGATTACTAAGAAAAGGGGTGGTGTACGGTTGGTCGCAAGAAGCAGAGCATGCTTTCACTCATCTCAAGAGGGCGTTTGTCACCGCGCCCATTTTGGCTCATCCACAACCTGAATTGCCGTATATTGTGGAGGCTGATGCCTCGGATGAGGCAGTTGGGGCTATTTTGTCTCAGAGACATGTGCAAACAGGTCAACTCCATCCAGTAGCGTACCTCTCCAAAAAACTGAGCCAAGCCGAGAAAAACTACACCATAGCAGAAAAAGAACTACTTGCTATTAAAAAGGCCTTCCAGGAGTGGCGACAGTATTTATGGGGGGCCATACATCCAGTGACTGTGTTCTCGGACCACCGTAATCTGCAATACATGCGAACAGCTAGACATCTGTCGCAGAGACAGATGCGGTGGATGCTGTTTTTTGCGGAGTACAATTTTTTGATAACCTTCCGCCCAGGTGCCGAAAACAGGAAGGCGGATACTCTGTCACGCTTGGGTGATACATTGGAGGTAAAGGCCGATCCTCCAATGGATGCCATCATTGAACCTAGTAAAGTGATCTGTGTTCTTAATGCTGATGTCTTCCTAGAGACAATCAAGGGACAAAAGACCGAGGCTGCCTGGAGGTCATGGAGTAGCAAAGACACCAGACGATCCCTCGTCCGTGGTCTGCCCTTCGTAGAAAACAAACTATTTTTGCCTACCATGGAAAGCAGGAAAAAGGCTTTTGAGTGGTGTCACTCTTCACCAATGTCAGGTCATCAAGGCATAAAGAAATCAGTGCTCTTGGTTCAAAGACAGTTCTGGTGGGATACCTTGTCCAGAGACGTAACACTTTGGGTGGGTCAGTGTGAGGAGTGTGCACGGGCCAAGACATTGCAGAGTCAGAGCAAGGGAAAACTTATGCCATTGCCCACCCCAAAGAAACCATGGCAGAGTATCAGTATGGACTTTATCACAGGGTTGCCTTCTGATCATGGACATACAGCTGTGCTAGTGGTGGTAGACAGCCTCACGAAAATGGGACATTTTATACCATGTAGGAACCTCCCCACGGCTGGTCAAACAGCACAGCTGCTTTTGTCTAATGTCTTCCGTTTCCATTGGATTCCTGAAGTCATCATTTCAGACAGGGGACCTCAGTTCATTGCGAGCTTTTGGAAGTCGTGGTGTTTGGCGTTGAAGATCAAAGCCTCTTTGTCAACCAGTTTCCATCCCCAGACAGATGGTCAGACTGAAAGGCTCAATCAGACATTGAAGAAATATCTACGATGCTATGCTACTGAGGCTCATGATTCCTGGGTGTCCCTGTTGTGGCTAGCTGAATTTGCCTATAATAATGCCTGGCATAGTTCGTTGGGGGTGTCCCCTTTCTATGCTAATTACGGATTCGATGCCCGGGCCTTGCCTATCACCATTCCTGAAGAAGTGGGTAATCAACCTTCGGTGTTGGGTTCGGTCCAACGTTTGCATGCGGTCCAAAAGAAAGTGTCCAAACATTTGGTTCGAGCCAAACAAGAGTACAAGAAATGGGCTGATAAGCATCGAGGTGTGGGTCCTGTTTACCAGGTGGGGGACAGGGTGTGGTTGTCCACCAAAAACATCAGGTTCAAACTCCGTTCGGTGTTCCATCCTAAATATATTGGTCCGTACGTTGTTGTGAAACAGGTGAACCCTGTGGCGTATAAACTGAAACTTCCAGCCTCGCTTCGAATCCACCCGGTTTTTCACTGTAGTTTGTTGAAACCGGCCTTGTCTGCTCGACGGAGGGCTCCTCCTCCAGTGCTGTGCAACGATGGACTGGAGTATGTGGTACGCTGCATAAAAGACTCTAAACGTCGCAGAGGCACATTGTGGTACTTGGTGGCCTGGAAGGGTTACTCGGCTGAGGACGACTCCTGGGAGCCATCTACGAATGTGCATGCTCCTGTTGCTGTTAGGTCATTTCACCGAAGACATCCTGCCAAGCCGGGGCCTAGGAGGCGCTAGGAGGGAGGGCATACTGTCAGGTTCCTGCAGCACCGCGCCTACCCAATCTTTAGGGAACTACATCTACCATGATCCTTGTAGGGAGGAAGTATAAGGGAGGTGTTTCCAGGAAGAGAGTTGCTCGTAATTTTGTGTCCTTTCTTTGTGTTTTCGAGTTCCTGGGAGAAGACGGCGTCTATCGAGCTGCTTCAGAGTTTTGTGAAGTGAGAGCGCTGATCACGATTTCCCGGCATTGAGGTATTGCAACATTGTATCAGCTGGGAGCCCTGTCCGGGCGCTTGCCGGCTTTGCAACATTGTATCAGCTGGGAGCCCTGTCCGGGCGCTTGCCGGCTTTGTAACATTGTATCAGCTGGGAGCCCTGTCCGGGCGCCGGCATTGTAACATTGTATCAGCTGGGAGCCCTGTTCACGGGCGCTTGCCAGCATTGTGAGAATTGCTACTTTGTTTCCTTGGCTAAGGAAAGCACCGTCTTGTGTGTGCCATTTCCAAACCCGGCTCTACTGGGTTTTCTGTTCCCGGAGCTTGGCGGCGGCTGCTGCAAGTTACCGTGGAAGGATCATTTCTTGTCCTGCAATGTCCGGAGTAGAGTGGTATTCCACTACCTACTGCCGGCTAGTTGTTTTTGTTTGATCTGAATCAGATTCTAATAGCGGAGCGTGGTGGTGGTCGCAACCACACACTGCCGTTATATGGTTTAAAAGACTCTTGTTACTACATAAGTGTACACCAACGTATCGCATCTTTTGGGCTTAAAGATATCATATGCGAATTTAAGGGACAGTACTGTGCTTAATGGAGTGACAACGTGGGGGATTATACCACAAACTCTTTTAGAATAAATCCGGATGATAGACTTGTGCATTATCTCAAAGACTAATTTAGAGGAACAAGTCATTTTACCCGGGGGGGGTCTATTACAAAGGTTCTTTCTCCGCATAACACGGTGTGTATTACAAAGGGTACACTGCTGCTAGATCTTACACCTGTGTGTTATATGTTATGATAACCATTGTGTTTCCTTTCAGGAAGTTGAACTGATATCTCATTTAGACTTGTTGGAGGAAAGTGCACAGCCCTGCAAGGTATTCAGAGTTTGAGAGAGTATTACTGAGAGTAGCCTTGATATTTGATTGGTGTTATAAACGTATGCTCTGTCGTTTCAGATCCCTTGTCCCTGCTGACCCCTTCCCGTCCCCGGTCTCTTTTCATTATTTATCCCTCGCCTGATGGTTCGAACCCCCTGTGTACACATTCAGGGTGTTGGTAACATCAGGAGGTGGACCCCTTTGTTCATCAATCGGATTCTGCGGAGCAGGCCCTGACAATATACACATCCGAGCACTACTGATGTGCTATCTAGCGTGCCCCTTACTAATATGTACCGACCCTGATCATCTACCCTCCTTTCCACCTCCAAGAACGGTGTACCATATCTAATCCATATTGTCGCCCCTCTAGAGAAGGCGGAATATGTTGTGGTCAGAATTGTACCCCTCCATTTCTTTCTCATCTTGACAGCCTCCAAGGCAGTGAGGTGGGATTCCTGAAGAAAAGCAATCTGCGCATGGTGGCGTAACAAAAAGGCATGTATTCTGTGTCGCTTCTGAACTGCCCCCAGCCCTCTCACGTTCCAGGTCGTGATTCTATACTTACCCACTGTGTCAGCCATATTCATATGTGCTCCTGTGTTGTAACCTCAGCCGCTCACTGGCTTGAACCCTATATGACCGCCGCCAGGAGACTACCCACCCCACACCCCAAACACAAAAAAGAACCATAACGGCACAGCCTATGAACCATGCTGAGCCCAACAGTTGAACAAATGTCAAAAAGTCTGAGTGTCCAGTGCATTCGCCATCGGGGGGATGGCCGAGCACCATTGCAGTCTCTACCTTCAGCCCATCGGGCTCCGCCAGCTCTACAGCAGCTGTCGTGGGGCAATGTTACCAATGTTTAGAGGGGGACATAAATCTTGAGTCGCCCATACCTTACTTACATCGTAAATGTGATTGTGCCCTTAACATGTATAACAACCGGATACATTCTTAGGTTGCAGGGAGGCCCACTTGCGCAACCTCTACCTCCCTCCCCAGGACCACCATCGGTAACATAACAGCATAAAGGTAAATCAAATGAAAAATACAATACGGTTCATAGGCCTTTCAGCTGCTTCCGGTCAGGTCTTCCCCCCCACAGTTGTCCATCACAGCATCTGCAGTGCGGGGCGTGACATTGGGAAACAGTAGTACACTGTGGTCCGAATCAGAGTGGACCGTACTGTCCTCAGAGTCCGTTAATATCTTCTTGGGGTCCTCTCTGAACGTGCCTGCCACCATCAAAGCATCCAGTTGTTTCTCCTTTTGTTGTGTCTTCGATGGTCCACGTCGCCTTCCGCCTCGTCGCCGTTTGGGGGGCTCCGCCCCATTCCTGTCCTGTGTGCCACTCGAACCTATGGCATCCAGTTCTTGCGAGGGTCCCTGGCTTCCGTCTATGCCCATCACCTTCAGCCATTCCTCAGCATCCGTAGGACTTTTGAAGAAGTGCGTTTTCCTGTCATGTATGATTTTAAACACGCCGGGAACAGCAGTGCGTACTTGAGGTTGGCTGTTTGCAGTTTCTTTTTTACCTCTAGGTAGGAGGAGCGTTGCTTTTGGACCATGTTGGTGTAGTCCGGGTAGAGAGAGATTTTGTGATTGTCGAACTGGATAAGGGACTTCTCTCGTGCCTTTTGCAGCAGAACGTCTCTGTCCCGGTAATTCAAAAGTCGCACTATCAGTGGGCGAGGGGGTCGTCCAGGGCTAGGTCTGCCCGTCGGGATCCTATGCGCTCTCTCCACGCAGAAGTGTGGTAATGGGCCTTCTTCCGCTACATGATCCCGAAACCATTGTTCCATAAAGTCCGCAGCCTGTGGCCCCTCACATCGCTCCGGAAGGCCTATGACGCGAATGTTATTCCGGCGATTACGGCCCTCCGCATCCTCCACCCGGTCCATGAGAGAGGCCACCTGTGTCTGGAGCTGTTGGATGGAGACTGTGTGTTCTGCCACAGTTGGCGTGATCTCGCCGATGGACAGGCCCTGGTCCTTCACTCTGTCCGCCAGTTTACCATGGTCCGCCCTCAGTAGGGATAGGTTAGTCGTCAGGGTGCCCATCTGTTGTTCCAGGACCGCTCTGGAGTCCCTGATTTCCTTCAGGATAATGTCCAGCTTGTCTACCTGAGGACCCTCCACTTGGCTCTCTGCCAAGGGCTGCCGCCGCGTCCCGTCCTTGATGGCTGGTGGCAATGTGGCGTTCGCCGTCAGTCCTCCGGAGCTCTCCGCCATCTTCACCCCCTTACGGACTATTATTGCGACAGTTCTAGTCCCCAGCAAGGGGGCCTGTGGGTCTCCCTGTGTCCGGTCCCCGGGTCAGGCTCTCCCCCAGCAACTCTCCGCCAGATAGGGTACAGGCGGTGGCGCGCAGTCCAAGTGTCAGCAGGGTGGGTGGATTCCACAGGAGGTCCACCGACTTCCCACGCACTCACCGTCGGGGGTTGCCTTGGTGCTGCACGGCTGCAACGCACCTCGTCCTGCGCGCCCTTTGAAAATTTGGGCATGGAGGAATATGGGAGCTCTCCCGGCGTCTCCCTCTGCCAATGCGCAAGTCACAGGAAGATCTGAGTCTCACCGACACGCCGTCCCCGCTCGGGGGGGGGTCCCGCAGGCTGTCCCTAGCGCAGACACGTCTTCAAGGTGGACCCCGGTCTCCTCCGGGCCACGTATAGCACCAGCACACAATCCACGGGAGAGCCCCAGGCAGCCTCCCGGTACCGGGAATTCAAGGAACAGTCCAGTGCCAATGGGGGGGGGGGGGGGGGGGGGTGTGTAACATGAAGAGGGGGCCTCTTCACAGCCAGGGCCGATCTTTCAGTGCCACACAACGGTCACCTCCTGCACCTCGGGATGCCGGTCTCCAGTACTCCACTCGGCCGGTCTCCTCCGCGTAGCCTGCAGCGCAGCCCTTCCTCCAGCAACGTCCGCACCCTCCTCGGCCTCAGCGCCTACTCACCGCCTCCAGTGGGGTCTGCGATGGCCTCCGAGCACGTCCCGGGTCCTCCGGGGCCGCCTGTGCGACCGTGGTTCCGGGCCTCGAGGCACTTCCGGTGGCCTCAGTCGCAAGCCGGGCGACCTCTCTCTTCACTTTGGGCCCCGGCTTCCGATGTCACATCACCGCTGTGGGCCGCACCGCTGATAGCTCAGTGTTGCGGGCCGGCTCCGCGCTCACACGCCGTATTCTAAGGCAGCAGGGTCTAGGATCACACTTCCGATCCTCCAAGTGGTCACCCCAGGGGTCTCCGAGGCTATTGTGTCAGGATTTTGCCCCGATCAGCGCCGGAGCTTTAGCGGCACGCGTCCGAGCTCATGGCCTGCAAGCCACGCCCCCCATTGGGGGATACTTGTACGCATGTCATTTCACTTGAGGCTGAAGCTAATCACTGTCCTCATTGTACTTTCTCACTTATGCCTTCTGAGCCTCTTCCCTTACACATGAGTGAAGTTAAATCCTTTTCCCTCCTACATCTCAACTGCCGATCCCTGCCCAAGCATGCAAGCGAAATCTATCTGCTGCTTGAAGACAGATGTCCTTATGTTCTCTTTCTTACAGAGACCTGGACCAATATGGCTTCTGATCCTGATGTAGTCCAAGCTCTTCCAACTAACTACACCATGGTCAGACAGGATCGAGATTGTGGTGTGGGGAGGGGGAATTGCCATTATATTTAAAACTATTTATAGTTGTAGATCGACTAAATGCCCTCTGTCAGACTGCGAGAGCTTCTCCTTTGCCATTGACTTCTCTCCCACCTGTACTCTCTCTGGAATCCTTCTATATCGCCCTCCAGGGGGACATGCTAATTTTTGTAATGGTCTTCCAGGTTTTGCTGTAAATCTGGCTAGCTCTGCCCCCAATTTTTCAATTCTTGGTGATTTTAACATTCTCCTGGACGATCGAGGCTCCTCCTATTTGCGAGATTTTGTAGCAGGCCTTGAAGCCTTTCAATTCAGACAAATTGTAACTGGTCCCACCCACAAATTTGGTCACTTGCTCTATCCTTTTTTACTAATCTTGACAACATCACTTTTAAGGAGACCATTTTAGTACCTTGGTCAGACCATTCACTACTATCTTTTGTCTGGACCCCCCATGATTTGCCACAACTCTCTACAAAATCTAAAAAACTGGGTCGGACCTGGTCTAAACTTTCAGTGGAGGAATGGGCAATCAATCTTAATAATTCCATCCCCTTATCTTGCCCTAACCCCATTAAGGCCAACGATGATTTCAACAGCTGGCTGGAATCCTCTTTGGATCTTATCCTTCCTAAGAAAGAATTCTGTCATCGAGCTGGGCTCAACAAGAAAGCTTGGTATACTCCTGATCTCAGAATGCTCAAACAATCCTGCAAGCAGTCCGAACGGAAATGGAGGAAGGATTTCTCTGATTCCAGTAGGGCGGACTATAGAGCTGCACTTAGGTTGTACAAAAGCAGAATAAAGGCGGCTCAATCCAGCTACTACCAGGAAAAGATTGGGTCGGCCTCTAACCTTTAAATCCCTTATTACCCCTCCTAGCTCTCTTCCTGACCCAACGAACGCACAAAAGCGCTGTGATGAGATCGCTAATTTTTTTGCCACTAAGGTCTCTAATATTTATTCTCTATTTCCTCAATTGGAGGTTGATATAGAACCATCTCCTCCCCTCCCATATGCCAGGCTGGAGGTTTTCGCCTCCCTCTCTCTATCTGATGCACTGCGTCTCCTAGAAAATCTTAACTCCGGATCTCCGGCCGATGTCGCGCCCCCTTCCACTCTTAAATCTGTCCCTGAGATTGTCTCCCCAGTTATCCAGGATGTAATTAACTCCTCTCTTGCGGCCGGAGTGGTTCCTCCGCTTTGGAAGCAAGCAAGAATCAAAGCACTTTTAAAATAGCCAAATTTAGATCCGGGGGACTGGGCTAGCTATCGCCCAATCTCTTTATTACCAGGCATTAGCAAATTGACCGAAAAACATGTAAACTCTATACTGGCTGCCTATGTTGAGAATAATAATGCTCTACACCCCACTCAGACTGGATTTCGTAGTAAACAGGGCACGGAGACGGCCCTCCTTGCTGTGGTGGAAGAGGCGAAGAAAATTGGGACACCGGAGGCTGCACTGCTATTATTTTGTTAGATCTCAGCGCAGCCTTCTATACAGTAAATCACTGCATCCTGATTCAAAGACTGAGGGATGTGGGAGTGGCGGGGACTGCCCTTAAGTGGTTGCAGTCCTTTCTCACCGATATATCTTTCATGGTCTTTGAGGAGGAAGCTCTTTCACAACAGACCCCCCTACAGTATGGCGTCCCCCAGGGATCTTCTTTAAGCCCCACAATGTTCAACATCTACATGCGGCCCCAGGCAGACATTGTGCTTCCTTGGGGGGTCCAGCTGGCCATGTATGCTGACGATACCCAGTTGGTGGTGTCGCTCAGCCAAAGTGACACGAGTGATAAGAATCTGACCTCGTGTCTGACCAAAGTAGCTTAGTGGATGGATCTGTCCTTCCTTAAATTGAATGGATCCAAGACTGAAGTTATGATACTTGGACATGCAGCTCCCCCTAACTTGGACCCTTGGTGGCCTAATTGTCTCGGCCCACCCCCTTTGCCCAAGAAACAAATTAAGAGTTTGGGTGTATGGTTGGACTCCAATCTGAGTCTCTCTGTACAGTTACGCAAAGTGGCCGCTACCAGCTACGGCCTGATCAGACTGATGAGGAAGATTCTGCCACTCCTTCCCTTTGATGCTAGACGGCTGCTGGTGCAGGCCCTTATTCTGTCACGGCTTGATTATGCCAATGCGGTCTACTTGGGTGCTCCACAGGGGACTATCAATGTCCTACAAGTGGTCCAGAATTGTGCTGCCGACTTCTTATGAATGTCCAGAGGCGCGTTTCAGCTAGGTCTGCACTCTGTCCCCATGGATGCGCCAGTTAATGTGCGCAACAGTGCGCCACAGCTCCGCCACCCATGGTGCGCCGCATTTATAATGCGGCGCACCATGGAGCAAAAATGACACAGATGCATGACGCATCTGTGCCGGAAATGTGGCGCATTGCTGGAGTTGCGTCGCAAGCGCGACGCAGCTCCAGCAAGGCTCGGGGGAGCCCCATCTACACAATGCTGCATCAAGACCTACGCCTGCTTCAAGCAGGCGCAGGGTTTTGACGCAGCATTGGCCTGAAAGTGACTGAGTGAAATCTCATAGATTTCACTCAGCCACTTTCAGGAGGCGTTCCTGCGCAGGAACGCCCCCCCCTGCGCAGGAACGCCTCCTTATGGCGCAGGGCTTTACAACGTGACGCATCTCCTAGATGCGTCACGTTGTAAATAGGGTGCATTGTTTGCGCCGCAGTTGCGTCAAATTGCGGCACAAGGGCATCATAAATCTGCCCCCAAGTTAATTGCCTTTATCCCCATTTGCGTCAGGAAGTAAATGTGCTTTTATACACTGCATGTTCTCTCAGTTACTTCTGTTACATAGTGCTTTACACGGGAGCAGTAGGTATTATCTAGTTTACCTGTCCTTGATGTTACAAACCCGAGAAGAATAAAGGCTTTCTTGGTGATTATGGGTGTCATACTTGTACTCTAGAGGTCCCCACAGAAATCAAGGGAGATCAAGTAACCAACTTATTCGCCACTTTGATCCAAAGCAGTGGGAAAACTAAGTTGTCGGGGTGAGGAGACTGTAAAACAAAACAAGTGCTGGCAGGATTTTCGATCACACAAACAGAGCAGGGGTGGCTTTGGAGGGGAAATGTCTCGTCAGGCAGAAGTCTACAGTAAACAGTAGTGCCTGAGCCCCGAAATATGACTGTATTGCGACGCAGTCAATGCGAGCCTTTCCCTTGTGGACATGCGAATGGTTTCCACGCACATTCCTCCTACTAAAGAACTCCGTTGCTCTGTGTAAATAAATAGAAAAAAAACCGGTGGCTGCACGCTTTTTTTTCTATTTATTTACTTTTGTTACAATCCCGGCACCCGCCCTTTAGCTTTTAACATCTTAAGCTAAAGCGCGGGTGCCACACTTGCTACATAAGTGCACAAACATTAAAAAAAGCAATTATTTTTCTGTTTATTTACTTTTGAAGCAA
Source organism: Lissotriton vulgaris (assembly GCF_964263255.1). Classification (NCBI taxonomy): domain Eukaryota; kingdom Metazoa; phylum Chordata; class Amphibia; order Caudata; family Salamandridae; genus Lissotriton; species Lissotriton vulgaris. The sequence goes on along the minus strand of NC_141685.1, from coordinate 1,407,048,862 downwards.
TCGTGGCACCCACGCTTTAGCTTCAGATGTTCAAAGCAGGAGCACCGAGCAGCAATTGTAAAAATAAAACATAAATAAACACAATGAAAGGCATGCAGCCGGGTTTGGTCGACAAATGACAAAAATAAAATGTGGCCGCCATTATTCTTGCCAGACGTACCGCATTAAATAGATAAAAAAAAAATAATAATGCACAGCGGGACAGCGTGTTCTGCACGCAACAGCAGGCACAACAACGCTATTTAAGAAAATAGTGCTTGGAGGCTGTAATTAAAACCTGCAGAGTAACAACATGTTGAACAGGGTGTATCCTCATGGGAGGTTACAAGAAGAGGCAAGGCGGTATCGAGGAGGGACTAATATGCCTGTTGGCAAATGAAAAGCCACCACTTACAAAAGACAGGGACAAGAGCCAATTAAAAAGAGGAGCGGAAAGTGGACGGAGCTTCATGTCCTAACCTGACAACAGCATGTCTCGAAGAGACAGAGCAAACACTGTCTTGGCGGGACCTAAAAAACTACTAAGCATGTTGAGGTAGGGAACACAATTAATTTTATTATTTTTTACTGTTCATGACCACCAGGTGGCCATGAGCGCTGTTTGTACATTGTTCATCCCCATGATCACATCAAAAATCTTGATTACTGCTTGCTAACCGATTTTGAAATCAAAATCTTCTGAAGAGACAATATGGTTGGTATGACCTGTAGTAAAATAAAACAGGATCCTAATAACAACAGAATCGAGAGTCTTAGAGTTCAACAATCAGAACAGGCATTTTGACAGTCTGGGCACAATTTAAGCCTGAATGGCAACTAGCAAGCTTTGTCTAAACAGTCTGAAAACAGAACTTCTTGTGGGGCTCCGTCGAACGAGAGAAACATATGTGATTGTGTTGAATACCAACACAAAAGTGTTATAATAACTTGACTCTAACAAAAGTAAACGAGCATTGCAATGCAATAGGTCTCTCGTTTGTAAAAGTTAAAGCTACTGGCGTTATAAATTATAATTTTTTTTGTTCTTTTTTTTGGTTTATAGTGGAGTGGGTATTTAACAAAAAAAAACTTCCTTGTGCATCAAGTAGTTTTCATGCAAAAATAAAAATTTCAAGATAACTCTAGCTCATCGTAAAGTAGCACGGAGGGTCAATGTGCCTGCTGCACAGAACATGTACCATGCAGATCACCATGGCGGGTGGATGGTTGGCGGTCGGAAAGACTAACTGCCACTCATCTGACAGGCTCCTTGAGCCCGCCGATGCGCCAGAAGGAAATCCAAGCCCTACAATGGTAGCGGCGACTACCTGGCACTGCCATAAAGATTAGTATATCCCTTTCTGCCCGCCTTTTCATGGCAGTTGACTGGCAATGAAAAGGCAGCAGGAAAGTTACTTTGGGGGTCTCCTTTACTAATGTCCCTACGCTGTGGGGTTTGGGGGGCACCTATGGTGCCCCCCTACATATCCCTGCACCATGTGCCTGGCAACACATGGTGCCTGTCACATAGTGCAGGGATATGTAAAGTGTCCCCTTTTTGCATTGCGGCATGTGCTGCATCCAGCAGCACCCGCTGCAATGTAAAAGATAGGCATTGTGACAGCCGTGGTGGCGTTTGCATCCTAATGCCTCTGGCAGGACTGTCGTCAGGCTGTCGAGCGGTCCCGTTTTGATAGGGTGACGGTCGGACGAAAGTCAGACAGCAGTCCTAATCAGCCCGAGAGTGAGTGAAGTATGAGTAGCACTATTATAAAATGAAATGTACGTCAGAGAGAGGCTATGGAGAGATGTGGTGCACTGTTGTAGAGTGGTAGTGAGGGAATTCATGGAAAAGGAGGATATGGGGAGGAGAGCGCCAAAGAAGATTGTAGTGGCTGCCACAAGCTCTCAAGCTGGACCGGACTGGGAGTGTTAGTGCCCCCTCTATCCAAAGTACAGGTCTAGTGGTGCCGCTGAACCCCATCTATTGATCCAGGGCCTGGTGTGGTGCAGTAATGTGTAACATCAGAAAAAAATGACAGAATCAGAAAGCTATGTGATGGGGAGAAGGTAAGTTGCATGAGGGAAAAGAAGAAAAGAGAGATGTGATTAGAAGAACGTGGGGCTATAGTGGAAGAGGTGGGAGGGGAGACAGACAGTGTGGTGTGAGGGGAAAGTGTTCGGATGATTGTTAAATGGGACTAAGGTAAAACTGCAAGATGAGAGGGGCAAAGAGACAGATCAGGAGATGTGACAGAATATAAAGCAGCAGGAGACAACACGAAAAGAAGGCAGAGAGGTGAGAGAATTGAAAGGGGCAGGAGACAGCAAAAACTGAAGGAGGAGAGGTGGCACAGAGAATGTTAAAGTGCAGGATGAGAGGCAAGAAGAAGGGAGAAGGGTGCACAGGTAATCAGGAAACAGAGACTGATGAGTCATTAAGTGACCAGTCCAGACTGAAGTCAGAGGTGACTAGGCTTGAGGGAGAGGTGGCGGTGGGACAGAGGCATGGAGTAGCATAGGTTGTGTAGCTGTACCTTGTGTTACTGAAAGGTATTGAGAGGTTTTTCTTTTGGGGTATTAGGTTAGACACTACGAGGAGGGTCCGGGGGGATTCACTGTCTTGAGCCGCCTGTCCATTATTAGTGTATGAACTGTTAGAGGTACAGGCACTGTCTATATGATAACTTGGAAAGGAATGACCACACCAGGTCACTCCTTCGGTGGTGCTGAAAGTCTGGACTAGATTTGAAGCATTGCAGTGCTTTCCATTTTACAGTCAATAAGTCATTCACACCTAAGTGGCTATTATCTAAAGAAGGTTGGGAGTGGCTAAAATATCGTTTTGCGCAATATTAAACACCTCAATTAATAAATGAATAACAACAAGATGGAGTACTTCACTACATCAGGCACACAAACTGCCATCTCCTCATTCGACTTGTTACAATTAAGTTTCACTGTGTTGCAAAGGGAGGCGGTTTTTGTCTCTGTCCACTAGATGGGGTGATAACACTACAGCATGTCTGAAGATATTGTGCCAGCAGCTGGTTGTTGGCTATCAATTGCTGACAACAGCGTCTATAATATAATCATTGCAGTCATTGTTAGGTACACACATGTATATTGTTAGTGTGCATGAGGTGAGGAACAGTGTGCAAACCTGGATGGACGTGGCCAGTTTTAGCACCTTGAAGAATCAGGCATTAAAACTGAAATGTAACTGACAGCTTTATACCCTTACAAAAGAGTATACAATACAACTTTACCACTCACTATATGTTCTATGTTTCATACACAAGTCATAGGTTTATCACCCAGATAGGGCACAGAATGAGGCATTGGCTTTGCCATGTATATGCGCCAATCCCACGAAACATTAACTTGAGTGATTGACAAAATGAATCCTCTCCACACCCTACTACTCTCCATACACATAAATTGTGTTGTCGAATTCTGAAGTTGCTATTTCCATATTAACCTCTGGCAAACTTATGATACAAAAACACAATGGTCCGATCAGGTAGCCCGAAAAAGAAACGTTAGGCCAAACAAATGAACGTATCCTAATTCAGTTTATCTCTCATCTCTTCTAGCTAGCGGATGGAGGTAAATATTTCTTCTAATGATTGGACAGAGTAAACACAACAATATAATTTTTCATCACACACAAAGAAATACACTTAGATGTATGAATTTCAAATTGTATCGCTCATCAATCTTATAAATACATTATTTACATATGGTGGTTGCTCCCAGAAATATGAGAACGTGCTTAGAAAGAGTGCTCATGAGTGAAATTTGAAAACAGAGAAAAGGGAAAACACTCAGGCTGTATTGTTATATTGGTTAACCCTTCTCACAATTGATTTGCTTAATTTGATCTACCTGTAGCTTTACCCTCATAGGGGAGCTTAATAATGCACTGCGGGGTTGCTGAACTCTGGATCAGATTTTCGTTGGCCAAACCGCCAAAAAGGGCATCTGTGCAGCTCTGGTAAGACAGGTCTGAAACTGCCACATTCGCCTGCTTTTCCTTCCTTGCAAGCAAAATCAATGCTACCTTTTTGAAGATGCCTGGTGTAGTGTCGCGCTCTAGTCGTCGCGGGACAACGCAATGACGTAGAGTGCGGTGGCCATTTTGGAGGCGATTCAGCACCGATAGCCGAGCGGTCCAGACGTGTTCCCGGCGCTCTTTAGTGCAATTAAGTAATAAATAACCTATACCCTCCACAGCGTGTGTACTTCATTTGGGGGGTCCCCTCAACATTACAGTGGCGACGAGGCTGGGACCTGGAAGAAAGAAGACACCAGGACCCACCACAGAAAGAAAAAAAAAAACAAGGAAGACACGTCGAACAGAGACCCGGGGGGGGCAGTGCAAGCAGCAAGAGAGCGTGGCAGAGGACAACACCACTACAGGCAAGTACCCAGAGCAGTAGCACTCTAAGAAAATGGGGCAGGGATACTTCATAGAACAAAGAGGAAGGAAGGCAGCCCCATCCCAAGCAGAGCAGACATAGATCCCGGCGGGGGAGGATTAGGCCAACACAATCAATCAATCAATCATTGCCACTTATAAAGCGCGCTACATACCCGTAGGGTCTCAAGGCGCTGGGGGGGGGGGGGGTGCCGCTACTGCTCGAACAGCCAGGTCTTCAGCTTCTTCCTGAAGGAGAGGTGGTCTTGGGTCAGGCGCAGGTCGGTCGGGAGGGAGTTCCAGGTCTTGGCGGCCAGGTAGGAGAAGGACCTTCCTCCTGTAGTCGCTCTTCGGATGCGGGGGACGGCGGCGAGGGCGTGGTTGGCTGATCGGAGGTGGCGTTTGGGAGCGTAGAAGTTGACTCGGCTGTTGAGGTAGCTCGGGCCTTGGTCGTGTAGGGCTTTGTGTGCGTGGGTGAGGAGGCGGAAGGTGATTCTTTTGTTGACGGGGAGCCAGTGAAGGTCTCTCAGATGTTCGGAGATGTGACTGGTTCGTGGGATATCGAGGATGAGTCTGGCTGAGGCGTTCTGGATCCGCTGGAGTCTCTTCTGGAGCTTGGCGGTGGTAGGCACGCCCAAGCACCATAGAAGCATGCCAAAGAGGGAGAAAACTCAGATAGTGGGACCAACCACTGCAGGGAGAAAGGAGAAAACCAGATAGAAATTGCGCCACACCAGGAGCAACGTCACCCACCAAAGCGCCTACTAGATACCCAGGGCCCTGGCGGAACAAGCACAGCACGGAGAGGAGGGTGCCTTGGAGCCCCAACAGAACCTAACGCACCGCAGAAGTACAAACGCGCCGGGCTTTCCCAGGGGAGAGGGAAGAGGCAGCGCCAGAAAGACGCGCCAAAATGTGTGCGCAGGCGTCTTCACTCACGACTCTAATTCCATTCCTACCCAAACCGGGTGAGCCCTTGATGAAGTGGGAGGATTGGAGAGAATATTTTATGAACTACTTAGAAGCCCTAGAGGATGAAAGCGGAGAAACATTTCCCAGCAAGAGGAGGAAGAGGATATCACTGCACAACTTAGGCCCAGAAGGAATCAAAGTTTTCCAGAATCTGGTCCCCACTCCAGGACAGGCCGTGGACGACGACGTGTTTCAGCACGCGATAGAAGACCTAAACAACCATTATAGACCGGCGGTGTGCACGTCCATAGACAGATACAACTTCCAATAGAGGAAACAAGCGATGGGCGAATCCATATACGACTATGTCGCAGCATTAAAGAAACTAGCAATCACGTGCACATTTGGCGCTTTGCAGGATGAGTTTATCAAAGACCAAATAGTCATGCACACGACAAATACAGCAATTCAAGACAAACTATGGGTGAACGGAGACGCTACCCTGAAGGAAGTCATAGCCATGGTGAAAAAGGCAGAACTTTCCAAAAGATGTGCAGACGCAGCAAAGAGAGAGACCACCAGAAGGCCCATGGTAAATAAGGTAGACAAAGCAGAACCACCACAGAGAGGCAAAACGTCGGCAGCGGAAGGGAAGGCGCAAAACAAATGGACTACACGACCCACACAGCCAAAGAAACCGAACAAAGAGGGCACAAACCCGTGCTACAGGTGCGGAAGCTTGGCCCATGCGGCGTACGACAAATGTTGTCCGGCATTCCGAGCGAAGTTCATGTATTGTGGAATCGTAGGAAAAGTGTGTCGCCGCGCCGATGAAGAGACCAAAAGTGAAATACGTGACGCAAAACCTGGGAGTTGAAGAAGAAGGAGGAGTGGATGAAGAAGACAATGTACTGTGCGTTGAAGGACAAGTGCTGGGCATTGACTGCAGACGCTCCAAGAAACCACAATGTGACATGGTTATAGGAGGTGTACCGGTCAAGATGGTAGCAGATTCGGGTTCCCCGTACACCATCATACAACGGACAGTGTGGAACGAAAGCTTCAAACCTAGCCTGGGATCGCACCTTGAGCCCCCAGACATACGCCCTGTTGCGTATACAGGAGAACCCATTCCAATGGTAGGGTATCGAGTCCTGAAGTTTGAGCTCAAAGATCGCAGAGCAGAGTGCAAACTATATGTAGCAGAGCCCGTCTGTTCTCGGTTGGATAGATCAAGGCGACTTGGGCATACAATTGAACCCAGGAGGGGACATGCAAGTCCTGATGACCAGCACAGAGCATCAACCGAACTTTAAAAAGATGAAAGGCGAATTCCCCACAGTGTTCGGAGGAAAAGTGGGTAAACTAACGAAATTCACGCACAGATTAGATCTCAAGGAGGACGCCACGCCAGTTTCCCACAAAGTAAGGAATATACCTATAGCGGTCAGGGACGCAGTACAACAGGAGTTGCAGAGACTGGAAGACAACGGAATCATCGAACTGATAAACTGCTCAGAATGGCTGGCCCCGTCGGCGGTGGCAATGAAACCCAATGGTAAGGTCCGTCTATGCGTGGACTTACGTGAACTGAACAAGTGCATAATTGTGGAGAAATTTCCGTTACCACGGATAGAAGAAATGCTGGCAAAAACAAAGGGGATAAGATGGTTTTCCACCATTGATCTCACTTCAGCCTACCACCAGAAAGGCCTAGACCACACGAGCCGGAAACTGACATCCTTCATAACACCCTTCGGATGCTACCAGTTCCGCCGGATGCCTTTTGGCCTGGAGTCAGCAGCGGCAGTGTTCCAAAAACTAATGCACAAACTGTTCAGAGACATAGAGGGAGTACAGTACTTCCAAGATGATATCTTGGTGATGGGCAAGGATCAAACCGGCCATGACAAAAAGCTGGCAAAGGTGTTGCAAGTCTTGGAAGGAAATGGCCTGACGGCAGAATGGGAAAAGTGCCGGTTCGGAATTACGTCAGTCACCTACCTAGGTCATGAGATCAGTGAGCAGCGCATTACACCCAAACAAGCTAACGTCAAAGCGATATGTGAGGCACCTGTAACCGAAGAACAAAGAGGAAGTGAAGTCATTCTTAGGGATGGCCGAATACTACAGTAAGTTTACGCAGCATTTTCTCACCAAGACGCACCCCCTGCGGCTGCTCATACGAGACAAAACAACATTTACATGGACAGAAGAGGCGCAAGGAGACTTCCAGAAAATCATGGATGACATCAGCAAAGCAGAGGCTCTTCAAGGATATGATCCACAAGGACAGTCCATATTGACTACTGATGCAAGCGAAAAAGGACTGGGGGGCAGTCCTGATGCAAGAAAGGAAGAATGGAGTGATGGCGACTATCAGTTTTGCGTCCAGGCCCCTATCATCAACAGAACAGAAATTCAGTGTAATAGAAAAAGAGATGCTGGCAGCGGTGTGGGCCATGGGGAAATTCCGCCAATTCATTTGGGGCACGAGTTTCCAGCCTAAGACAGACCATAAGCCCCAGGTCAAGGTGCTCACGTCCTGCGGTCACGCCAGCGCTACACCCTGCATCGCCAAGATGACCCTGAAGCTGTTAGACTACAGATATGATGTGGAGTACATCCCAGGAACCAGGAATAAGGTAGCTGATTATCTCAGCCGAGCCTCAGCGATGGAGGAAGCACAGACGAGGACGAAGTCAGAGTGGCTTTTGCAGAAGACCCGGAAAAAGTGATAAGTGGTCAAGAATGGGAACGTGCCTATGAAAATTATCCAGACATCAAAGACATTAAGGAATTCCTGCTACAAGGATGGCTCGAAAAAAAGCATCTCAGAGCAGAACTCAGGAAATTCTTCGAGGTGCGTGAGGAGTTGTCCATCGGAGATCAGGGGACATTCCTGTTTAGAGGGGATAAAGTTGTCCCTCTAGCGTCGTTAATACCGCACCTGCTAGCTGTATTGCATGAAGGACACCTGGGTAACGTGAAAACGAAGATGAGAACCAAACAGGTGTACTGGTGGCCGGCAATGGACATCCAGATCAAAAAGCATGTAAGGGAATGTGACCAGTGCCAGAGATCGGATAAATCTCAAACCCTACTACGGCCATCACTGGGGAAATTCGACAACCCTGCTAACCCTTGGGAGGAGTTGTCTATAGACATTCTTGGGCCAGTGCTGGATGCACAGGGAACCCCGAAGTATGTGTGCGTTCTCATTGATCGGTATTCAAAGTGGCCAGAAGTAGACATACAGGAGGAGATAGACACGGAGACAGTCCTCAGATTCCTTACGGCCACTTTTCTCAGAGAAGGCATACCCTGCTCCATTCTGAGTGACAATAGGCCCCAATTTACATCGGAAAAGTGGTACAAATACACGGAACGAAATGGAATCAAGATAAAACACACATCCATATACCACCCGGCGGGAAATGGTCTAGCCGAAAGGTTTAATCGTGTCATAATGGTTTCCATACAAGCCGCCATAGCAATGGGGAAAGATTGGGAAAAGGAAGTGCGGAGTATGCTGTGGGCCTACCGAATTACACCCACTGGCGCTGCGTACGGTCAATTCCAAATCCTAAGGGAACGTGACCCTTTCACCAAGGACAATCTGGCATGGAAGGAAAAGACAGTTACGAGTAAATGATCACCAGCAGTGGTTCAGAACAACTACAATAAGAGACGCAATGTGAAGGAGACCTCGCTAGAAAGAGGAGAGTGGGTCAGAGTCATACTTGCCCAGTTGAGAAGGAAAGGGGACGGCATGGCATGCCCATGCAAGTAAAGGAGGTGTACGACAGAGCAGCTTTGCTTAGCGATGGAAATGTCTGGTCACAGGATCGCATGTCCAAATGCAACAAGATATTGCAGTGGGCCAGTGAAGAAAGATCAAAGACACAACAGAGCCAAAGCTCACCCACAGACAGCGAGTTACCGCACGGAGGGGAAGAAGACTCAGGAGTAGAAGGAAGAGAAGCTGAGCTCAAAGAAGGAGACAATCCTATCGCAGGGTAACATCAGGAGAAAACTGGCGAGACTACTGAGAGAGTCCCAAGGGAACTGGAAGGAGAATAGCGAGCCTGGCAGAGAGTAACTCGGAGAGTTTCACCTTCACTCTGGTAAGACATACGCGGGCAGGGAGAACAGTAGTAAGGCCTGCCAAATACAGAGACTATGAACTGGGTGAAGAGAAATAACTGTGACCCGAGAGAGAGACTTTGTGGTTTGTTAAATGTTATGTAAAGGAGGGAGATATGTTGTGTCGCGCTCTAATAGTTGCGGGACAACGCGATGGCGTAGAGCGCGGCGGCCATTTTGGAGGCGATTCAGCGCTGATAGCCGAGCGGTCTGGACGTGTTCCCGGCGCTCTCTTAGTGCAATTAAGTAATAAATAACCTAGACCCTCCACAGCGTATGTGCTTCATTTGGGGGATCCGCCCAACATTACACCTGGCTCCACAACGACAGGCGCCATCTTTACTGTCTAACCTTTCTCGCAATTGATGTTCTTATTTTGATTTACCAGTAGATTTGCCCTCATAGGGAAGCCTATAAGTGCATTGCGGGGTTGCTGGACCCTGGTTCTGATTTTTGTAACCCAATAGTTTCACTGAGCCCTTTTAGCTGCCCTACTGTTTCCTCTAACACTCGCTGGAAAGCAATGGCCCAGAGGCACGCCCCTCTGGTATGAAGGAATACTAAACCATTGCAGGCGCACCAAAGGCAAGCCTGTCTGCACTCATCAGTGCAGAGGGTTGCCCCCCTGCTGGTTTTCCACCCCATCCGGTGCTGAGGACACACTGTTCAAGAAATCAGCTGCTCGCCCCCAATAACAAATGTAAGGCCTTTGTCTGCAAGGATACCGGTGCCTTCTCTGTTCACACCAGTACCTTGTGCTGGAAATGCAGAGCTCAAATAATGGCCCTAAGCATGCTGGTCAGTTTAGAGAGGATAAGCAAGCCCCCACTAACCTCCAATGTTCTATGAAATCAAAGCAACATTTTCCCTGGGTGCTGCTTAACACACGCTGTCTGATAAAACACAAACTAGAATTTGCAGATTTTGTTGACAACTACCAGATAGACATAGCGTTCATCATCGAAACCTGGTCCTAGATCTGGTGCTGGCATTACCTCCCAATTACTCAAACTGGACAGACCTCTCAACCATGGGGGTGGGGATGGGCGGGTCGAGTGGTGCTGGAATAGCCATTATTCATCATAATAACCTTAAGGCATCTCCGAGCCTGCCTCCTCCCCAGATTGCGAGGCTCTCCTTTTTAATACGGAACTCTCAAAGTCTCAATCCTTTAACAGACTGTTATTATATCACCCCCGCAGGTCCTAGAAAAAAGTTTATGGCATCTATTAGGTCCCTACTGGAAGCAAGTCTCTACGCTAAAGATCTCACTGTTCAAGGAGACTTCAACTTCCAACTAGAAGACGCCTCCAATCCAGATATGGAAGCTCTAACATATACAATGGACAGTTTTGGCCTACATCAAGACACCCGTACCTTTTCAAAGTGGCTAAAAGTAGCGACCTTTGTCTTGGTTCCAGAGAAAACCTCCCATCCCCACAGAAACAAGCCCACTGCCCCATGATTCTCGTACAATCTCAGATTTTAAAGACAATGCTGCAGAAGACAAGAAAAAAAAGTGGAGAAAGGAATACAAACAAGAGGAAAATGAAAAATATAAACAATGCCTAAATAAATACAAATCTCTCCCCATCAAAGAAAAGTCACCATACTATTTTCTTATTTTACAGAGTTTTATATAGCGAGAATTTGACCCGAAACGGGTATCAGAATGCCTTACATCGCACCAGTTGCATTATATGAGGACCCATTCATTTTTTATGTTAGGCACAGGGAGATTAAATGATTTGCACAGGATCACAGGATGTTCAGCATCATTTCTGAAACTCGTACCCAGTTCCCCAGATTCTAAGTTGACCGCCCTAGCCATTAGGCCAACTCCTCTCCCCTAAACTCAAAAAATCAACATCGCCAAGAACTCTGCTAAAGAACTTTTTCAAGTAGTATCTGAACTAACCTTTGCCCACTGCAAAAGTGTAAGGACAACAGTCAAGCTTTCGGCAACTCTCTTGACAGCTTCTTCTTAGAGAAAGCAGAAGTCATATATAATAAACATAATCTAACAAAAGCAACAGCCACTGTAGCTAACAATATCGATATCCCATGCGTCACCTAGGCCACATTTAAAGAATTCTCTCCTACTAGTCAAGAAGAGACCATGAAGCAAATTCATTCAGCTAAATCTGAGACCTTGTTAAACCCCTGTCCCCCTGAAGTAATGAGAATAGAGGTGAACACCATTGCTAATCATCTCTCAATCATATTCAGCATTATGTTTAAATTAGGATACTTCCCCAAGCAGTGGAAGACAGCTTTGATACTCGCCTCCCTCTCCCAGCCAAAATATTAGAAAAAGCCATGAACCAACAGCTGGCTCTGTTCATACAGAACTGTCTCTATTCATACAGAACATCAAGCTACTGGATCTGACTCATTTCAGCTTCAGAAGCGGACACAGCACGGAAACTGTGATAATCAAAAAGACAGAAGAGGTGAGGGCACCTCTAGACCAGGGAGGATCTGCAGTGCTCTTTCTACTAGACTTATCTGCGGCCTTCGATACGGTTGACCACACATTGATGGTCAACTGCCTGCAATACATTGGAATAGAAGGACCTTCCCTTGCCCTGCTTAGATCGTTCCGCTCTGATCAACAGCAGCTGGTAGCTTTAGATTGTTACAAAAGGGGGTGGTGATGGACGGAGCATCTGAAGGTTCTGAACAAATTGTAACAAATTGTAATTTCCTAAGTTTGAATTTAGTAGTCAGGCTGAATGAAAAATTGTCTAGCAGACGCGACAAAGAATTTTCAATTCTATTAAGGACACGGAGGCGAGGATTATGCTTCTCTTAACTTTACTGACATACACAGCAGCCAATAAAACTTTAAACTGGCATGACCCCGGAAGGACAACCCCCTCCAACAGTCTGCACCAATCACTGCCAAGTCCAACATATAATTGTCCATATCAACCATACGACCTCCTCTTTCTTTGCAAATTCACCATCAGTCCAACAAGACTGGAGGCCAACGAGGCAACCATCGCATCCAACGTTGAGGAAAGTCACCTTCTGCACAACTGCACACAGTCCCAGATCATAGGCTGTTCATCTCAAGTCTGCTTGTGCTGATCACCTGAAACGAGAATATATGTCGTAATGGCCATTCCCAAACTTGGAAATACAATCAAGCCATAAAATCATTCGGGTGGGTACAATACTTTGCATATTCATACAATAATTCAAGAAAAAGACATTTCTGCAAGCCTAGGTGGGATAATCCTCGCCTCCGTGTCCTTATAAAATTGAAAATTCTTTGTCGCGTCTGCTAGACAATTTTTCCTTCTATGTCAGTCCACGGAGGCTCAGATTATGCAGGTTTAAAGTTTCTTCACCACCACCGAGGCCACATCCACAATAGGTTTATGATAAAACGTCTTAAAGGTGGAGTCAGATGACCAATCTGCCGCAGTCATGATATCCTGAAGCCGAGAACCGGCACCAAAAGATTTAGAGGCCATAGCCCCCCTGACAGAATGAGCTCCAAATTTGGAGGTATCAATACCGGCCAGACTCAACAACCAGGTAACCCACCTGGCCAGAGTCGCACTGGCGACTGGGCGGAAAGGTCTCTGCAATGAGATCAACAATTGACCAAAACCAGTCCTAAATTCTCTAGTACAATCCTCATACACTTTTAGACATTTAACCACACATAATTTACTGTGATGAGGAAATGCAGGATAAGAAATGCATTTTGAATGTGTTTTTGTACGCTTCGAGATCGTAAAAGAAACTCCCGAGGGAGTGAATACTCTACCTGACAACTCCAATGCTCGAATGTCCGACACTCGCCTGCATGAGATCAAGCAGAGCAAAATCGTAAGTTTTGCTGAGAGTTGTTTCCGAGACAGACCCTCATTAGCCATCCAAGCCGTTAAAAAACGCAAGATCACTGAAACGTCCCAAAGCTCAGTATACTTGGGTTGAGGGGGATTCACTATACGGATCCCCCTGACCACCTTACACACCAGGGGATGTTCCCCAACAGGTTTGTCCTCTACATGCGGATGTCCCGCCGAAATAGCTGACCGGAAATTATTCACCGAACTATAAGCCATTCCAGATTGTGCCAATTCTGACAAGAAATTCACTATCACAGTGATATCGGATCCCATCGGATCTCCTTGCCGCTCGTTACACCAACCAACCCATCGTCTCCAAGCTGACTCATAACGCTTGTGGGTAGAAGGTGCCCATGCCTGTGATATGAAAAAGAGAGTGTCCTGTGAAACTCCCAGCACTTGCCAGCGGCACCGAAAGTCTCCATGCCATGAGGGACAACCGATCCTGTAGGACCAACGGGTGGCGAAGACCCACCGGGTCCGTAAGAAGGTCCGGAAACGATGAGATCCGCACCGGCGATGCACAGGTGAGACTCATTGCGACTGGGAACCATGCTTGTGCTTTCCAACACGGGGAGATCAAGATCATCACCGCCTCCTGCCTCCGCACTTGAGCCAGAACCCTCGGGATCATGATAAATGGAGGAAACGCATATAGAATGCCCGTCGTCCATGACTGAAGAAAGGCTTCCGAGCTGATCGCCAAAGGATCCGGACGCCAGCTGTAAAACTGGGGCAACTGCCTGTTGAGCCGGGAGGCAAACAGATCTACCACACACGGACCCCATTTGTGGTCCAATGCCCTGAAAATCCTGGGATGCAACCTCCAATCGCTAGCATCCCTCAAATACCGAGTTCCAATCCGCTGTCACGTTGACAGCCCCCGGTATATACTCCGCCGTCACCGAAATTTGATGGGCCAGGCAATAATGCCAAAAGTCCTTGGCTATCTCCGCCAGGAGACGTGACCTGGTGCCTCCTAGACGATTTATATACCGTACCGCGGACACATTGTCCATGCGTAGGAGAATGCAGCATGAAACTTTCTGAGGAGACAGGGTACGAATCGCAAAGGAACCCACCAGGAGTTCCAGGCAATTGATGTGGAAACTCAGCTTTTCGCGGGACCAACGACCCCCCGTCTCCACCGAGCCGCAACGGGCTTCCCAGCCCCAGCGGCTGGCATCCGACTCTATCACCACCTCCGGGGTGGCCGCGAAAATGGCTCTGCCATTCCACGCATCCATATGCTCTAACCACCAGTTCATCTCCGTACGAGCCTTTGCCGAAAGGGAAACCTGCTGGGCATACGTCAGACCCTTGCGCAAGTGCAACGCCTTCAACCGTTGCAGGGCCCTGTAATGTAAAGGGCCCGGAAAAATCGCCTGGATGGAAGAGGCTAGCAGCCCCACCAGGCGCACCAAGGTCTTCAAGGAGATTGTCGGAGAGACAAGCGCCCTCCTCAATTCCTTCCTGATCGCCACTCTCTTCTTGAGAGGCAAGAGCAACTGAGCGTTCACCGAGTCGATCTGGAACCCCAGGAACTCCATCACCTGAGCCGGTCTCAAGATGGACTTCTGTAAATTCAGCAGGAAGCCCAAGTCTTGAAGGAGTTGAATCGTCCATGACAGATGGAGTGACACTATCTCCGACGACTGTCCTAAAATCAGGATATCGTCGAGTAAATAATGAGGCGTACGCCTCTTTCTCTCAACCTCTGTACAATTTGTTTCATCAACTTGGTGAAACACCATGGGGCGGACGACAGCCCAAAGGGCATGGCGCGAAAACTCGAACCACCGGTTGCACCACTGAAACTGTAGGAACCTCCGATGCGGAGGGAAAATGGGTACCGCCAGATAAGCGTCCTCCAAGTCTAGACGCACCATCCAATCCCGAGCTAACAGGATGTCGCGCAGCAATTGTATACCTTCCATTTTGAAGTGTCAATACACAACACAAGCGTTGAAGTCCCTGAGATTTAAGACAAGACGAAAGCCTTGGTCTTTTTTGGGAACCACGAAGACGGTGCTCACAATGCCGTGGGCGTGTAGAACCGTCTCTACCACTGCCCCTTTTTGGATCAAAGCCAGCACCTCTGCGTCGATGAAACTCTGCTCTGGTAGGGAAAAATTACCGGCCAATATCCCTGCTGAATATTGGAGCAAAAATCTTAGAAAGTTTATTGGCGATTGGATCATACAAACAGGGATAAGTGGACCAGGGTCAAACAGGCTTTATCACTGAAAGAGGATGCAGCAACAAAAATGCAGGAGGCTTTTTAACTTTCAATTGATGCCTAGAAGGCCTTTGACAAAGTTCATTAGCCCATCCATGTGGAGTCACTGGATAGGATCAGAGTTGGCCCAAGATTTAAACTTGGATACATATTGGTTTCATTGACTTAGTGGAAAATGTTAGAATTAACAGGATTTTGTACATCCTTTTGGTGTGAGCGGAGGTTTGAGACAGGGGTGTCTGCTATCTCCACTCATCTTTGCTCTGTACAGGAAGCATGTAGAAGAAAGTATTAAACCTCTGGATAACCGGGAGTGCGTTTGGGGAAACAGCATATAAAATAACACTGTATGCGGACAATGTGCTGGTCATGTTGTTAGATACCCGAGCTACATCTTTGCCCTTCTACGCAAACTAGAAATATTTGGACAGACCACCGAGTTTAATATGAACACCCTAAAATCAGAAATAATGAGCATAAACATTCCAAAAGACATGCAAAATGCCTTACAAGATTATTCCAATTAGCCTGGAAACAACAACATAGCCTCTACCTTGGGATAAAAATATGTCCCACTGTTATGTATTATTTTAGCACCCTATTGTAAGTTTCCCGATTCATGCCCATATATACATGTATAAATCACCATATCCTTATATAGGCATAGAAATCATAACCATATTTAGGCATAGCTCATGCAGTTCAAGTACGTCAGGGCTACTTCCACTAGTTCCGAAAATCCACAACGATTTCTTGGAAAACTCAGCATCAGCAGCTAGGGACTTTCCCTTGCTTGAATATTGATTTGTCCAAGAACTCATGGAGTTTTCAAAGAAATGAGACTCTTTGATGATGTTATTATGTCCAACTGTACGTCAAAGTCAGCACCTTCAAGGTATAAATATGCCCACACTCGTCCAAGCAAACACACGGTGGTTTGGAGCAGTTCGACTATCTACTTACCCGACGCGCCCTGCTACAGCAAGTGCCAAAGGAAGCCGACCCTCCAGCAGACGCACTGAGATAGACGCTGTCTTTTCTCCTGCCGAGAAATCCAGCTCCATTGTTTCCAAGCTACCCTTGCGGGTTGTTGGGAAATCGAGTCCTGAGCCTGATCTTCTTCATTCTAAACTAAGGTACGGAGCTGATTAGACCCGTAGAGAAATCTTGAGCAGATTCTCGGCAAAAGAATAATACATTTATGCTACACTTCACTTACTTCTTCCCTCGTACTAAGCTTAGGTTAGGTACACCGGGGTAGGCGTATTTTAGAAGCACCAGTTGAGTACTTTTAGCCTCTGTTATTTATGTATGTATTTATATATGGTTTAGGAACCATACAATGCTCTTACAGTATTATTTTATTCTACTATTTATATTGTATGCATTATATTTTACAACCAGTTTTACGATTGTAGCAGTTCATTTCTTATGCTTGAGAAAGAAGACTGTTCAAGAAATCCTTTTATTGAAAACGCCCGTCTTTCTACTTTCTCTGCACCTCTAGTGAAAGGAAGCATGCACGATTGACTGAGTAAAATATCTATCTATGTTTCCACGGCTCTGAAGATACATTTTATCTTGGGGAAACAAAGTTGTCATGTTTATGCAGTTGTCAGAGACTAATCCCTTCTTGTGAATTCGAGAAAGTTTCTAGTGACCTCTGAGCTAGTTGGCACACACAATTAAGCCTAGTATATTCAATAGAGACCTAGTCGACCTTAGTCCTACGTCTAATCTATAGGATATATTATTCCAATGCGCAGAGCCTATTGGGAATATAGGAACTACACTACACCATCATAAACAAAACAAAAATTCAAACACTGCACTGATTTACTGGAGAGCCCAAAGAGATCTACAGAGTTGACAGATGGGGGGGTTTGACCTGGTTGGAATGCATTGAGGTTGCCGAGATGCCCTTGTGCCAAATGTTCTGCACATGGCACCAACAGTGCCTTTGCAGGCTCCACCGGGCATTCTAGACAAAATACAACGAAATACAGAGCAATTTAAATGAGATGGAATACACCACGTATTGCGAAAAGACATGCTTTTCAAGCATTACATAAGGGGGCCAGGGGATTTCCTTTCTAATAAAGAAATATACTGCTGCACAATTCTGAAACATAGTAGAGTTGCATCACCTCATCTCAGAGAAATGGGTGTTCTTTATTCATTGAGCTACTGCAGGCATTCATGTATTGAGGATTTCCTGCCTGGATAACAAGTAAAGACCCGGGGAACATTTGCCTCCGTCCTACTGAAAACCACAATTGAAATATGAGAAAGGGTGGCTGCTTCCAGGAGTTTAACGACAATCCCTTCCCCAATGACTCCCATAGTAGGTAACTGAGTTTTCGCCCGCAGTGAAAAGGACAGAATACACAGACTGGCAACATGTCAACTGTAAACAAGTGGGAGACACTCATAATACTGAGTGTATTCAATCCTTTGAAAAACTGAAACAGGATTACAGTCTCCAGGAGAAGGAACATTAGCATTATTTGCAGGTCCGGCATTGGGTCACACTCCCCTCACATGAGATGCGGATAACAAGCCAGTAATACATCACAAAACATGATGACAAGCATTTACTGTGTAATATTATGTGTATTTGTAAAACACCTGATCACCCGCAAGGGTTTCCTTGCGCTGAGAAGGGGTGTGTGCCTAGCCCTGCCTATGATTGGTTGGTTAACTGAAAAGCCAGGTCTTCAGCTTCTAGTGAAATTCAAGAAGAGAGAAGGAGCTTCTAATGGGTGGTAGGTTGTTCCACACTTTAGGAGCCAGGTAAGAGAATGCCCATCCTTCACATCTGTGTATGAGTGGAATGTGTGCTAGTAGAAGTCCTGCAGAGTGGAGAAGTCTGGGTGGCTGGTGAAAGGAGAGGCTACTGTTCAAGTAGGTGGGTCCTGAGGTGTGTAGTGCCTTGAATGTGTGTGTGAGGAGCTTGGATTGAGCTTGTTTACATATCGGGAGCCAGTGTAGTTGCCTGAGGTGTAATGTGATGTGAGTTATGTGTGGGAGGTTGAGTATGAGATTGGCTGACGAGTTCTGTATTAATGACTCGCTGTGCGATTTCAGCATAGAGGGTGCTTCCATAGCCCGATATGGTGGTTGCTGTTTGATTGTTTTCCCCATGGATCTTACTATTTGATCAATACGCAGTAAGCATATACATCTTCCACAGTAACCTTTCTCTGTTGTAAAAGAGTATCTCAGGACTATTATGTATGCACTTTATCTCTTAAATCACACGTTACTTTAAGTAATTCTCCCATTCACATGGGACTAACAATACTCATGTGTTATCTTACCCCTCTACCTTCATATCTCTCTCTCGTAGTCTTTGATCTTATGGTGATGGTATGAGTTATTTACTTTTCTCTATTTTCATTTATGTCTACTACTTATGGAGTAATTAAGAAATACATTCTACTTTAAGTTCTTGAGTGTGGTGAAGGTATGTAGTTGATCACTCTATTTTGTTTATCTTGAAACTCAGTGTATTTTATTTGGTTTTAATCTCACTATGAAGGAAACTTTGTGGCTTTCCTGATGAAGTCGTAGTGTGCGCTAAAACGCTTGTAGAACATCCATCTAACAGCCACTGTCTATCTAGTATCTGTTTGTCCATGTTGTATTGAGCATTGTATCAATTAGAAAATCATCTGTTGTTTGTATTTTTTGTTATTGTATGAATTCTTTGTATTGCTTTAAATTGTACTTTATTAATTGATGTCTTTATATACTAAGATTCTAGTATGTCTAAAATCAATTGTTTGTTTGATACATGTTCAGAAATGTTCATTAAAGATATGAATTGTTAAAAAGATCGTCTTTAGTTTACACTGAGTTTACTATATCATGCGCTTTATTGATATGATTTGTTGATTGTTCATGACCTTCAATTGCCTAGCGATTTATCTTCAATTGTATTATTGCCCTACCCTAGGAATCTCAAGTATTCGCAGGGGGTCCTTGCTATCTACACTGACTAGGACCTGAGTGACAGGTTTTCTGGTGTTGTTTGGGAGCCATTTTACAATCTTCCTCAACATCTTGAAGGTGTGGAAGCAGGATGCAATGATGGCGTCAAATGTGCAATCATGTTCAGTTTGCAGTTTATGATTATTCCAAGGTTTCTGGCGTGGGTTCTACATGTGGGTCCTGAGTTTAGCCAGCAAACTGTTGGAGTTCCATGGTGAGGTGTTCTTGATGAAGATCACTACCTTCTTTCTTTTCGGTGTTGAGTTTTCAACCAGTTAGTGACTTGGGTCGTGCCGGCAGTGGACTTGTTTCTTGTGTTGGGGTTTTTGTCCGAAAGGAAATGCATGAGTTGAATGTCATCTGCGTAGGAGAGGATTTTGATGTCATCAGAGTGAATGAGGTTGGCAACAGGGATTATGTATGCATTGAAGAGGGTGGGACCGGAGGGATCATGTATGTGTTGAAGAGGGTGGGGTCTCAGACATTTACAAACTTCTACGGAAGGCTCTGTGCCAGCTTAAGAATGAGAGGCCAGATATACCAGTACATGGATCTCTGCAACAAGCCGCAATGGTAAAAAGGCACTCATAAAAATGGCGCAAGAGGGTCCATAAATGGTATCCTGTGAGACTGGTGGAATGTTGGAGAAAATATAGAGACAGGGCCAGAGTGATCATGTAAATGCACAAAAATACATTGTTATTGGAAGAGGTCCTTGCTTACATCAATACAATATTTAATGCAGACATTCCCCAATTCTTCACCTACATTTAACGGCCTTCTTATTTAGGCTCTCCTTTCTCCTAAGATCTGTAAGGGGCCTCATTATGACCTTATGCGTAGCCAGTGGCGTCACTAGGGTTGGTGTCACCCAGTGCGGGTAACTCATGGTGTCACCCCCTCACGACTTACCGCATGGACCTCCTCTGTCGGAAATGTACGGCGCTAGGTAGACTTGATGTTCTGTCTGCTGTGAAGTCTGGAGTTGGTTGCATAGGGGTGTTCCCTATGCTATGCCAGCATTGAAAGCAGTTAAGGTCCACGAAGGAAGACCGATTAATGCTCCCGGAAACACACACCTTGAACGAATTTTCTAATTTGACCCCCATTGTACTTACAAATTACGAGACAACAGGTGCTGGAAAGACAGCTAGTCGGCCCTGAGAAAGCCTGCTCGCTATAGGCTACAATCTACCCAACAGGTGAAGGCCGCCTCGAAGTGCTGACGCGAGGCGCAGCCGTCCTGTGAAGTGGGGATATGAGAGTGCGTGAAGGGACAGAAAGGAGGCCATGGCGCATGACCTTACCTGGCTTCAAGTAGGAAGCAGTCGAAAAGAAGGCGCTATGATCTATAATTAAATCTTTTAAATAATGCAACCTCAGCTGATTAGATGCGATAATCCTACTTGAAGAAAACTTAAGAACATATGCTGGCTTCCTTTTTTAATGAAATTGTTGAACTGATATGGGGCTGATAGCAAGATTGAGCTTACAACACAATTTATTTAAATGAAAAAGAACCGCAGACGGCTATAGATTCAGGCGATAGGAGTTGGGGAGGGACAAGTCGAAGGAGGGGGGAGTAAAATGTCAATAGGAAGTGAGGGTTAGACCTGAAAATTCCCTCTTCCCAAGCCAAAGCCTTCAAGCTTCAGTCAGTTCAAGACTGAAGTATCACACAGCCAGAAAGAGTGAGCTCCATACCGATGCAGGTTGGTCCCGCTTCCCGGGAGGACCGTGGCAGCCTTTCGGTACTGCATATTACCGGTGAAGCACCGATGCATCTGTCTGTCTGTCAATCTGTCCGCAATGAAGAGCGCAGCAACAACAGGCATGAGACTGCACAGGGACTTACTGTCAAAATGACTCGTTCATATACACAAAGTATTTACAGATTCAAATGGCGTGGTCTCTGAAGCAGGCTAGCAGGACACATGCAAGACGTTTCATCAGCAACGACATTTGTGAAGCTACTTTGGAATATTGGCAAACCCAGGAACCAAAAGCTTCAAGGCGCTGTCTGGCTGCGACTAATGTTTCTGAAATAAAACAGAAGTTTCTCCTAGTAATACAGCTTCTGTCAGGTCTATCAGACCCTCCAGGTCACCCAGTCCCGGCTAAATCTATACTACTATTATAAAAAGAGAACAGACACCTTTTGGCAAGGTAAACTCGGGAACCACAGCGCCAATCCACACACCCAATACATTGTTGTAATCCTCAGGGTGTGTAGATGGACATAGGCTGCATAATATTAAAAAAAACGTAAATTAAAAAATTAAAGTTTAAAAACAAAGTAGTCCCCTAAAACAAGCGCCGGCCGCGATGTAGCGCTAACCACGACCTACACCTGCGTGATGACGACAGGCGGGGAGGAGCGGTGACGAGCGGCGACATTCGGCGAGGAGTGACGTGCGGCGAGGAGTGGCCTCAGGTAAGGCGAGGCGGGAGGCGGGAGCCGGTCCGGGCAATGTCGGTGCGGGCGGGGGCCTGGGAGTAGGGGCTAAGTCCGGAACGGAGGTAAGGCAGAGGCGGGAGGCGGGAGGCGGGCGGGAGGCAGGCAGGCGGGCAGCGGTATACGCAATGTCGGGGCGGGTGCAGGTAAGCGGGGGCGGGTGCGGGCGGGGGGCCCGGCCGAGACGGGACGGGACTAAGCAAATGCTCAAAATGCAGCCCCCAGCCCCCTTCTGCCCCCGGGCAACGCCGGGGCGGGCTGCTAGTTCTCCATAAAGAAGTGTTAGATCTCTTCAGATTGCACAGGGCTTCAATTCCCTGGCTCTGCTCATCGGATCTCCAGGCGCCCTTGTCAGTCAGGGTACTGTAAGTGGTAAAGTAAAGTTATTTATTATGTTATCGAATCAGAAAATTAAAGAGCCCAAAGTAAGAAATGTGCTCCTGTGTGGGTCCGCTTTGTTTGCCTGGCAATAAAGGTTTCCTACAATCTGCGGCAACAGCAGGTTTCCAGGAATACAAACACCTGGGAATCCTGACAGGATAACAGCAGGAAAACAGTTTGCAGCGCAGTAACTGCAGGACTCCAAGTCAATGGGTTCTTTATCAGTCATGGAACAGAAGAAACTCGACCAGGCCCTGAGGTTAAGACAGAAGAACAAGGAGACAGGGCCTGCAGTAACACAGACGGTGGGCATATTAACAATCCTGGCCTGTTAATTGTGCTTTTTACGAACGATGCACTTATAAACTGAAACTTAGGGCCCTGGAACTGGCTGTATTTTACTGAGGAATACTAATCTCTCTAACATACACACATAAAAGAAAGACTATATGTGCGTCAGTCTCCGAGGATGCGCCGCAGCTGTACAACTTCGATACTTTCACATTTTATGGGCGTCTGAGACAGTGTGTATGCAGCAGCGAGTATAAGATTGTGTGCTTTTTTGGTCGACAACTTTTTTTAGTCGCAAAACTGGCTTTCGAACAGATAAGATAAAACATTCTGTTGAATCATACTATCAACAGCAAGTCTCCCTGACGACACACAGAGCGGTGCTCAGAACACAGTAAATCAAAATGAATAAATCGTATGATAGGCCCCTACCGTAGCGTAGGGGTTCTGCAAATCGCCAACCCAGCAGCACCACCCTGCCGAGACAGACTGTCTCTGCTCAGTCCAAGCACGGTGGTGGTGGTGCGCGTCAGAGGAGAACAGCGCGGAGGCTGGCCCAGGGCCGTCATTGGTAGCACTATAAGATTGACGGCCCTGGGACCCACAAACTGGGTACGCTGCGCATCTCACCATCACCACTATGCTAGTTGGTGGTGCTTGCGTGCACTGGCGCCCCCTCCCCCTTAGCTACGCCACTAGAGCTGGTGCATAAGGGCTTACACTGTCAAAAAAGTCCCCGGGTTTGTGTAGACAAGAGTGTGAGCAACCGGTGGCACTGTAGCGAAGAGCAAGCTGTAATTTGGAACTGGTCCACTGAAAAACTGAAGACTGTGCAAGATATTGAAAAATAGGAAACCATGCACCCTCGAGTAAGGCTGCTATAGAGTTGCCTTGTGAGCGAAGAACATTGCAGTCAAGCATTGCAGATCTCCTGCGAGACACTGGTAGCGAGTGTGAACAGCATGAGGAACAAGCTTGCACAGGGAGCGACAGTAAAGGTGAAAGCAGGCAGAGCAGAGGTGAGGTGAGGCTGCAGTGCAGATTGGTGTCACCCCATGTAGGCCATCACAGCACTGTAGAGGGAATACCAGGCACAGGAATATGGGGCATGGCTTCACAGGCATTGAGAGCTACTTGACAATAAAAATCTCTCAAACACCTTGGAGAAACGAGAAGCCCAATTTGAGGGAAATATGGAGGCAGTGCGCTGATTTTCTATCAACAAAATATGGAGAGCTTACCTCTGAATCCTTCACATTACACACACTCATTCAACCCAATGGAGGGATGGCACGCGGAGCAGGTGTGCCACAAAGCCAAATAGGAGAAACAATGGGATGGAATAATTTAATAAAAAGTGCTAAAGACACCGCACATTGCGGTCAAAGATCAGATGTGGGTAGGGAGAAGTGTGGTGGGGGGACATTGATGGGTTTTTCATTATATTTCAGCCTGTGGATGCAGGTAGGAGTATGTGACAACGTAACTTAAAATTTTCAATATAAAGTTTAAATCACAAAAAGCGAGCTATACCTACTGTTACATCTAAGACAAAGTTGCTAGAAGGTCTATTGCAGATTGTCTTGACAGAGTTGAATATTAAAAAAAAAATTGTTTTATGCCTATTGAACATTTGGGACCCCAATGATCTGGATCGATATGGACTAATATGGGCTACCCTGGCCATGACGGTGGCTAAACGAGACATTGCGCAAAAATGGGGAGTACCAGAATTGCCTACAGCGACTAGGTGGAGTAAAAATATGGACATGCTGATGGTTACAGAAAGAGCGGTGTATGTGCTCAGGGCTTGCCCCTGCAAATGGAACAAGGTATGGTCAGCATGGAATATTTATAGAGGAGAAATTTGTGAACCCTTACTGGAAGAAGATGACTTAGACTCTGAAGGGGAGGATGAGTAGATAGCTGGGTGATGGTTTGCTAAAGTTGCTGGATCAGATACTGTGTCGTTCAAAAAAAGATTTACTGAGCGGGATAACATGGAGCATGAGGGGTGGCTGATGGGTCGGTGTGACCGTGGGAATGACTACCTAATTGTGATGACTCTTTTTAGTTTTATGAATTCATGTTAAGATGGTTAATATAATATACAGTGCACAACGGAAGGCCTTTAGAATGTGCTTTAAGAATTGCTTTATGAATACAGGGTTGCGAAAATACGCATTATTGTTTGGAACAGGCTTGCCACATGTACGATTAAACAGTGGATACTATGATCTTAAGATACATGGGTATACGATTAAGAGATAAAAAATTCAAATGTAACCTTGTACTTGCAACTTATGCCTTGATGTCAATAAAGATTTAAAAAAAAAAAAAATTGTTTTAATATTCCTTTACACATTTCTAAAGTAATAAACAATCAATTATTACATGGATGATTGTGCCTTTTGTATTAAATTGGCAAATATATCCAGCTGCAGGTGCTTGCGCAACTATTGTATAATTATATGAAAAATGCTAATGAAGATGAAATATGTAAGTGTTTGTGTATTTTAAAAAAGGGGGTGCCTGGGTCTTATATTGTCTTTGAGGGGAGGCATACCCCCTACCCAAATTAAAAATACATCGACCCCCTCCAAAAAAATAAAGAAAATGAAGCAGGAATGAGAATGTGAAATGAGCTGAGTCATCACTGCTCCAGCTGGGGAGTGCCCCATAATGTGATGTCATAAACAATGCATGGTGAGGGAGAAAGTTAAAGTAACTTTAGGGCACAAGTTATAGCTACTTGAGATAACTATAACTGGTGAGTGGGGCACCAGAGTGCCTGGCTCCAAGATGTGCACTTTTGTGAGGTTCCCTGTGTCAGGCACCTCATCTGAACATTCATCGGTTGCTGGAGTTGCACCTGCGTGCCTCCATGTGTGGGGCTGCTTGGGGCCAGACCGTCCCTAAATTCAGACTGCCACTGGTAGGAGCTACTGGAGACAGCGTGGAAATTGGAGACGCAGCTTGGCCCAAAATGGCACCCCCATATTGCGACTGATGCGGACCGGGCAGAGGAGATCAAACAATAAATGTGGACCCCCAGTGACTGAGGAAGAGGTGGTGATGTAGAGACTGCGGCACCTGGGGCACTTGCGGTAGGTGACAGTTGTCCCCTGTCGGCACTGCTTTAGATGTGACCATCATGGTGAGGCTGCAGGGGGCATTGCACAGATGGTGCTGTTCCAGAAAACACAAGGATGTGTGGCAGGCAGATTGGAGGCAACAAATGGTCTGCACAAGTCCCTGGTGGCAAGGTTATGCTAGCGGGCAGAGCCGTACCTACCATCGCAACAATCTGGCTCACTTCAGGGAGGCTCTGAGGACCTCCAGAGAGTTTCCCACTGCAGTGGGGTTGCTGCACACTAACCATGGACTTGCACTCACCTCCCTAACAGCAGGGCATAGCAGCTGGTCCATGTGGCAGAGAGAATCTGTTGCATCGTGGGTCCTGCACAAGCTCACTATCTGAAACATACAGCGGGAAGGCGAGGCCTGTCCTTCATGTTGACAGGACGACCCTCCGCACCATGGAGCCAGAGGCTTTCAGAACAGTAATCCCTTGCAGTGACCATTAACGAAGGGCTTACAGCTGCTGGCACTGCTCGCTAGACATAGCGAGCAGCCAATAAGAATGATCTCCATGATCACCTCATGGCAACATAAAGGAGAGGAAAAGAGGAACCCCATAATTATGCAAGAGGTACGCACTAAGACCCTGAGGAATATCCCCAATGGCATTGAGCTGCCAAAGATGGGTAAGGGGGGGGCAAGAAGGCCTAAACTCCCCTTTAAATCACTAAAGCCTGGGAAGGGGCAAGGCACAGAGGAACCAGACATTAAGAAAGTCCTGCTACAAATGCAAGCAAGCCTTACGGTCATGGACAGCAAATTAGATATGCTAACCAACAGAGTGGACCAAATGACTAGTAACCTTAATAAGCATGAGAAATGGCTCACAGCAGCTGTAACTCGTGCTTCCACCCTAGAAGGTGACACTTTCGGACATGGGGACAAACTCCAGAACATGGTCAAAATCTTACACGCCATCAAAGCCAAAAATGAAGACCTTCAGGCCTGATCCATGTGCAGTAACTTGTGAATAGTGGGCCTACTAGAATCTATGAATGTATTTAATATGGCAGAATACGTCAAGCCTCTTCTCAAATCACTGTTTGAGCCAGACAACTACTTCCTTCTCATGACAGTAGAGTGGGCACACTGATCACTTAGGCATAGACCCCTTCCTGGGAGCACTGCCTCACTCAAATATTGCCAGGTTGCTAAATTTCAAAGACATAGACACAGTTCTGCACATAGCACATGACAAACAGACACTAACACACAAAGGTAACTCCATCGCAATATTCCCAGAATTTACGATGGCGGTACAGGAGGCGCAACACAAGAATCTGCTCTTGAAATGTAAAATGCAGCAGCCAGGAATCAAAAATGTCATAGTTTATCCTGCCTGCCTCAAAATCAGATATAGGGATAATCCTTACATGTTCCTTCACCTGCAAAGCCCCTCACAATGGGTGAAACAACACTTCCTCACCAACAAGGCAGAATCAGCTAAGAACAGGAACAGGTCAGACAAGAGCTTAAGCAACATGAAATAAAGAATCTGCCTGGACAGATTGGCTCAACATATAAACTGCATGTATCTCAATATAGACATAAACTACCTTAGGGATGCAGGGGGAAACCAGGGTAGATTCAGAACTGAGGAACACTCACATGCCGACAATGAACTGTTGAACAAAAGATGACATGGAGAGTGTTGCAAAAGATAGCCTGCTGGCAAGACAAACAACAAAGTACAATCTAAATGGAACCAGCCGCCCGCTTTCAGAAAGCAATATCTGGTAGGCACCTCCACTTTAAGAGGTGTTGTTTTGCTGGCACACAGGACTCTCCCATTGGTGACCCCCATAGTGTTTGTTATGTCAACCCCCCCAAGGCTGTTTATATGTTATGTCATATTCACAGGTTAAGCCCATGTAGCGAAGCAGCTTATTCCTTACATTGTCCTAGAAAATAACATTTCAGAAGGTGAACTTTTGCACATATTTGCATGCACAACACTATTGAATTAGTTTCTCTGAAACTACTTTGTTTACACATCCAGCTTTGCACAACATTATCACAATGCCTTGAACATCATGTTCTTTACCTCTTTACGCACTGGGTACAAAAGTTGTTCTATCTTAACACAGCACTAGCTACATATCCGTACCATCACAAAACTAGTGCGCACATCACGAAGGCTGCTTTTTATTATAAATAACTAGCAGCCCGTCCCGACGTTCTCCGGGTATGAAATAGAATGTGTCTAATGTGTGTATTTGGCAATGGCAATTTATTTTAAAATCTCACGGTAGAAAACATTTTTTGTTTCATTAGAATCGGGACGGAGAAGGCCCAGCTGCAGCCCTGGTTGATGTTAGCAGGCACGTGTAATTGGTGTAGTGATCCTCCGCCTGAGCCCGGCTACAGCCCTGGTTGATGTTAGCAGGCGCGTGTAATGTCGTTGAATGAGAGACTTATCAGCCGCAGGTAAATCCGTTTAATGAGAGTGTTGAGTGACAGCGAGTAGGAGAGGCTGCAGTAATTGTCCCTGCAGACACGCTCATTTGCGTGTTCCCCCGCTTGAGGCCCAGATGCAGGCCTGTTTGATGTTAGCAGGCGCGTGTTCCCCCGCTTGAGGCCCAGCGGCAGCCCTGGTTGATGTTATCAGGCGCGTGTAATTTCGTTGAATGAGAGAGTTCAGTAACAGCGCGCAGGAGAGGCTACAGTAACGTTACTTACCACGCCTCCAGCTGAACGTGTTTGTCACGCCCCCAGCACATGGCCACAGCAGACGATCTTCTGATTAATGTACGACCCACATGGCATGAAGGGCGGAACGTAGCACACGCCCCCAGCGTTTCTCTGGCCCCCAGCGTGCCCCTTAATGCGGCTCAATTGTGTTCACGTGGCATGAAGGCCGGACACACGCCTCCAGCGTGTCAAGCCCCCAGCGTGTCACGCTCCCAGCGTGCCCCTTGATGCTGCGCAGCAACGTAATTGGTGTTTGTATGTACGACTCACATGGCATGAAGGGCGGACACATGCCCCCAGCGTTTGTCACGCCCCAGCACACGCCCACAGCCCACGATATGATGGCCATACCACACGCCCCCAGCGTTAGTCACGCCCCCAGCCCACGCCCACAGCACAACGCAGACACACCCACAAGGGTCCTACTTTGCTGGCATGGTTCTTTTAAATTTTAAATGTATATGGTGGCTGCCTGCATAGCCTATGTCCTTCTGCTGCAACTTCTCTTTCCAACGCTGTATTGGGTGTTGTGATTGGTGCTGTGGTTACTGAGATTACCCGCCTCAAAGGTTCGGGCTCTCTCTTTAAAACATTAGTATGTACTACATATGTTTTAATTTACTATATGTGAGTATTGATGTATATAAGTGATTATACGTGAGAGTGCGAGAGATTGGAAGAGTTCCTGTATAAATAAGTATGAGTTTCTATAGATGATTTTTTAAGAGAGTAAGTATATGTACGTTTCAGTAAAAGTACGTGTAGTGGTGTGTGTATAGCTGTATATACAAGTAAATGGATGTTTGATAGTTTATTTGCATGTGTGAGTATGTGTGTGAGTAACTGTATGGATGAGTATCGGTGTGTAACAGGATGTATAGGTGTATAAGTACATATGATGAGTGAGTACATGTATGAGTGACTATATAGGACTGTTGGTGAATGAGTGGAAAGTGTATGTAGATTTTGGAATTACTAAATAGGTTGTTCTAACTGGTATTGGTGTCTCCATTTTTTTGAAAATTCTAGTTTCTATTTTTGAAGGTGTGTATCAAAGGTTATATTACGCTGAGAGGAGGTCTGCCACTCTTTCGGTACACAGACAAAATATCGAGATTTAAATATCGATATACAATTATATCGAAGTTTAAATATCGATGGGACAAAATATCGAAGGTAAGTAATATCGACAGTCTTAATATCGATATTAGTATGATATCAGTAATATCGAAGTTTAGATATCGATGTCAATAATATCGAAATAAATAACTTCGATGTTACTAATATCAATTTTTAAATAAATTTAGTGTATATTATATTGTATTTATTATGTTTTATTATTTATTTTTAATGTAATTTAATTAAATATTGTCTTTTACTACTGTAGCGGGTTGTGGGTTTATAGGGGAATAGGGTGGGAAGTAATTTAATTATGTTAAATTAATTATTAATTAGTAGGAATTATTAATAAATTAATTGAGAATTAATTTTTAATTAATTGAGAATTAATTTATTAATTGATAAATATGTTCTGTAGCGGGTTATGGGTTTATAGGGGAATAGGGTGGGAAGTAATTTAATAATAATTAATTAATTAATATATGTTTGTACATATTTTAATTAATAATTAATTGGTAATTAATTTATATTAATTAGTTAATTAATTACTATAATTTTGTACATATTTCCAATTATTAATTAGTTGGTAATTAATTATTATTAATTAGTTAATTACATTAATTAGAGTAATTTTTTTCTATATAATTTTTTGTTATTCTTAATTAATTAATTGGGAAAAATTATATTAATTAATAAATTAAATTAATTACAGCTAGTGTGCTAATATATTTACTTTATTGTTATTGTTAATTAATAATTAATTGGTAATTAAATAATATTAATTATTTTTGGGTAAAGGAGTATTTTTAGGGTTCAGGGTCAGTTTTCAGTTTTGGGGTAAAGGGGTATTTTTAGGGTTCAGGGTCAGTTTTCAGTTCTTGGGTAAAGGGGTATTTTTAGGGTTCAGGGTCAGTTTTCAGTTCTTGGGTAAAGGGGTATTTTTAGGGTTCAGGGTCAGTTTTCAGTTTTTGGGTAAAGGGGTATTTTTAGGGTTCAGGGTCAGTTTTCAGTTCTTGGGTAAAGGGGTATTTTTAGGGTTCAGGGTCAGTTTTCAGTTCTTGGGTAAAGGGGTATTTTTAGGGTTCAGGGTCAGTTTTGGGTTTTTGGGGTACAGGGATATTTTTAGGGTTCAGGGTCAGTTTTGGGTTTTTGGGGTACAGGAAAATTTTTAGGGTTCAGGGTCAGTTTTGGGTTTTTGGGGTACAGGCGTACAGGGTAAAAATAAAAAAAATATACTTTAAATCAATTAAATGAAATAAAAAAAAATACATTAAATTAATAAGTGTTTTATTTATTTTACATGTATATGTATTAGTTTTAATTTTGTTTTAATATTTTTATTTCATATTTGTAAAATTATATGTATTTTAAAATTATTTTTACATTATTATTAATACATTTAAAAAAAGGATATTTTTAATTTCGATATTTTTGTACTACGATATTTTTTTTCGATATTTTTGTACTTACCTTTATGAAGATATGACTCCGATATTTT
This sequence comes from Lissotriton vulgaris, assembly GCF_964263255.1. Taxonomy (NCBI): domain Eukaryota; kingdom Metazoa; phylum Chordata; class Amphibia; order Caudata; family Salamandridae; genus Lissotriton; species Lissotriton vulgaris. The sequence continues at coordinate 1,407,017,731 of NC_141685.1, read as the reverse complement.
TGATGTCGATATTTTTGTGCCGATATTTTTGTATTTCGATATTCTGTCTGTCGATATTATGTCAGACATTCCACTCTTTCACAAGGATGATGTCATCAGTGATGTCATTTGAGATGTCATCAGTGATGTCATGAGTGATGTCACTGACCATGTCATGAGTGATGTAATATGTGACATCATCAGCAGTGCATTGCGGGCGCGCGAGTTATAATTAGCTGAACTAACTATAAAGGGGGAATTTCAATTGTTTTATATGAGTGAAATGTCTAGCTAACTATAACATGTGTGAAACCTATGGTTTTTTCAGTGAATTTCTAAGGTTTTTTAAATGCTAATTCCTAACTATAACGTGGCTGAAACCTATGGTTTTTTCAGTGAATTTCAAAGGTTTTTTAAATGCTAATTCCTAAATATAATGTGGCTGAAACCTATGGTTTTTTCAGTGAACTTCAAAGGTTTTGTAAATGATAATTTTTAAATGTATTCATTGTTTTTTTTATACTAATTTACTACATTGCTTTAAAGTATTTATTTTTAGATATTTTTTTTAAATACATACATATTTTTAATATAAATTGAAAAAAAATGTTTTTAAAAATATTGAAATTGCAATTTTTTTAATTTTTTTAAATTTGTTTAAATGTATATGGTGGCCGTCTGCATAGCATATGTCCTTCTGCTGCAACTGCCCTTTCCAACGCTGTATTGGGTGTTGTGATTGGAGCTGTGATCTACTGAGATTACCCGCCTCAAAAGTTTGGGCTCTCTCTTTATAATATTAGTATGGATATGGATAGGAATCCCAATAGATTGGTAGATGATGCACTTCTGCTGACTCTGAAGGTCCCTGCATGCTGAAAAATTACCATGCTGACATTGTGTTAGGGGTGTCCAACTCGAGGCCAAGATGGGGTCCTTCACTCTCTCCTATCAGGTAATGTGGTTGGATCGTCCCTTGGTGGGGTTCTTGGCTTTACACCCATACACACTCTAGGTACACTCAGACAAGGGTCTGCATTGTAGGAGTAAGTTATATTACTGTATTTTGCATATATACCATACATACCATGGTAGAATTGAATCTGCTGTTTCAGTGCTTGTAATCTCCTTTATTTGCTTCTCTCTCCTAATTATTGTAGCACTTGTATTTTATGCAAGAATAATGTTGGTTCAATAAATATATTGTAAATGTCCCACTGTGTATTCCGTATAATTCTTGGGGAGAAATTAAGCATGAGTGACTGAGTGAAAGATCCTGTACTGTTTCTACGATCCCTGAGTGATCAGGGTTGTCATTATCAGTGGCAGGAAGAAAATATGAGAGGTACCCCTTAACAGAAATCAAGGGAAGTATGGTTAACCAACCAATAAAAAGGAGAGATTCCCTTGAGCAAAAGTACAATTTATAAAGCTTTATGGGCAAAAACAATTACAAGATTCACATATGAGAAAAAAGACCACAATTTTTTGATCATACAGTAATTACAAAAGTAGACAATAAAAACCACTTGACACAGATTTAAAACAATAAAACAATTGACATTCAATGTTTACCACCAAGATCAATACGTGAAGACAGAAAACAGTAAGACATTAAACTTGTACAGTACTAAGCGTATATCCAAGCTCTATTTCTGACACCAATGTTATGTACACAACAATACAGTGTATCCACAATGATATCCGAGTCAAGGATTATACTGGAGAATGCGTCGACGCGTTTCGGTGGTTTCTCACAATTCTATCCACCTTTGTCAAGACTATAAATGATATCTGTCGCAGTTCAGGGGTCAATATAATCTCCCTAAAGGATGGATACACAATGAATTAGAGTGGATACATCATGATTCTAAATTGTTACAATTTTTTAACAAAACTATTTCTACAGTTAAGACGGTAACAATACAGAAATAAGTACAGAGTTAATTACATAAATCAAAACCTTCCTAGTACATTACAATTAATAGCACATTTCTGTTTGCAATTGCATGTTGCACTCTAAAGACAATCCGATATAGCCTATGTACCAAGTACCTTTACAAACAATCCCAATTCATTTTCTAATATGCTACAACACTCATTTCAGATGTATGCACTTCTATGTATCTGGGAGCTGACTAGTCCGCTGATTATCAGTGGCAGCCAGAACTGCTCATTCCCTGGTAGGTTAGGGAGGCTTACAGTGGCACTGTGAGCTAGCTGGCCTAAAGGCCAACATATCCTGTGGGGGGTGTCCGAAACCCGGATAGGCACCAAGCCCTTAGTTTATGTTGTCCAAAAAATGCGCAGATCCTACCGATTAGTAGGAACTACACAACAGATCTTTACTTTGTTTTAGTTTTAAAAGGGAAATTCGATGGCAGATTGGGGTGCCTGGTGGGATAGGGAGGGGGTAGTTGGCTACATTGACATGTGCAATACCGGTGGAGCGACACTCGCCCACAAGCTCACACATACAAGAGTAGATATCTGAGCAAAGAACCAAACAGCTCCCTTCAGCTGGAGTCAGCCTTGGCCAAATAACCTGTAATTCACCATAATAGTGGCTCAATCAGATTCCTGACAGAACATTTGTGGATTTAAATAATCTTGAATGGAACAACTGGTACTAACACATCTAGACAGACATATATGATTGGTATAGCCCTATGACAGGAGACACCTGAATGTGGGTGGGATACCCTGATGCTGCCTTAAATGGAACTGCCACAGGCCACTGGCAAATTATTCCACTTATGCCAGAGGGACTGCGATCCTAGTTAAACAAGGAAACCCCTTTCAGCTCATATACGACTAAAATAGTACACATGGCTAATTTAATATAATACATGAACTCATAGGCTGGAAACACACTACTCTCACCAGCAGATATGGACCCCACTTAGATGACCCAGAACTCCTGAACTATGTACTGATCACGCTCTCCCTTCATACTATTGGTCGGAGACTTTAACCTAGTATTAGACAGCTTGACTGCTCCAATGCGTACACTCGCACACTCATATGGTTACCACCACCCTGACGGGCATTATGGAAGAGCGATACTTAGTAGACATCTGGAGGCACAGGTTCCCTGACATCAGAGAAGTGACATGTCTCCACTGCACAAGGGCATGGACATGTCTGGACTTTATCTTGCCTGGCTATGGGCTTCAATTAGTAAATACCGGACAGAGGTATTTATTACACTTTCTGAAACAGCTGCAGGGACTAATACAATCTCTGAAATTGGCATTGCTGGAATATACTAGGGATGTTCCAGTGACAGTGCAGTGATTTATTTCTGTGGATTTGCAGATAACTAAACAGAGAGCGGCCTGTGTCTGAAGGAGGACTCAAACGGTAAAAAAGTAGATGGAAGACTTGGCCTTTTGTAATGAATGATTGGAACTTTACTATACTGTCCATACCAACACTAAAACCCAAGGACATCTACGGTCCACTAAAGGCCTACCTACTAACAAGGAATACATTTATGAAGTGAAAGGGATAATGAGCAGCTCTACAGTTTTGTTGCTGCTACATAGAGACCTTAGAGGGCTGATGTTTATAGGTTGTGAAGGACCATGAAGCGCACAGTGGACGAGATGTATGTTCATTATGCAGAACACATATCAGATGCATAAATGGGGAGAGGAAGAGGGGGCAATCTGGGGGTTCATGTTTATTCCATCATTTTTGATGGATGTACTTTTATAGCAACGTTGCAAGAATAAAACTGCTAATAAAGCACTTTAACTGCTGAATTTCAGTGGTTTTGTTAGTTTAAAATGTTGTTTCAACTGATATTTTCACCTATGATATCCTTTTACCCTTTGTTTTTTTCAGTGAATTATTTACTTGCTTTCCCTGTCTTGAAGCTACTTTTTAGAATTAATACCTTTAGGAATTCACTTTGCAAAAGTGTCTTCCAAAAGAATGTGGTGAAGGTAATGAAATAAGAAATACATTAACATATTGGGAACAATGCAAGATAAAGGCCAGGGTTGTTCTCTTGTGTCAGTAAAAAATTAAGCATGTAAATTAGGGCAAAATGGGATTTGCAGTTTTCTTCCACTGTTTACTCAAGCTTTAGAAAACTCTGGTACATAAAAGTTAGCAACCTTTGTAAATGCATTCAGAACTCAAGATAAAGAGCTCTCCTGGACAGCTCACAAACCGAGTTCCACAGCAATCACAGCATCAAAGTGGCCCTCATTGCATACCACAGACATCAGCGCCATACTCGACCAAGGTGAGACAGCTGCTCTTGTCTTTCTCAACCTCTCCATGTCATTTAAAACTATCTCACACCATACATTTGTCGCCACACTCAACCACATTGGAATCCAGGGAGCAGCACTCAAGTGGATCACCTATTTCTTCACAGGAAGAATCGAATTATTACACCTCCCACCCTTCATCTCCAACCCCAAGAAAATGATCTGTGGACTCCCACAAGGCTCAACAGCCAGCATGGTCAGACTCCCCAGACTCAACATCAATTCTTACATCAACAAAACACTACTCATCCTCTCCCTTTCTGAAGATCCCACCAACACCAGGAGCAACTTCCACAATTAGATGACCAGAGTCGCAGACTGGATGAGTGAAAACTGTCTGAAACTCAACACTGACAAGATCTTTGAAAACAAGAACTCTCCTTAAGACACCTCCCAGTGACTCTCAGAGCTTGGCCTCACAACAACCTCGACAGAAAGCTCTGAATCATCCATGACTGCAAACCTACCATGACTTCACAAGTCAATGCAGTCACAGCCTCCTGCTTCTTCCTCCTTAGAATGCTACGCGAGATCTTCAAGTGGCTACCCAGGACTCAAGGCGCACAATCACCCAGACCCTCGTTACAGCAGACTGGACTACAGCAACACACTCTATGCAGGAATACTAGCAGACCTCCTCCTAAGACTCCAGACCATCAAGAACTACACTGCCAGACTTTTTCTTGACCTCCCTCGACTTATCCACAACACTCCCCACATAACGTAACTGCACTGGCTCACGGTCCAGAAACCTTGCCAGTTCAAGCTCCTCATACACACTCACACATTCAAGGCTCTGCACAACACAGGACCCTCCTACCTCAATCACCACCTTCACTTCCATCAACCCACCAGACACCTTCGCTCTGCCTCTCTCTCTATCTCGTCCAAGTACTACACATACACAGAAGCAGAGGCTGATCCATCTCTAATCTCATGGCCAACTCCTGGAATGACCTCCCTCCCCACATCAGGATCACCACGTCTCTGCTGGAATTCTGAAAGAAGCTGAAGACCTGGCTCTTCGGCTAGCACTCTAGCCCCTCCACCAACCACTGCTAGACTAGATTTTTATCTACCTACCACCTGGATACCCTCACAGGTGATAAACCACCCTCTACCAATTCACTTACATAAGATAACATAACCTAAACATCTAAAATGGTCACAGTAGACAAGTACAGACCATACTATGGAGAAAGTGAAGTACAGAAAAAAATCACGATGGTGTGCCAGATTTATGCACGTTAATAAACTGCACAGCATGAATGAAACAGTGCACTGCCAATGTGGTGCAAGCTGACTTTTGTCATATAACAAAACTGCATTGTCCTCACAACAGAAAAATATCACTTATATTACCACAGAGATAGGTTGCCACTTTTAGCTGGCTATGATGAAAGAAAAGCCAGTTTAGAAACAGGCCTTTAGTGTAGTGCACATTTGAAGATTACATCTCCCAGCTATGAACATTTTGTTTACTCACTAAGAAACAGGTGACAATAAGGTAAAGGTTTACAATGCTGAAAGCAAAATAAGTAGCCCTCTCAAGTGGGTGCCATGAACAACAGAAACACCATACTGCTTTTCCCAGCTTAGTACCCTACACTAACAACGTAACCCAATTACAACACATTTAAAACTTGTTTAAGTAACAAAAGAGCATTTGGGAGGTACAACTTTGAAATTCCAAATACCACACATTTGCTTTCCTTCGATACCCACTGTGTTTGGTGTTTGACATGCGTGGAAGAAATCAGGAAGAAGACATGGACCCAATTGTAAACTTAGGATAAGTTACAGATCTACACCCAATATGCATTATATATTCCATTCATTCATTCGTGATAACTTTATTTTGGTCAATGACCATAAAAGCACAAGCAAAGTATGTACATACAATAAAATACATAAATAGTTAAGAACCAGCAGTTAAAACATTATTAAACAATCAGTTATCCACGAAAAATAGCCATCATTAAAAATTAGTCACAGTTAATCAAAGTGGACCTTCTGCGCCACATACCGTACAAAAAGCGGGAGACCGAGAACACAATAAGGGGGGATGTATCATATTTTAAAATTCTAACGGCTTGAGCACAATGTTTTAGTCCCAGATTTCTACATAGTGGTACCAGCCAGGCTCTCCGGATTACGCTATAAGCAGGGCAAAAAAACAAAACATGGGCAATGTCTTCTTTGCCATTGTTGCAGACAGGGCAGATTCCCTCCTCTTGACCTGCCCATTTGCAGGTCAGTGTCCCAAGTGGCAGGCAGCCATGCCTTAATTGTGTGTATAATTTTCTTGCAGGGTGAGGTTCTATTTGATCCAGAAATTCCTCCCTGCTGGGCACGAGTTTTACCTGCAAAAACTCAGAAGACAACCTGCCCATACTTGGCGAACGGTGCAGCAGACTTAGGTTGTAGTGCCTCAGAGAGGCCAGCAGCACAGTTCTCCTCAGCACTAGACAACTCTCCGCCGGAGTCTCCCATATTTGGGGCATTCCTATTCGAAAGGCAATAGTTTTAATATGGAGCAACCAGGGTATTTTCTTGCTCTTCAACGACCCCCAGACAGCAGCGAACTCAGCTCTATAATCCGCAAGCTCCGGTACTGTCCAGAGCCTTCTCCAGTACAGGAGGGGTCGGGCCGCTAGTAGTTCAGAGATGGGCTCCACACCTAGGTCAAATCTCAAGGGTATGAGCGGGGTGCTTTGGGGTAGTCCAATCAAATTCCTCATAAAGGCCCGTTCAACCCTGAGAAGGCTTGCTGTACTCGAATGTCCCCAAAGTTCTGCACCATAAGTTACAGCAGGTCTAACTTGAACACTGTAGATTTCAAGCGCTGGGGAGACTGGCTTAAATTGCGTTGTCCGCTGGAACTTACCTATGCCCCCTAAAATCTGTGAGAGCTTTAGGGTATATTTGGATACCTGAGGGCCCCAACCAAAGTCCTCAGTCAAAGTGACCCCCAGGTATACAAAAGTTCTCACCCTTTTGAGCGGGATGCCGTTTAATGTGGGGTTAGGGCGAGTGCGTTTCGGGGGACCGAAGATCATAAATTTCGTTTTCTTTAAATTGATCTTGAGTCCCCGTGAGGCGCAGAATGAAACAAAACCGTCCAGAACTCGCTGGATGCCTGTTGATGTTCGCGACAACAATAGGGTGTCGTCTGCGAACATCAGAGCAGGCACTCGACCTGACGCCAACCAAGGGGCGTCGCTATCCCTGACTCTCTCAAGTTCCCCCACCAGGCCATTTATATAGAGACTAAAGAGCGTGGGAGCCAGGGCGCAGCCCTGGCGTACGCCTCTAGTTACAGGGAAACGTGCAGATAGTTCCCCGTTCTTTCCGCACCTCACCCGGGCATAGTTCCCTGCATGAAACCGCTTCAAGACCTCCAATAGATAGGGAGGAAGGCCAAGATCTTTTAAGACCCTCCATAAACTCTCCCTCGGAACAAGGTCGAAAGCGGCCCGCAGGTCTACAAAGACCAGGTAGAGGCTGCCACCCTCGACACTTACGGTCTTCCAGAAAAGGACCTGCAGCCTAAATAGTTGGTCCGTGGTCGAGATCCCTGATCTAAAGCCGGCCTGGAAGGTAGCCATTACTTCATGCTCCTCCGCCCATCCCAGTATTCTATCCAGGAGTATCCGGCCCATCAGTTTCTGGCTAGTGTCCAAGAGACTGATTGGTCTATAATTTGACGGCTCCAAAGGGCACCCCTTCTTGAAAATGGGGACGATCTCGGCCCCCGCCCAGGTGTCAGGTATCTTTGCCCCCAATAAGACCGCATTAAACAATATGGTTAGGTACGGAACCCAAATCTTTGGCTGAGAACGAAAAAGGTCACCCGGTACCCTATCCAGGCCTGGTGCTTTGTTAGGGAGTTGTCTGGTAATTGCAGTCTCCACCTCCTTTGCTGAAATACTCTCGCCACTTCTCGGGGCCATCCTCACCTCAATGTCCCCATGGTCTATCTGATGTTCCATGCCCAAGGCCCCCCGCAGTCGACACTAGTGCGGGGGGCCTCGGGCAGGAGAGACCCAGGAGGGACCTTCTAACTCCGGCATCCCAGACCCATCTAAATGGTCACTGTAGCTGGACACAGGGCTAGTATAGAGTGCAGAGAAATGCACCTCCCACACTGAGGGGGATATTTGGTAGAAGGGTCCCCCCACCATCATTTGTACCGGAATTTACTAATGCCCAGCATAGTTTGGCATCTTTTGTAACAAGGGCACCTCTAAGTTCCTCCCACCTGGCTTCTTCCCACTCTCTTTTGCCCCTGGTCAGCTCCTTTTTATAGATCAGTCTAGCTGCCCTAATGTTCTCTCTATCTTTTGCCTTGATTGCCGCAAGGAGCTCCTTTTTTGAGTTCCTGCATGCATCATTAAACCAGGGGTGAGTTTTTGGAACATGCTTCTTAATTCTACTTAAGGGGTAGAACACATCCCCTAGTACCTCAACTAGCTGTTTATGCGCATCTATTGCCTGCTGCCAGCCAGGCGAGTTACCCATCTGCGCTATAAAGGGGATAGCGAGTTGGTAGATTTTAGCAAGCTTCGAGGTTGAATCTACAAGGTGGGGCCACTTAACCCTCCTTCTGTTATTAGTCAGCGTGAGGGGAAGTGTCATCGTGGCAGGTATGTGGTCAGGAGTGGTTAGTCCAAATGCCCCTGGTTTGAAAGTTACTACCAGGGCATTGTGATCACTGTCCTCTCTTTGAATGACCTTAAATTCTTTCAGCTTGTCCCAGTTTTTAGCATCCACCATTAGGTAATCAATGATGGTTGTTTTGTTTGCCCGATTAAAGGTTGCCATTGCTGGGCGGTCAGGGTCCAGTCTCCCATTGCACGCCCGCAAGGATGTTGCAAGGGAGAAACATTTTATTTGGAGCACAAGAGGTGTCCATGCCCTGACGGGGGCAATATTTGGGTCTGGGATATGCCATAGTGCATCTACCTCGTCTTGGTCACCCAGTTCTAGACTACCCAGAGGTTCAAATTGGCAGTTAAAATCTCCTCCGAGGATTATTGAGATAGAGGGATCTAGCCCTTGAATGAAATAATTCAGGGTTTTAATTGTAGCTGATTCCTGGCCATTCCTAGATGGCCTTGAGTAGGTGTTTATTATTGCTACTGGCGGTTGGCTTGGGGGTTCTATTAAGACACACTGGATGTCCGGGGAATTTGTTTGAATCTGGGTTGCTTGGATTCCCAGGTGAGTTCCTATCCAAATTGATAGCCCGCCCCACGGGCGCCCTCTACCTGTGGATACTGCCAATATATCAAACGTTGCAAAAGTCGCACTCGAGGTCACTTCTAGTGCCCAGGTCTCTTGCATCAGGCAGATATCAAATGCTGCCATAAAGGTGGCCCACTCGGGAGTAAGCAGTTTGTTTTTTAGCCCGGCTATATTCCAGGAAACCAATTTTAGGCATCCTTCTTCTGAGCTTTCTGTTCCTTCGACTTCCCTAATCCCCCTATTGCTAGTCCTTTTCCTTACTATATTGACAACTTTTGGAGCCTCCCTCAACGTTGGTGTCAGGATATTTTCCTCTAGTGCCCCTAAACTTCTATGTACTACATTTGTGGCTTCTGAGGGTGACATTCCTCCTTGACTGAGTCAATCTACATTTTCCAAAACACTGAACCTATTCCAAAGTGGCTGTATCGGGAGTAGTGGACCGTAGGAAGACATGCCCTCCCTAAATACCCCCCCATTTAAAGTTCTATGTGATGTAGGAAAACCCCTCCTGTTATTGTGTGTTAATCTAGGGCGACATGGTTCCAAGCTTGGAGTGGGGTAAAAATACGAGAGGTGCAGAGGACATATTTGCGTGTCTGAACTATAGTGCGGGGCATTACAAATATACCCTACAGCAGAAGCATCCCTAAAATTCAGAATTATCACGTCACCAGCCACTGTTTTAGGGCTCCTCCCAATCCAACCCACTCTTCTGGCTGACAGGATTTCCCCTGAGACGTTCCCCGGGAGGGGTCTATTTACACTAAGCCACTGGATGCACTTGTTTTTCAGCTCAGTCTCCCTTTCTCTTTTCCCCTCAGTTAACGGAGGAACTCCTGCGAGTGCCACCACATAGGATTGGGCTTCGGGGGGTAAGTTAATTGTTGGTGGCTGTCGAGAAAAGGTTCTTGATGTTTGGCTTTGTTTCGGTGGCGGGCTTGTTTTGTTAATTCCCTTATCTCCCTCTTTTGTCTTTGGCATATCTTTCGCTATGGCATTTGCCAAGTTTCCTGCTGCTTGGCAGACCTGCTTCTGAGTGTTGGTCCTTGGCAGGTGTTGTGATGGATCGTGCGTGGATTTTTGGGGAGTTGGTGTAGCTACGACATTAGCGGTCTGTACTAGGGGGTTTTTGCTTTCCACTACTCTAGTTCTTGGGACACTTTGGGATGGAGTATCAATAACATGGGGTGCAGAGTTTCTCACTTGTTTGGCTGCCTCAATTTTCCCTCCCCCCTTTGTATAAGTGGCAGCAATGAGTTTATCAAGTTTTGAAACCAGAGGCTTGAGTTGGGCAACAATAGTCCGCTCCAAGGATGCTTGTAGATCGGCAACCATGTTTGTGACCCAGCATGGTATTCCTAGCGTTGGGCCAGTAGTACTGCTAGTTGGTGTCACAAGGTCATGGGTTGCCAATTTATTATTACCCAATTTATTTAGGATATTTCCTTTCTTTTTCCTCGTGCATGGTTTGCGTACTGCTGTCCTTTTCTCCGGGGAAGGGGAAGACAGGGTGATTGGATGCTCCTGCACGTCTATAGAAGTCTCAACGGGCTTCTGACTGCAGGGCAAGTCTACATATGGTGGCGCCAAAAATGAGCTAGTGTCCAAGACATCAGTCGTGGTAGCTGAGATGTCTCTTCCCGGGTTTTGCATACCTAGTGTTGGGGTTATCGATAGCCTCCTCTCGGTGTTCTCAATAGCATTAACCACAACACCGATAGTCTGTTGCAGCATCTTATCGATAGCCGTCAAAGTTGGTAGGGGTTGTGGTTCGGCTGCCAACTGCTTGGTGTGAGATCGTGTTGCGGGGGTTATGGTTTTATTTCCCCGTTTATTCATTTTGGAAGAGGGATGTTTTGAGGTCAATAGCTGGTAGAATATATCTAACAGTCAGATGCCCCACCTCAGGGGCTCTCACAACGTTGCTAGTGTGCTATATACATCTAAGAACGGGGCGGTAGTCTTCTCTCCCTTTTCTGCACCTACGGGCGCGCTTGCCGGTGGGCGTGTCACCGCCGAGCCTCCTGGGGGCTGTAGTCGCATGGTGGACAGAGCGGCGCTCAGGGAGACTACAGCGGGAAACCAGCGAGAGCCCCCAAATGTCCGCCTTTTCGCTAGAAGCCCCCGCTTGTCAGGAGGCTTCTCTCCCTTTTCTGCGCCTCCGGGCGCACTTGCCGGTGGGCGTGTCACCGCCGAGCCTCCTGGGGGCTCTAGTCTCCTGCCGCGTGGTGGACAGAGCGGCGCTCAGGGAGACTACAGCGGGAAACCAGCGAGAGCCCCCAAATGTCCGCCTTTTCGCTAGAAGCCCCCGCTTGTCAGGAGGCTTCTCTCCCTTTTCTGCACCTCCGCCTCGCTTGCCGGTGGGCGTGTCACCACCGAGCCTCCTGGGGGCTGTAGTCTCCTGCCACGTGGTAGACAGAGCGGCGCTCAGGGAGACTACAGCGGGAAACCAGCGAGAGCCCCCAAATGTCCGCCTTTTCGCTAGAAGCCACCGCTTGTCAGGAGGCTTCTCTCCCTTTTCTGCGCCTCCGGGCGCGCTTGCCGGTGGGCGTGTCACTGCCGAGCCTCCTGGGGGCTGTAGTCTCCTGCCGCCTGGTGGACAGAGCGGTGCTCAGGGAGACTACAGCGGAAAACCAGCGAGAGCCCCCAAATGTCCGCCTTTTCGCTAGAAGCCCCCGTAACGAAATGAAGAGTGTATGACTGGGCCAGCAGCCAGTCTAAAACCGTGTCCGTGTGAACACAACTCCTAGCCAGCATAGGGATACACTCGCGCGCGTTCGTGCACAACTGCACACTTGCAAGCACTATCACACAAAGCGGTATTTGCAATGGAGGCTGGAGCGGCAGCGGGAATAATCCGCGGGTGATCTGTGAGTAGCGGTCAGCACCAGCCGCAGTTCGCAGTTGACAACCACAGCCGTACCAACAATCCACTCCTCTCCCCGCTCTGACATGTTGAACGGAGCCGAGGAGCCGTCCCCTTGCTTCCCTCCACTCGCTTGCACTCCCCGGCACGCTGACCGGGACCGGGACCTGGGGTGGTGTCAGCAACTTACTGCTTCTGTGGTGCGTCGCACATTAGTGAAGCTGAGATGGTCTTTCCTTGTGCCTCGCTAACACAAACCTTTAAAGAGATAGTATATCTGTAGACATAAGATATCGACATTTATATATGAAAGCAACAAGCTAAACCAACAAAACGTCTGAGTTGGAAGATATGTTAGTGAAAGATGCATTAGCACTAGCAGCATGTGTTTGGATAGTGTGAAGTAGGCACTATCCTCAAACATATTTAATTAATCTTTCATCAGGTTTCACTTATCTTGCAAAATCATATCATTGATATGACTCTCACTGTTCTTATAGATATGGCTACTAGGTCTATTATCAACTGGAGGATGGCCGGTACTACTGCACTATACTTGGACATTACTAATAAGCAATTGAGCACTAAGCAGAAAGTCTAAAGCACTGGTGTTTGTCATGCTACTTAGTTTTTTTTTGTTTGAAAATCTTTATTTCGGTTGTGAAACCATAAAAGACAGTAATTCATGTCAACAATAAAAAATGAATTTGGAAAATGAGAATGGTTAAAAAGAATAAAATACATTAATAAAAAGAGAAACATCTTTCAGGATTTATCAATGACCACAGCTATTAAAATACATTTCATTGAAGTTTTAAAAATTGCAGACGAGCCCACCACATTGCAGCAAGAAATCGTGAGGTAGCAAATACTATATGCATGCTAGTATCATGTTTTAAAAGCCTATACACATCTGTACAATGAGTTGCACCAAGATTCTTACATAATTGCCGAAGCTCTCTTCTTCTAATCTTGGACTAGCCTTGGCAAACAAAAAAAAAAGTATTTCTGTTTCCTCGGCTAGACCGCAGGTGGGGCAGGCCAAGGGAGCATCCTTAGACCATTTATAGACAAATGAATGCAGGGGGAGACAGCTGTCTCGAAACTGCAAATAGAGTTTCCTAGCTATGGTTGGATGTATAAAATCCAAGCACGGCTCTAGTTGGTAGATGGCTTTTATATGCATGAACTGGCGGGTCACAGAGCCGATATTGGGGTCTTCTGTAATGTTATCAAGTTTCGACCTCCAGTACCTTGTGGATAAATATGTACGTGTAACCCTGGTATGGGCAGTTAAAGGACTCACCCATAGCTCGGAACAGCCCATCTCATTTAGGCTTTTCTTGAAGTACATAAGCCAGGTAGGCTGAGTACCTCTTGCAATTCGGCTCTATACTCCGCCAGCTCGTTTATTGCCCACAGACGACGCCAATACAGGAGCGGACGCCTTGCAATTTCTTGTGCAATAGGTCTCACCCCCAGATCCATGTCAGGGGCAGCAGAGAGGAGCTTCGCGGAAGCCCTGTCAATGGCCTCAGAAAGTTCTTTTCCGTTTGGGTAATTGGCTCAAGATTCGAATGCCCCCAGAGTTCAGCCCCATAGAGAGCTGAGCTTCTTGCCTGTGTCTTATAGATCTCTATAACCGGACTCAGGGGTTTATGATAAGACTTTCTAGAATGTTTAGCCAGACCCCTAGCTATCTGAATTAATTTCAGATTAGATCTGACCACCTGCGGTTTCCAAGTTATGTTCTCATTTAGAGGTAGTCAAATTATGGTACCCTTTCTAGAGGTACACCGTTCATACAAGGATTGGAGCGAACATTCTTACAGGGGTTAAAAAACATGAATTTTGTTTTTTGTATGTTGATTTCTAAACCCCTATCCCTACAGAATTCGCAGAAGGCATCCAAAATGTTTTGAAAACCCATGGGGGATTTTGAGAGGAGCAAGATGTCGTCTACGAACATCATTGCTGGTACTCTCTTGCTTGCTAGCTTAGGGGCATCAATATTCTGACATTTGTTTATGGCATCCATTAAGCCATTAATTAAGATGCAAAACAGTGTGGGAGCTAACACACATCCTTGCCTCACTTCCCTATCAACCGGTATACGATTAGTGTGTTCCCCATTCTTACCAAATCTAATTTGGGCAAAGGTGCCATAATGTAATTTCCTAAGTAGGGATAAAAGATAACACAGTAGTCCTACCTTATTGAGCACCTTCCATAGAGCCTCTTTGGGAACCAGGTCGAAGGCACTTTTAAGGTCAACGAAGACCAGATACAGGCTACCGCACCCCATCGTTACCACCTTCCAATAGAGGAGCTACAGCCTGGAAATCTGGTCTATCGTTTACATTTTGGCCCTGAACCCCGCCTGTAGGGGGGAAAGGATGTTATTATCCTCCATCCATAGTGTAGGCAGTCCAAAATGATCCTGGCAAACACCTTTTGAGAGATGTCGATCAGACTGATCGGTCTATAGTTGATTGGGAGGAGAAGTGAACCCTTTTTAAATATAGGTATCACCTCTGCACACAACCAAGTCTCGGGAGATCCATCCCTTCCAGAATGGCATTAAAAACTACCCATAAATAAGGGCCCCAAATCTTGGGTTCCGCCCGGTACAGGTCGCCAGAAACATTATCAAGGCCAGCTGCTTTCCCTGGCACTATTTTTCTAGGGATTTATACACTTTCTTCAGGGTGATCTTTGGGGAGTCTGGATCTATTTCTAAAAGAGCTAAAATGTCCTGCCCCTGGCCAATACATTCGTCGGGACATTGAGCATATAGGAGTTTGTAATCGGCTTCCCATTTTTCTGCGGCTATATTGGGCTCAACAGTATCCTGTCCTCTTGCAGTTCATGAGCTCACTATATTCCAGAAAGATTTTAGGTCTTTATTTCCCAGAGCCTGTTTAAGATTTGCCCACTGTTCCTCTCCCCAGGAGATTTTGGCAGCGTTAATGGAGTTTTTATATTCAAGCCTTGTCATTCTTATAGTGGGTCTGCACTTCCATTTTATGACCTCTATCAGGGCACTTTTCGTTTGCCTACAATTGGAATCAAACCAAGATTGGTGTGATTTGTGGGCACCGATCCTACGACTTTCTTTCCAAAAGACGTCTTTCAGTCTCAGGAAAGTTTGGCGGTTAATTTCAGCTACCTTGCTCACATGGGGTACCAAGTTATTGTAGTTCACATACTCTAACATAGCCTCAAGGTCTGGAATGAACTCCCTATATAGTGTAGCCATTTTTTCCTGGGAATTCTCTACCCATGACCACTTCACTCTCCTCCTGTTATTACTGAGGAGGAGAAGCCCATCGTCTTGATCACTATGATCCGGGCTATGATCGGCCCGAGGGGAGATTGCAAAACTTACCATCAGCGCATTATGGTCACTGTCCTCGCGTGGTATGATTCTAAAGTCAGAGGCTAACGACCATATTCTAGTTTCCAGTAATATATAATCTAGGATTGAGGAATGGCCCAACCTATTGTAGGTAAAACTACCTGGGAAGTCCAAGGGAAACCGCCTGTTACAAGCTCTCAGTGAATATCTGAGAGTTAGAGCTTTGATTTGAAGAGCTAAGGGGGACCATGCCCTGATCCGAGGGATATTCGGCTCAGGAATAGCCCATATCGCATCCTCTTCTACACTGTCCGAATCATCAAATTCCAGTAGGGGCTGAAATTGACGGTTCAGATTGCCTCCCAGAATTATCGCAGCATCCACAGGAATATCCGAGAGGAGGTCTTCTAAGTGTGCCAGTACAGGGGACTCCTTGCCCGTCTTGACTGGCCTAGAGTAAATATTAATTAAGAAAAGTTTAAAATTATTAGGAAAGGATAATATTAGGCAAAGGATATCTGGACTATGTGAATCCACTTGCCTAACGTCGCAGTTCAGATGGCATACCACCCAAGTCCTTAGTCCACCTGAAGGCCTACACCTAGTTCCAGCAATGGCAGGGATATAGAATGTTGCGAAGCCTCTACGAACGGGGTGGTCTGTAGCCCATGTTTCCTGAAATAAGCATATATCACAGGAATCTACAAAAACTCCCCATTAGGGATAGTGTAATTTATTTTTAATACCGGCCACATTCCAGGATAGCAACTTGGTTCTAAGGAAGGTGGATCGTTTATCGGCTGGAACCTTCATAGCTAATTACCTCATTGGTGGAACTACAATATCATTTACAGAATTTTGAGTAAAAGGAGGATCAAGGTGGACTGCGTTTTCTACAAAGCTTTAGGCTGAATTTAACAGGCTTGTAGTAATCAGCTCAAATGTAGGTGGGATCTTGCGCGCTACTCTTCCACTATCAATGACGGTCTTCAATTTTCCCGCTGCCCTCTCTGTGTTGGCTTCATGCGTTGCTAACCCAGCGTTACTACACGCGGACCATGGGATCAAAAGTCAGTCCACCTCCTCCAAACTATCAAATCTGTTAAAGAGGGGTAAGTTGAATGGTTGGGGCCGTTGCATGCCTTCCACCTGGCCCCTCCCTGGCCGATATGAAGGCTGCTCTCTAGTGCCGTAACGTGACCCGACCCCTGGTCCACAAGCTAAACCATGATAATAGAAATAAGTGTGGGGAAGAAGTTTGATGGTAGAGCCCCAGTTACTCAGATACACAATTTGTTGTACCAAATAGGAGTTCCTGAAGTTAACAACTACACAGTCCCTACTAATATCTTTAGCCCGGTTGCCAATCCACTTCACCCTCTAGGTTCATCAAAATGTCAGCTGCATTAGGAAAAGAGAACTGGTATTGTCTAGCGAGCAAATGGAGACATTTATTTTTAAGTTCCAAATGAGTTTCTGTTTTATCTTCACCCAATGAAGGCACACCAGCAAGAACTAGTACAAATGGTAAACTTTCAGGGGGCAGGTTAATGGAAGGTAGCTCTTGGCCTCGGTGACCTTGAGGTGTGGGGGCAGATCCCAGAGCTACAGGGGTCTCCTTCCGGCCAACAGGACCATCTACTTTGGCCCCTGTAGTGCGAGCTGTTGTGTTGCTAACGGCTGCTGTCCCCATATCTGCAATATGGGCTATGGAACTTTCCCCTCTACTTTTCTCAGCAGATTTATTTCTCAGACTAGTACACAAAGCTGGAACCATAGTTCTCCCATGTATATTGTCTGGGGGTGGTGGATTTGATTGTATCGAGTCTATGCAGGAGCAGATCTTAGTCATACTGTCTAGACAGGCATGGATTAGGGCAAATTCTTCTTTTAAGAGCCCGCTGATTTGATTAAATAATGAGTTAGAAAATTAGGCATTTCATGCAGGAGGCGACAGATCCATTTGAATTGGTGGTTCCCAGGCATTCTGGTCAGCTCCTACCGACATGGCGGTTCCGTTGTTAATTTTCCTCTTTTTGCCCCCCACATTCTTAGGTTGAGGAGGGTGGTTGGCCAAACTAGAATTAGCGGGAGTTTTGGTGCGCCCTCTATTTCTGGTGGTTGCCTTACAAGTAGTTTCTATGGTTGGAACGGGCGACTTGGACGGAGAGACCTGACTTTGTATACTGTCACCCCTTTCAAGGGGAAGGGAGAGGTTAGATGCTGACAAGACCAAAGGTAGGTCTGGAGTTATAGACAGTCGGCGCTCAGTCTGTTGAATTTCTGTGGCCATCACTTCAATCGCCCTTTGTAACATCCGGTCGATTGATGTCTGAGGAAGAAGTGGAGGGGTGGGACAAGGGGGGGGGGGCATGGCATAAAGCTTTTACAGTTTGTTTACCCATGCTCAACTCTATGATGGCCGCTACATTTGTGGGGGCTTTCTTGATGCTGAGAATAACAACAAGCCCAGGGGGACAACTTAAATTAGCAGAGTAGATAGGGCACTTACAGTTGTGCGGAAGTTCACTCCTGCTTCTTCACTGCCTGGCCCCTGTTCAAAGTCCCTCAGCTCCTGTTACTTTCCTCTGGGCGCAATTTACAAGCCAAGGGAGATGGCCCAGCCTCCTCCGGCCACTGACGGGCAAGGACAGGCCCGCCCGCGCGTGTCCCGCGCTGCGAGAGGGCCGGTCCGGTTATGAGGGCCTATGGCGCCCTCCGGATGCGTCAAGAGCCCTGCACCTCGCAGGGCCCTCTGGGAAGTGTGGGCGAGCCGTTCCCCTCGCGGCTGCTCTGGCGACTCTAGCAACGTGTCAATGGCGTGGCAAGGGCTCTCCGTGGGGTGTGTGCACTGATATTTATTTATTTATTTATTTTCAGAGTTTTGTATAGCGCGAACTGGATCCTTGCAGATATTAGAGCGCTTTACATACATAAGAGAGGAGAGTGCAATACAAAGAACATAGTATAAATGAGCGGCAAACATAGAGTAGAACTTAAAAGCAGTGTGCACATGGGGCGTTATCAGATATCAGAGCGCTATATATACATAAGAGAGAGGAATGCAATACAAAGAACATAGTATAAATGAGCGGCAAACTTAGAGTAGAACATAAAAAGGAATATGTGCATGGAACGTACAGCGACAGGTAGACCAGAGTTTGAGAGGTCATGTACAGCCTTGAGAGATAAGGGGGAGGCAAATAGGCAACCAATACAAGGGTAATTGACGTTCAAGTGAATTGGGCCATAAGGATAGCTTTGACTTCCTTTTTGAAGGAGGCAGTGGATGAGATGAGTCTCGTTTCTGGCGGGAGGGCATTCCAGATCCTGGGGCCATCCCTGAGAAGGAGCGCTTGTATGTTTTTTTCTTGCGGAATCTTTGTGGTTTCAAAAGGAGAGTTTCTGTGCTTCTTGTGGATCTTGAGCATCCTGAGAGTGTCAGTTTCTGAGCAATGTAGCTGGGCATGCTGTGATGTAAGGCTGTGTGCGTAATGCATGCTATTTTCAGGTGTATTCTGGCTTCGAGCGGTAGCCACTTCAGAGATTTTAAGTCCAGAGAGATGTGTGAGCGTTTTTTGGATCCAGTTATGAGCCTTGCTGCAGCGATGATGGAAGCTCTTAAAGGAGCGGTTGTTGAAAGAGGGAGGCCACAAAGGGCAGTGCTGCCATAGTCGATCCGAGGTATGACTAATGCTTAAACTGCAGTTCTGAAGTCTTTGGCTGGGAGGAAGGGTTTCAACTTTCTCAAGATATTTATTTGGTAGTTAGCACCCCTGGTTGCATTGCTAATATGACATTGCATATTGAGGTTGAAGTCGAGGGTGAAACCTAGAGTTTTAGCTGATTCTACAATGATAGGTTGGACATTGAATGCAGTGAGGTGTTTCAGCCAGTCCTGAGCGATGAGGATTTTGGAGGGAGGTGCAATCAGGAGGAATTCTGTTTTTAGAGCATTGAGTTTGAGATGGTTCTCTGCCAGCCATGTTTGTGTGTCCTTGAGTGTTGAATTGAGAAGTTTGAGGTCTTCAGGGGATTGTAGTTTGAGGTAAAGTTGGGTGTCGTCCGCATACATGTGGAATTGAACATTCGACGCCTGAAGCAGTGTGGTGAGTGGCTCCATGACTAGGTTGAACAGGGTCGGTGACAAGGAGGAGCCTTGCGGAACACCTAGTGTAACTGGGACAGGCTTAGACATGTTGTTATTAGTTTTGAACTTCTGCGTCTGGTTATGCAGGAAGGATGTGAACCATTTGAGTACTGTCCCAGAGATACCCATTTTGAGGTTCAACAGATCGAGTAGGTTCTCGTGTTTGACTGTATCGAATGCAGATGACAGGTCGAGTAGAATGAGGAGGCAGGTGCCGTTTTGGTCTAGAATTTGTAGTGCGTCGTCAATTATGTGAGTCATGGCTGACAGTGCTGTGACCTGCCCGGAAGCCGGATTGGTGCTGGTTAAGGAGGTCAAAGTGACTGATGTGTTTAGTCAGTTGTAGGTGAACACATTTTTCTAATAGTTTTGCTAGGGTAGGGATATTGGAGATGGGGCGATAGTTGTTTAGGTCGGAAGGGTCAGCTGTGGGTTTCTTAAGAATGGGTGATACTTGTCCCACTTTGAGGGAGTCTGGTATAGATCCTTGAAGAAGAGAGCTATTAACGATTTTTGTCCAGAATGGTATGAGCCATGGGCTGAGGTCCTTTACGGCATTTGCAGGTAGAGGATCCGAGAGGTGGTTGGAGGGCTTCAGGGTACTGAGGATCTTGCCAATAGATTCTTCCGTGTATGTCTCAAAGGATGCCCAGGTAGCGTTGTTTTTTAGTTTGATGGGTGTTTTACTGCTGGGGTTGGAATAAAGGTTTAGGTCCATGATGAGATCTTTCTTAATGTTGAATGTTTTGAGATTGAAGAATGATGAGAATTCTTCACATGATGGGGGAGTGCTGGTTGGGCTGAGCGCTCGCTGTGGTTCATCTTTGGATTGAGATTTGATTAGCTCAAATAGCTTTTTTGGTCGATTTATTGCTTGGTTTAGTTGATGGCTAAAAAAGTCAGCTTTCGTTTGTTTAATTTTCCTGAAGTAAGCATTTCTTTTTTTCCTCAGAGTCTTGAGGTGCATAGCTGATGGGGTGGATTTCCAGTTGCGTTCAGCTAGTCTCATGTCTCGTCTGTCTTTGTTGAGCAGATCGTCAAAACAAGGCTTTGAGCTTTTGGAGGAGACTCTCTTTAGCTGGAGGGGGGCAACTTCGTCGATTATCGTAGTCATTGAGTTGAGGTAGTGCTCAGTGAGAGCCTGGACGCCGTCGTTGCCAATGGGAGGTATGAGTAAGTTGTAAGTGGAGGAGGGTGAGGAGATGGGATTGAGATTCCTCAGGTCTCTTTTCCATATTTTTGGTTTGGTTGATTGTGCTGGTTGTAGTTTCACCACTTCATTGATGAAGAATGTGATAATGTGGTGGTCTGACCAGTCACAGGGTTGGGTTGAGTCAAGCTGGGTGGCATTATCTTTGGAGATAATGAGGTCAAGGATAGAGCCTTTGTCATGAGTGGGGCTGTTGCAGATTTGGGTTAGGTCTAAGGTGTTGAGGAAGGTTTTGAGGCTGTTAACTACGGAATCGTTGTGATCATTCCAATGAAGGTTGAAGTCACCAAGGAATAGTTGTGTGTTTTGTTGACCCAAATTAGTAGTGATCATGTCCATGAGATGTTCAGTGAAGGTGAAGTTGTCCCCAGGTGGGTGGTAGATAATATGTAGCCAGCATACAGAGTTGCCCTCGCTGTTGACGTCGAGCATACGTGTTCACATGAGGAGAATGTAGGGGAGATGGCTCTGGTTACTGAAAGGCTATTGCGATAGATACATGCTATCCCACCTCCTGTCTTGACAGGCCTGTCTAATCTGATGATGTGATAGTTAGGGGGAACTAGGATGTCGATGATGGGGGAAGATAATTCAGTTAGCCAGGTTTCGGTGAGTATGGAAAGGTCTAGGTCATGTGCGATAATGAGGTCGGCCATGTCAGATGCGTGTCTGGAGGCAGATCTGCAGTTAAGTAGAGTGCATTTGAGCCGTGGGCTAATGAGGGAGGTTGAGGGGTCTCGAGTGAGTGTGATTGTTTTCAGATTGTTAGGGATGGTGCCTCTGGTGTTTTGCGTGGGTGGCCGGTGCGGGTCGGAGAGGATGGTGGGGATGGTAAGGTGAGTGGTGAGTGGTGCACTATTATGAGGGGGGGTATGTGAGGGTTGGTGAGGAAGAAAAGGGTGGGAAAATGCGAGGTGGCTATGTGGGTGGTGGGAGGGGGTTCGTAGGAGTGTAGTAGAACCTGTATGTCATGTTGTGAGAGTGGATTGGTGCATCTGTGAGGTCGGTTGGGAGAAAAGGGGACAGGGATAGAGGTCCAGTGGGGTGGGTTGGGTTTGAGGAGGCGTGTGCGATGGCGGGGGAGCTTGCGGGATGTTACGGTACTCAGAGGGACGGGGAGTCTAAGTTGACGAGAGAACAATAATTTGACGGTTTGAAGCTCGTCTTTGATTTGTTGAAGGGTTGACACGATTTGATCAAGTAGGTAGTTAGGAGCAGTAGTGGTGGGGGTGGGTGGAGGAGAGTTGGAGCAGTTTGATGTGTGGGTGGAAAGGGTGTGGGTGGGGGGATAAAGAGTTGAATGAGAGTTAGATGTGGGGGTGGGTGTAGGAGGAGAAGGAGATGGAGTGGGGGTTTCCCTGGTGGGAAAATGGGTGATGGTCGTGGTGGGGAGAGATGGGGGTGATGAGGTAGGGGAGGGCAGAGAAGGGGAAAGGATGACTAGGGGTAGTTTAGGAGGGGGGAGCTTTGGGTGGTGGGGGAGGGCTGGGAGGAGGCGAGGGGTGAGCAAGGTGTGGATGGGGTGCGTGTCCTGATGTGAGGGGAGGAGAGGGGCTAAGGTGGGAGGGGAGGAGACGGGAGGTGAAGACGGAGGGGGTGAGAGGTGAGGGAGGGGGTGCGTTGGTGTAGGAGGAAGCGGGGTGTGGGGCGTGTGGGTGGTGATAGATAGGAAGGGGCTAGGGCTGGGAGGAGGCAACGGGTGAGCAAGGTGTGGATGGGGTGTGTTTCCTGATGTGAGGGGAGGAGAGGGGCTGATGTGGGAGAGGAGGCGGGGAGGTGAAGACGGAGGGGGTGAAAGGTGAGGGAAGGGGTGCGTTGGTGATGCGAGGGGAGGAGGTGAGTTAGGTGTAGGAGGAAGCGGGGTGTGGGGCGTGTGGGTGGTGATAGATAGGAAGGGACTAGATGCAAGAGGTGGGGGGTGGTAATGGAAGGGGGGGTGATCGGACAGAGGAGGTGTGTATTGTAGGGTGAGCTCGCAGGCTTATGGTTAGCGTTCGGCTGTGTGCAGCCAAGGGTAAGGGGGGACGGGGGAGGGAGGGTGGGGATTAGAGTTGGTGGCGGTGTGCAAGGAGTCAGTGGCGGTGTGCGAGGAGGAGGGCAGCTGGGGGATGAGGGGAGGCGGGGTGGAGAAGGGGCAAGGGGGTGTGTGCTATATGTAGGTGGAGGAGGGTGAAGAAAGGGTGGAGGCTTGAGGCGGAGTGAGGCGGGGAGGGGGTAGAGATGGGGGGTTGATAGTATGAGGAGAGGGGGTGGTAGGGAGGGGGTGGTTAGATGTAGAGAGGGTATGTGTGTTGTGGGGGGCGGTAGAGTTGTTGAGGGTAGCATGCAGCACATTGACTACCCTGTCTTTAATAGTAGGAAAGAAGGTATCGAATAGATTAAGGCTATGATCTGTGGACTGGGTGAGGATAGTGCCATTGTTGTAAATGGTGATGGTTGCTGTCGCTTGGAACGATTGTGATGGGGTAATGGATAAAATAAGACCACGTGCGGACTTCCTTGTGGAAGAGACCGTGAGGAGGGTAAGGAAGGCCTTCCTCCATTGCGCTCCTCGTTTGGTGTAGAAGATGATGTCGGTGGTCATGTGTCCAGTACGGGGTGAGAAATAGGGATCTGCAAAGGGGGTTTCTGGGTGGGTTTTCAGAAGGTTGTGTTTGAAGGTTTTGGCAGATTTTTTCGAGAGTTTAGGGGGAAAGTTGATTATGTATGTGTGGGTGCCGGAGAGTTCCATGGTGGGGAGTAAGGTGTAGGTAAGGTGGATTTCAGGGGAGGGGAAGCAGAGTAGATGAGGGAAAGCAGCTGGAGAGATTGATCTGAGATTGCCTGTAGCAAGGAATGTGGTGGAGAGTGTAAGAGAGGGGTCTGTGGAGAGCTGTCCTTGGGATAAGCAGTATAGGTTAGAGAGGGGCAGTATTCACAGGAGTGAGGGTAGATGCTAAGTGGTAGGTAAACAAAAGAGAGGATGCCAACCGAGAGGATAGTCTAGGAGTAGCCAGAGACTAGTCCAAGATGGCCGACGGTTTGGAGAGGAGAAGGAGGTGACAATATAGTCCTATGTCAGTTACAGTGACAGGTCCTATTTCCGTTGTTATGAGTAGGGAGAGGGTAGGGGGAGTGTGGTCCTATGTCTGTTTTAGTGGAGGGTCCTCTTTCTGTTGTGATGGAGTGGTGGGTTAAGAAGGGGGCTGTGATCGAGCAGAGGCTAGGGGTAGCTGTTGTTTAGGAGCAATAAAGGTTGTTTTATGACTCGGCCATTTTGGGTCGCGGACAAGGGGGGAAAGAAACAAGGCAATTCAGAATAAATAAACTAGGGTGGGCGAAGTAAGCTAATTGTACAGATTTTGTAGAGGTTATGATGCTGGTATAGTTATGGGGACGTTTTGGAAAGCGTCTTAATGTTGCTCTCTGAGGCTTACTTGATTAGTTGGCGTCCTCAATAGACCAGCGAGGGTCCGTTGAACCCGCAAATAGTGCAATCTCTTTGTCAGCTTCCAGTTCGATGCGGCGGAGCGGTCTCGCCGATAGGTGGGATGAGGAGATCCGAACGCTGCCCTGCAGAGTTAGTGGAGCCGGGTTTCGGGCATTAGATGAGCTGCTCTGAGAGACGATGCCCTGTGACGTTTGTGGAGCCTGGCCTGGAGCGGCTAACAGCATCGATCTGTCTCTGTATGCTGTGGGACGCTGCACAGTGAGGTAAGCGATGTCGAGCCCGGGATGTAATTAGGGGCACTCTGTATGTTGCAGCTCCCTTCCTGGTTGGGGGGAGAAACGTGGTGAGCGGGTCCGAGTCGCAAGTACGGTGATGGCGGCGATCTGTGGGGCAGCCGCATCCCTATGTGGAGTCCCTTGAGAGAATCCAAGCTTCAGTCTAGTCCGATAAAGTCCTTGAGCACGACATCTCGTATCGGCTGGTGGCGGAAAGCGATGCAGGCCACAGGCGCAGCCTGCGGTGGGCGTCTTGGAGGAAGATTGCGTGCAAGGAGAGGTAGTTCCAGTCCAATGGCAATATCCACGGGTGATGACCGATGCAGTGTGCTCTGACTAATCCATTCACTCGAGAGTATTCGTCGTTGCAGAGTTCCGTTTCGTGGTGGTGTCACAATTACGGTGATGGCGGCGAACTGTGGTGCAGCCGCTTCTCCATGTAGAGTCCCCTGAGAATCTTAGCTTCAGTTCAGTCTGATATAGTTCTTGGGCACGATATCTCGTATGGGCTGGTGGTGGTAATCGGTGTGGGCATCAAGACGCAGCTTGTGATGGGTGTCGTGGAGGAAGTTTGCGTGCAAGGAGGGGTAGTTCCTGTCCAATGGCGGTATCCACGGGTGATGGTCGATGCAGTGTGCTATAGCTAATCCAGTTACACGCAAGTATTCGTCGTTGCAGCGTTCCGTTTCGTGGTGGTTCTTCATAGGTGGAGACTGTCGCTAAAACGGAGATAAAGACCAAAAGGTGATCCCCAGCGCAGGAGCTCGTCATGGTGCAGCCATCTTGACTTCGTGCCTCTATTCATGTAGACGTTGGGCGTTTCCCTCACGGCAAGTTCTCTTTGTTGAGCATCCTGCGCTGCAGGAGGGCCAGGTCGGTTGTGAGGGCCTCTGGCGCCCTCCGGATGCGTCACGAGCCCTGCGCCTCGCATGGCCCTGGGAAGTGTAGGCGAGCCGAGCCGTTCCCCTCACGGCTGCTCTGGCGACTCTGGCAACGTGTCAATGGCGTGGCAAGGGCTCTCCGTGGGGTGTGTGCACTGATAGACGTTGGCCGTTCCCCTCATAGCAAGTTCTCTCTCCGATTGTTAAGCGTGTTAACTATACGACAAAGACCTTGCATCAAAAGCATGTACAACCTAGGATGGCTTCTGTCATGGCAACAATAAAATTCTAACTTTGTACCTGTCAATGTTGCCACTTTCTAGCCTGTGGTTTTTGCAGGACAAACTTATGGTCTTCTTTGGTATGATGACCTTACAATCCCAAGATAAACTACAGTGCCAGAAAATAACTTTTTATATAAAATCTATGCAAGGCTGTAGACTGGCTTCAGTGTGCTTTGAGTTATGAAATTCACACCCCTTGGAAAGAGATACTACAAATTAAATGCCCACATTTAAAGCTAAACTCAAGTCCTACCTATTAAAGAACCTATTTAACCCCTTGCCTGCTTATGACGGAACCGCTCCGTCATCAGCTGCGGTTGCGCTGTGCTGATGACGGAGCGGTTCCGTCATGGCCCGCCCGGCGCTCCTGCGCGGCGCAAATTCCGCACCTGCGCTGAGCGTTCCATTGAGCGGGCGGGGCCATGACGGAACCGCTCCGTCATGAGCACAGCGCAACCGACGCTGGTGACGGAGCGGTTCCGTCACCAGCATGCGGCCGCCCCGCCCCCTTAGCACTGCGGCGGAATAGCCGCCGCAGTGAAGGGGTTAAGACAAGCAATGTGAGCACACTGTAAAGACAAATGTGATTGAATAGCTGTGCTTCATAAAATGTCTAATATTTCAATTTCACTTCTGTTCTTCATCCACCCCGTCACCTGCTTCAGAAACTTTCAAAATGGCACTTTGTAGTGAAACTGTGATATATCTACAAAAACATATTTGTTACACATTTCAGGACCGCAAAATGTTTATGCACTGCACTACTAACTCAAATTCAAGTGAAGCACTATGACCCAGCAGATGGTTGAGTGAGAAAGGGAGCTTTTTGTATAGCACACACACACTAAAGAGTATCAATTCTTGGGACTCTCAAATTAGGCAAATATAGAAACGTACGTACAGAATAATAAAATTACCGGGTCAGGATCACATGATCTGATTTTGACTTGTAGGAATACACTGATGTATGCCATTGTGTTCTATTTCTGTAAAAAGTTTGGCTCATCTGACTTTTATCTCTATGTTTGATTGAATGAGTTGAGTAGTGTGGGCTTATTGATCTACACTGATAACTTGAGCAAAATAACTTCCAAAATGTTCTCTACTGTTTGAGTTCATTAAGTTGCATTGACTATATGGCCAAATACTTACTTAGAAGGTTATCTTACTGACCTATGCAATCAACTACCATACTATTACATTTGATCTCTAATGTATAATTTCTCATCTTTTGAAGATTAACATTAAAACCAGGGTGCCACTTCATTAGAAAGATGGCATACTGCTGACTGAGTATGTTTATCTTCCCACTAAAGTTAATTACAAACAGATGTACTGTGCATGATCAGAATGTGTATTAGGAAGGGCTTATTAGCAGATCTTAAATGATTTTGTGCCCATCTGTACCAAGTCAGGACTGGATTTCCCAGTTTTACTATTTTCACAAAACCTTTCACTTAGGGAGTTACTGTTAAATTCATTGAATTATCCCACCTAGATGTGCTAATCCTTGCCTTAAAGGTGGTCATTTGAGTTTTTATCATGTTCTGCAGCATATGTTTCATTTATGTCATGATATCACACTGCTCTGTACATGATTTCTACTCTATTAGAAAGCAGTACCATATTCCAATGAAAAAATAATTGAAACATTGGCCACTTGGTAGAAGCTGATTGAGATTTCATTGTATGGAGTATGAATCAATGACATAATAGAGTTCCACTCCAATCTCTTTTGTAAGAAGTGGAAGCATTCAAGATGAAAATAAACACACAGTTGGGTCTTGCATATTGTAACTTTAAATTGATTACCTACAGGGGGCTATTCTCAAGAACGTGTGATAATTATCGCAAAATTAGCTTAACGCAACTCTTCACATCGCAGTCCATTGCGGTAAAATAATGCAGTGTTAACATTGTATTCCCAACACGGCGGTACCATGCAATAGTCTCACTATAACGAGTCAAATGACCGCGTTAAAATTAACGCGACGCAGCTAAAATGCGAAACAAGTAGCAATGAGGCCAACCGCGATACAAAAATCAGCGAAAACCAGCAACAGGCCTGCAATTCCCACACCTCATGCAGGAAAATGCACCAGAAAAGCAGAACAAAATAAAAAGGGAGACAAAAATAAACCTGCATAGCACCATGGATGCACCCGGACCGAGTGCAGAGGTCATGGTGAAACCCACAAGCCCCACAGACCACCAGCAAGGAACCTCAGGGTCGGGGAAGGCCAAGGAGAAGAGGAAGAGGAAGACGGGGTACAGTCCACATAAAAACCGGATCATCGTCACGGAGGTGACCAAACACTACCAACAACTGTTCATCACCCCCGCTGTGTCATTGGCAACACAAATGGAACTATGGCATTCCATCGTGAACAACATGAATGCAGTCGGAGGGTTGAGGAGGTCAATGGAGGAGGTCAAGAAGCGCTGGCATGATGTGAAAAGCCAAACCAAGCAGAAACCAGCTGCTAACAGGAAGGCAGCAACAGCGACTGGAGGTGGGAGTCCTGCGCCACAGGAGGAGCTGGAGGAAATGGTGGCAACTGTCTTCAGTGTGAAGACGGTGCAAGGATTTGGGAGTCCAGACACAGCTCGATATGACATGACACAACATCAACAGGGTGAATAACGACCAGGGACTGGGGGGACGGGGGGACGGGGGGAGATGGGCACAATGGCACACATGCACAATGATATGTAGCACACTGCACACCCACAATTACCCTGGATCATGTCCTTGATCCCCGTGGCACACTGCAGCACACATACAAACACCAAGTAGGCCCCCGTCCACCATGTGCAGAAAGGGGTCCCACCCCCACACATCACCAATCTCACAACCAACACATGCACAATTGCGAAACCCAGAAAAGATGCGTATTTGTGAGCCACAATGACAATGCAACTGACACTACATGACGATCTGCATGGCTGCAGTAAAATCATCATTCAGCATGAGATTGTGCACGCCACAACAATGAAGTGGCTGAGTGTGGACCACATCCGGAAAGGAGCTGGTCACACTCTGACACATCCACATGCACAAACAAACCCTGACGTCAACAATACATCTGCAGACAAACAATGCACAAGAGTACAATAACTGTCCAAGGGGCACAAATGACCCAAGTCGCCAACATCTCAGCACCGTTAAAGCACAAAAGTCAAAGGCACACCGCATCAAAGGGATAAGGGGCAGTAAAATCACAGCTGCAGGGGCGACTCCCCAACAATGCAGCACATGCACATAGCAATAACAGCACATTCACATTGAGGACAATGTGGTACAAAATGCAACACTTACACTGCAGAACAGAGGACACAACTGGGTCCGCTTGTGCGTAGAAACTGGACAATCACATTTGACATAGCAGGAAACTGTGAGATTAAAATGTACGTGTACAACCTCTCATCCGTCATGTAGTCCAGAAGTCCACTGTCCCACATCAAATCGTCAGCTCCTCCCAAACAGTCACAATGTACATAGTCATACAGTCTGTATGTAAAGATGAATAATGTGCCCACATACATGTCACACAATGTCAAAATGCATATCCCATTCACATTGCAGAGTGACAAACAACACCTCCAGCAGAGCAGACCAGACAATTCATCAGTGATGCTGAAGAGGACCTCCACAACTTCGACACCGACGCCCTACAACAGCTCATGGACATCTTAGGCAACCCACCTCCAGGAGCAGAGCAGCCCAGCTGCATCGAGGAGACCCCACCACCTGCACAGACCACATAGCAGGAAGCACCCACCACCACGGCTGGCCACCTGCACCTCACCGAAGCACACATCGCATTCCAAGGCCAGGTGTTAGACTGCCAGCAGGTGGTGGCCGAACAGGTGCGGGCGGGGTTCGACCTCATGCAAGCCGAACTAGATCACATACGTCGGTGTCTAAGTCCCATCAGGAACCACTTACACTCCCCTGCGGAGACCCACACTGCGACAGAGACACATGCATTTGCACATATCCAGTACTGAACCACACCCAGAGCCCGGGGATAATCATTCACACCCCCCCGCTGGACTTGCGTACGGCAGCCCGGTCCACTCCTCTTACGTATTGAGTGGGGGAACAACAAAGCTACATGTCCAAGGTCTTACCCGCTGCCTCGGCTGACATGGTTGCATCTGCTGTATGTTATGTTACTTGTTATGTTACTTAGTTTTTTGAGCGCACAGCTGCCTCAGCGAAGGGGCGTCCCGGCGCTATAACTGAAGAGGCAACATAACTAACAGAATAAAGGAGGTCACAGCACAATGTAATGTTGTAGGGCCCGGGGTCCTCATGCATACATTATGACCACACTGACACAATCAGATAGTTTGTGGAACTGACTATGGGCACGTGCGCCCGGCACCTTTATTGGCAGGGTCACATGTACAGGGACGCCTGTGCTGTGTGTGGGGTGTGCGTAAACCAGCCCTCATGGAGTGGTTGGTGGTGACAACAACTTGAACAGTGATCACTATTAAAGCGGAAACAGAAAACACCAGAATTACAGAAACAACTGTGAAGCATCATGGTGGTAGCTGGAGCAAGTACAGAGGTCACCCAATATGCAATCAGAAGTGTCCGTGAGTTGCAGTGCACTGAGGTTGGGGCACCAGAGCTTAGCGTGCTCATATGAATAAATTGTCTAGGATTGTGACTCTTCGGGATATTCCTGCTGTAGCTGCAGTGGGATATGTTACACCTGCGTCATCTTCCTCATCATTGTTCCAGGTCTCCCACACTGCCTGAGGTGACATTGCTGCTTATGCTGTCAACAGCACAAAATTTCATCAGAAATGGTCCATGAGTTGTGGTGCACTGAGTTAGTGGCACCTGAAGAGCTAAGCAGGGTATCAAGCAGAGGATGGCATCCACGACAGGTGTGAGCAACTCTTATAGTCTGGCAGTAAGACTCTTTCGACTCTGGCAGTTGTTGGTTGGAGGTGGTCCTGGTGGTGGAGGCATGTGCATCCTGCAGTGATGCGACGTCCGGGCAAGCCAGGACTCGATTTGATGTGTGAGCCCTGTGGACAGCAGTTGAGGCCAGAGGCAGCAGACAGCGCAGGTCCACAGACACATGGCGTTGTTGACCCCAAGGCCATCGACCCAGAGGCCATCCAATATTCTATCAGACAGGGTCCATGACTTGAGCTGCACAGAGTTAGTGGCCCCGGATGCACAGCGACCGGCACAGGCACACTGCCACGGGACGGTGATTTGCGGTGCACTGAGGTAGGGCCACACGAGCTGAGCGGGTCCTCGTCGATGTCGAAGGTGAATGTCGTGGAGAGTTGCGGGGGACAGTGGAAGGTGTCCTTCCAGGGCATGAAGCAGAGGGCAGAAACAGGCAGAAAAAGGCAAATGGAGGAGTGGAATGCTGCAGCCTCACTTTTTACCACAAAGTCAGTATCACTTACATGATGATGAAGACAACCCCCGGGACATAGACTCAGATGCCACCAAAGTTCAACCAGAGAGTGTCCATGAATGTCGGAGCACAGACTTAGTGGCACTGGAGCTGAAAGAGGATGCAGTCTGCGATGAGGCCTGTACAATGATATAAACTCTGCCATGAATAAATCAAGACTCAGTTCCAAATGTGTGACCTACTAGGCTGCAGTGTAGGCCGGAGGCAGCGCTCAGCAGGGGCAACAGCCACGTGTCCTTGGCTTGCGAAACACAGAATTAGTGGCACCAGAGCAGTTTTGGTAGTGTTTGATCACCTTCGTAACGATGGTCCTTTTTCCCCCCAGACTGAACCGCATCTTCCTCTTACTCCTCTCCTTGCGTACAATGAAATGTACTCTGCCATTGAGAAATCAAGACTCAGTATCAAATGTGTGACCTACTTGGCCGCAGTATAGGTCAGAGGCAGCGGTCAGCAAGGGACCACAGACCAGTGTGGTTGGAATGCTATGCACAGAGTTGGTGGTACCACATTGAAGGGAGTATAGTTATATAAATGAGGTCATTGACATATGAACTCGGCCATAATGATATCATGACTCAGTTCCAAATGTGTGACCTACTAGACCGCAGTGTAGGCCGGAGGCTGCCAAGGTCGCGGGCCTCGGGCGTGGAGCTTGCACCGGCACGTGGTGGGCCCTCTTTGACACACGCCAGTGTCGGAAGGTAAGCAGTGAGGCCTGGGTGCCAGGGCGGCCAAGGTGGGTCTGAAGACCAGCGGCCTGGGGTGCAGCAGGCACACTGGACTGCACCGCCGCTCAAGGAGTCGGCTTCGTGATGGGGTGAGAGGTGCCGCCCTGGCAGACATGTTGGTCATTCTGGTGATGTCTGTGGTCTGCATAATGCAGTCTGTCCAGCACATCCACGCCACACTTGGCATTGTGTTTCATTCTCATTCATGGGTCACTTGCCTCCTTCGCACATGCCTAGTCCCCACCTCTCCCCACAATCTGCTATTGTGTGGCTGAGGGGCCATGCCGTTGATGGCTTATGTTCATGGCTAGCCCAGGTTACCACAGTAAGTTGCGCTGTCGTGTCTGGTAGGTGGGCATGTTGTTTGGCATGTTGTATGTGAGTTTGTAAGATGTGCATCCCCAGAGTTGTGAGTTGCATGATTGTCGAGTTGAAGTGTGTGGTGTGTTCATTTGGTTCTTGCCAACGAGCAGTGCATTTCCATTGGTGCCATCCTGGAAGCGCTGGTTGATGATGGACTGTCTGAAGATGTAGGAATCATGCACACTACCTGGGTAGTTGGTGACGACATTGGTGAAGAGTCCCCAGTGGTTCACTATTGCCTGCACATTGATGGAAGGCGTCTGCTTTCTGTTGCGGTAATTGTGTGCAGTGTTGGCAGGGGGAACAAGTAGAACATGTGTGCAGTCAATTGCCCCCAACACGTGCGGGAAGTCAGCTATGGCGTAGATGCTTTGCTTGGTCTCCAGCTGTTTCTGAGCAGTGTGGGGGAAGTGAAGGTGCTCGGGTACCAGGATGATGACGGCATCCAGAACAGTTGTGATGAACTTTGATAGGGCTGGCTGTGAGACTCCTCTGACTCTGGCGGTTGTTGGTTGGAAGGTACCAGAGACCGACAAATGCAGCTCGGCCAGCAGCTTTGTCTGAGGTGGGATGTTGGTATTCCGCTGTGTTGGTACCGTCAGCCTGTGGGCAATGATGGTCAGGATGCGGAGGATGGTTGTCCTTTTGAGCCTGTAGTGGCAATGTCATCCTCTGGTGTTAAGTCTGTGAGACTGGTGCATTTCTTGAAGGTCCACTGTCTTGGTCTGCGCTGCCTCTATGGTAGTCCACGGGGGGAGATCCAGGGGGGGGGGGGTTAGCGAGCATGGGGGTGGTGGCGGTGGGTGTTGTGGTCCTCTTGGGTGTCCGAGCTGCATGATCAGTAGCTCCATGGCATCTGTTGTTCTTCTGGTGTGGCTTTGGGCTTGGCTCCATTTTATGGTGCAGGTTGTAGTCCAACTTTACATGAGGTAAGAGCAGGTGTTAAATCCCTGCTGCTAGCAAGCCTTATGGCCTGTTTTGTGATCTTATCGCCGATCTGGCTGGTCGTTGCGGAGTGTTGTTTTCACTGCTTTTTGAAAGGGGAACGCCTACTCTGCATCTCATTAACGTTAGTTGCCGGGGTAATCTGTGGCAATGTTTTTTGCGGCTGCTATCACAGGCACACTGGTGATGTTGGCTGTTAGCACCAACTTGTGAATGGGGTGTTAAATTATCACCACTTTGACTGCGATAAAGTGCTGATAACTCGGCGATAAGTCCTTGAGAATATGCTCCTCAATGTTTAATACAGCTTAGTAGTGTCATTAAAGCTGTTTTTAAGATATTCCAGTTTTGGCTGATTAGAGAATTGCGGCACAAAGAAAATCAAGGGTTGGGCTACAATCATGCAATTTGGCCTGTGGTGTAGCTTAGTCAGTGAGGTTTGTGGTGGGTGAATCTCAAATGTCACAAGTAAAAACAAGTTGTATGCCAATGGAGTAAACTTTACTCTGTCTGTGTGAAACTTCCTGTAATGGCCCAATCAACTGCCATCGGTATACCCTGAAGGTGAGAAACAATACAAAAAAAGAAAAACTACTCATACTATGGGAGAAAAATGGCGTGGGGGTAGTTTTATTATTTTTGGAAAACAAACTCCCACTTTGGGAGTTTGCCATTGTAAAATGAATAACTCTGGAAAAGTTTGACAGCCAGTTTGGTGGGACTGAAAATTGTACTTTCTCTACACTGGCAGGAACCGCCATCATGGCGTTTCCTGTCAGTGCATAGAGATGTCCTCCGGGCGGGAGGACATCTCTGAATTTGACTGGTAGAGTTTGTCACCCTGTCTGCTTTTACTCCACCTGCTAAATCCTAAATCAGGCCCTTTGTCTAAAGTGGCACAGTGTATGGAAAACAACAGTTTGAATTTGTACACTGAGTAATTGCACATGGTTAAGG
This sequence comes from Lissotriton vulgaris, assembly GCF_964263255.1. Lineage (NCBI taxonomy): Eukaryota > Metazoa > Chordata > Amphibia > Caudata > Salamandridae > Lissotriton > Lissotriton vulgaris. Next base: position 1,406,983,316 of record NC_141685.1, on the reverse strand, counting down.
CTATTTGCAAGCAATCGTCCCATCAGACTTTTCAGTGTCTGATTACATGTAGTATGCCTAGAAAACTGAGGCCGCTGTAGGTTTCCAAGCATACTACTGCTAATCTTAGTGGTTTATAAAAAGTAGTGATTTGCATCCATTCAAGGAGAACTTCTATGTGTGCAGATTTGTTACTTTTCTGGTAAGTCGGTCATTATGGGACATATTTACAAGAAGTGGCATAATGCAGCACAGCAAGCAAAGATGCTGTACTGCATCACCTGAAGAGAGCAGAACAGTGCTATCTCTTCAAAATAATGCTGCAGTTCTGTTTTTTCCATCTGCTGGAGCACTTAGGGCTGCCATTGCACTAACCCAAGCACCCTTAACCCCATGGTGCAGCTGTGTTTGCTCTATGGCCAGGATAGTTCTTTGTTCAGAAAACTATCCTTGGAGGCTTTTTCCTCTTGATTGTGTGCTGCTGTAGGCAACACAAATGGCAAGAGACATTAACAAGGAGAAATAGGAAAATGCTACTTACCAGTATGCATCTGTTCTTGGCATGTAGAGCTGCAGATTCACACACTATGCATAGATCGCCATCTGGTGTTGGGCCTGGATGTTTGCACTTTGTTGTTGTCTTGGAAAAGTCTTTGGAAGTCACAAGATAGGTGACTCCTCCTTTGGACCATAGTGCGCATGGGCATCAGCTCCATCTTCAGATTGCTTTTTTGCCAGTCAGGGAAATGATGGAGTTTTGTGAGAAACAGAAAAGATGCCCATGTATGCTGTATCTAAATAAGATAATACTGGAACAGATAAAGATAGCTGGTGGGCGTGTGGGAGTGTGTAAATCTGCAGCTCTACATGCCAAGAACAGATGCATACTGGTAAGTAGCATTTTTCATTAGACACATATGAGCTGCAGATCACACACTCTGCATAGATTGAATAGCAGTACTCCACCTTAGTGGCGACCACCAGTATCTGTTGCAGTTGTTTGAAATAGTGTTTTGAGTACAGCCTGGCCCACACTAGCGTGTTGCTTTGCTTGCACATCTACACAATAGTGTTTTGTGAATGTGTGCGGTGTAGACCATGTAGCTGCTTTGGAGAGGTCATCTAAGGGAATGTTCCCTAAGAAAGCCATTGAAGCCCCTATTTTTCTGGTAGAGTGGGCTTTAGGGGGAATAGATAATGTACGTTTTGCTTTCTGATAGCAAATTTGTATGCATTTGACAATCCACCTTGCAATTCCAGATTTTGACATGGGGTTGCCTTTATGTGGTGGTGAGAATGATACTAAAAGTTGTTGTGTTTTGCGAAAAGGTTTTGTTCTGTCAATATAATAAAGGAGTGCTCTTTTTACCTCTAGCATATAAAGAGCTCTTTCTGCGACTGTGGTTGCGAGAAAAATATTGGCAACTCTACAGACTGAATGAGATGAAAGGGAGAAATAACTTGAGGAAGGAATATTGGATTTGTTCTGAGAACCACTTTGTTATGATGCAGTTGTAAAAAAGGTTCTTGAATAGTAAGTGCCTGTAGCTCACTGACTCTTCTAAGGGAAGTATTGGCCGAAAGGAAAGCGACTTTCCATGTGAGAAATTGCAATTCGCATTTGTGCAGAGGTTCGAATGGAAGACCCATTAGAACTGTGAGAACAATATTTAAGCTCCACACAGGTGAGAGTGGTACTCTGGGTGACCCTGCTGTTTCTGAACCAGCCGTGAGGGGAACGGCCAAAGAATACTTACTTTTGCGGGAGCCAGCGGGAGCTAGTGGGAGCCTGCCGCAACTCGCTGCCAACACCGCCGCAACCCCCAGCGAGGCCGTGAGGAGAGGAACCCGACCAGGACCACAGTTCCCAGAGTGCTCTGCAGGACGCAGAGCCAGTGATGCTGCTAGAGGGCGCCGGAGACCCTCAAAATCTGCCCGGCACTCACGCGGCGCGGGACGCGCGCAGGTGTGCCCGGGCGAAGCTTGGGCCATGGGCGGGTCCATCCGCGCCCGTCGAAGCCAGGAGAAGGCAGGGCTGGCCCCCCCCTTTTCACCTCACAATTGGCACCCACACGGACCTGGTCAGTGACTGTTATTTGTTGAAGTTTTGTTTTGTACTCCATTTCCTTTTTTTGGGTAATCAGGTCTTGGGACAAAAAGTTAATAATGAGTAAGACCATCCAAAAGGGGGTCTTTGGGACACTTGATGCTTTTCTTCTGAGAGCTGAATCTGTTCTTATAAAGGAGATTGAGCTTACCCAAAGAAGATTGTCTCTTGATCCCCGTAGAGTATCAGCTGGGGCTCCCTTAGTATGTCCCCAAGAGGGGGTGGGTGTATCTGTTGATGTACCACAGCAATTATCCCCTGGGTTTTCTCTTTCATCGTTATCTGTTCCTTCAACTCCAGATAGAGTTCTTACCCCCACTATTCCATCTCCCGATATGATGCTAAGACGTCAGCAGCGCCAAACACAGACAAAGAAGGGAGAGGGTCGAGTTTCACCTCCATCTAAGAAAAGGAAGGCATTTAGGCTCCCCTCCTCTTTGCACCAGGTCAGCAAAGTGGCCAAAACTAAAGGGCCCTCCCGTGGTAAGAAAGGCTGTGCTCAAGAGGCTGTCACACCTAAGATTCCCAGTCCCTTATCTATTTCCCCGACTAGTTTTAATCAGACACCATGTGATATGGAGGATAGGCTTATAGCCAAGTTTGAAGAAAAACTACAGGCAATGCTCGAACCGTTGGCATTAAAATTGGTAGATATTAGCCAAAGATTAACTAATATTGAGTACCAATTACTTTTGCCAAAAGGCAACACTACAAGTTGCCTTACTGCTTCGAATGAAGTTTTGGTTTCTGTAACCACTGTTCCCGTTAGTGCACCTGTTAGTGATAAGGATATGGCTGGGATTAATGTTGTAGAACCCCCGCCCCACCAAATGGGCAACACATCAGCCCCTGACGCAATAGCAACACGTAGGAGAAAAGTACCCGGGAGCAGCATTAATAGTATTGCCCCACAGGGAGGTATGAACAGCCATCATTGTAATGAATTTCTCAATCTACCCCCAGAGTCAATGCCCTATACTATTGTACTTACTAACGTACACCATTTACAATCTGGTGTTGAGGAAAATTGGGTTTCTCTGAGGAACAAGGCCCTCCATTTAATAAATTCCAAAGCAAGGCTGGGTGGTCTTTTATTCGGGGGCTTCAAAATGGCACGCAGAATCGCGTGGATTGGTAAATCAAGGAAAACAAGCAGAGGCGACTCTGTGATGGTCAATTTTGGGTACCCCCACCTACTCAAAACAATCCTTGATATAGCTGGATCAAGGTATTTGAGTGGGGAAGGTATAAACATCTTACCTCTAGGGTTCTTTCACCATGACATACGGTTGTTGAAAAAGTCTAAGGCAGACTGTAACTTTGTAACACATGCTCAGGGGATGTAAGCGTACTCTGTCCCAACCTTTAATAGATTTGAATCATTTCACAACTTGGAGGATATTGACTGACTGGGTCCTGTGATCCCACCTAGCAAAGCCTCCTTACGATGGGTTCAGGAAGGTAGGGGCAGTCGAGTGTTTTACACAAGTAGTAGGGCTAACCAAGTGCCTCACACAAGTAGTTTGGGTACCCCGGCAATACCGGGGGTGAGTTTTAACGATAAGGTTCAACCTTGTACCACCATTGATAATGCTCTACCCACTCTTATGTCAAACTGTGAGCCAGGCCCACTAAAAAGTGTACCGTTGGAGTCTTACGCAGTTCTTAAAATAGCTTCTTGGAATATTGCGGGGCTTGTAAGCAAACTCGCCTCCACTCAATGGATTTCAGTCATTGAGGAACAGGATATCATAATCTTTCAAGAAACCTGGGCAGTGGATCAGGTTTTCTGTGAGGGTTATATTAATTTTTCAAAACCAGCGGTACAGGGTGAAAGGGGCAGACCGAAGGGGGGCTTGACAATTTGGGTCAGGCAGCTCCATTCTTGCAAATTAAAGGAGATTGTCATTGACTCACGGGACATTCTCATTGTTAAGTTATCACATGGCAATTCTCTGGACATTGTACTCATTAATGTTTACTGTAGGGGCCAGCAAGGCGGGAAGGCGTCTGACACAGTAGACCTTCTAGATCTTTTTTTAACACATCACATAGACAATGGTAACATCATAATTGCAGAGGATTTTAACTACGCTTATGCACCACTTGATTGTGAGGATATGAATTTTAGCTTCGAGGAGAATGACCAGTGGTCAATTCCACCCCTGGAACTTCCACCCATAAAAAAGTGGACCAGAGCAGCACTCCAATTAAAAGCTTTCTGCCTGGAACATGGGTTAAGAGCAGCAAATGGTCGCACGAAGTCTGACAAATAAGGGATGCCAACATTTAGCAATGGACATCGTTCTAGTCGCATAGACTATTGTATTATAAATAAGGAACTGTGGCCAGAATTGTTAGATATGATGGTGGTAGCCCGGCCTGAGAGTGACCATAACCCACTCTTAGCTTCCATGCGGGCTATTGTCTCTAATTTTATAGAAGGATGGCCAAATTGTCTAGATTTTGTAGAAGGCCATTTAACCAATGATACCAGACGCCTTAAATGGTGCAAGGTCACTCTTGACCCTGAGAAGCTGCAAGTTATGAGCAACTTAGTTACTTAGTAGCAAATACTATTGTTACCCTTCAGACAGAGGCTGAATTAGGGGTAATCAGGGATAGAGCAGCCCAGACACATGAGCATCTTTTTAATCAACTGAAAAGTTTCTTTATTATAAAAAACAAAAAAGGCCTACTATCATCCACTACCAAGCCGGCAACATGGTATAATTCCAATTGTCGCTCAGCCTATAAATCCTGGCAGCTGCAATCAGGAGCAAGGAACAGGCCTCTATAAGAGAGGAGAGGCAGGCTTATAAGGTAGCAAAATCCAAAGCAAAACAAGACTGGGACGAGGCTCACTGGGCTGAACTTCTCCACGCATGCTCTAGAAGGGACATGATGAGATGTTGGCACCTGGTGAAATTGGGGAGTGGGGATCCTAGTAAAGTTCCCACTAACCATTTGGAACCCGATCAGTGGGTCCGCCACTTCAAAGCCAATTTGCTAACGATCTAGTAGCTCAGGACACCTTTGTCATGCCATCGCCCTCTCCTTCCCTCAGCATCACCAATCGGAAGTAGAATCAGCCCTTCTTCAGGTTCCAAAAGCTAGGGCTGCAGGTCTTGACTGCATTCCTGCAGACCTTTTTGTACAAGACCTGGCATCCTGGGCAACGTATATCCAACTTTTAATGAATACCATTGATGAAGGAGCAGCGATTCACCATTCCTGGGCAGGTGCAGTTATCCTTCCTATTTTTAAAAAGGGGGATTCCTCCCTACAAGGAAACTATAGGCCTATGAGCCTGATTGATTGCATTCAGAAGGTTGTGGTAAGAGTGGTAAGAGTGGTTTTAGGTAGAATGCAGGTATGGATGGACGATTGTCACATCCTTTCAGACTTAAAAGCAGGTTTCCGACGATGTATCTGTGCAGTGGACCAGGTGTTAAGGTTCATCCTCATTTATTGGCGTACTGTTACTTTGGGGAGAGGCTCTATCTAATCAGCTTTCGTGGACCTCAGGTCTGCATTTGACCTAGTTCCGCGTTCCAAGCTGTGGCACAGTCTTTTAAAGTTGGGTATGCCACTGGAAATCTTGGCTTTTGTTGTCAAATTGTACACAGACAACTTCGCCCAGGTTAGGTGGGATAAGCAGGTCACACCACTGACACATTTTTGGTCGAAAAGGGGGTAACGCAGGGGTGCGTCCTCGCACCCACCCTATTTTCCATCTACATAAACGGGGTACTGAAATACTTTGAAAACTGGCCTACCGATGCCCCCAGCCTAGGTGGTAAAAAGATCCCACTCCTAATGTCCGCCGATGACACTCTTATCCTTTCCAAAACAAGACAGGGACTTCAACGTGCCCTGTCAAGATTTGAAGAGTTCTGTGTAGATCATGACTTGGCTGTCAATGTTGACAAAACAAAGTTTATGGTCCTTCAGAACTCCAATAAACACATCAGTGAAGTTAGGATGCAGGAAGGTGCTTTGGAGCAAACTGAGATTTTTTCATATCTAGGAGTAACCTTAGACAAAAAGATGAGCTGGAAGCCTCAAACTGATTGTCTCACAGGGTTCAGAAGCAGGGTGGGCACAGTCGAGCAGTGCTTGAATCTGAAATTAGTGATCGACAAGTATAACCTTGCCCGATCCTCCCCGATTTACCTCACATTCATGGATCTTTTATCCGCATTCGACTTAGTCAATAGGGCTAAATTATGGCCCATTCTTTTGAATTATGGATTGGATGAAACCCTTGTGAATTTTTTGGCTTATCTCCACACCGACCTCAAAGCACAAGTTCGAATAGGGAAGGGTGGGGAAGTCTCCAGCGCAATTAAAGTAGGAAGAGGGGTTAGACAGGGGTGCGTTTTAGCACCCCTGATTTTTATTATTTATATTAATGGACTAAGCAATTGTCTCAAACAGTTGACAGCAGATGTTCCGATGATCAAGGGGCAACCACTACCGGTCCTCCTATATGCTGACGATGCGGTCCTAATGGGCCGCACGCCAAACGCATTACGTCTACTTGTTAAAATCTTTGTACAATATATGGAGGACCTAGACTTGCGCATGAATTTAAAAAAATCCTTTATTATGCCATGTGGCCCTGGGAAACGGAAGTTTAAAACCATACATGTGGGGACCGACAAGTTAGACTCTGTGAGTATGTTCCCATATTTGGGGATGGTTTTTGCTGCGAGCGGCTCGTGGAGTGGGCATTTGGCCCACGCCACGGGCAAGCTCTCAAAAACCATTAATTCCATCCTGAGCTTGCCTCGCCCGAAGAAAATAGATGCCACTATGGCTATTTTAAAGATTTTTAAACTACAGTGCGTACCAGTAGTCACATATGGGGCAGAAGTTTGGGGCCTGGGAAAGTCCCCCAGTATTCAGAGAGAAGAAAATCGCTTCTGTAGAAAAGTCTTGGGTGCCCCAATTTCATCATCTGAATTTATTTGTCATCAGGAATTAAATCTGCCCTATACATGTCATTTTATTAGGTTTAGATCAGCTCTATTCTGGCTTAGAATCTGGAAAAATAGCTCTGCGGCCCTAACTCAGGATATTATTAACGACTGTCTGAGCTGTGATAAAGGATTAGCAATCCCTTGGCTTGCGGGAGTCTTTAAATCCCTGCTCGCTGTGGGCAGGGAAGATCTTTTTTCTGATCCATCTAGAATAGTCCCTAAACATAAAAGTGAGATAAAACAAGCATTATACGCACTTTACAATTCGGAAAGAATGGGAATTGAACTACTCAATCCATCAGTTGTGACCTATATGGGTAACAAATTGAACAGGCAACCGCCCCCACTATATCTTACCCTGCCCATGACCAAATGGGAAAGATCGTTGTTGTTTCGCCTAAGGGCTGGCACGGTACATTTTTTACCATGTTTCCCATTGGGTCTTTATCAGTCATCGCATCTCAAACCTTGCCCTTGTGATAGAATGAGTACACAAAATGATCTGCATTTTCTATTCTTCTGTAAATTTTATATAAAATATATCAAATGGTTTTTATTATCATATTTTAGAAAACGAAGACCCCTTTCTTTAGGGGAATCATATATAATGCTGCTATCTTTGGACACTGATGAATTGGTCTTCCGCACAAGCACTTTTTTGAAATTGACAATTCGCGCCAGGAAAACGATGGAAACCCCATGCAATTTGACATATGATAGCTGTATAATTTAAATTTTTTTTTATTGTAATTTGTTTTACAAAGAGTTTATGGGTCGATTGTAATGTATTGTGTGCTTTTATGAATTTTATGACATTCGAATAAAGGTCTTTTGAACTTTTGAACTTTTGACTGTCTCACAGTAAGACATGCCCAACTCTCAGGTGTGCAGCTTAGGGAGCATAGTCGCTCCTTCACCAAAACCGTAGCTCCAGTATTGCAGATCTATAACTCCAAAATTAGTGCCTCAATCCTGTATGGCTCAGAGTTGTGGGAGCATGTGAATCTGGATTCTTTGGTGGTGGCACAAAACAAATTTGTACGATCATTAACGGGCTTGCGGCAATCAACCCCCCTTATTCCTCTTTATATGCATTTGGGGTGCCACTCCATCCGGGATGTAGCCCGCTATAGATTAGTATCATACTGGAGGAGACTCTGGGTGACTCCCGAACTAGCCAACTACGCATCAGCTGTGTTAGAAATTCGGGACATGGACATGAACAATAAAATTGAGTGGTTTAGGAGTGTCAAAAACATTCTCTGTGAGTTGGGTTTGAATCGGTTGTAGACTTCCCCTGAGGAAAGTCTCTTTCCCAGCAAATCAGAGTTAAAGGCAGCATATTGGCATTTGATCTACTCCCGACAATTTGCAACTTCCAGCAGTCTTACCCTGTCTAGCACCTTCCTACAAATTAAATTTGAACCCAATTATGAACAGTATTGGGATCTAATCACCTCAACTCGCGATAGAAAACTTTTCCACCAGTTTAGAGTGGGAACATTACCCACCAAGGATTTCACTTCTAAGTGGTCTAATTTGTATGCTAATCATAGCAACTGTCCTTTCTGCCCGGACAGGGTTGAAACTGTGGCCCACATATTATTTGCTTGTCCAGCCTATCATAATCCGAGGAGATGCTGGCTGAAACCCGTGTGTTTATCTAAGGGGACCAGAGCCTACAGTGAGGCATACAGACTATTTAAAACTGGAGTGGATTTGTGATTGCTTTAGCCAAGTTCTTGGGCTGAGTGTGGGTGATTTGTTGGTCTACAGGGAGGTATAGGTAAACTTCCTTCCCTTTTAATAACCATTTAACATTTTTGTATATGAATTTTAATGTATGATTGATGCTCCTTTATAAGGAAACTATCCTCCGGGCCGTCATATGGGTGTGTTTTACAGTTGTACTAAATTATTTATTGTTTTAATAATGTGTATTATATGACAAAGTCACAATCATGTGCATCGAGATAGTGTAATGATTACTGATCAATTTAGTCCCTGTGTTTGTACTGTGATGACTTTTGTGATTTTTAAAAAATTGAAATAAAGTTTATAAATTGAAATGGTACTCTGGGTGGAGTTATTCTTTTGAGTCCTTCCATAAAGGCGTTGATGGCTGGGACTCTGAATACTGACAAATGTTGTCTGTTTTGTAAGTAGGCTGCTATAGCAGCAAGGTGTAACCTAATAGATGTGTATGCTAGATTAGACCTTTGGAGATGTAGCAGGTAACCTATGATGTGATGGATTGACACATCTAAGGGATTGATGTTGTTATTGTTGCAGTATATGACAAATCTTCTCCACTTGACTGCATAGCAAGCTCTAGCGGTGGGGCGTCTACCTTCTCTGATAACATTCATACAGTCAGGGGGAAGGTTAAGGTGGCCAAACTCTAAGATCTCAGGAGCCAGATTGCTAGGTTGAGCTGTGCTGGGTGTCTGATCTCTCCATGGTTCTGGGTTAAGAGGCATGGGGAGAGGTGTAGTTTTGGTGCGGGACTATAGACAGTCCCAGTAATGTGGTGTACCAAGGATGTCTGGCCCTTGTTGGAGCAACTAGGATGAGATTCAGTGAGTGTTGCTGCAGTTTGCTCACCACCAGTGGAATGAGTGGGAGAAGCGGAAAAGCATACACACATTTGCCTGACCAACTCATTCATAGTGCATTGCTTTTGGACAATGGCTGTGGATATCTGGCAGCGAAGTTTGGGCATGTGGCGTTTTCGTGTGTGGCGAAGAGATCTATCTCTGGTTGCTCCCCCCCCCCCCCCCCCCGCCCCAAACTGGAAAAATGGTTGAAGAACTTGTGGATGAAGTTCCCATTTGTGAATCTGTTGCGTCTGACGACTTAGCAGACCTACTATGTTGTTCTGGACTCCTGGAACATGTTGGGCTAAGAGAAAAATGTTTTGAGGAATAGCCCATCTTCATATGCTTTGTGCTAGTTAAGAGAGCTGTATGGAGTGTGTACCGCCTTGATTTTGTATGTAGTACATTGCTGTCATACTGTCGTTGCGGACTAGGACAGCTTTGCCTAATATTTGTTTCTGGAATTCCTTTAATGCTAGGAAAATGTCTAGTAATTCCAGGTGATTTATGTGGAACAACTTTTGTTGAGGTGTCCACATTCCTATATAGTGTGATGTAATAGATGAGCTCCCCAGCTGGAGAGCGATGCGTCTGCTGTTAGCACTATCTGGGGAACCGGCTCAATGAACGGCTGCCCTTTTGAAAGGTTTTTGGTGTTCCACCACTGCAGAGAGCGATGGGTGTAGTCATCCACCAACACCAAATCTGTTAGCTGACCTTGAGCTGGGTTCCACTGTTGTGCTAAACATTCCTGTAGGTGACGCATCTGGAGTCTTGTGTGAGGTACTATGAATATGCAAGAGGCCATCATCCCTATCAACTGCATGAACACTCGAGCTGGAAGAGAGTGTTGCGGCTGGAATTTTGTTATGAGGGTTTGCATGCTTGCTCTCCTGGGTGGACTGGGATATGCTAATGCTTTTGAGGTGTGTATTGTGGCACCAAGGCACTGTTGTATGTGGGACTGTAGTAGGTGAGACTTTGCGTGGTTTATGGTAAACCCTAAGTCGTGAAGTAGTTGAATGGTGGCTGAAGTTTGTTATACACACTGGTTGTATGATTTGGCTTTTATGAGCCAGTCATCTAAGTATGGAAAGACGTGAATTTGTTGTCTTCTTAGATGAGCTGCAACTACTGCTAGACATTTGGTGAAGACCCTGGGTGCTGTGGTGACTCCGAATGGGAGTACCTTGAACTGGTAATGCTGACAGTCCACTGAGATATTTCCTGTGAGAGGTGTGAATAGGAAAATGAAAGTAGGCATCCTTGAGATCTAGAGTGGCAAGGAAGTCTCCTTGTGAGAGCAGTGGAAGGACCTGTTGGAAGTGTGACCATGTGAAAATGGTCTGATTGTATGTACAGGTTTAGAGGTCTGAGATCCAAGATGGGTCTGAGAGAACCGTTCTTCTTCGGAATGAGGAAGTAGAGGGACTAAACCCCTGTGTTTTGCTGATGCAGGAATACTGGTTCTATTGCATGTTTTTGTAGGAGGAAAATTACCTCTTTCCTTAACAGGGATAAGATAAGTGTTCTAGAGACATTGGGCGCTGTCTGGGCGGTATGTTTGGGGGGGTAGCGGTGAGTTCTAGACAATAGCCTGATTGAATGATTTGTCCTACCGACTTATCTGCAGTAATGTTGTTTCAGACAGGTAGGAATTGCGTTAATGTTCCCCCGACTGGAGTGGAATGGTTCGGGGGAAGTGGAGGGAAGTCATTGGGTAGGGTTGGAGGTGGCACGAGCATTGTTGGTTTTGCCTCAACCCTTGTTATTATTGCCTCTGTAGCCTCCTCTTTGATAACCTCTGGTAAATGGGGTTTGGGTGGGAGTTTTGTAAGATGTGGAGGGGTTGTCAGAGGAATAACTTCTGGAGGTACCCTTGTAAGAGGAGCGTCGCAAAGAGCGTCTGGGAGCGGATATATGATGTTACAACGCGTACTTTTAGCACGCATACCATTACAACGGATTTTTTACAACGCAGGTCATTTTACAACGGATACCATTACAACGCAATACACTACAACGGACATACAATTACAACGCATACCATTACAACGTAAGTATATAATATTAATATATATTTAAAATAATTTTTTTTGTAATATTTAATTTAATTATTCATTATTTAATTATTAAATAATTATATTAATGAAATTAATTTTAATTTTAGTATTTGTAAATATATATTAAAAATACCCCTGAACCCCAAAACCCAAACCCAGCCCTAAAATCTAAAAATACCCCAAAACCCCAAAACCCATACCCGGCCCAAAAACCTAAAAATACCCCTGTACCCCAAAACCCATACCCAGCCCAAAAACCTAAAAATACCCCTGTACCCCAAAACCCATACCCAGCCCTAAAACCTAAAAATACCCCTGTACCCCAAAACACAAACCCAGCCCTAAAACCTAAAAATACCCCTGTACCCCAAAACCCATACCCAGCCCTAAAACCTAAAAATACCCCTGTACCCCAAAACACATACCCAGCCCTAAAACCTAAAAATACCCCTGTACCCCAAAACACATACCCAGCCCTTTAAAAAAAAAAGATAAACTTACCTATAATAATACTTACGTTGTAATAGTATGTGCGTTGTAATAGTATGTGCGTTGTAGTGTATTGCGTTGTAAAGGTATGCGTTGTAAAATGACTTGCGTTGTAAATGTATGCGTGGTAATGGTATGCGTGGTAAAAAATCCGTGGTAACAGTTACATATCCTGGGAGCTTGCGATTGCAAAGCTCCCATTGATTTAGCTGTGTCGGTATCTTTTTTCATCTTTTTTAGAGATGAATCTACAGCAGGGCCAAAAAGGTGTTGCTCATCCAATGGTTGATTAAGTATTGAAGTTTGCTTGAAATGCGTAGCCATGCATGTCTACGTAGAAGGACTCTTGTGTTAATGGCTTGGGAGGAATGGTCTTGTATTTGTCAGGAAGATGTTGCAATAGGGTCTCTAGTTCATCGTAGTGTGCCCTGTCATATCTAGCCAGCAAAGCCTGTGTGTTGGCCTATCAGGGACTGTCTGGGACTATGTGGGGAACACAGTCAGTGACTTGGGCAAGGACTGGGAACTGGGTAGAAAAACTAACACAGAAAGAGGAGTAGAGCGCAGCCCAGTATCATACAAGAAGTCAGAGGAGAAAAGAGATCCAAATGGGAAGCCTGCAAGAAGGAACAAGATGGCTAAGACTCAGAAAGGAAGGGCACTCATGAGGCAATTTAGCATTCAGAAAAACTACACCAGGACGAATTTGCAAGACATATATATGAAACAACATCTATACTAATATAATAAAGAGAGAGCCCAAACCTTTGAGGCGGGTACTCTCAGGAACCACAGCACCAATCACAACACCCAATACAGCGTTGGAAAGGGCAGTTGCAGCAGAAGGACATAGACTATGCAGACGCCCACCATATACATTTAAAAGGTAAAAGAACTGTGCCAGCAAAGTAGTCCCTTGTGGGCGTGTCTGCGTTGTGCTGTGGGCGTGTGCTGGGGGCGTGACAAACGCTGGGGGCGTGTGGTACGTTCCGCCCTTCATGCCATGTCTCATATCGTGTGCTGGGGCCGTGTGCGTGTGCGGGGCGCGGGATTACGGAAAAAAAGCAAGTGTTGTGCCCAATATTTCATTGTTTTTTCTTCCCAGGTTCTGTACATTCCAGCTCCGGGTGTCCACCCTGCTCCCTTTAAATACCCCTGCACCCCATAATCATAACCCACCCATACTCCTTAAAATACCCCAACACCCTTAAACACTAACCCATCTTAACCCTATAAATATACCCTGTACCCCAAAACCCAAACCTATCCCTAAACCCTAAAACTACCCCTGTACCCCAAAACCCAAACCTAGCCCTGAACCCTATAAATACCCCTGTATCTCAAAACCCAAACCTACCCCTGAACCCTAAAAATACCCCTGTACCCCAAAACCCAAACCAAGCCCTGAACCCTAAAAATACTCCTGTACCCCAAAACCCAAACCTACCCCTGAACCCTAAAATAGCCCTGGACCCCAAAATCCAAACCTAGCCCGGAACCCTTAAAATACCCCTGTACCCCAAAACCCGAACCTACTCCTGAACCCTAAAAATACCCCTGTACCCCAAAACCCAAACCTAGCCCTGAACCATAAAAATAACCCTGTGCCCCAAAACCCAAACCTAGCCCTGAACCCTAAAATACCCCAGTACCCCAAAACCCAAACCTAGCCCTGAACCCTAAAAATACCCCTGTACCCCAAAACCAAAACCTAGCCTGAACCCTTAAAATACCCCTGTACCCCAAAACCAAAACCTACCCCTGAACCCCAAAAATAACCATATACCCCAAAACCCAAACCTAGCCCTGAACCCTAAAAATACCCCTGTACCCCAAAACCCATACCTATGCCTAAACCCTAAAACTACCCCTGTACCCCATAACCCAAACCTATATCTGAACCCTTAAAATACCCAAACACCCCAAAACATATACCTCAGTACCCCAAAACATATACCCATACTTACAATATCCAAACATTAAAAAAAACATGCTTTTATCATTCATGCATTTACAATGAATTTCGTTGTAAATGTATGCGTGGTAAAAGCATATAAAATGTAATGCCATGTGTTATAATGGCATTGCGGAGTCATGGTACTTTCGTAATGAAAGTATGCGGAGTGATGGTATGCGGAAAGAAAGTTGCGGAATAATGGGTGTTTACCCTCCCCCGGTAAGTACATTGGTGGCACGGCGGCCCACATCTCCAGCAACATACTCATATTTTTTCACCACCGATTTGAAAAATGCACAGATCTCTCTCATCTCACCGACATACACTTTTAGACACACCTCCCGGCACAAGTTCTAGAATTGCGAACTTTAGAGCTGGGGAGCTACGTTCGAATCTCGGCATCAGCTCAACATCCTGTGATTCCAGGCAAATCGCTTTGTCTCCCCGTGCCTACCACAAATGAATGTGTTCTTCTGTAATGTAAATTGTGCTCATGCCATGTTGTCGAGCTCGCGCTATATAATAAAATAAAGTAGGGAAACTTGAGTTCACACACTACTGAACGCGCACTCTTAAGTGCATCAGCAGTGCACTGTGAATCGGAGCGTTTCCCAGGCCTGTCACAGATAAGAAATGCTATCAAAACGAAATCCTACAAAACAATATCCTACTGGCCGGCAGCAATTCATACCTGGACAACGTCGGGACGGGCTGCTAGTTACCAATAAAGGGGAGGGTGGGGTAAAGCACCCAGGAGCTCTACATGGTAAGACTGAATCCCAGTAAGTTTCTCACCCACAATCGCTGTTACAGATACTGACTGCAAATACCCACATGTGGGATATGCATGCAAAGGCAGGGTCTGTGGAGCCTATGGTGATATTATAAATGTAACTCAAAGACAATACTCACAGTGAACAAGAAACACCACCTAGGTAGTCAGCTGAGCCCATGGATCCTGGTGATCAAACAGGAACACACAAGGCAGTAACAGCAAGAGGGTAGAACTAAACACAAGCACAATAGACAAGGAGCTAGCAAGGAGGAGTGCTTAACAGGAAA
Organism: Lissotriton vulgaris; assembly: GCF_964263255.1. NCBI lineage: Eukaryota > Metazoa > Chordata > Amphibia > Caudata > Salamandridae > Lissotriton > Lissotriton vulgaris. Next base: position 1,406,968,077 of record NC_141685.1, on the reverse strand, counting down.
GGTAGGAAATCACAGGCCACACTTGGTAGAAAACAGGTAACAAATATACAAGGCAACATAAGCAAGGCAGCAGAATAGAAAGACCGAAAACCAGTGTCATATGGTTACTGCGTTTCTATATATTGTTTCAAGTTAGCATGAGTTTATTAAATGTTTAAACACCATATTTTGCTTCGGCTTCAGTTTGCACACGACACCTAATTGTTATTGTAGCTTTCAACCTAGATGAAAGATGTGATTTATTTGAGAATAATATGTTATTGCTCTGATATCAGTCGTGCTTGGTACACTTGGTACAACTGTCTGCACACTGAGAACTGCACCCTCTAAGAATAACCTAACACAAGGTTGCTGAAGGCCTGATCCTCGCACCACATTAGACATAACACAAATAATGTTGCTGCCAACATTGGGCTCTACGCGGGTTTAAGATAGAGTTACAGGGAATGAATCAACACACTTGATGCTTCGCATGCAGAGAGCTGGTAGCTGTTGATGTGATCTGCTCCTACTGACCATTAGAGGTATGGGCCCGCCCTGCTAAAAACCCAAATGAGACCTTCTTAGATATAATATAGTATGCTAAATAGGGTGCGCGAAATATAGGTGATACAGAATTTCTATAGATTTTGCATTATATTATGCTATCACCGTTCGCTTATTATGGACTAGTGACTATGCTGATAACTCTGATTTTTATAATATGTATGTTGATATTATATAAGATACTACGTTTGAGAACATTGCATTGAAAAATAAACATTTCAAACTTGCACATGTGTTCTTTGACTCCCCGTTTTGGTTTGTACTGATTATATAACGAAAGAGTGTTCATGTGTTCCACGATACCTGAGGTACCCTAAGTTCATGTTCTGGATTGTCTAAGTCATTGGGAAGTTATCACTACCAATGAGACACTGTAGCTAGCTTGGTAAGGGGATTTCTAAAACTAAGGTGAGTTTTGGGTCACCCTAACTCACCCAGGTTCTAGATCTCTGTGCACAGTTCTGTGGGAGAACGGAAACCCTGCTACATGGCGCCCAACGTTGTTGGCCTTATATCATGACACTTGAGTAGTATATCATTCAAACCTTAACACCTTCATTCCCGTTTCCGGAAAACGGCGGTGTCGGAAAAACCTACCTATTTTTGAAATAGGTCTATTCAGGCTTGAATTTATCTAAAACGGTTTCTTTGAATTACTACCCAGTTGTGCTACAAAGTAATCTTTGTTTTTTTCACTTTCCTGTGCTGACATGGCACAAGCCGTGGACATCCCGCAGCATAGTCGCATTGCGGTGCGTGACCACTTGTGGCTTTTAATGTCCCTGTGGAAGGCTTGGCTGTGGTTCTGGTGGTGAGTGCGGAACATGCTTACCCGTACAAACTGTTTTATTTGTGGGTGACATTTCCGGCAGTGAACGCTAATTCTGGAGTGTTCCATTCTTACACTGCTACAGCTGTACCGGTTGCGTATGCTCCGTACAGGGCACTGGAAGTTCCTATTGATGCTTGGCAGCATGGAGTTTGGTTTGGTGGCGCCCTACCACACGCTTTAACCGCTCCGAGGTTGGGTCCTTTGTCCATTCCGGGCACTAATTGGCCGTCTTTGGCTGGATTCACTCCTCACCCTAATTGCGCCACGTGTAGTGTGGCTGATCTGCGGCAACTTCATGAAGTCGCAGTGTCGGTGATTAGAGCGCTTGTTCATTACACTAGCCGTAATGTTCAGGACGCGGCCCCTAGGGGTGCGCAGCTTCGTGCAGAACAGGCTGGTTTGAAAATCAATCCCGTCATGGTAAATTCCGTGATGGGCAAAAAGCCCCAGGACAAGGATGATTTTCCTTTCTGGCTTGCGGAGAAATTCGGCCAGCTGAAAGCTGTGTTTTGAAACTGATTATACTGTCACCACTTACTCTGTGGGGAAACTGTGTCAGAATTGGTTACAACATTCCACATTAGCTGCAGTTAAACTACATCTGTCTCAGTTAACTGAGAATGTGGATTTAAATGATTTTATAAAAGGCCCGGCTAAGGGTAGATCTAAACGGTGGATTTATGCTGTTTACAATGAAATTTGGAAAGTGTCTCAAATTGAGGCTGCAAAGCGCCTAAGGGCAATTGACCAAGCAAATTTGGAAAAAGTACTTGCAGTGGTCGATAACAGTATTAACACGCTTTCTTCCCGAATTTACACATTAAACAATATTGTTTCTTCTGTTGTTGCAATTGTGCATGATGAAGTGTCCGTATTATATCATGGTCAAAATGAATTGCGTTCTGTTATGCAGTTTGCATGGACCCTACAGACTCTGAAGGCTGGTCGAGTGCCTTGGAGTTATATGAACGTCTCATCACTATTTGCCCCATTTAATTTGACTAACAAGCAGCGCATGCTTTCCATGCGAGATGCATCATTTTCTATGTTACACATTGAGAAGTTAGAATCTTTGCCCTTCTCTGTGGCTGAGGCGGCTGCTGCTACATGGCTTATCCATGGTATTATTACTTTACCATTTGCTCTGTATAAATTTACAAATTGTATGAGCTATATTGCTATAGGGCGATATGAACCACTGGGAAGTGCTTTCCTACATGAGACATGGTCTTTACCATATACATACAGATGTCTGAAAGAAGGAAAGGAAGTGAATCTGAATGGTGAAGAATGCACACAGTCGCCTGACCGTTCACTGATATGCAGGCACATCCAATTGCATGGTTCTTGTAATCAGGACAGGCCAAATTTAGCCTGTGTTTTAAAAGGCACACCGGTTCCTGCAATAGTTCCCACATTCACTTTATTGTCTAACGGTAGTTATTTACTTTTGAACAACGAAATGTGTTGTGGGTTAATGGTCGGTATCGCCTATGTGGTTACTGTATCAGAACGTGTGGTGTGTTGCAAGAACGTGTTATATCCACCCACGCATGGGAATTCAGATGTTTCCATTTGGCTGCGAGTCCCAACCTTGAGAACGGAGTTCAATGGTTTGAGCCGAATAAGAGCCCTATTGTCTCAAAAAGAAGTGGCCCTGAGCTCGGCCCGTGAAACTCATGTCCTTCACATAGCTAACACACGCACAGAGGTGCAGGCGCTTTTAAATACTGATTTGCCGTTTCATTTCTGCGAGCTGGTTCATCAAATCTTTAATGCCTCCTCTACGTCTGGTCTCGCACATTTTTTTAAATTGGTTAGCAGTGGTCTCGTGACTACGTTTGAAAAAGTATTTGGTATTATCCCTGCGTTTTTTCATTCTATATTCGCAAGTTTGTTTGGCGAATTCCCTGTTTTGCTGGCTTTGGCTGCAGGCGTTCTGGTGATATTTTGCTTTATAAAACATGGATGCCCATCCTGCGCAAGAAAACGCTCAGCCCCTACTGATGCTGTTTCGCAACCGGATGCTTGATTACTATGGCACCTTACCGCTTGCGACTTTAAGCACGGCTTTTGGATTATCGTTTAGATTTTCCTATTTCACATGTGTCCAGCCTGTGTTTCATTGCCTGAGCTGTGATTTCGACTGGGCCATTGATTTGTGTCTCTGCTTACCGACTTCTCCTGACGTCGATTTTGATCAGCTGATGAGCCCCGTAGTTGCTCATGAGTTGGTTTGTTCTGGCGAAAGGGTTATGGCCGTGGCAGCGATGCATGGACTAATGGGTCAGTGGGACATATCCGCAGCGGCGCATGACTTTCTGGCACATAGCGTTCTCGAGAACCCACTGAGTTGTCCTCTGATGTTGCTAGAGGATTCGGTGCTGGAGGAGCACGTATGTTCCTTCCCATTACTTAATTGGATGGCTGAACTCTTTTCGGATGATGACAGTGATTTCATGTTGGAAGCTGTGGCTACCTATTTTGCATATTCTATCCACCCATGAGTGGCTTTGGAGACTTTTCACTATTATGGCACGTGACTTTTTAGTAATTCTGAATGGTGCCTTTTCTATTACGAACATTGGACTTTTATATGTTCTGGGCCTATGATTTTATAAATGGCCTCAAGTTCAAGTTTTTTTATATTTTTGTGTGGCCACTATAGGCATTCATACATATTTTGTATTATTGATTTTTATATACATTTACATACATTTAGCTTGGCTCAATATTGTTGAACTCTGCTTTCATGTTTTACCTTTCTTATAGTATTGGCTTAAATTTTTCCTTTTTGACCGTACTCGGATCATTGGGGGGGTGTCATATGGTTACTGCGTTTCTATATATTGTGTTAAGTTAGCATGAGTTTATTAAATGATTAAACACCATATTTTGCTTCGGCTTCAGTTTGCACACGACACCTAATTGTTATTGTAGCTTTCAACCTAGACGAAAGATGTGATTTATTTGAGAATAATATGTTATTGCTCTGATATCAGTCGTGCTTGGTACACTTGGTACAACTGTCTGCACACTGAGAACTGCACCCTCTAAGAATAACCTAACACAAGGTTGCTGAAGGCCTGATCCTCGCACAACATTAGACATAACACAAATAATGTTGCTGCCAACATTGGGCTCTACGCGGGTTTAAGATAGAGTTACAGGGAATGAATCAACACACTTGATGCTTCGCATGCAGAGAGCTGGTAGCTGTTGATGTGATCTGCTCCTACTGACCATTAGAGGTATGGGCCCGCCCTGCTAAAAACCCAAATGAGACCTTCTTAGATATAATATAGTATGCTAAATAGGGTGCGCGAAATATAGGTGATACAGAATTTCTATAGATTTTGCATTATATTATGCTATCACCATTCGCTTATTATGGACTAGTGACTATGCTGATAACTCTGATTTTTATAATATGTATGTTGATATTATAAAAGATACTGCGTTTGAGAACATTGCATTGAAAAATAAACATTTCAAACTTGCACGTGTGTTGTTTGACTCCCCGTTTTGGTTTGTACTGATTATATAACGAAAGAGTGTTCATGTGTTCCACGATACCTGAGGTACCCTAAGTTCATGTTCTGGATTGTCTAAGTCATTGGGAAGTTATCACTACCAATGAGACACTGTAGCTAGCTTGGTAAGGGGATTTCTAAAACTAAGGTGAGTTTTGGGTCACCGTAACTCACCCAGGTTCTAGATCTCTGTGCACAGTTCTGTGGGAGAACGGAAACCCTGCTACACCAGAACTGGAACAAAGGAAATGGGAATAAAGACAGGGACTGGAAAGGGATATACAGACGGGAAGGCTACAAGGGTATACTAGAATAGTGCAGGTTAAGGAATCAAGAAAACAAAGTAGCATAGAAGGCAGCGCTGGGGCAGAAACAAGAATTGAGCTAAAGCTCAGGAGTCTAGGTAGCCCTGCAGGCAGTGCTAGTACAGGAATAGGGAATTACTAAGGCTTTAGGAGTCAAGGTAGCACTGCAGGCAGTGCTAGTTCAGGGAATTAGCTACAGCTCAGGAAACAAGGAGTCAAGATAGCACTGCAAGCAATGCAAATCAGGAAAAAGTAGCCGAAGCCCAGGAACAGGAACAAAGAATAACTATAGCTCGGGAACTCAGAAAACAAGAGCACTGCAGGCAGTGCTAATTCAGGTTCAAGTAATAGCTATAGCTCAGGAACTCAGGAAACAAGGTAGCACTGCAAGCAGTGCTAATTCAGGAGAAGGGAAACTGCTGCAGTTCAGAAACAAGGAATACTAAGGCTCAGGGGTCAAGGTAGCACCGCAGGCAGTGCTAGTTGAGGAGGAGGGAAACTGCTGCAGTTCAGGAACAAGAAATGCTAAGACTCAGGAGCAGGAACTAGATTTGAGCTAAAGCTCAAGAGTCAAGGTAGCACTGCAGGCAGTGCTTTTTCAGGGACAAGGAAAACTGCAGCAGGTCAGGAACAAGTCATAACTAAAGCTCAGAAAATACTGGAAACAAATATAGCAAAAGCTCAGGGAGCACTGGAAACAAGGATCGGTCTCACTGGTAAACAGCTACAATGACCAACACTGGACTGAAGGGAGCTGGGGCTTAAAAGAGCTCTCAGTAATCACATGCATCAGGTGTGAGTAGGCTAGCAGCAGCCAGCCACAGGTGAGCTGAATTCTTCCACCCATCTTTGGCCTGCAGGGGCAGAGACAAAGCAGTGAGCAGGGAATTCTGGGTAATGGAATTTCAGGCATGAGTAGGCTGGCTTCAAGTATAAGCAGACTGGCTTTCACAAACCCCAGCATGGATTGGGAATGGGTGTCAATTCTCAAAAGTGTCCAAATGGCTGGAAGTCAGGATATGCATGCAGGGGAGGGTTTGGAAGCTTATTAGAAGACTTGAAAGTCCCACTATGCAACCCATGGTGGTGGGTACGAGAGCACAGGGAGCGAATCATGACATGGCGATTCGCCATATGTTGGCAACTTGTGACACTGCGCGTTTACCAGAGGCATCCAAGAGTTTTGATTCTTTGTCTGGACGTGGAGCATCCCCTGACGTTTGTGAATTGGCCCTTTTTCTGGCATTGGGGACTACTAAGGAATCCAATGGTATCTGTCCCTTGATGTAAACAGAGTCTGTAGGGGCAGATTTGTATTTCTTTTCTATCCTGGGGTTAAAAACCCTAGCCCTAACAGGATCTTTAAACACCTCAGGTGCATGTTTAGTTACCCCTTTTAATAAGGGGAGAACGAAAGTGGATCTTTGTGTCGTATCAAATGTGTCCATTAAGAAATTCTCCTCCACAAGGTCTGTGTGTAAATCAACCCCGCGGTATTGTGCAGCTCTATGAAAGAGTTGGTTGAAACCCATGGTGTCCTCTGGAGGGGAAGGCCTAGAGGGATTTATGTCCTCTTGTGGTACATTAGGGACATCTGGTGTGTTATAATCATCCCATGGGTCTGGGGTGTAAGGTGGACTGGAATCCCCTAGTGGTTCATTGCCTGCACCATCCCCCTCTTCATCAGAGGTGTCATCATCATCCGGTGGTGGAGAAGGTGGGGTGGAGATGGGGAGTGGTGTGGAGGGGGAGGTAGAGGAGGAGGTGGAGAAGGTATTCTGAGAGAGAGATGTTGCAATGTCTCTCTTCTTTTGTGGAGATGGAGCCGGTAAAGGCGTGTCCATTGTTCTCTTTTTGGAACTAAGAATAAGTTGACCTGTCTTTGGGTCTTTTAGAAGAGTTTTTTTGCTTTGGATCCGGTTAAAAAAGCTCTTCTGATTGAGGTTAGTCTTTGGGCACCGATTTTTCGGTTCCAAAGGCTTGCGAGGATCCGGTTCCGGAGCGGCCTTATGCTCTTTTGGCTTGGAAGCTTGAGTTGTTCTAGCTGGTATAGGAGCTTGTGGAACAGATTGCTTTTTAGGTTCTGAGGATTTTTTCGGCTCCGAAGTCTGAGAGGTAGCCATCTTGGTAAGTGGCTTTTTGCCCAATTCCAATGATTGTTTGCTTGGTGCCGATGACTTTGTGCTCGGTTCCGATGACTTTTTGCTAGGTTCTGATGTTTTTGGAGCGGAGGGGCCCGTGTCAGAAGCTTTTGGTGTTGAGTGTGTCGACATGGAGGCAGTGGTCGGCATGTAAGAGGACGACATTTCTTTTTTTCGGTGCCAGAGTTTGCCTTTCGGCACTGGTGGCAGGCTGACTCGGTCCAGAGTGGCCTGTGGGCTTATTTATGGACTTTTTAGCCGGGCCCGAAGTCGGGGCATGAGAAGTCTTTTGTCGGTGTGCACCTGGGTGTGAAGGTGTCACCGAAGCCTTTTTCGGGGTTGGGGGGAATGGGTCTGGGTCAAGATCACTACTTACGACCCGCTTCCCTGGAGTGATGTCCTCGATGTCGGAGTCCTGGGTCTCGGAGGCGCAGAGAAGGCCTTCTTCAACTCGATCCTGCTATGGTACATGGACGCCCTCTTGGAAGATGTGGTCTGGAATGGATGTCGCGATCGAGCCTAGGTTCTTTGAGCTCGATGATCCCAATTAGTTTTCTTGGAGCGGAAGGAGGCACAAGCTGGTGTTGCGGGGATTCTGCTCATACACAGAACTGTGCACAGAGACCCAGGACCTCAGTGAATTGTGGTGTACCAAAATAATCACCTCAGTACCTAGAACCCCTAACCGACTACCATCAGTGTCTCATTAGCTCTCCATCCTATAGCAAAGTTACCAAGCATTAGACAACCCAGAACATGCGACTTAGGTTACTCTCAGGAATAGTAAGAATCAAGAACACTCTTTCGTTTTTATTCTTATACCAGTCCACAACGTGAGTAATTAGAGACACGGAAAAGTTTAAAATGTTTATTTTAGCCCGGCTGGTGTCTGCTGGAGGGACGGAGAGTGCGCTCCCTGAACTATCCCTTAAAGATGTCATGGACGCCATTGCAGGAATGCGTACCTCCATGGAACAACGCACTGAAGCCATCACGGTGGAGATGACCCTGATCAGAGCGAATCTCGCCAAAACCCACGAAAAAGTCAAACAGTTGGAGATAATTACTCAGAGTCTGGTTGATGACGTCTCGCAGTTACAGTCCGAGGTCCAGGCGCTACACACCTTCAAGAAGTTTGCGGAAAGTAAGCTGGACGAATATGAGGGGCACTCACGGAGAAAAACGTCTGCATAGTAGGTGTTCCGGAAAAATCAGAGGGACAAACGCAGGACCTCTTTGTTGAGGCCCTGGTGATCAACCATCTTCAGCCAAGGGGACTTTCCAAGTTCCTTGTGGTGGAGCGTGCTCATCAAGTCCCGGGAGGTCGGCCAAAACCGGGGGCACCTCCTTGACCCATCTTAGCAAGACTTTTGAATTTCAGAGACCGAGATGTGATATTGCAGCATGCTAGGAACTCACCGCCACTTAAGCTCGAGAACTCAAGGGTTACGTTCCTTCCGGATTTCACCCCAGCCATCCAGAGACAGCAAAGACCTTTTTTGGCTGTTAAAAAAACTTTGAGAGACAAAGGGCTGAAGTATTCTATGCTTTTTCCAGTCAACCTTAGGATAGAGGCAAATGGGAAGACCTGGTGTTTTGATCGTTCAGAGGTGGCAGCGGACTGGCTGGAGTGCTTGAGGGTTGACAGGGAGCACTCCCCACACTGAAGATGGTGACCAACAACATGGGTGCTTTGTTGGTTTGAGAGTAGCTTACTTTTATGATGGGGACTACACAAGCTTTTGAGGTGCAACCACATGCCTGGTAGGAGATATCTCACTGCTGACTTGAGCATATCTATGACGCTAACAGTATATCCTTTCCTGGTGCCCGGGGGCGGTCTCCTCTATTGTGACTGATGTGCTGTATTCTCTGTACTTTGGGGGAGGGGAGGGCGGGTGGGTGGGGTCCCTAATCCCCGCATTTACTTTGTGTTACTAGTTTTGGGGAGCGACAGGCACTCTGAAAAGTTTGTTGATAGGTTGGTTCTTGCCCGAGATGCAGGGAGGCAGGGAGGGGGGTGTTGGGACAGGGTTTAGGGGGTTGGGGTTGTTTTTTATTGTTCTATCGGCTTTAACAATGTGCATGGCTTTGAATATGAGCTCATCTTCATCTGTGATTGTGAGATTCAACACCACTTTAGCACTTCAACATGGAGTCACACTGGACAAAAGTTTCACTTTGCTTAGTTGGAACGTTAATGGGCTAGGGGATAAGGTAAAGGGCACTGTGGTTCTGCAATATATCAAACGGCACTCCCTGGAGGTGGTTCTCCTTCAGGAAACACACCTAGTGGGGAATATGTGCAAATCCCTGAATAGATACAAGCTCTTAGTCCATGCATGCTTTACTAGTAGGTCTCGAGGGGTCTCGAGGGGTAGGAATCATGGCAAAAGTCTCCTTTCCCTTCTCACCCCAATCTACGCAGACCGATGCATGTAGGAGATATATCGCATTCACTGTACAGTGCGAGGGGAGGGCAATGACCCTGGTATCGGTATACGCACCTCCGGAACTGCAAGCACAAACATTCACAGATCTGGGCACACTGCTCTTTTCTTTGCCAGAGGGCATTCTCCTGGTGGGAGGCGACTTCAATGCTGTGCTGTCCGGGGAGCTGGATCGACGGCCCCCACCTGCTATGGGACCCTCAAATAGTTGGCTTCCTGACTTCACTGAGACATTCGAAATGTCTGATGTTTGGAGTGCATTCCACCCTGGGGACAAGCAATACACGTTTCTCTCGGGAGCCCATCACAGCTCTTCCCGCATTGACTACTTACTCTTACCGGCCGCTCAATTACTCCACCTATGAGAGGTCCGCCATTTGGCGAGGGGCATATCTGACCATTCGCCGGTGTGGACCAGGATAGTCCTTGGAGATCACCGAATTGATGTGGTTGCACCGATCAGCCCATGGTATCTCCGTAACCCGTCGGTTCGCAGTTCCTGCAGAAAGCGATTGATTGCTACCTTTGTGAGAACTTTGGTTTGGTGGACTCCTCTCAGACACTCTGGGAGGCATTCAAATCAGTTGTTCGAGGGGCTGCTCTCTCTTTGGTGGCTGGGGTCCGAAGGGAAAACTCTAAGGAGCTTGAAGAGGTTGCGAGAGACATAGCGTGTCTAGAGGTGGAAGTGGGGGGAGGATGTCCCAGATGCAGAGCACGTTTTGTGATTAAAAACAGATGAATATAAGGCCCTTGCCACAGAACGTGCTAAGACCTAGGGAAAGGAGAGAGATGGTAGAGAGTACCAATGGGGAGCCAAAGGAGTGAAACTTATCGCCTGGCTGGATAAAAAGGAGCGAGCTAACCGCCTTGTTCCTGAACTTACAACCGATTTGGGAGCGAGGGTTACGGTCATAGCCGCCGAATTTGCAGCACATTATACTGCTGAATATAAATCAAGGTCATCTTTCGATGAGGCAGATTCGGCTGACCTCCTCAAACATATTGGCCTCCCGTCCATCTCGAAAGATGATCGGAGCTACTTGGACAGTGAGGTGACCAATGATGAAATTGCGCAAGCAATCAGGCTCTCAAGCCGGGTAAGGCGATGGGAACTAATGGGTTACCAATTGAGCTTTACAAAATGTGCCCTGACAAGTTGGCCCCACATCTGTGCGTCATGTTTGAGGATAGCAGAGAGACAGGAGAGCTGCCACCAGACCAAATGCTGGCATCAATCGTAGTCATCTCGAAAGAGGGAAAACCAAGGGACAGGTTCACATCTTACCGACCCAATTCCTTGATTAACGCTGAACCTAAAATACTAGCTAAACTCCTAGCCACCCGTCTTACACGAGTGCTTGGTTCCCTTGTACAACCAGATCAATCAGGCTTTATGCCCCATCAAAACATTACTCTAAATCTGAGGCGGGTGCATGGAGTGACAGAGAGGACTGGAACAATACAGGAGGATGCAGTCATTCTATCTCTAGATGCTTCTATGGCCTTTGACAACATAGAGTGGCCCTACCTGTTTGCAGTACTCTCGAAATTCGGATTTGGCCCTGTTATGTTATGTTATGTTATATGCAGTTTTGTAGCTCGCTCAATTACTACCAGAGTATCCTGGCGCGGATAAATGCAAAGGGCCATAACAAAAGAAAAGAACAGCCTAAAAAGCAAGTTTAAACAGATAAGTTTTCAGAGCTTTTTTAAAGTAAGCAAAATTCGAATTAGACTGAAGGGTCAAAGGAAGAGAATTCCAAGCAATCGCCGCCCTCAATTCATCTCATGGGCCAGGCTCCTTTACTCTGCTCCCCTCGCGCAGGTGGTGGTCAATAACAAACGGTCGGGATCCTTCGTTCTCTGTCGGGGCACTAGACAGGGGTGCCCGTTATCGCCCCTGCTTTTTGCCCTGTCTCTGGAACCTCTGGCCTCCTGGATTTGACGGGATTTGTCTATTCGACGTTTGCGCTGGTCGGCGGAGTGGGAAGATCGGATCTCCCTCTAACCAGACGATATTCTGCTCTACCTTACTTCCCCTGAAAAATCACTCAGATGTGTCTTGGATATCTTCACATCCTTCTGCAGATTCTCAGGCTACTCCATCAACTGGGGAAAATCTCTCTATATTTTATCTGGTAAAACCCCGTGTTTTCCCAGAGATTGTCCAATACAGGTGGTATCTGAGGGCTTCAAATTTTTAGGGATTTTTGTCACAGCTGATGCCCGGCTGCAATATGAAAAAAAAAAAAGTTTATTCTAACAACGTGCTTCAGTTTTATCTTGGTTAAGTTTCAGATAGTTAGCCATTTTTGGACTTCTATTAGGGTGACATTGAGTATTTGTATGTCCGCTATGGAGGAGGTTTTGAGGTAGATCTGGGTGTCGTCGGGGTAGAGATGGAAGGGAATGTTGGCTTTTTTGAGGATGATAGTGAGTGGCTCCATGTAAATGTTGAACAGTGCGGGTGAGAGAACTGAGCCTTGAGGAACGCCTCTGGTTATGGGGTGTAGGTCGGACGTGAAGTTTCGGATTTTTATTCTTTGAGAGCGTTTTTTAGGAAGGAGGTGAACCATTGTAAGACCACCCCTTCTGCTCCCACCCTTTCTCGGAGTACTTTTATGAGTAGATTGTGGTCGACCGTATCAAAAGTCGCCGACAGGTCTAGGAGTATAAGTAGACAACATCGGTCCGAGTCCAGTGATTTGTGGATGTCGTCAATGACATTCACGATGGTAGTCTCGGTGCTGCATCCTTTTCTAAAGCCCGATTGGTGAGGGTCCAGGAGATCATTGTTGTCTATGTGATGGGAAAGTTGTCAGAGAACACATTTTTCTAGTAGTTTTGCCAGGAATGGGAGATTGGAGACCGGTCTGAAATTGTTGAGCTTGTTCGGGTCAGCGCCTGCTTTTTTCAGTAACGGGGTTACCTGACCGATTTTGAGGCAGTCAGGTATGTTTCCTGTTTCCAGGGAACTATATATGATCTCTGACCAGCGTGCCGCTAGAGAGAGTTTGAGATTTTTAGCCAGTTGTGCGGGGAGAGGGTCCTCAATGTGTGATGAAGGCTTGGACCCGATGGTAATTCCATAATTTCAGTTTCAGTGACGGGTTCTAATATTTTCCAGTTATTTGTGGAATGCCTGAGTGGGTTCATGGCATCTATGTCGAGTAGCGGGTCTTCGTTGGGAGGACTGAGGTGATACTTGAGTGACAGCTCAATCTTTGATATTTTTATATTGAAGAAATTGGCAAATTTGTTACAAAGGTCTTTGGAGGCCGGAATTGTGGAAGATGATGGTTTGGATGTTAGTTGTCTGATGATGTTGAAGAGATCTTTTGATCGATTTTTAGCATTGTTGAGTGCACCGCAGAAGAAGGTGAATTTTTCATTTATGGTGTGCTTTTTATAGCTTCTACGTTCCTTTTTGAGTTGTTCTAGGTGTGTAGTCGAAGGTTTACTACGCCAAAGTCGTTCTGTAGCTCTTAGTTGTCTTCTTTCCAGGTTTAGGTCAGTGTTGAACCACGATCTTAATGGGATGGTCTTGGTTCTATTCCATTTCAGGGGAGCTATTTGGTCTAGCATGTCGGTCAGAGCCGCATTGTATTGTGAGGTGAGTTCTGTTGTGGACCAGTCGCCTGCGGTGGAGGAGGGTAGTGTACTTAGCCTTTCATCTAGCACCTCGAGGGGGATCTGTCTCAGGTTTCTCGTCCAGTGGAAATACTTGTTTGTGCTGGGTGATCGATGTGACTTTTAATTGATATGAAAGAGAATGAGATGGTGGTCTGACCAGTCCACAGGGAGGGTACAGTCTATGATGATTGCATCTTCGTGAGCTATGATGGCATTGAGAATTGAGCCTTTGTTGTGTGTTTGTTCGGAAAAGCGTTCGGTCAAATTGTTATTGTGGAGATGCTCATTTAAGGATTGTATCAGAGGGTTGTTTACCTCATTCTAGTGGAGGTTTAGGTCTCCTAAAATTATGTAGTTCGCATCTGATAGTGAGCAGTGTTAGATCAGGTCTGCAAGGTGTTCACCAAATGCTGGAGTGTTGCCGGGTATACAACTGTTACAACGCATTTTTTACAACGTAATACCATTACAACGCATCTTTTACAACGCAAATACTGTTACAATTCATACTTTTATAACAAACTGTTACAACGCTAGTACTTTTACAACGCAGGTACTTTTACAACGCATTTTTTAATAATATGTTTGGATTAAATTGAACTAATTTATATTTATTATAAAAGAGTATTTAATTATTTTATTTAAAAGGTACTATAGTATTAATATTTTTATTATACATTTGTATTATTAATTTAATAATGTATTAAATAGAGTATTAATTTGGGTACTATAGAACTATTTTATATATATTATTCTATTTTATTTTTATTTGAATAATAGTGATTTTATTTAATAAAATTAAAAGGGAAATATAGTAATAATTTAAATTTAATAAATAGCAATTTTTTTATAAAAAATTATTAAATAATAATAATTAATTTATATTTATTATAAATGAGTATTTATTTATTTAATTTAAAGGGTACTTTAGTATTAATTTTTTTTTATTACTTTTATATTATTAAATTTAGAATTAAAAAAGAGTATTTAATTATTTTATTTAGAAGGGTACTATAGTATTAATTTTTAATTAATTAGTATTACTTTTTTTGATTATACATTTGTAGTATTAATTTAATAATTTATTAAATAGAGTATTAATTTGGTTTCTATAAAACTTAATTATTAATTTAATAATTTATTAAATAGAGTATTAATTTGGTTTCTATAAAACTAATTTATATATATTATTCTATTTTATTTTTATTTGAATAATAGTGAATTTACTTAATAACATTTAAAGGGAAATATAGTAATAATTTAAATTTGATAAAAAGTAATTTATTAAAAAAAATATTAAATAAGAATATTAATTAGGGTACTATAGAACTAATTTATATTTATTATAAATGAGTTTTTATTTATTTAATTAAAAGGGTACTTTAGTATTAATTTTTATTTTTTTTATTACTTTTATATTATTAAATTTATTTTATTGAGTATTAATATGTTAACAAAATTTTTTTTAAAAATATATCTCTAAATTATTTTTATTTAATACTTGAGTATTAGTTAAAATTAATGTAAAATTATACACAATTTAAATTATTTAATTATTATATTAATGGATTGAAAATTTATCTAAATTGTTTATTTTTGAAAATTAAATAAAATAATTGAAATAATATTTAGATTAATATATGAATTTTTAGTACATAATTAGCTTGGGATGATTTTTATGTAAAATATACTTTAAAAAAAGTATATTTTATCTATATTAATTAAGGTTCCCACGGTTTCACATTGTTTTCTATGGATAAATTTGTCCTTTATTTATTTCCATGGTTTCTTGTTATGTGTATAGCGGTCCGGATTTACATTAAACGAAAGAACAGGTTTGAATTGGAAAATAAGGGTAATGAAAGAAGAAAACAGGTAAGTAATGAAAGTAGTTAATTTACAAGAATAATGTATATTTTAAGATATAATGTTTATCAAAATAAAAACAAGAAACAAGTGATTAAATAAGTTTAGTTTTAAATTTATTAGTGACAAATATATTGAAAACAACATCGATTTTTTTTATAAATCAATGCATATTTTTGTACATTTTATAATATAAAGAAATAATATATATAAAAAATAACTTTATTACAATATATGTAATATATATAAATGTACAGTAGTCCTTTCTTTATCGTTGCAGCACTTTTTGACGTCATGACGTTTACGTGAGCGTCAGCGGCCTTTTGTGGAGTATCAGAGCAGGAAGCAGCTGGAAGCTGATCTACGTCCAGGTAGGAAACAACTTAAACCTTCTTTTATTAAAATATTGTTAAAAAGATTAACATTTATTGTAAGGAAAGGATAAGTTGAGGTTGCTCGAATAGTAAACAATGTAAAATATGAAGACATGTCGCTACCCGTATTTCTAGAATATGCCTGTGTTGGGTCTCAGGGTGGGGGAAGATCGGAAACTTAAATTTTGGAAGAAATAGTTGTATTTAATGGAGAATAAGTGATTTAGGGCCAGATGTAGGTAGGCGTTTACCGGGTGGTAACGGCCGAATTCGGCCGTTACCGACCGGTAAGAGCAATTTGACATGTAGGTCCCTGTATTTTACAGACTCAGTAAATTTACCGATAGGTAAATTTACCGAGTATGTAAAATACCGAGTCGGTATCATTACGGATTCCGGTAAATTGGTATGTAGGTGGGACTCTTCTGAGTCCCACAAGCAGTACAAAATCGGTATTTTACCATCAAATACTACTTGATGGTAAAATACCGTTTCTGGTGTGCATGCACACCTATGCCATATGACAGGCAGACCTGCCCTTAGGGCAGGTATGCCTGCCACATGGCACCCGAGCCTCTTTTGGGGGTGCCAGAGGGTGTCAAAGTGACACCCCCTGCACCCTTGTGACAGTCGGTATTTTCCGATGTGGTAAATACCGACCGGTAAATGCCCAATCAATCCTATGGGCTTCAAAGCCCATAGGAATGAATGGGCATTAACTGGTCGGTATTTCCCGCATCGGAAAATACCGACTGTTTCCGATTCGGTAATTGCACATCTGCATTTACCTACATCTCGGTACTTTTATTTTCCGACCTCTGAAATACCGAGTCGGTATGACTCGGTATTTAAGAGGTCGGAAAATAAAATGTACCTACATCTGGCCCTTAGAGTTTATGTTTTATAAATTCGAAATCGTTTGGAAAGCAATGTATTATAATGCATTTTTGATCTAATCTAAAGTTTTGCAAAAAGAAGTTTGAGAAAGTTAGTTTCACTTAATTGTTGATAAAACATAAATCGATAGTAAACTTTGATATTTCTAATGTTGTTTTCTTGATTTGTGGAAATGGAATATGATTTTTAGTTTTGAAGTGTTGTCTAATGCGGATAAAAGAGATTATGAAAGGCCGAATTGTTTTTTTTACTCATTTTTTAATAATATGGTGAAGCTTATATTTATGGATTATTTTTGAGTGATAAAATTTTGTAAAAAAAAAACCAATTTTCCTACTTTCTTGTTCGGATGATTATTTAGAGTTGTAAATTAATTGCAAAAAAAGGTTGTACTTGATATTTTTTATTGTAATAATATCAAGAAGTATAAAATGTAATCATTAGATTTGATCTTGTATATTTGTGTATGTTTTTAAAAAAATGTGAATTTATTTTGGTAAAATAAATATTGGATGTGTGGTTATAACAAATTAGAAAAAGATGTTCACTTGTTTTAATTAAACCAAAAAATATAAATAAAATATTTTTTTCAGACTTTTCAAGTTTAGAAACATTTTTGATTTGTAAAAAAATATAGAGCTTTTGTTCAAGCAGATAGTAGATTTTTGGGAACTATGTTTTGAGAAAATATTGCAAATAATTTGCCAATATCGGTAATATCATTAAAATATCAAGTTACTGCTTTAAGAAATAGTTTTATCAACAATTGTAAGGGGTAGACTGAAAAGAAGAAAAGTTTAATCAAAAATGCATTTACAAATTTTGCAAGATAATGTTGAAAAGTTTAGCTATAAATCAAAAAATATTGTTGGCTAATCTTTACAAATTATAGAAAAAAATTATTTTGAAAACCAAAAATTTTTTTTTCATTTTAAGGGGATGATTTTTTAAAAATGTAAATAAATTTTTTTATTAAAAAAATAATAAAAATATAAGATAGGTGACCCAACATATAATTTAGAATTTTTTTACAAAAAAATGTTTATTTTGCCAATTAAAATTAGAGAGGGAGTAAATTTAGAGCAAAGCAGGAAAGTAATGTGTATATGTATTTAAAAATATAGGATGTTAGCAAGATTTTCTAGGTAATCTAGAGCCACACACAACGAAAACTGTTGTATAAGTCCCAATAGTCGTTCTGACATTTCCTTAGTTCTTTGAGTAATCCGTGAGTTTAGACTACCTGTGAGAGTTTGTGAGATTCTCATTTCTTGAAAACCTTGCTCCTTCTTCAAAGTTTCAAGAAATGAGTAGAAATTCGGGTGGGGTTTTCCAATTACATGATTGAAGGAGTTATGCCATCCCTCAATGGCATTATTTGTTTTAGCCTCTCCCTGTAGGCAACTCGAATAACAGTTCCACCACTCCACATGGAAACGTGGCTTCCTCCTGCGACCCGATCTGCCTAGGTGTCCAATCCATGTGTCTTCCATATAATTTAGAATTGGTGCCAATTTATCTTCATTTGTTAAATAATATTCAGATTCTGTAATGGCAGTGTAGTACTCGTCTACACTTTCGGGAGGGACAAAACAAAGAGCTGTTAGTTTTTTTAATTCGACTTGAAGTTTGCTGTCTGTTGAGTATTCTGTAACCAAGGGTGTTTTTTGTAATTTACGCCAGAATGCCTGGGAAAAATGGGAAAAACACCCCTGAATTTGGGTATCCGTGTACATTTTGTTGATGACATTGATCATGCTCAATTCAAAATCCATTATTATTTTCCTAGGGCTTTGGTTAGTTTTAGATTTAATCACAGTTAAAAATTCTGTGTAAGTTGCAGAAGTCTTATCAGGCAGCAAACTATACACTAGGGGAATTACACTATTGTTAATTTTTGCGTGTATAGTATAAAGTTGGCTGAATGGATGGGGGGTGCTTTTAAACGTCCCATCCATCATCCAAATTTCACTACTTTCTAACTTTAAAAGGTTGCGGGGAGTACTAAAAATTAAGATACGCTTTTGAGGGTTTTCATTATCATGCAGAAGGAAAGGTTCATTAGCAAAAGAAATAGTAAGTTCTTGTGGAATAATTATATCAGAAAAGGTATGTGGAGTATTAGTTTGAGTATTACTTGCCTGCTTTTGACGTTGTATAATTCTACGCAAATTATGAATGGTAGGCATATTACTAGCTACATGGGTAGGGACATGCTGAGCAACCTCTCTCAAAATGGATCCTGTGGAATTATTGGAGGTGCTTGCAATTGCTTTCATCTCATTGACTGTTTCTCTTACATCAACTTCCATTGCAGAGGCAGAGTGGTTATGGTCGGTTGTTCCTACAATAATGTCATCGACCGTAACCGCTCTGCCGCTGCAACGGGTTGTAAAGTATTGCACGCATCTCCAATGATTCCTTGGAAAACGTATCCTTTCCTTACAATAAATGTAACCGGCATGATTAAGGAGTCGGTTTCCTTTCCTGGAGTTGATGTATTTAGCGGTAGGATGTATAGACATTTCCTGAAAAGAAAAATAATTGATATTAAAATTTTTGGCAACATTTAATAATTTTATTTTCTGCATAAATAACAAATATGTTGTGTTTAGTATATGATATTTGTGTTGGATTACTGCACAATATACACCTACAATTGCTGGTATCTTTAGTACTGAACCACTATCAAGGATTAAAAATTGTGTTTTATACTTTTACATTTTCAGGTTTTTCCCTACTGTATTAGTACTTTTTTTACTGAAACAATTACTTGGTATATTACTTTAATTCTCTAGACTATCCAGCATTTTGCTAACTGTAGGAGATAGCATGAGTTAAAATAGTAATTTATTTCTCTACACTATCCAGCACTTTCCCTACTGCAGCACTTACTTGGAGCTGGAATAGTAAATTATACCTCTATACTATCCAGCACTTTCCCTACTGCAGCACTTACCCGGAGTTGGAATAGTAATTTATACCTCTATACTATCCAGCACTTTCCCTACTGCAGCACTTACTTGGAGTTGGAATAGTAATTTATACCTCTATATTATCCAGCACTTTCCCTACTGCAGCACTTACCCGGAGTTGGAATAGTAAATTAAACCTCTATTCTATCCAGTACTCTCCCTACTGCAGCACTTACCCGGAGTTGGAATAGTAATTTATACCTCTATACTATCCAGCACTTTCCCTACTGCAGCACTTACCCGGAGTTGGAATAGTAATTTATACCTCTATACTATCCAGCACTTTCCCTACTGCAGCGCTTACCCGGAGTTGGAATAGTAATTTATACCTCTATACTATCCAGCACTTTCCCTACTACAGCACTTACCTGGAGTTGGAATAGTAATTTATACCTCTATACTATCCAGTACTTTCCCTACTGCAGCAATTACCTAGAGTTGGAATAGTAATTTATATCTCTATACTATCCAGCACTTTCCCTACTGCAGCACTTATCTGGAGTTCGAATAGTAATTTATACCTGTAGGCTATCCAGCACTTTCCCTACTGCAGCACTTACCCGGAGTTGGAATAGTAATTTAAACCTCTATACTATCCAGCACTTTCCCTACTGCAGCAATTACCCGGAGTTGGAATAGTAATTTAAACCTCTATACTATCCAGCACTTTTTCTACTGCAGCACTTATCCAGAATTTGAATAGTATTTTATACGTATAGATTCTCCAGCATTTTCCCAACTGTAGCACTTAATTGTGCATTTTTTGTATAGCTACACTTATTTTTAGTTACTTTTAAAAATTAAAAAATTGAATTTCATGGACTATTGTTATGTGTATCAATTGTTATGACTTTTACTTACTTATGAGATTGGCGCTTTTATCACTGGAAAGGTGTAATTGATGTGGATGTTTCCTTTGGTTGTTGTTTTTCTGGATATTGATTTTGGTGGGTAGTACTCTGGAAATAATATATGGAAAAAAATATGTTATTTATGCTTTTTGAAGAATGAGAGACTATTTAAAAGTACAATGTTTACATGATTTTCAATTTTTTATTCATTTTATTGATGTGCACAGATAAGAGTTAGATAATATTTCAATGATGTTGGAATTGTAATTTATACCTCTTTTCTATACAACAGTTTCCCTACTGTAGCACTTACTTGGAGTTGGAATAGTAAATTATACCTCTATACTATCCAGCACTTTCCCTACTGCAGCACTTACCCGGAGTTGGAATAGTAATTTATACCTCTATACTATCCAGCACTTTCCCTACTGCAGCACTTACCCGGAGTTGGAATAGTAATTTATACCTCTATACTATCCAGCACTTTCCCTACTGCAGCACTTACCCGGAGTTGGAATAGTAATTTATACCTCTATACTATCCAGCACTTTCCCTACTACAGCACTTACCTGGAGTTGCAATAGTAATTTATACCTCTATACTATCCAGCACTTTCCCTACTGCAGCAATTATCTGGAGTTGGAATAGTAATTTATATCTCTATACTATCCAGCACTTTCCCTACTGCAGCACTTATCTGGAGTTCGATTAGTAATTTATACCTGTATGCTATCCAGCACTTTCCCTACTGCAGTACTTACCTGAAGTTGGAATAGTAATTTAAACCTCTATACTATCCAGCACTTTCCCTACTGCAGCACTTACTCGGAGTTGAAATAGTAATTTAAACCTCTATACTATCCAGCACTTTTTCTACTGCAGCACTTATCCGGAATTTGAATAGTAATTTATATGTATAGATTCTCCAGCATTTTCCCTACTGTAGCACTTAATTGTGCATTTTTTGTATAGCTACACTTATTTTTAGTTACTTTTAAAAATTAAATATTTGCATTTCATGGACTATTGTTATCTGTATCAATTGTTATGACTTTTACTTACTTATGAGATTGGCGCTTTTTTCACTGGAAAGGTGTAATTGATGTGGATGTTTCCTTTGGTTGTTGTTTTTCTGGATATTGATTTTGGTGGGTAGTATTCTGGAAATAATATATGGAAAGAAATATGTTATTTATGCTTTTTGAAGAATGAGATACTATTTAAAAGCACAATGTTTACATGTTTTTCAATTTATTATTCATTTCATTGATGTGCACTGATAGAGTTAGATAATATTTCAATGATGTTGGAATTGTAATTTATACCTCTATTCTATACAACAGTTTCCCTACTGCAGCACTTAATTGGAGTTGGAATAGTAAATTATACCTCTATACTATCCAGCACTTTCCCGGAGTTGGAATAGTAATTTATACCTCTATACTATCCAGCACTTTCCCTACTGCAGCACTTACTTGGAGTTGGAATAGTAATTTATACCTCTATACTATCCAGCACTTTCCCTACTGCAGCACTTACCTGGAGTTTGGATAGTAAATTAAACCTCTATACTATCTTGCAGTTTCCCTATTGCAGCACTTACCCGGAGTTGGAATAGTCATTTATACCTCTATTTTGTCCATCACTTTTCCTACTGCAGCACTTACCCGGAGTTGGAATAGTAAATTAAACCTCTATACTATCCAGCACTTTCCCTACTGCAGCACTTACCCGGAGTTGGAATAGTAATTTATACCTCTATACTATCCAGCACTTTCCCTACTGCAGCACTTACTTGGAGTTGGAACAGTAATTTATACCTCTATACTATCCAGCACTTTCCCTACTGCAGCACTTACCCGGAGTTGGAATAGTAATTTATACCTCTATACTATCCAGCACTTTCCCTACTGCAGCATTTACCTGGAGTTGGGATAGTAATTTAAACCTCTATACTATCTAGCACTTTCTCTACTGTAGCACTTATCCGGAATTTGAATAGTAATTTATACGTATAGATTCTCCAGCATTTTCCCAACTGTAGCACTTAATTCTACATTTTTTTGTATAGCTACACTTATTTTTAGTTACTTTTAAACATTTTAAATTTGCACTCATGGACTATTGTTATGTGTATCAATTGTTATGAATTTTACTTAATTATGAGATTGGAGCTTTTATCACTGGAAAGATGTAATTAATGTGGATGTTTCCTTTGGTTGTTGTTTTTCTGCATATTGATTTTGGTGGGTAGTACTCTGGAAATAATATATGGAATAAAATATGTTATTTATGCTTTTTGAAGAATGAGAGACTATTTAAAAGCACAATGTTTATATGTTTTTCAATTTATTATGGATTTCATTAATGTGCATTGATAGAGTTTGATAATATTTTTGACATTTTTATAATTAACCTGAACGTTCTGTTTTGTTGCGGCTCAATGATGTTGGAATAGTAATTTATACCTCTATACTATCCAGCACTTTCCCTACTGCAGCACTTACCCGGAGTTGGAATAGTATTTTATACCTTTATAATATCCAGCACTTTCCCTACTGCACCACTTACCCGGAGTTGGAATAGTAATTTAAACCTCTATACTATCCAGCACTTTTTCTACTGCAGCACTTATCCGAAATTTGAATAGTAATTTATATGTATAGATTCTCCAGCATTTTCCCTACTGCAGCACTTAATTGTGCATTTTTTGTATAGCTACACTTATTTTTAGTTACTTTTAAAAATTAAAAATTTGCATTTCATGGACTATTGTTATCTGTTTCAATTGTTATGACTTTTACTTACTTATGAGATTAGCGCTTTTTTCACTGGAAAGGTGTAATTGATGTGGATGTTTCCTTTGGTTGTTGTTTTTCTGGATATTGATTTTGGTGGGTAGTATTCTGGAAATAATATATGGAAGGAAATATGTTATTTATGCTTTTTGAAGAATGAGATACTATTTAAAAGCACAATGTTTACATGTTTTTCAATTTATTATTCATGTCATTGATGTGCACTGATAGAGTTAGATAATATTTCAATGATGTTGGAATTGTAATTTATGCCTCTATTCTATACAACAGTTTCCCTACTGCAGCACTTAATTGGAGTTGGAATAGTAAATTATACCTCTATACTATCCAGCACTTTTCCTACTGCAGCATTTACCTGGAGTTGGAATAGTAATTTATACCTCTATACTATCCAGCACTTTCCCTACTGCAGCACTTACTTGGAGTTGGAATAGTAATTTATACCTCTATACTATCCAGCACTTTCCCTACTGCAGCACTTACCTGGAGTTTGGATAGTAAATTAAACCTCTATACTATCTTGCAGTTTCCCTACTGCAGCACTTACCCGGAGTTGGAATAGTCATTTATACCTCTATTTTGTCCATCACTTTTCCTACTGCAGCACTTACCCGGAGTTGGAATAGTAAATTAAACCTCTATACTATCCAGCACTTTCCCTACTGCAGCACTTACCCAGAGTTGGAATAGTAATTTATACCTCTATACTATCCAGCACTTTCCCTACTGCAGCACTTACTTGGAGTTGGAACAGTAATTTATACCTCTATACTATCCAGCACTTTCCCTACTGCAGCACTTACCCGGAGTTGGAATAGTAATTTATACCTCTATACTATCCAGCACTTTCCCTACTGCAGCATTTACCTGGAGTTGGGATAGTAATTTAAACCTCTATACTATCCAGCACTTTCTCTACTGTAGCACTTATCCGGAATTCGAATAGTAATTTATACGTATAGATTCTCCAGCATTTTCCCAACTGTAGCACTTAATTCTGCATTTTTTGTATAGCTACACTTATTTTTAGTTACTTTTAAAAATTTTAAATTTGCACTCATTTTTTTTTTTTTTAATATATTTTTATTGCAGGAATCAGTAAATCGTTACATTATCGACCAGCATTATATAACAAGCAAGATCAATGAGACACAACCCTCTGTCCTCCCGCCGTAAGTCTCTTACACAGCCATTCAGCCCACACCCTGGGGTCGGGCGGCGAAATTCAATGGGGGCTCAGAAGGATGTCGAGGCTGGTCCGGATGATCCACTGTCCGTCATCTGCTTTTCCAAACAAGCCTATAAACCCAGAAAGAAAAACCCCACCCTCAAAAAATGCTACTAACCAAAGGAAACCCTACCCAACCCCGCCATCAGCGCACGGTAACAACCTCAACAGGATCTACTAATTTAAATTTGCACTCATGGACTATTGTTATGTGTATCAATTGTTATGACTTTTACTTACTTATGAGATTGGAGCTTTTATCACTGGAAAGATGTAATTAATGTGGATGTTTCCTTTGGTTGTTGTTTTTCTGGATATTGATTTTGGTGGGTAGTACTCTGGAAATAATATATGGAAAAAAATATATTATTTATGCTTTTTGAAGAATGAGAGACTATTTAAAAGCACAATATTTATATGTTTTTCAATTTATTATGGATTTCATTAATGTGCATTGATAGAGTTTGATAATATTTTTGACATTTTTATAATTAACCTGAACGTTCTGTTTTGTTGCAGCTCAATGATGTTGGAATAGTAATTTATACCTCTATACTATCCAGCACTTTCTCTACTGCAGCACTTACCCGGAGTTGAAATAGTAATTTATACCTTTATAATATCCAGCACTTTCCCTACTGCACCACTTACCCGGAGTTAGAATAGTAATTTATACCTCTATACTATCCAGCACTTTCCCTACTGCAGCACTTAACCGGAGTTGGAATAGTATTTTATACCTCTATACTATCCAGCACTTTCCCTACTGCAACACTTACCCGGAGTTAGAATAATAATTTATACCTCTATACTATCCAGCACTTTTCCTACTGCAGCACTTACCCGGAGTTGGAATAGTAATTTAAACCTCTAGACTCTCCTGTACTTTAACCTCTGCAGCATTTACCTGGAGTTGAAATAGTAATTTATACCTCTAGACTATCCAGCACTTTCCCCCTGCAGCACTTACTAGGAGATTGACTAGTAATTTATACTTCTAGACTATCCAGTACTTTCCTTACTTCAGCACTTACCCGGAGTTAGAATAGTAATTTAAACCTCTAGACGTTACATTTTCATTATTATGTATTTTTTCGAAATTACCTTTTGATACGAAGCTTGGATGTTTGATTTTTCTTTAAATGGATGAATTTTCTTTTCTGTGTTTAAACCTCGGTTTTCGTATCTAAAACATATAAAAAATATAATATTATTTCTTCTGTTTCTAGTTTACATGTTTTTTAATCTAATTGCTCTATTTCCTCTTCCTTAAAATAATTGTATTTACCTTTTTCTAAAGAAGTCGGGTCACTTTATTCTGTCAGTTATGAAGTGGTATTTTTTTTAGGAGTGATTTTTCTGTCAAAATAATTAAGAACATGTATTTATTAAGTGACTTATTTCGTATACTTCATTTTAAAGTAGTTGTTAAAATTGTGAATAAGTACCTTTTTTTATTATTGAAAAGTACTGTTGGTAGTGTCGAATAGAATATTTTCCGTGGTCACACGTTTTCCTCGACCAAGAAGTGATTTCTTTGACTAATAAATTAAACACATTTTAACCTTATGTTAACCCAAACAAATGTTATTGCGTTATTTTTTTCAAGTTAAGAAAAATAGTTGCATTTAGAAATAAATAGTTTGCGTTTTTTCATAATATGGGTTTCTTTCACGTATATCTGATTCATAATATTCAGGAATATATTTAAAATATAAGTTACATTTTTAAATATTAATTATAATAATTATTAACATTTTTCGAAATTCCGTAGAAATAAACTTTGTTCTTTGTTTTATCGTTTACTATTAATGTTACTCACTTGTTAATCGTTTAATTATTTTGCACTGTTGGTAAAACGGATCTCAAAAGGTGAATAGGTCAGAGGTTCAGATTTGACGTCTGCTCTCTCGGGTAGTTGAGGATCAACTGGTTCTAAAATGGTGTCTGGCTCGTATTTATAAGTTTCGCTTACTGACTCTATTTTATTTTTAAAAATATGCGTTAGAAGTGTTTTTTTTTCTTTGATTGATTTCTCTGTAAACGTTTATTTTAAAAATTAACTCAAAGTTATTTCGTTTGCGTTTATTCTGCCGTTTTGGCATCCATTTTGGATAATGTGTTGTGGTATTAAATCATAAAAATAATAGTAGGACTAATCTATGCAATACTGTCTCAAAATGGCGTCTACTTATCATACCATATCTGGTCGAATTTGTTTTGTGTTAAATATCCTGAAAATAATTGTGTTTAAGTATTTTATTTTTTTTCCATTTTGAAATGTAGTGTGGTAAAATTAGATGATTTTTAGCAGACAGAGTATTAATTTAAATACCCGAGTATTAATTTTCATACTCGAGTGTTATTTTTTTTTTTAAACTTAGTTTTCTTTATAATATGGTAGTTTCTTTCATCATTATTTAATACACTTCCCCACCCAAAACCCCTATTTTCCCTGCATCCCGTGCCAGGTTTTATTGTACAAAAAAAATATATAGAATTATATTTTTTGCGTTGTAATGGTATACGATGTTATTTGTTGCGTTGTAATGGTATTTTTAGTATTAAAATACTATTTTGCGTTGTTATAGTACTCGTTGTTAAAACATGCGTTGTAATAGTATTTGCGTTGTAAAAAATGCGTTGTAATGGTATGCGTTGTAATAGTACGCGTTGTAACGTCATATATCCGTGTTGCCGGGTAGGTGGTAGAGGAGCTGACAGTAAAGCAATTTGTTGTCTGCGGTCTTGATGGTGAAGGTTAGGTATTTCACTGTATTGTATTTGAAAGAGTCAGTTTCTGTTATGGAGATTTTCTTTTTATGAATGATAGCGG
This sequence comes from Lissotriton vulgaris, assembly GCF_964263255.1. Taxonomy (NCBI): domain Eukaryota; kingdom Metazoa; phylum Chordata; class Amphibia; order Caudata; family Salamandridae; genus Lissotriton; species Lissotriton vulgaris. Next base: position 1,406,940,791 of record NC_141685.1, on the reverse strand, counting down.
TCCCCCCACCTTGCTGGTTTTTTCTGTCCTTGTTTATGATTGAGAATCCCGGCCGTACTAGCATATCGAAGATGGGGGGTGATGATTTGTTTATCCAAGTCTCTGTGATGAAGGTGATGTCAATGTCGTGTGTTAGGATGGTTTCTGCGAGTTGGTTGCATGTTTGTTCGCAGATCTGCCGTTAATGAGCATGCAGTTAGTCGCCCTCTCGTTGTTGTGTTGTTCCCTTGGGGGATCCATAGAAATATTGGCGAGGTACGCTGGCGGTCTCACTGTTCTCGGTGCGCTAAGTTCTCTACCAAGTCCAGTGATTGCTTGGATCCTAGCCATCGGAATGTTAGTGAGGTGAGCTGAAGTCCTAGCCATGGGAATGCTAGTGAGGTGAGCTGAAGGTCTCACTGTTCATGGTGCGGCATATTCTCTGCCAAATCCAGTTATTACTTGTATCACAGAAAAGGGGGCACCAGGTGGAGCAGCTTCACAGGATTCAACGAGATTCCTCGCCTCTTAGCTGGACATTGTGGCGCTCGTCCTTTTGGGTCTATGAGTATGGATTCCAAGGGGTGTAGTCTTCCATCTGAGACGTTTCGCCGTGTGGTGGTCTGTGTGTTTGTTGGTAGTATCTCTGTGTGTAGGGGTGGGCATTGGGTGGTGGAGGTGGGTCATGAAGATAGGATTTTATTAATACCCTGTATGACTATTTCTACCGAAATTCCAGTCGTGCCAATCTTTGGGCTGAACTCATGGAGGTGGGAGTGGGGCGGTTTGGACTCTGTGTGTTCTGAGTCTGGTCATCTCTGGATGGGTGGTGCTTGGTTGGGTTCAGGGATGGGTTGCAACTGCCTCCAAGAGGAAGTCATTGTTCTTATCAGAAAACATTTCAGCCATCCAATTCAGTAATGGAAAGGAACATACATGTTCTTCAATAGCCGGAACCTCTAGCACTATAAGAGGGCAACTTGGGTGTTCTTCGATATAACTGTGTGCCAGGAAGTCATGTGCCGCTGCACATATATTCCAATTCCCTGGGACTCCATGCGCCGCTGCACAGGCCATAATCACGATGCCAGAACATTCCAACTCATGAGCAACTAAGGGACTCATCAGTTGATCATAATCCGGGTTAGGAGACACCGTATTGCAGATACACAAATCCAGAGCCCATTCGAAACAGCAATCCAGGCAATGGAAAACAGGCTGCACACATGTAAAGTACGAAAACCAGAAAGATAATCCATGCACCACACTCAAGGTAGCCAGTGGCAGCGTTCCATAGTATTCAAGCATCCGGTTGCGAAGCTGAAGCAGCTGGGGCAGGTTGTCTAGTGACACATATAGTGCAGCCATTTCTGAGCAAGCAAATTAACAGCAGTACACCGGCAGCCAAGGCGAGAATTAACGGTAAACCACCGAAGAGGCTGGAAAAAATAGAATGAAAAAATGTCGGTATCACACCAAATATAGTTTGGAATGAGGTAACAAGGCCAGAACTTACTACTTTAAAATGTGCGCCATGCCTTGGTCGACGAGGCAGTGAATATAGTGTGAATCGAAGCATCGAAATGCAGGGGGAGATCAGTATTTAAAAGGGCATGCACTTCAGTGCGTGCGTTTGCAACGTGAAGGACAAATGTTTCACGGGAAGAAGTAAGGGCAACTTCTTTTTGTGACAATAGAGCCCTTATTCGACTCATCTTGTTGAACTCTGCTTTCAAGGTCGGAATGGAAGGCCAGATGGAAACTTTGAGCTTCCCATGTGGTGGCGGTAAAAGCACATTCTTACAGCAGACTAAACGTTGGAAGACGGTTACAATGTACGGAATCCCTGCTAGCATACTGCAGCAACCTACATTATTTAAAAGCAAATAGCTACCGTTAGCAAGCAATGTGAAAGTTGGTGTTATTGCTGGGACTGGATTACCCTTTAAAATGCATGCTAAATTTGGGGCGTTCGAGTTGCAGGAGCCATGCAATTGTATGTTCTTGCAAACCAGTAAATGGTCAGGTGTACAAGTGCACTCTTCTCCTTTCAAATAAACCTCTTTACCCTCCCTCAGGCACCTATAGGTAAATGGCAGAGACCACACTTCATGGCGATAGGCACTACCCAATGGTTCATATCTGCCTATGGCATAGTGCTTCATGCATGAACTGAATTCGAAAAGGGGAAAAGGCAACATGATTAACCCATGAATGAGCCAAACAGCTGAATAAAATTTGGCAACAGAAAAAGGTAAAGGTTCCAACTTTTCAATATGCAAAAGTGAATACGCAGCATCCTTCATAGACATAAATTGTTGTTTTTCAGTCAAAATAAACAGTAAAAATAGAGAGGAAGTTTTCATGTAGTCCCATGGAACTTTACCAGCTCTTAAAGTTTGCAAAGTCCAGGCAAACTGCATAATGGAACGTAATTGATTTTGACCATTGTACAAAACAGACACTTCATCTTGACAATATCAACAACAGATGAAATAATATTATCTAATGTGTAAATTCGGGAAGAAAGTGTATTAATGCTATTATGAACAACTGCAAGCACTTTTTCTAAATTGGCCTGATCAATAGCGCTTAATCTAGAAGCAGGTTCAATGTGAGACAGTTTCCAAACTTCATTATAAATAGCATATATGAACTGCCTCCCACCGCGCCCTTAACAAAGTCATTCAAATCAGCATTGTCAGTCAGTTTGGACAAATGACGTTTAACTGACGCTTAAGTGGAATGTTTGAGCCAGTTCTGACATAATTTGCCTACTGAATAGGTAGTGAAAGAATGGTCGCTTTCAAAACGGGGAGCTATTCAAACTTCTGTGTAGCCAGGGCCCGGACCCAGAAAACGATGTTGGCATGAATCTGAACTTTTTTGCCATTTTAACCAACCTTGGTGATCTAAGCTGGAAACATTAAAGAGGAATTTAGTATCAGGGATTGCAATTCATCAATGGACCTATTGGTGTGATTGTACCATGTAGGGTATTCTCCCAAGTCAGGAAAAGAAGGAGCATTTAATTTTTTAGACGTAGCCAATCCAAGCAAGTGATTTGAGAAATAGTCGAATTCAAAAACAACATATGGTTCGGGATGAGACTTGCACGATGCAAAGCCTCAGTGCCTTGCCAGCTTTTAGAACCCCTAAGAGATTTAAGATCTATGGTATCTTTCCACAGCTCATAGCCCCCTATAGCCAATTGATCGATAAAGGACTTTGAATACAGTAATTAAGTGTAGGTGAGTCTAACTTTGGAAGAGAACTTAGCAGTCATCTTAAAATAAAATGCATCAGGATTGGATTGATTAAAATCAGTAAAATAAGTAAACTTTTTAAAAAGAGTTTTTGAGCTGCCTTCAAAGGGAGCTGAATTGTGTGTAATTAACCACTTTTCTAAACGTGTTTGCTTTATGAAGAACGTGATTGCCATAATGGTGGTAGCAGAATAAGTCTGTATAATTGGCTGAGTCCAAGTACAAATCTTCAGCAACAAAAGCAGCATAATATTTCAAATCAGAAAAGAGAGCCTCTAGGGCTTGGACACCCCAATCATCAGAGCTTATGTTTTGTTTCACAACATCCCCCATTGAAACACGAAGTACATTGGGAACATTTATACCCTCTGTAGGACGTGGATTTGAAATTTTAAATCATCCCACACAATCCCATCTAAGACAGGCCAAACTGTGATATTTACAAAAGTCTGGTCTCTCTTCATGATGTGAGACGAGGAGTGGGGTGCCAAAGATCCATCAATTAGCCTAATTGAAGTCCTTTCTTTAACATTATGTCCATTTACTAGACGAAAAAACTAACTATAAATCCAATTACCATGAATAAAAAAATTGAAAAAAGCACCAGCCAAATGTAAGTCCAAGGGGGACTCAAAAAATATCTTTAAACCAAACAGCACAAATAGAGACTTTTTATGGGGACTTTGATGAAGTAGAGTCAGTGTCAAATGAAAAGCGGGACTGGTTTACTGCACTTGTTTGCACATCAGGCAACGACAAATCTGTGGGGTAAGTATACTCAGTATCATCAAGGGGATCACCAGCAGGTGGATTCAATAAAGATTTGTAACTGTATGCATCTCGATAGAAATATCAGGCCTGTTGGTAATTGCCGGAGCCAAAACAGAATTTCTCAGCATTGCTGGACAAGAGACCGCTGGTGTCATACTAAGAAGAATCGGCCACTCGTAGTTTGATATTGTCAATGGAGATGTACATGTTATCCTTGCCACCAGGAAGTGGAGGTAAAATGACTGTTCTTGTGCCCTGCACTCCAAGCACAGGTACTGGTGCATGATATGAGGGGTTGAACTCCTTCTTGTTCTCCACCTTCTCACGGACCAGGTCACAGACTCTGGGTAGCCAGCTAACTACCAGAATCTGAAGTGTAGCATCAGTTGTGGAGGGCAAATGGTCCTTTGCAAGATTGTCACAAGTCTTTTGTAGGTAATGTAATACAGGAGAATGATCATCTACGTCAAAGGGTGTGGCAGAGACCGCCATGTCTAGGCCCTCAAGGTCCGGGACAAACATTTTGATGCCAAAGAGCATTTTGTATGGGATCCGCCCACCCAGAGACCTTCTAGGGAGATTATTAAGTGCACGTTGAACGCTATAGAGATGGGCCAGCCAATTCCTGCCAGTACCCAAAACCCCAGCTGTCAAGGATTGCTTTAAGTCACGGTTCATTCGCTCCACAGGTCTGAATGGAGAGGAAAATTTGACTTGGACCCCCAATGAACCCATGGCATCCTTGTACGCCTTAGAGGCGAACGCTGGACCCTGGTCCGAATGAAGGGTGCCACATGCAAAAACTCCCACAAAACACGCAAATCCCTGATGACAGTTCGGCATCAGCACTTCGTTGTGGCCAGAGCCAATTAAAGCGTGTGCACGAATCCACTGCAACTATGATGTACTTATAAGCAGTATCTGCGGAGAAAGGACCGCAGTGATCTATAAAAACACACCCAAGTGGTTTATTAGATATGTATAACTGTGTTCGGGGCAGGTGCGCAGCAGTTGAAGGTTTTATCTGCTGGCAAATGTCACAATGAAGAACATAATCACGCGTTTGTTTGTACAATGCGCCACCAGTAACGCTGCTGTAAGAGAGATACAGTCGCTGAAACTCCGGCAATCGCCGAGGCCATGCCCTTATGAACTGCTGTTATCAAGGTTTGCCTGCGGTCCGCATTGGGAGTCAATCTATCACCACCATCGTTAATTTTCACATAGGGAACTTTATCAGGACTTAAATGATAAAAGTATTTAGAAGGGAAACCTCCTTTCTCTGTTGCAGCAATGGCTGCCAAGATGTCATCATCAATCTTACTTTTGGAACGTGTAACTGCTGCTACTACATATGTCGCCACTGCTGTCTTGGCTGCTTCATCAGCAAGACTGTTAATACCAACAGCGTGTACCCCCACGCGTTCGTGACCAAGAGTATGAATTAAAAACACAAGTGGCAGCCGTTCTTTAAGCTCCGCCACTCTAACCCATAGCATTTTGTGTTTGATTGTGCTACCTTTTGAATCACGATGGTCATTCTGAGTCTAAAAGAATAAATTGTCATTGTAAGACTGAACACAGTAGTAAGAGTCACTTACAACTAGAGTAGTCACACAAGGGTCAGCGTACTCCAGTGCAAGCACCAAAGCACGTTGCTCTGCCAATTGGGTGGTACAGTCCCCTAATGTTTGTGCATGTACAACATCGAACTTGAACTCTCCATTCACCATAGTACCCACCACTAATGCGCAGACCTCTGAATAAGCATGTTTTGACCCCGTCGCTGGTTGCCCCAAACCGTCAGTGTAAATGATACAATGGAAATCCTCCAGCGGTCACAAGGACAAAGGAGCCGGATGAACAAATTCATACTGCAAGTACTCCTGAGTTTGCAAAGAGGAATCAAAGATAAACGTGACATCCGGAGATGTCAAGGATGTGGCCCATTGTATCCAACATGGATGCAAAGCTTTTGGATTTGGTACACTGGCTTTCGTCACTGCCTCCAGGGCAGGATACGGTGTAACAACCACCATGTGTTTCCTCTGCGACAGCGCTCTTTCCTTTAGAATCGCCATCTGAACTGCAGTCAAAACTTTTTCCACCGTGGAAAAACGCACTTCAGCCGAAGTGTATAACTGCGCCACCCTCATTATAAGTCAGGTACGTGAAACCCACCGTCCCAGACACAATTCTTATTATCAGGTTGGTGTGGTTGTCACAAGTCAGTAAGAACTTTGATTCAAGAAGATCAGCCTGCAAAGATTGCAAGATAGCTGAATGTTAAGGCAGCCAGCAAGATTTGGTACAAGCAGGTTGTATCAAGGCATAAAGCGGCTTGATACGCTGGGAACAATCGGGAATGTAAATACGCCTGCAGTTTAAAAACCCAGCAAAGATTGTAGCTTTTTCAGAGTTGTAGGAGCGCGCAACTGAGCACATTTCTCCAGGAAGTGAGTTGCTAAACCTCGGCCTTCATTGTTGAGTTCACAGCCCAGGAACAACACTGTATACTCTGCAATGTGTGATTTAGCAAAGTTAAATTTGTAACCGAAGTCTGCCAACATACAAATGATACGGTCAACGCAACACAGATGCGGCCATAATTCATCGTCTGTGAGATCAATATCATCAACATACGAGCACGCATCATGGTCGAGTCTCTCTAAAAGAGAGACAATGCGGGAGGCAAAGACACCTGGACTGTTTTTATAGCCCATGGCTGATCTTCTGAACTGTTTTTGTTTGCCGCCACAGGTGAACGCTGTCCATTGACTACTATGTGAGGACAGGTTATGGCTAAAAAAGCCATTGGATATGTCAAGTGTGGTCTTAAACCATTTACACACGAGACTATTCACAAGGGCAGAACTGTGTGTATTCTGTACCGCGCAAGTCTGACAATGAGAGTTTAAATGCAGGTAATCCAAAACCAAATGATACAAGCTATCAGGCTTGCTCACAGGAAAAAGAGGATAATTCATCGATGGCACACATGTTTCAATTACACCTTGATATTACAATTGTTCAAGGATTTCTGCAACGGGAGCTTTCACTTCACGCCGCATGGGATATTGGGGTTGAGGCTGTGGCATAGACCGCAATGGCATCTCATGTCTGGGCGAAAGTTTGTCCCATCCACATTGAGTACGGTACAAAGCCGGTGGCCTTAGCCCACTCTTCTGCAAAATTCAGCGCCTGCTCCTTTGGCACAGTGTGTGCGAAACTAGGGAGGATCACCTCCTCCCCTCTTGGAGCGGCCAGAACGAAGGGCAGGGGACAATCAGACTCTGCTAACAAAATGTCATATGTAGAGGTCAGTTTTTCCCAAAAAATCCCTTTTATTGTACGTTGTATGTCACCTTCAACTAAAAGGGCTACCTCAAATAGTCTGTCAGGGGGAGCCACTCTAGTATCAGCTGTTTCTACAGTGATGAACGTGCCAGTGTCAGTTGTTGTTGTCGCCTTCAGATACGGACGCAGTGCTTGCCGCACTACAGTAATTTCCGCCGCGCTAGCAGCGTTAGCACCCATGTCAGGTTCGGAAGCTGTGTTCTCACTATCTGTGTCATACCTTGCTGTTAAAGCAGCAACTTTCTTCTTCTGGAAACTGGGGGCATTGACGTTGAAAGTCATCCTGCTTGCTTTTACCTTCCATCTGGCGGGGCGGCTCACGACCTTGTGGGGCACCCTGACCTCTGCCGCGTTCTCCTCCACCGGTTTACGAGACCGATGTTTCCTACAAAGAACAGGGAGAACATTGATCAGGAACCTGGAAATGATCAGGTGACTTAAAACTAGTGTGGTTGCGCAAATCATATGTGCGCTCAGTAGACACAGGTATCGGCGAGGTAGGATGCGACCCTTGTTTCTGTTGCTGCTTCCCCTGTTTTTTATTGTTCCAATTCTTCTTAGAAAAAGGGGGACGGTCATCTTTAGTAGACTTCGCCGTCTGAGTTTGTGCTTGAGCTGTTATGTTAGCAAAAGGCTTAACACCCAAACTATTGCAGCTACTGGTCTTATACGCCTGCGCAATGATTTTCGGTAACTGACGGGGTTTATCAGCATCAGGGACATCACGTAAAGCATTAGACACCTGGAAATTCACTGCATCCCCCTTGACATTAGAAAGAACCAGATCGGAAACTACGTCCAACACTCCAACGAGTCTCATTCCCAATTCAACAGCCGCCTCCGGACCGTGTTGATTCAGAACACGCTTGATCACGGAGGGTAGGACAGACATAGACGGGGCCGAAGCACTTAGCGTAGACTGCCCCAAGTACTTTACCCCATGTATCACAATTTGTTACCTCCGGTACTAAGTCTTTCTGCAAATTAATGGTCAGAATCCTGTGTTTTTCAACAGGAGTCATGTTAGGAAATACTGCTTCCAGTTGGTCAAATTTCTCAGCAAGCCAAAAAGGCATATCGTCTTTATCCTGGGGTCGCTTGCCCATAACCCAATTAACCATGACGGGATTAATCTTCATCCCGGCTGGACCAACTGGTTGCGCCGCAGCCCCAGGTGGCCCCACCAGGACGTTGCAGGAAACCTATTGCACTAAAGCCCGATGCACCCCAACTAAGGAGGCGTAGAGTATACGTAACTCAGCTATAGTGACTGTCAGATAACACAGATGAGGTGTAAACTCAGCCAAAACTGGCCAAGTGGTCCTGGAATTGGCAAAGGACCTAACCGAACCGCCGCCACAGAGTGGGGAAGGGCGCCATTAAACCAAACTCGATGCTGCTAAGCAGAAATCGGAATCTCCTGTGTCCCAAATGGCGTATACTCCATGGGCACGGCAGTGTGAGTGTAAATATGAAACATATTGCTAGCTGCATTTACTGAAGGAAAGGTAACCCATGAGTATAAAAGCTCAAAGCACTCACTACAAAAAGAACCGCCAGACCTTCCAAGCGGATGCCAAACATCTGCAAATGATTGCGGACGGCCACCCTGCCATGCGGTGGGATGTCAACATCAGCCATAAGGACACAGAATTGAAAACACAAGTAAATGAACCGTAGCACAAACGGGTTGTAATTCAAACTACAAACCTTTTTAATATATCTATCTTAAATAAACCTATACTTAAACCATATAGGTAGGTTAATCCGTCACCACCGTCAACCGGAAACAGTAGTAAGGGTGTCATGGACTGTTATAAGCACTACTCGAGATCTCAAATATAAGACCACATCGTTAGGTGCGCCATGTTGCGGGGATTCTGCTCATACACAGAACTGTGCACACCTAAGTGAATTGTGGTGTACCAAAAAACTCACCTCAGTACCTAGAACCCCTAACCAACTAGCATCAGTGTCTCATTAGCTTGCTCCTGAACTGACTTGGAAGTGACGGGCTGCAGCAAATTAATTTCAGTTGTTGAGAGCTGACTGCGATAGACTCAACGTTGTAACTACAAACGGCAGAATAATACGATAGGAGATTTTCACCAATTTTTTTAGATATCTTATCTGCCCAATTCCTTTTCTATACATCTATGAAGTCAGGCGAATAAGGACTTCAAACAGGTTATTCTACTAAGAGAGATACAATCATTTTGATTTATGCTGTGTCGCACATTACCACCATATTCAGAATTTTCGTGCTTGAGGGTCTCCCAAGATATGATTTTTTATGTCCTGAGGATGGTCTCGGAAACGCAAGAATAGAGACCGAAACGTCGACGATTGCTTTTTCTACCGGATAATAAATTAGATTGTAAATAGGTAGAAAAGCTTTTGCAATTGTTGTATAGAGAATTTTTATAGATCAATTTATTTGTATGTTCTCTTACAACGTTGTTTATCTATCATGTACCCTTGTAACAAATATTAAATCCGAATACTCTTTCATATACACCCTTTCTCTTGCTCTCTTTTGTCTCAAAAAGATCACTGTTCAGTGACAAACAGAAATTAACTTAAAAAGACATTTGTCACAGTTGTTGTGCATTAACGGCATCAAATATATCAGGTCGTACAATTGTAGATATTTAAAATAATATTCGAAACATTAAGACAATTAAAACCCTTGAAGGTTCAATTACCATAACATGGACTGTTATAAGAACTACTCGAGATCTCAAATATAAGACCACATCGTTAGGTGCGCCATGTTGCGGGGATTCTGCTCATACACAGAACTGTGCACACCTAAGTGAATTGTGGTGTACCAAAAAACTCACCTCAGTACCTAGAACCCCTAACCAACTAGCATCAGTGTCTCATTAGCTCGCCGTCCAATAGCAAAGTTACCAATGATTAGACAACCCAGAACATGCGACTTAGGTTACTCTCAGGAATTGTGGGAATCAAGCACACTCTTTCGTTTTAATTCCCATACCAGTCCACAACGTGAATAATTAGAGACATGGAAAAGTTTAAAATGTTTATTTTAACGACGTGCTCTAAGATGCAGTATTTTTGCTAACATAAGCAGGCATATGATTAAAAATAATACGATCAGGATTGTTACAATTCCATAAAACACAGAGGGAGAAATCATATTATAATGATAGTGGAAACATGTCCTATATTGCCTTGTGTACCAACCTCCTCTGCTAAGAACTAGGTTTTATGATAATAGAAGGTCTCTTAGGCTTGAATGGGGAAGGAACCCCATACCTCCAAGACCAGCAGAAGTGAATCACATCAGGATCAGCATAGTTCTCTTTCCCTGGAAAAGGATTTTCTCCAAGTGCCCTAATCATGCAGGCAGTGCAATAATAAAGGCGCTAGAATTTCAGTTAGCTGCAGCTGTGTGCATATTGTGTCTAGAGCGTGGGCCGAGCAGCCCGAATAACAGCTAACAATGTTATGGTAACCTTGGAGGCTTCTGCACTCACTGTACAGACTAAGGTCACGATGTAAGTCTAGGGATGTTGAAAACAAGCCACTCTCATGTGACGAAATTCACGCAGTCTAAGTTACAACAACAGTTATACGCAGTGTTGTGTGCAAAAGCTGCAAAAAGGTAAAATGGCGTTTAAACTTCTAATAAGCCTATGCTGACATAGCAATGTGTGCAGGCAGGGGCCTGCCTTCACTACACTGGACAGTCTCTGGCTCGTGCTCCGGTGAAAGGCGGATGTTACACACCTCATGAAGATCTGTGTGTGTGGAAACTTGGATCCACATTGAGGACACTTCTTAAATGGAGTCCTTTCCATGAGCCATATATCTTGGCCTAGGTAGACCCGAAGGCCTTCGTCAATGACCGGAATCAAAGTCTTCGGCTTGTAGAGATGAGCGTTGACTAGGGATCGCGATCGAAAACAATACCGGAGAATAGGGTGGTGAATTGCGTCGAAAGTTGGATTGGTAACAGCACCGAACTGGTGCGCTATAAACACAACCGAGCCAAATGGTGGAAAAAAACTATCTGAAGATGGAGCTGATGCCCATGCGCACTATGGTCCAAAGGAGGAGTCGCCAACTTGTGACTTCCAAAGACTTTTCACAGACAACAACAAAGTGCAAACATCCGGGCCCAATACCAGATGGCGACCTATGCACAGTGTGTGATCTGCAGCTCATATGCCTCAAACAAAATATTCCTCCGCTTTATGCTAGTCTCAGGAAGGCGCAAAACTGTGGCACAACCTAAAAATGGGTTTGTGGCAAAATCCATGGGTGAATGCATGGGAACACCGATACATCACTCACGAACACTTTCCTGATGCAAAGTAATGCAAGGCAGTACAATGCAATGTGTTGTACTTCTTTTACTTTTTTTTTTACAAAACCACGCAATCCTATATGTATGTGCTTTATAAATACTAAAAAGGATTTTGTGTCAGGCTGCATCACAAATAACTCCAACACATCTTAGTAAATCTGGCTCTAAATATAATTAAGTTCCTGACCCAAAAAATACAAGTTAAGTCCTTTTGGTGAAATCAGTATGACATGAAAAACCAACACAAACATAGCAGACCCGACTCAAGGCCCCCAGACCTGACTACCAAGACCAGAATGCATTTAGTTGGGGGTGCCACACCCCAAATACCCCCATGAAGCTACACCCCTAAATGTGATTATGTGGGTTAAGCCTGCACCCGACTCGCAGGACAACAATCTACAATTCTGGAGATTAGTCCATGAATGTAAGTGGAGCAAAGAAGGTGGAGGGAAACATTTCAAGTAATCTCGAATGAGGAAATTAATATAGGTGTTCAACACTGCATTATTTTAGGTCTTCTTACAGATAGATTTAGCTGTCTACAAAACACCATAGCATCAAATCTTCAAAGATGCACAAGTTCAGAGAGAAAGAGTTATCCATATTCCGGTTTTTAGCACCCCCCACCATGCCCCTCCCCCGCCCCGCCTTTCTGCCCCACCGCAACTCCCTCCACAGGCCGCGGCTGGTAGAGACATAAGTCCTAAACTTTGTAATCATGCTGCAAGTTTCCATGGAGGTGTAACAAGGTTGAAGTTCAGGTTGGACTATTTCTATTGTGAAGAGTCTAAAATGTATTTGCAAATAGTCCTGTCTTAGGATGAATTAAAAAACAGAAGTTATGCATTCGGCACATTATATACTTGAGTAGAGGGTGTCCAAGGAAATGGGAATCAATTTAGGGGAACTGGGAGGGTTACAGAGGACTATAGGGAGGAACAGTGGGAATAAGCGAAGACTGTTACCACAGTATGTTGAAACTGGTGAAAAGATGAATGGAAAATATAATGTATGGTATAAGATATGCTGAAATTGTTTCTTGATGTATTGTTGGCTGAGCACAATGCAATAAAATTAAGTTTAAAGAAAATAAAAGTTATGCACTCAGGTTAATTGTCTGGTGCTCAGAATAACTGAAGTATTTCCATATAAAACTTTATGCAGAGTCTCTTTAAGTACCCCGTGTACCAGCACCAAACAAAACATGAAGGACCCCAAAGTTACCTGCGATGATTCATAAGGGGTTGTTTCAGTTTCAGTCTGGATTAAAGGAACTTCTTTGGTGCAGATTTCTTCTTTCTGTGAAGTATTGGAAATAGTGACCATCTCGGTTTTCACCACTGGAGGCTGGGTAAAAATGCAGAAAAAAGTTATTGCCCAATACAATGAATGTGACAAAGCCATTTGTTGGGTAATGTCTTCCCTTCCTTTAAAACAGTAGGCAGAAAATAAGTAGTAAAGACACTTCTAGCACCAAACAAAATTTCACGGAGAAGAAAACAAAGCAAAGGAAATGTATTCCAAATTCACATTATTTCCCGAACTGACTACAACACCCCTCCCCCTTCTCTAAAACAAAGCCTAACCTTGATTCTCTTATGGGTAAGTTATCAACTTCCGCAGCAGAAATGAAATGCTGCAGCTCTTAAGTCAACAAGAGAAATGTGGTTTTGAAAAGTCAAAAATTTTATAAGGGCTGCTGACATTTCACTGCACTCACAGCATCACTGCTCTAGGTCAGGTGTTCAACAGTAAAAGGCGGGGGGGGGGGGGGCACTGGCACAGCCGGAGCTGCATTTAGATGTGTCTCCAAAAGAAAGCTGTACTGGATAATAGAAGGTGTGCAAAGTAGAGTGCACACATGTGTATGTGCAATTCCTTAAATAATGCCAACAGGTATATTGCTAGTTGTAAAATTGTTACATTTACAAGGACACAGCACCATTGTAAAAACGTAAAGCAATACTGATTTTAGGATGTTGTAAACCATTTTTTGTAAACCCTTTCTATTGCACATTCTTTGCGTTAATTAATTAAATCAATTGTGTCACATCACTTATGAATGTAATACACTAAGTAAATAAAACGGTGAATGACAGACAAGAAAGGAAGACATGCAGACTGTTTTTAACATTTGGAAAATATGAACAACAAACACAGAGTGAAACAAAAAAAGAAGCATATAAAGACTTCGAGAGAGGGATGACAAAACAAAGTGCGAGCACCAAAAGCCATAATACAGAAATGAGGTGTGGTTCTGGCACAAGTGTTTGCGCTTTTGATTTTCCAAATCTAGGGATGGAGACAAAACCATGAGTGAAGCAGGTACAGTTTACTTGCTCATCATTGGTTTCCATGAAAGAAAAGATCCATATTTTGTGATCACACAAACACATACTGAGTGTCACGATTCAGGCCCGTATAGAGTGACTACAGGTCCCAGAATGCTTGTTCTAGTCATTTTTCGCTCTTTACTCTATCCGCCCGTTTTCTATATTATCCTCCTGAGTGCCTTCCGCGGTGCTTGTCACCTGTGGATAGCCGTACCTTTTGGATTCGGTCTTTCAGGAAGTTTGTGCACGTTGTAGTGTGTTGAGTCTTCGCGGACGGCAGCTGGAGAGATTCTATCCAGGCTGTTCCCTTTGGGCGTTTCCTTTGTCAGGACACAGCGGAGTCAGCTGTGCTGGGAGCCGCGTTGACAGTGAGAGCCGCCGAGGACCCGCGCTGTGAGCGGGTGATACACGCAGTGCTGGGAGCCGCGCTGACAGTGAGAGCTGCCGAGGAGCAGCGCTGTGAGCGGGTGAGACACGCTGTGCTGGGAGCCGCGTTGACAGTGAGAGCCGCCGAGGAGCCGCGCTGTGAGCGGGTGAGACATGCAGTGCTGGGAGCCGCGCTGACAGTGAGAGCCGCCGAGGAGCCGCGCTGTGAGCGGGTGAGACACGCTGTACTGGGAGCCTGGACAACGGTACTCAGAGCTTGCGGCCCTAGATATATATTCTCCCTCTAACTTTGTTCATCAGTACTGAAGCCTAGCGGTTTGCTAGCTAGAGAAGAGTGTTCTGTAACTCTTCCTGTTGTTTTGCAAGACTTGGTATATGGAGGTGTTTTTTGGCATTGGTACACTGCCGAACATTTTGTTTTCCGGAGAGCCGTTGAGAGGCTCGGATTAGTACTCTTTTATATTATTATTTTTGAGTCAGGAACTAACGGATATCTAGAAGGAACATTGGCCTTATTCTTTGAGCTACAAGTCTATTGACATACTGTGGATTACTTGAGAAGCTACTTGTTTCTCTCTGGATATAGGGGTCTTGGGCAGATCCCTGTCTTCTTTTCTTTTACTTTATTTTTTCTATTTTGCCTTCTTTTTTCAGTACGAGTGTGGAAGCCTTATTGTGTAAGTGTATGTCCTCTTATAACATACATAGAAGGGTAGAGTGTTATAGTACAAAGGGTAACTTTCCTGCTCTTGTGTCTCCGTGCAGGTACCTACCTACAACCTCTACGTTTGGCATTTCTCCTGTTGTCAAGTCCTGTAGATGGTTTCTGGCTGCCACTTCTTTTTGTTTTATTTATCTATTTTTTCCCCTTCTCTGGGTGGGGTCCTCATAGGCGAGTGTTGGTCTTACACTCGCCTGTGGTACCGTATCTAGGGTGGAGTGAATCTAGCTTCTGCATCGCTCCTGCTGTACCGGATTCCAAGGTTAGTCAGTCTGGATGTTCATGACACTGAGGAAATTAGAGTTCAGCGAAAGGTTTGTGAGTGTACAGAAGTATAATGGCGCACAACAGGTAGTGGTTGGGTCAAAAGAGATGGTGGTTATGGTTGGTGCAACTTGGTCAGAGAAAACCCTAAACTCTGAAAACCAAAGGTGGAGAGACTCCTCCCTTGTAGTAAAATGTAAGCAAGGTCCAGTGCACACAACGAGTGTGTGTGATATGATTAATCACAGACAAATGACAAGGATGGAGTCGCACAAGCGGCTGATAGCCAGAAACCGGTCCTAGGATGCTTGATTTCAGTCCAGGAAAGACATGGCTTGGCAGTTCGGGCTGGACTGTTCCCATGAGGCACAGGGTCAAGGCTGATTTGCATATGGCTATGTCTGAACTGGGGTGGTGTGGAGTGCAAAAAAACGATGGATTTAGGCCCAGATCTCTGTACTGGGGTGAATGTATGACATTGTTCTGCATTCTGTCCATCAACTGTTGTTTTGCATTTGTCACCCTGAGGGGGATGGGTATGCTCAGACATGAGTCCCATGTTCTCCACACCACTGGAGTCAAGCTATCCTGGCTGAAGATGGCTGATAGCCAGAAACCGGTCCTAGGATGCTTGATTCCGGTCCAGGAAAGACATGGCTTGGCAGTTCGGGCAGGACTGTTCCCATGAGGCACAGGGTCAAGGCTGATTTGCATATGGCCATGTCTGAACTGGGGTGGTGTGGAGTGTAAAAAAACAATGGATTTAGGCCCAGATCTCTGTACTGGGGTGAATGTATGACATTGTTCTGCATTCTGTCCATCTGCTGTTTTTTTTGCTTAGGAGAGGACGTCATGTCAGCGATCTGCTTGTCTCCTAAAAAACGTGCAAGCGTTGCATTGCTTTCTATTGCAACGCATGCACGTTTGGAGATTTCCGTGCGGGAGCCAGCGGCACCATATGCTCACGCTCGCTCCCGTGAGGGAAACACTGGGGAGGCGGCAGGGCGCACAGGGCCATCTGTCTGGTGTCAGGTTTCCTTGCTGCCCGCTGCTTCAATTAATTTCCTGAAGGGCTTGCACATTCCAATGCCGCTTTTTGGTGCTTGACCGCGCTGGTTTTTACAGAGACATTGGTCTCCTTTTATGAGTACAAACACCACGAGGCAGCTATAGTCATGGAAAGAAGGAATTCTTAGCGAATGTACATGTACTGGACGAACACGGACACATTTAAATCTACTATACAGTTTAAACGTACACATGTTGCTCACGCTCGCTCCCACAAGGGAAATGCTTGGGAGTCTGCAGGGCGGACAGGGCATCTGTCTGGTGTCAGATTTCCTTGCCGCCTGCTGCTTTATTTAATTTCCTGAAGGGCTTGCACATTCCAATGCCACTTTTCAGTGCCCGACCACAATGGTTTTTACAGGGACATTGGTCTTTTTCTACGAGTACAAACACCACGAGGCAGCTATAATCATGGAAAGAAGGAATTCTTAGCGAATGTACATGTACTAGACCATGGGCACTCATAGTACGGCCCGCGGGCCAGGGGCGGCCCGGCAAGCCTTCCCTGGCGGCCCGCGGACCTTGCAGACATCCTACCAATGTATTTTTTTTTCTTTTAAAGATTGTCTGCTGCAGCGCGACTCTGAGAGTCTCTACTGCTCTATGGAGGCCAGGGTCGGGCGATTCTCACTTAGCCAGAGTGGAGCTGCAGGGGCCTAAGACGAGGTGGAATACAGCAAAGCCCCATTAGCATGCAAATGGCCTTTAACGACCTGTGAAATGCTTGGGTGCGGCTGTGTGTGTCTGGAAGCTGTCTCACCCGGGGCTGACACACAGGCAGGGTGAGATGACAGAGGGTGACAGAGGGAGGTCGAGGGACAGAGATAGAGGGAGGGATGGAAAGAGAGGGAGACAGGGAGAGAGGGAAAGGGAGGAAAGAGGGAAAGGGAGGGAGAGGGACACAGAGAAAGGGAGACAGAGAAAGGGAGACAGAGGGAGGGCGGCGACAGAGGAGGACGATGGAGAGAGTGAGGGTGACGGAGGGAGTGAGGGTGACGGTGACGGAGGGAGTGAGGGTGACAGAGGGAGTAAGGGTGACGGAGGGAGTGAGGGTAACAGAGGGAGTGAGGGCGACGGAGGGAGTGAGGGCGACAGAGGGAGTGAGGGTGACGGAGGGAGTGAGGGCGACAGAGGGAGTAAGGGTGACAGAGGGAGTAAGGGTGACGGAGGGAGTGAGTGTAACAGAGGGAGTGGGGGCGACGGAGGGAGTGAGGGCGACAGAGGGAGTGAGGGCGACGGAGGGAGTGAGGGCGACAGAGGGAGTGAGGGCGACGGAGGGAGTGAGGGCGACAGAGGGAGTAAGGGCGACGGAGGGAGTTTGGGCGAGGGAGTGTGGGCGAGGGAATGTGGGCGAGGGAATGAGGGCGGGGGAGTGAGGGCGGGAGTGAGAGGGGGAGGGAGTGGGAGGGAGTGAGAGAGAGAGAGAGACAGACAGAGGGAGACAGAGGGAGGGAGGGAGAGAGGGAGGGACAGAGGGAGAGAGGGAGGGAGTGAGGGAGAGAGGGAGTGAGAGAGATAGGGAGTGAGAGAGACAGACAGGGAGGGAGAGAGCGAGGGAGGGAGGGATGGAGGGAGAGAGCGAGAGAGGGAGGGAGGGAGAGAGAGCGAGAGATGGATCGAGGGATGGAGAGAAAGAGGGAATGTAAATGTAAATGTAAATGTACAGGAATTTATATAGCGCAAATCACCGAGCGGTTTCTAAGCGCTTGCTTAGGGAACCCGTCCTGGTATTCCCCTGTGAGATAACCCCGGCAGGGTGTCCGCAAGGTGAAAGCCAGGCATCCCGCCGCGAGGGGCCGTTGTGGAGATTAAGCAAGCTATTGCCCAGAGTCGCAGAGTGTGAACCCGTGAATCGAGTAGGCACCGGAGCGAGAATTGTCGAGTCCATGGACATTTTAGGACTCAAGACCCCGCCGAGCCGGGAATTGAACCCTGCCCCCGGGCTGACCTCTGCTTCCAGGTCTGCCTCCTCTAACCAGTGAGCCACACTTCACCACACGAGCGAGGGAGGGAGAGCGAAGGAGGGAGAGAGAGGGAGCGAGAGAGGGATGGAGGGAGACAGAGCTAGAGAGGGAGGGAGATAGATGTGTGTATGCCTGGTGTGGCGGCGCAGTCGAAGAAGGCATCCGCTGCAGGGACCTGTGATCAACCTCATGGTCATAGGTTTTTTTGTTGATCTAGCCCCGCCCCCCTCCCCCACTGACCCCGCCCCCACCGATGCAGCCCTCGGAAACAAACCACACTGTAAATTTGGCCCTCGAGAGAAAGTTTGTGAGTACCCATGTACTAGATGAACACGGACACATTTAAATCTACTATACAGTTTAAACGTACACATGTTGCTTTATTGCTTTTAATGTAGATCGCTGCGGGCTGGAGGTTGCAATCAGGCAGCCGCTTTTTGAACGCCTTAGCCCCGTGGTTCCCAAACTGTGCGCCGTGGCACCCCGGTGCGCCGTTATGCGTTGCCAGGGGCGCTGCGGCACGATGTGGGAAATTACAGTGGCAGTGCTAGACATTTAGAAATGACACCTGCATAATCGTTATAACTCCGCCACTTTAAGGAAACAGGAATATAAAGAAAGGGTAGTCTGATCTGTAAGCAAAATGCAGAGTGGAGCTGCAGGGGCTCTTTGAAGGGGTGAAACAACAGCAAGGCCTCATTAACATGCAAATGGTCTTTAAAAGACCTGTGAAGTGCTCGAGTGCGACTGCTTGTGTGCCCAGGAGGGCTTATCCACAGGCTGTCACACACAACTAGGGGAGGGAACTGGGGGGGGGGGGGGGGGCTGAAGCCCTTTGAGTTCAGTGGGTGTTGCGCGCCTGAGTCTGAGGGCACAAAGAGAACAGGCATGGAGATAATGGATAGAGGGCACGAAGGGAGCAGACATTGAGGAAAGGGGTAGTCTCAGGGCACGAAGGAAGCAGGCATGGAGGAAAGGGGCATTCTCAGGGCACGAAGGGAGAAGGTATGGAGGGAAGGGGCAGTCTCAGGGCACGAAGGGAGAAGGCATGGAGTAAAGGAGCAATCTCAGGGCACGAAAGGAGCAGGCATGGAGGAAAGGGGCATTCTCAGGGCACGAAGGGAGAAGGTATGGAGGGAAGGGGCAGTCTCAGGGCACGAAGGGAGAAGGCATGGAGTAAAGGAGCAATCTCAGGGCACGAAAGGAGCAGGCATGGAGGAAAGGGGCAGTCTCACAGCACGAAGGGAGCATGCATGGAGGAAAGGGGCAGTCTCAGGGCATGAAGGGAGCAGGCATGGAAGAAAGGGGCAGTCTCAGGGCACGAAGCGAGCAGGCATGGAGGAAAGGGGCAGTCTCAGGGCACGAAGGGAGAAGGCATGGAGGGAAGGGGCACTCTCAGGGCACGAAGGGAGAAGGTATGGTGCAAAGGGGCAGTCTCACAGCACGAAGGGAGCATGCATGGAGGAAAGGGGCAGTCTCAGGCAGTCTCAGGGCATGAAGGGAGAAGGCATGGAGGAAAGGGGCAGTCTCAAGGCATGAAGGGAGCAGGCATGGAGGAAAGTGGCAGTCTCAGGGCACAAAGCGAGAAGGCATGGAGGGAAGGGGCAGTCTCAGGGCACGAAGGGAGAAGGCATGGAGGAAAGGGACAGTCTCAGGCAGTCTCAGGGCACGAAGGGAGACGGCATGGAGGAAAGGGGCAGTCTCAGGGCACAAAGGAAGCAGGCATGGAGGAAAGGGACAGTCTCAGACAGTCTCAGGGCACAAAGGGAGAAGGCATGGAGGAAAGGGGTAGTCTCAGGGCACGAACTGAACAGGCATGGAGGAAAGGGGCAGTCTCAGGGCACGAAGGGAGCAGGCATGGAGGAATGGGGCAGTCTCAGGGCATGAAGGGAGAAGGCATAGAGGGAAGGGGCAGTCTCAGGGCACGAAGGCAGCAGGCATGGATAGAAGGGGGAGTCAGAAGGCACGTATGGGGATGGCATGAACAGAAGTGGTAGTCGGAGGTCACGAAGAAAGGAGGCATGCACAGAAAGGGCAGTCTGAGGGCACGGGGGCAGGCATGGACAGAGGGGGCAGTCAGAGTGCAACAGGAAGTACACCAGAGGTCAGGCTTACATCCCCACCCACCGGTCCACCGGTAAAAAAAATGGGGGGGGGGGAGCCATGGCCAACTGCCAATTAGGTCAAGGGAGCCACGGGTCAAAAAAGTTTGGGAACCACTGCCTTGCTGCAGTCAGGGTCTCAGATCAGTGACACCTCACCTGATGCGCCTTGATTCTCAAAGGTATTTCTTCACAGCACTGCCCATTCCCCCCGCGTCTGCAGTGTAAACTGACTTCCGCGATTTGGGCACACTGGCCTCTTGACATGCTAATGAAGGAATCAAGCATGCGGAGGTAACAGGAGTTGTCCAAGATCACGCAGTGAGAATCAGGGTCCAGTTCTCCGGCCAAGACTTTAGTCACTGGCCCACGTGCTCTCCTCCCCCTGCTTTTGTAGGGAGGTGCACTACATGCCAAATGGCCAGGCTGATGACAGCGCCCAGCCCTGTCACCTTGGGCAAATTTTACACACAGGGCAAATGCCAGCCCATGGCATGACGTGACAGCCAGGCTGTAGGCAGGTAGTGCAGAAAGCACCCAAACACCCCAGGGTGACAAATATCGTGCATGAGACAAAAAAAAGCAATAAAACAAATTGGGCGATCTTCAGACGTAATGCCATCCAATGAGCGAGTAGCTCGCCTTGTATAGCACCAAACGTCAGAGCAGTCCGTGTCAAGCCGCTTTTGCAGCTCTCCATTCCTTCATTCTTTGCTTGAGGGTGGCCATGGGAGCCCGAGTGCTGGCCTTGAAGAGCAGAGCGGCTTTCATCAACGTGACATGGGGTCATGGGTTGTAACTCTCTGCATACCTGTGCTAGCCGTCATCATAATCACTAAAGTTGATGATGAGGATGACAATCATATTATACATAGCGCATGCCACAGACTTTCATCTGTTGGCGCTAATATCACCCTACTCGATGGACATAAGATGTCGACCTCAAAATCATGAAATGCTGTGTCAGCCCTTTTGGGGTGATAGTACGCCTTGCACACAGAGAGGGCTCCTATTGCACACGAGCTGAGGTTTCTATTCCCTGACCCAATTGTTCTCACTTTATCCAAGTTTCAGTGATGAGAACACTAACCCACTGAGCTACCTTCTATTGACATGAGTTTGCAACCTGCCGCTCTTTTAGAAAGTCCTGCGGCCTCAGAAAACATAACACAATGTCTTCGATAATTTTGGGGTACTTACCCTCTACCTGTTGTGAAGTATAACTTCTGTTTGTTTTTCAGCCTTTCCGATTTTGAAACCAGAAGAAACAGAAGCCCATGGCGTCAACACCATTTGTCGAAGATCAAACGGTTGATCAAGAGGAAACCAGGGGTCAGGATTAGCAGCCAAGCCTGCTGCCACCCAGCTGTAGACCAGAGAACCTGACACAGTCTCATTTTTAGGTTTTGCCTAGCCAATGCGTACGAAGTACGCATGCGCTAGGAAAAATCTTATGTTTTGCAGTGGGGAACAGGGACTCGCCCCCTCCTCCCATTGGCTAGCTCCATAATTTTGCAGTGGGGAACAGGGACTCGCCCCCTCCTCCCATTGGCTAGCTCCATAAATGGAGGCTAGCCATTGGGAGACGGCTCTGTCCGTCAATCCCAGACCAGATTCGGGGGCGTTCCCGAGAATTTTTCCCTTTTGGTGACGTCAGCCGAAAGCCTGTTCTCGGGAACGCCCCCGAATCTGGTCCGGCATTGACGGCACCCGTGGTCTCCTCTTCGCCTCTCCTCCCCCGTTCGCCGTGTTGCCTCTTGTAGCGTTTGCAACCAGCGTCTCATTGCAGGCACTTTTGACTTCTCTCCCCACAGGCACTTTTCGCTTCGTTCTCTGCAGGCACTTTGAACTTTCCCATCTGCACTGTGACCCCTACCCCTGCAGACGGCAGTGCCCACCGATGCCTGTAGGCCCGGTGACGCAGGCCTGCCCGCCCCCCCACACGCCGCGGCTACTCACATCGTAGGCTTGGCCGGCACGGCGGGGGTCTTGGTGCTCATGCTCCCCACGTTCAGCCGCGAGGCCCGCAGGAAGTTGAGCTCTCCGTAGGTGATGTCGGTGTCCAGCTTGCAGGTGCGGAGCTCGCTCTTCTCACGCCACTCCATGGAGGCCCTGCGCACAGTGCCAGCCTCTGGCCGCTCCTCTGATGCCCTCCCTCGAGGCGCGGGGCTCCAGGCCCCTCTGCGCCCGGCCTGCCCTGCGCCCCCACCCGCCCGGAGCGGTTTGACACTTAGTTTGGGACATGATGGTCCCCGCACTGAGCGCTTTTGTCTTCTCGCTGTTGTCCAAACATCCCAAGGTTAGGCCGCTTCCTCCGGCTGCCTGCTTCAGTGGTTACTTTCTGTCACTTTACCTCCCCCTCTTTCTCTTCTGTCCTTGTCTGCATGTTACTTCTTTCTCCCTCTTTTCTGTTTTTAATGCTTATTTTCTCCTTCTCTTACTTTCTTTTCCCACCCTCCATGCTTGCTTCTCTTTCATGGTCTTAATTTGCTTTCTTCCTTTCTTATTCCTCACGTTCCATATGCTCCTGAAAGTTTCTTTTAATATTTCCCCCTCCCGCCTTTCTCCCCTTAAGTTACATTTTCTTTGATTGTTGTTTGCCTCTCCTCGTCGGTGCTGGAAATGGGAAAAATGATGCTCCGGGAACTGACAACTTTGTGGTCTGAAAAGGGGTGGACTCACAGAGGCCCCCAGTCAGGAGGGACTGCAGTGTCAGGCGCAGCAGGGAGTCTGTGGACACCCGCCTATCTGAGAGTGCAGGTGCACTATTTGTACACTCTGACCCTTAGTAAACCGACAGCAAGCTAAAAAGCCAGGGACTTAAATCACAAACCGCAGAGATATCTGTGCACCCATCGATCACCGGGAATAAAACTAGTACAATAGCTTAGGGGGCTAATGCACCTGCTGGAGATTAATCAGTGCAATAATTAATTAAAACCAACGCAACATCCGTATATAAGCATGTTTCATATATTTAAAACCTTGGCTAATTTTTCACGCATCACCATGCAGTGGCAGGCCATATCAGTACTAAAAATAAAATTCGGTAGTCAAGCTGCTACACAAGAGAGGTACATTACTATAAGCCCACTGTAGTTTTATTAAAAAGTGCATTATGTCCTTTTTCATTAAAACAGTTATTATATTAAAAGCAAAGCAATCAGTTCACATTTCTGACACGGACCCGCCTGGATTTGAACCTATGACGATTAGGTCGAACACAGGCCCATGCAGTGGACGCATTAGTTCACTGAGCCACCAGACCCAGATAATCATTGAATGTGTATGCTTAGGTCAGCTTTCTGATGATGGTAGACGTTTGAGAATGCTGCTCTCTCATTATTGAGTATTTCTGATTATAGCAGATTTTTGATATTTCAGGATTCTAATTGTGCTGTGTTTATTGTGCATTTCTCGAGCATATTTACTGTTGCGCGATGACTTTTTAAAATGTCACTAAGTAAACTGGAGTATTTATGCAATCCACTGCCTAATTGTCAACTGAGGAACATGGAGTACGGTCACAGTCGTACCATCTCTGCTTGACCACATTAAGTAACCTACAAATACCTTGATGTCACTCTACCTCCATTTTCTCTTTTGCATTTAGTATGAGCCTTTATTGGTCATTATGTCAAGGATTTATCGTTTTCATTGTACTACAGTAAGAAGACATTTTTAAGGTTATGTCAGAATCCAGACAATATGATTTTTACTTGTCGCACATGGGTTTTTCTACGATATTGATTTCCTTAAATTACACATATTTTTGGATATATTTTATTGTGAAAGCACAAAATCGACAATTTTACTTGCATTTTGTTGAATCTGTGACTCGAATGGGAAATGTATTCTTCACGATTGAGTTTTACATTTACAGTGTGGGTTTCTTGGAACATCTATTAATTGCCTCGATAAGTAATGGCTGCTCAAACTATGTGTTAATTTCTGCACAGGTAAACAAAATAGCTTTGAGGGGCTGGTAGAATGGAATAGATGAAAGGGGCTGGTAGAATGGAATAAGGGCGTTCCCTGACACTTCTCTCACTCATTTTTGTTCTCATTCACTCTGAAGCATATACATTCATTCAAGGAGAGGACTAATTGCCAGAATTCCTAGTGCACAGATAGCTTCAGTTTGTAACACAGGACCTGCAGTTCCACTTTTTATACATGGGTTGTGGACCAGGGTCAACGGACTCGATAATTCTCGCCTCGGTGCCTACTCTAACCAGGGATCACACTCGGAAACTCTGGGCATTAAGCTTGCCTCATCTCTACAACGGCCCCCCACAGACGCCGGGGATGCCTGGTTTCACCTTGGAGATACCCAGAAAGGGACCATCTCACAGGGAAAGCCAGGACGAGTTCCCCAGCGGTCTTCAGCGCCAGGATACTCCATGGAGTCACAGTGCGCTTTACAAGTACACCCACATTAACATTAACATGCATGTACACCATGTAGGTGCACCCTGGACTCCACTTTTCCTTAATATGATACTAATTTGTGGTAAGGGAAAATAGTGTTCTAGATAGCAGGGGCATTATAACTGGCCCCTCTAGAATGAGAGTCGGTGAAAGTAGGGATTCAGAAACAACTGGGGTGATGATACGATCTCAAGTGTGACTCTCAGATCGTGGTTGCTAGTTTCTGACACTATCTTGCTGTCTAACTTCTTATACATAATTGTGTTTTGATGCAATGAGGATTAATCTACTCTACCCATTTCGAATTAATCCTCTGCTAGATGTGTGGCCTCTGACTCTCCTCTCTGTGGTCTGTGAGCTGCAGGTCGCAAATACAGTGCTAGACCAGGTGTGACTCTCTTCAGCTGATATTCGTGGCAGATGATTCCCAGACTAGAGTTGGTTTCAAATTTTCCATTGCCTGGTTGGTACATTCTGTCATCTGCTGTGGATAGGAGAATAGTTTAACAATATTTTTCTCAGTTTGGAGATGGGAAATAGTTACAAAATGGCTGAAGCATGTGTGTTTTTCTTTTTGTTTTACCTAGTACAATGCGGGGAGACTGAATTATGGCATGCGTTTTTGCTGGTCATACCCACCCCTGACCCTCGTTGTTGTCCATTTTAGCCTCCTCATAGCTCTGATCAGCAAGTCATTATCCCAATCTTTGGGGCATAATATGGCTATTCCTGCGTTGTATATAGAGAGAGCGGGGTACCTTACCCAGCCTTTCTGTTCTGTATCCATACTTTGTGTGTAAGATTTCCTTCGCTCTGAAGCCAATATAATTCTTAACAGAATACTACAACGATGTGCTATAAAAGGACAGTAAAAATTGGCTTTGGGTCATCTTCTGGGAAAATGGCTGTCACCTACTTGCATGGCAAACCCTGGTCTTGCAGTACAAACTAATACTGGGCTGTCTGTTCTGGGATGGCAAGTCTCACAATTTCGAAAAATAAAGCTTTAACATTTACAATGCCAATAGCTCCAACATTGTCAAAGGCAAAACCATTGCATTGTAAATGCTTGTTATCTTATTCATGCGGCTGGGAGGGGGGGTTGGGGTGGCGTGGTTTGGGAGGAGGTGTGTGTGAGTGTGTGTGTCTGTGTGTGTGTGTGGGGGGGGTGGTGACACGAGTAACACCAGGCTGACCCACAGTTCCAGTTTTTCTTTGACTTGATAACATTTCTAAAGTCTCTATGAAGCGAATTACATTGTTTTGTTTGGGGCGCGGCTCGAGCGGATATGCGGACAGGGCGCAAAGACGATTTTAGTGAACTTGCAGCAATAATGCATTAAATAGTCAGAACAAAAGCAGTGGCGGACACAGCACTCAAAATACCAACCACAGCTAGATATTAATAAATGCCAGTAAGCCAGAGGGAAGTGATATCAGCTTCTAGTCACAGTGCATGAAAACCCTGACCCCCTACAAAATGCTTTACACAAACTTCAAACCACACAATAGCACTTCAAATACCATCTGCTGCTATTATTACCAATCCAAAAGTATTTAATTGACGTTGGAAGGCTGAATGCCTCAATTGACCCAGACAAAACCCACACCAGTGACTTGCAAGTTACTCTAGGATATCTATAGCAAGTGCTCAACCCACTGAGCTATCTCAGGCTTTGCAGAAGCTGGTCTCTGCGTATGGGAGGAAGTGATGGGGCTATTTCCTTCCGCACAAGAACATCTCACCAAGATCACCAAGATCACCAAGATCACAGGCGAGCTTTGAATTAATGGCTGTTTGCTTTTCTTTTGGAAAATGGTACAGGGACGCAGCGAACTGCGGCCCTGCGTGTGCACACCTCACACACCCAGCATAGGTACTCCCGGCCTCCGAAGCCCCACTCCCGCCTATCGCTGCCCATCAATATCTATCCCTGTCCCAATCTACCTCTTTCACCCTACCAGTGTCTGGTACCCTCGCCATCCCACGGTCTCTCTCCCCCGCTCATCCCTGCACATCTGTATCTATCCCTGTCCCAATCTACCCCCTCATCCTACCAGCGATTGACACTCGCAGCCTCCCATGATCTGTCTCTGCCTTTCACTATCATACACTCCACCCAATACCACTCAGTGCCACATAGATATATGTTACATAATTACACTGCGCTCAACGCAACATACACTCCAAATACCACTCAGTGCCACATAATTATATGCTACATAATTACACTACACTCAATGCAACATACACTCCAAATACCACTCAGTGCCACATAATTACACACCACATAATTACACTCTACTGAATGCAACACACACTCCAGACAATACCACTCAGTGCCACATAATTATATGCTACATAATTACACTGCACTCAATGCAACATACACTCCAAACAATACCACTCAGTGCCACATAATTACACACCACACAATTACACTCTACTGAATACAACATACACTCCTCATAATACCACTCAGTGCCACATAATTACACACCACATAATTACACTCTACTCAATGCAACATAAATACACTCCACATAATACCACACAGTGCCACATAATTATATGCTACAAATTTACACTGCACTTAGGTCAACAAACACTCCAAATAATACCACTCAGCCACATAATTACACACCACACAATTACACTCTACTGAATACAACATACCCTCCCCATAATACCACTAAGTGCCACATAATTATATGCTATATAATGACACCGCACTCGATGCAACATACACTCCAAATACCACTCAGTGCCACATAATTACACACCACATAATTACACTCTACTGAATGCAACACACACTCCACACAATACCACGCAGTGCCACATAATTATATGCTACATAATTACACTGCACTCAATGCAACATACACTCCAAATACCACTCGGTGCCACATAATTACACGCCACATAATTAAACTCTACTCAATTCAACATAAATACACGCCACATATTACCACTCAGTGCCATGTAATTACACGCCACATACTTACACTCTACTCAATGCAACATAAATGCACTCCACATATTACAGCACAGTGCCACATAATTATATGCTACATAATTACACTGTATTCAATGCAACATACACTCCAAATAATACCACTCAGTGCCACATAATTACACGCCACACAATTACACTCTACTGAATACAACATGCACTCCCAATAATATCACTCAGTGCCACATAATTACATGCCACATAATTATACTCTACTCAATGCAACATAAATACACTCCACATAATACCACTCAGTGCCATATAATTACACGCCTCATACTTACACTCTACTCAATGCAACATAAATACATTCCACATAATAACTCACAGTGCCACATACTTATATGCCACATAATTACTCTGCACTCAATGTAAGATACACTCCAAGTACCACTCAGAGCCACATAATTACACTCTAATGAATGCAACATACACTCCACACAATACCACTCAGTGCCACATAATTATATGCTACCTAATTACACTGCACTCAATGCAACATACACTCCAAATACCACTCAGTGCCACATAACTACACACCACATAATTAAACGTCACATAATTATACTCTACTGAATGCAACATACACTCCACATGATACCACTTAGTGACACAGAATTATTTGCTACATAATTACACTGCACTCAACGCAACATACACTCCAAATACCACTCAGTGCCACATAATTACAGGCCACATAATTACACTCTACTGAATACAACATACACTCCCAATATTACCACTCAGTGCCACATAATTAAACGCCACATAATAACACTCTTCTCAATGCAACGTAAATACACTCCACATCATACCACTCAGTGCCATATAATTACACTCCTCATACTTACACTCTACTCAATGCAATATAAATACACTCCGCATAATACCACACAGTGCCACATACTTATATGCTACATAATTACACTGCACTCAATGCAACAGACACTCCAAGTGCCACTCAGTGCCATATATTACACACCACATAATTACACTCTACTGAATGCAACATACACTCCACACAATACCACTCAGTGCCACATAATTATATGTTACATAATTACACTGCACTCAATGAAACATACACTCCAAATACCACTCTGTGACACATAATTACACACCACATAATTACACTCTAACGAATGCAACATACACTCCACACAATACCACTCAGTGCCACATAATGATATGCTACATAATTACACTGCACTCAATGCAACATACACTCCAAATACCACTCAGTGCCCCATAATTACACTCTACTGAATGCAACATACACTCCACACAATACCACTCAGTGCCACATAATTATATGCTACATAATTGCACTGTACTCAATGCAACACATACTCCAAATACCACTCAGTGCCCCATAATTACACTCTACTGAATGCAACATACACTCCACACAATACCACTCAGTGCCACATAATTATATGCTACACAATTACACTGCACTTAATGCAAAACGCACTCCACACCATGACACAATTTCACCAAGCATAATTTCACAGAACACCATAGTTCCATGCCACACAATTCAACTCCACACATTTCCAATTCAGACTGCAAAATTACACACCAAACAACATATTTCAACTCCTAAACTCCACAATCCACAACGCACCTCCAATCCACACCATATAGTGTCACCACCTGAGCACCAAACATTATTCACCACCACCACTTTGCATCAGGGCACCACCTAAGCATCATGTCAGTCTGCCCTTGGAATCTGGCATCTGTTGATTCTCCCCTAGTGTCTGTCCGCTGCTCGTGTTCTAATTAAATTACTGTTTTCAAACATCCACTCCCCCGTTATTTATGTACCGCTCCCCCATAACAAAAAAATTATAACAAACAAGCCTGAGAACAGGCAGGAAGTAGTTGCCAGCCGTGCAAGCACAAAAAAAGTAGAAGACAATTTTTATGTTAAAATCTTTTTTTTAATCGGGTTTTTAAGTTGTGTATGATGTTGTCTTGGTTTGTATAAAGGTAACAAAAATGCTTAACACTTTTTATTATAAGTTTTCGACATAATGCACACCAGCCACAATGCTCTACAACACAGTCAAAAGTTCTGACTAAACACATAAGGTCCCAAAGGCGAGACCTATTGGCTATGCCAATGCTTTTTTATACTGGTGAGAGCACGGCAGCTTCCTGAACAAATAAGGTTTTATAAAAAGCATTACATAACAAACAAAAAAAGAAGCAATGAGAAAGCCTAAAGGCTCACAACAGATACTACACTTACTGACTTTGGAAATGCTTGGTTTTAAAGGAACACTGAGGCTGCACCAAGGAGCAAATGGAAGCTGGCTGATGATTAATGGTGCAACTATAAAGGTGTTACTGTTTGACACCCTCCTCACTCTCAACTTACAGCAAGTGTCACACTGGGATCACAATCAGACTAGAGCAACCCCAATAAAAGTGGCCCACATACTGGATAGTCCCTTTCGTGGATCACCATTTGGTTAGTCTCATTGGAATCAGATTTAAACCAATGTTTAGTAAATTAGGCATTTAAAATCTTATAGAGCCGGTAACATTGGTGAAAACTAATAGTACTGCATTTTGGCCAGGCAGGCAAGATGAAATACAATTTTCCAGGAGGGCGAGGAGAAATAAATAGGCTTAAGGGCCACACCATCTGATCTGGCTAGGGTTGCCAGCTTGCTGTTTTTTTTACTGGCACGACCACTATTTTATTGTCCTGGCATGAAAATTAAGAAATCACCCACAGCCAGTATTTTTTCCACTGATCAGAATGTACTCTAAACTGTAAATGTAAGGTGAACGCACTTTAAACGGTGCTCTAAATCTACCTTAATGATTTGTGACATAGTTAAACTGAACAAAGTCAGAAAAGCCATGTTTAAAAGGAATAGGGGCGTTTTTCAATAAAGAGTTATTTTTACGTTTCACGCCCCGGCCTTTGCAGAGTCTTAAAACATGAACAAATAAGTATGTATTTTTTTTAACTTTTATAAAGCATGATCTTGGACCAAAGGCATTGGAGCACTTTACATGAGCACCAGCTACATTATGAAAAATCATGCTCATTAGGTCTCGCCTGGCGAATGCAGCCCGAAGCGCTGTTGTCGCCAGCGAGAAGGATTGTTACGGAGTTGACTCTCATGCGAGACAAGAGATGGGCACGCGCAAGAGACGGACTGCAAATGTGGACGCGCACGTGAACAAGAGATGTTCATGTGGCTCAGCTCGCTCCCTCTCTCCCCCTCCCTCCCTGTCTACGCATCGCGTGCTTTCACTCCCTCCCCACTCTCCCCCCGTCGGCTCCACGGAGAAAGCTTGTTGTTACATGTAGTCCATCACAACATGCTTAGTGCCAAGTGTCCGCCTGTGAACTTAGCCAACGTTGCAAACAGCATCACTTTGCATTTTGGGGTTTACAGTTGCATTTCGCTCGTTAGCCGTGTCCCCAAAAATACCTACCATGCTTAGTACTGTTGGTTAAATGAGGAGTGCCTGATTGTGTCACGCATTAAAAAGGGACCTACCGCCTCCTAGTTAAGAATACAGATTACTTGTCGCAGCACTGGCAGTGTCCTTCTAGAGCAGCTATTTAAGTCACAACATTCATGCAAGGGACGGGTGCACTGCGCAATAATAGTGCAGCTTTGTTTTAGATAGTGCGTCATGCTGCTGTTTCTGTGCGCTATAAATTACAAGTGTCACAATTATTCATTTCTGTTCTTACGCCACCTCATCACTGCATGGCGTGTTTAATGGGTGTAGTTCCATGTGTAGAGTATTTTCGACTGCCTTTTCCTTCGGTGAAAGTACCTTAGTTCTTGGTACTCCACAGAATCAATCTGTGTGGTCTGCGGCAATGGTGGCACTAACCAGGGCTCCCTAACCTGCAACTCCTGCACACGCAGTGGGTCCTGCGGGACGCCTCTGCAGCCAGTGGCAGAGCGAGGATGCTATGGTCCTTTATGCAAGCAAATACAACGGGCACCCACCCACTGTTTAAATAGTGCAGCACAGATATATATGGGTGCAGAGGGCCCTTCTGATCTCTCATCCCGGTGCAACTGTACTTGCTGCGCTATCAATAGCTACACCTCTGCCTTCACTTATGGCTGACAGCTGTCGAGCTGCGATACAGGAGGCAGGAGCAGTACTGACACATAAAGCTGCAGTAACTTTACTTGTAGCATTACCGTCTTACGCCGTATTTTCTAATGTATACATTTTCCTAGCGTGCCAGTAGCTGAGTTAGAACTGTATAATTCGGGGTCCTTCATATACACAGTGCTTCTTACCTCCTTGAACAATGTTTGCACCGCTGTGTAATTTGTTGTAATTCATGGCACAGGGTTGGTCCTCCCCTTTTTCGTGCCAATAGTTGTACATTACATAATGCAGTCCCTATTTACATAACTGCAAAACCACGTGTTCCGTTGGAGGATTTGGCTTTAGTCAGCTGCCTGCTCTGAAAATAGGAGTCCTCTTATTTATTGTGTATCTGTGGTGTCTGAGCCTATACCGCCCCTTTCACCCCAAAAGTAGCTTCTGTACCGTGTTGCCCCTCGATTGTATATTCTTTTGTAAACAAAGCTGTGTTTTAGGATACATGTGTCATAGAGGCCACAGGAGACTGTTTATACAATATTGTTGATACGCTGGTATGCAGCATTTAAGCAATGCAGCATAGCCAGTGGTAGAAGTGGGGGGAAAAAGTAGGGGAACTATGGGCGAGATTTACCCGTGGATTGGGTCAGTGGGCGGAGTCAGAGGTGTGGTAGAGCTAAATATCCCAATTTTTAGCTCTCGCCTGGCATGCGCTGACCTCGCCATGCAAGGGCATTTTGTAATCAATACGGTTTTAGAAGGGGATTTGGAGCCCCACCCCTCTTTTCCATTGGTTTGCGTCAGCGTTTATGTTAAACGCTGGTGCGTGATTTGCAATTGGGCTTCTTTGTTCCCGCAAGCTATCTCTTCACTACACAGATGGTCCGCATTCCCAGTTCTCCACTTCATTATTTCAGTTTAAGGAGCTGCATACGGTGCATCGCTCCTATCCAACATTTTTTTTTATTGTTTCCCACCCTCCTGTTCTTTTTTTGCCCCTAATGCAAGCCGCTTCTAAATGGAAGGTTCGGCACGTGCTGCCAGTGCACTAACTGCGCTGGTGCACAAAAGGCATTCCAACGAGTGTTTTAATGTCCGCTTGGTTACAGAAGATAGGTGTCACTGTAGCGCTTCAGCGAGTACACTGTGCATAGGTTGTGCAAAAATGGTGATAATGTGGCTTTGCGAGCACAGTTGCCGCCTTTGGAACTGCTGAACTCGGTTCTAGTCTTGGCTTGGGCGTAACGTTCTGTGATTCTGGGGAAATCATTTCATCTCCCTTTGTTAAAAAAGAATGTGCAATTAAAAACTGCTGCAGCTTATTCCGTCAGTGCGGCGAGGTAATGGAACAGAGCGATGGTAAGTCCGCAACCATGAAGGAGACCAACATGTCCATGGGTATGTTCAGTCTATAGAATTTGACTTGTCTTCAAAAGTTTACGGCCTCAAGTTGACTGTGAAAGAATGGCCCTGCGCAAGGGCTCAAGACGCTGTGAGCTCTAAAAGTCCTCATGGAGTGTACCAGTTTTTCTGCTCGCCTTGTCATGATATATTGGATCCTTTGTGTGTCTCGTGGCAGCAGGAACTGCCCTGGGTATGTTCCCACTATAAATAGATGGCACAAGGTGCCGGGTGGGCTGCATCCTGTGCGGGTACCATATTTCGGGGTGTGTGGTGGGATCTTAAACCACAGCAAGCCAAACGCTATAACTAGTACATTCCAACCATTCATTTTAACATGGAGTGTGCACAAATTAAAATCAGGGTTTTGGTTAACAAGGTTTCCGCATGTTACTAAATGAGGTAGTGAAGCAAGCATGTTTGGGATAAAATCTGTTTTCACCCACTTTAGTGAATTAAACGGTAAATTATGTAGTTCCGAATAGGGACTTCAATACTGAATATTAACATTTTTATAGCATCATTCTAGCTGGATCCGGTATTCAAGAGCACTACTAAGGGCATTTGCTTGAAAGAGAGAGTTTGAATAGGCGTCATTTTTAAGAACAAAACTATTTCTTAGCGGAGAGCAGTGCTCCTTAGATGTATGTTCTTGTAGAAATATTAATTACCATGTACACTCCAAACTATTTGTTCATCCTCTTCACTTCCCCTTTTAAGGGAAAGTCTGGTGAGAAAAGTAGAACCCAGTGCTCACATACAGTTTTCAAATACTTTTGGGTGCGTTTGCACTCTATACATTTTTTTAAAATGCCCACCATAAGCTGTTGTCTATAAGCAGAACTTATTTCTAAAGAGCATTTGCAATGCAATAGGTCTCGCAATTAGGCGAGTTTGAGCTATTTGCATTCTAAACGGCAATGCCTTTTTGTTTTTGATTTGCTTTTTAAAACATAAATAAAAGGCATTGTCATTTACAATGTCAATAGCTTAAACTTGCGTAAATGCGAGACCTATTGCATTGCAAATGCTTGTTTGTAATCTAGTCCTTGAGAGATTAAATGATTTGCGCACATTGACAGATGTTGAGTCGACGCCCGGACTCGAACCTTGTTCCCTCATTCCAAAGCCAGCAGCTCTGACCTTAAAGCCACATCCTCTTTTTTTGCTCTGGGAAAGGTGGCTGCACAGTGAGGCATATACACCCACCACCCTCCTCCACCAAGGCCCATGGGACACTGGATCCGAGGTGACAACATATGGTCCCCAACAGGCTGCTTCTCTGCCTCAACTTTTCCCCACCAACCATAGCCTCTGGCGATGGCCTGAAAGGGAAGAAATCAAGAAAGGAACACGGCTGCTGCTGCTCCAGGGTGGTTGAGGTGAAGATGGCTCAATGACCAGGAAATCACCTGTATACCCCCCGACCCCCCCAGGTCCCTGCATTCTCCCTCACTGCCCTGCCAACCATGGCCTCAATATGATGGTCGGGAAGAGGTCACGGAATATACTGCTTCGGGGGGGGGGGGGGCGGCCACACGGCAGGCTATGGTGAGAATGGCCCAACGGACAGAGCAACACCTTGTCTGGGTGGGGGGAGGGGGTGGCTAAGGTGAAGATGGCCCAATGACCACATCACCTGCCCCTCCCTGGGGGAAGCTGCTCTACTGTTCCCATTCCCCCGTCTCAATTTGACAGAACAGCAGGGGAGAGAACTCAGCCTCTGGGTTTCTGCACCAGTGCCATGAGGGCCAAGCTGAAGTCTGCTATGGCCAGAACAATACTGAGCTAGCAGCACCGCTGCAAGTCCCTGCCTCGAGAGCCCGCCTACCCATGATGATTGCCCCACATTGCAGTGGCTTGGCTGGGCTGGGTAAGACAGTAAGGCTCTGTCGGTTAGTTGACAGAGGCGCGAAAGAAAACAAGTATTTGCAATGCAATAGGTCTCGCATTAAGAAAGTTTGAGCTATTGGCCTTGTAAATGACAATTTTTTTATTTATGTGTTGGTTTTGAAAATAGTGAAATTAATAGCTTTGTCATTTACAATGCCAATACTTTTATCTTTTGGTTGTGTGAGGGTGAGTGAGAGGGTGTGTGAGGATGAGGGGTTAGGTGAGGGGGTGTGAGGGTGAGGGGGTGGGTGAGGGGGTGTGAGGGTGAGGGGGTGGGTGAGGGGGTGTGAGGGTGAGAGGGTGAGAGGGTGTGTGAGAGGTTGAGGAGGTGTGTGAGGGTGAGTGAGGGTGAGGAGGTATGTGAGGGTGAGTGAGGGTGAGGAGGTGTGTGAGGGTGAGGGGTGAGGGGGTGTGAGGGTGAGGGGGTGTGAGGGTGAGGGGGTGAGGGGGTGTGAGGGGATGTGGGGATGTGAGGGTGAAGGGGTGGGTGAGAGGGTGGGTGAGTGAGGGTGAGGGTGTGTGAGGGTGAGGGTGAAAGGGTGGGTGAGCGTGGGTGAGAGGGTGAGGGGGTGGGAGGGAGGGGGATAGATAGATAGATAGGAGGGCTATCGATATAGATGGAGGGCGATAGATAGAGTGAGGGCGATAGAGTGGTAGAGTGAGCACGGTAGAGTGGTAGAGTGAGCGTGGTAGAGTGAGCGCGGTAGAGTGGTAGAGTGAGGGCAGTAGAGTGAGGGTGGGGGGTGTGTGAGGGTGAGTGAGGGTGAGGGGGTGTGAGGGTGAGGGGATGTGAGGGAGGGTGAGGGGGTGTGAGGGGATGTGGGGATGTGGGGGTGAGGGGGTGTGTGAGGGTGAAGGGGTGGATGAGAGGGTGTGTGAGGGTGAGTGAGGGTAAGGGTGTGTGAGGCTGAAAGGGTGGGTGAGCGTGGGTGAGAGGGTGAGGGGGTGTGAGGGAGTGTGAGGGTGAGGGGGTGTGAGGGGATGTGAGGGTGAGGGGGTGTGAGGATGAGGGGGTGTGAGGGTGAGGGGGTTTAAGAGTGAGGGGGTGTGAGGGTGAGGAGGTGTCTGGGGGTGAGGGTGTGTGAGGGGGGGTGAGGGGATGTGGGGGTGAGGGGGTGTGTGAGGGTGAAGGGGTGGGTGTGAGGGTGTGTGAGGGTGAGATAGAAAAAATCCGAGCGGTAGATACCATGCGTAGCAAATGGTGAATGTAGCGAGTATTATCTACGATATGGGGAACAACCGTGAGTTCTAGGCAACCTGCTCTGAAAGCTGTCACTCGTAAGGGATGTCTCAAAAAGTGAAATCTGAACAGACACTCCGTATTGAAAGATTAGCTGTGCGGCATGGAAAAGCGGTGCCTGCAGTAATGTGTAAATAAACATAATATTCTAAAAACAACGGTAAAAGTGTGACCACTGATTACATGGGTGTGGCATCCGGGGCAGTAGGAAAGGCTTTAGTGCATTGTCATCCTGATACAGTTGGTGGATGCATCAGAAAGAATGGGCAAATGGCATAACAATGTGAAGTCTAAACTAGGAGACCACGGCGCTGATGGTCCCCCCCTTTCGTCATTTTCAGCGGCTATGGAAGACCTCGGTGCTCTGCCTGTTCATCCTGCTAAGGTTTCCCACGTGTTACTATCTTTCGGGGTCCCCAGGGCGGCTGTGGAAGAGGTGTGCTGGCACGTGCACGTCGCATCAGTCCTGGTAGGGGCGGGCAAGTTAGAGCAGCAGGGAGGCGCCGGGCAGATAAATGGCAGCAGAAGCGCTCACCAGGACGCTTGCAATACGGAAGGCTACCAAATTGCCTATTCTCCGGGGGAGTGCGCTAAATGACATTAAATACCTTAACATACTTATTGCCTCAATAGAAGAAGCAGCTGCAAAACACATTTTACCCCTTTCTATGAGAAAAGTGCCACTTGTTACTCTCCTTAAACCAAGAAAACCACCTGCCAGTTATGACTCCTATTGACTGCTTTCAGTAACTAAATACTCGAAAAATGTATTTAAAAAAGAAAAGGTTGATGACCTTCCCCTCAGACCTGGTCCTGCCAAACCAAGCGGGGTTCATCCTGGGATGCTCCACAGTGCATAATCTACATACTCTATTTGCTCCGATACACCAGGTCAACCTAAGTACATATGCAGCGGATGTTTTCCAAGAGGTTTTCAAAGAATTGGATTTGCTTGAGTGGAAATAACTCTATGCCATATTACAACGCTTTGAGGTGTCATGCTCCTTTACAGACAGGAGTTCCACATACTACTCCTGTGGCTCAGAATTAATGATCTTATTTTAGACCAATAAACATTTCTAGAGGCACAAGACAGGCATGTCCCCTGTCCCCTATACTTTTTGGGTTAGTATTAGAGCCACTAACTTCAAAACGACAGCAACAACATTCAACCATCACCCTTAGACACACATCACATACTCTAATCTCACTTTAAAGAGATGGCATGATACTTTCAGTGAGAGAGCCTCAAACTAGATCAATCAGGTATCACAGTTAACTCATACAGGGTCTTTCAGCACCAGATTTCCCCATTATGTGGTGAGAGAGTGCAGTGAAATAATTGGGCATACGAATTAGCCTAGAAAAAAATGCCACAATTATGGATAACTATGGGGTCACCATATCCAAGCTGGAAGACAACATTGACAGATGGGCCAAGCTCCCATTATCCATGGCACAGTGCACTAGACTGATGAAGATGGTAGTACTACCAAAATTACTATATTAATTTATTAATACCTTGATCCTATTCACCAGGTCAATCTTTCAAGCCATGAGGTCACTAATGATTAAATTAGAAGGGCCTGAAAGCAATACAATCTTAAATGTGAAATATTAACACTGCCAACCCATCAGGGTGGGTTCATGGTGCCTGAACTGGAATTATATTAGTTATGCGCACAGAAATATTTCACGTATTATTTGAAACACTGCACTTATCGGTTGAAAAAAGCAACGCATATTAAGCTCCTCTACAGATGATAATTTGTCAACAAGAGTGTCTGCCAGTTAACTTAGACAGGCATAATGGTACGCAAAGTACCTCTCTGAGACAAGTTAAAAACTAAGGACGATCGATCTAATCTATACTCCCCAGAACCAGCGCTGACATGCTACCCTTGTCCTCCACTAATCAGCGATGGTAAAGTAGAGCTAAAGCTAATGAGATTCAACAATGCCAAATGGGATCATCTGTATAAGGCAGGCACGTTTATAGAACCAACCAAAAACATGAGTAGCAATACCCATACAGCGCTAAATTTAATTTTATATTATTGACTCCCAGTTACCCGTAAAGAGCTTAGTCCCACTTTTCCTCAGGAACCGCTCAGCTTCAAACCTCTAGACGGTTGATATCTGCTAAAACACCCAAATATTTAAGAGCTTTCCTGCACAGCTCTCTCCAAGAAGAGGCTCAAATCCACTTCAATTCCAGAGACAAATGGA
Source organism: Lissotriton vulgaris (assembly GCF_964263255.1). Taxonomy (NCBI): domain Eukaryota; kingdom Metazoa; phylum Chordata; class Amphibia; order Caudata; family Salamandridae; genus Lissotriton; species Lissotriton vulgaris. The sequence goes on along the minus strand of NC_141685.1, from coordinate 1,406,901,925 downwards.
ACACCAAATTGCAGCCCTTAATATCTGAGGAGAAATGGAAATATAACTGCTCACAGACTGGCGTTCCTTCGCCAAATAGTAAGATATATATAGTTGACTTTCGTTACCTTCACAGAGTGTATCAGACTCCTCTGAGTTCATGGAAATGTGGTCTTGGGAACAACTTTTTTTTTTAACTTTATTTTCAGTTTTGTAAAATACAAACATAGATTTGTTGTGATAGTGATTAACGTGATGTGAATTCCGAAATGCGTTCTGAAAAATCAATTAAGTCGTTAAAAAAAACTCTTCTGCATGACTGTAAATTTGGAACTTATCCTTGGGTAGTGGCTGCTAGAAATAAAATTCAGCGACTATGCAGAAATGTAGGCTGTCAGCCTTAGAGTCTGACAGAAGCTACTAATTTACTATTTATTCATTGATTTATTTTGAGTTTTTGAACAGCACTCAAACCACAATTTGTGTTCTCAGAGCACTGGGAAAGTGGGGCGAAACACTGGAAACATAGCATTGAAATGACATGTAAAAGATTCAAGTACAACATATCAAAGAGTAAATCCAGCAGTGGGAGAAATAATATTGGCTCAGAAGATATAAAAGCCTTTAAGATGCTGATTGAGCAATTAACAAGCGGTAGTAAGCGCCTGACTCGCTGTAAATGACTGAGGCGTAACGTTCCGAAGGGAAGTGTCCTGTACCTGAAGTGATCTGCCCAGGAATCTATTTAGCTTAAGGAAGAAAATGGTCAAACAGGCTTGTAGGGTAGGATCCCAAATGCATGGATGGATGATTAGGTACAAAATGTTTCACATGTTATCAGACGCAGAGTCGTACAAAGATCACAGCATTTTTATTTGAGACGAGAAGCCTATGTAGTGATCTTAATGCAGGAGTAGTGTGGTAGTTACACTTCAGGCGCACAGATGAGGTTTGCTGTGTAATTTTGAATTATTTGCAGTTTGTTGTTCAGATGTTCTCGGAGGCCAGTAAAGATGCTGTAGCACAAGAAAGCTACAAAGCTTCAGAGTGGCAGCAACATCCAAGATTAAACTCCAGGTATGCTGTGCTGTGCGGCCAATCACACAAGCACAGTTTTTGCACCGTTGGAGGAGGGACGCGTGCAATAAGGGCTCTGGTGGTGAAGGGATTCTGAAACAACAGCTCTCAACGTTTTCTCACAATGCAAAACCCTGTGCTATACTATTTAACACAGCCCTATTCCCCCCACTAGCCGAACAAAGTGTAACTGGTTGTTTTCCACACCAAAAGATGCATGAGACCATGCCAATAAAAACATTTAGAAGCGGAAAAGAGCCTGCCAGGGTTAGAGGATGCTTTGGTGCATGTGTGTTTGCATGTACATGCCTAAGAAAGAGAGTGAGTGCCTAATGCTCCGTTTCCCTGGCTGAACTCACTGGTGGACAATGGATGCCTGTTATCTGTGGGCACCTTTAGCATCTTGCATTCGCACCTCACAGAGGCAACATTTGTCAAGAAGTGCCTTCACCACAGTCATGATTGTGAAATATTTAGGATATTCTTGGAATAATGTGGTAACCCTTGGGATAATACTAGTCCATGTTTAATGCTTATAGACGATGGCAAACTGCAGGATCCCATGTGTAATGGAGCTCATCTCTGGTATAATGGTGGCTCTTGTATAAACATGGGGATTATTTTTGGCCTATTGTGAACATTTCTTGTCATGATGGTACATATCCAAGGGGTCATGTTGGTTAACTTTGGGGCACTATTGGCATAATGGAACCAGTCTGCATAACTAAGGCCAAGGTATATTTTAGTCAGCCTTGATATGAGGTGGTTCTTCCTGGCATGATACTGGCCCTGGCAAAACAATGCCTACCTACCCAGAGACGTACACTGCATGCATCTCTCTGGCACTGAGACCATCACTGGCATACTGGTGACCCTAGCAATCGGAACCATGTAGTGGGGATCCCTGGCACAATGGAAATCCTGACCTAATTGTGCATCTTTTTGCCATACTGTTGGGACCACTGGCATCATTACTTCCACACCTAGCAAAATGTGGGACATCCCTGGAATGATAGCGCTATGTTTGGAATAGGGTGAGCTTGAAAGGCCTGATTCTGTCAAAAACCTCACATTATGCTGTTCATACTTGGTATTATAGAGCACATCTCTAGTAAACTGGAGGAAATAACAATATGGTGGTAACTCTTGGGATACTGGGTCCACACCCTTGGCATGGGGATGTGTAGTTCTGTAGATTGAGGGTCTATGGTTCGGTGTTCTGAACCCATTCAATAAAGGTCGTCGGAAATAGACGATTTTAATGTCAGCGGACCGCAAATCACGAATGCGGTATGCATGAGTGTTTTCGCATTCATCGATCAATGAGAACACTACGCATTTAGGGTTTTCGTTTGAACCTTCGGGTTCCATTTTGTGAACGGCAGCCATTTTGTGTGGTTGCCCTCACATAGGCCGATGATTACGGCCAAACGAGTCCTTGGGACACGTACACCTTAGCTGACTCCTGAATGACCTGGCCAAACTGACTTTGTTGCCCGAGGCTGACCTCGCTGAGCTAGTTCCTTGTTAGCAGCTGGTCAGATAAAGATCAAAGAGCAGGACGTGCCGAAGTTTATGGTACACTGCATCCACCCCTCTATCTTGCTTCCAATCTGTTTCTGCTCTTTGCTTTATGACATAATCATTGGTTTGGGTTGAGATTTTATGATGGGGTTTGTCCGGCCTGATCGAACAGGATTTTGGAATGTGCTTGGTCATTTTTGGTGGGCTGGACAAATGAAAAATGGGATTGTCATCATTCGATGTGTTTGAAATGTCACATGCTCATTGGTCAGTTCGTATGTAATCAATGCTAGCCTGGAATGTTGCCTGAAGCACAAATTTTGGCATAAAAGACCATGCTCCGCTCAATGAAAGTGTGCAGTCTCTAGCGAACCACCCGTGTTGTGCTTCGTAGACTTCTGTTCCTGTTTGCAGCCAATAAATTTGATCTTTGACGTCATCTAGAAGTGCCCCCTGTCTCTGTGCTCTAAGACAGGTGAACTCAAAGACATCGGGCGTTTTCCCCTGGCGCCGCTGGGTTCTAAAAACCCGGTTCTTCAGTTGGCGCCCCACGTGGGGCTCGACTTCAGCGGTACCGGTCCAAGCCCGAAGATCGTGAGGAGCTTCGTGTGAAAATTCTGGAGGAAGGCCTGCCACGTCATCGACCCCTGTATGTCGTCTGTGGTCCAAAAGTCTTTGCTGCGAGGTTCCCCGCTTTCCGACGGCTACGAAGGACTGCTGACCTGACTGTCGCCCTGTCTTGGAGACATTAGACAATTTGTAAAGCGAGACGATTGACGGGCCTTCTGGTGAGGCCATCGATATTTCAGTTAAGTATGAGTGGAGCGTCTCCTAGTCCTTAGTTTGTTTTGGCATCCCTTTGTGGATCGCTTTGATTTGGTACCTGCAGGCCCCAAAGCCGAGGGACTTGTGTATTCACGAGACTATCGTTTTAGATTTTCCCTTGAAGTTTGAAGCTCGATTAGTGAGCGAGGATGCCTAGTCGTAGCAAATTTAGTACATGGTTTTGTTTCGGCTGTAAAAGGGATTCCCGGTTGGAGGATTCGTGTCCGGTTCGTCCGATTGGAACTCCTACATATGATCTTTACGTGAAGCATGGTGTGGGTCCCATTGGTTATAATGACATCTGGGTAAAATACACGAAGAAAGACGGTGTCCTACAGTGGCCCCGTTATGGTAGCTTTGAAAGTGAAATTCTAGATAATCTTGAAGTGAAACTGTTCAAGAAGAAAGCCCGGCCGGCAATGTTTGACTCTTTCCGCATATGGCGCAAAGAAGCCAAACAGAAAGAAATAAAAATAGCGAAGAAGAATAAAGGAGAGCAAGGATTGTCAATGGTGCAAGCTGCTAAAGCGTTTAGGGATAATGAGGAGGAACAAGAGAGCGAACAGATGCTTAGGGTTAGGAAATTAGCGGTAGATAAGTGCTACCCAGTTTTACTGCTTAAAGAGCAGGAAGAAAAGAAAGAACTTGCGAAAGATTCTTTAATGTCGCATTTATTGAGTTCGCCACCCCCTTATGCACAGAATGCTACGGCCCCACTGCCACCGCCTGTAGTTGTGCACCACCCGGTTGCTTTGCCACCTGCACTTCCTCCACAGCCAGCTCTTCCGTTGGCTCCTATTCCTTTGGCGCAGCCTCCACAGGGGCCGCCATCTTTGCCTCTTTCTTCGTCTACTACTCCTACGCCTGTCTATCATACTCCTTCTGTTTCGACTTTGGATTCTTCTACTATCGTTCCATCTTCTCTTATTCTTTCACCTTCTTCTTCTACAAGACAGAGAATGACCGCTGCAGTTTCTGGTTTCTTTTCTCCTTTGTTGGAACAGTTGGGTATGTCTCCTGTTACGGAGCGCAGACAATCACGTAGTCAGTTACCTGATACAGAAGAACGTGCAACTTTGGATCATTTGGCACATAGATGGATCACGTATGCTTCTCAGTATGATTTAGAGGGCGTTTTAGATGTTTTCCTTCAGTGGGAAGCACCGAAGCAACGATATGTCTTTGAGAGGATGTGTGTGTTCCTCCATGAACAATGGGTTGAAGAAGTAGGTAAAGCTCCTAATGAGTTGTATCGTATACGTTCTGAATTTGCGAAAGGGACCGTTGTGGGTCCTCATGATGTTGGGAGGGTGGTTGCGACTTTATTGTCGTTTCGTAGCGATTCTCCGTCTCAGCGACTGTTTGAACATGATTCGTCGGTTACGGGAGCGGCGCGTCAATATCCGATGCGTGAGGTTCCCCCAGTTTGGAGACATGCTGATCCTTATGCTGTTCCACCTGTTCTCGCACATTTTCAGCGTGTTTGGGTACATGTTCCTTGGAAGCGTGTTGAAGTGTTAGCTATTAAGCAGTCTTTGCCTGATCCACGTAAAAATCCGGCGGGATACTACAAAGAGCTGACACAGACTGTGGGTTTGTGTATCATGAATATGGCAGATATAGATGTGGAAAATTAGACAAATTGATGTACATAAGCAGCGTTCATTTGCCCTTTCCCACTCCTCTCCCTGTAAGCACCATGAATACCGTAAAATATTAACCGCATCACTCCGCCAGTAAAAAGCCCGTGCCCATATGTACATGACAGCCATTTTAGGCACCCTGGCCTTTTGCCCGCTCATTAGAATCACCGGCTTCCCTCCTGCGCGTATTTTGAACACCCCCCCCCCTTCTCACATGCATAGACCATAAAACCCTCTCCCTCTGCGCGACCCTGCTCTGAAAAGCAACCTCCTGCTTGACCCACGAAACCCCTCATTTCCTCTTGAAGAAGTATCCTTCGCCTCAGCTGACATAACCCTCCCCAGCTGTACCTGACTGCCCCCGCTCTCTCATGCACGGGTCATAAGATCTCTCTCTCGCTGTGCAACTCAGTCCTTGGGAGTCACGGCCGCGCCTGCTGACCAACACCGCCTTTCCTTTCATGAATGACCCCTCTGTTGGTTAATCCTCCCTCCATGATTGACTGTCCACACAGGTCCGAGGTCATCGCCTAAGCCAGGAGATACTGTTTACTGCCCCTTATTGTATGGAGTCACTCCTCTTCAAAGGACCCACTATTGATCCTGGCCACCCCACCCCCTGGGCTACGATCAGGCGCACACATCCTAAAAATTGGCGGAACACTCAGCTGCGTGATTACCCTCCCCCCTTATCAGCAGGTCAAGGGTCTTTATTGTGAACATATGTGGGGTAGGATTGACACGAGGATTATGGGGATGTCTTTTCCTTGTTTCACAGTGTCGTGATTGTAATGCCAAGTGTTTTGTAAGGTATAAAAGACGATGTCTCAGCTCACTTGTTAGAGCACCTCCCGAAAGACACTGTGTTTCGTGTCCGAAATGACAGGCTCTCCTCATGAGAAATAAAACTCTGTTCTTGTGATTCCTACTTCCAGCGCCCGTCTCTTTATTTGGTAAATAATCAGAATGGGAACTAAGAGGCGACTTGCGCCAGCAGCCCGGGCATCGATAGTGATATGGGCTCACTTTCCACAATTGGCGTCCCAACGCGGGGCCCATCAGTGACATAAGGTCCAGTAAGAGAGATCCAGACGATGAGGTGAATATCTAAATGATCGGAGTATACCTGCCTTGAGAGGGCCCTCGTCCGGCTGCCGATTGAATGAACTTCACCGATTCTGAACGGACCTCTCTCGAGTGACCTACTGTCCTGACTGGAATCCCACAGGAATGCTGCATAGAGTAAGAGAACGACCGGGCGCTGGAAGGGGAAGACGAAGAACTGTCCGCATGGTCCGGTCCGGGTAAGATTAAGTAGGGTGTTTTTACGCCTGATTGGTAGGGTGGTTTTATCCACCTGATTGATTGATTGATTGTATTGGAATCGGTATTTGAATACTGATATTGTTGTTATTGGTTCATTTAGCTTTGGATGCTACTTGAAATATTGGTTCTCTTCTCGAGAACGAGACATTCTCTGTTTGCAAACAGCAGTGAATAGGAACGTTCGTCCCTCTTTGCAGATAGAGAAGGGTAGGTTATGCCCCTTTATGATTTCGTCAGGCCTACCTTTCTCCCCACTGATTGTTTGAAATCGATTAATAATCGATTGTTGCTCTTTGAGATCTTCCCTGTCTACAAACAGAGATGAATAGAAATATTCTGTCTTCCTTTACAGATAGCGAAGGGCAGGTAATGCAGACGTTTGTCCCCGTTGTAATCCGTCATGCCTGTTTTTCTCCCCACTGATTGATTGATTGACTGGACATTGTTGTTCCAGGAATTGTTTGCTTGAGGTATTTTCTGTTTGCAAACAACGTGGAATAGAAATATTCTGTCTAGTCTTTGCAAGTAGTAAAGGGAGGTTATGCCCCTTTATGATTCGTCAGTCCTACCCACTCCCCACTGATTGACTATTATTTGGGGGTAGCTCACCTGGTCCGCCCAGGAGGCTACCCTAATGGAGGGACACATGCTCCCCACTCATTGACCACTTATTGGAGGTAGCCCATCTGGTCCGTCCAGGAGGCTACTCTAGTAATTGGAGGTACATCATCTGGTCCGTCCAGGATGATACCCTAATGAAGGAACATGTGTTCCCCTTGATTGATAATCTAGTTCCATCCCGGACCATTTATTGGAGGTAACTCATCTGATCCGTCCAGAAGTACCCCTAATGAAAAGGACGCATAAAAATATGAAGTGATCACCGTACCCTGTTAACAGAAACTTTAGCTCGAAACACGCTAAGGAAAAGAAGGAAAAATAAAAAGAAATCGGGCTAAGTCAGTAAACCCCTGATGAGCTTTCGACTTCACTAAAAATAAGAAACATTAGAAACAGTTCGTAATAAGAAATATAAAATGGCGAAAAGTCTGACAGCAAGACAGCCACGAGGTAGCTAGGTTCCGCTGCCTACTCCTGCTCCAAACATGTCTGCCTCATTGCCCACCACGCCCAAATAACGGTCACATGAAATAGATACAAAGCAATAGGTACCTACCCCCATTCCGGAAGCTCCCGAAGTGCAACAGGTCCGCGGTTACGCCCAACCGGAAGGCAAGGCCTCGATGCATGCAGGGCTCGGCTGGCCGCAGTCGGAAGGGGAGGCTGTGGGGCGGACGGCCCGAAAATCGTAATGGTCTCTCCTTTTCCCCTCTTCTGCTGCCCTGCAGGCCACGGGGGGGGGATGTCTTGCCGCAGCCACCGACCCCCGCCCCCTCTCTTGCCTGATCCGACTCTCATCGAAGGCCGAAGCCAAGGCAAGGACGGCGCCGCTTCTTTGCGCAATCATGGCTGCAACTGCACTCGGCCCGGGACAATTGCAGGTAGTCCCGCCACATGTCGACGCCTGAGAGTGACAGGTAGTCCGACCACACGGCCACCCCTGGATAGTTGCATGTATGCCCGCCACATGTCAAAGGGGGGGATGTCTTGCCTCAGCCACCGACCCCCCCCCATCTTCATTGCCTGGCATGGCTGTACCGAAGCGCTGGAGCCGGAGAACGGCGCGGGGTCGCTGGAAGGGGGAGGCGGCGCGAACGAGCCTCCCCCACCTCCCTCCAGGTGGAGGCTTCCAGCGACACCCCAACGCTCCTGCTTAAAGAGGGTCCATATGAAAAAGCGGTCCTTTGCCCGGGACGGGCACACATCCTGTACCTTCTCTCCTCAACTTTGAAGATTCTATGAGAGCCGGGGGGCCCCGACCCCTCCACATGGGCGCCCCCGTCCCCCTCGCCGGGAACCGCGACATCGGCGCACTCCTGCCGTCGCCGACCTCAATCTTGAAATGACTAAAATCCTGCAAAGATACAGACTTGTTCAGTTCCGGTGGGATGCCAGTATGACCCGGTAGGAGAGATCGTTGCTTCCCTCCCCACTTTTTGACTGATGGCTCGTATCGCCAGTCTGTTGCCCTATTATGAAAAACTTTTTGAACTACCAACAGAAGGTTCTGGTCCTATTACGAGTCAGTAGAGACGATCGGACTATACTGGGACCTGCCTGACCTCGCCCAAAATGGCGCCGATCCAAAATGAAATTTTCAGCTCCTTGTTGTATCCTGATTGCTCAAGCCTTAATGTTCTGAGATATGTATGTAGTTGTCTGATCAGTGAAGTGATATAAGTTGGATATTGATTATGTGTTAGGAAAAACGAAGTGATATAGGATGGATATTGATTATGTGTCGAGACAATGAACTGGTATAGGGTGGGTACTAATTATGTGTTGGAAAGCAATGAATTTATACGAAATAGAGTACTGGTGGAATATTTGGACGATGAATTAATGCTAAGTTTTAAACTCACCAAGGTCATTGAAAATTTAACGTTTTTGACATTTATAATGCCTGCTCCCAATGAATTTCGATACGATTTCATTGCACTTGCCGCACTATTTATTATAAAATTAAAGGTTTTTGAAAAGGCAAAGTACAGCTGTAGTGATCGCATTAATGGGTCTCAAATGTGTTTCTACTGTCTCCGATATGAGCAAAATGCAAGCAGCTTTATGAAGGTCGAAGGTTAAGAAGACCAATACTTAGGCTGTTGCATTGTATGCCACAGGCAGCAGAAAAAAAAGTGTTTTAGACGCCCTTAAAAGACACCACAGAAATACCACCTGACCGCCACCCTTGCACGCAACCTAAAGGGGTCACGACCAAGTGACTCATGTAGATACGCAGAACACCAATGATTATCTATCTGACACTACTGGTCCCTCTGGGCTTAAACGCCGAGATCGTAGAGAAATGCACTACGTGGAGATAGGTCGAGTATGTGGTAGGTAAAAACATTTTCGGACTACTGCATGCTGATGTGGTTTGAATGCTGCCCCCACCCCCTTCTTTCTCCTCCCTTCTGCAGGTCGCGTCGGAACACTGGCTGAAGTATGAAAGAGCGATGATCGAACGACCGACGAAAAGGGAGGAAGGGGATCTGAGCATAGTACTTATGTTGATGAGTCTTTAAAAGTCGTAGACTTAGACATGACTGTTCCTCCTTAGAACGTAGCGACTGGGAGGATGGACTGACATAGAAACTTGACGGATACTGTATGACGAAAATTGATTCGAAATAGCACGTTAGATAATGTAACTAGACGTTTGACTAGATAGGGAAAGGACAAAGAAAAGTGATGGGGTAAGGGTTACCAAAGCACCACCCGTCTGGAAAGTTAGAAATGTTGCTGATGTTCAAAATGTACCGCCTCCTTCTCACACTCTTATAGATATAACCAAGCTGTCCGACTGTTCTCCCGATCAATACCTGCCGTTGCCTCAGCCTGGAGAACTTCCCACCAAAGGAAGAAACTGAAAAATGGTTTAAGATCCAACCATGGGTAAATGGCCCGACCAGGTTAATTTCTGATCGGCTGACCGAGGTGTAAGTATTGGCAATTGAGAACGCTCGCAGAAATAACAAGCGAGAGGGAAAAGGAGGGAAAGGTAAAAAGAGCTAAGCACGTAGGTAAATAGGATAGTAAAGATACGCAGGATGTAAAAAATAGATCTTGTTGGCCAATAATCGTTTCCTGTTTGTCGTGAATGTCTTATATATGTAATACATGTACTGTCTTCCTTCGTCTGAGTTTGTGTGTGTATACTGTAGGGGTTTATGTCTTCCCTCTGTTTGCGTCTCTCCGTTACCTGACCCCTGCTGTTCTGTGTTGTGAGCGCACTAAATGACCTATTTTCGTACACGTCTCTCTCCCCCCCCCCCCTTTTTTATCTATCTGTCTCTATCTCTATAGCTCTCTCTCTCTCTCTCTCTCTCCATGTCATACGTGTACCGAATGGCTCGTTTAGATTGCGGACGACTCTCACTCTCTACGAGAGTCCCCCTGTTCCATCTTCCTTTTTATGGTAAAATTGTGCCATGTTGGCACCAGTCTGATTGGATACTTATTGAACGCGAAGGTGTTCAGCGAAATTGACCGAAACCAAAATGATTGTAACTTGCCATATTACTACCTCTCCTTTCTGCAAAATGAATGAACTCGAATTGGCTGAGAAGGAAAGGACAGGCAAGACGACTAAGGTCCCCCAATCTGGCCTTTTATAGGGGAACTATATGTCAATGGCACCTTATTTTTTTAGTTCATCAGAAACGAACGTCAACGTCTAGATTGACCCCCAATGCCCAGATTGCCCCACCCTCTTTGCACCCAAGCGCGAATGCCCGAAGCATCCCCGCCCCACTTGATTGACCCCAGCTGCTGTCCCCGATATAAATATGATGACCATGAGTAACTGTCGTCCATCGAGAAAAACCTGTTTTACCCTGACTCTCGATGATAGCGCCCCCGCCCTGTTTGAAAAGGTTAGCCAGCCTTGAAGGGAAATGTTAGACTGTTAAAGGCTTGGGTTTGAAAGGCAAGTCTCCACTGGAGGTTCCGAAATGTTGAATTTGATGAAATACGCAGTTGATGGGAGTCTTATTTCTCTCCGTTTGTGTTATAAATAGACGATGAATAAACTTGGCATGAACTCAGCAGGAGTGCCGACATATGCACTGCTTGGTAATAGACTTCTGACTGTGACCGATGAGCGTATCTCCCAAGTGCGTAGGATTGAGGGAAGAATTCACATGCATAAATGTCTTCTCCTGCCAGTTCTCTAAAGCTTGTTTTGTACCTATTCAAAGATTTACGATCACCGGAGGAGGAGGGTCGGACGTGACGTACAGCCTGGCTGCAGATCTTGAGACACATGCGACCTCGACCAAAGGTGGAGCTGCAGAGCAACAAGATGCGAGACGAGACAGCAATCTCAAACGTGGAAAATGAAAAATGACGGGCTGCCCTGAAGTCCTTCGTCTGCTAACCCACGTGTGCCTGAAGTCTCCGTCCCCCTTTTTGGGCCCGATTGATGGGCCTGCCTGCTCGTTATCCTTTGCTCCCTTGGTCCCATTGGTGTGTCCCAGGAAATATGACCCCACTCCGCTCTCTCTCCTATCGACTATCTGAACCACACACCCTCTTTTCCATGTGACTTCTTGCCAAAAGGAAAATCAGCATTCAGGTGGGAATAGGGGGTTCCAACGAAACTATAGGTGCCGAGCATGAGGCACCACTAAAAGGATTGGTTAGGGAACAGGACTGTGGTCTAACGGCAGAGGACTGACCGCACCCTGCAACGCGTAAGGATAGATTCGAGCTGGACCTATAGCTCCACCGCCAGTGCTCAACAGCGCCAACTAAAGGACATGGACTAGAGCCTACCAGTGATGGCTCACTGCTAAAAAGACACTGTGACGAAGAGATCTTGTGTATTGAACTGAATTCCGCCCTCAACTACTTGGTCAGAATGTTAATTGGTCACATACTTTGAGAAAGTCAGAGGTATTTATGCTATGTAGTGCGTTCGAAATGTACAAATGCAATTTCCTATGTGCTGCATTCTGCCAATCCCATCAACTGTCCATGATTACATGCCAAATGTTAGTATTGACAAATGCTAGTTCTTCAACGACGCCTGTTTATATGTACCACAATTAATTAGAAAAATGAACTCTGTTATGTAAAAAGGGGCGACTGTGGAAAATTAGACAAATTGATGTACATAAGCAGCGTTCATTTGCCCTTTCCCACTCCTCTCCCTGTAAGCACCATGAATACCGTAAAATATTAACTGCATCACTCCGCCAGTAAAAAGCCCGTGCCCATATGTACATGACAGCCATTTTAGGCACCCTGGCCTTTTGCCCGCTCATTAGAATCACCGGCTTCCCTCCTGCGATTATTTTGAACACCCCCCCCCCCTTCTCACATGCATAGACCATAAAACCCTCTCCCTCTGCGCGACCCTGCTCTGAAAAGCAACCTCCTGCTTGACCCACGAAACCCCCCATTTCCTCTTGAAGAAGTATCCTTCGCCTCAGCTGACATAACCCTCCCCAGCTGTACCTGACTGCCCCCGCTCTCTCATGCACGGGTCATAAGATCTCTCTCTCTCTGTGCAACTCAGTCCTTGGGAGTCACGGCCGCGCCTGCTGACCAACACCGCCTTTCCTTTCATGAATGACCCCTCTGTTGGTAAATCCTCCCTCCATGATTGACTGTCCACACAGGTCCGAGGTCATCGCCTAAGCCAGGAGATACTGTTTACTGCCCCTTATTGTATGGAGTCACTCCTCTTCAAAGGACCCACTATTGATCCTGGCCACCCCAACCCCTGGGCTACGATCAGGCGCACACATCCTAAAAATTGGCGGAACACTCAGCTGCGTGATTACCCTCCCCCCTTATCAGCAGGTCAAGGGTCTTTATTGTGAACATATGTGGGGTAGGATTGACACGAGGATTATGGGGATGTCTTTTCCTTGTTTCACAGTGTCGTGATTGTAATGCCAAGTGTTTTGTAAGGTATAAAAGACGATGTCTCAGCTCACTTGTTAGAGCACCTCCCGAAAGACACTGTGTTTCGTGTCCGAAATGACAGGCTCTCCTCATGAGAAATAAAACTCTGTTCTTGTGATTCCTACTTCCAGCGCCCGTCTCTTTATTTGGTAAATAATCAGAATGGGAACTAAGAGGCGACTTGCGCCAGCAGCCCGGGCATCGATAGTGATATGGGCTCACTTTCCACAATGTGATATGGGCTCACTTTCCACATAGACATGTTGTTTGGGAACGTTGTTCCACAACCTATTTGGGGTAAGATTCGTCACGCAGATCATGCACAAGAATTAGGAGACACATGGGCACATCTTAGAGATGCTGATAATAGACAGGTAGGGGGCGCTAAGCCCGAGGATTTAATTACTGAACTCCCTGGAAGAATTATTACCTATATGAAGACTTTGATGCCCGAGGTGCGTGTCAATCGGGACAAGTTGTCTGCGTGTAAGCAGAAGAAAGATGAAACAGTGTCTGATTTTTTCACACGGTTTGAGGAGACATTTGTTGATCATAGTGGCCAGGATATGGCTACTGAGGGTGGTCAGAGATTGTTAGTCGCCAAATTCGTACATAATTTACTTCCCGAGTTATGCAATAAGCTGAAGGATTCAGAGAGTGCTTGGGCTGTTTCCTCGTCAGCACAGATTTTAGCTACAGCCCAGTACTATGAAAATAGGCATAAAGATGATGTAGAGAAAGCGGATAAGAAAACTAAGGAATTGAAGACTAAAGTTCTTCTACAACAAGCTTATCCACCTCGTACTAATAATCAACGCGATTATCAGCAGAATCAGCAATATTCGAGAAACTCGCAAAGGAACGAGTCTTCTCAACAACGTTTTCAGTATGGGCCTAATCAGTGTGCATATTGCAAAGAAGAGGGCCATTTCAAGAGTAGTTGTCCGGTTTTGTTACAGCGCACGAATGGTGCTTCTGGTGTGAGAGGCCGAAGTGTTCAACAAGCGTTTAGAGGTAGAGGTCGCGGACAGAATATGCGTTCTTTGCCTCCACAGACCTCAATGAATAGTTTTGATCAGCAGCAGGGTTCATCTGGTAAGATAGCACAGTACTATGCAGACGATTACTATGTTGAGGGTGAGGAAGTGGATGGTAATAATTGCTAGGACAGCCATGGACAAAGAGAGGGAGTTGTTTCAGTTCCAGTAGATCAGAGTGGACCATATGTTGAAGTGGTTGCATTGGTGTGTCAGAGCCTTTTCTGTTAGATACTGGTGCTGCGAAGAGTTCTATTATGCACTCTAAACTCTCTGGCGCACCTTTGTCTGGCTTGAAGAATGTTTCGGTAGGCTTTTCTGGCGCCCCGGTTACGAACCCGATTTCTACTCCATTGTCTCTTTCTGTTGGCCCTTGTGAATTCTAAGCACCCCTCATTTTGACTACAGGTTGTGGTGAGAACTTGTTAGGATTGGATTTGTTGAAGAGATTGTATGCGACGTTATATTGTTCTCCGTCAGGAGTACACCTTACATTGGGTAAGAGAGTGATCTCTCTGATGTATTTGTCTAAGGATCAACTTCCATCTGAATTGTCTTCTCTCCCTGATTCTTTGTGGGCTACTGGTCCTAATGACGTTGGTCTCCTGGAGATTCCGCCATATGTTGTGACGTTGAAAACAAATGCTAGGTTACCGCGCATCCCGCAATATCGCATTTCTAGTGATGGCGAAAGGGCACTTAAGGCGATCATCTATGATTTGATAGAGAAAGATGTGATTGAGGAAACAAGAGGTAATGTGTGCAATAGTCCAGTTTTGCCTGTTCTGAAGAGGACTGAATCTTCACAGCCTCCTGTGTATAGATTTGTGATCGATCTTCGTGAAGTGAACAAGATAGTTGTTCCCCAATTTCCCGTTGTACCTGATATTACTGCTTTGTTTACTTTGATCCCGGCTACAGCCACTTGGTTTTCGGTAATTGACTTGAAGAATGCTTTCTTCAGCATCCCGATTGCTGTGGAGAGTAGGGATATCTTTGGATTCTCTTTAGGAGGACAAAGTTTCCGCTTTAAGCGCGCTCCCCAAGGTTATTGCGAGAGTCCATCGATCTATAGTCAGGCTTTGAAGACACAAATTGATTTACTGGTTTTACCAGACGGTGCAGTTCTTATCCAGTACGTCGATGACTTATTAGTTGCTGCTGACCGTGAAGAGATTTGTAGAAAGGCTACTTTGTCGCTGTTGTGCCACTTGTCCGATTTTCATCACAAGATTTCTCTATCAAAATTGCAATATTGTCGACAAGAAGTTACCTATTTAGGTCACCTTTTATTGAAGGAGGGAAGGAAACTGACCCCAGAAAGAATTCCAGCTATTCTTAAAATGAGTGTACCTACGACACAGAGAGAAGTGCGTGCTTTCTTGGGTATTACGTCATATTGTAGACAGTGGATTCCAAATTTTTCGCTTCTTGCGAAACCTTTGTTAGCTCTTACTGTTAAAGATACTCCAAATCCTATTCCTTGGACTGACGAATGTCAGAAGAGTTTTTCAGAATTACGCGATGCATTGTGTTCGGCTCCGGTGTTGGGTACTCCCGACTACAGTAAACCCTTCACACTATGTCCACGAGAGAGAGGGATGTGCATTGCCGGTTTTGACACAACAGTTCGGCGATAGGCAACGTCCATGTGCGTATTTCTCGTCGACTTTGGATCCGGTAGCTAGAGTGTTGCCGAGTTGTTTAAGAGCTACAGCAGCAGCGGCTGTTTCGATTCGACAGTCTGCTGGTTTGGTGATGGACAATAAGCTGATTGTGATGGTTCCACATGCAGTGGATACCTTGTTGAATCGTACCAAGACACAGCACTTAACTAGTGCTCGGTTGTCGGGTTACGAATTGACCTTGTTAGCAAGTCATATACATATAAAAAGATGCAACACGGTGAACCCAGCCACGTTGTTGCCGATTTTAGTTGAGACAGATAATGACGAACAGCATGATTGTTTCCTTAGAACTGAGGAAGAAACGAAAGGGAGGATTGACTGCTCCAGTCAGATAGACTTATGACTCTTCAGAATAGAGTTGCTCTTGATGTCATACTAGCAGACCGAGGTGGAGTATGTAAACTGATTCAATCGAGCTGCTGTGTTTTCATTCCAGACAATACTCCGTTAGTTTTTCAAGCCATTTCCAAACTACATAAGATCTCCGATTCTGTCCATATAGACAAAGGAGATTCGTCATTGATGGGATGGTTCTGGGGATTGATATCCACTTGGGGATGGAAAGTTCTGATGGTCATTGGGATGATCTTAGCTATCCTTTTCCTGTTCTGTCTCTGTGTACAGTGTGCTCCGGCTATATGGGGCCTTTGTGCTACTTCGTGTACAAGGAGACCTGTCCAGAGAGAGTTACGAAGTACTAGGATGATGCTACAGCAACATATCGATGATCTGATGATGATAGACCTAGATTCAGATTAACATGGGTTTGGGTCTGTTGCCTATGTAAGGGCAAAAGGAGGGGCTGTAGTTCCGTAGATTGAGGGTCAATGGTTCCGTGTTCCGAACCCGTTCAATAAAGGTCGTCGGAAATAGACTATTTTTATGTCAGCGGACCGCAAATCACGAATACGGAATGTACGAGTGTTTTCGCATTCATCGATCAATGAGAACAGTACGTATTTCGTTTGAACCTTCGGGTTCCATGTTGTGAACGGCAGCCATTTTGTGTGGTTGCCCTCGATGATTAGGGCCAAACGAGTCCTTGGGACACGTACACCTTAGCTGACTCCTGAATGACCTGGCCAAACTGACTTCGTTGCCCGAGGCTGACCTCGCTGAGCTAGTTCCTTGTTAGCAGCTGGTCAGATAAAGATCAAAGAGCAGGACGTGCCAACGTTTATGGTACACTGCATCCACCCCTCTATCTTGCTTCCAATCTGTTTCTGCTCTTTGCTTTACGACATAATCATTGGTTTGGGTTAAGATTTTATGATGGGGTTTGTCCGGCCTGATCGAACAGGATTTTGGAATGTGCTTGGTCATTTTTGGTGGGCTGGACAAATGAAAAATGGGATTGTCATCATTCGATGTGTTTGAAATGTCACATGCTCATTGGTCAGTTCGTATGTAATCAATGCTAGCCTGGAATGTTGCCTGAAGCACACATTTTGGCATAAAAGACCATGCTCCGCTCAATGAAAGTGTTGCGTCTCTAACGAACCACCCGTGTTGTGCTTCGTAGACTTCTGTTCCTGGTTGCAGCCAATAAATTTGATCTTTGACGTCATCTAGAAGTGTCCCGTGTCTCTGTGCTCTAAGACAGGTGAACTCGAAGACATCGGGCGTTTTCCCCTGGCGCCGCTGGGTTCTAAAAACCCGGTTCTTCAGATGCCCATCCTCAAAATAATGTTGGCCATTCTAGAATATCGCAATCATTTCTGGAATAATGGAGCCCATCTCCACACAATAGTGGCCCTGGCATGATAACTGTTATTATTTGTGTATTGTAAGCATTATTGACCTGATGGCCCCCACCTCACGAATAAAGCTGGCCATACATGGAATCACGGAGCGCATCTCTGGTGTAACGGAAACCATGGCACAATGGTGGAACTTTCAGGCATATTGTAGGTAATCTAGTTTGTGTACATTCTAATTCTAGCCATCCAAGAAACACTGTAGGAATTGGCTCCACAATACCAGGCATAACAGTGGATCTGCACACTTGTGCACCATTCCGGGGATACAACATCTATCCTTGATAGAATCATGGTTATCCCTGGCATAATGGTGGAAATTCCTGTATTATGACAAACATTCCCTACATCTGATGGTGATGCATGGGCAAGAGTGCATCTAAGGCAGAATGTGTTCACATGTGGCTTAAGTGCAGGCAGCTACCGGATGAAAATGTAAACCAGCCCTTCGTAAATGAAATAGTATTTTTTCGTGAAAATTAAAGCGTTTGTTTGGGAGAAATGAGCTTACTTACCCATAATGAAATATTTATTTTTGGAGAGCAAAATGTGGGTGTTTCCTGAAAAAAGCCAGCTGATGTTTAGAAAAAATAGATTTTTGAAATAGATATAAACAGATTTGAATGTTTATTCATGACGAATCTGGGATACTTACAGCTGATGTTGCTTCCTTGGTGCTAAATGGGACCTTCTGCTATGGGTGTTCTTTATTGATTTCACATAGCCCACTTTCACTACCGTTGTTATAGAGGAGTTAATCGTTATATGTTCAATGATAATTTTCATTTGTTAAAATATATGAAATAGGTTTTTACTAAAATTATTGTGAGATAAAATCACTGTAAAAGCTATTATTCTGTCATTTTTGTTTATGTGAACTGTGCTTTGTACCGCCAAGTTACACTATTTATTCACATAAATTTGTATAGAAAAAGTATACACCCTCCTGTTTTGTTTTGCTCATTTTGATTCAATTCTTTGAGATTTTTGCAATTAATTTAAATAATTTATTTAGTTGAGGCCGCAGATTTGGGCTCTCATGATTCTGTGTTAAAAATTCAAACTGAATTGCATTTAAAAAAAATCCCTTGTAGGCACGGTTACCTGACACTTTAAATAAATAAATCCAGTATTTGTAAAGCGCACAGCTACCCGTAGGCGTCCCAGCGGGAAGATTACGCGAGCTATTGCCCAGAGTCACATGGTGCTGGGCTGACCTGCCGCTGGTGCCGGGGAATCGAACTGTGAGCACCAGAGTCCGGCGTCAGTCGCCCTGGCTGCTAGTTTCACCCAAGCCTCCAAGGGTATATTGGGTTGCCCAATATTTTGACTAGTCCTCACTATTAAGAGCATTTTTTTAAAATTCTTTATGAACATAGCTCAATAATCCACATTTTCCCTAAATACTTGCAGTAGTTTACAGTGAGGTTTATACATCTGCAACAGTAGAAAAGCATTTTTATTTTTTGACTGCACATCAACCTTCTCTGCATCTAGGCCGATATTAGGTTAGCATCATGCCCTGCTCTATTATGGGGTCTAAACCATAGATGTGGGGGGCATGGCCAAGATGGCGGCGAGCAGCAGACATCTTGCGAGCTCTGCCAAATAGAGCTGAGAAATAGCGGTTCCAGCGGTTGACTCGGGCTGTTGGTGGCCTGTGGAAGAGGCGGCAGAGGTACAGACAGGAAGGGTTGCCTGGCGGGGTTGGAGGCGCCCGCCCAGCTAACAGATACACTGCGCGATCAAAGCGGCCTCCTGAGTGGCAGTCCCTGTCTCCCACGTGTGTCGGAGTCCCTGGAGAAGTGGCAACAGAGGCCCAGACAAGCAGCAGTGTGAGGTGTGGCCACGGAAACACCGGGCATCTGCTGGCGGGTGGCTGGAGTTGTGGCAAATCCAGAGCGAGCGGAGGAGCAGCGTTGGAGGCGGGTCCTCGGGGGTCGACTGGGCCTCCCTGTCTACCTGAAGCCTTGCTGAAATATACCCCCTGGGCGGGTGGCAATTGCAGTGACCCCCTACGAGCGGCAGAGAGCAGTGAGGCAGCGGGATAGTAGGCAGGCATTGGTAGGAGGTCGGAACTGCAGTGTCCGAGAGGAGGTTTTATGCGGGTTGCGAGGCCCTGGTGGTAGACCGGGCCAGCCCCAGCTACAGAAAGACTGCTTTGGTGTACTCCTTGGGCCTGCGAGGGAAGTGAGGATTTGGGGGCATCCCCCAGAGAGTGGAGGGCGGCCTGGAGTAACCACCCAGACGACTTGCAGGGCTTGCAAGATGGCCCTGAAGAAGGCCCACACTACTACCTAGGCCGCAAATGGCTGTGGTGACCCCGGACTGTTGGCAGAAGGCAGGAAGAGGTCTTGAGTGAGGAGCCAGCATAGAGGGAGAGGGCCCGCCCCAATCACAGGGGGACCGCCCAGGTGTATTCCCTGGACCACGCAAAGAAGTTGTGGACTCCAGGGCGCCCCCAGGAGAGGAGTGCGGTCTGGGACAGCCACCCATACAACTGGCTGTGTGCTGCAGCATGGCCCTGGAGAAGGCCCACATTACTAACTAGGCAGCAAACGTCTGGGGTGACTCTAGACAGTGTCACAAGAGGCAGGAAGAGATTGTAAGCCAGCAGAGCGAAACCAGGGCCCAGGACATGGATCACGTGAATCCAAACAGCAGTGTGTGCTGATGTGCAAAGCACCTCAGTGCCCGGTATACCTGCAACAGCTGTTTTGGGACCTGGAGTTTGGCCACTGCGTCTGGTTACCATATCTTCCATAAAATGATGTCAACTGCTCCAGAAAGGAGACAAACATTATGGACCTTCTACAGAAGCTGGGGGTCAAGAGAGCGGATGGATATGCTGCATATTTGACCCCCACAAACTCGGGAGGGAGACATAGACCTGCCGAACAGGAGAAGTAGGAACCAGTCACCCGCCAATTCCTAGAGCACCTATTCAACACACTGAGAGAGGACTTTGCGGGGCTGAGACAGGAGGTCTCAACTGACCTAAAACAGGTCAGAGCTGACATCAGCGAACTGGGCGATCATGTGGATGTACTGGAGAAGTCCGAGGAAGGCAGGGAAGTAGAGCTCAGCATCCATACATGGGAGGTGTAGTAGTTGCAAGACTGCAATGAGGACTTAAACCCGTGATTAGAAGACTTGGAAAGCAGGTCACTGCGCTCCAATATCCGCATCAAAGAAGTTCCACTTTGTGCAGTTGCCAGAAAACTGAAGGACTTTGTGGTCTGGCTGTTTCACCATGTTGCCCAGGCATTGGGCGATGGGGTAATTGTCCTTGATCCCCGCATCGGGTGGGCAGGCCGGCGTCGAACCCAGCCCATCCACAAAACATACCCACATTCCTCCACTCCGATAGGCAAAAGGAAATCATCATAGCTGCTACTCGTGACAAGGCGAGTATCTAATTTGAAGGCCTACAAGTGGGCATATACCATGACCTCTCCCCCACACACTCCAAAGACACAGAGCCCTGCTACCAGTCACCACCTTCCTACGGGAGCAAGAAGTCCAATACAAATGGAGGCATCCCTTCACATTGCTCTTTGTCTGGAACCAAGAAACGCATGCAGTGAGATCCTGGAAAGAAGCACACGCGGTGCTGGGAATCAACTGAGAGGCCGGAGGGACAAAGGATCGACCACCAGGAGACACAGTGTCGAGAAGGAGACACCGTGCAGGGAAGGATTCAAGCTCACAACTCTCATAAATGGAAAGTCAAAAGGAGCGAGGCGCCCTCATTAAACAGCTGCAAGACAGAGATGGCAGGGGAGAGCACTTGAAGGAATGACTAGGCCCTCGAAGGTGAATGGTCAGACTGCCTGTACCTGCTGGTCACCTGCGGACACCACAAAGACACATGTGATTGGCCACCAAAGGTGGAGCCCGCCCTATACCAAATGTACTTGAACATGGCAGCACACTGCCGTCTGCCATATGGACCCTTGCACCACGGTGCTACATTTGCCCACCTGTGGGCAGGTCTCTCATTTTTTATCTTTCCCTTGCCCACTTACCTTACTCATTTCTTATTCTTCTTCTGTATCTTACGCTTCTTCGACACATTCCTCTCCCAACTAGAGATTGAGAGTTTAAGGGAGTCTTGTGACGTGACAAGATACGTGAACACTACCCGCTTCGCTACAATCCTGTGGGGGACATAAGGGGATCCCTGGCCGCATAATGCAATTGGCCCGGCTTGAAGATTTACACAGTGTACTAGGAGATGCGGCTGGGCAGGCGGGGGGGGGGGGCAATATAAGCAGGGGGCCGTTGCTGACATGTGTGGGAACTACCCCTTCTTCATGGGATTGCCTGGGTGGGGACATCATCTAGGCTGGAATGGGTCCACAGCTTTCCTCACCCATCGGAGGCAGGTGGCTGCTTCCATTAGGGGGACAACAGGAAGAAATAGTCACTCGCTGTTAGAGAGAGGGGGGCCCCCCTATGGCACATTCACTACCGGGGTACACCAATGGCTCCTCTTAGCATCTTGATATTGAGCCTCAATGCCCAAGGCCTTAATTCACCAGTCAAGCGGCGCACACTCCTGACTCAACTTAGGGACCCTCGCTGCAATATATTTTCCTACTGGAAACTCACCTAAAATGTGCGGACTGGAAACGGTTCCAGTCAAAATGGTTCGATCACCAATTTTTCTCTTCTATGTCAGGGAAGAAAGCAGGGGTAGCAATCCTATTTGCAATGCAATTTCCTAGCAAGAAACTGAACACACAGGTAGAAATACCCAGGAGGTTGCTGGCATTGAGGGTGGCAATTGGGGGACACACCTATACACTGGCATCTATATATGGCCCAAATGACTGCCAGGAGACTTTTCTCTGGGAGGCACTGAGTTCGATCCTGGAACCCCAGATGAGAACCTTATAGCAGGGGGTGACTACAACATAGTACAAGACTCTGCACTAGACAGATCCATGCAGAGGTTGGGTCACTCGGGGGTACTTTTGGTTTCAATGAAACAGTGATTGGCAGAGGTAAGGTTGGTGGACGACTGGCGACAGCACAGCCCTATCACCTGGCCATACATGTTCTTTTCAGCGGCACACCAGACCTACGCCTATTTGGCTTTCTTTCTGACAACCCTGAGTGTTACCGTAGGGATACTAAATGTAAATGTAAATGTAATGTAAATGTAAATGTAAATGTAAATGTAAATGTGTAAATGTGCTGGACTTGTAAAGCGCACAGCTGCCCGTAAGCGTCCCGGCGCTTGCTTAGGGAACCCGTCCTGGTATTCCCCTGTGTGAAACCACGGCAGGTTGTCCACAAGGTGAAAGCCAGGCATCCCGCCGCGAGGGGCCGTAGTGGAGATTAAGCAAGCTATTGCCCAGAGTTGCAGAGTGTGACCCCGTGAGTTGAGTAGGCACCAGAGCGAGAATTGTCGAGTCCGTGGAATTTTGAGCCCGAGACCCGCCGAGGCTAGACACTGCCAAAGGCATGGCATCCCTCTCAGATCCTTCCCCTATCACTTGGCAGTTGGAGGGAGACCATCATAGACAGAGGGTGTGGAGACTTAATCACTAACTGCGTACGTATGACGCAAATATCAAGGAGGTGCAAAGGGCCAAGCAAACTTTTTTGGACACTAACAATGTCCTTCTTATCCCTGCTCACTGGCTGTGGGATACTCTGAAAGCCGCATCAGGGGTCAATATCCGGCAATAGCGGCTAAGCTGAACCAGGATAGGACGGATAAACGGGAACAAGTGGAGGGTCAGGTCAAAGAATTTGAAACAGTACATTGCTGCACAGGAGCCATCCAAATCCGCCCCCAACTTACGAACGCCCGCAAAAAATTGAAACCGTTGGACCTTCACCGGGCCAAATACTCACTCTTATGCACTAAACAGCGTTATAATGAAGGGGGAGTAAGGCCGGGAAACTTCTGGCACATCAAATTCGAACCTACATACATAAGAGCCGAATCGCAGAGATTGAGATCTTCTGCAGAGAGAAAATACACGCAGACGATCTCATAGCTCTCGAATTTAAGGAATTGTATTCTGCTCTCTATATCGCTGATCCTCTGGATGAGGGAGCAGCAGCAACATATGTGTCCCAGGCACCAGTAGCCTTAGTCCCGGCTGTGGAGGTGGATAAAATGGATGCAGACGTTTAACCGGATGAAGTGCTACGCGTGATTCAGGGACTCGCGTCGGGTAAGGCGCCCGGGGAAGATGGGTTTTCCTCCGAATTTTATCAAATGTTCACAGCCATTCTGGCTCCACTGCTTATACAACTCTTCAAATCATTCAGCGATAAGGGATTCATTGCTCCCTCCATGCGCATCGCAATAGTTGTGGTCCTGCCTAAGCGGGGCAAGGACCTGAGGAAATGCGCCTCATATCGCCCCATCTCTCTGTTGAATGTTGACCTGAAAATTTTCACTAGAATATTAGCAGCTCGTTTTGGCACCCTACATGCAGGGGCTGGTGGATCAAGACCAGTCCAGATTCATACCGGAAAGCAGTTGTAGCAATGGAACCAGCTGACTGTGTCACCTTCTCAACAAAACCCAACGCTCCCAGAAGTCAGCTCTGCTTCTATCAGAGGACGCCGAGAAGACCTCTGAGCGGGTCCAGTGGCCTTATTTGCGACTGACCATGGCAAGGTTTGGCATGGGGGTACGTTTTTTGTGGTGGGTAAACTGCACCAGAGGCAAAAATTAGCTTGAATGGGCTACGCTCTTGATTCTTTAATATCTTGAGAGGTACCCAACAGGGGTGCCCCTTCTCACTCTAGTTATTCGCTCTATATATGGAGCCCTCTGCAGACCGTATCTGCCAACATGGCGCAATCATGTGGATTCATATGGGGGATAGGGAACATAAAATCTCTCTCTATGCCGACAATGTCATGCTCTTTATCACTCAGCCAATCACCTCCCTGCCTCCCTTCAGGCAGGAGTTCAAAGGATTCAGTATAGTCTCTGGCTTTAAGATTAATATACAAAAGACGCAAGCTCCTAGCCTGACTATTTCCCGCACAGAATTAGAGCACTTAAAGGCAGAGTTCTCTTTTGCGTGGGCTACAGCAGGTATTCTATATCTGGATTTACAGATATTTTCTATCGTTGAGCGTACGGCGCGCGAGAATTATGGTGAACTATTGTCCAATATCCGGACAGAGCTTCAAAACTGGGGATGGGTCACTCTGTCCTGGCTGGGCAAGCTGGCCGCAATAAAGATGATGCTACTCCCCCGCATACTGTACATAATGCAGACCCTGCAGCTACACCACCCACACCCCCAGATTCTGACCAAATTGCAACACTTGTTGGTGGACTTTATCTGGGGTGGAAAGAAGGCCCAAATTGCATGCCCCCAAACATACCTGAAACTGGCGGACAGTGGGCTGCACACTTAGAGCGCTACTATCAAGCAGCTCAGCTTCGGTACATGATAGAATGGTTTAAACAAATGTTGGAAAAGCACTGGTGATTCATTGACCGCACAATAGTGGGAATGCATATGTGAAGAGTGCCCTGGTTCCCTGGACGGCACCGCTCAGTCGGGGTTTACATTTCAGCGGTTCTGAGAGCCATAATTAATGTATGGGGTAGGGTTCAGGTAGACCATGGTCTATCTTCTCCTACGTCCCCCCTGGCCCCCTTGATAGGCCATCCAGAATTTCCCCCCGCTCAGACGGCGCAGGATTACTTGAAATGGCAGGAATCCAACTGTAAAAGTGTGGGTGATATCTTCGACGTAGAGGGGATAATGGACTTTTCCCAATAAGCTGCTAACTATGGCCTATCTAAAACAGCGTACTGGCAGTACTTGGCCTTAAGACACTGAGTCACACAACCACAAATCTGCACACACGCATGCCGTTCCTTAACAAAATTTAGAATGGAAAAGTTAACACAAGCTTAGCACACCGGTTCCCTACCTTCGATAAAACCTTGGGATCCACCTTAAAGTTCATGTCAACTGAATTTAATGAGCTTACATGTCCAAAGTATCTCTGAGTACTTGGACTCACTAGGGACCTCTCAGAAGACCGATAGACAAGACACATGGTGGTAGTTTTGATTGCAGGAAAGACATGCACCACTCCCCCAATACTAAACTAGAATTGGCTTCTTGACACTCCATCGTCCTTACTCTCTCTATTCTACAGCTAGAACCCTCTTACTCCTCCCTATATTTTCCTAAAATGTTTTACTCACTTGCCATTGGATGTAGGTGGCAGCTATTGTTCTGAAAAATTGAATAAAAAGATTTAAACCATTGTGGGGACTCGGGTGGTTTACCAAACAAATCCACAGACAACGGTGTTATAGGGAGGGCTGGTTTTATTGCTTTATACAGTTTTCTCCTTTGAACAGGGACTCGGTAATACGGAAGGGGACTGGCAGCGTCCTCCGTAACCTCTCGTACTAATCCCCGCCTTCTCAACTCCCGATGTCTTCTGGGAGGTGTAGTCCGGGCTTCCGCCGTCGTTGCACGCGGGCCGGTAGATGTCAGCAGAGAAACAGAAAAAGAAAACGGAGACCAATATCAATGGGCTGTCCGAAACAACTAAGACAGGGTGGGGGTTGTGAGGGAACACACGTGCACTCTATAAACCCCGCTATTCGTGAGGTGAAGTGAGGGGAACAGTGGGGATTACGTGCACAGTCCGGGTCAAGGTGGCTTGTCCTGCTTACATCCTGCCCAACCCAGGAAACGAGACCGTACCTGTCCTAGCCACACTTCCCGGGAAGCGTGGCCGGGCGATGCGCCTTCACGTTGGCCTCCTGGCGTGTCGCTGCAGTCTCTCCCCTCCTCCGATCTTTCTCCGGTACTCTTGGCTCCTGGGTCCGCCTGGTCTCTCCCCTTCACTCTCCGCTCCTCGGTCTCTCTCCACTCGGCTCCGTCCTCGCTCCTCCTCCAGTCCTCTCCGTCCTCGCTCCTTCTCCACTCCTCTCCGTCCTCGATCTTCCTCCAGTCCTCTCCGTCCTCGCTCCTTCTCCACTCCGCTCCGCTCCGTCCTCGCTCCTTCTCCGCTCCGCTCCGTCCTCGATCTCCTCACGCCACTCTCCTCCACCTCCGGGTGTAACACACACCTGTGCAGGTTCAGGGCCGGGTTTTACCGATCTGTAGAGGGCGGGTCCCAGGTCCGGGTCCGCCCACTTAGAGCAACATGGGTCCTCAGAATCCGGCATGGGATGGCGTCTGACCACGTCCTCGGTCTTCCAGGAGTCCGTGTGCTGTGTAAAGAGAGGGGACACATGAATAGGCAAACCAGGAGGGCCCGAGTCCGGGTCCCCCTCGTCACAACCATGAACCATAGATGTGATACTTTTAAGTTTAGCACTTTGGCTTAATGCATATTTGTTACTTAGTATGTATACATATGAGCAGACCTTTATTTAATATTTTCACAGTACGAATTGCGTTGTTCTTTTACCCAGGAAAGCAACAACAACAATTACAATCCACATTTGTAAAGCGCGAACAATCACCCCTAAGGGTCTCCAGGCGCTGAGGGCCGTCAGGAAGATTAAGCAAGCAATTGCCCAGAGTCACATGGTGCTGGGCTATTCTGCCGCCGGTGCCGGGGATCGAAACATGATCCCCAGATTCCAGTGTCAGTCGCCCTGGCTGTGGCGCCACACCTGCAGCAGTAAGCTTTAGGATGACCTTAGGTCCATTATTCTCTCTTTGTAAATATCCAGAACTTATTTTGTAAGAGTGCTGGATCGTGGCCCATGTATCACCCTAATTACATTAAAAGAAAACTGATAACCACCATAACATAATGCTAAAGGAAAACATAGGGAAGAACTAAAGAAAACCGATTGAGCACTCAAAAAAGACGATAAATGCACTAAGCTCAAAGAGTTAGCAGCAAGAGAAACAAGCATTTACAATGCAACGGTCTCGCCTTTGCAAACGTTAGAGCTATTGGCATTGTAAATGGCAACATTGTTATTTATGTGTTGGTTTTGAAAACAGATAAATAAATGGCATTATCATTTACAATGCCAATAGCTTCATCTCTCGCAAATGCGAGACCTATTGCATTTTCACCCCAACACACACACAGAGCCACACACACACACACACACAGAGCCACACACACACACACACACAGTCACACACACACACACAGAGCCACACACACACACACAGCCACACACACACAGCTACACACACACACAGCCACATACAGAGCCAAACACACATACAAAGCCACACACACACATATACAGAGCCCCACGCACATACAGAGCCACACACACTCAGAGCCACACACAAACAGAGCCACACACACACAGAGCCACACACACACAGAGCCACACACACACAGAGCCACATGCACAAACACAGCCACACACATAGCCACACACACACAAACAGCCACACACACACACACACAGCCACACACACACACACACACAGCCACACACACGCACTCACAGCCACACACACCTGGGAGGGGAGACATCCTTAACTATACAGCTCATAACCAAGGTACTAAATACACGCATGCTTTATAAACAATAACTGTGCAATTCTGAGTGCACCCATATAGCTTTAGAATACAATATACGACGAACTATGTAAAATAAGACCCTTCTAACTGTAGAAAAATGAAAACATGACACTTGTACAGCATCAAGTACATAAGCTTCACATGATAAATAAATGCACAGGATTAGCACACACTTTGTAAATAAGTGAAATCTCATTATAATCTATAACCTTTATTTCATCAGATGTGCAATGTGTTAGACGTCTGCAGTACCAAAACTATAGCGAATGTACATTATTCTATGATTAATGAGTGTTCATCAAGTATTGCACAAATGTATTTTCTCAGTACCGAATGTACCTAGCCGAATACATGTACATTGGCTTACACATTGTAATTTTGCAGGAAAAAGTACAAACAAACTGCATTTTTTACATTACTATACAGTAGAAAGTATGTGCACATAAATGAGCACACCGGAACTAACTGTAAAGAGCTGAGTAGACACACAACACTTTGTGATGCGCACCAGAGATGCTTAAAACAGATTATACATATCTACACATAATCGTAGCACACTCATTAAAGCAAGCACATCACTAGTTGTACCCCATTGCATACATGCAGAGCGTTTACCGAATGCAACTCCTCGTTTCAGTATAAATGTATTTGATTTAATATCACTACCCCTCCTTGCGTGGTATAACAATACCTCCCTGCCCGACCACCGTAAGCATACCCTTCCAATGTACCTGCTGCAGCCTTCTGTATCCGTGCACTGCCCACCCCCTTTACCTTTGCAGTCACTGCAGACATGCTGCCTTCTCTTCACCCTCAGCAGCCGATGCCCGTAGGGCATGTCCCTGGTGAGGAGCTTTGAGTTCGCACCTCCGGGACTCTTTCCCCTGTTCCTGTATGCGGGGAGCAGAGGGTGAGCTTTCGGGGTCCCCCTCGGTCTCCAGCAGAGCTTGAGAGTGGGGACTGAGAACAGCAACAAACCCGACCAGAAACTAAGGGGGAGGAGGCAGAAAGCATATGCGATGCATTGAAGAGCTGCGGGGCATAGTGGAACGTGCGCCGACCAGGAAGTGAGGGGGAGGAGGCGGAACGCGTAGCCGCCGCAATGCATTGAAGAGCTGCGGGGCATAGTGGAACGTGCGCCGGCTCTCGGACTGGAATCGGAGAGCAGAGAGTAGAGAAGAGGGGGTCCAGAGGAGGAGGACGCAGAGACTCCTTACCTCTCGCCGACAGTGGGAAGCAGATAAATGGCAGGCCAGGACCTGAATACATGCGGTAGGATGAGAATACCATGATTGCTGCCACGGCTAATATAATTAAGAACAAGCGCTCGCCATCTCTAAGCCCCGTCCTTTTCAGACTGGGGGGCGTGTTTTTCTTTCTCCCCTCTTCTCCATTGGCTGGAATGTAAACAACAGGCGTGTTTTAGACTTGTTGTTTACATTCCAGCCAATAGAAAGAGGAGAGAAAGAAACGAAAAAAACACGCCACTCAATCCGAAAAGGACAGGGCTTACAGCGAGAGAATAACGACACTGAGCCCTCTTCTCCAATGGATGGCCGCCGTTTAGGAAGCCAGCCAATGGAGAAGAGGGGCGGGGTTTACCCTCGCTACTAAGAGACATAAAATCTCGCCAGCGAGACTGCGCATGTGAGCAGCCTACGCTAGCCGAGACCTAAAAAGCCTCCAAAACGGAGCCTAAAACAAATTTAGAAAAAGATGTAATTAAATATAATAATATTAAACCTGATATAAAGTAGAAATGAGGCAATAGTGTATAGAAATCCTCTGATATGTAGTAAAATTGGAATCGAAGATAATGCCCTGGGCAGGAAGTCAATAGATCTTTTCTTATCTCTTTTGGTCTTGATAAAGTTCAAACAGGTCACTGGCCCAGATCTAGGGTTTGGCTGATGAATCATTCCATCACAAATGTGAAAGATTACATGTCTGCCTTAACACAAGTGCATCGTATCCTACTGCATTTCTAATACAGCGGACTGTATATCGGTCACGTTATGATGAACCAACCCTTCCGCCAAGCACTCATTCAGGCCAACATTCTTCTAGGATTGTTGCTGAGAAGATACATATGACTCTTCTAACGTGCATATAAATGTATTGGGCAGACAATGATGAAGAATGGTTACATCCTGTTATCAACCCGTCATACCAAAGCCAAACCTCATGATTAGCCAATTGCGCTTAAAGAGCTTTTGCACAAATCATTCAATGCGCTAACTAATAAACCGAGATTTGGGTCAGGTGATATTGTTAACCGAATGCACTAGTTTACAAGATATTAAAATACACCAGTAATAAATGAAACTCAAGTTTGAAACAATATACAGCTGTTAAAGACAAAGCAGTTTCGAAAACATTTGTTTTCAGTTAGTTAGTTTTAACAATCACAATAGGTAATCATTTTAATACCTTGGTCAGTTTTAGTTAACACACTATTAATGGGATTTCAGTATTAAAAAAAAGATTGTTAGAAAAACAATAACATACTTCCACCACACCCCTCTTTACTCCAACATTCAAATATTAGGATGCTAAGATATTTTGTAATCTATCAATACTTTTACACAGTGCCTGTTGAAAGCTGGGTGTTGACATACCCCTGGTGCTTGAACAAACAGCGGTGCAATGCGACGTTTTACCCATTCGAGTGGGCGTTGCTCACGTGAAGACTTCATGAAACTGCGCTTCAGTCCACTAGTGCTAGCCTGATGTTCATCCTGTGTCTTATCCAGATCCTAGCGATGGTCAACATAAGAAAAAAGAAGGACACATCTTCACAACAAATAACACTTCTTTCATTAAAAAGCAAACAAAATCAGCAATGCAAGAAGCCATGCTTCGTCTCGCTGCTAGCCAGGAAATAGGAGCAATGTCAAAATTAAAGCTCACCCAAATACCTAGTTTGTTTTTTTTAAAGAAAAACGTGAATAATCAATATCCTCCCCCTATTCCACCATTTTATTATATACCTTAGAAACTTTGATCTATTCTTAACATTTAAATCAGGAACAAAGAACACCTCCCCCACCCCCACTGTAAATAGAGTCGCGCAGTCCTACAGAAAGCTCACAATGAAACAGGCAAGTTAAGTGAAACCTCTTATGCTCTTATTGTACCTATACTCCAGTTTGTGAAATCGCTCATAAGCATCAACATTGTAAAAAGAGGCATGAGGGACTGGCAGAGGTAGGGTTGGTGGACGGCTGTCGACAGCACAACCCTATCACCCGGCCCTACATGTTCTTTTCAGCGGCACACCAGACCTACGCCCATTTGGATTTCTTTCTGACAACCCGCGTGTTACCGTAGGGATACTAGACACCGCCAAAGGCATGGCATCCCTCTCATATCCTTCCCCTATCACTCTCACTTGGCAGTTGGAGGGAGACCATCATAGACAGAGGGTGTGGAGGCTTAATCACAAACTGCTTAGGTATGCAAAGGGCCATGCAAACTTTTTGGGACACTAACAATGTCCTTCTTACCCCTGCTCACTGGCTGTGGGATACTCTGAAAGCGGTCTTCAGGGGTCAATTCCTGGCAATAGCGTCTAAGCAGAACCAGGATAGGAAGGAGAAACGGGAACAATTGGAGGTGTAGTGTAGTTCCTATATTCCCAATAGGCTCTGTGCACTGGAATAGTATATCCTGTAGTTTAGACGTAGGACTGAAGTCGACTAGGTCTCTACTGAATATACTAGACTTAATTGTGTGTGTGCCAGCTAGCTCAGAGGTCACTAGAAACTTTCCGGAATGAGATTAGTTTCTGACAACCGCTTAAAACATGACAACTTTGTTTCCCAAGAATAAGAAATATATCTCTAGAGGTGCGGAAACAATAGATAGCTATTTCACCTAGTCAATTGTGCATGCTTCGTTTCACCAGAAGTGCAGAGAAATAGAGAGACGGGCGTTTTCAATAAAATATATTTATTGAACAGTCTTCTTTCTCAAGCATAAGAAATGAACTGCTGCAATCGTAATACTTGCGGTAAAGTACAAAGCGTACAGTATGAAGAGTATTATAAAATAATATTGTAAAAGCATGATATGGTTTCTAAGCCATAAAATACCTAAAATGCATAAAATACATACAGTGATAAATAATGACTAAAAGTACTCAACTGGTGCTTCTAAAATACGCCTACCCCGGTGTACCTAACCTAGGTCTAGTACAAGGGAAGAAGTAAGGAAGGTGTAGCCTAGTTTTAGTATTTTTTGCCAAGAATCTAATCCAAGAATTCTCTTAGGGTTTAATCAGCTCCGTACCTTGGTTTTAGAATGTAGGAGGTCTGGTATCTCTCTCTCAGGACTCGATTTCCCAGCAACCCGCAAGAGTAGCCTGGAAACAGCGGAGCTGGATTTCTCGGCTGGAGAAAGTACAGCGTCTCTCAGTGCGTCAGCTGGAGGGTCGGCTTCCTTCGGCACTTGCTGCAGTAGGGCACGTCGGGCAAGTAGATAGTTGAACTGCTCGAAACCACCGAGTGTTTGTTAGGACAAGTGTGGGCATATTTATACCTTGAAGGTGCCGAGTTTGACGTAAGATTGGACATAATAACGTAATTAAAGACTTAATTCTCTGAAAACTCCATGAGTTCTTGGATAAATTAAATTTCATGCAGGGGGAAGTCCCTGACTGCTGAATGCAGGTTTTCCCAAGAAATCGTTGTAGAATTTCGGAACTAGTGGAAGTAGCCAAGCCGTATTAGGACTACTTGAGCTATGTCTTAATATGGTTATGATTTTTATGCCTATATAAGGATACAATATTTTATACCTATATAAGGGCATGAAGGGGGAATGGCTTGGGTGCCGAAGAGAATGGCGGCGTGAGCTCAGAGCTCCGCGCCCGATCCCCGCAATCATCCTGAGAACAGGCGCGACGACACCAGCGGAGGCCCTAGTTTGCAGACCGGAGGCAGCGAGAATCTGAGCCGGAGGGCAGCGGGGCGCCCCGCCCGGAACGGGGCCGAGAGAAGATCTGAGCTCCGCGCCACTGGGGAGCGTCCAGCGGCTGCCGCCTGAAGATCTGAGGGGCGGAGGGCCCGCCATTGAAGAAGTTGGTGGGGGCGCGAGCGGGAAGCAATCACCACCGGAAGCACAGTGCTCACCCAGTCGGGGGTAGAGATACTCCATAGTGCTTCCGAATTGATTCGACCTAGGCCCCCGGGGAAGGCAGAAGAGGGGCTGAGAATATCCTTGGCTGACCCGGGAGGATCGGAGGGTCCGACGGTGTGGCAGTTACCGCCAAGTGGGAAGAAGGACTACGGCAGCTAACTACTGGGGACCCCGCATACGGAGAGAACCAGTCAGCTGGGTCTGGGGGACGGGTGGCACCGGACGAGCCCTGCAGTGCGGTTAAGGGGGAAAGAGATACCTCTGTGAGATCTGGCCGCGACTGGGAAGCCCTTACCCGCGCTCCGGGGCACTGGAGAATACGGTGGGACCAAGAGGGACCGGCATCGGCGTATTCACCACGTTGAGGATAGAGCGGAGAATCTGGGCGAGGCCCAGTACCCAGTGCGACGACCAGGAATAGGGGAGGCCTCGGCTCGGATCATGGACGGCTGAAAGGCCCTGGGACAGCTCAAATAGCAGCTGGGGAGCAGCCCTCCCCGGTGAGACGGCCCCCGCTGGAGCGAAGGTCCTGACCGCGGATAGGTCAGAAGCTACATCCTGAGACCTGCCCTCTGTTGCTGACAAACGCAGTGGCAGACCCTCGAGCAGTAGCGAGTACAGTGATCAAGCCCAGTGCAGTTATACGGAGAGAGTGGGGGCCGGAGGGGGCTTCCCGAGGCTGAGGCGACCACAAACGGGCGGAGGAGGTGGTTTATTGGTGGTGGTAGGCCGTGGGCTCCAGCTTGGTGACAAGATCAAGTCCGAAATTCCCGGTGGCCGGTCAGAGGGGGCACTGGCAGCCCGAGGTGGACTGCTGCCGCGATATCGCGAACGGAAGGTGGCCATTGAGCCTTTCCGGTAGCTGATCGGAGACTTCCGGATACTGTGGCGAGAAGTAGTCTGGCATCATGGTGAAAAACAAGGGGAGAATGGAGGGAGCTGCGACCTCTGATGCTTCAGAGGGAGGCCCTACGGGGCCTTCGGAGCTGCAGCAACTTCAGGACCGCATACTGGAGGCTATTGCGGCAACGAGAGACACTCTGCAGCAAGACATTGCGCAGGTGGTGTCGGGACTGGGTCTCCTGAGAGTTGACCACGACAAACTCAAAGACAGAGTCAAAGGGACCGAGGACACTTTAGGTGAATTAGCCCCAGCCCACAAAAATATGGAGGTGAGGCTCACGGACGCGTTGGGTAGGATACAAATGCTGGAGAGGAGGGCCGAAGATGCGGAAAATAGGAGTCGACGCAGTAATGTCCGAATAGTGGGCGTTCCCGAGAAAACAGAAGGGGAAGATATGGTCGAGTTTCTGGACAATTGGCTTAGGACCACAGTGGCGCCGGAAGGCTTGTCGCCATTCTTCACACTGGAACGAGCTCATCGGGTCCCGGCTAGGCCCCCAAAGCCTGGCCTGCCCCCGAGGCCAATCGTAGCCAAATTGCTGCACTATAAAGACAGGGACCTTCTGCTCCAGAGAGCCCGCAATGTAGGGCCATTTCAGATTGCGAACAGTAAAGTGACACTGTTTCCTGATTACACTTTTGAGACGCAGAGACTACGAGCCTCCTTTTTATCTCTCAAACACGAACTGTGCACTGAGGGCATTCGGTACTCACTGCTCTTTCCAGCTAAGCTCAGATTGGTAATAGATGACAAAACACACTTCTTCACCACATCGGCGGATGCTTGGGCTTGGTAGGAAACATACAAGGCGGGCACGGACGGTGCCAGAGTCCTAGAGGAGAGGGAGCGAGCAAAGACGCAGATACAGAAATCACAGAGGCTGCGTTGGCGAAGACAAGGCTCGCGGAG
The DNA here is from genome assembly GCF_964263255.1 of Lissotriton vulgaris. NCBI lineage: Eukaryota > Metazoa > Chordata > Amphibia > Caudata > Salamandridae > Lissotriton > Lissotriton vulgaris. Next base: position 1,406,867,065 of record NC_141685.1, on the reverse strand, counting down.
ATCATCAATATCTTAGACGGAGATGGAACGGCAGGCGGCGCTGCAGGCAGTGGAATCACTATCGAGATCAGGTGACTCCCCCTCAAGACAAGGCTCGCACTCGGAGGACATAGTCACGGGATCGGAGACGGAGCATTCAGAAACGCACAGCACCAGGGGCCCGCAGGTGACACCACAAACGTCAGAAGAGATCCTGAATAACTGATACGGAGGGACTGAGCAGAGGGCACTCATGCAGAAAGGAGAATTTAAGAACTGTAAGGTACTGCGGACGGGGGTTGCTGACCGGGATATCAGACCGCTGCTACTGGGGGGTGCGGGGGAGGGCTTGCGTAGCTGCCTTTAGGCCTAAGCCACAACCCGATTGTCCTTAAGGCACTCACGGTTACGACTGTGAACTAGTTGGGGAGTTGTGTGAACTGACTAAGTTTGGATGGGTACTGATAGTTCGATATTGGGGCCTATTCTTGGGGGGGTGGGTAAGGGAAATGTTGGGGTTGCTTTAATTTTCTGGCAAGGGAAGGCTCCGGGACACGAGGGAATCACAATGCCAACCAGTTTGAAGGCTAGTTGGGGGGACACCACCACTCATGATGCAACTGAAGAGTGGAAACTGCTGCGATGTGAGCTATGGGACAATGGCTAATGCACACACATTGCGATGTATAACCTGGAATGTGCGGGGGTTGCACACAATGGCAAGAAGGCACAAGGTACACGCTTATCTGGTCCGCAGGGGGGTGCACATAGCGCTATTACAAGAGACACACCTTACCAAACCAGAGCGGGTAGCACTGCAAAGGAGATGGAGGGGTCAGATTTTCAACACCACTTACTCAGCATTCGCTAGAGGGGCTCTGATATGGGTAAGGGCAGGTACCCCGTTTCAGGCGACCAGGCACATAATAGACCCTGAGAGTAGATACGTGGCAGCGGAGGGCAGACTGCGGGGCAGGGACATAGTACTGTGTAGTATATATGCGCCGAACACTGACCAGATGGCCTTCTTCACGAGACTGTCGGGGACACTGGCACACTTCTTAGCGGGTCCGGTCCTGATTGGGGGAGATTTTAATTCAGTAGCGGACACAATACTAGACAGATCCCATCCACCACTGGGAGACTCCCCGGTACATCGCCTCACGAAGGGAAGATTAGATTGGCAAGAGAGATGGGGTTTGACGGATGCTTGGCGCACACATCACCTGGCTGAGCGAGACTACTCGTACCTCGAGCCTCCATGACCTCCATGTCCGGATTGATGCAATTTTGTGCTCTCGGACTGTAATGCAGACGGTGACACAGACCGAGTACCTCACCAGAACAATTTCAGACCACAACCCCTTGCTGATTAATTTAGACTGGGTAATGGAGGTGTCGCGTGTCCCGACTTGGAGGTTGCGGCCTGAGACACTAGATGATCCATTGTTTCACGTGACGCTAGAGGAGGGCATAACCCAGTACTTCGGGGAAAACGAGGGGTCCACGGATTCCAGAGCGATGGAATGGAACGCCTTTAAGGTGGTAATTAGAGGTCAGTCCATTGGGAAACATGTAGGCGTACGGAAGGTATTATTAGAGGATCTGCAGAAGGTGGATTCTAAGTTGAGAAAAGCAGAGAAAGCACGACCGGGCCACCCGAGCTCCAAGAGGAGGTCAGCTCAGATAAAGAGGCAGTGGCGGTAGAAGTGGAGCGCCTCCGCAGCTTCGATCATAGAGCATACACACTCAGGGCGCATGTTGAGGGGGACAAAGCGGGGACTTTGCTTGCATGGCTAGCCAACCCCACTAAACGTAGCTCCCCGATATTGGCTGTTGAGGGAGAAGGGGGTCACATGAAGTACTCCCAAACGGCGATACTAGACAGCTTTCAGGGATATTACGAGAACCTCTATAGGAGCGCGCTGGTGGGGCAGGGGGACAACATTCAGGCTTTCCTTGCAGACCTACACTTGCCGAAACTAGATCAGGAACAAGCGGATGGCTTAGGAAGGGACATAGAATTAGGGGAGATCAGAGGGGCGGTTAAACAGATGGCTCGCAACAAAACGCCGGGTCTGGATGGGTTGCCCATTGAATTCTACAGCAAATACCTGGATTTGCTAGCGCCGCGGCTACAAACAATATATAATAAGGCCAGGACGACTGGCCACCTGCCCCAATCTATGCGCGAGGCACTGGTGGTACCTCTACTGAAACCTGGGAGGGAAGGCGAAAGCCCGGCCTCTTATAGGCCGTTATCCATGCTAACCACGGACTATACAATATTAAGTGCCATTCTGACAGCGAGGCTCCTACAGCACATGCCCGACCTGGTCCACACAGACCAATCGGGTTTTATCCCTGCACGCAACACGACGGTAAATATAAGGAGACTTACAAGATTAGTCGAAAGTCCCACACGATAGCCCAGACACCCCTGGTCCTGTCGATAGACATAGAGAAGGCGTTTGATAGTCTGGAGTGGGAGTACTTATACGGAGCCATGGAACGCTTTGGCTTGGGAGATGGCTTCATCAAGTGGACGAGAGTCCTGTATGCGGAAGCGGTGGCTAGAGTGAGGATAGGACCCCTCGTTTCACACCAAAATCCGGTGGAACGAGGTACCTGTTAGGGCTGCTCCCTATCCTCCCTACTGTTCGCCTTGGCGATTGAGCCCCTCACGGCTGAGGCCAGGACGGGTAAACACTTTCAGGGCATAGATGGCAGAGGGGGCCAACAATTCATCTCCTTATACGCGGATGACCTTTTATTATTCCTAGAAGACGGCTCACAGGCACTGAAGGGAGCGGAGAGGTTGCTAGAGCGATTTGGTGACCTCTCGGGCTGAAAGTCAACTGGTCCAAAACTTGCTTGTTTCCTCTGAGGCGGGGCGTGATGCGGCCCGACCACCGACCCGAGATTAGATGGGAGCCCACCTGTCTGAAGTATTTAGGAGTCTACATATACCACACAGCGGCAGACCTGCTGGATGGTAATGTGGACCGCTGTATACGATGGGGGACGGGCATATGCAGAGTGGCGCTGGCGTCGCTTCTCCGCCCGAAAGATGAGGGCGGACTGGAGGTCCAAGATTTTGCGCTCTACTATTTAGCTGCTCAAGTGCAGATCCTTACGCAGGAGATAGCGTGAGTATACCGAGGTCCAGAGAATGGGAGAGGCGGGGGCACACCACGCCATGTTCTGGCCTATATCACTTTGCAGCAAAGGATCGCCCTTCGGGATTTGACACTCGAGGAACAGACAATGAACAGGAGATTGGTCACAGTTGCTGAGCTGGGAAGACGCAGGAATACAAGTGGTGGGCGACCTCTACGAGGACGGGGCACTTATCCAATATCAGGAGAAATTTGGGTTGCCAAGAGGGGGGTACTTACTTCATGCTGCAGTGACTAGGGCTATACAATCGCACTGGAAGGGGGACTTGTAGAACCACAGATGACCATGGCCAGTCAGTACATCATGACGGCAGCTGGAACCTACAAGGCGGTAACATGCTTGTACTCCAGAATGCTCAGAGAAAACCTGCCACCACTGACGGTGCTGAAGGAAAAATGGGAAACGGACCTTGCCAGGGAGATTCCCGAGACGACTTGGGCCCAGCTAGTGAGACGAGCTAAGAATAGCACGAGAAATGCGCGCTTTCAACAGATCCACTTTTACGTGCTGCATAGGGCTTACATGACCCCAGGCAAAATCAGGAAGTATTTTGGAGCGGCCGACGCGGCATGTCCAAGATGCGCTTTGGAAGGGGCGGAGCTGGAACATATGCTATGGTCCTGCCCTGACCTCCGGGAATACTGGCGGGCGGTAGGCGACACTTTAAACGAAGTGACGGACAGAACATTGCAGTATGATGTAGCGATATGCCTGCTACACTGGTTTCCACACACGCCTAAAAATAAAACCACAAGCAAATTTATAGACATGGGCCTGATCATAGCTAAAAGAGAAATCACACGACACTGGAAGGTGAGAGTGGGCCCCACACACAGGAGATGGGTCAATGAGTTCTTGAAGTGGGCCGCGTGTGACAGTACGCATCGCTACCAGACGGCTCGCCGTAAACTAGACGATAGAGCATTGGAGACGGCGGCGGCTTGGGAGGCATTGGTCCAAGGCTTGCGAGATAGCACACTACAGGAGGATGAGGGTGACCTGGACAGGAACGAGAACGGCTCCCGCAACACACCGGGGACATCACACATCTAAGCAGACACGGACTCCTGATTGAACCCAAAGATGAGATAGTGGCGAGAACTTCTGAGTAGGTGGTGGACAACGGGAACAAGTGGAGGGTCAGGTCAAAGAATTTGAAACAGTACATTGCTGCACAGGAGCCATCCAAATCCGCCCCCAACTTACGAACGCCCGCAAAAAATTGAAAGCGTTGGACCTTCACCGGCCAAATACTCACTCTTATGCACTAAACAGCGTTATAATGAAGGGGGAGTAAGGCCGGGAAACTTCTGGCACATCAAATTCGAACCTACATACATAAGAGCCGAATCGCAGAGATTGAGATCTTCTGCAGAGAGAAAATACACGCAGACGATCTCATAGCTCTCGAATTTGAGGAATTGTATTCTGCTCTCTATATCGCTGATCCTCTGGATGAGGAAGCAGCAGCAACATATGTGTCCCAGGCACCAGTAGCCTTAGTCCCGGCTGTGGAGGTGGATAAAATGGATGCAGACGTTTAACCGGATGAAGTGCTACGCGTGATTCAGGGACTCGCGTCGGGTAAGGCGCCCGTGGAAGATGGGTTTTCCTCCGAATTTTATCAAATGTTCACAGCCATTTTGGCTCCACTGCTTATACAACTCTTCAAATCATTAAGCGATAAGGGATTCATTGCTCCCTCCATGCGCATCGCAACAGTTGTGGTCCTGCCTAAGCGGGGCAAGGACCTGAGGAAATGCGCCTCATATCGCCCCATCTCTCTGTTGAATGTTGACCTGAAAATTTTCACTAGAATATTAGCAGCTCGTTTTGGCACCCTACATGCAGGGGCTGGGGGATCAAGACCAGTCCAGATTCATACCGGAAAGCAGTTGTAGCGATGGAACCAGCTGACTGTGTCACCTTCTCAACAAAACCCAGCGCTCCCAGAAGTCAGCTCTGCTTCTATCAGAGGACGCCGAGAAGACCTCTGAGTGGGTCCAGTGGCCTTATTTGCGACTGACCATGGCAAGGTTTGGCATGGGGGTACGTTTTTTGTGGTGGGTAAACTGCACCAGAGGCAAAAATTAGCCTGAATGGGCTACGCTCTTGATTCTTTAATATTTTGAGAGGTACCCAACAGGGGTGCCCCTTCTCACTCTAGTTATTCGCTCTATATATGGAGCCCTCTGCAGAGCGTATCTGCCAACATGGCGCAATCATGGGGATTCATATGGGGGATAGAGAACATAAAATCTCTCTCTATGCCGACAATGTCATGCTCTTTATCACTCAGCGAATCACCTCCCTGCCTCCCTTCAGGCAGGAGTTCAAAGGATTCAGGCTAGTCTCTGGCTTTAGGATTAATATACAAAAGACGCAAGCTCCTAGCCTGACTATTTCCCACACAGAATTAGAGCACTTAAAGGCAGAGTTCTCTTTTGTGTGGGCTACAGCAGGTATTCTATATCTGGATTTACAGATATTTTCTATCGTTGAGCGTACGGCGCGCGAGAACTATGGTGCACTATTGTCCAATATCCGGACAGAGCTTCAAAACTGGGGATGGGTCACTCTGTCCTGGCTGGGCAAGCTGGCCGCAATAAAGATGATGCTACTCCCCCGCATACTGTACATAATGCAGACCCTGCAGCTACACCACCCACACCCCCAGATTCTGACCAAATTGCAACACTTGTTGGTGGACTTTATCTGGGGTGGAAAGAAGGCCCAAATTGCGTGCCCCCAAACATACCTTAAACAGACGGACAGTGGGCTGCACACTTAGAGCGCTACTATCAAGCAGCTCAGCTTCAGTACATGATAGAATGGTTTAAACAAATGTTGGAAAAGCACTGGTGATTCATTGACCGCACAATAGTGGGAATGCATATGTGAAGAGTGCCCTGGTTCCCTGGACAGCACCGCTCAGTCGGGGTTTACATTTCAGCGGTTCTGAGAGCCATGATTAATGTATGGGGTAGGGTTCAGGTACACCATGGTCTATCTTCTCCTACGTCCCCCTTGGCCCCCTTGATAGGCCATCCAGAATTTCCCCCCGCTCAGACGGCGCCGGATTACTTGAAATGGCAGGAATCCAACTGTAAAAGTGTGGGTGATATCTTCGACGTAGAGGGGATAATGGACTTTTCCCAATAAGCTGCTAACTATGGCCTATCTAAAACAGCGTACTGGCAGTACTTGGCCTTAAGACACTGAGTCACACAACCACAAATCTGCACACACGCATGCCGTTCCTTAACCAAATATAGAATGGAAAAGATAACACAAGCTTAGCACACCGGTTCCCTCCTTCGATAAAACCTTGGGATCCACCTTAAAGTTCATGTCAACTGAATTTAATGAGCTTACATGTCCAAAGTATCTCTGAGTACTTGGACTCACTAGGGACCTCTCACAAGACCGATAGACACGACACATGCACCACTCCCCCAATACTAAACTAGAATTGGCTTCTTGACACTCCACCGTCCTTACTCTCTCTATTCTACAGCTAGAACCCTCTTATTCCTCCCTATATTTTCCTAAAATGTTTTACTCACTTGCCATTGGATGTAGGTGGCAGCTATTGTTCTGAAAAATTGAATAAAAAGATTTAAACCATTGTGGGGACTCGGGTGGTTTACCAAACAAATCCACAGACAACGGTGTTATAGGTAGGGCTGGTTTTATTGCTTTATACAGTTTTCTCTTTTGAACAGGGACTCGGTATACGGAAGGGGACTGGCAGCATCCTCCGTAACCTCTCGTACTAATCCCCGCCTTCTCAACTCCCGATGTCTTCTGGGAGGTGTAGTCCGGGCTTCCGCCGTCGTTGCACGCGGGCCGGTAGATGTCAGCAGAGAAACAGAAAAAGAAAACGGAGACCAATATCAATGGGCTGTCCGAAACAACTAAGACAGGGTGGGGGTTGTGAGGGAACACACGTGCACTCTATAAACCCCGCTAATCGTGAGGTGAAGTGAGGGGAACAGTGGGGATTACGTGCACAGTCCGGGTCAAGGTGGCTTGTCCCGCTTACATCCTGCCCAACCCAGGAAACGAGACCGTACCTGTCCTAGCCACACTTCCCGGGAAGCGTGGCTGGGCGATGCGCCTTCACGTTGGCCTCCAAGCGTGTCGCTGCAGTCTCTCCCCTCCTCCGATCTTTCTCCGGTACTCTTGGCTCCTGGTACTCTCCTCTACCTCCGGGTGTAACACACACCTGTGCAGGTTCAGGGCCGGGTTTTACCGATCTGTAGAGGGCGGGTCCCAGGTCCGGGTCCGCCCACTTAGAGCAACATGGGTCCTCAGAATCCGGCATGGGATGGCGTCTGACCACGTCCTCGGTCTTCCAGGAGTCCGTGTGCTGTGTAGAGAGAGGGGACACATGAATAGGCAAACCAGGAGGGCACGAGTCCGGGTCCCCCTCGTCACAACCATGAACCATAGATGTGCTACTTTTAAGTTTAGCACTTTGGCTTAATGAATATTTGTTACTTAGTATGTATACATATGAGCAGACCTTTATTTAATATTTTCACAGTACGAATTGCGTTGTTCTTTTACCCAGGAAAGCAACAACAACAATTACAATCCACATTTGTAAAGCGCAAACAATCACCCGTAAGGGTCTCCAGGTGCTGAGGGCCGTCAGGAAGATTAAGCAAGCAATTGCCCAGAGTCACATGGTGCTGGGCTATTCTGCCGCCGGTGCCGGGGTTCGAACCATGATCCCCAGATTCCAGCGTCAGTCGCCCTGGCTGTGGCGCCACACCTGCAGCAGTAAGCTTTAGGATGACCTTAGGTCCATTATTCTCTCTTTGTAAATATCCAGAACTTATTTTGTAAGAGTGCTGGATCGTGGCCCATGTATCACCCTAATTACATTAAAAGAAAACTGATAACCCCCATAACATAATGCTAAAGGAAATCATAGGGAAGAACTAAAGAAAACCGATTGAGCACTCAAAAAAGACGATAAATGCACTAAGCTCAAAGAGTTAGCAGCAAGAGAAACAAGCATTTACAATGCAACGGTCTCGCCTTTGCAAACGTTAGAGCTATTGGCATTGTAAATGGCAACATTGTTATTTATGTGTTGGTTTTGAAAACAGATAAATAAATGGCATTATCATTTACAATGCCAATAGCTTCATCTCTCGCAAATGCGAGACCTATTGCATTTTCACCCCAACACACACACAGAGCCACACACACACACACAGAGACACACACACAGAGACACACACACAGAGCCACACACACACACACAGAGTCACACACACACAGAGTCACACACACACAGCCACACACACACACAGCCACACACACACACAGCCACACACACACACAGCCACATACAGAGCCACACACACATACAAAGCCACACACACACATATACAGAGCCCCACACACACTCAGAGCCACACACAAACAGAGCCACACACACACAGAGAGCCACACACACACAAACAGAGCCACACACACACAGAGAGCCACACACACACAAACAGAGCCACACACACACAGAGAGCCACACACACACAAACAGAGCCACACACACACACACAGAGCCACACACACACAAACAGAGCCCACACACACAGAGAGCCACACACACACACAGAGTCACACACACACAGAGTCACACACACACACACACACACACACAGTCACACACACACACACAGCCACACACACACACACAGCCACACACACAGCCACATACAGAGCCACACACACATACAAAGCCACACACACACATATACAGAGCCCCACGCACACACAGAGCCACACACACAGAGCCACACACACACAGAGCCACACACGCAGAGAGCCACACACACACACAGAGCCACACACACACACAGAGCCACACACACACACAGAGCCACACACACACACAGAGCCACACACACACACAGAGCCACACACACACAGAGCCACATGCACAAACACAGCCACACACATAGCCAGCCACACACATAGCCACACACACACACAGCCACACACACACACACACAGCCACACACACACACACACAGCCACACACACCTGGGAGGGGAGACATCCTTAACTATACAGCTCATAACCAAGGTACTAAATACACGCATGCTTTATAAACAATAACTGTGCAATTCTGAGTGCACCCATATAGCTTTAGAATACAATATACGACGAACTATGTAAAATAAGACCCTTCTAACTGTAGAAAAATGAAAACGTGACACCTGTACAGCATCAAGTACATAAGCTTCACATGATAAATAAATGCACAGGATTAGCACACACTGTGTAAATAAGTGAAATCACATTATAATCTATAACCTTTATTTCATCAGATGTGCAATGTGTTAGACGTCTGCAGTACCAAAACTATAGCGAATGTACATTATTCTATGATTAATGAGTGTTCATCAAGTATTGCACAAATGTATTTTCTCAGTACCGAATGTACCTAGCCGAATACATGTACATTGGCTTACACATTGTAATTTTGCAGGAAAAAGTACAAACAAACTGCATTTTTTACATTACTATACAGTACAAAGGATGTGCACATAAATGAGCACACCGGAACTAACTGTAAAGAGCTGAGTAGACACACAACACTGTGATGCGCACCAGAGATGCTTAAAACAGATTATACATTTCTACACATAATCGTAGCACACTCATTAAAGCAAGCACATCACTAGTTGTACCCCATTGCATACATGCAGAGCGTTTACCGAATGCAACTCCTCGTTCCAGTATAAATGTATTTGATTTAATATCACTACCCCTCCTTGCGTGGTATAACAATACCTCCCTGCCCGACCACCGTAAGCATACCCTTCCAATGTACCTGCTGCAGCCTTCTGTATCCATGCACTGCCCACCCCCTTTACCTTTGCAGTCACTGCAGACATGCTGCCTTCTCTTCACCCTCAGCAGCCGATGCCCGTAGGGCATGTCCCCGGTGAGGAGCTTTGAGTTGGCACCTCCGGGACTCTTTCCCCTGTTCCTGTATGCGGGGAGCAGAGGGTGAGCTTTCGGGGTCCCCCTCGGTCTCCAGCAGAGCTTGAGAGTGGGGACTGAGAACAGCAACAAACCCGACCAGAAACTAAGGGGGAGGAGGCAGAAAGCGTATGCGATGCATTGAAGAGCTGCGGGGCATAGTGGAACGTGCGCCGACCCGACCAGGAAGTGAGGGGGAGGAGGCGGAACGCGTAGCCGCCGCAATGCATTGAAGAGCTGCGGGCATAGTGGAACGTGCGCCGGCTCTCGGACTGGAATCGGAGAGCAGGGAGTAGAGAAGAGGGGGTCCAGAGGAAGAGGACGCAGAGACTCCTTACCTCTCGCCGACAGTGGGAAGCAGATAAATGGCAGGCCGGGACCTGAATACATGCGGTAGGATGAGAATACCATGATTGCTGCCACGGCTAATATAATTAAGAACAAGCTCTCGCCATCTCTAAGCCCCGTCCTTTTCAGACTGGGGGGCGTGTTTTTCTTTCTCCCCTCTTCTCCATTGGCTGGAATGTAAACAACAGGCGTGTTTTAGACTTGTTGTTTACATTCCAGCCAATAGAAAGAGGAGAGAAAGAAACTAAAAAAACACGCCACCCAATCCGAAAAGGACAGGGCTTACAGCGAGAGAATGACGACACTGAGCCCTCTTCTCCAATGGCTGGCCGCCGTTTAGGGAGCCAGCCAATGGAGAAGAGGGGCGGGGTTTACCCTCGCTACTAAGAGACATAAAATCTCGCCAGCGAGACTGCGCATGTGAGCAGCCTACGCTAGCCGAGACCTAAAAAGCCTCCAAAACGGAGCCTAAAACAAATTTAGGAAAAGATGTAATTAAATATAATAATATTAAACCTGATATAAAGTAGAAATGAGGCAATAGTGTATAGAAATCCTCTGATATGTAGTAAAATTGGAATCGAAGATAATGCCCTGGGCAGGAAGTCAATAGATCTTTTCTTATCTCTTTTGGTCTTGATAAAGTTCAAACAGGTCACTGGCCCAGATCTATAGTTTGGCAGATGAATCATTCCATCACAAATGTTAAAGATTACACGTCTGCCTTAACACAAGTGCATCGTATCCTACTGCATTTCTAATAAAGCGGACTGTATATCGGTCACGTTATGATGAACCAACCCTTCCGCCAAGCAGTCATTCAGGCCAACATTCTTCTAGGATTGTTGCTGAGAAGATACATATGACTCTTCTAACGTGCATATAAATGTATTGGGCAGACAATGATGAAGAATGGTTACATCCTGTTATCAACCCGTCATACCAAAGCCAAACTTCATGATTAGCCAATTGCGCTTGAAGAGCTTTTGCACAAATCATTCAATGCGCTAACTAATAAACCGAGATTTGGGTCAGGTGATATTGTTAACCGAATGCACTAGTTTACAAGATATTAAAATACACCAGTAATAGCTGAAACTCAAGTTTGAAACAATATACAGCTGTTAAAGACAAAGCAGTTTCGAAAACATTTGTTTTCAGTTAGTTAGTTTTAACAATCACAATAGGTAATCATTTTAATACCTTGGTCAGTTTTAGTTAACACACTATTAATGGGATTTCAGTATTAAAAAAAAGATTGTTAGAAAAACAATAACATACTTCCACCACACCCCTCTTTACTCCAACATTCAAATATTAGGATGCTAAGATATTTTGTAATCTATCAATACTTTTACACAGTGCCTGTTGAAAGCTGGGTGTTGACATACCCCTGGTGCTTGAACAAACAGCGGTGCAATGCGACGTTTTACCCATTCGAGTGGGCGTTGCTCACGTGAAGACTTCATGAAACTGCGCTTCAGTCCACTAGTGCTAGCCTGATGTTCATCCTGTGTCTTATCCAGATCCTAGCGATGGTCAACATAAGAAAACAGAAGGACAAATCTTCACAACAAATAACACTTCTTTCATTAAAAAGCAAACAAAATCAGCAATGCAAGAAGCCATGCTTCTTCTCGCTGCTAGCCTGGAAATAGGAGCAATGTCAAAATTAAAGCTCACCCAAATACCTAGTTTGTTTTTTTAAAGAAAAACATGAATAATCAATATCCTCCCCCTATCCCACCATTTTATTATATATCTTAGAAACTTTGATCTATTCTTAACATTTAAATCAGGAACAAAGAACCCCTCCCCCACCCCCACTGTAAATAGAGCCGCGCAGTCCTACAGAAAGCTCACAATGAAACAGGCAAGTTAAGTGAAACCTCTTATGCTCTTATTGTACCTATACTCCAGTTCGTGAGATCGCTCATAAGCATCAACATTGTCAAAAGAGGCATGAGGGACTGTCAGAGGTAGGGTTGGTGGACGGCTGTCGACAGCACAACCCTATCACCCGGCCCTACATGTTCTTTTCAGCGGCACACCAGACCTACGCCCATTTGGATTTCTTTCTGACAACCCGCGTGTTACCGTAGGGATACTAGACACCGCCAAAGGCATGGCATCCCTCTCATATCCTTCCCCTATCACTCTCACTTGGCAGTTGGAGGGAGACCATCATAGACGGAGGGTGTGGAGGCTTAATCACAAACTGCTTACGTATGCAAAGGGCCATGCAAACTTTTTGGGACACTAACAATGTCCTTCTTACCCCTGCTCACTGGCTGTGGGATACTCTGAAAGCGGTCATCAGGGGTCAATTCCTGGCAATAAGCTGAACCAGGATAGGAAGGAGAAACAGGAACAATTGGAGGTGTAGTGTAGTTCCTATATTCCCAATAGGCTCTGTGCACTGGAATAGTATATCCTGTAGTTTAGACGTAGGACTGAAGTCGACTAGGTCTCTACTGAATATACTAGACTTAATTGTGTGTGTGCCAGCTAGCTCAGAGGTCACTAGAAACTTTCCGGAATGAGATTAGTTTCTGACAACCGCTTAAAACATGACAACTTTGTTTCCCAAGAATAAGAAATATATCTCTAGAGGTGCGGAAACAATAGATAGCTATTTCACCTAGTCAATTGTGCATGCTTCGTTTCACCAGAAGTGCAGAGAAATAGAGAGACGGGCGTTTTCAATAAAATATATTTATTGAACAGTCTTCTTTCTCAAGCATAAGAAATGAACTGCTGCAATCGTAATACTTGCGGTTTAAGTACAAAGCGTACAGTACGAAGAGTATTATAAAATAATATTGTAAAAGCATGATATGGTTTCTAAGCCATAAAATACCTAAAATGCATAAAATACATACAGTGATAAATAATGACTAAAAGTACTCAACTGGTGCTTCTAAAATACGCCTACCCCGGTGTACCTAACCTAGGTCTAGTACAAGGGAAGAAGTAAGGAAGGTGTAGCCTAGTTTTAGTATTTTTTGCCAAGAATCTAATCCAAGAATTCTCTTAGGGTCTAATCAGCTCCGTACCTTGGTTTTAGAATGTAGGAGGTCTGGTATCTCTCTCTCAGGACTCGATTTCCCAGCAACCCGCAAGAGTAGCCTGGAAACAGCGGAGCTGGATTTCTCGGCTGGAGAAAGTACAGCGTCTCTCAGTGCGTCAGCTGGAGGGTCGGCTTCCTTCGGCACTTGCTGCAGCAGGGCACGTCGGGCAAGTAAATAGTTGAACTGCTCGAAACCACCGTGTGTTTGTTAGGACAAGTGTGGGCATATTTATACCTTGAAGGTGCCGAGTTTGACGTAAGATTGGACATAATAACGTCATTAAAGACTTAATTCTCTGAAAACTCCATGAGTTCTTGGATCAATTAAATTTCATGCAGGTGGAAGTCCCTGACTGCTGAATGCGGGTTTTCCCAAGAAATCGTTGTAGAATTTCGGAACTAGTGGAAGTAGCCAAGCCGTATAAGGACTACTTGAGCTATGTCTTAATATGGTTATGATTTTTATGCCTATGTAAGGATACGATATTTTATACCTATATAAGGGCATGAAGGGGGAATGGCTTGGGTGCCGAAGAGAATGGCGGCGTGAGCTCAGAGATCCGCGCCCGATCCCCGGAATCATCCTGAGAACAGGCGCGACGACACCCGCGGAGGCCCTAGTTTGCAGACCGGAGGCAGCGAGAATCTGAGCCGGAGGGCAGCGGGGCGCCCGGCCCGGAACGGGGCCGAGAGAAGATCTGAGCTCCGCGCCACTGGGGAGCGTCCAGCGGCTGCCGCCTGAAGATCTGAGGGGCGGAGGGCCCGCCCGCCATTGAAGAAGTTGGTGGGGGCGCGAGCGGGAAGCACAGTGCTCACCCAGTCGGGGGTAGAGATACTCCATAGTGCTTCCGAACTGATGCGACCTAGGCCCCCGGGGAAGGCAGAAGAGGGGCTGAGAATATCCTTGGCTGACCCGGGAGGATCGGAGGGTCCGACGGTGTGGCAGTTACCGCCGAGTGGGAAGAAGGACTACGGCAGCTAACTACTGGGGATCCCGCATACGGAGAGAACCGGTCAGCGGGGTCTGGGGGACGGGTGGCACCGGACGAGCCCTGCAGTGCGGTTAAGGGGGAAAGAGATACCTCTGTGAGATCTGACCGCGACTGGGAAGCCCTTACCCACGCTCCGGGGCACTGGAGAATACGGTGGGACCAAGAGGGACCGGCATCGGCGTATTCACCACGTTGAGGATAGAGCGGAGAATCTGGGCGAGGCCCAGTACCCAGTGCGACGACCAGGAATAGGGGAGGCCTCGGCTCGGATCATGGACGGCTGAAAGGCCCTGGGACAGCTCAAATAGCGGCTGGGGAGCAGCCCTCCCCGGTGAGACGGCCCCAGCTGGAGCGAAGGTCCTGACCGCGGATAGGTCAGAAGCTACATCCCGAGACCTGCCCTCTGTTGCTGACAAACGCAGTGGCAGACCCTCGAGCAGTAGTGAGTACAGTGATCAAGCCCAGTGCAGTTATACGGAGAGAGTGGGGGCCGGAGGGGGCTTCCTGAGGCTGAGGCGACCACAAACGGGCGGAGGAGGTGGTCTATTGGTGGAGGGAGGCCGTGGGCTCCAGCTTGGTGACAAGATCAAGTCCGAAATTCCCGGTGGCCGGTCGGAGGGGGCACTGGCAGCCCGAGGTGGACTGCTGCCGCGATATCGCGAACGGAAGGTGGCCATTGAGCCTTTCCAGTAGCTGATCGGAGACTTACGGATACTGTGGCGAGAAGTAGCCTGGCATCATGGTGAAAAACAAGGGGAGAACGGAGGGAGCTGCGACCTCTGATGCTTCAGAGGGAGGCCCTACGGGGCCTTCGGACCTGCAGCAACTTCAGGACCGCATACTGGAGGCTATTGCGGCAACGAGAGACACTCTGCAGCAAGACATTGCGCAGGTGGTGTCGGGACTGGGTCTCCTGAGAGTTGACAGCGACAAACTCAAAGACAGAGTCAAAGGGACCGAGGACACTTTAGGTGAATTAGCCCCAGCCCACAAAAATATGGAGGTGAGGCTCACGGACGCGTTGGGTAGGATACAAATACTGGAGAGGAGGGCCGAAGATGCCGAAAATAGGAGTCGACGCAGTAATGTCCGAATAGTGGGCCTTCCCGAGAAAACAGAAGGGGAAGATATGGTCGAGTTTCTGGACAATTGGCTTAGGATTACGGTGGCGCCGGAAGGCTTGTCGCCATTCTTCACACTGGAACGAGCTCATCGGGTCCCGGCTAGGCCCCCAAAGCCTGGCCTGCCCCCGAGGCCAATCGTAGCCAAATTGCTGCACTATAAAGACAGGGACCTTCTGCTCCAGAGAGCCCGCGATGTAGGGCCATTTCAGATTGGGAACAGTAAAGTGACACTGTTTCCTGATTACACTTTTGAGACGCAGAGACTACGAGCTTCCTTTTTATCTCTCAAACGCGAACTGTGCACTGAGGGCATTCGGTACTCACTGCTCTTTCCAGCTAAGCTCAGATTGGTAATAGATGACAAAACACACTTCTTCACCACATCGGCGGATGCTTGGGCTTGGTGGGAGACATACAAGGCGGGCACGGACGGTGCCAGAGTCCGAGAGGAGAGGGAGCGAGCAAAGACGCAGATACGGAAATCACAGAGGCTGCGTTGGCGAAGACAAGGCTCGAGGAGATCATCGATATCTTAGACGGAGATGGAACGGCAGGCGGCGCTGCAGGCAGTGGAATCGCTATCGAGATCAGGTGACTCCCCCTCAAGACAAGGCTCGCACTCGGAGGACATAGTCACTGGATCGGAGACGGAGCATTCAGAAACGCACAGCACCAGGGGCCCGCAGGTGACACCACAAACGTCAGAAGAGATCCTGAATAACTGATACGGAGGGACTGAGCAGAGGGCACTCATGCAGAAAGGAGAATGTAAGAACTGTAAGGTACTGCGGACGGGGGTTGCTGACCGGGATATCAGACCGCTGCTACTGGGGGGTGAGAGGGAGGGCTTGCGTAGCTGCCTTTAGGCCTAAGCCACAACCCGATTGCCCTTAAGGCACTCACGGTTACGACTGTGAACTAGTTGGGGAGTTGTGTGAATTGACTAAGTTTGGATGGGTACTGATAGTTGGATATTGGGGCCTATTCTGGGGGGGTGGGTAAGGGAAATGTTGGGGTTGCTTTAATTTTCTGGCAAGGGAAGGCTCCGGGACACGAGGGAATCACAATGCCAGCCAGTTCGAAGGCTAGTTGGGGGGACACCACCACTCATGATGCAACTGAAGAGCGGAAACTGCTGCGATGTGAACTATGGGACAATGGCTAATGCACACACATTGCGATGTATAACCTGGAATGTGCGGGGGTTGCACACAATGGCAAGAAGGCACAAGGTACACGCTTATCTGGTCCGCAGGGGGGTGCACATAGCGCTATTACAAGAGGCACACCGTACCAAACCTGAGCGGGTAGCACTGCAAAGGAGATGGAGGTGTCAGATTTTCAACACCACTTACTCAGCATTCGCTAGAGGGGCTCTGATATGGGTAAGGGCAGGTACCCCGTTTCAGGCGACCAGGCACATAATAGACCCTGAGGGTAGATACGTGGCAGTGGAGGGCAGACTGCGGGGCAGGGACATAGTACTGTGTAGTATATATGCGCCGAACACTGACCAGATGGCCTTCTTCACGAGACTGTCGGGGACAATGGCACACTTCTTAGCGGGTCCGGTCCTGATTGGGGGAGATTTTAATTCAGTAGCCGACACAATACTAGACAGATCCCACACACCACTGGGAGACTCCCCCGTACATCGCCTCACGAAGGGTAGATTAGATTGGCAAGAGAGATGGGGTTTGACGGATGCTTGGCGCACACATCACCTGGGTGAGCGAGACTACTCGTACTTCTGGAGCCTCCATGACCTCCATGTCCGGATTGATGCAATTTTGTGCTCTCGGACTGTAATGCAGACGGTGACACAGACCGAGTACCTCACCAGAACAATTTCAGACCACAACCCCTTGCTGATTAATTTAGACTGGGTAATGGAGGTGTCGCGTGTCCCGACTTGGAGGTTGCGGCCTGAGACACTAGATGATCCATTGTTTCACGTGACGCTAGAGGAGGGCATAACCCAGTACTTCGCGGAAAACGAGGGGTCCACGGATTCCAGAGCGATGGAATGGAACGCCTTTAAGGTGGTAATTAGAGGTCAGTGCATTGGGAAACATGTAGGCGTACGGAAGGTATTATTAGAGGATCTGCAGAAGGTGGATTCTAAGCTGAGAAAAGCCGAGAAAGCACGACCGGGCCACCCGAGCTCCAAGAGAAGGTCAGCTTAGATAAAGAGGCAGTGGCGGTAGAAGTGGAGCGCCTCCGCAGCTTCGATCATAGAGCATACACACTCAGGGCGCATGTTGAGGGGGACAAAGCGGGGACTTTGCTTGCATGGCTAGCCAGCCCCACTAAACGTAGCTCCCCGATATTGGCTGTTGAGGGAGAAGGGGTCACATGAAGTACTCCCAAACAGCGATACTAGACAGCTTTCAGGGATATTACGAGAACCTCTATAGGAGCGCGCTGGTGGGGCAGGGGGACAACATTCAGGCTTTCCTTGCAGACCTACACTTGCCGAAACTAGATCAGGAACAAGCGGATGGCTTAGGAAGGGACATATAATTAGGGGAGATCAGAGGGGCGGTTAAACAGATGGCTAGCAACAAAACGCCGAGTCTGGATGGGTTGCCCATTGAATTCTACAGCAAATACCTGGATTTGCTAGCGCCGCGGCTACAAACAATATATAATGAGGCCAGGACGACTGGCCACCTGCCCCAATCTATGCGCGAGGCACTGGTGGTACCTCTACTGAAACCTGGGAGGGAAGGCGAAATCCCGGCCTCTTATAGGCCGTTATCCATGCTAACCACGGACTATAAAATATTAAGTGCCATTCTGGCAGCGAGGCTCCTACAGCACATGCCCGACCTGGTCCACACAGACCAATCGGGTTTTATCCCTGCACGCAACACGATGGTAAATATAAGGAGACTTACAAGATTAGTCGAAAGTCCACACACGGAAGCCCAGACACCCTGGTCCTGTCGATAGACATAGAGAAGGCGTTTGATAGTCTGGAGTGGGAGTACTTATACGGAGCCATGGAACGCTTTGGCTTGGGAGATGGCTTCATGAAGTGGACGAGAGTCCTGTATGCGGAAGCGGTGGCTAGAGTGAGGATAGGACCCCTCGTTTCACACCAATATCTGGTGGAACGAGGTACTAGACAGGGCTGCTCCCTATCCTCCCTACTGTTCGCCTTGGCGATTGAGCCCCTCACGGCTGAGGCCAGGACGGGTAAACACTTTCAGGGCATAGATGGCAGAGGGGGCCAACAATTCATCTCCTTATACGCGGATGACCTTTTATTATTTCTAGAAGACGGCTCACAGGCACTGAAGGGAGCGGAGAGGTTGCTAGAGCGATTTGGTGACCTCTCGGGCTGAAAGTCAACTGGTCCAAAACTTGCTTGTTTCCTCTGAGGCGGGGCGCGATGCGGCCCAACCACCGACCCGAGATTAGACGGGAGCCCACCTGTCTGAAGTATTTAGGAGTCTACATATACCACACAGCGGCAGACCTGCTGGATGGTAATGTGGACAGCTGTATGCGAGCACTGAAAGGTTGTATGGCCTTTTGGGCCACGCTCCCACTGTCAGTCACTGGGCGCATCTCTTTATTGAAAATGATCGCCCTGCCGCGACTCCTGTATTACTTTCGCACCCTCCCTGTCTGGATACCTAGATCCTTCTTTGGCCGACTGAAATCTCAGATGACCTCCTTCATATGGGGGACGGGCATATGCAGAGTGGCGCTGGCGTCGCTTCTCCGCCCGAAAGATGAGGGCGGACTGGAGGTCCCAGATTTTTAACTCTACTATTTAGCTGCTCAATTGCAGATCCTTACGCAGGAGATAGCGAGAGTATACCGAGGTCTAGAGAATGGGAGAGGCGGGGGCACACCACGCCATGTTCTGGCCTATATCACTTTGCAGCAAAGGATCGCCCTTCGGGATTTGACACTCGAGGAACAGACGAGGAACAGGAGATTGGTCACAGTTGCTGAGCTGGGAAGACGCAGGAATACAAGTGGTGGGCGACCTCTACGAGGACGGGGCACTTATCCAATATCAGGAGTTGCAGGAGAAATTTGGGTTGCCAAGAGGGGGGTACTTACTTCATGCTGCAGTGACTAGGGCTATACAATCGCACTGGAAGGGGGGACTTGTAGAACCACAGACGACCATGGCCAGTCAGTACACCATGACGGCAGCTGGAACCTACAAGGCGGTAACATGCTTGTACTCCAGAATGCTCCGAGAAAACCTGCCACCAGTGACGGTGCTGAAGGAAAAATGGGATACGGACCTTGCCAGGGAGATTCCCGAGACGACTTGGGCCCAGCTAGTGAGACGAGCTAAGAATAGCACGAGAAATGCGCGCTTTCAACAGATCCACTTTTACGTGCTGCATAGGGCTTACATGACCCCGGGCAAAATCAGGAAGTATTTTGGAGTGGCCGACGCGGCATGTCCAAGATGCGCTTTGGAAGGGGCGGAGCTGGAACATATGCTATGGTCCTGCCCTGACCTCCGGGAATACTGGCGGGCGGTAGGCGACACTTTAAACGAAGTGACGGACAGAACATTGCAGTATGATGTAGCGATATGCCTGCTACACTGGTTTCCACACACGCCAAAAAATAAAACCACAAGCAAATTTATAGACATGGGCCTGATCATAGCTAAAAGAGAAATCACACGACACTGGAAGGTGAGAGTGGGCCCCACACACAGGAGATGGGTCAATGAGTTCTTGAAGTGGGCCGCGTGTGACAGTACGCATCGCTACCAGACGGCTCGCCGTAAACTAGACGATAGAGCATTGGAGACGGCGGCGGCTTGGGAGGCATTGGTCCAAGGCTTGCGAGATAGCACACTACAGGAACATGAGGGTGACATGGACAGGAACGAGAACGGCTCCCGCAACACACCGGGGACATCATACATCTAAGCAGACACTGACTCCTGATTGAACCCAAAGATGAGATAGTGGCGAGAACTTCTGAGTAGGTGGTGGACACTGGGGAGGGGGGTGGGGAGGGGATGTTGGGAACAGTTAAATGAATATAGAACAATTTAATAGAGGGGAGAAGGAGAAAAGCAGACATGCACATTTCCGAATGGGAGGATTACACCTGATACACCTTGCCAGGCCTCGAGTATTCTTCTATTTGTCGCCGCCTGACCTCCAGGGTGTGGGCCTACAGGCTGTGTGCAGATATGATTGTAGAAGGAAGAATGGAGGAGCTAAGGTGTAATATACATGTGACAATATTTATGCACTAACTGTCTGCAATAAAAATTATTTCAAACAAAAAAAATAAGGGCATGAATCGGAAAAATTACACTAGGGTCCTAAAACGCTATACAACACTATCACCCGGCCCTACATGTCCTTCAGCGGCACACCAGACCTACGCCCATTTGGATTTCTTTCTGACAACCTGCGTGTTACCGTAGGGATACTAGACACCGCCAAAAGCATGGTATCCCTCTCAGATCCTTCCCCTATCACTCTCACTTGGCAGTTGGCGGGAGACCATCATAGACAGAGGGTGTGGAGACTTAATCACAAACTGCTTACGTATGACGCAAATATCAAGGAGGTGCAAAGCGCAATGCAAACATTTTGGGTCACTAACAATGTCCTTTTTACCCCTGCTCACTGACTGCGGGATACTCTGAAAGCGGTCATCAGGGGTCGATTCCTGGCAATAGCGGCTAAGCTGAACCAGGATAGGAAGGATAAACAGGAACAATTGGAGGGTCAGGTCAAAGAATTTGAAACGGTACATCGCTGCACAGGCGCCATCCAAATCCGCCCCCCAACTTACAAATGCCCGCAAAAAATTGAAAGCGGTGGACCTCGACCGGACCAAATACTCACTCTTATGCACTAAACAGCGTTATAATGAAGGGGGAGTAAGGCCGGGAATCTTCTGGCACATCAAATTCGAACCTACATACATAAGAGCCGTATTGCAGAGATTGAGTTCTCCTGCAGAGAGAAAATACACGCAGACGATCTCATAGCTCTCGAATTTGAGGAATTGTATTCTGCTCTCTATACCGTTGATCCGCTGGATGAGGAAGCAGCAGCAGCATATGTGTCCCAGGCATCAGTAGCCTTACTCCCGGCCGTGTAGATGGATAAAATGGATGCAGACGTTTAACCGGATGAAGTGCTACGCGTCATTCAGGGACCTACATCAGATAAGGCGCCCGGGGAATATGGGGTTTCCTCCGAATTTTATAAAATGGTCACACCCACTTTGGCCCCACTGCTTACACAACTCTTCAAATCACTCAGCGATAAGGGATTCATTGCTCCCTCCATGCGCATGGCCACAGTTGTGGTCCTGCCTAAGCGGGACAAGGACCTGAGGAAATGCGCCTCATATCGCCCCATCTCTCTGTTGAATGTTGACCTGAAAATTTTCACTAGCATATTAGCAGCTCGTTTGGCACCCTACATGCAGGGGCTGGTGGATCAGGACCAATCCAGATTCATACCGGAACGCAGTTGTAGCGATGGAACCAGCCGACTGTGTCATCTTCTCGACAAAACCCAGTGCTCCCAGAAGCCGGCTCTGCTTCTATCAGAGGACGCCGAGAAGACCTCTGATCGGGTCCAGTGGCCTTATTTGCGACTGACCATGGCAAGGTTTGGCTTGGGGGTACGTTTTGTGTGATCGGTAGAAAGCACCAGAGGCAAAAATTAGCTTGAATGGGCTATGCACTCGACCCTTTAATATCTTGAGAAGCACCCAACAGGGGTGCCCCTTGTCACTCTTGTTATTCGCTCTATATATGGAGCCCTTTGCAGACCGTATCTGCCTACATGGCGCAATCATGGGGATTCATAGGGGGGACAGGGAACATAACATCTCTCTCTATGCCGACGATGTCATGCTCTTTATCACTCAGTCAATCACATCCCTGCCTCCCCTCAGGCAGGAGTTCGAAGAACTCAGGCTAGTCTCTGGCTTTAAGATTAATATACAAAAGACGCAAGCTCCTAGCCTGACTATTCCCCACGCAGAATTAGAGCACTTAAAGGCAGAGTTCTCTTTTGGGTGGGCTACAGCAGGTATTCCATATCTGGATTTAAAGATATTTTCTATCGTTGAGCGTATGGCGAGCGAGAATTATGGTGCACTATAGTCCAATATCTGGACAGACCTTCAACACTGGAGATGGGTCACCCTGTCCTGGCTGGGCAAACTCGCTGCTATAAAGATAATGCTACTCCCCCGCATACTGTACGTAATGCAGACCCTGCAGCTACACCACCCCGCACCCCACAGATTCTGACCAAATTGCAACACTTGTTGTTGGACTTTATCTGGGGTGGAAAGAAGGCCCGAATTCCGTGCCCCCAAACGTACCTGAAACAGGCAGACGGGGGGCTCCACACTTAGAGTGCTACTATCAAGCAGCTCAACTTCGGTACATGATAGAATGGTTTAAACAAATGTTGGAAAAGCATTGGTGATTCATTGACTGCACAATAGTGGGAATGCATATGTGAAAAGTGCCCTGGTTCCCTAGACGGCACTGCTCGGTCTGGGTTTACATTTCAACAGTTCTGCGAGCCATGATTAATGTATGGGGTAGGGTTCAGGTACATCATGGTCTATCTTCTCCTATGTCCCCCCTGGCTCCCTTGATAGGCCATCCAGAATTTCCCCCCGCCCAGACGTGGCAGGATTACTTGAAATGGCAGGAATCCAACTGTAAAAGGGTGGGTGATATCTTCAACGTAGAGGGGATAATGGACTTTTCCCAATTAGCTGCAAACTATGGCCTATCTAAAACAGTGTACTGGCAGTACTTGGCCTTAAGACACTGAGTCACAAAACCACAAATCTGCGCACGCGCAAGCCGTCTCTTAACAAAATTTAGAATGGAAAAGATAACACAAGCTTAGCACGCCGGCTACCTACCTTCGATAAAACCTTGGGATCGACCTTAAAGTTCTTGTCAACTGAATTTAATGAGCTTACATGTCCAAAGTATCTCTGAGTACTTGGACTCACTCGAGTGCCTCTCACAAGACCGCTAGACACGACACATGGTGGTAGTTTTGATTGCAGGAAAGACATGCACCCCTCCCCCAATACTAAACTAGAATTGGCTTCTTGACACTCCATCATCCTTACTCTCTCTATTCTACAGCTAGAACCCTCTTGCTCCTCCCTATATTTTCCTAAAATGTTTTACTCACTTGCCATTGGATCTACGTGGCGGCTATTGTTCTGAAAAATTGAATAAAAAGATTTAAACTATGGACCATAGATGTGCTACTTTTAAGTTTAACACTTTGGCTTAATGCATATTTGTTACTTAATATGCATACATATGAGCAGACCTTTATTTAATATTTTGACTGTACGAATTGCGTTGTTCTATTAACCAGGAAACCAGTAAGCTTTAGGATTACCTTAGGAAACAACTGTTCTCTCTTTGTAAATATCCGGAACTTATTCTGTAAGAGTGCTGGCTCGTGGCCCATGTATCACCCTAATTACATTAAAATAAAACTAATAACCCCCATAACATAATGCTAAAGGAAAACATAGGCAAGAACTCAAGAAAACCGATTGAGCACTCAAAAAATACGATAAATGCAACAAACTCAAAGAGTTAGCAGCAAGAGAAAAAAGCCTCCAGAATGGAGCCTCAAACAAATTTAGAAAAAGATGTAATTAAATATAATACAATTAAACCAGACCAAATATAAAGTAGAAATGAGGCAATAGTGTATAGAAATCCTCTGATATGTAGTAAAATTGGAATCGAAGATAATGCCCTAGGCAGGAAGTCAATAGATCTTTTCTTATCTCTTTGGTCTTGATAAAGTTCAAACAGGTCACTGGCCCAGATCTAGAGTTTGGCAGATGAATCATTCCATCACAAATGTGAAAGATTACACGTCTGCCTTAACACAAGTGCATCGTATCCTACTGCACTTCTAACACGGTGGACTGTACATCGGTCACGTTATGATGAACCAACCCTTCCGCCAAGCACTCATTCAGGCCAACATTCTTCTAGGATTGTTGCTGAGAAGATACATATGACTCTTCTAACGTGCATATCAATATATGGGGCAGACAATGATGAGGAATGGTTACATCCTGTTATCAACCCGTCATACCAAAGCCAAACTTCATGATTAGCCAATTGCGCTTAAAGAGCTTTTGCACAAATCATTCAATGCGCTAACTAATAAACCGAGATTTGGGTCAGAGGTTATCGGGCTCGTTGGCCCACTTTCTCACAGGACCCCTCCTGCTCGGCGGTGATTTCAATTCGGTAGTGGATGTGGACACCGATCGCTCGCATCCGCCCCTCCCTGACTCTCCGGTCCGCCGTGTGGCTAAAGGGCGTAGGGACTGGCAGATACGGTGGGGTCTGACGGATATTTGGAGAGCGCAACACCCCGACGCTAGAGATTACTCCTATTTTTCGGGCCTACACGAGTTGCACGTTAGGTTGGACGGGTTTCTTGGCTCGACTGAACTGGTTTCAGCGGCGAACCGTTCCGAATACTTGACTAGGACCATCTCGGACCATAACCCCCTTCTGCTGGCCCTTCGCTGGTTTCCGGGGGCGCCGGCGGTGCCCTCCTGGAAGTTACGTCCTGAGATCCTAGAGGACACTGTGTTCAAAGCGGAATTAGGGGATAAGATCGAGGAGTATTTCGCGTCCAACAGGGGCACTGCGAGCTCGAGAGCGCTGGAGTGGGACGCTTTTAAGGTGGTGGTGAGGGGTTATTGCATCACCAAGAAGGTAGGTATGAGGCGGGTTATCCTCGATGACTTAGACGTGGCTGATCGGAGGCTTCGTGAGTTGGAACTCCGCCGCCCCGGGCACCCTGAACTTCAGGGACGCACGGCAGAGGCGAAGGAGGCGGTGGCGGCGGAGGTCGAGCGGCTGCGCTGCTTCGACTACAAGGCCTATACGGTGCGGTCCCTCGCAGAGGGGGATAGATCGAGCGCATTGCTGGCATGGCTGGCTAACCCTACGCGCCAGGCCTCCCTGACGACGTCCATGCGCATGGCGGACGGGACCATGGTGCACACTCAACCGGAGATCCTAGGATGCTACCGGCACTACTACGATCAGCTATATCGCAGTCGTGCTGCCAAAGACCCTGACCTTCTCGAGGACTATCTGAGGCCCCTGGAGCTCCCAACGGTGGAGCCTGACATGGCGAAAGCCCTGGGGTCCGATATTGAACTTGGGGAGATCCGTAGCGCCATTAAAAAGATGGCGCGGAACAAGACCCCGGGTCTGGACGGTCTTCCGGTGGAATTTTACGCGGCCTATGCCGACCTCCTGGCTCCGAGACTGGTGATCGTATACAGAGAGGCGAAGAGGCTTGGCCGACTCCCCGGCTCGATGCGCGAGGCCCTGGTGGTTCCCCTCCTCAAGCCGGGACGGGACTCGGCCGATCCGGCGTCCTACCGTCCCTTATCGATGCTGACGGTCGATTATAAGATTCTGAGCAGCATCTTGGCCTCGAGACTGCTGGGCCACATGAGCTCCCTGGTGCATGAAGACCAGGCTGGGTTCATCCCCAAGCGCAACACGACAATGAACATCCGTAGGTTGTTCCGCTTGCTGGGTGAACCGCTTGTGGATGCTCCGTGCCCGGTGGTCCTATCGGTAGATTTAGAGAAGGCATTTGATAGCCTGGAATGGGACTACCTGCACGCTGTGTTGCGGCGGTTCGGCCTCGGCGAGGGTTTCATCAGATGGACCGCGGTATTGTATACCTCCGTATCGGCCAGGGTTCGAGCGGGTCCGTTAATTTCCTCTCAGTACCCGGTGGAAAGAGGCACGAGACAGGGCTGCTCGTTATCCCCACTTCTCTTCGCGCTGGCGGTGGAGCCTCTGGCACTGCTACTCCGATCGGGGGCTCATTACAATGGCTTCTGGACACCTTCGGGCCCGCACCACATTTCGCTATATGCCGACGACCTGTTGCTCTTCCTTGAGGACCCAGTTGTAGCCCTACGTGGAGCCGCGACGGCGCTCACGGCGTTTGGGGAGGTCTCGGGCCTCCGGGTGAATTGGGCTAAGACATGCCTTTTCCCGGTTCGCAGAGGCACCCCTAGCCCGGCCCTCAATGGAGAGATTAGATGGGAACCTGACTGCTTTAGGTACCTGGGAGTGTATGTCTATCATGAGCCATCTGACCTCCTGGATGGAAACATTACCAGATGCAGTCGAGCGCTGCGGGGTAATATGGACTTCTGGGCTACGCTACCGCTTTCGATGGCAGGGCGGGTCGCTCTCCTCAAAATGGTGGCTCTCCCCCGGTTGCTGTATTATTTCCGGGCGCTACCGGTTTGGGTCCCGCCGGCCACATTTAGGCTCCTACGGTCAATGATAGTCGGATTCCTTTGGGGCTCGGGCCGCCGAAGAGTGGCCCTCAAAACCCTGATGAGGCCGAAGGCCGAGGGTGGGCTCGCGGTGCCGGACTTTGAGAAATACTATCTGGCGGCGCAGCTCCAGACCCTCACCCAGGAGATTGCCAGGGAATTCCGGGGCCCGGAGGACAGGAGAGGTGTGGGGATGGCCAGGCATGTTCTCTCCTTCATAGCCCTACGCCAACGTTTGGCCTTGCAAGACCTGACGCTGGAGGAGAAGACCATTCGCCTGTGTTGGAACCGAGCCCACGCCCGGGGCCAATTGCGAATACCGTATGCCCCTGAAATACCTTTAGGGATGTTGACGGCCTTGCCCCATGGCGGTGATTGGTCACGGTTGGCGGACTGGGAGGACGCGGGACTGCAGTTGGTAGGGGATCTTTATGAGGCTGGGGTGCTCTTGCCCTTTCAGGAGCTCATTGACCGCTTCGAGATTCCCCGCGGAGACTTCTTATTGCATTCGGCCCTGGTCCGAGCAATCCAGGCGCACTGGAAAGGCGGACAGGAGGAGCCTCCTACGTCTCCGGTGTGCCAATACGTCATGATGTCTGCGGGCACGGTGAAGGCGGTCACATGCCTCTACGGTAGACTGATCAATGAAGGGCTGACCCCCCTTACGACATTGAGAACCCGTTGGGAGACAGACATTGGCAAGGAGATCCCGGAAACGACCTGGTCTCACCTCGTGCGGCGGGCTTGGAAGGGGACGCGCCACGCCCGTTTCCAGTTGGTCCACTATTATGTACTCCATCGGGCATACCTGACCCCGGCGAAAATCCAACAGTACTTCGCCACGAGCTCGGCAACCTGCCCCAGATGCCCGGCGCCGGAGGCAGACCTCCTCCATATGTTGTGGGCCTGCCCGGGTTTATCCTCCTACTGGGTGGAAGTGGGGAAGACCCTGACGGAGGTGACGGGGAGACCCCTATCGGTCGATGCTGCGGTGGGACTCTTGCATTGGTTTCCACATACCCCTAAAAACAAAATTTCCAGTAAATTTATTGATTTGGGGCTTCTCTTGGCTAAGCGAGAGGTGACCAGGAACTGGAAGGCACGAGCTGGTCCGTCTGGGAGCAGGTGGCACGGCGAACTCTTGAAGTGGGCGGCGGGAGAAAGCACGTTGCGATACCAACTGGCTGGGAGACAGCATAACGAAAAGGCACAGGAGGCAGCGCTAGAATGGGAGACACTAGTGCAGGCCCTCAGGGACTATTGCGCCCCCAGCGACTCTGATAGCGAGATTGCAGCGCGCCCCGAGTCCCGATAGGCGATTGCGATTTCTATCTCTGATGCTCTCCTCTTGGGTCCTTTCATGAATCCTACTGCGGTTGCTACCATACACTGATGGCGGGGTTGGGTTGGGGAGGGATTATTTTGGAGTTTAGTGTTTTGTGGGAGGGATTTTCTTTTGGGTTTTATGGGCTTGTTTCGAAAAGCAGATGACGGACAGGGGATCATCCGGACCAGCATTGTTTTCCTGCTGAGCCCCCACTGGATTTGGACGCCTGACCTTTGGGTTGTGGGCTGAATGTTTACGTATGACAACATGCTGCGGGGGGCGGGTGGGATGCAGCTCATTGATTTCTTGGTTTTATAATGCTGGTCGTATATGTAACATTTTGCTGATTCCTGCAATAAAAATATATTTCAAAAAAAATAAATAAATAAATAAACCGAGATTTGGGTCAGGTGATATTGTTAACCGAATGCACTAGTTTACAAGATATTAAAATACACCAGTAATAGCTGAAACTCAAGTTTGAAACAATATGCAGCTGTTAAAGACAAAGCAGTTTCGAAAACATTCTTTTCAGTTAGTTAGTTTTAACAATCACAATAGGTAATCATTTTAATACCTTGGTCAGTTTTAGTTAACACACTATTAATGGGATTTCAGTATTAAAAAAAAGATTGTTAGAAAAACAATAACATACTTCCACCACACCCCTCTTTACTCCAACATTCAAATATTAGGATGCTAAGATATTTTGTAATCTATCAATACTTTTACACAGTGCCTGTTGAAAGCTGGGTGTTGACATACCCCTGGTGCTTGAACAAACAGCGGTGCTTTGCGACGTTTTACCCATTCGAGTGGGCGTTGCTCACGTGAAGACTTCATGAAACTGCGCTGCAGTCCACTAGTGCTGGCCTGCTGGTCATCCTGTGTCTTATCCAGATCCTAGCGATGGTCAACATAAGAAAACAGAAGGACAAATCTTCACAACAAATAACACTTCTTTCATTAAAAAGCAAACAAAATCAGCAATGCAAGAAGCCATGCTTTGTCTCGCTGCTAGCCAGGAAATAGGAGCAATGTCGAAATTAAAGCTCACCCAAATACCTAGTTTGTTTTTTTAAAGAAAAACGTGAATAATCAATATCCTCTCCCTATCCCACCATTTTATTATATATCTTAGAAACTTTGATCTATTCTTAACATTTAAATCAGGAACAAAGAACCCCTCCCCCACCCCGACTGTAAATAGAGCCGCGCAGTCCTACAGAAAGCTCACAATGAAACAGGCAAGTTAAGTGAAACCTCTTATGCTCTTATTGTACCTATACTCCAGTTCGTGAGATCGCTCATAAGCATCAACATTGTAAAAAGAGGCATGAGGGACTGTCAGAGGTAGGGTTGGTGGACGGCTGTCGACAGCACAACCCTATCACCCGGCCCTACATGTTCTTTTCAGCGGCACACCAGACCTACGCCCATTTGGATTTCTTTCTGACAACCCGCGTGTTACCGTAGGGATACTAGACACCGCCAAAGGCATGGCATCCCTCTCATATCCTTCCCCTATCACTCTCACTTGGCAGTTGGAGGGAGACCATCATAGACGGAGGGTGTGGAGGCTTAATCACAAACTGCTTACGCATGCAAAGGGCCATGCAAACTTTTTGGGACACTAACAATGTCCTTCTTACCCCTGCTCACTGGCTGTGGAATACTCTGAAAGCGGTCATCAGGGGTCAATTCCTGGCAATAGCGGCTAAGCTGAACCAGGATAGGAAGGAGAAACGGGAACAATTGGAGGTGTAGTGTAGTTCCTATATTCCCAATAGGCTCTGTGCATTGGAATAGTATATCCTGTACTTTAGATGTAGGACTGAAGTCGACTAGGTCTCTACTGAATATACTAGATTTAATTGTGTGTGTGCCAGCTAGCTCAGAGTTCACTAGAAACTTTCCGGAATGAGATTAGTTTCTGACAACCGCTTAAAACATGACAACTTTGTTTCCCAAGAATAAGAAATATATCTCCAGAGGTGCGGAAACAATAGATAGCTATTTCACCTAGTCAATTGTGCATGCTTCGTTTCACCAGAAGTGCAGAGAAATAGAGAGACGGGCGTTTTCAATAAAATATATTTATTGAACAGTCTTCTTTCTCAAGCATAAGAAATGAACTGCTGCAATCGTAATACTCGCGGTAAAGTACAAAGCGTACAGTACGAAGAGTATTATAAAATAATATTGTAAAAGCATGATATGGTTTCTAAGCCATAAAATACCTAAAATGCATAAAATACATACAGTGATAAATAATGAC
This sequence comes from Lissotriton vulgaris, assembly GCF_964263255.1. Classification (NCBI taxonomy): domain Eukaryota; kingdom Metazoa; phylum Chordata; class Amphibia; order Caudata; family Salamandridae; genus Lissotriton; species Lissotriton vulgaris. The sequence goes on along the minus strand of NC_141685.1, from coordinate 1,406,836,404 downwards.
TAAAAGTACTCAACTGGTGCTTCTAAAATACACCTACCCCGGTGTACCTAACCTAGGTCTAGTACAAGGGAAGAAGTAAGGAAGGTGTAGCCTAGTTTTAGTATTTTTTGCCAAGAATCTAATCCAAGAATTCTCTTAGGGTCTAATCAGCTCCGTACCTTGGTTTTAGAATGTAGGAGGTCTGGTATCTCTCTCTCAGGACTCGATTTCCCAACAACCCGCAAGAGTAGCCTGGAAACAGCGGAGCTGGATTTCTCGGCTGGAGAAAGTACAGCGTCTCTCAGTGCGTCAGCTGGAGGGTCGGCTTCCTTCGGCACTTGCTGCAGCAGGGCACGTCGGGCAAGTAGATAGTTGAACTGCTCGAAACCACCGTGTGTTTGTTAGGACAAGTGTGGGCATATTTATACCTTGAAGGTGCCGAGTTTGACGTAAGATTGGACATAATAACGTCATTAAAGACTTAATTCTCTGAAAACTCCATGAGTTCTTGGATAAATTAAATTTCATGCAGGGGGAAGTCCCTGACTGCTGAATGCGGGTTTTCCCAAGAAATCGTTGCAGAATTTCGGAACTAGTGGAAGTAGCCAAGCCGTATTAGGACTACTTGAGCTATGTCTTAATATGGTTATGATTTTTATGCCTATATAAGGATACGATATTTTATACCTATATAAGGGCATGAAGGGGGAATGGCTTGGTGCCGAAGAGAATGGCGGCGTGAGCTCAGAGCTCCGCGCCCGATCCCCGCAATCATCCTGAGAACAGGCGCGACGACACCCGCGGAGGCGCTAGTTTGCAGACCGGAGGCAGCGAGAATCTGAGCCGGAGGGCAGCGGGGCGCCCGGCCCGGAACGGGGGCGAGAGAAGATCTGAGCTCCACGCCACTGGGGAGCGTCCAGCGGCTGCCGCCTGAAGATCTGAGAGGCGGAGGGCCCGCCCGCCATTGAAGAAGTTGGTGGGGGTGCAAGCGGGAAGCGATCAACACCGGAAGCACAGTGCTCACCCAGTCGGGGTAGAGATACTCCATAGTGCTTCCGAATTGATGAGACCTAGGCCCCCGGGGAAGGCAGAAGAGGGGCTGAGAATATCCTTGGCTGACCCGGGAGGATCGGAGAGTCCGACGGCGTGGCAGTTACCGCCGAGTGGGAAGAAGGACTACGGCAGCTAACTACTGGGGACCCCGCATACGGAGAGAACCGGTCAGCGGGGTCTGGGGGACGGGTGGCACCGGACGAGCCCTGCAGTGCGGTTAAGGGGGAAAGAGATACCTCTGTGAGATCCGACCGCGACTGGGAAGCCCTTGCCCGCGCTCCGGGGCACTAGAGAATACGGTGAGACCAAGAGGGACCGGCGTCGGCGTATTCACCACGTTGAGGATAGAGCGGAGAAACATTCTTTTCAGTTAGTTAGTTTTAACAATCACAATAGGTAATCATTTTAATACCTTGGTCAGTTTTAGTTAACACACTATTAATGGGATTTCAGTATTAAAAAAAAGATTGTTAGAAAAACAATAACATACTTCCACCACACCCGTCTTTACTCCAACATTCAAATATTAGGATGCTAAGATATTTTGTAATCTATCAATACTTTTACACAGTGCCTGTTGAAAGCTGGGTGTTGACATACCCCTGGTGCTTGAACAAACAGCGGTGCTTTGCGACGTTTTACCCATTCGAGTGGGCGTTGCTCACGTGAAGACTTCATGAAACTGCGCTGCAGTCCACTAGTGCTGGCCTGCTGGTCATCCTGTGTCTTATCCAGATCCTAGCGATGGTCAACATAAGAAAACAGAAGGACAAATCTTCACAACAAATAACACTTCTTTCATTAAAAAGCAAACAAAATCAGCAATGCAAGAAGCCATGCTTTGTCTCGCTGCTAGCCAGGAAATAGGAGCAATGTCGAAATTAAAGCTCACCCAAATACCTAGTTTGTTTTTTTAAAGAAAAACGTGAATAATCAATATCCTCCCCCTATCCCACCATTTTATTATATATCTTAGAAACTTTGATCTATTCTTAACATTTAAATCAGGAACAAAGAACCCCTCCCCCACCCCGACTGTAAATAGAGCCGCGCAGTCCTACAGAAAGCTCACAATGAAACAGGCAAGTTAAGTGAAACCTCTTATGCTCTTATTGTACCTATACTCCAGTTCGTGAGATCGCTCATAAGCATCAACATTGTAAAAAGAGGCATAAGGGACTGTCAGAGGTAGGGTTGGTGGACGGCTGTCGACAGCACAACCCTATCACCCGGCCCTACATGTTCTTTTCAGCGGCACACCAGACCTACGCCCATTTGGATTTCTTTCTGACAACCCGCGTGTTACCGTAGGGATACTAGACACCGCCAAAGGCATGGCATCCCTCTCATATCCTTCCCCTATCACTCTCACTTGGCAGTTGGAGGGAGACCATCATAGACGGAGGGTGTGGAGGCTTAATCACAAACTGCTTACGCATGCAAAGGGCCATGCAAACTTTTTGGGACACTAACAATGTCCTTCTTACCCCTGCTCACTGGCTGTGGGATACTCTGAAAGCGGTCATCAGGGGTCAATTCCTGGCAATAGCGGCTAAGCTGAACCAGGATAGGAAGGAGAAACGGGAACAATTGGAGGTGTAGTGTAGTTCCTATATTCCCAATAGGCTCTGTGCATTGGAATAGTATATCCTGTACTTTAGACGTAGGACTGAAGTCGACTAGGTCTCTACTGAATATACTAGATTTAATTGTGTGTGTGCCAGCTAGCTCAGAGGTCACTAGAAACTTTCCGGAATGAGATTAGTTTCTGACAACCGCTTAAAACATGACAACTTTGTTTCCCAAGAATAAGAAATATATCTCTAGAGGTGCGGAAACAATAGATAGCTATTTCACCTAGTCAATTGTGCATGCTTCGTTTCACCAGAAGTGCAGAGAAATAGAGAGACTGGCGTTTTCAATAAAATATATTTATTGAACAGTCTTCTTTCTCAAGCATAAGAAATGAACTGCTGCAATCGTAATACTCGCGGTAAAGTACAAAGCGTACAGTACGAAGAGTATTATAAAATAATATTGTAAAAGCATGATATGGTTTCTAAGCCATAAAATACCTAAAATGCATAAAATACATACAGTGATGAATAATGACTAAAAGTACTCAACTGGTGCTTTTAAAATACACCTACCCCGGTGTACCTAACCTAGGTCTAGTACAAGGGAAGAAGTAAGGAAGGTGTAGCCTAGTTTTAGTATTTTTTGCCAAGAATCTAATCCAAGAATTCTCTTAGGGTCTAATCAGCTCCGTACCTTGGTTTTAGAATGTAGGAGGTCTGGTATCTCTCTCTCAGGACTCGATTTCCCAACAACCCGCAAGAGTAGCCTGGAAACAGCGGAGCTGGATTTCTCGGCTGGAGAAAGTACAGCGTCTCTCAGTGCGTCAGCTGGAGGGTCGGCTTCCTTCGGCACTTGCTGCAGCAGGGCACGTCGGGCAAGTAGATAGTTGAACTGCTCGAAACCACCGTGTGTTTGTTAGGACAAGTGTGGGCATATTTATACCTTGAAGGTGCCGAGTTTGACGTAAGATTGGACATAATAACGTCATTAAAGACTTAATTCTCTGAAAACTCCATGAGTTCTTGGATAAATTAAATTTCATGCAGGGGGAAGTCCCCGACTGCTGAATGCGGGTTTTCCCAAGAAATCGTTGCAGAATTTCGGAACTAGTGGAAGTAGCCAAGCCGTATTAGGACTACTTGAGCTATGTCTTAATATGGTTATGATTTTTATGCCTATATAAGGATACGATATTTTATACCTATATAAGGGCATGAAGGGGGAATGGCTTGGTGCCGAAGAGAATGGCGGCGTGAGCTCAGACCTCCGCGCCCGATCCCCGCAATCATCCTGAGAACAGGCGCGACGACACCCGCGGAGGCGTTAGTTTGCAGACCGGAGGCAGCGAGAATCTGAGCCGGAGGGCAGCGGGGCGCCCAGCCCGGAACGGGGGCGAGAGAAGATCTGAGCTCCACGCCACTGGGGAGCGTCCAGCGGCTGCCGCCTGAAGATCTGAGAGGCGGAGGGCCCGCCCGCCATTGAATAAGTTGGTGGGGGTGCGAGCGGGAAGCGATCAACACCGGAAGCACAGTGCTCACCCAGTCGGGGAAGAGATACTCCATAGTGCTTCCGAATTGATGCGACCTAGGCCCCCGGGGAAGGCAGAAGAGGGGCTGAGAATATCCTTGGCTGACCCGGGAGGATCGGAGGGTCCGACGGCGTGGCAGTTACCGCCGAGTGGGAAGAAGGACTACGGCAGCTAACTACTGGGGACCCCGCATACGGAGAGAACCGGTCAGCGGGGTCTGGGGAACGGGTGGCACCGGACGAGCCCTGCAGTGCGGTTAAGGGGGAAAGAGATACCTCTGTGAGATCCGATCGCGACTGGGAAGCCCTTGCCCGCGCTCCGGGGCACTGGAGAATACGGTGAGACCAAGAGGGACCGGCGTCGGCGTATTCACCACGTTGAGGATAGAGCGGAGAATCTGGGGGAGGCCCAGTACCCAGTGCGACGACCAGGAATAGGGGAGGCTTCGGCTCGGATCATGGACGGCTGAAAGGCCCTGGGACAGCTCAAATAGCGGCTGGGGAGCAGCCCTCCCCGGTGAGACGGCCCCAGCTGGAGCGAAGGTCCTGACCGCGGATAGGTCAGAAGCTACATCCTGAGACCTGCCCTCTGTTGCTGACAAACGCAGTGGCAGACCCTCAAGCAGTAGTGAGTACAGTGATCAAGCCCAGTGCAGTTATACGGAGAGAGTGGGGGCCGGAGGGGGCTTCCCGAGGCTGAGGCGACCACAAACGGGCGGAGGAGGTGGTCTATTGGTGGAGGGAGGCCGTGGGCTCCAGCTTGGTGACAAGATCAAGTCCGAAATTCCCGGTGGCCGGTCGGAAGGGGCACTGGCAGCCCGAGGTGGACTGCTGCCGCGATATCGCGAACGGAAGGTGGCCATTGAGCCTTTCCAGTAGCTAATCGGAGACTTACGGATACTGTGGAGAGAAGTAGCCTGGCATCATGGTGAAAAACAAGGGGAGAACGGAGGGAGCTGCGACCTCTGATGCTTCAGAGGGAGGCCCTACAGGGCCTTCGGACCTGCAGCAACTTCAGGACCGCATACTGGAGGCTATTGCGGCAACGAGAGACACTCTGCAGCAAGACATTGCGCAGGTGGTGTCAGGACTGGGTCTCCTGAGAGTTGACCACGACAAACTCAAAGACAGAGTCAAAGGGACCGAGGACACTTTAGGTGAATTAGCCCCAGCCCACAAAAATATGGAGGTGAGGCTCACGGACGCGTTGGGTAGGATACAAATACTGGAGAGGAGTGCCGAAGATGCCGAAAATAGGAGTCGACGCAGTAATGTCCGAATAGTGGGCCTTCCCGAGAAAACAGAAGGGGAAGATATGGTCGAGTTTCTGGACAATTGGCTTAGGACCACGGTGGCGCTGGAAGGCTTGTCGCCATTCTTCACACTGGAACGAGCTCTTCGGGTCCCGGCTAGGTCCCCAAAGCCTGGCCTGCCCCAGAGGCCAATCGTAGCCAAATTCCTGCACTATAAAGACAGGGACCTTCTGCTCCAGAGAGCCCGCGATGTAGGGCCATTTCAGATTGCGAACAGTAAAGTGACACTGTTTCCTGATTACACTTTTGAGACGCAGAGACTACGAGCCTCCTTTTTATCTCTCAAACGCGAACTGTGCACTGAGGGCATTCGGTACTCACTGCTCTTTCCAGCTAAGCTCAGATTGGTAATAGATGACAAAACACACTTCTTCACCACATCGGCAGATGCTTGGGCTTGGTGGGAGACATACAAGGCGGGCACGGACGGTGCCAGAGTCCGAGAGGAGAGGGAGCGAGCAAAGACGCAGATACGGAAATCACAGAGGCTGCGTTGGCGAAGACAAGGCTCGCGGAGATCATCGATATCTTAGACAGAGATGGAACGGCAGGCGGCGCTGCAGGCAGTGGAATCGCTATCGAGTCAGGTGACTCCCCCTCAAGACAAGGCTCGCACTCGGAGGACCTAGTCACGGGATCGGAGACGGAGCATTCAGAAACGCACAGCACCAGGGGCCCGCAGGTGACACCACAAACGTCAGAAGAGATCCAGAATAACTGATACGGAGGGACTGAGCAGAGGGCACTCATGCAGAAAGGAGAATTTTAGAACTGTAAGGTACTGCGGACAGGGGTTGCTGACCGGGATATCAGACCGCTGCTACTGGGGGGTGCGGGGGAGGGCTTGCGTAGCGGCCTAAGGCCTAAGCCACAACCCGATTGCCCTTAAGGCACTCACGGTTACGACTGTGAACTAGTTGGGGAGTTGTGTGAATTGACTAAGTTTGGATGGGTACTGATAGTTCGATATTGGGGCCTATTCTGGGGGGGTGTGTAAGGGAAATGTTGGGGTTGCTTTAATTTTCTGGCAGGGGAAGGCTCCGGGACACGAGGGAATCACAATGCCAGCCAGTTCGAAGGCTAGTTGGGGGGACACCACCACTTATGATGCAACTGAAGAGCGGAAACTCCTGCGATGTGAACTATGGGACAATGGCTAATGCACACACATTGCGATGTATAACCTGGAATGTGCGGGGTTGCACACAATGGCAAGAAGGCACAAGGTACACGCTTATCTGGTCCGCAGGGGGGTGCACATAGCGCTATTACAAGAGACACACCTTACCAAACCAGAGCGGGTAGCACTGCAAAGGAGATGGAGGGGTCAGATTTTCAACACCACTTACTCAGCATTCGCTAGAGGGGCTCTGATATGGGTATGGGCAGGTACCCCGTTTCAGGCGACCAGGCACATAATAGACCCTGAGGGTAGATACGGGGCAGTGGAGGGCAGACTGCGGGGCAGGGACATAGTACTGTGTAGTATATATGCGCCGAACACTGACCAGATGGCCTTCTTCACGAGACTGTCGGGGACACTGGCACACTTCTTAGCGGGTCCGGTCCTGATTGGGGGAGATTTTAATTCAGTAGCGGACACAATACTAGACAGATCCCACCCACCACTGGGAGACTCCCCCGTACATCGCCTTTCGAAGGGTAGATTAGATTGGCAAGAGAGATGGGGTTTGACGGATGCTTGGCGCACACATCACCTGGCTGAGCGAGACTACTCGTACTTCTCGAGCCTCCATGACCTCTATGTCCGGATTGATGCAATTTTGTGCTCTCGGACTGTAATGCAGACGGTGACACAGACCGAGTACCTCACCAGAACAATTTCAGACCACAACCCCTTGCTGATTAATTTAGACTTTAGGTAATGGAGGTGTCGCGTGTCCCGACTTGGAGGTTACGGCCTGAGACACTAGATGATCCATTGTTTCACGTGACGCTAGAGGAGGGCATAACCCAGTACTTCGCGGGAAACGAGGGGTCCACGGATTCCAGAGCGATGGTATGGAACGCCTTTAAGGTGGTAATTAGAGGTCAGTGCATTGGGAAACATGTAGGCGTACGGAAGGTATTATTAGAGGATCTGCAGAAAGTGGATTCTAAGCTGAGAAAAGCCGAGAAAGCACGACCGGGCCACCCGAGCTCCAAGAGGAGGTCAGCTTAGATAAAGAGGCAGTGGCGGTAGAAGTGGAGCGCCTCCGCAGCTTCGATCATAGAGCATACACACTCAGGGCGCATGTTGAGGGGGACAAAGCGGGGACTTTGCTTGCATGGCTAGCCAGCCCCACTAAACGTAGCTCCCCGATATTGGCTGTTGAGGGAGAAGGGGGTCACATGAAGTACTCCCAAACGGCGATACTAGACAGCTTTCAGGGATATTACGAGAACCTCTACAGGAGCGCGCTGGTGGGGCAGGGGGACAACATTCAGGCTTTCCTTGCAGACCTACACTAGCCGAAACTAGATCAGGAATAAGCGGATGGCTTAGGAAGGGACATAGAATTAGGGGAGATCAGAGGGGCGGTTAAACGGATGGCTTGCAACAAAACGCCGGGTCTGGATGGGTTGCCCATTGAATTCTACAGCAAATACCTAGATTTGCTGGCGCCGCGGCTACAAACAATATATAATGAGGCCAGGACGACTGGCCACCTGCCCCAATCTATGGGGGAGGCACTGGTGGTACCTCTACTGAAACCTGGGAGGGAAGGCGAAAGCCAGGCCTCTTATAGGCCGTTATCCATGCTAACCACGGACTATAAAATATTAACTGCCATTCTGGCAGCGAGGCTCCTACAGCACATGCCCGACCTGGTCCACACAGACCAATCGGGTTTTATCCCTGCGCGCAACACAACGGTAAATATAAGGAGACTTACAAGATTAGTCGAAAGTCCACACACGGAAGCCCAGACACCCCATGTCCTGTCGATAGACATAGAGAAGGCGTTTGATAGTCTGGAGTGGGAGTACTTATACGGAGCCATGGAACGCTTTGGCTTGGGAGATGGCTTCATCAAGTGGACGAGAGTCCTGTATGCGGAAGCGGTGGCTAGAGTGAGGATAGGACCCCTCGTTTCACACCAATATCCGGTGGAACGAGGTACCAGACAGGGCTGCTCCCTATCCCCCCTACTGTTCGCCTTGGCGATTGAGCCCCACACGGCTGAGGCCAGGACGGGTAAACACTTTCAGGGCATAGATGGCAGAGGGGGCCAACAATTCATCTCCTTATACGCGGATGACCTTTTATTATTCCTAGAAGACGGCTCACAGGCACTGAAGGGAGCGGAGAGGTTGCTAGAGGGATTTGGTGACCTCTCGGGGCTGAAAGTCAACTGGTCCAAAACTTGCTTGTTTCCTCTGAGGCGGGACGCGATGCGGCCCGACCACCGACCCGAGATTAGACGGGAGCCCACCTGTCTGAAGTATTTAGGAGTTTACATATACCACACAGCGGCAGACCTGCTGGATGGTAATGTGGACCGCTGTATGCGAGCACTGAAAGGTTGTATGGCCTTTTGGGCCACGCTCCCACTGTCAGTCACTGGGTGCATCTCTTTATTGAAAATGATCGCCCTGCCGCGGCTCCTGTATTACTTTCGCACCCTCCCTGTCTGGATACCTAGATCCTTCTTTGGCCGACTGAAATCTCAAATGACCTCCTTCATATGGGGGACGGGCATATGCAGAGTGGCGCTGGCGACGCTTCTCCGCCCGAAAGATGAGGGCGGACTGGAGGTCCCAGATTTTGAGCTCTACTATTTAGCTGCTCAATTGCAGATCTTTACGCAGGAGATAGCGAGAGTATACCGAGGTCCAGAGAATGGGAGAGGCGGGGGCACACCACGCCATGTTCTGGCCTATATCACTTTGCAGCAAAGGATCGCCCTTCGGGATTTGACACTCGAGGAACAGACGAGGAACAGGAGATTGGTCACAGTTTCTGAGCTGGGAAGACGCAGGAATACAAGTGGTGGGAGACCTCTACGAGGACGGGGCACTTATCCAATATCAGGAGTTGCAGGAGAAATTTGGGTTGCCAAGAGGGGGGTACTTACTGCATGCTGCAGTGACTAGGGCTATACAATCGCACTGGAAGGGGGGACTTGTAGAACCACAGACGACCATGGCCAGTCAGTACACCATGACGGCAGCTGGAACCTACAAGGCGGTAACATGCTTGTACTCCAGAATGCTCCAAGAAAACCTGCCACCACTGACGGTGCTGAAGGAAAAATGGGAAACGGACCTTGCCAGGGAGATTCCCGAGACGACTTGGGCCCAGCTAGTGAGACGAGCTAAGAATAGCACGAGAAATGCGCGCTTTCAACAGATCCACTTTTACGTGCTGCATAGGGCTTACATGACCCCGGGCAAAATCAGGAAGTATTTTGGAACGGCCAACGCGGCATGTCCAAGATGCGCTTTGGAAGGGGCGGAGCTGGAAAATATGCTATGGTCCTGCCCTGACCTCCGGGAATACTGGCGGGCGGTAGGCGACACTTTAAACGAAGTGACGGACAGAACATTGCAGTATGATGTAGCGATATGCCTGCTACACTGGTTTCCACACACGCCTAAAAATAAAACCACAAGCAAATTTATAGACATGGGCCTGATCATAGCTAAAAGAGAAATCACACGACACTGGAAGGCGAGAGTGGGCCCCACACACAGGAGATGGGTCAATGAGTTCTTGAAGAGGGCCCCGTGTGACAGTACGCATCACTACCAGACGGCTCGCCGTAAACTAGACGATAGAGCATTGGAGACGGCGGCGGCTTGGGAGGCATTGGTCCAAGGCTTGCGAGATAGCACACTACAGGAGGATGAGGGTGACCTGGACAGGAACGAAAACGGCTCCCGCAACACACCGGGGACATCACACATCTAAGCAGACACTGACTCCTGATTGAACCCAAAGATGAGATAGTGGCGAGAACTTCTGAGTAGGTGGTGGACACTGGGGAGGGGGGGTGGGGAGGGGATGTTGGGAACAGTTAAATAAATATAGGATGATTTAATAGAGGGGAGAAGGAGAAAAGCAGACATGCACAGTTCCGAATGGGAGGATTACACCTGATACACCTTGCCAGGCCTCGAGTTTTCTTCTATTTGTCGCCGCCCGACCTCCAGGGTGTGGGCCTACAGGCTGTGTGCAGATATGATTGGAGAAGGAAGAATGGAGGAGCTAAGGTGTAATATACATGTGACAATATTTATGCACTAACTGTCTGCAATTCAAATTATTAAAAAAAAAAAAATAAGGGCATGAATCGGAAAAATTACACTAGGGTCCTAAAACGCTATACAACACTATCACCCGGCCCTACATGTTCTTTTCAGCGGCACATCAGACCTACGCCCATTTGGATTTCTTTCTGACAACCTGCGTGTTACCGTAGGGATACTAGACACCGCCAAAAGCATGGTATCCCTCTCAGATCCTTCCCCTATCACTCTCACTTGGCAGTTGGCGGGAGACCATCATAGACAGAGGGTGTGGAGACTTAATCACAAACTGCTTACTTATGACGCAAATATCAAGGAGGTGCAAAGGGCAATGCAAACTTTTTGGGACACTAACAATGTCCTTTTTACCCCTGCTCACTGACTGCGGGATACTCTGAAAGCGGTCATCAGGGGTCGATTCCTGGCAATAGCGGCTAAGCTGAACCAGGATAGGAAGGATAAACAGGAACAATTGGAGGGTCAGGTCAAAGAATTTGAAACGGTACATCGCTGCACAGGCGCCATCCAAATCCGCCCCCCAACTTACAAATGCCCGCAAAAAATTGAAACCGTTGGACCTCGACCGGACCAAATACTCACTCTTATGCACTAAACAGCGTTATAATGAAGGGGGAGTAAGGCCGGGAAACTTCTGGCACATCCAATTCGAACCTACATACATAAGAGCCGTATTGCAGAGATTGAGTTCTCCTGCAGAGAGAAAATACACGCAGACTGCTCTCGAATTTGAGGAATTGTATTCTGCTCTCTATACCGTTGATCCTCTGGATGAGGAAGCAGCAGCAGCATATGTGTCCCAGGCATCAGTAGCCTTACTCCCGGCCGTGTAGATGGATAAAATGGATGCAGACATTTAACCGGATGAAGTGCTACGCGTGATTCAGGGACCTGCGTCGGATAAGGCGCCCGGGGAATATGGGTTTTCCTCCGAATTTTATAAAATGTTCACACCCACTTTGGCCCCACTGCTTACACAACTCTTCAAATCACTCAGCGATAAGGGATTCATTGCTCCCTCCATGCGCATGGCCACAGTTGTGGTCCTGCCTAAGCGGGACAAGGACCTGAGGAAATGCGCCTCATATCGCCCCATCTCTCTTTTGAATGTTGACCTGAAAATTTTCACTAGCATATTAGCAGCTCGTTTGGCACCCTACATGCAGGGGCTGGTGGATCAGGACCAGTCCAGATTCATACCGGAACGCAGTTGTAGCGCTGGAACCAGCCGACTGTGTCATCTTCTCGACAAAACCCAGTGCTCCCAGAAGCCGGCTCTGCTTCTATCAGAGGACGCCGAGAAGACCTCTGATCGGGTCCAGTGGCCTTATTTGCGACTGACCATGGCAAGGTTTGGCTTGGGGGTACGTTTTTTGTGGTCGGTAGAAAGCACCAGAGGCAAAAATTAGCTTGAATGGGCTATGCACTCGACCCTTTAATATCTTGAGAAGCACCCAACAGGGGTGCCCCTTGTCACTCTTGTTATTCGCTCTATATATGGAGCCCTTTGCAGACCGTATCTGCCTACATGGCGCAATCATGGGGATTCATATGGGGGACAGGGAACATAACATCTCTCTCTATGCCGACGATGTCATGCTCTTTATCACTCAGTCAATCACATCCCTGCCTCCCCTCAGGCAGGAGTTCGAAGAACTCAGGCTAGTCTCTGGCTTTAAGATTAATATACAAAAGACGCAAGCTCCTAGCCTGACTATTCCCCACGCAGAATTAGAGCACTTAAAGGCAGAGTTCTCTTTTGGGTGGGCTACAGCAGGTATTCTATATCTGGGTTTACAGATATTTTCTATCGTTGAGCGTATGGCGCGCGAGAATTATGGTGCACTATTGTCCAATATCCGGACAGACCTTCAACACTGGAGATGGGTCACCCTGTCCTGGCTGGGCAAACTCGCTGCTATAAAGATGATGCTACTCCCCGCATACTGTACGTAATGCAGACCCTGCAGCTACACCACCCCGCACCCCACAGATTCTGACCAAATTGCAACACTTGTTGGTGGACTTTATCTGGGGTGGAAAGAAGGCCCGAATTCCGTGCCCCCAAACGTACCTGAAACAGGCAGACGGGGGGCTCCACACTTAGAGCGCTACTATCAAGCAGCTCAACTTCGGTACATGATAGAATGGTTTAAACAAATGTTGGAAAAGCATTGGTGATTCATTGACTGCACAATAGTGGGAATGCATATGTGAAAAGTGACCTGGTTCCCTAGACGGCACTGCTCGGTCTGGGTTTACATTTCAACGGTTCTGCGAGCCATGATTAATGTATGGGGTAGGGTTCAGGTACACCATAGTCTATCTTCTCCTATGTCCCCCCTGGTTCCCTTGATAGGCCATCCAGAATTTCCCCCCGCCCAGACGTGGCAGGATTACTTGAAATGGCAGGAATCCAACTGTAAAAGGGTGGGTGATATCTTCAACGTAGAGGGGATAATGGACTTTTCCCAATTAGCTGCTAACTATGGCCTTTCAAAAACAGTGTACTGGCAGTACTTAGCCTTAAGACACTGAGTCACACAACCACAATTCTGCGCACGCGCAAGCCGTCCCTTAACAAAATTTAGAATGGAAAAGATAACACAAGCTTAGCAAGCCGGCTACCTACCTTCGATAAAACCTTGGGATCGACCTTAAAGTTCTTGTCAACTGAATTTAATGAGCTTACATGTCCAAAGTATCTCTGAGTACTTGGACTCACTCGAGTGCCTCTCACAAGACCGCTGGACACGACACATGGTGGTAGTTTTGATTGCAGGAAAGACATGCACCACTCCCCCAATACTAAACTAGAATTGGCTTCTTGACACTCCATCGTCCTTACCCTCGCTATTCTACAGCTAGAACCCTCTTGCTCCTCCCTATATTTTCCTAAAATGTTTTACTCACTTGCCATTGGATGTAGGTGGCGGCTATTGTTCTGAAAAATTGAATAAAAAGATTTAAACTATGAACCATAGATGTGCTACTTTTAAGTTTAACACTTTGGCTTAATGCATATTTGTTACTTAATATGCATACATATGAGCAGACCTTTATTTAATATTTTGACTGTACGAATTGCGTTGTTCTTTTAACCAGGAAACCAGTAAGCTTTAGGATTACCTTAGGAAACAACTGTTCTCTCTTTGTAAATATCCGGAACTTATTCTGTAAGAGTGCTGGCTCCTGGCCCATGTATCACCCTAATTACATTAAAGGAAAACTGATAACCCCCATAACATAATGCTAAAGGAAAACATAGGCAAGAACTCAAGAAAACCGATTGAGCACTCAAAAAAGACGATAAATGCACCAAACTCAAAGAGTTAGCAGCAAGAGAAAAAAGCCTCCAGAATGAAGCCTAAAAAAATTTAGAAAAAGATGTAATTAAATATAATAATATTAAACCTGATATAAAGTAGAAATGAGGCAATAGTGTATAGAAATCCTCTGATATGTAGTAAAATTGGAATCGAAGATAATGCCCTGGGCAGGAAGTCAATAGATCTTTTCTTATCTCTTTTGGTCTTGATAAAGTTCAAACAGGTCACTGGCCCAGATCTAGAGTTTGGCAGATGAATCATTCCATCACAAATGTGAAAGATTACATGTCTGCCTTAACACAAGTGCATCGAATCCTACTGCACTTCTAACACGGTGGACTGTACATCGGTCACGTTATGATGAACCAACCCTTCCGCCAAGCACTCATTCAGGCCAACATTCTTCTATGATTGTTGCTGAGAAGATACATATGACTCTTCTAACGTGCATATAAATGTATTGGGCAGACAATGATGAGGAATGGTTACATCCTGTTATCAACCCGTCATACCAAAGCCAAACCTCATGATTAGCCAATTGCGCTTAAAGAGCTTTTGCACAAATCATTCAATGCGCTAACTAATAAACCGAGATTTGGGTCAGGTGATATTGTTAACCGAATGCACTAGTTTACAAGATATTAAAATACACCAGTAATAGCTGAAACTCAAGTTTGAAACAATATACAGCTGTTAAAGACAAAGCAGTTTCGAAAACATTCTTTTCAGTTAGTTAGTTTTAACAATCAGAATAGGTAATCATTTTAATACCTTGGTCAGTTTTAGTTAACACACTATTAATGGGATTTCAGTATTAAAAAAAAGATTGTTAGAAAAACAATAACATACTTCCACCACACCCCTCTTTACTCCAACATTCAAATATTAGGATGCTAAGATATTTTGTAATCTATCAATACTTTTACACAGTGCCTGTTGAAAGCTGGGTGTTGACATACCCCTGGTGCTTGAACAAACAGCGGTGCAATGCGACGTTTTACCCATTCGAGTGGGCGTTGCTCACGTGAAGACTTCATGAAACTGCGCTTCAGTCCACTAGTGCTAGCCTGATGGTCATCCTGTGTCTTATCCAGATCCTAGAGATGGTCTACATAAGAAAACAGAAGGACAAATCTTCACAACAAATAACACTTCTTTCATTAAAAAGCAAACAAAATCAGCAATGCAAGAAGCCATGCTTTGTCTCGCTGCTAGCCAGGAAATAGGAGCAATGTCGAAATTAAAGCTCACCCAAATACCTAGTTTGTTTTTTTAAAGAAAAACGTGAATAATCAATATCCTCCCCCTATTCCACCATTTTATTATATATCTTAGAAACTTTGATCTATTCTTAACATTTAAATCAGGAACAAAGAACCCCTCCCCCACCCCCACTGTAAATAGAGCCGCGCAATCCTACAGAAAGCTCACAATGAAACAGGCAAGTTAAGTGAAACCTCTTATGCTCTTATTGTACCTATACTCCAGTTCGTGAGATCGCTCATAAGCATCAACATTGTAAAAAGAGGCATGAGGGACTGGCATAGGTAGGGTTGGTGGACGGCTGTCGACAGCACAACCCTATCCCCGGCCCTACATGTTCTTTTCAGCAGCACACCAGACCTACGCCCATTTGGATTTCTTTCTGACAACCCGCGTGTTACCGTAGGGATACTAGACACCGCCAAAGGCATGGCATCCCTCTCATATCCTTCCCCTATCACTCTCACTTGGCAGTTGAAGGGAGACCATCATAGACGGAGGGTGTGGAGGCTTAATCACAAACTGCTTACGTATGCAAAGGGCCATGCAAACTTTTTGGGACACTAACAATGTCCTTCTTACCCCTGCTCACTGGCTGTGGGATACTCTGAAAGCGGTCATCAGGGGTCAATTCCTGGCAATAGCGGCTAAGCTGAACCAGGATAGGAAGGAGAAACGGGAACAATTGGAGGTGTAGTGTAGTTCCTATATTCCCAATAGGCTCTGTGCATTGGAATAGTATATCCTGTAGTTTAGACTTAGGACTGAAGTCGACTAGGTCTCTACTGAATATACTAGACTTAATTGTGTGTGTGCAGCTAGCTCAGAGGTCACTAGAAACTTTCCGGAATGAGATTAGTTTCTGACAACCGCTTAAAACATGACAACTTTGTTTCCCAAGAATAAGAAATATATCTCTAGAGGTGCGGAAACAATAGATAGCTATTTCACCTAGCCAATTGTGCATGCTTCGTTTCACCAAAAGTGCAGAGAAATAGAGAGAGACGGGCGTTTTCAATAAAATATATTTATTGAACAGTCTTCTTTCTCCAGCATAAGAAATGAACTGCTGCATTGTAATACTTGCAGTAAAGTACAAAGCGTACAGTACGAAGAGTATTATAAAATAATATTGTAAAAGCATGATATGGTTTCTAAGCCATAAAATACCTAAAATGCATAAAATACATACAGTGATAAATAATGACTAAAAGTACTCAACTGGTGCTTCTAAAATACGCCTACCCCTGTGTACCTAACCTAGGTCTAGTACAAGGGAAGAAGTAAGGAAGGTGTAGCCTAGTTTTAGTATTTTTTGCCAAGAATCTAATCCAAGAATTCTCTTAGGGTTTAATCAGCTCCGTACCTTGGTTTTAGAATGTAGGAGGTCTGGTATCTCTCTCTCAGGACTCGATTTCCCAGCAACCCGCAAGAGTAGCCTGGAAACAGCGGAGCTGGATTTCTCGGCTGGAGAAAGTACAGCGTCTCTCAGTGCGTCAGCTGGAGGGTCGGCTTCCTTCGGCACTTGCTGCAGCGGGGCACGTCGGGCAATAGTTGAACTGCTCGAAACCACCGTGTGTTTGTTAGGACAAGTGGGGGCATATTTATACCTTGAAGGTGCCGAGTTTGACAGAAGATTGGACATAATAACGTCATTAAAGACTTAATTCTCTGAAAACTCCATGACTTCTTGGATAAATTAAATTTCATGCAGGGGGAAGTCCCTGACTGCTGAATGCGGGTTTTCCCAAGAAACCGTTGTAGAATTTCGGAACTAGTGGAAGTAGCCAAGCCGTATTAGGACTACTTGAGCTATGTCTTAATATGGTTATGATTTTTATGCCTATATAAGGATACGATATTTTATACCTATATAAGGGCATGAAGGGGGAATGGCTTGGGTGCCGAAGAGAATGGCGGCGTGAGCTCAGAGCTCCGCGCCCGATCCCCGCAATCATCCTGAGAACAGGCGCGACGACACCCGCGGAGGCCCTAGTTTGCAGACCGGAGGCAGCGAAAATCTGAGCCGGAGGGCAGCGGGGCGCCCGGCCCGGAACGGGGCCGAGAGAAGATCTGAGCTCCGCGCCACTGGGGAGGGTCCAGCGGCTGCAGCCTGAAGATCTGAGGGGAGGAGGGCCCGCCCGCCATTGAAGAAGTTGGTGGGGGCGCGAGCGGGAAGCGATCACCACCGGAAGCACAGTGCTCACCCAGTCGGGGGTAGAGATACTCCATAGTGCCTCCGAATTGATGCGACCTAGGCCCCCGGGGAAGGCAGAAGAGGGGCTGAGAATATCCTTGGCTGACCCGGGAGGATCGGAGGGTCCGACGGCGTGGCAGTTACCGCCGAGTGGGAAGAAGGACTACGGCAGCTAACTACTGGGGACCCCGCATACGGAGAGAACCGGTCAGCGGGGTCTGGGGGACGGGTGGCACCGGACGAGCCCTGCAGTGCGGTTAAGGGGGAAAGAGATACCTCTGTGAGATCCGACCGCGACTGGGAAGCCCTTGCCCGCGCTCCGGGGCACTGGAGAATACGTTGGGGCCAAGAGGGACCGGCATCGGAGTATTCACCACGTTGAGGATAGAGCAGAGAATCTGGGCGAGGCCCAGTACCCAGTGCGACGACCAGGAATAGGGGAGGCCGCGGCTCGGATCATGGACGGCTGAAAGGCCCTGGGACAGCTCAAATAGCGGCTGGGGAGCAGCCCTCCCCGGTGAGACGGCCCCAGCTGGAGCGAAGGTCCTGACCGCGGATAGGTCGGAAGCTACATCCTGAGACCTGCCCTCTGTTGCTGACAAACGCAGTGGCAGACCCTCGAGCAGTAGTGAGTACAGTGATCAAGCCCAGTGCAGTTATACGGAGAGAGTGGGGGCCGGAGGGGGCTTCCCGAGGCTGAGGCGACCACAAACGGGTGGAGGAGGTGGTCTATTGGTGGAGGGAGGCCGTGGGCTCCAGCTTGGTGACAAGATCAAGTCCGAAATTCCCGGTGGCCGGTCGGAGGGGGCACTGGCAGCCCGAGGTGGACTGCTGCCGCGATATCGCGAACGGAAGGTGGCCATTGAACCTTTCCGGTAGCTGATCGGAGACTTACGGATACTGTGGCGAGAAGTAGCCTGGCATCATGGTGAAAAACAAGGGGAGAACGGAGGGAGCTGCGACCTCTGATGCTTCAGAGGGAGGCCCTACGGGGCCTTCGGACCTGCAGCAACTTCAGGACCGCATACTGAAGGCTATTGCGGCAACGAGAGACGCTCTGCAGCAAGACATTGCGCAGGTGGTGTCGGGACTGGGTCTCCTGAGAGTTGACCACGACAAACTCAAAGACAGAGTCAAAGGGACGAGGACACTTTAGGGGAATTAGCCCCAGCCCACAAAAATATGGAGGTGAGGCTCACGGACGCGTTGGGTAGGATACAAATACTGGAGAGGAGGGCCGAAGATGCCGAAAATAGGAGTCGACGCAGTAATGTCCGAATAGTGGGCCTTCCCGAGAAAACAGAAGGGGAAGATATGGTCGAGTTTCTGGACAATTGGCTTAGGACCACGGTGGCGCCGGAAGGCTTGTCGCCATTCTTCACACTGGAACGAGCTCCAAAGCCTGGCCTGCCCCCGAGGCCAATCGTAGCCAAATTGCTGCACTATAAAGACAGGGACCTTCTGCTCCAGAGAGCCCGCGATGTAGGGCCATTTCAGATTGCGAACAGTAAAGTGACACTGTTTCCTGATTACACTTTTGAGACGCAGAGACTACGAGCCTTCTTTTTATCTCTGAAACGCGAACAGTGCACTGAGGGCATTCGGTACTCACTGCTCTTTCCAGCTAAGCTCAGATTGGTAATAGATGACAAAACACACTTCTTCACCACATCGGCGGATGCTTGGGCTTGGTGGGAGACATACAAGGCGGGCACGGACGGTGCCAGAGTCCGAGAGGAGAGGGAGCGAGCAAAGACGCAGATACGGAAATCACAGAGGCTGCGTTGGCGAAGACAAGGTTCGCGGAGATCATCGATATCTTAGACGGAGATGGAACGGCAGGCGGCGCTGCAGGCAGTGGAATCGCTATCGAGATCAGGTGACTCCCCCTCAAGACAAGGCTCGCACTCGGAGGACCTAGTCACGGGATCGGAGATGGAGCATTCAGAAACGCACAGCACCAGGGGCCCGCAGGTGACACCACAAACGTCAGAAGAGGTCCTGAATAACTGATACGGAGGGACTGAGCAGAGGGCACTCATGCAGAAAGGAGAATTTAAGAACTGTAAGGTACTGCGGACGGGGGTTGCTGACCGGGATATCAGACCGCTGCTACTGGGAGGTGCGGGGGAGGGCTTGTGTAGCTGCCTTTAGGCCTAAGCCACAACCCGTTTGCCCTTAAGGCACTCACGGTTACGACTGTGAACTAGTTGGGGAGTTGTGTGAATTGACTAAGGTTGGATGGGTACTGATAGTTCGATATTGGGGCCTATTCTGGGGGGGGGGGGGGTATGGGAAATGTTGGGGTTGCTTTAATTTTCTGGCAAGGGAAGGCTCCGGGACACAAGGGAATCACAATGCCAGCCAGTTGGAAGGCTAGTTGGGGGGACACCACCACTCATGATGCAACTGAAGAGCGGAAACTGCTGCGATGTGAACTATGGGACAATGGCTAATGCACACACATTGCGATGTATAACCTGGAATGTGCGGGGGTTGCACACAATGGCAAGAAGGCACAAGGTACACGCTTATCTGGTCCGCAGGGGGGTGCACATAGTGCTATTACAAGAGACACACCTTACCAAACCAGAGCAGGTAGCACTGCAAAGGAGATTGAGGGGTCAGATTTTCAACACCACTTACTCAGCATTCGCTAGAGGGGCTCTGATATGGGTAAGGGCAGGTACCCAGTTTCAGGCGACCAGGCACATAATAGACCCTGAGGGTAGATACGTGGCAGTGGAGGGCAGACTGTGGGGCAGGGACATAGTACTGTGTAGTATATATGCGCCGAACACTGACCAGATGGCCTTCTTCACAAGACTGTCGGGGACACTGGCACACTTCTTAGCGGGTCCGGTCCTGATTGGGGGAGATTTTAATTCAGTAGCGGACACAATACTAGACAGATCCCACCCACCACTGGGAGACTCCCCCGTACATCGCCTCACGAAGGGTAGATTAGATTGGCAAGAGAGATGGGGTTTGACGGATGATTGGCGCACACATCACCTGGCTAAGCGAGACTACTCGTACTTCTCGAGCCTCCATGACCTCCATGTCCGGATTGATGCAATTTTGTGCTCTCGGACTGTAATGCAGACGGTGACACAGACCGAGTACCTCACCAGAACAATTTCAGACCACAACCCCTTGCTGATTAATGTAGACTGGGTAATGGAGGTGTCGCGTGTCCCGACTTGGAGGTTGCGGCCTGAGACACTAGATGATCCATTGTTTCACGTGACGCTAGAGGAGGACATAACCCAGTACTTCGTGGAAAACGAGGGGTCCACGGATTCCAGAGCGATGGAATGGAACACCTTTAAGGTGGTAATTAGAGGTCAGTGCATTGGGAAACATGTAGGCGTACGGAAGGTATTATTAGAGGATCTGCAGAAGGTGGATTCTAAGCTGAGAAAAGCCGGGAAAGCACGACCGGGCCACCCCGAGCTCCAAGAGGAGGTCAGCTTAGATAAAAAGGCAGTGGCGGTAGAAGTGGAGCGCCTCCGCAGCTTCGATCATAGAGCACACACACTCAGGGCGCATGTTGAGGGGGACAAAGCGGGGACTTTGCTTGCATGGCTAGCCAACCCCACTAAACGTAGCTCCCCGATAATGGCTGTCGAGGGAGAAGGGGGTCACATGAAGTATTCCCACACGGCGATACTAGACAGCTTTCAGTGATATTACGAGAACCTCTATAGGAGCGCGCTGGTGGGGCAGGGGGACAACATTCAGGCTTTCCTTGCAGACCTACACTTGCCGAAACTAGATCAGGAACAAGCGGATGGCTTAGGAAGGGACATAGAATTAGGGGAGATCAGAGAGGCGGTTAAACGGATGGCTCGCAACAAAACGCCGGGTCTGGATGGGTTGCCCATTGAATTCTACAGCAAATACCTGGATTTGCTAGCGCCGCGGCTACAAACAATATATAATGAGGCCAGGACGACTGGCCACCTGCCCCAATCTATGCGCGAGGCACTGGTGGTACCTCTACTGAAACCTGGGAGGGAAGGTGAAAGCCCGGCCTCTTATAGGCCGTTATCCATGCTAACCACGGACTATAAAATATTAAGTGCCATTCTGGCAGCGAGGCTCCTACAGCACATGCCCGACCTGGTCCACACAGACCAATCGGGTTTTATCCCTGCGCGCAACACGACAGTAAATATAAGGAGACTTACAAGATTAGTCGAAAGTCCACACACGGAAGCCCAGACACCCCTGGTCCTGTCGATAGACATAGAGAAGGCGTTTGATAGTCTGGAGTGGGAGTACTTATACGGAGCCATGGAACGCTTTGGCTTGGGAGATGGCTTCATCAAGTGGACGAGAGTCCTGTATGCGGAAGCGGTGGCTAGAGTGAGGATAGGACCCCTCGTTTCACACCAATATCCGGTGGAACGAGGTACCAGACAGGGCTGCTCCCTATCCCCCCTACTGTTCGCCTTGGCGATTGAGCCCCACACGGCTGAGGCCAGGACGGGTAAACACTTTCAGGGCATAGATGGCAGAGGGGGCCAACAATTCATCTCCTTATACGCGGATGACCTTTTATTATTCCTAGAATACGGCTCACAGGCACTGAAGGGAGCGGAGAGGTTGCTAGAGCGATTTGGTGACCTCTCGGGGCTGAAAGTCAACTGGTCCAAAACTTGCTGGTTTCCTCTGAGGCGGGGCGCGATGCGGCCCGACCACCGACCCGAGATTAGACGGGAGCCCACCTGTCTGAAGTATTTAGGAGTCTACATATACCACACAGCGGCAGACCTGCTGGATGGTAATGTGGGCCGCTGTATGCGAGCACTGAAAGGTTGTATGGCCTTTTGGGCCACGCTCCCACTGTCAGTCACTGGGCGCATCTCTTTATTGAAAATGACCGCCCTGCCGCGGCTCCTGTATTACTTTCGCACCCTCCCTGTCTGGATACCTAGATCCTTCTTTGGCCGACTGAAATCTCAGATGACCTCCTTCATATGGGGGACAAGCATATGCAGAGTGGCGCTGGCGACGCTTCTCCGCCCGAAAGATGAGGGCGGACTGGAGGTCCCAGATTTTGAGCTCTACTATTTAGCTGCTCAATTGCAGATCTTTACGCAGGAGATAGCGAGAGTATACCGAGGTTCAGAGAATGGGAGAGGCGGGGGCACACCACGCCATGTTCTGGCCTATATCACTTTGCAGCAAAGGATCGCCCTTCAGGATTTGACACTCGAGGAACAGACGAGGAACAGGAGATTGGTCACAGTTGCTGAGCTGGGAAGACGCAGGAATACAAGTGGTGGGCGACCTCTACGAGGACGGGGCACTTATCCAATATCAGGAGTTGCAGGAGAAATTTGGGTTGCCAAGAGGGGGGTACTTACTGCATGCTGCAGTGACTAGGGCTATACAATCGCACTGAAGGGGGGACTTGTAGAACCACAGACGACCATGGCCAGTCAGTACACCATGACGGCAGCTGGAACCTACAAGGCTGTAACATGCATGTACTCCAGAATGCTCCGAGAAAACCTGCCACCACTGACGGTGCTGAAGGAAAAATGGGAAACGGACCTTGCCAGGGAGATTCCCGAGACGACTTGGGCCCAGCTAGTGAGACGAGCTAAGAATAGCACGAGAAATGCGCGCTTTCAACAGATCCACTTTTACGTGCTGCATAGGGCTTACATGACCCCGGGCAAAATCAGAAGTATTTTGGAGCGGCCGACGCGGCATGTCCAAGATGCGCTTTGGAAGGGGCGGAGCTGGAACATTAATGCTATGGTCCTGCCCTGACCGGGAATACTGGCGGGCGGTAGGCGACACTTTAATCGAAGTGACGGACAGAATATTGCAGTATGATGTAGCGATATGCCTGCTACACTGGTTTCCACACACGCCTAAAAATAAAACCACAAGCAAATTTATAGACATGGGCCTGATCATAGCTAAAAGAGAAATCACAAGACACTGGAAGGAGAGAGTGGGCCCCACACACAGGATATGGGTCAATGAGTTCTTGAAGTGGGCCGCGTGTGACAGTACGCATCGCTACCAGATGGCTCGCCGTAAACTAGACGATAGAGCATTGGAGACGGCGGCGGCTTGGGAGGCATTGGTCCAAGGCTTGCGAGATAGCACACTACAGGAGGATGAGGGTGACCTGGACAGGAACGAGAATGGCTCCCGCAACACACCGGGGACATCACACATCTAAGCAGACACTGACTCCTGATTAAACCCAAAGATGAGATAGTGGCGAGAACTTCTGAGTAGGTGGTGGACACTGGGGAGGGGGGTGGGGAGGGGATGTTGGGAACAGTTAAATAAATATAGGACGATTTAATAGAGGGGAGAAGGAGAAAAGCAGACATGCACATTTCCGAATGGGAGGATTACACCTGATACACCTTGCCAGGGCTCGAGTATTCTTCTATTTGTCGCCGCCCGACCTCCAGGGTGCGGGCCTACAGGCTGTGTGCAGATATGATTGGAGAAGGAAGAATGGAGGTGCTAAGGTGTAAAATACATGTGACAATATGTATGCACTAACTGTCTGCAATAAAAATTATTTTCAACAAAAAAAATAAGGGCATGAATCGGAAAAATTACACTAGGGTCCTAAAACGCTATACAACACTATCACCCGGCCCTACATGTTCTTTTCAGCGGCACACCAGACCTACGCCCATTTGGATTTCTTTCTGACAACCTGCGTGTTACCGTAGGGATACTAGACACCGCCAAAAGCATGGTATATCTCTCAGATCCTTCCCCTATCACTCTCACTTGGCAGTTGGCGGGAGACCATCATAGACAGAGGGTGTGGAGACTTAATCACAAACTGCTTACGTATGACGCAAATATCAAGGAGGTGCAAAGGGCAATGCAAACTTTTTGGGACACTAACAATGTCCTTTTTACCCCTGCTCACTGACTGCGGGATACTCTGAAAGCGGTCATCAGGGGTCGATTCCTGGCAATAGCGGCTTAGCTGAACCAGGATAGGAAGGATAAACAGGAACAATTGGAGGGTCAGGTCAACGAATTTGAAATGGTACATCGCTGCACAGGCGCCATCCAAATCCGCCCCCCAACTTACAAATGCCCGCAAAAAATTGAAAGCGTTGGACCTCGACCGGACCAAATACTCACTCTTATGCACTAAACAGCGGTATAATGAAGGGGGAGTAAGGCCGGGAAACTTCTGGCACATCAAATTCGAACCTACATACATAAGAGCCGTATTGCAGAGATTGAGTTCTCCTGCAGAGAGAAAATACACGCAGATGTTCTTTGTCAAAAAAATAGATGGCATTTACATGAAGATCTTAGCCACTAAATCCACCTCGAACACTATGAGCACTGCTGATAGCTTGGTCCAGTCTCATTTTAGTTCAATAGGAAATACGACCAGTAAGCTTGAAGTCTTCCCACCAATATCTCTGGAGGAGATAACCACTCTTATCACTCAAACAAAGAGTGGGTGCCCTTCGGATATTATACCAGCACGGGTTATGGCTCTTCTTAGTGATGAGCTGGGTGCAGGTATTCAGCAGGTACTTAACCTTTCTCTGAGCACTGGGGAAGTTCCCCTAGGCTGGAAGCAAGCTTTGGTCAGACCCCTACGTAAAAATAATTCCATTCCCTGGACCGATCTGACAAACCTGAGACCCATCTCCCTCCTCCCTTTTCTAGGGAAGCTCGCCGAGAAGTTTGTAAATCGGCACTTATCTAAATATGTAGAAAGTGCGGGGGGACTTGATCCTTCACAATCGGGGTTCAGACCCAGGCACAGTACTGAGACCGCCTTGCTGTCCGTCGCTGATGATCTCCATATGCTACAGGATAAGGGTTATTCCGTTATCCTGGTGCTTTTAGATCTGTCAGCGGCGTTTGACACTGTGTCACATGATATCATGACCTCCAGACTCATTAACATCGGTCTGGGAGGCAAGGCGCTGGCCTGGCTAAGGAGCTTTTTCATCAAGCGTACTCAGAGAGTCATACTGGGCCATTACCAGTCAGAGGAGGTGGAGATCTCTAAGGGGGTGCCGCAGGGCTCCTGCTTGAGCCCAACGCTTTTTAACATCTATGTGGCACCCCTAGCCAACATCATGAGATCCCACGGGTTCATCCCTGTATCGTATGCAGACGATACTCAACTCCTCTTCCCCTTCAAAATCATGACTCCTGAGGTGCGTAACTCCTTTGCCCAGGGGATGAAAGAGGTGGCTCATTGGATGGCAGCAAACTTCCTTCAGTGTAACGTCTCAAAGACTGAAGTGATGCTTTTTGGAGAAGCCAAACGACTGTGGGCTCCTGACTGGTGGCCTCAAGACCTAGGTCCAGTCCCTGTGCCCAAAGGGGTGGTAAAAGATCTAGGAGTCAAACTGGATCAGGAGCTCGCCCTTAAACATCATACTAATCAAGTGGTAGGCTCCTGTTTCCATGTTATTGGTCTTCTCCGAAGGGTTTTCCCCCTGTTACCTGATTCCACCAGGAAAACTCTAGTTCAGTCGCTTGTGTTGAGCAGACTGGACTATTGTAACGGTTTGCTGTTAGCCGCCAATGAGGGCATCATTAACAAACTCCAAGTCGTGCAGAACACGGCAGCACGCTTGGTTTTGAATGTCCCAGCACGTACACCCTCGAAACCATTGCTGAATCAACTGCATTGGCTCACTGTGAAACAGAGGGTGCTGTTTAAAACGTGCTGCATCATCCATACATGTCTCACTGGTAAAGGTCCTGACTATCTAACTAAAAAATTTGTCCCTTACACCCCCTCGAGAACTCTGAGATCTGGCAATCAAGAGCTGTTATGTGTCCCCAGGTTCTGTAAGACCAGACAAGGAGGAAGGGCTCTGTCCGTAGCAGGACCAAAGCTTTGGAACGATCTTCCTTACGACATTAGAATCTGTAAGGAACATTTTCCTTTTAGGAAAAAATTAAAAACTTTTTTGTTCAACTACTAGTTCCATTTAGGCATTACTTAACCTAGTTAGAGTCGGCCTTGGTCTCAGATGCTGCTAAAAAGGCGCGGAGATACTCCTCAGGGAGTCGATTCCCCGCGCGTTATAAGTATGCAAATAAAATAAAATAAATAAATAAATAAAATAAATAGCTCTCGAATTTGAGGAACTGTATTCTGCTCTCTATTCCGTTGATCCTCTGGATGAGGAAGCAGCAGCAGCATATGTGTCCCAGGCATCAGTAGCCTTACTCCCGGCCGTGTAGATGGATAAAATGGATGCAGACGTTTAACCGGATGAAGTGCTACGCGTGATTCAGGGACCTGCGTCAGATAAGGCGCCCGGGGAATATGGGTTTTCCTCCGAATTTTATAAAATGTTCACACCCACTTTAGCCCCACTGCTTACACAACTCTTCAAATCACTCAGCGATAAGGGATTCATTGCTCCCTCCGTGCGCATGGCCACAGTTGTGGTCCTGCCTAAGCGGGACAAGGACCTGAGGAAATGCGCCTCATATCGCCCCATCTCTCTGTTGAATGTTGACCTGAACATTTTCACTACCATATTAGCAGCTCGTTTGGCACCCTACATGCAGGGGCTGGTGGATCAGGACCAGTCCAGATTCATACCGGAACGCAGTTGTAGCGATGGAACCAGCCGACTGTGTCATCTTCTCGACAAAACCCAGTGCTCCCAGAAGCCGGCTCTGCTTCTATCAGAGGACGCCGAGAAGACCTCTGATCGGGTCCAGTGGCCTTATTTGCGACTGTATTCTAAAAGACGTGAAAACGTCCCCACTAGAAATGGACAAATCAAAGATGTCCAATTGCGAGGAGTAATTACTCAGTTGGGATTAATTATCCGAAAAACAGCAAGCCCTCAATTAGGCGGCAAAGGTACAAGGTATACCATAAATTTCTAATACGAGGCTAAGAGTTAAACTAGACACCCCCTGTACATTGTATTCACAGTTCTTGTTGTGGTATGACACTAGGTTAAAACATGAAAATTTGAAATTAAAAACCTTTTTAAGAAAACCATACATGAATTCAAAGAAGAGAGATGTTTTCCACACTTTGCGTTTTGTAAAAAAACTCTGTTGCACTTTATTATATTACACTAGTTTCTCATTATCACAATAATTTTAAAAACACATGTTATACATTTTATTATAAAAAAAGGATTAAAAAATAAAGAATCAAACAGTTGACGCGGCGTTTCGGTATTTTTTGATAGTAGACCTTCTTCAGGACTGATTCTAAATGAATTTAAAAACACAGAGTTACCATTCTTTTTTTGGTACAAATATAATATACATCTCTCTTCTATCTACAGTGTAGCATCTTCTCTCACATCACATTTCATACTATGTTTTTGTCTTTTGTTGTTGTGTCATTTGGTCTGTCCTACTACAACATACTACTATACATTATGTGTCTACTTCTTCTAGTATCTATTACACATGATATTAATTAAACCTATATGTCTCTCTGCCCCCACATTCCTACACTTGTTACAAAACTAATAAGGTTTACCTTTCCCTTGGACTTCTTGTCCACTGCTGTTAACCACTTATCTGGCTATTCTGCGAGCCTGTGTGTTCGCAGGTTGCAACTTGTAATGTGTAAGGATCTTATTTTATACCTTATTTATAGTAGATGTTGTATCTCCAGTTGAAAATAAAACTCTCTTCCCATGTATGTACTATGGGCTTCGGAATGATGGACCGGTCAAGGCTTATTCACGTTGCGATGTCACTATATCGGATAAATATTTGTTGGTATAGTTGCTTATTTACAATTCTATGCACTCTTTTACGTACTATCTTCAGTATTTATAATCTGATCGAAATACCTTATTAGTTGAAGTGATATTTTCAATAGTTCATTGGGTTGTCGGGTTTATTTGTTCATTCTTCTACCCATCACATTTCTTTCTGTTGTGTGGGGCAAAATATATAAAAAATAGTTTGCGCTGCTTTCAATTCGCTTAGTGTTTGATGTATTTTATAATAATCTATTAATATACCTGTTTGTGTCGCATGGATTTGCAGTATATTTAACCACCAGGAGGAGCCACCGTTTTTATGATTTTCTGGCTGCCGTCTCTTTCCCTGTTTAATTGGGGTGTCGGATATGGTTGCCAAAACTGGTCCGTTTTAAATTCGGTCCGTTCTGTATTATTGGTAAAAGAAAGAAAAAACGAGTGTTTGGTTTTTCTTGTGGTTGTTAGTCTTCCACATAGCGATATTAATTATCCCCTTATTTTTTCAAAAAACGGAGTTTCAAAGGGTTAGAATATAACCTCCCCACCCTCTCTTTACCTCGCTATTGGAGGGAAACGGCCCTAGGCCAGAAATTACATCGCCGCGCTGCTCTTGGTACTATGGCCGACCTCAATTGACATTTCGCTTACCCTTAATCTTTCTGTCGGCCTCCCTGCTCCTTTTTATCCTGGTAGTTAGTCCGTGTGTCCAGTCATCGGATTATCTTGAACTGGAAGGAAACACTGACTATCCGGTTGTTTGCGTTTTTAAGCTAGCCCCTCTCTGATTGGCTCCTCGTGATCTGGTCATTCATTGGTTAAGATGTGACCAATCACTTGCATGTTCCTATGGTGATAGAACGCGTTTCTCTATATTTCCGCGATGTTTTCCCATTCGTTCTTTCGCTACCAACTCTTGTTTGTTATTGGTGCTTACTGCCACGCGTTGTCATGGAGATCTAAATAGCCATTGCAACATTAGTGTACGGAAACGAGTACATAAACGGGGCCACCATAATTATTTGTTGTTTATAGTGTTCCGAATTCCGCATATTTATTGTGCTTTGTGGTTATTTAAATCCTTATTGCTTAGGACCACTACCAAACGGGAAAAGACATAGAATAATTCAGTCGCCACCTATTCAGTAATGGTGTCTCACTCTCCCGTGTTGTCATGGAGATTCAAATAGCCATTTCAACATTGGTTAACGAGGACGAATACATGACGAGGCCCCGAATTTATTATTATTTGTAGTGTGCCACAATTCGCATTTTTATTTCTAGTTACTGGTTATTTAAATCTTCTTTAACTCTATTGTTACTAGGACCCACCATTGAACCGGTAACGGCTTACACCAATCCACTGGTCCTAATCCTCATGCTATAAACTATATGTTAGGAATGCCATTGCATTTGTTGGGCTTCAATTTGGTATTTCCGGCTAAGTGGATGTCTATCAAAACTATAAAATATAAATTGTAAATGGGTCGCTAGCTTGTCATTCGTGGAATGAATCAGTTTATTCATCTCCAATTCATGATGATTACCCATGCCTGTAACACTCTGTTCTTGTTTCATCTTTGAGTGTCTTTGGTCGTGGGTGTTTCTAGACTCTAGGTCGGATGTGCTTCATCTGATAATTTTTTCCCAATCCTCTCTAGAGTTTAGGCCACACCTCACACTATTCAGAGTAGACATATAATATTGCTCCCTACGTTTCCTTTTGTTGTCCTGATTACCACCTCTTATGCTACCTGTTATTTTCTCCAGACCACACCACTTTAGGTCATTAATCGTATGATTGGCTGCCCTCCAATGTTCAGTAAGGGGTGCACCTACTTTGTTTGTTCTTAAGGCTGATCGGTGTTCATTAAGGCGAAGCCTAAATTCCCTGGATGTTTCACCTACATAGGATTTTTTACAGGGGCATTGAATGAGGTAAATTGCATTCTTTGTTCTGCAATTCATGAAATTCTTAATACTTATGGTTCTCTCGTTGACTGTAATTTTATCGCCTTTGATTATACTGGCACAATTGGCACATCCCATGCATGGGTGGGTCCCTGTTGGTAAGGGGTTGCCGTCAATAGTTGTCTGGAGGTTCTTTGGGGTCTCTCCGTATGTATGTACTAAGGAATTTCTTATTGTTCTATTCCTCCTAAATGAGAACATAGGTTTTGGAATTGGGACTAAGGTTTTGTCAGAGATAAGGATCCAATTTCTATTAATAATATTTTTTACTTTATAACTTACTTGAGAAAAATTAGTTACGAACATGATTGGCTGGGAACTATTCTGATTATGGCGTTCTGGATTGAAGATACGCTCTCTGTTGAAATATTTGGCCCGTTTATAGGCATGTTTTATCATCCTTTTCGGGTATCCCCTTTCTACAAATTTAGTTTTTAGATTGGAGGCATGTATTTCATAGTCCTGGATTGACGTACAATTTCTTCTAAGTCGAAGAAATTGCCCGAAAGGGATATTATTTTTCTGTGAGGCCGGATGGTTACTCTCATAGTGTAGCATGCTGTTCCTATCAGATGGTTTGGTGTACAGTTCTACTGATAGACAGCCATCTGTGTGCTTAATGGTAATATCTAAAAATTCTACTGAATGTTTACTTGTGTGTGATGTGAATTTCAAATTCACATCACCCAGGTTAAGCCAGAGTAGAAAATCATTCAAAGTCTCAACTCCGCCTGTCCATATGAAGAAAATATCGTCTATATAACGACCCCATTCCGAGATGTTTTCATGAAATGGGGCCGCTATATTGTAGATGTGTCTATCATCGAATCTGGACACATACAAACATGCCAGGCTGGGGGCACATGTGGCCCACATACTGGTCCCCTTGATCTGTCTATAGAAGTTGTCATTGTACAGAAAAATATTATTTTTGAGGATCACCGTAATACAGTCTATGAGGAAGGTCTGATGGTCAGTAAGTTCTAAGTCATTCCCTCTCAGAATCTCCTACATGATCTCAATGGTGTTGTCCTGGGGAATGTTGGTATATAGTGCTTCAATATCCAGAGTCACTAATACCTGTGTCTCTGGATCGAAGCTTAAACCCTCTATTTTATTAATCATAAATGTAGTGTCCTTCACGTATGCTTTTTGTTGTTGTACTAATGGCTGTAAAAAAACTTCCACGTACTTACTTAATGGTTCAGTTAGGGACCGAATGCACGACACTATAGGCCTCATAGGGGGGTCAGAGATATCTTTATGCACTTTTGGCAAACCATATAGTGCTGGAATTAGGGGTTCTGTATTTCGCATGAAATCAAGTTCCTCGTCACATATGATGTCCTCATCCTTTGCTAATCTTAACATTCTTTCTATGTTGTTCTTCAGGGTGTGCCACTCTTCCCTACTAGATTTTTTATAATGTTCAGTGTTGTTCAAGAGTTTTAGCATTCTGTTGTTATAGTCTTGGCTATCCATTAAAACTACACTACCGCCCTTGTCTGCTGGCTTTAATATTAGAGTATTATCATGTTCCAGGAGTTCTAATGCTTTTTTCTCTTCTTTTGTCAAGTTGAAGGGTGTCCAGTGTTTTTGTTTTAAAAGGTTATCCACACTTTTGTCCACAGATCTTTCAAAGGCTTCTACATCCTTGTGTACCATATTTAAAGAGGGAGTCCATGTTGATTTGTTCTTTAAACCTGATTTATTTTGTCTCTGGTGTTTCTCTTTCCCATCAAAGAAAATTTGAAGCCTAACTTTTCTAAAGAAATTTTGCAAATCTCTCTCTAGAGCATATCGATCTACTGGAGAGCTGATCGCGTACCCTAACCCCTTTTCAAAGAGTTTAATTTCTATTGGGTTTAATTGGTGGCTTGAAAGGTTAATAACTGCTGCTTTTTGGGTTCTAGTTAATCCCACTGTTTCTGGCTCCTGGTACGAGGACGTTGAGGGTTTTGGGCTTGTGCATACTGTGTCTGATGGTTGTAATTGTTTCGACCTCTCCCTCTCCCTCGGGGTGGGCTGAACATCTGATTGCGTTTGTCTAAAAAAGCAAAACCCTCTTTTGATGTTGTTTGATGTTGTTTATTAGTCTCCCCACTTCTATGTTGTTGTTTATCATTTGCTAATTCTCCCTCTGAATCTGTGCTACTATATGAGGAGTCAAAAAACCTCACTCTTCTCTTAGATTGATTTCTGGGTTGGTTTTGCCACTGTCTACGGGGTTGGAAGTGTTCCTTTGGGCGTTCATAAAAATAAGAACTTATTTGCGACTGACCATGGCAAGGTTTGGCTTGGGGGTACATTTTTTGTGGTCGGTAGAAAGCACCAGAGGCAAAAATTAGCTTGAATGGGCTATGCACTCGACCCTTTAATATCTTGAGAAGCACCCAACAGGGGTGCCCCTTGTCACTCTTGTTATTCGCTCTATATATGGAGCCCTTTGCAGACCGTATCTGCCTACATGGCGCAATCATGGGGATTCATATGGGGGACAGGGAACATAACATCTCTCTGTATGCCGACGATGTCATGCTCTTTATCACTCAGTCAATCACATCCCTGCCTCCCCTCAGGCAGGAGTTCGAAGAACTCAGGCTAGTCTCTGGCTTTAAGATTAATATACAAAAGACGCAAGCTCCTAGCCTGACTATTCCCCACGCAGAATTAGAGCACTTAAAGGCAGAGTTCTCTTTTGGGTGGGCTACAGCAGGTATTCTATATCTGGGTTTACAGATATTTTCTATCGTTGAGCGTATGGCGCGCGAGAATTATGGTGCACTATTTTCCAATATCCGGACAGACCTTCAACACTGGAGATGGGTCACCCTGTCCTGGCTGAGCAAACTCGCTGCTATAAAGATGACGCTACTCCCCCGCATACTGTACGTAATGCAGACCCTGCAGCTACACCACCCCGCACCTCACAGATTCTGACCAAATTGCAACACTTGTTGGTGGACTTTATCTGGGGTGGAAAGAAGGCCCGAATTGCGTGCCCCCAAACATACCTGAAACAGGCGGACAGTGGGCTGCACACTTAGAGCGCTACTATCAAGCAGCTCAGCTTCGGTACATGATAGAATGGTTTAAACAAATGTTGGAAAAGCACTGGTGATTCATTGACCGCACAATAGTGGGAATGCATATGTGAAAAGTACCCTGGTTCCCTAGACGGCACTGCTCTGTCTGGGTTTACATTTCAACGGTTCTGCGAGCCATGATTAATGTATGGGGTAGGGTTCAGGTACACCATGGTCTATCTTCTCCTATGTCCCCCCTGGCTCCCTTGATAGGCCATCCAGAATTTCCCCCCGCCCAGATGTGGCAGGATTACTTGAAATGGCAGGAATCCAACTGTAAAAGGGTGGGTGATATCTTCAACGTAGAGGGGATAATGGACTTTTCCCAATTAGCTGCTAACTATGGCCTATCTAAAACAGTGTACTGGCAGTACTTGGCTTTAAGACACTGAGTCACACAACCACAAATCTGCGCACGCGCAAGCCGTCCCTTAGCAAAATTTAGAATGGAAAAGATAACACAAGCTTAGCACGCCGGCTACCTACCTTCGATAAAACCTTGGGATCCACCTTAAAGTTCATGTCAACTGAATTTAATGAGCTTACATGGCCAAAGTATCTCTGAGGACTTGGACTCACTAGAGAACTCTCACAAGACCGCTAGACACGACACATGGTGGTAGTTTTGATTGCAGGAAAGACATGCACCACTCCCCCAATACTAAACTAGAATTGGCTTCTTGACACTCCATCGTCCTTACTCTCTCTATTCTACAGATAGAACTCTCTTACTCCTCCCTATATTTTTCTAAAATGTTTTACTCACTTGCCATTGGATGTAGGTGGCGGCTATTGTTCTGAAAAATTGAATACAAAGATTTAAACTATGAACCATGGATGTGCTACTTTTAAGTTTAACACTTTGGCCTAATGCATATTTGTTACTTAATATGCATACATATGAGCAGACCTTTATTTAATATTTTGACTGTACGCATTGCGTTGTTCTTTTGACCAGGAAACCAGTAAGCTTTAGGATTACCTTAGGAAACAACTGTTCTCTCTTTGTAAATATCCGGAACTTATTCTGTAAGAGTGCTGGCTCGGGGCCCATGTATCACCCTAATTACATTAAAATAAAACTGATAACACCCATAACATAATGCTAAAGGAAAACATAGGCAAGAACTCAAGAAAACCGATTGAGCACTCAAAAAATACGATAAATGCACCAAACTCAAAGAGTTAGCAGCAAGAGACAAAAGCCTCCAGAATGGAGCCTAAAACAAATTTAGAAAAAGATGTCATTAAATATAATACAATTAAACCACACCAAATATAAAGTAGAAATGAGGCAATAGTGTATAGAAATCCTCTGATATGTAGTAAAATTGGAATCGAAGATAATGCCCTGGGCAGGAAGTCAATAGATCTTTTCTTATCTCTTTTGGTCTTGATAAAGTTCAAACAGGTCACTGGCCCAGATCTAGAGTTTGGCAGATGGATCTTTCCATCACAAATGTGAAAGATTTCCCTCTGCATTAACACAAGTGCATCGTATCCTACTGCATTTCTAATACAGCGGACTGTATATCGGTCACGTTATGATGAACCAACCCTTCCGCCAAGCACTCATTCAGGCCAACATTCTTCTAGGATTGTTGCTGAGAAGATACATATGACTCTTCTAACGTGCATATCAATATATGGGGCAGACAATGATGAGGAATGGTTACATCCTGTTATCAACCCGTCATACCAAAGCCAAACCTCATGATTAGCCAATTGCGCTTAAAGAGCTTTTGCACAAATCATTCAATGCGCTAACTAATAAACCGAGATTTGGGTCAGGTGATATTGTTAACCGAATGCACTAGTTTACAAGATATTAAAATACACCAGTAATAGCTGAAACTCAAGTTTGAAACAATATACAGCTGTTAAAGACAAAGCAGTTTCGAAAACATTCTTTTCAGTTAGTTAGTTTTAACAATCACAATAGGTAATCATTTTAATACCTTGGTCAGTTTTAGTTAACACACTATTAATGGGATTTCAGTTTTAAAAAAAATGGATTGTTAGAAAAACAATAACATACTTCCACCACACCCCTCTTTACTCCAACATTCAAATATTAGGATGCTTAAGATATTTTGTAATCTATAAACACTTTCACACAGTGCATGTTGAAAGCTGGGTGTTGACATACCCCTGGTGCTTGAACAAACAGTGGTGCAATGCGACGTTTTACCCATTCGAGTGGGCGTTGCTCACGTGAAGGCTTCATGAAACTGCGCTGCAGTCCACTAGTGCTGGCCTGCTGGTCATCCTGTGTCTTATCCAGATCCTAGCGATGGTCAACGTAAGAAAACAGAAGGACAAATCTTCACAACAAATAACACTTCTTTCATTAAAAAGCAAACAAAATCAGCAATGCAAGAAGCCATGCTTTGTCTCGCTGCTTACCAGGAAATAGGGGCAATGTCAAAATTAAAGCTCACCCAAATACCTCGGTTTTTTTTTAAAGAAAAACGTGAATAATCAATATCCTCCCCCTATCCCACCATTTTATTATATATCTTAGAAACTTTGATCTATTCTTAACATTTAAATCAGGAACAAAGAACCCCTCCCCCACCCCCACTGTAAATAGAGCCGCGCAGTCCCACAGAAAGCTCACAATGAAACAGGCAAGTTAAGTGAAACCTCTTATGCTCTTATTGTACCTATAATCCTGTTCGTGAGATCGCCCATAAGTAGGCTTTCCTGTTTTCAGTTTCTATTTTTGGTAAATTCTGGTGGGGTTTTTTCAGTGTTTTCAATATCTTAAAAAACAGTTGTTATCAGTGGTTACACATTTTCGCCCCACTAAAAACAACTGAAAAATTGTTTTTCCGGAGTTTATGGAACGTTTTGCTTTTATTATTGCTTGCTTTCTGCACTGAAAGAACATGGTATATAGACAATGTACTTATAGTGTATATGAGGTCCAAATAGATTTTTGCAAATTAATCTTATTGTAGTACACCACACAATACTTCTTCAGTGAGTCTTTGGGTCATGTGTGCTCGCTCATTCCTTCCCATGTAAACTTCTGTGAAAAGCACATTGGGCTGAGAACCATCAGCTAAGGGACACAGTTGGGATGACTCTTTCTTTGATGCCACATAAGCACGAAATAATAAATATTTGCGTTTTAGTTCCTGTGCATTAGAAACCAGTGCATCAGAATGGACTAAAAAGTCAATAGCATCCCTCATTAACTCTTAAGATTGTAAAGATGCTTTCAGCATACCATCTAACAAGCGGCAAGGATCTACTACAGGGAATCATTTCAGCTCTGGTATCAATTTTGACAGCACAAAAACAAACCAATTATTAGAAGGGTCAGAGGGGAGGTTTAACCACCCCAACTAGATACATACCCCAATATACAACATTCTTAGCACCAATAGTATCTAGAGGTCAATTGTAAAGCTCAACTGTGGACACAAACCCCAACAGAATACAAATAAAGAAGTGGAAACCCAAAACAATATGCCATATAGTTAAGACTCAAACAGTGGGCAATTGTTCCCATCAGTAACCATTCGGTACCACCCTTTTTAACATAATTTGGGTTCTCCTTGCCCAGGAGACAAGACAACACAACATAGCCTACTGGAGTTTTTTAGGGCTATGTGTAGTGTTTAAATAAATGTGTTAGCAGGAAGGATGGTGTGTTCGAAAATATGGGCCTATTTGTGGTTACTGAATAAGCAGTGCGAAAAGTGAATTAAACAATAAATGTGAGTGCCGAATAAAATTGGATCAGTTGAGTAGATTGTTAATTTTAATGATATCTCTCAAATGTCCAAATTTAAAAATATAGTGAAAATACAGATTTAACATAATATCTGTATGCAGTATTGGTTGACATGTTTCAGCATTTGAGATGGAATAGTTCCAATGCTTTCTTCAGGACCTGTTGGAAACTACTGCTTATAAAGTGAAATTCAAAAACAAAATCACCTGTAATTTTCAGGTTTCATGATCAACCGCATACCATTAGTAGTGGTGATGGCGCTTCACCCCACCTGGCTGCAGCTCAGGTTAGTAGGAGCACCGCTCTTTCCGTCTGTGTCTCCGCACACTCATCTGTGCTGTCTGGGGAGGCCTCCTGTTGTATTCTGCAGAGCGCACATACAAAGAGAGAAAAGCCGCCAGGGATAGTTTCTGTACAGAAAGTGTATCCCTTCCTGCACAAAGAAGTATCCTGACCATAACAAAGACATCCTCATACCATGGCGCAAGACAGCCCTGAGTGTACCAGTGCATGGAGAGAGCAGAATTGTGTGCAAGGTTGAGTAAATCCATGTGCAAGTGGCAGCAGTTATGTGACAAGTTCACACACCTCTTCCTCAGCATTGTCTTTCAGGTCAGTGTCAATAAAGGCGCTCACTGAAGTCACCTTAGGCTCCAGATGGCACAGGGACAGAGCGAGAGGAAGGGAAAGGATCAGGGAGAAAGGGAGGGACCTGTAGAATCCTGCGAGACACGTTCTAGTGTACCGCAGGAAGTTGTCATGCCAGCCGCTCCCTCGGGGGCTGGGCATACTGCACCCCAACACCCATCCATCACGGGTGTCATGAGGGACGTGACCAGGCCCGGACTGGCTGTTGCGGGCACCGGGCAATCCCCCGGTGGGCCGCACGGGTGGGGGCCGGTTTGGGACCACTGGGGCCTGGGGCCGTTTTTGTTACAGGGCCGTTTTGCTGCAAAAACGGCCCTGTAACAAAATCGGCCGAAAACCGGCCCTGGCAGAGAGCGCGGCCGTCCCCCCTCCCCCGCGAGGTGGGGAGGGGGGCCGGCCGAGCACTTTGCCAAGGCCGGTTTTGTTTCCCAGTCCGGTCCTGGACGTGACCTCGCTAATAAAAGGGCCAGGGTGCACGTGCTCGAGGCCAGTTACAGTCAAGTACTACCCTGTGTCTGCGTCAGCTATTTGCCGCCATGTGGGCCTGAGGCCCAACACTACACTGGCGACGAGGCGGGTAGCCAACCACGCACACCTGCCGCTCAGTGCTCTGTCCTCCCTCGCAAGGAGGACACCCGTGACTGCTGGGAAGGTCGGGCTCCACCTCGCCACGCGGCCCTCTGCCCGTAAGGAGGTGACACGGCGCCTGGCTATCGTCCACCCACAGCAGTTCTGGCAAGATAAGTGAGTGGACGAACACCCCGCAGCGGCCTCCTGCACACCGGTGAAAGCGTGAGTCTCCCCACCATGCTTACTGTATGGCCGCCGCCGCACTCAGGCAATCGCCGCCGCAATTAAAGGGCCCACGACCATCTCCGTGCAGCGACCCTGCTACCCCGGAACAAAGCACAGTTCCGCCAACTGCGCACCCCACGTCTGCTGCACAAGGGATGCGCTGCGGCGAACCCAGCTCCGCATGCCACGCCACACACTGCACCGCCCGTCGTTGCCCAGCACGGCGGGACTCACCAGAACAGAGAATACTGCCCCCATTGGTGCCGCCTGAGGGGGAGAAGTAGGTCCTGCGCTGCTGGAGCTGTGAGGCCCGAAGACTCCGAGACAGAGGCGAGAGCACGCAGCCCTGCCACCTCTCGCCGACGGCAGATCCATCTGCCACAACCTCCGCCGGGGAAACAGGAAGAGCGTCAGCGGGACGATGCGTGACTTCAACAAGGCCGCAAAAGAGACTGCCAGTGGAGCGGCCTCCATTTCGGACAAGCAAAGTACAGGCCGACCCTAATCCCTGCACCAAGAAGCTTCCGCAGCGACTTCAGCGGCAGCGAGGGGGAGCGAGAGTATCCACGATACTCAGGAGCAATGGACATACCCCTAGCAATCTGTTTGCAATGCCGGCACAGTCAGGAGCAGCCCGCCATACTGTGGAGGAATGTGTGAAGTAGCGCAAACACCAACCGGGATTGAGACATTCGGCCTCCCAGCACTGCTTGCCCTCTCCCGCACTGCCAGCTCGGATTGAGTGCCATTTCAGTAAGGAGAACCTTGCCTTGGCCTCCGAGGTGCCTGCAGCGTCATCAGGATAACACGAGCAGCAACGCACCTGCCACAATAAGCTGTAAGGACTAACTGCAAAAGTCACTGTTTCTGCGCAGATATTCCCTGAACCCACAACACACGGGGCAAACCCATGAGGAACACCAGCAGCGCTGCATCAGCATGAGCTCCCTGACCCAGGGGGAAGAGGAACGGCCACCGTGAGGAGCCTGCAGCACTGACCAGTTTGCCACCCCGCACCCTGGCCAGCAACCCCTACCTCTCCCCGTGGCAAACCGAGAACAGGATCAGCGGTGCCACCAAACAAACGCATCCTCCACCTACCTTCACTGAAGACTCACAGCACACATCGCAGGCAGGAGCTGCACAGCCCGTACCAAGACCAGAGCAACTGGAGTGCTGCACTGCCACGCAAGGGCAACCCGTGGTACTGCAGCTACACCACCCTAATGCATTGTGAAGGAACTCCTGCAGTGACAGAATGGGGAACTTCGTCATGCCAGGAAGGTCCCGGACCCCTCTTTACAGCAATGCTGACATGAATGGGCCCCACCCCCAGTGGTAAGGCTAATTTGAAAGGAATGTCTAAGCCCACACAAGTGTAAGGAGCAGCCACGTCACCATAGCACCAAGCGAACCACTTA
Source organism: Lissotriton vulgaris (assembly GCF_964263255.1). Classification (NCBI taxonomy): domain Eukaryota; kingdom Metazoa; phylum Chordata; class Amphibia; order Caudata; family Salamandridae; genus Lissotriton; species Lissotriton vulgaris. Next base: position 1,406,796,495 of record NC_141685.1, on the reverse strand, counting down.
GTGTTCCCAGCTCCACACTGTAGTCACCGACAGTCAGTCACTGAACAGAGCCCTGCACCAGCTCCTCCAGCACGCAAAGCCCACTAGGGCAAGCCACCACAACGGACGCAGCGCCACCTGGTGCCCCCACCCCCAGGCGCAATCCCCTGAAGGACAGAAATACCGCCTGGCCAGAGCAGCCAGCCAGCTGTAACCCGCAACAGTCAACCCAAGCAGCACCATGGATCAAAGGACAGACTCTGACACCACCACCACGTGGAAGATGGCCTGCTCACACCCAGTGATTGTGATGGACCGCACCGGGCACGGCAAGACGCGCCCCCAGAAAAGAATGCTCATAGAGTGGCCCTCTGCACTCTGCATGTGAGGACAGCCAGGATGCCGGTGAAGACAGCAAATGATCCCAAGCTGCGCCCACACAAACCAGCATCATACAGGCAAGAGCACCGCCTGCCACCTCTGCAAAGTACGGGGAGAGACTGACAAACCCCTGCAAGGAACTGCAAGAAACTCAAAAAGCAACGCCAAAGACAACCCCACTAGAAAGAGTGGACAACCAGCCAATACAGCAATATCTCAAGGGAACTACCCCAGCGACAGCGCAAGAAAAGACTGGTGCAGAAAAGCACCACCCGTGGCCACTCAACGCCACCACCGACAGCACTGACATTGCATCATCTGCTCCTCCCAGTGTACAGGCACCCCACAGGCCAGGAAAGCAACCAAGAAGAAAACTGAGCACGCAAAGAGCACGCAAAGCCAGAGGCGCGCAGAAAGTCGCGCCAGGGAACCTGACTGCACAGACAGAACCCAGGAGGCCTCTCCACAAAGAAGCACTGCTGAACGCAGGTAGGAGAACACCCACTTCTCCACCGCCCCAGCGAAGCCCTGCTGTAGGCCGAAGACCACCCACAGTGTCATCCCTCACACTGCCTCAAGACGGAGTTGGCCCTGACCCAAGATTGGTAAGAGCGGAGTCGCACACCGCACGTGGCAGGCCGCCACAGCACCATGCGCTCCACCGAACAGCGACACTCGACCGGACGTCACGTCGCCCGGCAGGCAAGGAGCACGTCACCAAGTGACTAGTCCAGACAAGCACGCCGGAGCGAAGGTAGAAGCCGGCGCCATGACAGTGCCGCCTCGAGGTGCAAGCACAAGCCCTCGAAGAAAAGAAGAAGAGTGACAGCCCTGTCACCCCGAAGACCAGAGGAACATAGGTGGGCTGAACAAGTCAAAGAAGGGAGAAGACCGAGGACTCACGGCCAGCCAAGAGCACACCCTGACACACCAGACAGCCACCAAGGCGGACCGACGTCCCTGGATACAGCCTCATGGGGAAACGAATGTAAGCCGCAGCAAGCGCCAACCGCGTCTCATCCTAACGCTTCCCCAGGAGACCGTCCGTCCCGAGAGTCGGTAGTCTAAGTCAAGCGGCATCCCTGCTCCTGTCCGCAGATGCCAAGGGTGAAGATCAGCACAGAGTGTCTGTCCTCACACTGCCTCCAGATGGAGTCGGCAGTGGCCCCAAACCAGGCAAAAATGGATCCCCACACTCTACGTGTCAAGCCGCGAAAGACACTCCTGCTCAGCAAGGCGAAGACACAAGGCTGCCAAGTCCCTCCGGACATCCAACACTCCCAGCAAGTCGCCACCACCTGTCATCCCGAATCACCACATGACTGGCAACCACCATCACGCCGGCCATCAGCACTTGCGTCAAACAACACCAGTCCCAGAAGATCGGAGGACTGGAGACCTGCACCGTCGCCACAAAAGCCGGCAAAAGAAACCAAAGGCCACCTGTGAACCTGGCCTACCCCGAAACCGTGGCAGCGAAGGCAAGTCTTGGCTAAGACTCATCCACATGTAAGAGTTGTGCGTGCGACTAAGTAGCGGCTCTTAGCGGTCCTGCAGCTGCCCCCAGACGGCACACAAGCACCCCTCAGTGCAGCCCTCCTACAGTCCCGCAGCAACCCCAACAACGGGCCTCCCCAGGTGGGAGAGCAAGAAGAGACTCTGCCTCACCAACAGGTTTCCGGTCACAGCCCAGCCGTTCAACAAGGACAGCCAGCCCAGCCACACCTCTGTAAACTATCTCGAGGGACTCCATCCATCTTTATGACGCAACTGTTAGAACCCACCATGGGCCATCACAGACATCAGCAAATTGGAAACCAGGCAAGGCAGCAAGACATGCCACCGTCAATGAACTGCCGGTATGCAGCGGGCGTCTCCAGGCCAGCGGTCGTGTCCTGAGACCCTCAGGTTAAACTACGGGTGCCCGCCAAGAAGGTTCTGCTGCAAGCCAAGTCACCAATCCAGGTCTGCTGTCGTCCTGCCACCTGACTCTAGAGACTGATGGACCCTGTGGTATCCAGTTAACTATTTTTTTTTAACCCCACAGGTTGGACTAACACGTTGTTTGTTCCTCAATAAAGTTGGGGAGGAATGTAGTATCCTGCGAGACACGTTCTAGTGTCCCGCAGGAAGTTGTCATGCCAGCCACTCCCTCGAGGGCTGGGCACACTGCACCCCCACACCCATCCATCACGGGTGTCATGAGTGACGTGACCCCGCTAATAAAAGGGCCCTGGTGCACGTGCTCGAGGCCAGTTACAGTCCAGTACTACCCTGTGTCTGCATCAGCTATTTGCCGTCATGTGGGCCTGAGGCCCAACACTACAGGACCGTGAAGCAGGGAGGAGAAGCGCGAAGATGAGAAGGAAGGATGGAACGAACGAGGGGGAGGTAAACGGAACATAATGCTGGAGGAAGAAAAGACACACAAACCTCTGGGAGACTAGGGAAACTAATGGAGCCATCATCAGCAAGAAGTAATGGGAACTCGGCAGGAAAACACTTGCAGAAACGGAATAAAAAGAAGCGATAACTGGCATCACTGCAGTTAAACTTAACGCGCTTCTTTCCATGCCCTTCAGAGATGAGATTTGGACACGAGTGGCGTAGGACTGCGAGCGGGTGTGCTACAGGACTGCAAGCAGATGTTTTATAGGACTGCGAGCGGGTGTGCTACAGGACTGCAAGCGGATGTGTTATAGGACTGCGAGCGGGTGTGTTATAGGACTGCGAGCGGGTGTGTTATAGGACTACGAGCGGGTGTGCTACAGGACTGCAAGCGGATGTGTTATAGGACTGCGAGCGGGTGTGTTATAGGACTGCGAGTGGGTGTGTTATAGGACTGCGAGCGGGTGTGCTACAGGACTGCAAGCGGATGTGTTATAGGACTGCGAGCGGGTGTGTTATAGGACTGCGAGCGGGTGTGTTATAGGACTGCGAGCGGGTGTGTTATAGGACTGCGAGCGGGTGTGTTATAGGACTGCGAGCGGGTGTGCTACAGGACTGCAAGCGGATGTGTTATAGGACTGCGAGCGGGTGTGTTAAAGGACTGCGAGCGGGTGTGCTACAGGACTGCGAGCGGATGTGTTATAGGACTGTGAGCGGGTGTGTTATAGGACTGCGAGCGGGTGTGCTACAGGACTGCAAGCGGATGTGTTATAGGACTGCGAGCGGGTGTGTTATAGGACTGCGAGCGGGTGTGTTATAGGACTGCGAGCGGGTGTGTTATAGGACTGCGAGCGGATGTGTTATAGGACTGCGAGCGGATGTGTTATAGGACTGCGAGCGGGTGTGTTATAGGACTGGGAGCGGGTGTGCTACAGGACTGCGAGCGGATGTGTTATAGGACTGCGAGCGGGTGTGTTATAGGACTGCGAGCGGGTGTGCTACAGGACTGCAAGCGGATGTGTTATAGGACTGCGAGCGGGTGTGTTATAGGACTGCGAGCGGGTGTGCTACAGGACTGCACGTGGATGTGTTATTAAAGGCAGCTCGTCGACTGCCACAGGAGCAATTGTTTCATTTGCCTCTTTCCCTTTGCAAAGGAACTCTACGCTGCCTGAGCCAGCTTGCTTCAGCTCCTCGAAGGGGTCTTCCTCAGAAATGTCAGAGAGCATGGCTATCTTTGGGATGGGCGGCAGGTTTCCTGTGCCACAAGGAACACGAAGCATGGGGGGTGGTTGGGAAGATAGACAAGTGGGGTGCTCAAGCAAGTCCTGCCACAGGTGGAGATGAAAACAGAACGAAAAAGAATGCACATATTTAAAAAGGGGTGAAAATGTATGAGTGGAAGGTAAAAAAAAAGAAAGGAGATTGTTAATGCAAACTGGTACACAAAGCTGGGATAGCACTACCAATGATGTCAAACTACCCAACACATTCATACTGATTATTTTCTCGAAGGGGCCACTGCAAGGCATGCTGCGTTTACAGTCAGACACTAGATATGCTCATTGTTGGGATATTGAGAGAAATCTGGCACTTAATAGGCATGGTGATAAAAAAAAGATGGCAGCAGATTCAACACCAACATCTTGCATGCAGAAGGGAAGCATGCACATCACCTTGAAAGCACCCGTTTCCACTCACAACCAAAGGCGAGATTGTGACTGGTATCAGTGGTGTAGGAAACAATAGGGTGTCCATATGTCTACATGTCAGCAATCTATTAATACAGGCCCTTTGGGGGCAGAAATGTCAAGGTCCTTCGAGATGAGTCGGTTGCTTTCAATTTGTCATGCAGACAGCAATGCTGTGTTGCTACAACTAATATATATTATTTTAAATTTTGAAAGCACAATCTATTGAGAATTTTAACAAAAATAACTTCGCTTTTGGAACAATCAAAATGTGAATTCTGAACAAACTGGATATTTCTGTTGCACTATTTACTCTACATTGCAGGAAGCATCAGGAAAAAAGAGTGGCAAAACACGGTTCACTGACAAAGTGCACACACGGACACAATAGAGACAATGCTCAAGAGATTTGGGAAAACCGAATCCCAACTAGGAATTGCCACTTGCATTAGAATTTCACTGTTATTGAATAGAAGCATTTTGGAATAATACTTCTCTTTTTTTCTACCCTATAACTGTTTCATTCTGGAGAAAACGTCAGCAGAGTAGGGGTCGTCGAAGCAACATGGCTCATGAAGGCGAGTGGCAGCCCACGACTGAAAGCCATGATCAGGTGTAATTCAAAGAGGAGGCACCACACAGTATCACTGTCGGTGCTGTGTGTCATAAGACATCAGCAATTCAACCCATGTGCTAACATCACCTCCAGCGAAAAACTGAGCAAGACTTCAAAAACATCTTCATGGCCAAGTTATTTTGGCGCTTTTGAGTCTGTATATTTTTCCAAACATTTAGAAAGCAGCAAGAAGCTGACTAATGGCAAAATACAAAACACATTGTTTTAAAGAATTTTTATGAAATGGACAGACGGCACAAACATGCGATAGCATGCACGTGCTCCACTGCATACCCAAGAGAAAAATACCTTTAGTCACTTCACATGCGGTTCATGGCAAAAAACATGGATTCAGATCTGTCTCATTCTAAGGCAGTCCTGCGCAAACAGCAAAACATCTCAGCTAGCCTTACCCCTGCTTGCCACCAGGAGGTTCCTGTGGCTGTTCCACCTTCAGCACCACCAATGCGAGGGAAATCTTCATGCACAGCTTTGCTAGAGGTAGCCACCTCGCTTATCAGGCTCTGGTCAGTGATGGCACCCATTGCAGCTGATGGGGAGACAACACACATTGACTTCAGCAGGCTCAGTACATACACTGTATGAAACACAGGGCGCGCATGTTGTGGTAACCCTCTGCTCAGATTATCTGAGAGCCATGTTATTGATGATTTTTTCCCCCTTTGCACAGAATATAATCGCTATAAAAGTCAGATTATGTATTTATATATTTTTTTTATATTACATTCTTTTAGGTATTCGCCCCTGAAGAAGGGAACAGGGCTTCCCGAAATGCATCGGGCGACACTTCTTCAGTACTTTGATGTCATTGTGTTATGAAAATAATTATTTTTTCAAAGACAGTTATGTATATAATCATATAAATATATGTATGATCTTCACAAGACTCATTATCAGAAATAACATACACAGATGTTGGGTTTGTGTTGGATTATGATAATATTATGCAGAAACATAGTATTGCTTTGCTTGAAAATCCATGTTGAATAATAAATTCACTGAATGTAAGAGAAGTTGACAGACTATTCATTTTTTAGAGTAGGAAAATATTACTTAAGTTGTTGAGAATTTAAATTCTCTAGGAACAGTGCATCCTGCATGTAGGCTTCGCTTACATTTTCTTATGTTATTCATGAATATGCACACATATGCAGATAAGATACACTGTGTGTATGCGCTGGGCAAATTTACTGCACATGCACATAATTACAAACAGCATATAACGGGTAAGTGTGCAATGGTCCTACTAGAACCCATTAGGCCTGACTGGTTTTTAAAAGCCCATATATGGCACGCCACTTTTAGACTAACCAGTGATCACATGACGCACTGTTGCGTCCTAGAAGGGAAACATCCTTTACAACGAAAGTTTTACCACGCAGTGCCTTTACGACGCAACTATTACAACGCATGTCATTACAACGCATTGTACTGGGGGGCGCTCTAGGATAGGGAATGGATTTAATTTACTATCCAACACCTTCCCTACTATCCATGGGGACTGGAGTTGGAATAGTAAATTAAACTATTCACTATCCAGCACCCCTAAGCGCTATGCGTTGTAACAGCATGCGTTGTACAAACTGAGTTGTAGCAGCATGCATGGTAAAAGCATGCGTTGTACAAACTGAGTTGTAGCAGCATGCGTGGTAAAAGCATGCGTTGTAATGTCATACATCCGTCCTAGAAGTTTACTGAAGGCAAAAAATAGCACATACAAAACCCAAAGTGCACCACATGCTACAGGTACATTGTCGATGTTCAGTTGCATGCACACGTGCCCCAGGCTCCACCTTCTGTTGAATTCATTTGAGCACACTACGCTCCAAACTCTATTAACAAATACAACATTCTCTGAATAGAAATGTCTTCACCCCTATCCATACACCATGCCACATAATTCCATGACACCACTAAACAAGTCCACTCCACACAATCCCAGCACTAACAATTCCAATCCAATCCAACCCACATAACGCTCTTCCACACCACATACTACATCCACTCCACCCCCGAGCTAAAATACATCGGCAAAAAACATTGTCATTTACAACACCAATAACTAGCTCTCACAAATACTAGACCCATTAGCAGTGCCAATGCTCGTTATTACTTACCTCCATCGAGGCTCCTGGAGACATGAATGCTAGAGGTGCGCTCAAAATAGGGGGCCAGCCTGGCTATCCTGGTACTCTCCCATTCCGCCTCTGCCTGAGTGCGGCCTCTGAAGCGGAACTTGGAACCCAAAGTTAGGAACTTGGCTCTCGGAGGTTTATCAGGTGACTTGAGCCTGTGGCAATGACAGACACCAGCCAAGAGGTAAAAATGTGGTAATATAAGGAAACAGAACATTAATAAGAGTATCAGTAACAGGTTACGTCCTATTGACATCCTCCAACTTGGTAAAGCACCTTTAGAAGAGTAATTCATTTTCCACCCTCGCTCATAATAACTTGATTAAAGCTTTCATTAAAGTCAAATAAAATGTTGTGATACTTCGATCAGAATCAGGTGTCTCTTCCAATCTCTGCTTGCCCGAAAACCGTAGAAAACATGCAGTGACAGTCAACGGGACTGCACACTCGAGTCGAGTGCCTTTCATTTGGTAAAATGCTGGATTCTAAATTTCGTAAAGTTGTTCCTCCTTAAAGGTACGTGTTTTCTGGATGCCTTCCATGTAAACCTTTTTTCTATTTACACGGCAAGGTCATAAACAAATGACCCTTCCAGCGACTATGACTCGAAAATAACCCAGCCGATTAGCCATAGAGAACAGTGTCCCATACTAGAGCAAAGAAAGTTTCCATAAGAGGTCACATGTTTTTACATAAATACCTTTAAAATTGCAAAATGTTCACAAACTGTAATAATTAATCAAAATAACGGTTGATTGTGTTTAGGCCCGAGTAACTACCAGTGGCTGAGATTAATTCAGGCATTCCATCCATCACTTTTTTATATACTTTAGTGGGTCACTTTTGTGTATACTTTAGTTGATCATTAACAGGCATCCATCCTATAGCATACAAATTCGATTTTTAGACCACCAAGGTAACCGAACACATTTAAATTGTGATTAACCTGTTCTACATGACAAATATGTTATCAAATTATACCCACTCATGTGCATTATATGCAATATTTGAAATAGAACTAAGAGCAGATTGAATGACTGCTGTTATTTGGAGAACACATGATGCCGGGGAGGTGTTCTACTGAAACATTTCAGCAAAACTTCTGCTTTCCAATCAGTATATGTACAATTCAGAAAAAGCCAGAAGGGTGTGTAAAAAGATTTTTGAGGAGTTGCAAGTTATCATTAGGAGTGCATGGGCTGCTTGCTTACATATACATTTATTTTTCTCCCTGGGCACGGTATGTAGAGCAGGGAAACAAAACCTTATCAAGGGTCTCAATAAACCTCCATCGTTTTTGGGCTTCTAAAATCTTTGATCTTATTAGTCTATCACAATGTCGTTACTGGCTCACTGTGCCCACTAACTGATCATATAAGCTCCTGATTTTTTTATTATCCCATCGCCAAACAATGTTTATCAACTCAATTTTAAGGTAGGCATCTAGTAGCAATGAGGGCTGAATATTTCAAGCAAAAAGATCAGGTAACAATGGGAAAAGGTAGCAAGAACTATGTTGTAATGTACATGTCTTGTACATCCTCCCTGTGTTTTCCACCTGCTGTCCTGCTTGGCCCTTGATGATGTAATTGGAATGTTGGGTGGGTTGTTGAGTAAGCAGATGTCAGTTGGCTTGAGAAGATTTTGTACTTAGATGTCGAATCGTTGTGTTATTTGGCTCTTTGTTTCTTAATTTTCTTAACACTCTCTTTGTGCTTTTACATCTTTGCACTTTTACTTTCTTGTGATTTGTTTTGCATGTTTGCTTATGTTACATTTGTTGATTTTGATAAAAGGGGGATGTGTTGTAATGTACATGTCTTGTACATCCTCCCTGTGATTTCCCCCTGCTGTCCTGCTTGGCCCTTGATGATGTAATTGGAATGTTGGGTGGGTTGTTGAGTAAGCAGATGTCAGTTGGCTTGAAGGGCTGAGCAGTGGAACTGCTCCTGGTGGGGTCTCTTGATTATCTCTAATAAAGTTATGATCCTAAATACAACTGGAGACCATGGATCTTTCTTCATTGTAACAAACTACCTTCAAATTCAGTCGAATAATAAAAGTACAAATGGGAAACCGAGGAATAATTTTGATGCAAGAAACCCAAATGTAAGACAAAAAGCCAATCTTTAAAAAAACACTAGGCATGTTCACAATCTCTATGGCTATGAGTCCACAAAAAAAAGAATATTGAAAAAAACAAAGAAGGTAAAATTGCTGCATACATTTTGTCTACGAAGCAATGATATATTTGTAATAACTAGACATATATTTGATATAGACAGTGTAATTAAAATATAGCATTTTTAATATTTAGAGCAAAACTTAAGCATTTGCAATTCAGGAAAATTGAACCTACTGCATTTCTTACTGTTAAAGAGCCAAATTATAAAACAAGTCTGTCCTTCATGCAATACAAGTGTACTGATGCTGGACAATCCTGATGATTTGTGAACACATCGGAAAACACCGTATTAATGTAGAACAGTGCCATCCCTTAAATGATAGATTTTTAAATGTTGCCTTTAGATTCAGATGATTTTAAAATTGCAGCCCCTAATCAACTGAATACTCAAACAACACTTAATGGCTTCCTATAAATGGTCATGTTGGTAGTAGGGTCTAATTTAGGAATTATTGCATAGTGGTGTCACATACATTGCTTCTGAGTGGCCAATAAATAGAAAATTTGAGCTAAGGGATTTAGTACTGCGAGCAAAAATATAATTGAATTAACAAGCCTGTGGACATATTAGAGTAGACCCAGCTACTACAATTTAGAAGTGATCACAGCAACTGTAAACATTAATCTCATGCCATCATGACCAGTACCCCAGTTCGCTGATTGATAAGATCACAATCTATGGTGACTCTGCACACCCACAGCCAGGACACAATCAGAATGCAAAAAATAGAGAGATCAAAGCAGCAAGCACCTACAATCTGCACCCAGAATCCAGAATGCACATTTGAACAAATATTTCTACAAATGCGTACATACACCTTGCTCAGGCTCAAAATTACTTGATTTAAGAGAGGATTATAGAGCCCATGGCCGTGGGCAACAGGAGTAGATTGATGTGGGGGGTTTAGGCATTAGGCAAAAGATCGAACAACAGACTTTGACAATCATCCTAGCACCCTACCCCCGACTGCATCGAAGAGAATAACCAAGTCTTTTTGTGCCCTTCCTAAACTTCAACAAAGATAAACCAAAGAAAGGCAAGGTGTTCCAAAGTTTTGCTGCAACAATAGAGGAGTCACAGCCATCTATCCATTCTTGCTGTCCTTGAGGCTGTGCCATTTCACGGATCTGAGAGTCTTACCAGAGACTTGCCAGTTAAAAGTTGGCTCAGATTTGCACATGCTGCAATAAGATGACTAAAGTCAATCCAGTTTTCAGACGCTGGTTTTACAGCACCGTTGTCGAACAGACCTATTGCTTACAATAAGTAGAGTAGGCTTTGGGTCCGCCCCTTTCAACAACTAGCTTTCTTCCACCAGACTCTTCCAGCCACTCCCTTAAGAGTTTGTCAATTACAATATGGCTCAGCCCAGTGGAGTAGACATCTGTCCCAGGATGCTATTGGCCAGTTGAGTACGTCATTCCATCTCCATTACAGGGCTTGCATTTAACTGCAAGGAGGAGTACTTTACAAATACACCCCTCTCTCTCCATTCCTGCTGGCTCCCTACTTTGTGTCTCCTAACATTTTTGCTTTAGAACATTAACCCCTTACTTATTCGCTTTACCAAATGCTTGTCGTTTATAGAAACTAATGAATGGACTTAAGAAAGTTAGAGATGTGGTCTCATTTATCCTGTCACAGCAGGTGTTGAGCTATGGCACTCTGAACCCTAAGGAAGAAGTACTTAGTTTGTTGTTTAGCAGAAATAAAATAAATTGCATGGGCAGAGATGGAAAATGCGACATTGCATGAAGTGATGGGAGTTTTGTCAGAAATGTAAAGCAAGCAGTTAAAATATCTCTCTCCCACCAGCAGGCAAAATGGGCATAACCAGAGCAGAACATTTGTTTTTCAATGTGCCTAGGTCTCCGAATTGCCACACAGGGTCAAACTAGACTCTCACCATTTCAACCAGATATTAAACCATACTGGAAAGAATAGCTCTCCTCTCTGAGGGCAATGTTACACTGGTTTGAATAATCAAATATACTGGAATCAAACACATAATTATCTGAAACAAGTTCTTTCACCATATCAAACATATTAGAGATGGGACTAAAAACATTAGCTGGTTCTCTCTCTGTCTGACATTAATAAGGCGAGACTGAGTTGCGGTAATGAACAAAGTTTGCTCTCCAACAATAAACAAACAAGCACTGGTAAATGCATTAGGTTTCGCCTATGAGATTAATAATACGTTTTTTGTGTGGCAAGCAAACGAGGCAATGAAAAGCAAGAGCCTTTTAAAATGTATATTAAATACAATTGATTTCACAAGCACAGCGCAAGGGCTACGCAGGTGAAACCCAAAATTAGTGAAGACCTACCATGCAACGGTACAGGAATCCATAAAAAGATAAGACTATGTCTGCCAAGAAAACCAATCACCTTGGCATTCTATGATGTTATTGTGTGCCCTGACAAGCAGACTTGTCATAATTTTGCAGCACATTTGTTTTTCTTAATTTACATGATGGATCTTTTGGTGGTTCAGATTATGGTTTGGTTCTTGGGGCCATGCCGGACCATTGACTCATCTTCTCATATGAATTGGTGGCTTGCTGACCTCTGGGTGAGTGCAACTTGTGGACCTTGCTGTTGTCACAGCTATGACAAACAAGACAGAAAAGAGTAAGACACTAGTGAGAACACCTAGATTTTTAGCTGAATTGGCTGGTGGGAGGTGCCTCAAACTCACTTGCCCACAAATCAGGAGACCACACTCATGAGAGATTACCAATACCCCCTTCATTTTGTCTACATTCAGTTTAAGGCAGTTATGCCTCATCCTTAGTGTCACAGCTGATATGCACTTCCAGAAGTTTGTTTTTGTAGTTTTAAAGTTGTTGGAGACAGACACCAAAATATAGTGTTAAGAAACCATACTAAATCCAAAGGATCATACAAGGGATGCCAGAGGGTATGACTAAGTGTTTTATGATGTGGGGATTAATGATCAGCTCTCAGGAGCACGACATCGCAAGAAAAAAAAATGGATTGATAAGGTTGCAAGGAAACTGTACCCTATCTGAAAGAAATTAAGGTATCATAACAATGCTTTCTTTCACATGCCAAAATCCAGAAGTCTGAATAATAAGACATTGTATGATACCATGCCGAATGTCACCAATAAATAAAAGGACCTAGGTTGCCCTGCCATCTAGGTCCAGAATCATTCTCAAGTCCTCAGTCACAGCAATGTAACACATATTCTGTGCTATTTTCTGGTCTAGACCCTGAAGGTTAAGGATCGAAAAGAGTTGTCTTCCATGTATCCTGACAGTTGAGAATTAAACAGTTTTTTCAATAATCTTGATGGAAACATGGTAAAATTGGCCTACACATAATCAGCACGTTTCACTGTCTGAAACTGGGTTACTTTATTACACTTAAAAAGTACTAACTCTAGATTGGTTGAAAATAGAGATATGCTGTTTACACTAAAATGAATAGCCATTTAAAATCCTTTTTTACGGTGAAGTTAGATTTTAAGTTACATTTCTGAAAATGACCCCTTTAGAGGGTTGGCATTTTCTTCTCCCAACCATGTGTGCCTTCTGCCAGTGTCACATGACTGTGAATGGCTCTGCTGTTGGGGTTTCTGTATTCCTTCCAGACAGTGACACAAAGGGAAGTTAGGTGCAGAAAGTATGGGTCTTCCTGATCGGATGACTGGGAAGGGCCTTCACTCAGCCCCATTTACACTTTAAAGAGCTTTTCCTCCTGCTCAAAGGAACATGACTCCAGACTTGCCCTGCCTTTTGCCATTCGCAGAAGTTTGGAGCCTTGACAGTGGAGGGAGAACAACTTTTCAGAACCAGATGTGGGGTAGGAGAGGGAGTGCCCTCACACAAGGGCTGGCACAAGGTATAAATATTGGACCAGCAGAGTCACTCTTTATAATCCTCCTGTACCTGGAGGCAGTTATTGCGGAGCTCAGCGAGATATTAAACTATGAGCTACCAATGGACCCGGCATTGGCGCTGCTGGGCTACTCCAAGGCACTACCGGTGGCGTACAGGAGACTGACAGACATGGGCTTGCTTCTGGCGAGACGCACGATAGCGCAGTGCTGGATGAGGGGACCGACGCCGACCAAATTACAATGGGCCAGAGACATGGTATATTGCAGCACTCAAACGGAACACTACATTGAACTCCTTCCCCCTACTAGCCACCCAAAAAACTTTTGGAGTTTATATAACGCCTTTAGACACACAAGAGACGACACTGCTGACATGCCACGGGAGGCCACAGAGGGAGCGCAGCGGCACCACACCCCGGAGCGGGACACACAGGACATGGGGTAGAGGGGAACGGCGGGGGGAGCGCCTGGACTGGGAGGCTGTTGGGCGGCTGATAGCGGGTCGACCACGTTAGGACGCGACAAACGGGGGGACGAACACTGGACACTGCCCTGGGGGGACACAGGAGCGAGCTTTGATCCCCCGGGCTTGCACTCGGGACGAGAACACCACGACACGGCGCGGCCCTCCCCTGGGGCCCTGTACAACATTATAGACAGTGAACTAGAAGCGCAGTTGGGGGGGGGAGTTTTGGGGTTCACTTGGTTGGTAAGAGGGAGGGGGGGACAGTTCTTCCTTAGATAAGGGGGGGGAAAACAAAAGGAAAAAACACACCTTCATTTTCTTTGGTTGAGCGTCCTGACTCGTGCAGATCCGGTTGCTCCCCTCTGTTCTCCTGCTGGGTATCGTAGCGCTTCTCCCACGCTGCTTGTAATATCTGCATTCTTCAGCTGAATCTACCATAGCGCCGCATTGTGCATTTGACTCGCTCTGTCCTCAGCGCTGCTTTGCTGCTTTGGGATTGCTGCTCTGTGTTTGCTCTGTGCCTAATTTCATAGCGCCGCCTGTCATTCTCATTGTGCTGTGCTCATAGCGCTACTCTATGTTAGCCATTTCTCTTCTAAAATAGATATTTTGATCATTGCACCCCACTGCTCGCCCCAACCTCTCCCTGCGTTAAGTGTTTGTTGTTGTTGCAGCCATTTGCTTCCCTGTGACGTCCTAGCCCGTCCCTCCAATCACGCTCCTGCCTCCCAGCTGAGCTTGCCTCCCACAGATAGATTAGACCGACCCCTCCCCCCGAGAGCTGTGACCGTCCTGACTCGTGCAGATCCGGTTGCTCCCCTCTGTTCTCCTGCTGGGTATCGTAGCGCTTCTCCCACGCTGCTTGTAATATCTGCATTCTTCAGCTGAATCTACCATAGCGCCGCATTGTGCATTTGACTCGCTCTGTCCTCAGCGCTGCTTTGCTGCTTTGGGATTGCTGCTCTGTGTTTGCTCTGTGCCTAATTTCATAGCGCCGCCTGTCATTCTCATTGTGCTGTGCTCATAGCGCTACTCTATGTTAGCCATTTCTCTTCTAAAATAGATATTTTGATCATTGCACCCCACTGCTCGCCCCAACCTCTCCCTGCGTTAAGTGTTTGTTGTTGTTGCAGCCATTTGCTTCCCTGTGACGTCCTAGCCCGTCCCTCCAATCACGCTCCCGCCTCCCGGCTGAGCCTGCCTCGCCTCTCCCCTTCGACTATCCACTTATGACAGTGGCTTTTGCGCGCAGCGTCCACGCGCAGCGACCGCGCCCCATTCGCGCCGAAGGTGCGCCAAAGGTAAGCCCGTCTACGCCGGTCCGCGCCTGGACCGCGCCCAGCGCCAGAGCCCCTGGTCCTCGTAATGTCCATCCCTCCCGCACTACTTACGATGCCACCACCCTCCTAGCCCTTAACCCCGGCCGATCCCCCAACTGCGCCCAAGCCGCCCCTGGACACACCCATGGACCCTTTTCCTGCATCTCCTGCAAGTTCGACGGCACCAAGAACAACTCCTCATCTAAGAACACACAACAGATACCCGACCCCAACCACCTACAATGCATCCTGCTCAACACCCGCTCGGTCCACAGGCACGCCATTGACCTCTGGAACCTACTAGACACCATCTCTCCGGACGTCGCCTTCCTAACAGAAACATGGATGAATGCCTCTTCAGCCCCAGACATCACCATTGCCATCCCGGAAGGCTATAAGATCATTCGCAAGGATCGTACCGGCCACACAGGAGGAGGCATCGCTATCGTCCATAAGAAATCCATCCGCATCTCAACCAGCTCAGACGTCAATCTCGCCAACTCTGAACACCTTCACTTCCAGATCCACATCGACCCCAAGACCACACTCAGAGGCACCCTCCTTTACAGGCCACCAGGACCCCGCGCACAATTCAGTGAAGACATCACGGACTTCATCACTCCACACGCGCTCCCCTCCGAGGACTACATCCTTTTGGGAGACCTCAACTTTCACCTTGAAAAGAACAACAACTGCAACACCACCACCCTTTTGGACAACCTCGCAAACCTCGGACTTAAACAACTTGTCACCACCCCCACCCACATCGCAGGTCACACACTCGACCCTATCTTCACCTCCAGCAAGCATATTTCCTTCAGCCACACCACAGCTCTCCTTTGGACTGACCACAGCTGCGTTCACTTCACCTACAACAAGCCCACATCCAACAACCACCCCCAACCCACTCTGCAAAGAAACTGGAACAAAATCACCATCGACCAGATCTCCTCTTCGCTTCTTCAAAAGCCCCCCGCCCACTCCTCAAACCCAGACCAAGCAGCCACCAACCTCACCCAATGGTTATCCAACAGCGCCGACATCCTAGCACCACTGAAAAAACGACAAATCAAACTAAGCAGCAAGAAGGCCTCCTGGTTCAACGATGATCTTAAGAAATCCAAGAAACTCTGTCGCTCCCTCGAGAAGGCCTGGAAAAAAGACCCAACCACCAGCACCAAGGACGCCTTCAAAAACGCCACCCGCATACACCACCAACTAATCCGAAATGCCAAGAAAGCAGCCTTCAAGGACCGTCTAGATAACAACGCCCACAACAGCAAGGAATTATTCAATATCGTCAAGGAATTTACCAACCCCTCAGCCAACTCCAACGACATCACCCCCTCTCAAGCCCTCTGCGACTCCCTAGCCTCATTCTTCCACAACAAAATTGCAGACATCCGCAACAGCTTCGACAACCAATCCGAAGACCAACCCTCCCAATCCCCTGCAGGACCCCCACCCCCCCTGAACATCCTCAATGACTGGATGCCAATCTCCACTGAGGACACCATCCGTCTAATGAACTCTATCCACTCAGGATCCCCCACTGACCCTTGCCCTCACCACATCTTTAACAAAGCAGACTCCATTATTGCACCGCACCTCCGAGACGTCATCAACTGCTCCCTCAAATCCGCAACCTTCCCGGAAAGCTGGAAACATGCCGAACTCAGCGCCCTCCTGAAGAAACCCACAGCTGACCTCACCGAACTCAAAAACTATCGCCCTATCTCACTCCTTCCATTCCCGGCCAAAGTCATCAAGAAAGCTGTCAACAACCAGCTCGCCGCATTCCTCGAAACCAACAAATCCCTCGACTCCTCACAGTCCGGCTTCCGAGCCAAGCACAGCACCGAAACCGCCCTCATCGCAGCAACAGACGACATTCGAACTCTACTGGACAATGGAGACACAGTCGCCCTCATCCTCCTCGACCTCTCCGCAGCCTTCGACACAGTCTGCCATAGCACCCTTCTACAACGCCTCAAAAACATCGGAATCCAAGGAAAAGCACTGGAATGGATCACCTCGTTCCTCTCCGGAAGAACCCAGAGAGTCCGCCTTCCACCATTCAAGTCAGAGGCCACTGAAGTCATCTGCGGCGTACCTCAAGGGTCCTCACTCAGTCCCACCCTCTTCAACGTCTACATGAGCCCCCTCGCGGCCATCGCACGCCAACATAACCTCAACATCATCTCCTACGCCGACGACACTCAACTGATCCTATCACTCACCAGAGGCCCTAACACGGCCAAAACCAACCTACACGAAGGAATGAAAGAAGTAGCCGAATGGATGAAGCACAGCCGTCTGAAACTGAACTCAGACAAAACAGAAGTCCTCATCTTAGGTACCTCCCCCTCCGCCTGGGACGACTCTTGGTGGCCAGAGGCCCTTGGAAAAGCACCCATCCCGACGGACCACGCACGGAACCTGGGCGTCATCCTGGATTCCTCACTTTCGATGAACAGACAAGTCAACGCCGTTTCTTCATCTTGTTTCAACATTCTTCGCATGCTCAAAAAAACATTTCGCTGGATCCCTACCGAAACTAGAAAAACAGTCACCCACGCTCTGGTCACGAGCCGACTGGACTACGGAAACACCCTCTACGCCGGCACCACCGCAAAACTCCAGAAAAAACTACAACGCATCCAGAACGCCTCAGCCAGGCTCATATTAGACATCCCGCGTAAAGAACACATCTCTGATCACCTGAAAAACCTCCACTGGCTCCCCGTCAATAAGAGGATCACTTTCCGGCTCCTAACCCACGCACACAAAGCACTCTACGAAATCGGACCCGAATGCCTCAACACACGACTATCCTTCTACACCCCCTCCCGCCAGCTACGATCCTCCAACCAAGCCCTTGCCACTGTACCTCGCATCAACAAAACCACCATGGGAGGTAGATCCTTCTCCTACCTAGCAGCTAAAACTTGGAATTCACTTCCCACTCACCTTCGCCTTACTCAGAACCACCTAGCATTCAGAAAGCAACTCAAAACGTGGATATTCGACAAGTAACTCCCCACCCTTCTACAAGCGCCTTGAGACCCTCTGGGTATGTAGCGCGCTATATAAATCTTTTTGACTTGACTTGACTTGACAGCGAGACTGCTGCGAGTGTGGAGATCTGACCATTGCATAGTACATTACCATGGGGACAAGTGTTTGGAGCAGTCGCCAAAGACTTTCATTGGCACTAATGCGCCGCCGTACCCCAGGGTTGATGGCACAGGGCTGTGTAAGATTGGATTCGCAACCAAAGTCCATGTTTGCATTCTAGCGCTGCCGGCCCGGATGGGTTGTAGGCACACAGCCGTGTATGTATCTGCTTCACTTAATAAAGGTGTTAATAAAAAAAAAATTAAAAATCCTCCTGTACCTGTGGAAGTTACAAAAGGACTACCCTGCTGCCAGAGGACTGCCTTGATGTCCAAGAAGGAAGATGGGACCTGCTTGCCTTCATCTTAGACTAATCATAGGAACTTCAATGGCCAGTTGACTGACGTCCTGTGTGAGCCACAAGGAAACAACAAGTTTCAGAGGCTTCCTTACAACTGCCTAGCTGACCTGCTGCAACTGGACCTGACTTGACCTGCAAATAGAGCTGCGTGAGCCCTATGGGCCTCTCCTGGAGTGATCTGACAATTATGTTTTACACACTGTCGTCCTGCATATTTGTTTTTGCAATCATTGCCAACACTAGACATTTGTTGCGTATTGTCAGCATTCCTATGGGCTGGTTTTTATACTAGGAAAAATATTTTATTAGTCACTGCCTAGAACACGGTAAAAAGGATATTCAATCAATTGACAGGTAGTATGAGCCACGGGAGCAAGAGCGATTGGAAACTAATGAAAAACTGCTCACTACTGTACTTTAATAACTGTAAGAATATCTTTTAAAGAAATGTTCAATGAAAAATTTGGCAGTAATAGGTTTTAATATTTGAGTGTAAGTTTATATTGCTTTTTAATATATATAGCTGTATTTTTAACAGATGTAATGGAATTAGTTTTTTGGTCCAACTGCTTTTATGGATGTTTTTTCATGATTCTGAAAAAAACTTTACATGACATGATATGATATGAGTGAGCCCCTGATCCCCAAGAGGTACATTACCAGGACCTGGACCCTTGGGTGCCACCAGTGCTCATGGGCGTCTGCAGGGGGCGGCAAGAGGAGGCACTTGCCCCCCTGGATCGCCAGTGCATCCGGTGTAAGCCCAGTCTGGGCCAACCCTAGTCCATCATGCTTTTGAAATGGTGCCGTTGGGTGGGAAGGGTGCAAGGGGGTGGCCGAGAAGGGTGCAAGGCAGAGGAGAGAAGGGTTCAAGGCAGAGAGGAGAAGGGTGCAAGGCAGAGAGGAGAAGGGTGCAACATAGAGAAGGGTGCAAGGCGGATTGGAGAAGGGTGCAAGGCAAAGGCAAAGGATTCAACATAGAGAAGGGTGCAAGGCAGTGGGCGAGAAGGGTGCAAGGCAGAGGGGAGAAGGGTGCAAGGCGGAGGGGGAGAAGGGTGCAAGGCAGAGGGGAGAAGGGTGCATGGCAGAGGGAGAAGGGTGCAAGGTAGAGAAGGGTGCAAGGCGGAGGGAAGAAGGGTGCAAGGCGGAGGGGAGAAGGGTGCAAGGCAGAGGGGAGAAGGGTGCAAGGTAGAGAAGGGTGCAAGGTGGAGGGGGAGAAGGGTGCAAGGCAGAGGGGAAAAGGGTGCAAGGCAGAAGGGAGAGGGGTGCAAGGCGGAAGGGGAGAAGGGTGCAAGGCAGAGGGGAGAAGGGTGCAAGGCAGAGAGGAGAAGGGTGCAAGGCAGAGGGGAGAAGGGTGGAAGGCAAAGGGGAGAAGAGTGCAAGGCAGAGGGGAGTAGGGTGCAAGGCAGAGGGGAGAGGGGTGCAAGGTGGAAGGGGAGAAGGGTGCAAGGCAGAGGGGAGAAGGGTGCAAGGCAGAGGGAAGAAGGGTGCAAGGCAGGGGGGAGAAGGGTGCAAGGCAGAGGGGAGAATGGTGCAAGGCAGAGGGGAGACGGGTGCAAGGGGGAAGGGGGAGAAGGGTGCAAGGCAGAGAGGAGAAGGGTGCAAGGCAAAGGGGAGAAGGGTGCAAGGCAGAGGGGAGAAGGGTGCAAGGCAGAGGGGAGACGGGTGCAAGGGGGAGGGGGAGAAGGGTGCAAGGCAACGAGGAGAAGGGTGCAAGGCAGAGGGGAGAAGGGTGCAAGGCAGAGGGGAGAAGGGTGCAAGGCAGAGGGGAGAAGGGTGCAAGGCAGGGGAGAATGGTGCAAGACAGAGGGGGGTATGGTGCAAGGCAGAGGGGAGAATGGTGCAAGGTAGAAAAGGGTGCAAGGCGGAGGTGGAGAAGGGTACAAGGGGGAGGGGAGAAGGGTGCAAGGGGGAGGGTGAGAAGGGTGCAAGGCAGAGGGGAGAAGGGTGCAAGGGGGATGGTGATGAAGTTAAAAATGTGCCCCCCCTGGAAACATTTCTGCAGACGCCCATGAGAGTGCTCCTCCTAAAGAAAAGGTTAAAATCCTTTAGTTTGAGCTCTTATGACCGTGAATAGACCAATTTGCACCAAGACTCTGGTACCCATGACAATCACTAACGTGAAGTTCCAGCGCCACCAGCAACCACACTTGTAGCTACAAAAACAGCCTGTGACGACCTCAACACAAAGCTACTGTAACGACGATCCACAATATCTGATTGGCTCATCAATTTTAAGCGACGACTGTCCACAATGCCTGGACTGAACTTCATGCTACAACAATGAACTCCCACGATACTCAACCTCCTTCTCACGTCCTGCACCAGGCAAACGGAACCCTTCACACCAGACTTAGAAGGTAACTTTTCAGAGGGACTAATTTAGTCCCTGTATGTGGCCCGTGCTCCACTGCAGCTGCACTGAACTGGTGACTTTCGCCCGGTGTAGAGTGAACATATGACAACAAGTGGCGTTTTCTGCTTTACAGATGCTATTTTTCACTAGAGGCTTTAAAACGGAATATTTCCGGTTCTACTGCTTGGATTTTGTCATTCTGGTATCATATTATTTATTAAAATGTACTCTATATTTCTAAATTGGTTTGGAATTTTTCTCCTGCTTGTTTTCACTTTATTATTGTTTGTATGCTGCATAAATACTACACACTTCCTCTAAGTTAAGCCTGACTGCTTTTGTTCCAAGCTACCAGAGGGTTAAGCACGGGTTAATTTGGTTACTTTTGAGGTCCGCCCTGACAAAGATTATGGTTGGTGCCTGCATGGGTCTTCAACTCTCCCTCGAGAAATAACCCAATTTTATACAGAAACGGTACCAAGAAATTGGTCTAGAAACAATATAGTCATATCTACAGAGAGTTTCTTCACTAGACTTTTTTCAGACCAGTGGAATTTCTGCTAGTTCTAGGGATAGTTGCACATGTATATGATTGCCAGATAAATGAGTTCAACGATTGTTTTAAGAATGTTAAGAATGTACGGCGGACAAGGAGGACAAGGAACAAAAGATGATCCAGATTTTATGTGAAGGAGTAGATGAGAAAAAAAGGATTCCAGAAGGGCACTGAATTGACGGACTGTAGACCCAGATGTGGAAGAAACATCGGCATTAATCAGAGTTTCTAAAATTACAGGCTGAGAATGATGACAATTTAATGATATGTTTTCTTTTTTTTCTTTAAAGAATTTAGTAAATTTTCACACAGGCTCTGGGAATAGACACTGAAAGACTGTATACCTCAAGGTATTTTTTTTTTATTATGCATAGTTAATTAAAACCAGTGCAAACATTTTACAAAAGAAGATTAAAATATCATAAGAAAAATTAATTCATTAAAACGTCATTAAAAGAACATGCAGTAAAAGCCCGATCTAATGTCCAGATGCAATACTTTTGAGGCAGAAGAGCATGTATCATTGAGTTCTGGTTAGCGTCTATATGTTTCCTATGTAATGTTTTTTGACAGTTTCTGCTCAATTATCACAAGGAACTTTACATACCTGCAGTTCAGTTTCGTGTTTGCAGGGTTTAGGCAAGCCAGCACCGCTTGCCTTCTAGTACGAGATCCTATCTGCTTAAGCTGGTCCTTTAAGAGCTGTTGGCGTGCTGGCCGAAGCTCTTGGCAGAGGCAAGTCATATGAAGTATATGGCCCTTCTCTGTGTTGCAAAAGGTGCAGGCATCGTGGCCATTGCTCCTGAGCCATGGTGGAAAATGCTCTCTAATGGGCAAAACCCCTACTCTGTATTTCAAAAACTTCCGTTTTATTATCTTGGAATAACCCTGACTTAAGTATGATTGTGGTGTCAGGGATTTATATGAGTTTATGATCATCCATGCATGATTTCTTTTAGCAAATGACTCTTTGTTCTCTAGTAGTGAAAGAGTTTTAACAGTTTTCCAAACCAGTTTTTTTAACGCATTGTGGCCGAGTTGCATATCCCAGATCGCTGATAGTTTAGTAGCCCCCAAGGCTGTCTTCAGATAAGATCTTGCCTGAGATACGTCCCTGCTTTGAATGTCTTGCCATAGCAGCACATTTAAAGTGTTAGTAGTGGCAGAACGAAGTTTGTGGCAGCAGATAATATAAGCACCCTGTCTTGCAAGAGCTTGTTTTTGTAATCCAAATTCCAGCCTGAGTTGGGCGGGCGATGTATAGGACGGGAGCGAAAACTTTGTTCGGTAAGCTTTTATCTGGATTGAGTCCAGATTCTTGGAGTCTCTCCCACGTAGAGCCTCACTGCCGTAGCAGATGGAAGGTTTTAACTTAGCCTGGATGATTTTCAGATACGGAGTCAGAATTGGTCCCATTAGTTGGTTAGCTATGCTTTTTAATGTGGCGGCAATGCAAGATCCTCTCCTTTTTGCTTCCAGCTTTTGCTGTGAGAATGAACCGTCTTGGTCAAAGATGACTCACAAGTATTTGTAGTCCGAAGCTGACTCAATGTTTTGGCCGCCCAGTGTCCAAGTCTTCTGAAGCTTTTTATGTATGTTTATCGACATAGTGCGAGTTTTGCTCAAATTTATTTTTAGATTGTTTTCCGTGGCATACCTATGCATTTGATTTAATAGTTGCTTGAGGCCGATGTAGGTATGGCTCAGTAGCACGACATCATCTGCGTACAAAAGGTTACTCAGGGATTTCCCTCCCAGCCTCGGGAATGGGAATTGCATGTGTTTAATATGCCTGGTAGATCCGCCATATACAAATTAAACAATGTTGGAGCAAGCACGCACCCTTGCTTGAGGCCTTTGGTGGTACGGACTTTAGATGACAGATGTGTGCCGCCTCCTAGCTTCACCTGCACCCAGGTATCAGAATGGAGAAGCTTCAGCATACTTAAAGTGGAATGCGGTATTCCCCATTGTGCCAGTTTCCTCCAGAGCCTGTCTCTCTCAATGTTGTCAAATGCAGCACTGAAATCAATGTAGCACATGTGCAGTGGCAATTTTCTTGTTTTTGCTGCATCAATCATTAGTGAGATAGCCAGAATGTTTGTAGTTGTTCCAGTATTTTTCCGGAAGCCGGTCTGGTTCAATGGTATAATCTCATTAGAGTCCGCCCATGATACAATCTCCTCTAAGATAGTACCCGCAAAATATTTTGCCTCATTGTCAAGGAGGGCTACTAGACGATAGTTGTTTGGATCCATTTTGTCCCCTTTTTTATATATGGGGACAATCGTCGATCCTCTCCAGGATTCTGGGATTTTATTTAGGAGTCTAACTTCCCAGAATAGCAGTTGCGTAATAGTAGCCCATTCTATGCTCTTTTCCTCAAAAAGAGCTGGCGGTATGCCATTAGGACCTGGTGCGCCTTCTTTCCTGCCCTTGCGAATCTGTTTTGTTATTAGTGTTATTTGCTGAGTGGCTGATGCAACCATGGTGTTTTCGGGTAGGCCTTGCTCCTTCTTAATCAGGGACTCTGACGAGGGCATTGTGTGGTCGGGCTCTATTTTGTTGGATTCTTGTGCTCCTGCCTGTTCCAGGTGGTTGTTGAAGTGGCTGGAGAGATAGTTAATCCATGACTGTTCCATAATGTGCGAGCCTGGTTCTTTGTATTGTGGACGCAGAATCCTGTTCACCGATTGCCAAAAACGTGCGCTATTACTGCTTTTGGTATCATATAGCAGTTTTGCCCATGTTTCGGTTTCAGCCTCTTGTTTTATGTTCCATTTTGTGCGTTTGAGTTCCGCTCTTTGTTTCCTCAGCTCTATCCAAAGATTTGCATTCTCGGTGGATGATCTTAACTTCCGTAAGGTTGAGTTAATTAGCTTTTTGTGTAGCCTTAGTTGTACTCTCTGTTCTCTTTTTAAGTTGGTTTTCATGCCCTCATTATGAAAGTTGCTTTTTTGGGCGGGCTTGGTTGCCAGATCTTGTAGCAGAGATTCAGTGTATAGCTCCCAATATTGGATATGCCCGGCCGCATTTGATTGCAGTGTGTTTTGTAGTTGGAGGGCAGTTTCGGCCAGAGTTGTTAGATTGGTTAACGTGCATTTAAGTCTTTTTTGATTAATGGAATAAATCGCCCCTATCGTTTTGTCTGGCTTAAATACAGTGGGCGTCTTTGCTGTTAAATGGCATTCCTGGGGGGCGATGATCGCTTTCGCCCTTGTCCCCCATTCTGAATCCCAGGATATGGGGAAATAGGGCCAGACTGGCAAATGTATAATCCAGGATGGAACGCGCTGTTTGTGAGTAGAATGTTTCTATAGTTCCTGTCAGTGGAGAATCTTCCATTTAGTGCCTGAAGGTTGTGATGTTCTAGATCTTTGAGTAGAGCATTGTTTGGGTGCTTTTTCCTGCGTAGCAGGGAGCTTTGTGGAGGTATGGTGTAAATTTTGTTTAAAGCCAAAGCCTCTTCTTCTGCTGATGAACCAAGCATGTTTTGGTTAAAATCCCCAGTCAAGAGGAGGAGTGGTTTTTCCATTTGAGAGACATACTCCGCTAGTTGGTTTGAAATTGAGTTGGAGTCCTTGACTCTATGTTTGGGGTGGACGTATGCGTTGACCAAGCATAGCTCTTCTTCTTTATTGCCGAGCTGTAATTTTATCTTTACTGATAAGGTTGTCGATGTGGAAGATTTCATAAGAGCTGCCGATGAGATTGTTGTATTAGATATATATGTAGCCAAGCCTCCTGACTGGTGACCAAATCTGTTGACTCTAGTTGCTGCCGATGAAAAGCAAGTGAAGCCCTTGATGTGTTGTGTAGATGTTAACCACGTTTCTTGCAGCATAACTATGTCAAATCGAGAAATGTACTTTTGAAAGTCCGGGTCATCCATTTTTGATGAAAGGCCATTTATATTCCATGAGCAGATGCCTATAAGTGGCACCCTGCCCTTTATATCGTCTCTTGTCTGTTGATGGCATCAGGCCTCCTCGGGGCGTAAGAAGATTGTTCGAGACAATATTTCTCTTGTAAATGCTTGGTTTTGGTGAGAGGCCCCCCTCAATGTGGCTTCTGTACGTCCCTAGGGTCTGCATGTATTGTTATTTGGCAGGCTTCCTCTCAAAAGCTTAGTCGTGGGAAGGGTGTGGGTCTGATAGACCTTCGGCGTTGGCCGTCGCCCTCTTGTTGAATGTAGATCTGCTGCCCTCGGCCTGTCTTCCGAGCATTGCCACAATATATTCTCTCTTTTTGTGGGCGAGCTACCCAAGGCACCTCTAAGAACGTTAAGAGTGTTTGTCTGTATTGCCACTGATTCTGGGCTTGTCCTCCTCTGTAGTGGTGCGGGATAAGCTGGTTTTGATAGAGGAACTAGCTTAATGCTCCAGGACTTAAATTGCTCCACTTCTGTTGCAATTAAGTCTGCAACGATGCTAGAGGACCAAGTGGTTTTGGTTGCCTCCGGGCTATTTGAATTTATAGCGGGCAGGAATTCGACAGAGATTAAGTTATTCGAACTTATTCCAACCAGACTGGGAATGTGTTCCATTAGTTTAAGAATATTGCCGCGATTTAGCGTGTCGTGCTGCCCTTGCGACGTATACTCCGGAAGGAAGACGAGCATCTCCGTTGCTTGATTGGTGCTTCTTTCCTCCTGATATTTTTTTGTTGTATAAAGTGCTAGAGCTGATGAGCCCTGAGCTAGGGGAGCTTCGTGGGTTGCCAGGATTGTGTCTTCGCCTTGCCGGTTGGCTATGTGTGTTGTTGCTTTGAGAGGGAGCGTTTGCTTTGATGTTATTTGTGTTTCAGAAGACCAGTTTGTTTGGGGATGGTCAGATTGACTTGGATCTGGATAGATAGTCTTAGCTAGAGTATCTCTAATGTGGACTACAAGAGTTTGGCTTAAAGTTGAGCCAATCGCTCCATTCCTATCCCCGACCTCAGAATTTAGCCTGTGTGGGTAGTTACTTGCTGGTGTTGATGGTATATCTTGGTTAATAATTGCTTCAAGTGGTTCCCTTTCCCTTTGAAGCGGAGGATCCATATTATGCGATGTTGGAGCTCCCAAGTGGCCGTCGAGGTCCCTCATTGTCTTATTCTTGTCACAGTTTGGCTGTGTGAGTTGTTTGGTCTTTACTGCCATATCTCTGTATGTGACTGTTTGTTCCGGTTGGTCCTTTGCCGGTAGTCCTTGGGGCCCTTGCCCTTCTTGATTCGGCAGGTTACGAATTGTATTGTGCTGCTGCTGAATTAAACTAGGGGATGAGCGATCTTCGCCCTCTGTGGAATGGGCATTGATGATGTTAGGAGGAGATTTCTCCTTCGAACTAAAGAAGATTGGGAAGTATTTGGAAGTAGATGTTTCAGTTTCAATTTTTTGCTTCCGCCCTTTCCTTTTTTGTTGACGCCGTTGTTTGGCGTTGAGTTTCTTTGGAAGTTCCTGTCCCGTCTGACTTATTTCTTAGTATGCAGGAATGTGATCGACAGTTAGCTCTGCTTTGTTTCCTCCTTCCTTTGCGCTCCATCGTCATGTTTTGTGAGGTCCTTTTCTACAGTTGCATTTCCTCTATGTAGGTTCCTTAGGTCTCCTATTAGGTCAGTTAGCATAGTCGGCAGTGTGGCTACTTTATCCAATGCCTGGCTACAATTGCAACTTGGGTAGATATTTGTTTGTGCTCTCACTATTAAGTTGTTTAAGTTGCCTAACTTGTCGTCGATGCCAGCTGTAAAAACTGCCAGTGTGTTAAGGAGAGTGAGTTGGAGCTCCATTTTTTCAGATTGGTATTGCAATGCATCTACTGCTAGCTGAATGGTGTTTAGCAGTGAATTCCACGTTCCGGTATTTTGTTCTTTCCCCCGCCCGTTCTCCTTGGAGGTGTTGGCATGCAGGTTTATACTTTTGACTGCCAAAGATGGATCGAGGGCGTGGGGATCTTTGTGATCTGGTGTATAGGTTGCTAACATGTCTTCCCATTCTTGTGTGTTGAGATAAGACATTATAGCCCTACCTTCTGCTTAGCGGCTGAGGTCATGTGGACTAGCTGCCTCGTGGGTTCCCTAGTCTGTGGGTGGTGTGGCGCATCCAGCCATTAAGTGAGACTTGATAGGGGTACTGTGGGTTTGGCCCGTAGATTGTAAAGCCAGCGCCGGGCTAAGTGATGCTTCCTTGGTTAAGATCTGCTCTTGTGTCTGTAGGCCTGTCTGTGGGCCTCTCCCAGAAGCCCTATCAGTTGGGCAGATGTCTGTTCTGTTCGCTGATTTTTGTGCTGAGATGGGTATCTCATTCACGTTGGCGTTGATATCATCCAGTGGCGTTGGTAGCACGATTTCCCTGTTGTGTGGGGCCGTGCTGTCTGAGTAAGCAGGTAAAGAATTCTGATTCCGGTTGAGCGCAACAGCAGAATTAAGTGTCTCTTTGCTTGCGCTTGCACTAGAGATCTCCAAAGGAGTGCTTGCATTCCTGTGCTTTGAAATGCTAGCTTGCGTAGGGTCTAGCGAATGATTTCCCAAGAAAAAAGGGCTTGTAGGTTCTGGCGCGGATGATGGCGGGCATGCTAGGCTCACAGCAGCCAGAAGTAGTGGTGTTTTCAAGCCCTGCAAGTGGCTGTTGCTCGAAAAGATAGCTGAGCCTGCGTCCCTTAGGAATTCAAATTTTGTGTATATTTTGGGCTGGTAGGACTTTTTAGTAGATTGTAGCACCTTTACTGCATACTCTAATGACAGGGCCGCTGTCAAATCCTTCTCTGTTGAGCTTTGGTTCAGCCCCAATGCTTGCTCTGATGACAAAAAGTTCACCTCTGTACTAATGGCGGGATTTGCATTCATTTTCATTTTCTTATGCCCTTTCCCATTTCCAGTTGTATCATTCATTTTTGCTGTGGGCTTTGGTTTTGGCTCCGGGGGGCCCCTGACTTTCCCTGACCCCATGATGATACTTGAAGGCAGTGAACCGCCGCCCAGGAGGCCACCAAGGAGAGGTAGAAGATAACTGCCCCCCTCCTTTGTTGCCGCCCCTTGCTAATATGTTTGCTCCTCTGCCGGTGGTCGAAGACAGAAGAATGGGAAGGTTTTAAGGTGAGATTTTGATGGAGAGGGAAGATTTGTAAGAGTGGTCCCCCACGGTGGCTGTCAGGACGATGAGGGCGATGGGGTGGGCTGTGAGAAGGCTGTGGGGGAACTGAAAAGAAAGGCTGAGAGTGAAGCCCGTCGAAGCAGCAGGCTTGTCAGCAGGCTGTGAGCGGAGCACTCAGGAGGGACCTGCTGGCAAAGTCGGACCTAGTCGGACCTGCCTAGGCCAAACCCCCCGGGCTGTTACTTGGAGGCCGCCTCTATTGGCAGCCGCGCTCACGTCACGTCTTTACAGCCTCACCTCACCTCCTTGAAGTGGCTGATTCTGACGGTGGTGTCAGTGCAGGAAAGAGCAGCAGTGAAGAACAGTGTATCCGCACTGAAATCGAGCCAATGCTGGTACTCGCTCTGAAGGTCGCCGCCTGCACGCTCCTCACACACAGCGTGATCCGTGGGCTATGCGGCTGCTATCAGCGGGGTTGTGGGATCTGTAGTCTGCAGTCCCCAGCGGTAGCCTAGCAGGGGCTCACCATCTTGGTGCACTTTTATCTTGGGAGAGGCGTGGTGTAAACCCCCAATGGCGATGGTCGAGCTGAGTCGGGGGGAGTTCTTCTCGCTCCTCACTTGGTGCCTACAAGACGGCAAACCAGCGGCATACCAGCGGGGCTGAAAAACGGCTTCTCGGTCAGGCAGATCGGCAGGGAGTAGGGACCGGCGGCATGTCCAGTAGCCGGTAGCCCGTTTTTTCCGCTGCGCCTGCCGACGATTTTCGTTTCGTTGTTTTCGTTCTCCTCCGTGGCAGAAGAGTAATGGCGATGGTGACCGCGTCCGTAGCGGTCCGTAGCGTTCTGGCGTTCGGGCGATTCTGTCGATTGCAGCTCTCTAGCGCCACCTAGTGCTCCCAAAGGAAAGCAGTGAGGGGGCTTTAATGAGCTAGGAGCTGTATACCTCAAGATTCTTAAGTTGTTTGACAATGAAAACCAGATAGCAATATTGTTTTTTGGATTTCAGAACGGGAGAAGAATAATGTGTGGCTTAACTCTCTTTATTAAACTGCTTGCATTTGCAGATCTGGGAGCTGGACTGTGTCTTTACGTCAGAGACATAGTTTTTCCTCCAGTTTGTGTCTAATTTTTTACACTCAGAATACAGTACAAGCAAACCCGGAGCAGAAAATCATGGCCAGTTTTCCTCAGACACTTTTCCAGAAATTCAACTTGCTTTTGGAAACAGAAGAAGTACAAACCTAGTAGATTTCCATTACGATCAGTTTGCTGGGATTTTAAAGAGTAGGCTATGGCACATTAGTTAATTTGTAAAATAATACGTGCTGGGGCCCAAACTTTTGCTTTGCTCAGAAGCTGCTGCCAGTGCTGCAGAAGGTCAGGGTGCTAATTATAAGGCTGCCTAGTCTTGAGTCCCCTTCATCCATCTTTAACTCTTCACTTGACACTCCCTGCTCCTCTATCTCACGGCTGCATGTTCTTTGTCATCTCTTTCTCTCTTTGTCACTGGTTTTCCATCTTTCTCTTCCTCCTTTTGTACCCCATTTGTGGTTTTCTCTCTTTTGTTCTTGGTCAAAGTCTGATGAGGAGAAATAAGAGCCGGTGGGCCACACCTGCAACCACCGGCTCAAATTAAGCACTGGTATGGCAGGGGAAACATCATTTACTACGAAGGCATCCCCACGCATAACGTTTACCACGGTACACTTACCACGCAAACGTTTTTTCAACGTGGGTGCCTTCCACGACCGTCTTCACCACGCAAGTACGTTCTGCGTGGGTTGGGGGAGACGTGGTATTCCGTCCAGTCGTGCTGGGGGGGCTGGGGAGGGTTGGGGGGGCTGGGGGGGCTGGGAGGGGTCTCCCCCCCAAAATAACAACAAATATGGAGCGAGTTACATAAATTTAAAAAAACGCTCTTTAGTATTTTTGAAGTAAAAGGAAAGAGCCTCCCCCAAAGACGTGCAGTGTACGTCAAAAAAGCAGTCCTTTTTTTATTTTGGTAGACGTGTTTTGACGCTTGTTTCCATGGTGGATGGAAGTAAGGGCTGCTGGTGAAAGACGTGCAGGTAAGACGTTTCTACGCGTGGTATAATCCTTCGTTGTAAATTCCAGCGTGGTAAAGCCACTTGCGATGTAAAATTCGCGTGGTAATGCCATGCGTGGAACTTGTAATCGTGGAAATATCATATATTCGTATGGCAGTAGATTCATTCTCGTTAATTGTTTTTAACGCTACACTGCTTCATGAGGAATTTCGTTCTTGGTGATGTAATTTACATTGGCTTTGCTGTTATTTGGCATAATAAAGAAAGATTTGCATATTGTAAAAACTTTTGTGTTTTGATAACATTCTTGTTCTGGTTACAAGGGATCTATTTATTCCACTACCAGTTTATCTCGGAAACTGTTTACACAAAGTTTATTGAGTGGTACGGTGTTTTAGCGGAACTGGAAAAGGATAATCTGTCAAGAAAGGAGTGGAAGGGGTACTAGGGCTAGACATAACAATAGGGCTACGTTGTCTAAAACCTATAATAAAATCTTCAATTTGACCCCTGCTTCGAATGATATAATGTTGAGCTGTAGAAGAAGAAATGATTTAAAAGGAAAAAAGAGAATAAAATAAGACAATCAAACTTTCAAAAGAAGGCAATGTTTTTTCTGTATTTACCTGAAGAACATGTGATGTTCCACACACACCTTCCATAACCTCTTTGTGGCGCGATAGTTTGGGAGTTTAAACCCAATGGTGGTTTCAAACGGATTGTCCTGCATCAAAAGCGACAATTCATACTGCTGTAAGATGCAGATTTAGAATACAGGTGCACACAGAAATATTTCACTACTTTGCCAAGAATCTACAATACAGGATAATACAAATGTACGTTTCTAAATACACTCAAATTTTGGCAAGGACTTTGTGTCACTTCATCAATACATTTTAAATCAATGAAAGTTTCGAATAGAAGAAAAAGTTCATGCGAAATATACAAATTCTATTGAAAATACCAAAATTCAATTCTTCAACAGGAATTTTCAGACAAACATCATTGATGTGAACGTACTTTATTCAATAGTTACATAATGTGGGTTCACAAGTACCATTCATTTTTTCCAAGGGACACATGAAAGGACTGTATCTTATTTGTGATAGTCAGGTTTAAGTTCAAAAGCTTTATTCGGTATGTATAGAACAGCCATAAAAGTATACATACATTGAAACTGATTGCATTACGCATAAAAAAACAAGGCAAATAGCATCCAATGCGCAACATGGGGCTAAAATTGATCATATCTAAAATGTACATACATTGAAACTAAATACATTACATATAAAAGGAAACCGGTATTAAAAAAACGGAGCAGATGACGCGTGGACCACGACATGGGGCCAACATTAGTCACATTTAAAACACTTAGAATATTGTATTTTAAAAAAACAGCACACATTCTTAAGAGACATCGGGGGTCGTTGCAATTACAATGCAATAATACTCTTGTGTGCATTAAAAGCATTTATAATAAAAAAAGTGCTACATTAAGGCAAACCCTGGCGTCGGTAAGTTCGATCAGGTATTTTACCACAGCAAGATGTGAACCACTGCCATACGTAAGCAAAAGTGGTTTTAAGTAGTAAATTCTAAAACCTGTGTAAAAACCACAAAACAGCATAAAGTGCACAGTGCTCTCTCTGCTCTGTCCGTCACATGGGCAAGGGATAATGGCTGGAGTAGAAATTTTCATATTAGGGAAATCCACTGAATTGTGGGCGATTCCCAATCTAAATGTGACTAATACAAAATGGTGCATAAAATTGGGAATGTATGTTAAGTAAGCTTGACAGCCCACATTGGAGATGTGATAAATACAATTTTACAGTTGGTTTTCTACATTCACATTCAAGCCGAACTTCCCTCCTATGGCTCATAAAAGTTTCTCTAATGGCCAACTTCCTGATTAAAGATACTTTGTTATGGTTAGTCCATATTGACATCTTGAATTATTTGCTGAACAATCAATTGATATAACTTTAAAAAAAATCTATATTGTTTGTAACGTGCCCCACAGACCATAGTGTAAGTTTTACTTGTATTAATAGTTCATTTCCTGGCAGCAATAAAAACACAAAAGCATTCATTAAACATTGCATTCCCACTTGAGTCCTGGTCAACATACAGAAGTACAGGATTGGGCCCCCACCCACTTGGGGGGTGTCAGCATGCACCGCTTGTAAGGTCTCACCCAGCCCATTAATAAATAATGAAAATAACAGTGGCGCTAATACACAGCCTTGCCGAATGCCTCGCTAACAGCAAAGGTATTAGTGCAAACCCCCCGGGCCATAGTAGACTTTACTCGTTAGAGCCTCATATAATCTGCCCAGGAAATGGATGATTGGCCTGGGTGCCCCCATAGCAAGCAGAGTAGCCCAAAGAATAGTATTGCCTACTAAGTCAAAGGCGCTGCTCAGATCAGAAAAGCCAAGATATCATCTGCCACCTTTGGCACAGGTAGACTTGCCTATGAGTAGATCGAGGTTCACAGATTTGTGATAGTCATTTATTTTTTATGTCAGTGTACGGCAGAAGAAAGGGCGTATAATGAAATAAGTGCCTGTGGTTATGGTACACAAGGTCTCAACAGTCCTTAGGCTAGATAACATCTCTAGCAGATAAGGCATTACCGAAGGTAAGTATGGTATTCTTCTGACAGAGTTTACTAGTGGCAGATCCCTTATATTAGAATAGATATCCAGGCAATACTTTTCCAGAGGTGGATCTGCAAAATAATTTCACTCGAAAACAACTTGCAGGACTGAACAGGCAAAATGTTTGTCTCAACTGACCTGACTGTCCAGGCAGTAATGTTTTGTAAACATGTGCAGAGAGGTCCACGTTGCTGCCTGGCAGATGTCCAGGACTGGTACTCCCCATCCTAATGCAGTGGTCACAGCCTTGGCTCTGGTGAAATGAGCACGCAAGCCCTCAGGGGCTTGTTGTTGGTCAAAGCGTAGCAGATTTTAATGTAGAGCAGATCCCTCTGAAGATGGTCAGTTTCTGCACAGCCTTTCCTTTTCTTTGCTTCAACATACCCCACGAAGAGTTGGTTGTCCACCCGGAACTCTTTCATTCACTCGAGGTCAAATGACAATGCTCTGTTTGGGTCTAGGCAGTGAAGTAGCTCCTCTTCCTTTGAGGGATGTAGCAGAGCGTAAAAACTAGGCAGGGTGATGGGATGGCCTGCATGAAAGGAAGTGACAACTTTCAGAAGATAGGAAGCTCTAATGCTGAGAACCAGCTTGTCTGGGTAGATGTTCAGGTACAAAGGCTTGGATTGCAAAGCCTGAAGTTCACTGACCATCCGGGCAGAAGTTCTTGCCACCAGGAAAGCAGTCTTGATGGCAAGGAGCCCGAAACTGCAATTGTGCAATGGATCAAAGAGAGTGCACATAAGAAAAGTTAAGACCATATTAAGGTCCCACTAAGGCATGAGAAAGGGCGAAGGTGGAAACGTGTTGCAAACCCTTCAATAATCTATGTACAATAGAGGATTTGAAGAGGGATGGCTGATAAAGCAAGCGCAGAATGGCTCAGATGGAAGAACAATAGCCCTTTATGGCGCCCAGAGCACAGCAAGAGAAAGGATAAAGAAAAGGACCTGAGAGAGGGGTGAAGAAAGATGGTAAATTGTTGCCCCACACACCATGTCACATACTTGCCCGAAAGGGAGGGGTATACAGTCTTGGTGGAGGAATACCTGGCTGGCAAGATAACAGGGCAGACTTCAGATAGAAGTTTGAAAGCTGTCAACGGTCACTGCTCAAGCTCCACGCATAAAGGTAGAGCGTTGACAGGTATGGGTGGAGAACACTTCCCTGCTGCTGCAACAGAAGATCCTCCAAAAAAGGCAGCCTGATCGGAGGACCGATGGCCATGCTCAACAGCTTGGAGTATCAAACTCTTTGAGCCTAGTCCGGAGCCACAAGGATGACTTGGGCCAGGTCGTTCCTGATCTTCCTGAGAACTCTGGGCAAGAGTGGTATGGGTGGAAA
This sequence comes from Lissotriton vulgaris, assembly GCF_964263255.1. Taxonomy (NCBI): domain Eukaryota; kingdom Metazoa; phylum Chordata; class Amphibia; order Caudata; family Salamandridae; genus Lissotriton; species Lissotriton vulgaris. The sequence continues at coordinate 1,406,761,930 of NC_141685.1, read as the reverse complement.
GGCGTACAGGAGGCCTGAGTTCCACTGGAGACGAAAAGCGCCTTTGAGCAAGAGCAACCTTGGAAACTCCTGCATAAAGACCATGTATGTACTCTGCCCCTAAAGCTCGTATTCGCCTTAACTCGCAGGTCTCTTCTATTTTTCAATTACTCGGGGCACACGACAAGGGTGCCCCTGCTCTCCTTTACTTTTTGCACTTTATATTGATCCTTTAGTTAATGATTTTAATTTGGAGGAAAAGATCAAGCCAGTGGTGCTGGCTAATGTAAGTTATCGGGCATTAGCATATGCTGACGACATTGTTGTCATCACAACTGATGCCCAGACGGCGGTACCGGCAATTAACGACTTAGCCTCGGAGTTTGGAGTATTTTCAGGGTACAAACTTAACTTGCTGAAAACTCAGATTTTATGGTCAGGAGATAACCTTTTGATAAATCTCCCGACAGTTTCAGAAGTTATGTACCTTGGAATCAAAATTTCGTTATCTATTTCAGGCATTTGGGAATTAAATTGTTGACCAATTGTGACACTGCAAAATAGTAGTCTTTGGACCATTGTCTATTAATACTGTAGAATACCCAGGTCCTGGACTGACTGGGCTACCCCATTTCTATTAATGGTTCCCTTGATGGATGGCAGAAAGGGTTTTAATGCTAGCTATATTGCCTGGATCTCCAGTAAGTATGTGGAGGCCTCTGATTTATACCTATATCAGATGGCAGACCCATCCCAGGAGTGAGAAATATGTCACCACTGTCAGATCTGGTTGGTGATGAGAGGGATCTGCCGCTGATCCAGTTGCGATTTCTTAACCACCACCACCGATCTTCTGAAGTTCCCTCCGAGATCTGGACCATGTTGGAGAGATTGCTCTGGTAATGCGCCCACTTAAAGGCCATGAGGCCCAACAGCCTCAGAGTTAGGCTCACTAAAATCCAGGATAGAGACTGAAACTTAAGTAAAACAGCTGAATATCCTGGACTTGCCATTCAGGAGACTAGGCCTAAATTTGTACTGTGTCCTGAACATATCCCATGTAAGGGAGCGTTTGAGAGGTAGTCAGGTGTGACTACGGTATGCTGATAGTAAACCCCAGCTAGTGCAGAAGGTCCACTGCAGTCTGGAGGTGGGAGACAAAATCCTGGGGCGAGCTCACCTTCACCATCCACTCGTCAAAATAGGGAAGACTGGCACCCCTGACCTCCGCCGATGAGCTGCAACCACTGCCATCACCTTGGTGAACACCCAAGGGGTGTTAGTAATGCCAAAGGGAAGTACAGCGATCTGAAAGTGCTTGTGGCCCACCATGAACCGCAGGCAATGCCTATGGGCAGGCAGGACGGGAATGTGGAAATATACGTCCTTCAAGTCCAAGATGTTCAGTCTCCCCGGTCAAGGGCAGACAGGACTTGAGTGAGTGTAAGCATTTTGAACTTCTCCTTCTTGAGGAAGAAATTGAGAGGGTGTAGGTCTAGGATAGGTTTTATTTAATTTTTTTAATGCGTTTTATATAGCGCAGACTTTACCCAAAGGCGTCAGAGTGCTTCACAATAGGAAAAGAAAATTACAAATGAACAAATTACAAAAGCAGACGATAAGTTACATGAGGTAAAAGTGACAATTGTGAGCAAACAAAATACATGAGGTAGCAAACAGTGCATTACAGGAGGAAAGAGTGACAAGTGTGCAGGTTACAAGTGAAAACAAAGTACAATTAGAGGTAATATACTGCAATATATGCTAGACACTGAGGCACAGGAACAAACGTTACGAAGGCAATGGTGGCACTTGTGCAAGTATCAACAGCAAACAAAATGTGAGAGGTAGCAAACAGTGTGTTACAAAAGAAAAGTGGCATGTGCATGTTACAAAAGAGTACCAAACACAGGTACAAGGATAATACTGCAAAAAATAGCAAAAACTCCAAACACACGAACACACTGGGAAGACACTTCCATAGTCATGGAGAATAGAGTTTTCGGTAATGGGAGGTCTTCCTTCAGATAATAGAGAGGGCATGAATTAACTTTGGAAGTGTCTTTGAAGGAGGAGAACTTTGAGATCAGTTTTGAAGGCATGGGAGGAGGTGGTGGTCCGGAGCGGAGGCGGAAGAGAGTTCCAGATTCTCACCGCGTTGCCTGAAAAGGATTGGGCCATCGATCTTTCCTTCTTGAAAGTGGGAGGTTCAAGCAGTAGATTTTCCACATTACGTGATGGTCTAGAGCCTCCAGAGAGTTTCAGTTTATTCGCCAGGTAGCGAGGAGAGGAGGAGTGCAAGGCTTTGTGGGTGATACAGGCAGTCTTGTAGATAGCTCTAGCCTCGATGGGAAGCCAGAGGAGGGTGGATAACAACGGTGTGATGTGGTCGCTTCTTTTGGCCCCATAAATAAAACGAGCTGCTGAATGGAGAACAGATCTAAGGAGGGACACGTGGGATTTGGGGAGGCCAGTAAGAAGAGAACTGCAGTAGTCCAGTCTGGAGAGGACCAGCGATTGCACCAGGGTTTTAACACCTTGGCTGCTAGAGGCTTTCCCCTCCTGCGCTGAAAATCCTAAAATCCCATGGTTCATGACAAGGTCATAAGTACAGCTCCAGTGTACTGCATGATGAGCTGACCTTGTCATGAGCACCGAACAGGTTAAGGTCCTGCTCCGGGAAAAAGCGACAAATTCCCCAAAGAAGGCGCAGTTGGTATCGAGCAGACTTTGCAATGGAATTGATGTGGGAGATTAGATTGAGTTTTTTGTCGAGTATGACACCAAGGGATTTTGCGCTGTCGACAATGATGGGTATATTGTTAAGTAGATGCATCTGATCCATCCATGATTGAACCGGGGGAGGAGAGAGTGAGGAGGAGAGGAGGAGGAATTCAGTTTTGGAGGGATTCAGAATCAGTTGATGAGTTGACATCCAGTTTTGAATGGAGTCGAGAGTAGAGCTTAGGATGGAGAGATCGTGAGTGGAGGCAACCTTGAGGTAGGTTTGAGTGTCGTCTGCAAAGAGATGATAATGGATCCCGGATTTACTTAGGAGATTTCCCAGTGGTTCTAAATAGAGATTGAACAATATGGGTGCAAGTATAGAGCCTTGAGGAACACCTTGACCTACCGCCACAGGAGGTGAAAGACTGTTCGCTATTTTGATCATTTGGGATCTATCTGGGAGGAAGGAGGCAAACCATTTAAGCACAGTGCCCGCCATGCCCATTCTCTGTTGAAGAGTGTTGAGGAGGGTGTTGTGATTGACAGTGTCAAAGGCTGCAGAAAGGTCTAGGAGAATTAGAAGACAGGACCCCCCGAATCGAGTATCCTCAGCGCGTCATCAACCACTTGCAGTAGGGCTGTTTCAGTGCTGCAGTTTTGGATGAAGCCGGACTGACAATTGTCAAGAAGATCATTGTCCTTGATATGACGAGAGAGTTGTTTTGCTACACATCTTTCTGTGATCTTCGCAAGAAAGGGTAGATTAGTGATGGGGCGGAAGTTGTTGAGGTCATTCGCATCAGCAGTGGGTTTTTTAAGCATAGGGGTGACCTGCCCAGTTTTGAAGGAGACAGAAAGGGAGCCTTGACAGAGGGAGAGGTTGACCAGAGTGGTCCAATTGGAAAGGGAATGGGAATAGAAGTCAATGGCAATGGCACTGGGGATGGAGTCCATAGAATGGTTGGAGGGCTTTGTTTAGCGGATGCACTTGAGGAGGGCATCTTCAGATATGGAGTCAAAGTTCTGCCAAATGGCTGAGGATTTGCGCTCCTCTGGAGGGGTAGGATGAGCGACCTGATCCACAAGTGATTTCACTTTTTCATCGAAGAATATAGCGAAACCCTCTGCTTTCTTTGTAGAATCCTCCAACTTGGAGGTTGGGGAGAGCAGTTAGGAATCTTGATGAGATCGAATAGTTTTTTGGGTCTGTTTTTGGCTGAGTCAAAAAGGGTTTTGAAGTGCAATGCTTTCCCAAGGAAGATGTGCTTGTGGTACTTGGATCTTGCTGAACGAAGCGTGGCCAAATTATCTGTGGAGGGCACTTGCCTCCATTGTTTCTCCAGGAATCTTAGCTGCTTCCTTTCTTCATGGAGGGATTGGTTGAACCAAGGTGCTGAGGGAGTGGGCCTTATCTTTTTGCTCTTGAGTGGAGCGACGTTATTGATTTCGGTTGCAAGGACTGTGAGGCATTGGGAGGTGAGTTCGTCAACATCTAGGTTCGAGTCTAGCCTTGGAAGTGATAACAAAGCTGATTCACAGAGGGGACCGACATCAATATTTTTCGCATCACGGAACCAGGAGGTAGCCCTCTTAGGTTGGCCAAGAGTTATGGAGTGTGATAGGTGAAGGGAGAATGGGATGAGGAGGTGGTCGGACCAGTCTACATGAATAGGGTTAGTGATAGAGAGCATGCCTGCTTTAGAAATAACAAGGTCCAGGATTGAGCCCTCAGTGTGTTGATTCTGTGCAGTGTTGGATAAGATCATTTGCAGAGAGGAAGGTGGCCAGCGAGTTCGCCGAAGAGTCATGCGATACGCCCCAGTGGAGATTGAAGTCACCCACGAAGGTCGGATTGTCACTTCGCGAGTATTGGTCGCTGATGAAGTTACTGAGTTCCTCCATAAACGAAGGGCCACTACCAGGTAAATGACATGGAACCTAAGGGGTGAGCGTGGTGGAATTGAAGCTCAAGAGAAAAGCATTCAAAGGTGTGAAAGGAGCTGATAGGAGAAGCCTTAAGTTGAAGTGCTTTCGATCGTGGGGCATGAGAGGGAAGGCGGCGACAAACTGAACAAACTGGAAATCCTGACAGGCGTGCCGATCGCCGAGAGTTCCCTGGCGCCGATGGTGTCTGCAGCCCACCGCTAATGACCGGAGACCGGAGACCGAGGCCGGCTGAGGAGTGAGGAGAGAACACGGCCAATCGCGGAGGTGGCCGAGGCGGTGAGCGGGAGTGGAGGAGGTTGAGCGACGGCGAGACCTACATGAGATGGTAGGATCCCGAGGGTAAGAGGCATAGCAGGGAGGACGTAAACGAGGAATAAAACAGAAAGAAAACCATCGTGGCAACACTGGAAGCGGCGCGCCTGACTTTAAAATGGCGGCCGCTTGAGACACAAGTAGTCCTTCCTCGCTCTGCAGAAAGTAAACAACCTAGAGGCAAGAAAGGGAAAAAGGACAACTAGGATCTAAACAGAGAAGAAGGAGCCTATAACTGAGGCCAATCCGAGACAAGAAAGGGAAAATGGACTAAATGAAAGAAACAGTGAAAAGAGAAAAAGCCCATGCCGATAGTAAGCACCAAAACGGCGGACATCTCTGCAATACACAGTTTTTAAAAGCTTCAGAGCACAAGGAAATAACATAGGGAATAGAGAAACATTTGTCGTAACTACAACAGAAGCCTAGCTCCGATAGAAGAAAGCTGAGACCTCATAAGAAATAAAGAGAGGTCTACATAAGAAATAAAGAGAGGTCTACATTAATTAACTATCCTAGTAAGTCAATACAGAAAGAATTTAAAATACACAAAGAGAATACATCCCAACACTGGTGACCCAACATATATCCCACAACTTGGCGCAACATGGATGTAAGACTCCCTGTGGCTTCTGGCATGAACGCCTTGAACTTAAAATATCCATCCAACCTATCCAAAAACGCAACGAAAAAGTTCAAACATGATACCCTGAAGAAACACCCTGACACACTGTTCTTGGACCCATACTTTAACATAGACAAAGGAATTATAGTGAACGACCTAATTTTCTTCTCATATAAAACGGCTAAATGGCGGGATGCCCTCACAAATACGCTTAACATAAAGGCTATAAAGAACAGCCCGTATGGCACTAAAATAACGACCTCGCCTACAATTAGAGATGGAGCAGAACTATATATTACCATATACAAAACAGGGATAGTGCTGATTCAAGCAGCTAACAGCGAACTGGATAAATTCGACAAGTTGTTCCCTTCCATAAAAGAGCGGCTTGAGAGACCAAGACACCAACCACATCTGAGCAATCATGAAGTCGGCCCCGGAAACACCATCTCTACCTCCAGAGACACCTATCAGAATGGAGACCACCAGGCACAAGGTCTGGCGATTAACACGAGGTACAGAAACGAAACAGACCTGACAGTACCGAATGAGGAGGCTGAAGAGACAAGAAGGTCGACCAGTCACGAGAACAACGAACAAGACCTACTCCCTAGGGAGGAGCCGACGCTAATCTCTAATGATGGGACTGTCCAAAACTCTAAGGATTACCTAGGAGGACCAAACCTTCAACAAAACGTGACACTACCAGATATCACACGTGAAAACGTCGATTCCAATACTAGAGACACCAATCTATCAGACGGCCAGAACAACCAAACCGTCAACACTGAAGACTTAACCGTAATTACGTTGGTAACACCAGAGACTGAGAGAGAAAGGATAGCGATGGCCACCAACCTTGGAAACAAAGTGAAGAATCTGGTCCCAAGGAAAGAGCCGGTGCCGCTAATGCCCAACCCCACTGCGCTGGAAGACTGTACCCTAGCTCCAAGCGAATCCCCCTATGAGGCTAATGAAACGAGCAGAGTAGATGACATCGACCTACCCTCTCCTCCCTCGAATACGAGACTGGAATTCTACAGATCCTTATCCACAAAAACACCCCTTTCCAAGAAAAGGTTTATGGGATTGAGACTAGATCAGCTGCAGAGAAGAGCAAACCTCAATGCTCATCCAGCCAGGTCACACAAGTACACATCCTGAACACTGAAGGAAATCAAGGAGCTCCAAAAACTCGTAGGTAACCTGGCGCAAAACTCGATGAAAGTCTCGCAGACAATTCGAAAAATATGGGAGATGACGATAAGCACGCACACCAAAGTCTCACATATCCAGAATCTGGTACTTAGACACAACAGACCCAACAGGACAAAGCCCTTGTCGAATGAAGAAACTCGGGCCTTACTCAGGTCCTATGAACAACCTGACTGTAGTAAGGTGGAGAATATCAAAACAGTAACGATTGACTCTAATAGAACGACCAGAAAGAATGAAAGGAAAGCAATTCACCAAAACCTACAACATATTCAGCTTATTGCATCCGAATCAGGGAACAGAAAACTTGTTAAATCACAGAAACCCCTGAACTGCCTTCTACTTAATTGTCGTTCGGCAACGAAACACGCAGCAGACATAGCTGCCCTCATCATCAATAAGGAAATTGACCTGGCTATCCTCACAGAGACATGGCTCAATGAATCATCATCTCCTACCATGGATCTCTTAGTACCGCCACAATATAACATCATCAGGCTAGACAGACCTAGGAATGTGGGAGGAGGCATTGCTTGCATTCATCGGTCGGAGATCGAGGTCTGCCATTTCCAATCTGACCCCTTAGAATCCTGTGAATACCTTGGTATTAATGTGAGAACACCAAAGAATCAAAGCTGCAAACTGCATACATTCTACCACCCACCAGGAGAGAACGCTAAGTTCACAGAACAACTGATGGAGATCATAACGACCAACTCTAACTCGGACGCCAATAACATATTCCTGGGTGACTTTAACCTCCATTGGAATGACGGCGGCGACAAATTGGTCAACTCACTTAAAAACTTCCTCAATGAGCTAAATCTTGTACAAGCTTGCAACCAACCCACTCACTCACAAGGAGCGACCTTAGACTGGATTATCTCAAGAAAGGATGAGACATCCATCCTGGCTATTGACCCATGTGACTGGTCTGACCATCACATCATAACATTCACGATCCCTACAATGACAAAGGGCAGGACCGTGCAACCACGCAAGCTCAAGAAACTGATCCGAGACACAAAGGAGGCTAACACTGAAGTACTGGTTAAAAGGTGTGAGAGAGACCTGAAGCCACCCATCAATAAGCAAAATGTCAATGAGCTGACGGATCACTACATAACCTCAATCGGTAATATCGTCAAGGACACCTTGCCCCAAAAAATGAAAAAGGTATCAGAGAAACCAAAAAATCCTTGGTTTAATGAATCATTGAATGAGGATCGGCGCAAACTGAGAATGGCCGAAAGGAGATGGAGACAACATCCCTCCTCCCCTGAGCTGAAAGCACTCAGAAAAACAAGAAGAGAATACAACAAAAAAATAATCAACTCAAAAAAAGAATTTATCAGAGAAGAGTTGGACAGTGCCAAGAACAGACCACGAAAACTCTTTGAGATTTTAAAACAACAGTCAAATAAACTTGCCAAAACGGTTTTAGAGAATACTAAAACTCCCATAAGCTGCGAGGAATTCTCCTCATTCTTCACGAAAAAATCCAAATTGCTTGAAGATGACCTCACAATTGCAGCAACTAACCTTAAGGCACTGCCTCCATCCATTAACGAGTCCAATTTCTCACCAGAGAGCCTCCAAACTAAAAATAAAGCAAAATGGGTCACATTTGAACTATACGACCAGGAAAAGATAGCCAGAACGCTGGCAGAACTTAGACCGAACAACCACTTTCAAGACCCATTACCAGGAAAGTGTGTAAGAGACATCAGCCACACTCTAGTTCCGATCTGGACCGAGATAATAAACGCCTCACTTGGACAAGGAACCCTCCCTGACTGTCTAAAAACTGGGCAGGTGATGCCCATCCTCAAAAAACCGACAGCTGTTGCTACAGATCCAAACAACTATCGACCAGTGACCAACATCCCGCTACTGGCTAAACTCATTGAGAAATGCGTGCAGGGCCAACTAAGTCAACACATCGCTAAATTCTCGCTACTGGACGATTGCCAATCAGGTTTCAGAACAGGGCACAGTACCGAAACTGCGATCTTACACATTGTTGATGACGCCCTTCAAGCACTAGACCGAAATCAATCTTGCCTACTGATCCTCCTTGACCTATCATCAGCATTTGATACGGTAAAGCACGAAGTGCTTTTGACCAGACTACAAGACAGGATGGGTTTGTCTGGAAACGTGCTGAAATGGTTCAATTCTTTCCTACAGAACAGGACTCAGCGATTCCTGGTTAACCAAGCAATCTCTTCCCCGAGCCCCAACACAATAGGGGTCCCACAAGGCTCTTCGCTGTCCCCAGATCTATTCAACTTATATGTAGAACCCCTCACGGAGATCCTTCAAAAATCACAGGTATCCTATCATATGTATGCGGACGACACGCAATTATACATAAAGATCGCCTCCCTTGAGGACATTGACCTAATGAATAAGACACTCAAGAGTACTTTGCGATGGTTAACAATGAACCACCTGAAACTAAACGCCCAGAAAACTGAATTCCTGCTAATCTCAACGACTAGAAACCAATCTGAAGTTATAGAGTGGACTAAATTGGTGACAGCACTAAACTGCACCCGACCCTAGTTGACTCAGCCAAATCACTAGGAATTACACTAGACAAGAACCTCGACATGAAAAACCATATTAACTCAATGGCCAAGAGCGCCCGCTTCCACCTGAACTATTTAAGAAAATTGAAACCCTTTATCACTGAGGCAGATCTAAAACTGGCTATCCAATCACTAGTCATCTCGAGGATCGAATACGGCTGCACCACATTAGCGGGCCTACCAAAAACTTCCACAGCACCTCTGAAAGCCTGCCTCAACGCAGCGGCGAGACTCATTACGGGAACGAAGAAATTCGATCACATATCTCCGCACCTGAAAGCACTAAACTGGCTACCATACGAGGCCAGAATTCAAATGAAGATGGCCTGTATTACGCACAAAGCGGTTCACTACAACACACCTAGATACTTAGCTAAGAAACTTAAGATCTCAGGAGGTAACAGAACAACCAGAAGCGCAAAAGACTTGCTATTACGTCCAGCCTTTTTCCACAAGAAAAAGACCTACAACCGAGCATTCTCTGGAGCTGCCCCCAGAATATGGAACTCACTCCCTCCAAACATCAGGAAGATTCAAAATACAGCAACATTCAAACGAGAACTGAAGAGCCACTTGATGAGTAGATACCCTACTTAGAGAAACCCAAGGATCACTGGGATGATCAAGTACGCTAACTGAGGGCCCCCCCCTCCATGAAAATGGGAAAATCATTATCGAACAATGATCTGATGCCGTGCCCAAGCCAAGGCTTGACACATCACTACTACCTCTTATATGTGTGAACTTTTTAACTATATCTCACAGTCATACTTTATAACTTCTACCTCACTTGATTTATTTATCCCTATATGTGGTACCGTAACTATATGTCACAGTCATTATATATAACTTCTACCTCACTTGATTTATCTATACTCATTATCCTTGATAGGCACTCGATCGCCTTCTAACCCTACCTCAACGAGCATGGTTTGTTACCATGACACTAGCCAAGCCTTGCTCGCCACATAATGCTAATTGCGCAGCCATTATGAATATATTTATATTTAATCTCGTCCATTCAGTATATTGCCTTCTACCTCACTACTCTCTTGTTGTTTTTATTGTTTTTATTATCTTTATATGTAATTCCTCCCTTGTTAAGCGCTCTGATACCCACGGGTCTTGTCCGCGCTATATAAAACACTATAAATAAATAAATAAATAAATAAGGGAGTTTCTAAAGATGACTGCAACACCTCCCCCAATGTTGTCAGTTCTGTCATTCCTAAGGGTAGAATAGCCTGTGGGTAATAGGAGATCAAACATAGAGTGAGAGGTATCTTTGAACCAGGTCTCTGTGAGGAAGATCAAGTCAATATTGTGAAAGGTGATGGTATCGGAGATTTCAAGTTTGTGTTTTACTGCAGATCTGCAGTTGTGGAGCAGACAGTGCAGCTCTGACAAGACTGTTTTGGTGACGGGGGCACTTGGACTCTGAAGGGTGATCGGGATATTGTACTTATGCGGGGGTGCTCGGGAGGGTTTAGGTGGATGCCTGGTTCTGACAGAACAGATTGTCGGACTAGTATAGATAGTAGGGTCACTAGGGGATGCAGGTTGACGAAGGGTGGCGTTCAAGGGCTTGTGTGAGTTAACGAGGTTTGTGGACGACAGGTTGAGCTTGGCTATATCGGGGTGAGTGGGCGAGGTGCATCTCGTGGGAAGTTGGGAAGGAGTAGAGGTGCATGGAAAGGAGGAAATCTTGGAGCTTAAAAGTGAAATGGCAGCTACAAGCTGGGAGATGGAGGTGATAAGAGAGCCTAGCTTATTTTCCAGAGAGAGAGTAAGGCAGAGCACGGAAGGTTGGGTGGCTCGATGGAAACAGGAGGGGGTGGAATTGGTGGTGAAAGGCAGAGAGAGGTGGGGGGACAGGAGGTGAGTTGGGGTATGGGTTTCAAGAGTGAGGAGAGGTGGAGGTTGAGAGCAGGAGTTGGTGAATTGGAGGTGAAGGGAGAGTTGTCTTTGTTGGCATTGGAAGAGGGAGAGGAATTAAGGACATATTTAGGGGGAGATGGGTGCGGAACAAGGCGGTAAGGTGGAAGGAGAGGGGAGGACTGTGTGGAGTCATGGGAATGTAGGAGGTTTGGGAGGAAAAGAGGCGAGGTGGATGTAGAGGTCCTGTCAGCTAGGAGAGGTGGCTGTGAGGGAACTGGCATCTGGTAGAGTGAGGGGGGTTGAGAGAAAGGGAAGTTGAGGAAAGGAAGTGGTTCTGCTGGGCCCGAGGGAGGGAAATGGAAAGGGTTACCAAGGGGGGAAAGGGAGTAGCACAGCATTGCTGGAGGAGTGGGAGGGAGGAGACAGATGCAGTGGGTTTGTGGAGAAATCGGGGTGAATAACGAGGGGAGGAGGGGGTAGAAAAGAGGGGGGAGGGAGGAATAAGGGGACCGTAGGGAAAGTTAACTGGGGGGGAAGGTTGGAGGAGAGGTGGACTAAAAAGGGGAGTGACAGGAAGGAATATGGGGGAGGAGAAGAGATTGTAGTACCGGGATGGTGCAGAATGGGCAAGGAGCGTATTAGCTAGAGGTAAGGCTGAAGTGATGCGGGGGGCATACTGTGAGGGGGAGGAATAGGAGAGGAGTTCATATGGGAGGGGGAGGGAAGAGGGCTGACCTGTGCTTCTCGAGAGTGCAGCCAATTGGAGTGTAGGGGGTCAGGGGAGGAGAAAGGGAGTAATGGGTGGAGCTAGAAGGAGAGTCAGGGGAAAACCTGGTCGCAGAGGAGGGGAGTAGGGAGGGGAAGAGGTGGTCAAAGAGCGAGAGACAGGTTTCTTTGCCTTGGATCATGACAGTACCGTTGTTATAGAGTGAGATAGTGAGGTAGCCCTTGAAGCACGTAGAGGGGGACATTTTTAGTTGTTTCCCATGAGGGATCGAGGAGGAGGAAGTGACGTTAAGGGAATTGTATAAGCTGGTGGACCAAGAGGGGGTGTTGTGAGTGAAGAAAATTAAATCGTTTTTGAGCCTCCCAAAGCGACCATTGTAAAATTGATCAACAAAGAGGGAATCTGGGAAACGTTCAATAGTGTTATGCTTCAATCGTTTTATTGCAGCTTTAGTCTGGTTGGGAGGATAATTGATTTTGTAGCAATTAATTCCAGCCTTAACTCGAGTGGTGGCCATGTTGGGAAAGTGAGGCGGAGGAGGGTGGGGGGGATATGAGAAGGGTGTTACTGGGAAAGCGGTGGTGAGGAGAAGTAAAAGGGCATAAAGGGGGCACATATTCCAGACGTTGGGTGAAGATATCAGAACTAATGTGCCGTCCGGGAAGTGAGGTGGGTATTTGTTGGGCCCTTCATCTAGGAATACATGATGCCACCAGGCACTAGATAATATTTACAAGGGAATTGTTTACGTATGATAGGACCAACTTGACCACTTTCAGAACCTTCACAAAGCAAATATATTTGAAGTAGAACAGGATATAAATGAACACCCAGTGACCATTGATGAACACTGTACTTAACACCAGCCTGTTAACAGAACCACATTCGGCACCAACCGCATTGGACGCCCATGATCTTAACAGACTACTATTGGACCCTAAGCTCCTGAGAATCACTAACATTAGGGGCAAAGAGCATAGGGTGGAGCAAAATCTGATTAGCAAAATCTAAATATGCACAACAACCTCGTCATCTTAAGACCACCTGTAGAGGTACTCAGAACAGTGTGCGGAAATCATATTACATGAAAAACATTTCCTAGCACAACATATACGTACAAGGGCCTGGTGCCCTACAAACCTCGCAGTCTCCCTGGCCAACTGGCCCTGAATCCATAGTGTCAATGGTGCTGCCAATGCAGCGGGAGTCCTAACTCAATCAGAACTGTCCCCACGGATAAAATTGCCTAAACGGTGCAGCTGGCACTACTCGCTGCGCAACTGTAAAAAGGCCTAAACAGGGCAGCTGGCACTACTTGCTGCGCAGCTGTAAAAGGCCTAAACGGTGTAGCTGGCACTACTTGCTGCACAGCTGTAAAAGGCCTAAACGGTGCAGCTGGCACTACTTGCTGCGCAGTTGTAACTTAAGTATTTCATGAGCGCCTCTTCCAATGGTGAATGTCTCCATCCTTTTTGGACACCATAAAGTAGCGGGAATAACAACTGTGGCCTACTTCTGGAGTCAGACAAAATGTGGGGCAACACTTTGCCCCACTCCCAGCCGCACTGCGATGCGCTACATTTTTCGCGCTAGTTTATAGAAGTGTTCCACAAGTAGTCCATTTGTTCTAATTTTCAAAGTGCAAACGTCGTCTTTCAACCGTTTAATCCAATTCACACACAGACTTGCTTATGCCATTTCCCAAGCTTCTTATGTAACTGTAGTGCCCAACCGGGCCTCATACGGAAACACGAATGATGCATTGTTCGTTCCAGGCAGTGTTTATTAAAAAAACAGATGCATTTCAGGCCATAGCCCTTCTTCAGGGGTAACTATAGGTAACAATAAAATATTTACTATTAGCATGTTATACATTTGAATGTAAACAGTATATCAATTTCATCAATGGCTTATACATTTTAAACATTTGTTGCTCGATTCATCACCTCCTTACAATTATTCTGTGCCACAATCAACTGCATCTGTGTTCAATCTATATATTAAATAACTCAAACACTGCTTACTACTTCTGGAGTCACCACCCTCTCTTTGGCTCCCTGTGCCAAGAGAGTCATCACTTCCTGGCAGAGCAAGGAGAGATTGTCCTACGTCAGCCTGATACGAGTGGATGGCATGGGTGGAGGGGTAGTCATGAAGGGGAGGGATTAGCCCCTTCGGACAATCTGAAGAACTCAGTAGTCTGATGCTATAGACCTTCAGAGGGGCAGGTAACGGAGTATACTGCCTTCCAATGGGTGCCTATGATTGTAAGAGGGCTACATAAAGGGGTTTGGAGGCTCAGGCTGCTGGGGGAGAGGTGGAATGGCCCCACCTCTGTGGGTACAGCATCCTTGGCCACGCAGAATCTGAGAAACTTGCTCGCCGTGGTGGCTGGGCTGGTAAAGACACGGCTGGAAGCTCATTCTGTGACCACGAAATACCAAAAGGCGGACTGAGTTTCATGAGGGACAATAGGCCCAAGGACCTGGCTGAAGCTCTGCTATTTTTGAAGCGTGTCAGCTTCTGAGTGTGCCTTGTCTCCAAAGAGAAAGGAACCATCAAAAGGCATGTCTATAAGCGGCGCCCGGGCATTCACGGAAAGTTCAGTTGTTCTCCCCCAGGCATTTGCACCGTAAAGCCACTGATGAAGAATGCGCTCTGACCAGCGAGTCATCCGTGTCCAGCCCACATCGAATCGTGAACTACGCTCCATGTCTCCAGTCAGACATAGCTTAGGTGAGTATGGCTCAGGCCTCCTCCAGGACCATAGGTAGCCTCTGTACAGCCAAATCCCACAGGGCATGGGAGTAACAGCCCAAACAGTATGCTGTGCTCACGGACAACAGTGCCAGGCTAGTAGAAGAAAACATTTTCTTTCCTAAGGTGTCCCACTTCTTGGATTCCCTATCTGGTTGCGGGTAGGCAATGCACCAGGATTTATGTGGGAGGAGGATGCTTGGACCACCAAGCTATCCAAGGTAGAGTTTTGAGTGAGGAAGTTGGGGTCCCCTAGGCCAGGGAGGTGGCGGCGAGCAATGGTCCTGTTCACAGGAGCTCCCAGAGTTTGGAAGAAGTTCCCAGCCGGACATCCGTGAGGGCTTCGTGAAATGGGGGAAGCAGTTCTGAGTTGTCCCTACCGGCTGAAGCACCTCCGTCAAGACATTAGTCTTGACTGAACCTGAGGGTAGGCTGAGGTCCAGGACCTCAGCAGGCCTTCTCGACTACCAAAGCAAAAGACGCCCCCTCCTCCGTAACCAAGATAGGGGGGGGGGGCATGCCTGTATCTGGAGAGGTGTCCAGTCTACTGCATCCCTCCAGTTCCCCACACCAGTCCATGTTGGGGTCTAGGAGCTGGTATTCTTCAAGATTCTTCGATCCCTCCCAATCCCCCCGAGTTCCAGCCGGTGAGAATAAGGCTTGGGCACCGGCCTGGAAGGCATGGTTCTAATTGGCGCTGGAAGACACCCCTCTGGCTCCATGTCAGAGATGAGAATCAGGGGCATCGGGATTGGGACCTGCGCTGGGGGAGGTCGAGGTGGTACAACAGGAGCTTGTCCAGAGCCATCTGTGGATCCATTGGGAACAACTGGACCTGGGGTCAGAACCACCGGCGGCAACCATTGGGGATCACTCCCGTACCCAGGGGACCCAAAGGCGTGCCATCGAGAACGGACCACCCAAATATGAGGTACATTGCCTCATAGAACTCATGGAGTTTATCGGGGGTATCTCCTGCTCCCAGAAATTCGGGTTGGCACGGAGGCAGCATAAGCACATCTGCTGATCCAGGCCTGAAATGACAATACTCATTCGCCTCGTCCGTTGACTTTGGCAGATGGGGTGAGGTCAAAGACCTCTATGACTTCTTTCTCTTCTTGTGCTTGTAGGACTTACTCAAAGAAGACTTTGAGTGCAAACGAATCTTTAGCTCTGCAATTCACTCTGGGACCTTCCTCTCAAAAGGGATCAAGACCACCACAGTTCCGCACATTGGTCTATCCCTCAAGGCGTTGGGGTTCATGGTGCATTACTTTTTTTTGTTTTTGGTGGTATCAATTTTATTGTTTGGAAACTTGTCGCTTTCAGAATTAAATTTGTACATTTTTGATTACAAAGAAAACACATATAAATCAACATTTCAAGCGCACAGTGTTTTAGTCCATCATTCCATGCCTGTGGTCCCCCTTTTTTGACATTTCCACCGTTGGTGAGATACATAGTTCTCCTCTATATGCATTCCATCCGCCCCATTTTTTGCCCCATTTTTTGGGACAGCCTCTGGAGTTATAGACATCTTTTTCAGCGATTATACATTTGTCTATTTCTACCACCCAGCCTATTATCAATGGTCGATCTGCTGCCCCCCCCCATTTCATAGCAATTACCCTTTTCACCAATGTGTATCCTAGAGTTGTCAATTGCTGCTCTACCTTGTTAGATCAGCTGCTTCCCAAATACTTAAAGTCCCTAATAGTGGTGTCAAAACGATTTGTTTTCCTAGTGCCTCTTTCAGTTTTTCTGTGACCCTCTCCCATAGGGGTCCTTTCTGGGGGCACTCCCATAGAATATGATAGAATGTTGCTTCTTGGCCACATCCTCGCAAACATAGTGTGATCTGCCTATTTCCTATCTTTGTCAGGGTTACCCAGGTGAGGTACGTTCTGTGTAAAATGTTTAGTTGAATCAGTCGGAAACAATGGTGTGTGGCTGCCTCTCTTGTGGACATTAATGCAGCCTGCCAATCTTCATCGTTGATCTGCCCAAAATCTGCTTGCCAGCGATTTCTGAGAATGTGGAAGGGGTCTGGTAAATTGTTGCAGAGTTTACAATATGTGAGTGAAATGGCTTTATCTGGGATAGGTTCCAACAATAGTCGGTCCTCCAAGGGGGAAGAATCGTGTACTTGTGTTTGGTCCGGGAGTTCCATCTTAAGGGCATGGTGAATCTGTAGATATCGAAATATCTCAATGTGAGCTAATTCATGTTTTGCTTGTAATTCTTGAAATGTGAGAATCTTACCCTTATGTATGAGGTCTCCTATGGTAGAAAGTCCAATAGTGTCCCATGTGGCAAACCCCACATGGTGACAAAGCAGTCCTAGCTGTTGAGAGGACAATAGGGGTGTGGCTTTCGTCAATATCCCCGCCCAGCTCAAATGTTTTGATGCCTGATGCCAGATGGTTACCGTTCGAGCCATAGGGCCCAGATGCCTCCCTTTATGGACCTTGGAGTATAGGGCCCCAAGATACCCCTATTGCCCGTCTGATATCTTTCGAGTCAAAATGTTTGTTTCATCGGAGTGCCGTACAGCCATTGATTAGTCGCCACCAGTTGTGACGCCGAGTAATACAGCTGTATATCTGGTAGAGCTATTCCCCCATCATACCATCCTTTCGTCAATTTCCCTAAAGCTATTCGCGGCATACTACCATCCCACAATAATGTGCGGACCTCTGACTCAACACTATTAAAATATGTATCGGGGATCCGGTATGAACAATTCTGAAGCAGATAAAGGAAACGCAGCAGAGCCAGCATTTTAAATAGGGCAGCTCAACCTAGTAGGGACAATGGCAGCGAACTCCAATGTTTGACATCCTCACAAAGTCTTTTTAAATTTATTTTTATTTTTAAATATATTTTTATTGCAGGAATCAGTAAATCGTTACATAATCGACCAGCATTAAAAAATAGGCAAAATCAAGGAAGCACAACCCTCCGTCCCCCCGCCGTAATTCTCGTACACAGCCATTCAGCCCACAACCCTGGGGTCGGGCGGCGAAAGTCAATGGGGGCTCAGCAGGATGTCAAAGCTGGTCCGGATGATCCACTGTCTGTCATCTGCTTTTCCAAACAAGCCTATAAACCCAGAAAGAAAATCCCACCCTCAAAAAGCTAACAACCAAAAGTAACCCCTACCCAACCCCGCCATCAGCGCACGGTAACTACCGCAATAGGATCTGCTAAAGGACCCATGGGGAAAACAACAGAGCTGAAAAGTTCAATCATCTAACGGGACATGGGGCGAGCTGCATCCTCACTGTCAGAGTCGCTGGGGGCGCAATAATCCCTAAGGGCCTGCACTAACGTTTCCCACTCCAGCGCTGCCTCCTGCGCCTTCTCATTACGCTGCCTCCAAGCTAGCTGGTATCTCAGTGTGCTCTCCCCCGCCGCCCACTTCAAAAGTTCGCTGTGCCACCGGCCTCCCGTCGGACCAGCTCGTGCCTTCCAGTTCCTGGTCACCTCCCGCTTAGCAAGGAGCAGCCCCAAATCGATGAACTTGCTGGATATTTTGTTCTTGGGGGTATGAGGGAACCAATGCAGGAGTCCCACCGCCGCGTCAATCGATAAGGATCTCCCCGTCACCTCCTCCAGGGTCTCCCCCACTTCTACCCAATAGGATGATAATCCCGGGCAGGCCCACAACATGTGGAGAAGGTCCGCTTCCTGGGCCGGGCACCTGGGGCAGTCCGCTGAATTCGTAGCAAAATATCGCCTGATTTTCACCGGGGTCAGATAAGCTCTATGGAGCACGTAGTAATGGACCAATTGAAAGCGGGCATGGCGTGTGCCCTTCCAGGCTCTCCGCACCAGCTGGGACCAGGTCGTCTCCGGGATCTCTTTGCCAATGTCCACCTCCCAACGGGTTCTCAGAGTAGTGAGGGGAGCCAGCCCCTCATTGATCAGTCTGCCATAAAGGCAGGTGACCGCCTTCACCGTGCCCGCAGACATCATCACGTATTGGCACACCGGAGATAAAGGGGGTTCCTCCTGCCCGTGTTTCCAGTGCGCCTGAATCGCTCGGATAAGGGCCGAGTGCAACAAAAAGTCGCCGCGAGGAATCTCGAAGCGATCGATGAGCTCCTGAAAGGGCAAAAGCGCCCCGTCCTCGTATAGGTCACCTATCAGCTGTAAGCCTGCGTCCTCCCAGTTCGCCAACCGCGACCAATCGCCGCCATGGGGCAGAGCCGTCAGCATCCCCAAAGGTATTTCGGGCGCATATGGTATTCTCAGGTGGCCCCGGGCGTGAGCTCGGTTCCAACACAGGCGAACGGTCCGCTCCTCAAGCGACAAGTCCTGTAAGGCCAAACGTTGTTGCAGCGCTATGAAGGAGAGAACATGCCTGGCTATACCCGTACCCCTTCTGTCTTCTGGGCCCCGGAATTCCCGGGCGATCTCCTGGGTGAAGGTCTGGAGCTGCACCGCCAAATAATACTTCTCAAAGTCCGGCACTGCAAGCCCACCCTCTTCCTTCGGCCTCATCAGGGTCTTGAGGGCCACCCGCCGGCGGCCCGAGCCCCAGAGGAATCCGACTATCATAGACCGTAATAGTCGAAACGTGGCCGGTGGGACCCATATTGGCAGCGTCTGGAAATAATATAACAACCGGGGAAGCGCCACCATTTTGAGCAAAGTGATCCGCCCTGCCACCGAAAGCGGTAGCGTGGCCCAGAAGTCCATGCTGCCTCGAAGTGCTCGAGTGCCGCGGGCAATGTTCCCATCCAGGAGGTCAGATGGTTCATGATAGACGTACACCCCCAGATATTTAAAGCAGTCAGGTTCCCATCTGATCTCCCTGCTGAGAGCAGGGCTAGGGGTGCCCCTCGGACCGGGAAAAGACAGGTCTTAGTCCAGTTCACCCAGAGGCCCGAGACCTCCCCAAACTCCGTGAGCGCCGTTGCAGCTCCATGTAAGGCAGCGAACGGGTCCTCGAGGAAGAGCAGCAGGTCGTCTGCATACAGTGAAATGTGGTGCGGGCCCGAAGGAGTCCACAGGCCCGTATAATGGGCACCCGACCGGAGGTGCAGTGCGAGCGGCTCCACCGCCAGCGCGAAGAGAAGCAGGGATAACGAACATCCCTGCCTCGTGCCCCTCTCCACCGGATATTGTGAGGAGATGAGCGGTCCCGCCCGGACCCTGGCCGATGCAGAGGCATACAGAACCTTGGTCCACCTGATGAAGCCCTCACCGAGACCGAACCTCCGTAACACAGTACCAAGGTAGTCCCATTCCAGGCTGTCAAAAGCCTTCTCTAAGTCTACCGATAAGACAACCGGGCACAGGGCGTCCACAAGCGGTTCTCCCAGCAAGCGGAACAACCTGCGAATGTTCATGGTCGTGTTACGCCTGGGGATGAATCCAGCTTGGTCCTCATGTACCAGGGAGCTCATGTGCCCCAGTAGCCTCGAGGCCAAGATGCTGCTCAGTATTTTATAGTCAACCGTCAGCATTGATAAGGGACGGTAAGACCCCGGATCGGATGAGTCCCTTCCAGGCTTGAGGAGGGGAACCACCAAGGCCTCGCACATCGAGCCCGGGAGTCGCCCAAGCCTCTTCGCCTCTCTGTAGACTATCAATAACCTAGGGGCCAGGAGATCAGCATAGGCTGCATAGAACTCCACCGGAAGGCCGTCCAGGCCCGGGGTCTTATTCCTCGCCATCTTTTTAATGGCGCTACGGATCTCTCCCAATTCTATGTCGGACCCCAGGGTTTTCGCCACGTCCTGCTCCACTGTTCGGAGCTCCAGAGGCTGCAGATAATTATTAAGCAAATCAGGGTCTCGGGTAGAGCGACTGCGGTATAAACTTTTGTAGTATTGCCGGTAGCAACTCAGAATCTCAGGCTGAGTGCACACCACAGTCCCGTCTGCCTTGCGCATGGACGTCGTCAGTGAGGACTGGCGCGTAGGGTTGGCTAGCCATGCCAGCAGCGCGCTCGATCTATCCCCCTCTGCGATGGACCGAACCGTATAGGCCTTGTAGTCAAAACAGCGGAGCCGTTCGACCTCCGCCGCTACCGCCTCCTTCGCCTCCGCTGCGCGTACCTGTAATGCAGGGCGCCCGGGGTGGCGGAGTTCCAGCTCGCGGAGCTTCCGGTCCGCTGCATCTAGGTCGGCGAGGATGATTCGCCTCATGCCGACCTTTTTAGAAATACAGTATCCCCTCACCACCACCTTAAAAGCGTCCCACTCTAGCGCTCTCGAGCTCGCGGTGCCACCGTTGGACGCAAAATACTCCGAGATCTTATCGCCTAGGTCCGCTCTGAAAACATTGTCCTCAAGGATCTCGGGCCGTAACTTCCAGGTGGGCACCGCAGGCACCCCGGGGAACCAACGAAGGTCCAGCAGGAGGGGGTTATGATCTGATATGGTCCTGGTCAAATATTCAGACCTGACCGCTGCCGAAACTAGTTCTGGCGAGCCAAGGAACCCGTCCAGTCTGACGTGCAACTCATGGAGGCTCGAGAAGTAGGAGTAGTCCCTAGTTGTGGGGTGCTGCGCCCTCCAGATATCCATTAAACCCCAGTGAGTCTGCCAGTCCCTACGACCCTTAGCCACACGGCGAACCGGAGAATCAGGTAGGGGTGGATGCGATCGGTCAGTGTCCACATCCACTACCGAATTGAAATCTCCACCGAGCAGGAGGGGCCCGGAGAAGAAGTGGGCCAACGAGCCCGATAACCTGGAGAGGAAGGCAGTCTGGTCTACATTAGGAGCGTACACACAGCAAACGTTTAGGTCTCTCCCTCCCAAGGTGCCTGAAATGGCCACATATCGCCCCTCTGGATCTATCATTGTTTTCGTGACCTGGAAGGGAACCCCAGCTCTGACCCAAATCAGCGCCCCTCTGGCATACGCGGAGTACGAAGTGCAAAAGACCTGCCCCCTCCATCTACGCTGTAGCGCCGCCCCTTCCGCCTTGTTCAGATGTGTTTCCTGCAGCAGCGCCATTTGTACCCCTCTACGCACTAAATAAGCGTGGACTTTGTGCCGCCTAGACATGGTATGAAGCCCCCGCACGTTCCAAGTAACACATTTCAGATTAGCAACATTAGCCATTGTCCCAGATCGTTCTCGCAAAGCCTCCCCATCTGGGTCCCAACAAAGAAAGGACATCAATCATCCCAGCACTGATGGCGGCCATTTTCCCCAACCAAGACTTAACAACCCAAATATGAACCAAACCCCCATCCGCCCCCCCCAGAACAGGACCCAAATAGCACCATCTAGTTCCCATCCAAACCTTACCCTCCAAACACCCACTATCCCCTACTAATCCTGCGGTCGCCACCGTAGGAAGGCCTTAAGGGCCAGGTGCGGGCCGGGCGGAGGCAGTGGGCCCTCGACGCTCAGGCCACCAGGACTAAGATAAGCCCAAGACAGTGTCAACCATGCTCGGGGCAAAAACAAGGCACCCCCCCCCTTTCCCCCGGGAGTCAGCATCAAGTGTCGGCACCCACCACCCCCGTGCCGGGCCCCCTCCCAAAAGGAAGTAGCTCACCCCGTTACCCCTGTCCATCTAGAAGGTCCTCCACCGATTTCGGTGTGATCACCGGCGTATGGACGCTATCAGTCACCGATTCCTCTGAGTCCGTTGGCACCCCCTCGTCACCAGGGTCCGCTTCCTCCTCAATGGCCTCATTCCGTGATCCAGATAGCGTAGACAACACCTCCAGCACTCCCTTCCGCTCCGTCGATGTCTCCGCAGTCGAGGGTCCGCCTGAGCGGCCACGGCGACTCCGAATTCTTTTAGACCGCCGTCTCTGCTCCGGCTCCGCCGCCTGCTGCGATGAGGAGCCGAAGCCATCTTTCCCTGCTCTGTAGAGTTCGAGCCAGTTGCAGACGTCCTCCGGGGTATCAAGGAATTGAGTCTTGTCATCGACAATTATGCGGAGCCTCGCAGGAAATAGGAGCGAGTACTGGATGCCCTCGCTCCTGAGCTCGCGCTTGACCGCCAGGAAGGAAAACCGTCTACGTTGAGTTTCATAGGTGTAATCCGGGAAGATGTTCACCTGGCTGTTCGCCACTTTGAATGGATCATTATGTCTGGCGGCGTTGAGGATGAGGTCCCTGTCCTGAAAGTGCAACAACCGTGCCACCACCGGTCGCGGGGTCCGACCCTGTTGTGGTGGCCTCGCTGGGACTCTATGGGCGCGCTCCAGGGTGTAGAAGGAGGATAGACCCTCTGGGGCCACCGTGTCTCGGAGCCAGGCCTCCAAGTATGCCACCATGTCGCCATCCTCAACTTTTTCCGGCAGGCCCACCACCCGAATGTTGTTCCTCCTGTTACGGCCTTCCGCATCCTCCGCTCTCTGCTCCAGGGCCGTGATCCGGGACAGGGCATCCTTCATAGCCGCAGCCAGGGTTCGCTGCGCCGGCTCCAAAGTTCTCACCGAGCTCTCCACTTCCTTGACCCTGTCCGAGAGTTTGCCGTGATCCGCTCTAAGGAGGCCTAGGCTTGTCGCTACCTGGGCAATGTCCTGCTGGAGGGCTGAGCGCGTGGTCGCAATCGCCTCCAAGACGCGGTCAAATTGCTGCTGCATTGATGCACCACCAGAACTCTCCGGGTCCCCACGTTCCTCTTTGTCCTGGGACTCCGAGTCTGAGGCGGCAGGGGTAGCCCCCTTGGCTCCTCTAGGTTTCCCCATGTCGCCGGGAGCACACCGTGCGGGTCCAGGAGTAGGCTTCTCCGAGTGCCAGCGCTGGCGGTGACTCTCCCGGTTGCTGGGCCTTAGGTCGAGTGCCGGAAATCCCCGTCTCCAGGGCCAGTTGGTCCTCCTCAGCTTCGGCTCGTGCCACCACCACGTCGTCTGAGGGCACCGGGGAGGAGGCGGAGACAATCGTCGCCAGGTCGGGCAGGCCCGTGCGGCCGATAGAGTCCCGGAGTAAGAGTCACTGACTTCTCCGGATGATCTGCGGCGCCAAAGGGTTGCGCCTCCCATGGAAGTGGGTCGGCCAGGAAAAAGTAGCCAAGTGCGGTGTAGGGAGTGGGGCCACCGTCGGGACCTCCAGGTGCTCGCGTGCGGGATCCACTATAGCGGGGGTATCTGCCCGTCCGAGTGCGATCCTCGTTGAAAGAATCCGATCCGACCGATGTCCAGTTCCTCACACCTCCGTGAGACGACAGAGCAGGGGGTGCGCCGCTGCTAGTGGTGTTCCATCAGTCTAGTGGATCCGGCCGAGGGGACAATGAAGTCCGGGCGCCATATTGGGTCGCACTCCGCAGTTCCACAAACTCCGATTTTCCGCCGGGTCACCGCTCGTTCGGACTCCGCCAGGGGCCCCGGCAGGTCGCCGTCGGGCCGATCAGCAGAATGCTGGGGTCTGGGTGTCCCGCAGCCTCCGATTTACAGGATAATCACGGGCTCAGTCCCGGAGCCGAGCTCTCAGGCGACCATCGCCATCGGCGCCCAAGCCACGCCCCCCACAAAGTCTTTTTAAAGGGACTGCTAGATTCTTGTCATAGAAAATTTGTGGGTCGGTGTGATAATAATTCCTAAATATCGGAATCCTTCATAGGCCACATCGAGTTCACGTCCCCGGGGTAACATAGATCAGCCGCGGTCAGCAGTAGGAGTTCCTGCAGGGCGGTGATGTGGGGAGGGGCAGGGTGGGGGGTAGTAATGTATGGATTAAGGAGTTTAACAGGTAAGTAAACATATAAAGAAATAAAACGAATTTCATTGCGTGCACTGCATCCATACATTACTACCCCCCAACCTGCCCCTCCCCACATCACAACCCTGCAGGAACTCCTACTGCCGACCGCGGTTGACATAGGTATGGGACCATGCAGAACAAATAGTACTGATTTAGCCCAATTTGTTTCATATCCCGAATATTTTCCAACATTTGTAAATATATTTAGTAGTCTGTGTAGTGAGGCATACGGGAATGCTAAGTATATCAAGATTTCATCTGCATATAAGGAGATACTATCTTCATTGTCTTCCTCCCATTTTTTGCCCCCGAAGAGCGACATCACGCCTCACCCAGGATGCCAGTGGCTCCGGTACTAAGGTGAAAAGTAGGAGGGACAGTGGGCAACCCTGTCTGGTTCCTCTATTCAGCTTAAATGTCCAGGACGTGCATTAGTCACCCTCACCTGACTCGCAACTCAGTATAAAGCAATTTTACCCATGATATAAACCGCAGGCCAAACCCCATGCGTCCCAGCACCTCAAAGAGGTAGGGCCATTCTATGGAATCGAATGCCATAGAGGCATCCAATGACAGTATTACTGTGTCCTCTTTAATGTACTGCTGCCGTGCCAAGACATTGTGCACTCGCCGAATATTTAGTGTTGTGTTCCGCCCCGGCACAAAGCCTGACTGGTCTGCGTGCAACAATGAAGGGAGAACTGTATTCAGACGGGTCGCCAGTAGTTTCGCTAGAATTTTAGCCTTCATGTTAATCAAGGAGATCGGTCTATAAGAACTGCAGTTATTCGCCAGTTTCCCAGGCTTTTGGATCACCACTATGGATGCCAATCTTTGATCTTCTGGCAGAATGCCTTTATATATGTGTTTGAGATGGGGAGCTACCCGTAGGGCCATGAATTTGAGGAATTCAATTGGAATCACGTTGGGCCCCACTTCCTTCCCTGATTGGATGCTAAATATGGCCTTACTAGTTTCGTCATCCGTTATGTCCGCGTCCAATTCGGTTCTGTCCGTATCTGATAATGAGGGTAAATGTATGTCTGCCAACAATTGGAGGGAGTCTTCAGATGTATAGTTGGTGGAGGATGTATACACCTTCTCTAAATAAACCGCAAATGCCTCTGCTACCTCTTGGGGGTCGGAGATCCGTGTATTCCCGTCAATCAATACCTCGGGTACCCATCCCTCCCTATGCACCCTTCTCTCTAGCCAGGCAAGCATTTTTCCTGCTTTATCTCCCAACTTGTAAACCCTGTGACGTGTGTGAAGTAGTTTCGCTCTGGTTTTTTCCCACACCATCGTTCAATATTACAATTGTTAATGGTTAAGTGGTGTGTAGTGGTCTCACTACGTAAGAAATTATTCTGTAGCAGCAGAGAACCAACGGCAGACTCCAAATGCCGCACAATCCTCCAAGTAGTCCCTAAAATCAAGTTATGGCAATTCAATAATTGCGTGGTGTGCACAAAACAGCTCCTGCCCCCACCGTTGAGGGATGCAACCCGTCAGTACGAGAACAAAAATGCAACAACAATGGAGCTGGGCACTCCCAGAGAACTGTATAGTTTAGTAATGTGGCATAATCTGTTTCCTCGTAGACATAATCTTTATTAAAGTACATCCAAGTCCAATTAGTTTAACCGCGTCGCTGCTGCGGTGATTTTTGCGCTACGTGGCTTTTTTGGAAAAGCCGCGTTAGATAACGAGCTCAGCTCGTCATCCGCACACGCCCCACGTGGCTGATGACGAGCTGAGCTCGTCATCAGCATCGAAGGGGTTAAGCAACAGCCAACGCGTTTCGTTCATTAACTGAACTTCGTCAGGGCTGGAAAAAAACATGAATAACAAATATAAGTGCCAAGATATGTACAAAGTGAAGAACTCTAACTAACATAGCTATTTACAAAAATCATACAACAAAAGGTGCTATTTATAAAAGTGTGATAAGGGCCACAACAGTGAAATACACTCAAGAAAAAAAAGGTTATGTCATAAAAAACAGTTAATAAAAATATTTGTTCCACCAACTAGGAGGGTAACGATCCTAGTCGCTGATATGTAGGTTAAACGGAGGAAGAGCTTAGTCTCAGTACATAAACATATTAAGGAGTCCAACTAGTATAAGTGATGGGAAGAGAGGATCCAAAATGGCCACTGAGATGTGTGTTTGAAAATATGGTGGTTCCTGGCGATCTCATGATGTGTGTCCCTGGGTATCAGCTTTATCACCATATTTAACCGGGACTCTGAAGGCCATCTCTTCCGTTTTTTTATCTGTTTCAACCCACATTTTACGCCATCATTCTAAGTTTCAGGCAGATCACACTTTTTTGTTTATACAACTGGCTCTTTCATGTTGGATGGTTACACAGTTGTCCCCCATTTTACTTCGATATCACTATTACTTCCGTGGTAACTGTTGCCCACCATGCTCCTTGCCTCCACATGTATTTCCCGGCAAGCCCCATTCAACTCGTTTTCCTGATGTCTATACACCTCTGTGTATCTAGAAGCATTTCTTTCATTAATGTGCTTACGGCTCATTTTTCACTTTTAGAATCTTCCGCCCATTCGTCTGGAATTCGAGCGCCCCACCTTCATAGGGAACGTTTACCTAGCAGTAAGGGTAACAGTAGCTCTTTCCTTTCATTGGCAACACGGGTGTTTACTGGTTGCTAAGCAACATAACCTTTTTTTTCTTGAATGTATTTCACTATTGTGGCCTTTATCGCACTTTTGTAAATAGCACCTTTTGTTGAATGATTTTTGTAAATAGCTGTGTTAGTTAGAGTTCTTCACTTTGTACATATCTTGGCACTTATATTTGTTATTCATGTTTTTTTTCCAGCCCTGACGAAGTTCAGTTAATGAACGAAACGCGTTGGCTGTTGCTTAAACTAATGAACTTGGATGTACTTTAAAAAAGATGATGTCTACGAGGAAACAGATTATGCCTCATTACTAAACTATACAGTTCTCTGGGAGTGCCCTGCTCCATTGTTGTTGCAAGGAATTATTCAGTGTCGATAGCTCGAGGAGCTCACTTTCTAGTTGCAGTAATTGCTGATTCTATTGTCGGATATAACCTGTCCTTAATGCCAGTGCATGGCCCTTCAACACTACTTTATAAGCTTCCCAGATGATTTGCGCTGACTCTACAGAGCCGAGATTTTCGGTAAAATAGCAGTCTGTCTGTTTAATGAGATCTTCCTTTATGTCTGGGACCGTCAGGAGCCATGGATTAATAACAATGGAGCTGCGTTGTCTTGTGTGGTTGAAGGTAAGTTCAAGCCACACTGGGGAATGTGTAGTGTAGTTCCTATTTTCCCTATAGGCCCTGTGCATTGGAATAACATAAACAGCAGTGTAGACGTAGGAGTGCAGTCTTCTAGGTCTCTACTGACTATGTTAGACTTAATTGGGTTTGTACCAGCGAGCTCAGAGGTCACTGGAAACTTTCTTGACTGAATGGGAAGTGATCAGCTTCTTTGGCTCAGACAAGAAGGAATTCAGTTTTCCAACAACCGCATTAACATGACAACTTTGCTCCTCAGAATAAGAGTCAATCTCTAGAGTCGTGTGAAACAATAGACAGCTATTTCACTCAGCCAGTTGTGCAAAATTACTTTCACCAGTATGCAGAGAATAGAGAGACGGGCGTTTTCAATAAAAGGTATTATTTATTGAACAGTCTTCCTTCTCATGCAAGAGAAATGAATTGCCACAATTGCAAGACTTGTTATTATAAAAAGTGCGTACAGTAAGATCAGTATTACGAAATAATACTGTAAAAGCATTGATATGGTTTCTTAGCCATAAGATGGTTAAAATGAATAAAATATATACATTCATATATACATTTGGCTAACGACCTCAACTGGTGCTTCTAACTACACCTACCCCAGTGTACCTGACCTAAGCTTAACACGTGGGAGGAAGTAGGTATCAGTTTAAGTTAAGTTGGTTTTGCAAAGAGTTTGCTTCAAGAATTCTCTCTAAGGGTTTAGTCAGCACTGTACCTTGGGAATAGAATGTTGGAGGTCTGGTATCTCCTCTCAGGACTCGATATTCCAGTCTCCCGCAAGGGTAGGCTGGAAACGCCGGAGCTGGATTTTCTCGGCAGGAGAAAAGACAGCATCTTTCTCAGCGCGTCAAGGAGGAGGGGCAGCGTCCGTGGGCTTCTCGCATCTGCTGGGCTTTCTGCAAGGGGACAGCTGTTCTGCTCCTGTATTCACCACCACCGCTGTGTTTGCTTAAGGCAACGTTGGTATTATTTATACCTGAAAGGTGCTGAGTTTGACGTACGTTTTTGGACATAAGACGTCAATAAAGATGTCACTAAGAACTGGTTGTTCTTACAGTGCTCGTTAGGAGTTCTATTACAAATCAAAACAAGCCAACAGGGCTTTCCCAGGTTGCTGGAGGTTTGAAGTGTCGAAAGAACTCGGTGTGCTATCTAGGAATCTAAGGAAGTGACTTCTGCTGTGTCATGGACTGACATGGACTGCAGAGGCGACTCGCTGAAATATGGTTTCGGATATTATGCCATTATATGGATATGTATCGATTATAGCCGTATAGGGGCATACGGTCATGATATTGATCGGGGTCCTAGATAAAACACAACACCCACTCCACGAATTCATGTCCATCAAATTACTAAAAACTAAAGCAATAGGATGCGCGTGTATTCCTACCCACCCCAAAATACATTTTGTATTTGAAATGGTATACATGAAATACATGATAATATAGGTACTGTACGTTTATAAGCAGATTAACCATTCAAAATCTATGCATATATATTCAGTTGAACGATTATGCGAGATTACACATGAAATGTCTCTAAATACAGAAGAGAAGGGCGAGACTATTTCATCACATATAAATACAATTGCTGTAAATTGTGCTAGAGGCTGAGGTAAAATATTGTCTCTAGATATACTAAAAATAGAAGCTCTGTTCTTTATGAATAGTTCTACTTTAAGCAAAGTACTAGTGCCAGAAAAAATGGTAAATATTTTGAAACATTTCAGATTAAAAATGTTTTTTTCATGGTGAGCGGGGAATGAGTTCCAAACGCTTTTCAGTAGCTTTTGTTTATCAAACCCAAAGGCCGAATTCAGAGTTCATGGGAACGCTGTGCGTCGTATTATTTTCCAAAAGTTATTGTTTCTGTTCAGGGGAGAACATCATATCAGACAGGCTCTCAAAGAATAGCTCTACATATTCAGGTGACAGTTCGACCAGGTTTGATAGTGCTGTAACCTGGCAGCTGGGAGAATGATTGCTATCATCGATGTCTGGACCAGCAATGCTCACAGAAGGTCGTACCTGGGTGATGCTGCTTTCAGTTTCAACGAATGCCGTCATCAGGATTGGTAACTGCTGGGGACAACATGATGGTAGTGCAAGACAGGTGTCTAACACGCATTCTTCTCCGCATAGCATACATCGAAGCACAGGTAAGATGCAGGTCTGCGTGACGTTTGGGCTGAGCACGTTCCTTTGAGCACGCATAGTTAAACATGGAAGAAACTGAACTTGATGAACTTAGGAGAATTCACGAAAACACGTGGAGTGCAACCAACTCCCCTTCTTATGTAAGATGCAGGTCTGCCATATAGGTCTGAATGAAAGAAACCAGGTCATGTTCAGATCTCTCAGCCGAGCCAGTCCAAGGACCTTAGTTATGCGGTCCCGGTAGCGCATCGCTAGGATCGTTTCTTCCATCCTTGCCGGAGTCATGTCTGTGTTTTGGCTTGCCATATCGGAGCAGAAGGGTCAAAAATAAAATGCCTGCTACGAGTCCCAAAAGTAATGGTAGGCCGCCAAAGATCGAATGGACGAAATTTGGAAAAATCCCCAGGACTGCTTCGAAGGGTGCTAACAGTCCCGAAAAAATTGTCTTAAATACATGTGCGATACCACTGGCATCTGTCATGTTTAGAATTTGGCTCAACATTTCCACGAAATGT
The DNA here is from genome assembly GCF_964263255.1 of Lissotriton vulgaris. Classification (NCBI taxonomy): domain Eukaryota; kingdom Metazoa; phylum Chordata; class Amphibia; order Caudata; family Salamandridae; genus Lissotriton; species Lissotriton vulgaris. Next base: position 1,406,731,505 of record NC_141685.1, on the reverse strand, counting down.
ACGGGGCAATTTGTTGATAAAAGTTCATGTATCTCCGATGTTGTCCTTGCAACTTGGAGATCATACGTCTCTTTTGATGACGTGATGGGCACTTTTGTCTGCAAAAGCACAGACTTCATTCTGCTTAAAGTATCAATTCGTATAGAAGAGATATTCAAAGGAGGCCAAATCGGAGTCTCCGAGTCTCCAGGGCCGTTTGGAAACAATGCTTGCATACAGCAAGTGACCATGGAGGACACGCTTACGAGATATGCTTTCCCTGGCACCAAGCCACAACAGCTGTGGTCCGTTATTAGAATGTAACTCCCTTTAGAAAGTTGTCTGAAGAAAGGCTCTATCTGTGTTCCAGGTGTGACGTGCTGGTGGCATGAAAGGTTGTTTGAAGTCCCTTCACAGGCCCCCTGTAAATTAATATCCTGACACAAAAGTATACCGCTTAGTGAATGTTTGCAATTTTCACCACTAAGAAATACATTTTTGTCGTTGTCACTATAGCATGTGTGTGTATATGGTAATTTCCATGATGACTTAATGTACCCTTTACCCAACCTTTCATACTGGCCTGTCGGTATATACTTAAGGCAATTTTTAAACCGGAAAGTTGTTATCGGAATTGTGATAATCCTGTGTATTATCCATTCAATGACAGGACTTTCTGACATTGTCAATGGTAATCTCTCAAGTTTATAGTCTGCTCCTTTCTGAGCCAAACTGATTTGTTTATCAGTGAGGTTAAAGATAGAAAACAATGACGTTGTGTTGATTAAACGCCATGGCACATAGCCTGAACGAAGATTTTGCAACGTCCAGCCTAGCTGTACAATAGAACGTAATTGGGACTGGCCATGTTGTAACATTAGCAGGTCCTGATCTATTATATCGATGGCAGATGATACAATACTGTCCAGTAAATATATTTTGGAGGACAGAGTCATTAACCCATTGTCCACATCAGAAAGTGATTTTTCCAAATTAATACGATCAATTTCTCGTATTTTCTCTGCTGTTTCAATTTGCATTACTTTCCATACCTCGTTGTAAGCCACATATACACTTGCCGCTATGAAACGTTTTTGACGTTGCTTGCGTGGTCCCATAATGAAATCACGCAAGTCAGCACCCTCTTTAAGTAAAGATAAGTGTTGCTTAATTTCTGCCAGTGTTGATGTTTCTAGCCATTCGAGGCAGAGTTTCCCTACACTGTATGTTGTTACTATCCCTGGATGTTGTCTCTTGGAGTATCTAGGGTCTGGTCTGGTCATTTTTAACCCCTGTGATTTGTTCAGGAATCTATCTTGACAGTTATTAGTGTTTGCTGGCCAGATTAACCACTTTTTCCAATCAGGATTTGTTCTGTTTAGATGTAAAATTTGGGATACGTCTATTTCAATATATGTGGTAGCAATATCAGGTATTGGCTTTGGAATAGACGGTTTGTTTAGGTCCTTAATCCTAGCTAGGCCAAGACAGGTTGTCTGTTGAATTGTGTCATTTAAGAACATTATTTGTTCTGGGATCATGCAGGCTCGAAATAATGCTTCTAGGCTTTGTACCTGCCAATCTTTTGTACCCCAGATAGTTTTTGTTTCAATGTTATTTTTCCAAAAATCAAAACCAAATGTAATAATTTTTTCATAAAATGCTTCTGAATATATCGATTTAGTATTTGTCAGCATGGTTTTCGTCCCTGTCTTATCCAACAGTTTATAATAAAATGTTTCAGCATTACTTGTGTTAAACCCTGAGAAGTATTGGAATTTCTCATAAAACGTTTTTGAACTGCTTTTGGGTGGTGTTGCACAATGCTCCCATTGGTTATATTTATAAACATTTCTAGGTTGAGCAGATTTATGCAAGTAGTGGTCTGCGTAATGTGAAAAACAGTGCATTTGTTCATAGTTAGATGAACCTTGGAAATAATCATGTTCTGTAAATTTTGCTGACAACACTAAATCAGATATCATATTATTTATACTTTCAAAATCCCAATCATCAGAGAATGTACTTGGTTTTACAAAGTCACTTAATGAAACCTTAAATTGGTGAGGATATTTCAAGATCTTGACCGGGCCATATATTTCATAGTCCGTTTTGTCCCAAACTACCCCACCGGGTAGTGGAATGGCTGTGACATTCACTGATGATAGTTCTCTTTTCTCGATGTGAGATGACTTGTGTGGCTTTAGAACTAAGTTGATGTTCTGACTTGCTGTGTCCATTGAACTGTATTTTCCCTCAATGAATTTTCCCAAACAAAGTATCATTATGAGCCAAAGTAACAGGAAAAATACACCTAGCCCAAACCAAAACTCTAACCATGGAGAAACAAGATAAGTTTCCTTGAGTTGATGAAAGAGTTCTGTTGTCTTTTCTTGAAAAGTCTTTGTTTCTGACGTCACTTCAGGGTCGCTTGGATCTTCAGAAAAGTTATCGAAATTGATGAAGTAGCCAGAGGCAGTTCTGTCAATTGTTGGAATTGTTTTTTCAATTTTTCTTTCATCAGCACATTGTGAGGCTACATCGTTGTAGACTGGTGTTTCTAGACGAACTGTTTCAATTTGAGTTCCAAGAGGCAAGAGTTCCATGGCATTATTGCATATTCCTTCTTTGTGTACTGCAGGTTTATCAAATGTGATTAGTCTTTCAGTTTGAACCTCTTGGATTGTTGTAAATTTGGGTATTCTGTTACTTCTTGGGAGTCCACTTGGCCTACTATTTATTATAGACCACATGCTTGTGGTTTTATCAGGTTAATGGATACAACTCGGTTCTCCTTTTTACCAGCAAGGGGCGGTAGTACTACTGATCTTGTTCCGTTGATTGCTAAGACAGGTACAACTTTTCTGTAAGAAGGCCCAAATTCCTTCTTCACCGCTATTTTTTCTCTGATCAGATCCCCAACTTTGGAATCCAGACAGGTCTTGCTGGGACAGGTGGTGTGTCTTCAGTGGTTGTTGGCTGGTGTTTTAACTTTATGTTGCTCAGGGCTTTTCTTGTTTCATTTAAGTCCTGTAAAACAGCCAAACGATCTTTGATTTCAAAGTCTTTCTTATCATCTTTTACCACTGAAGCCTGACTATGAAGATCCTGAACATACATTCTGGTTCCGAACAATAGTTCGTACGGGCTGAAACCTTTTAGAGAATTTCTTGGCAAATTATTAAGACTACGTTGGACACTTATTAAATGTTTGACTCACCCATCACCCGAACCTAATACCTTTACCGTTACAGATTGCTTTATGTCTCTGTTTTTTCTTTCCACTACACTGTTTCCTTCAGGGTGAAATGGACAAGAGAACCGCAACCTAATTCCCATGCTGGTCATGGCCTCCTTATAAGCTCGAGAGCTAAAAGCAGGACCCTGGTCAGAATGGAGACTGGCTATTGCGTATGTGCCGATAAAGACTCGCAGATCTTTTATAACAGTTTTTGGCGTCAGCCGAGCGCTGGGGCCACATCCTTTAAGTGAAGTCTAGTCTTAAATGATATACAATGGGACGCATTTCTCCTGTTTAATTATGCGTATAGATCACCTTATGCTTTCTATTAGGGTTCCTGACACTACTCTGGCCGGTTTGTCACTGCGATCTCTGTTACAGTCTTTGCAATTTTTTGCAAAATAATGAATATCTACGCTCATTCCCGGCCACCAGTATTCTGATTGTAATTCTTTTAGAGATTCCCTGATAGTTTGGTGTCTCAGACCCAACCCCATATGTGCTTCCTGTAATAGGAAGATTCTCCTGTTCGTGTTTGGAATTACCTTATCCCCCACTCCAGGGATTCGAGCAAAAGGAACGGAGTTTGCATCAATTATGTATGTATAATTGAGTGGATAGTTCACGGGTAGTGCTGCACAGTCTCCTTTTAAAGACGTTTTTACTGCAAGCATGGTTTCCCCGTCTATGTATTTTTATGAACGCTTTTTTGTGGCTACGGAAGCCGGTTTAGCTGCTTCCGCTCTGGCTGTATCAGCCAATGAATTCCCTGCAGCGTGAACGCCATCACTCTGATGACTCAGTGCGTGTATCATGTGAGTCTTTTGTAGTTCTTTCTTCAAAAGAACTACCTGTTCCCAAAGCATTTTATGCTTGATTGTGGCACCTGTGTCATCTTTGTAACCGTTTTTAACCCAGTTCTCTAAATCCTTATTGTAAGATTTGACGCAGAAATGCGAATCGCACACAATTAGTGTCGGGAATTCACGATCGGCATTTTCAAGCGCCATTTTTAAAGATCTGATTTCAGCTCGCTGAGCTGAACTTTTCCTGAGTGATTCAGTTTTTGTTATTTTCGGTCTGAATTTACCGCAGAGCCAGCGACCTTTAACAATCGCGCGGGCTGCATCGTAGGATTTATTATCCACATTGTAATGCTGTACAAATCTGTCTGTATAGATTATACAGGAGTACTGTTGTAGAGGCAGAATTTCGAATGGCAGAGGATATTCTTTTTCATATTTTAAATCATTCCGTTTTTTTATGTGCGGGGCGAAATAGTATTTCACGTCCTCTGCAGCAAGGGAATTTTCCCACTGTATCCATTTCGGATCTAGTGACTCTCTAGGCAGGTTTACTGGGCTGAATAGTGCCTCGAAGGCTGATTCTGCCGTGAGAACAGTTATTCTTTTCCCTTGAGCCAGTTCTTGTTATCTTGCTATAGCAGTCTGAACTGCTTTCACAGTATTTTCTGTGAGACTGAATGTTTTCTCCGCTTTTGTGTACAAATGTGATTTGTAAGCTATTGGTACTGTTTCTCCCTCATTAGAGGTCAGGTACGTAAATCCGCATCTTCCTAGGATGACCCGGATTACAAGGTTCCGTGTATTGTCACGTGTTTCTAATTTTGTTTTTGCTAACATGTCTGTTTGCAGTGATCTCAAAATTTCTGTGTGTTTTTGAGTCCAGTTGATTGGTTTAAAATCAGGTTTTATTAATTTGTAGAGAGGTTTAACCCTCTCTGCATAGTTTAATATGTGAGTTCTTCCGAAATTCAGGAAGCCTAGAACGATTGTAAGTTTTTCAGCGTTTTTGGTGCTTGGAGTATAGCGCACTTCTCTAAGAAATTGTCCGCTAGGCTTTTGCCTTCACTTGATAATTCGTAACCTAAAAAAGTACTGTTAGACGGGAAATTCGAGACTTTTTAGAATCAAACAATTTTTATTCAGCAGACATATAGCAGTGAACACAGCCAGGCTGCCTACATCCACCGGCCGGCAGAGCGTAGAGAAACAGCACAGAAACACAGCCATAAGGTCTACAACCTGAAGGGCGACCCGGCGAGGGCGGACTGTCAGCCAAGTGGTGCAACCAAGTCGGGTGTCGATGCTGCTTTTTATAAAACCAGAGAAAACAAAAACACCACAGAGGAAACAAAAGCCTACCCACCCCCCCACCTCCCACGTGCCCAGGACCCCCCTCCCTCCCACCTTTTGGAGTACACAGGTAGGGTCTTGGTCCAGTGCTAAGTACGTATTCGGATCATGCACATGTTCAGTGACTTTCCGGTGATAGTACTCAGTGTCCATGATTACCAACGCTCCTCCCTTGTCCGCTGGTTTCAAGGTCCGATTTGTGTTATGTGTGATTGTGCACAGAATATTGAAATCATGAGTGGTGAAATTCTTCTTTTTGGAAGGTTTATAGATAATTTTGGACAAGTCTCTTTTGACTGATTCCTCAAAGAAATCCAATATCTTATGGGAAACTGGGGAAAGATATTTACTGGGTGGTTTGAATTGTGACTCTCCACTGATAGTTTCCTCATCCTTTGTGCTGTCCAGGACATTTGAGAAATAGTGCCGAAGTCTCAATTTTTGCATAAATTTGTAGAAAGCTATGTTGGTTTCCAGTAGTGTAGTGCCATTGGTCGGCACACTATTTCAAGTAAACAATGTCTTTGTTTTGTTTACAGCTACTGAATACCAGAGCGGGTCAGCCTTGAATCATAATAGGATTCATAGATGTAATACTCACTATAAGTTCTTCACTCTGTGATACAAGGTACGATAAATGTCAATCTATAGTGACGTTATATGCCGGCATTATTAGTACATATAGCATCATTTACCTGATGTACGTATATGTTTTTGCAGAATCTGGCATCGCAGAGGACCGTGTTTATATATTGTGCGCTTACAGTTATCAATGTACAAATAGAAGGTATGATTTATTTAACCACTTGAAGTGGTATTCAGTGTTCCAGCAATCTGTACAGTAATTTAGTGGTTTTTATATCTCGTTTCATTACAGATTTATGATCAAGATATATTGCTCCTGTGTACACAGGGGTCGGTTTTCCGTATTTCGCTGTTCTGCACGAGTACTAACAGAGTATAGACATTTTGCGAAGTAAACAGGTACATACATCAGGCACAGATGCTATTATAGTATTGGTCAAGTCTAGTATTTTCACTAAGCACTTTTTTTCTGTTTTTTCTTTGTTTCCACTCAATGTAGCTCGTGTTTATTTACTCAATATTGGCTCCTTGATGCAACTGCGTGTTCTGAATTGAAACATCCATGTATCCCTCTGAACTTGGTACGTGATATGTGACACAACGTACAATATTATTTTGACAACATTTTTAGTTAAGCTAGGATAATGTTTTATTCTGACCATATCCCTCTATACAGTACTCTATACTATAGAGTTAGTAGCTTCATCTGAATTATGCCTAGTAGCAACAACCAGCTATTCAGATAGATCTGGAACAGTATTTATACCTTAGTTCTTGGACATTCTTTGAGTTCTATAAGCATCCTCTAGGCCTTAACAACGACTCAAAAACCGTAGTCATGCTTTCTATTGTTTTAAATTCCTGACATTACAGGATACCCATCGCAGATATGCCTCCCCCCTGGTTGGTGTCTGAAGCTACCTTATGCAATGTACTTGTATATACTGTGTCATGTTCGAATTATATAGATATGTGATACATGTTTTTTATTTTAGGATTGTGTCCCTGTTGAAGGGTACCGACAGGTCCCGAAATGCATTGGGCAATGCCGAAGACCATGAATGATTTTCATAGATATTGAAGATTTAACATTGGATTGTGATTTGTAAATTTTGTATTGATTCAGAATGGAGATGTATAAATAGTAGATTGTCACCAATGATGATCACAATCACTGAGATCATATGTATATTTGGCAAGAATATATGATTGTCTATATATGTAGCATATGTAATATTGTATGCGTTTAATACAATTGATTGCAAAAACATATACATTTAGTGTTTTTTTCATGTTTAAAAATCTGTCTATAAATGTGCTTCACACATGATTAATCACAAGGAAAATAGTTTTTTCCACTAGGAACAGTGCTCACCACTAGTAGTCTTCAACTACTTTTCTTCAGAGAAATGTACTAAACATAGTATCAGAATTTAAATCAATTTGAAGTAAAAGGAGCCACAATATTCAAAGCAGGCACATTTTGCAGAAAACTTCCACATCAGACTCTTCATAAAACTGCTGTTGACTGATAATGCATCACCAGTGTGAGGAGAATATTGCAGTCTCTACAAACAGCTTCTACTTCTATTTCAAATACATAAAATCTTGGTATATTTGGTAGTAAAATTGCTTACCTCTCCGGGAGCGACTTTAATGTAAAATGTGTTACGTTTGTAGGATACTTTTAAGATCTTTGGCCAAGCAAACCAATTGACTTGGAGTCTGTCCTTATAAATGAACAATCCTCTTGCAGATATTCCTAACATTATATCCACAGCTTCTGGATCCTACAACCAAAACCAAATTAGGTATTGTTAAAGTTACAAAAAATTATGATAGTCCACTCTTTCAATTCATAAGTGACTTAACTCCAAAACCAATTCTGAATATATTCTAATTTAGTAGGTTCTGAGAAAAAAATCAACAGCAAGACCCAAAATAGTCGAGAGCTAAAAAAACATGGTCAAGGAAACCTAATTGTTGACCTACAAATCTCTTTCTGTGGATATTATTATAATCACTGTTTGTGCTTGTTGTATTTGTCTTTGTATAGTGCAACATTGCTCTCGGCCAGCACTTTCGGAATGGAATTTGAGAAAACTCAATCAGCAGAAATAATAGCTAACATATATGTTACAGAAGAGAGAAAATAGCAGACACTCCTCGAATCACAGAGAGGACAGTAGGCATGCAAGCACATCACAGATAGGAGGATGTGGTACACATATTTATATATATATATATATATATATATATATATATATATATATATATATATATATATATATATATATATATATATATTCACTGAAAAAACACTAGGTTACAGCCACGTTATAGTTAGGAATTAGCATTTAAAAAACCTTTGAAATTCACTGAAAAAACCATAGGTTTTACACACGTTATAGTTAGGAATTAGCATTTTAAAAACCTTTGAAATTCACCTTTGAAAATCACTGAAAAAAACATAGGTTTCACACCAGGGATGTCATTTGAGATGTCATCAGTGATGTTATGGGTGATGTCACTGACCATGTCATGAGTGATGTAATATGTGACATCATCAACAGTGCATTGCGGGCGCACGAGTTATAGTTAGCTGAACTAACTATAACAGGGGAATTTCAAAGGTTTTGAATGAGTAAAATGACCAGCTAACTATAACTGGTGTGAAACCTCTGGTTTTTTCAGTGAATTTCAAAGGTTTTTAAAATGCTAATTCCTAACTATAACGTGGGTAAACCTATGGTTTTTTCAGTGAATTTCAAAGGTTTTTTAAATGCTAATTCCTAACTATAACGTGGCTGTAACCTATGGTTTTTTCAGTGAATTTCAATTTTTGTAAATGAAAATTTTTTAATGTAATAATTGTTATCTTTTTTATACTAATTTACTACATTATTCTATTTTTTTATTTTTAGATATATTATTTTTTAAATTACATTACATATTTTTAATAGAAATTGATAAAAAATGTTTGTACACCTCTCTGCAACGCAGCTCCATGACGCGTTTGCAGAGGGGGAACTAATGCCACTTGCATACTGGGGTCCCTGGGGGTCAACTATCCCACCAGGAACCTCCAGTATTCCCCAGGGGGCTGTGTTACAGAGAGGTGTAATGAGGCCACACCCTTTTTTACACCTCTCTGCAGCGCAGCCCACGGGCGCGTTTGCAGAGGGGGAACTAATTCCCCTAGCATACTGGTGGTCCCTGGGGGCCAACTAGCTCACCTGGTACCTCCAGTATGTGCCAGGGGGCTGTATTGCAGAGAGGTGTAATGAGGCTATGCCCGTTTTTACACCTCTCTGCAACGCAGCCCCCTGGTGCGTTTGCAGAAGGGAAACTAATTCCCCTTTTATATTGGCTGTCCCTGGGGGCCAACTAGCCCACCTGGAACCTCCAGTATGCACCAGGGGGCTGTAATGAGGCCACACCCTTTTTTACACCTCTCTGCAACGCAGCCCCCGGGCGTGTTTGCAGAGGGAGAACTAATTCCCCTTGCATACTGGGGGTCCCTGGGGGCCAACTAGCCCACCTGGAACCTCCAGTATGCGCCAGGGGCTGCATTGCAGAGAGGTGTAATGAGGCTATGCCCCTTTTTACACCTCTCTGCAATGCAGCCCCCGGGTTGTGTTTGCAGAGGGGGAACTAATTCCCCTTGCATACTGGGGGTCCCTGGGAGGCAACTAGCCCACCAGGAGCCTCCAGTATGCACCAGGGGGCTGCGTTGCTTTGCCCCGGAGGGCGGCGGTCCCCGGGGCAGTGTGGGGGGGATTGGGCACCCCCCACACTTCTTTATCACTATGCCCCCACAATTTGGTCCCCCTGGGGGGTAATTTTTAAATAAACATACCGGGTTTTTCAAAAAAACATTTTTGGCCTTGGGGGTCCTTGTGGGACCCAATGAGCAGGCCTAGGGGGTCAGGGTGCTTCTACCCTACCCCCTTTTTTGTGTTTTACATGTTTGTTTTTCTGCTTTCTTGTGCCTCGGTCTACCGAGCACAAGATGTCTGCCAACACTTCCTGGTTTGAAGTGTTGAAAGCCAATGAGCATGCAGCTCGTGCTCGAGAAGTTTTAGAACTCAAAAAGGGGGCAGGGTAGAAGCACCCTGACCCCCTAGGCCTGCTCAGGGGTTCCCACATGGACCCCCAATTTTTTATTTTATTTTTCGCCTTGGGGGTCCCAGCAGGATTAGGGGGTCAGGGTGCTTATACCCTGCCCTCTTTTTGAGTTCTTCACTTTTTTTCTGCTTTCTTGTGCCTCAGTCTACTGAGGCACAAGATGGCTGCCATCAATTTCTGTTTTGGAGTGTTGACAGACAGTGGCAGCCAATCAGCATGAAGCTCGTGCACGGCAAGGTGCACGCACGGTGCGCGCTTATAGATATATAATTGATTTTAACTTTAATTTTCTCAGCAACTACTGGAGGGATTTACACCATTTAAACAAAAGCGTGATCTGCGTACCAGACCCTACCATTTTCCCAAATTTGGTGTAATTCCGTTCAGCGGTTCGGGCTGTAGCCGTGTCTAATCGTCCTATGGAAATTAACATGGGGAAAACACGTTTTGGGACCCCCTTTTTTCTCGGCCCCCGCTTGACGAATCTTCCCGAGACTTTCAGGGAAGGAGCGTAGCGGAGCGGGCCATCTTCTTTGAGAAATTCGCGAAGATTCATCAACCGGCGCCAAAGTTATTCCCAATAGAATGTTGCGGATTTCCTATGGAAACTAGGTCCAGGAAGGTCAGGATGCAAATATATGCTATTTTGCACATGAGAATATTATATTGATTTTTCTCTTTGGCTAATTCTGCACTTTAATAATCTGTAAATGCTTATTTGAGTGTGCTGATTATGATGTTTTTAGCCAATTCTTTACCTGTACTTATATGGATATTTACATTTATTTTTATATCTATATTTATATATATGTTTTATATTAGAAACAATATATTGTACCCATTTGCTGCTCAACTTTTACTCTGTCTTCAGTGTTTATGCCATGTGACCTAAGAATGTGTATGCACGGGCACTTTAAATATGGGGGGTCTATACTCCCACGTTGTCATGTGAACAAGGCTCCTTGGAGCCAAAACGTTATGGCGACAGGAATTGGAACTGCACGGATAAAATAACTGCATTCGGAAACTTTGGTCCGTGTCCGTACCTTTTGTGCTGTGGGCGACAAGCAGACCTCAGGATTGACGGTGTTATATATATTTATTGGCCACTTGGTTTCGTTTGGTCAAAACATGGGACCCTCTCCAGCGTTTATCAGGGGTCGACGCCATCGACGAAACTAATCCCAGGTGTACCTGGTTGAAGTGCTTTCCGGAAGGAAGAGAGGCGTTTGACCCCCCCCCTGACCCTGCAAGCGATCTCCATAGAAACAGGAAGAGACTCCGTGAGTGGCGCGCTGTACTGTGCGAAACACCGGAGCCAACTCTGTCATTCACGGCGTAAGGATACAACCGGTATTCAGGGGAGGAGAGACTGATTGAATGCGCGGGAGCCATTGCGATTTGTATTTAACTCAACGGGTATAAGTCGCCTGCAAATGCAATTATAATATATAATCAGATAGTGCTATCCAATTATGTCGGCCGACAACGTGAGAGAGCGGGAGGCAGCAGCTAGCACAATGTTTTCAGACAGCCTGCCGATACCTGCAAATATCCGAGGCTGAACCATCATGGAAAATAGCTCTGCTCACAATACTCTGCATGAAAAATTCAAATTGCTTGAAAAGATGTTAAAAGACGAACAGTCCAAATGGTGGGAATCTAAATATTTACAAAAATACATTGATGTCAATCGTATTCCCCGAGGTCTGCGCATACTGACAACTCCTGGCTATGAAAATCCAAATCCGGAGCTAATGCGCGAGTGGTTTGAGAGCAATTTAGAGGCCTCACGGCGCCTCGTCTTGATTATAATAAAATATGCAGACATAGACAGAGCTAAACTTTTAATTGAAATAGCGGGTCTATATGAGGAACTGGAAACAATGGGTGATGCAGCTGAGAAAACAAAACTGACAAATGAAATGAATATCAGATTGAAAAAAGAAGAAACAAAAATTATTGAACGTAAAACCTACAAGTTCCAGAGAGACCGAAATGATTATGACTTAGGTCAAATTTTCACCTTTTCGCGTAAATATGATACCCTTAGAGGGCCAGCAGGTGGAGCACAAGCTGCAGCAAAGTCACGAACAAGCAACAAAAATAAGGAACAAATAGACTCTACTGTTTCTGATGTTGGATCTGGAGGGGGCAGTGGGTCGGATACTGAACTCCGCAGCATAGTTGCAGCAAATATACAAAGCAAACTATCTCCTGGAGAAGAAATCCGTTTTTTAATGCCAGGAAAGGATGCGGTCTCTCAGACCACGGCCTCAAAAGAACTACAAAGAAAACACGCAAACTTTGTACGCAGGGAGAGGCGCAAAGCGAGGAAGCGGAGGCTAATTAAAAATAAAAAAGACGGGCAGAGGCCAGTGAGCAGCAAGAAGTAAATACCATGGGGGATTCTAAGCGCTCTATTGTTAACCTGACCTCGCTCGTGCTCACGACAAATGAACAGAACATCTAGAAATTAGGCCTCTCATATGAACCCAAAACTGATATGAACTATCCAGCAACGCGCATTGATGTATATAAAACTGTGAGAAAGTTGAAATTGCAGAAATTCCACCTATTGAAAAAAATGGGCAACAGTGACACACAAAGCAGTGTCAGTAATCCAAATACCACAGGAGTTGAAGGTAATGCGACTGCTGATCTCCTTGAGCTATGGGAAACTGAAGGAGCTGGGTATACAGCCAGTCAGGCAAGGGATGCTAGTGGAACAGGCACCCTTTCCAACATGACCTCGCTGGCACCACTCACTCCGTTTAGACTGCCCTCGACATTTAACCCCATCATGCTGTGAGACATGATTGATGTTTTCCAGGAGAATGTGACTACTCAATTGAATGGACTGCGCAGAAAAATTCACTCTAACCAACATAGATTTGACAGCCAGTCTAGCCAATATGATCAACTAGTGGCGGAATTGAGCAAGGACAACAGCGTCATCATTCGTCCCAGTGACAAAGGAGGTAATGTTGTACCGATGACCCGAATTGATTACGACAAGGAAGCCTATAAACAGCTTAATGACAGGCAGCATTATGAACCGGTGAACATGAGTCAATTGAAGACTATGCAACAGGATTACCATCGGAAGCTTTTCTTATGGAGGAGCGAGAAATTGCTATCAGAAGCAGCATACAGGTATCTTAACTCCTTCACTGCGGCGGCTATTCCGCCGCAGCGCTAACGGTCGCGGGGGGCGCGCGGATGAGCTGAGCAGGTGACATAACCGTTCCGTCACGGCTCGCGGGTGAGCTGTGCTCATGACTGAACGGTTCCGTCACGGCCCCGCCCGCTCAATGAAACGCGCCGCGCAGGCGCGAAATCAGCGCCGCGCAGGCGCGAAATCAGCGCCGCACAGGCGCGGCGGCGGCCGGGCCGTGACGTGACGGAACCGGTCCGTCATGAGCACAGCTCACCCACGAGCCGTGACGGAACGGTTCCGTCAGTAGCCTCGAAGAGGTTAAAGTAGATTTTCTTTTCTCTTATCTATTTTTTACCCAAGGTCCACAAGGACAATGTGAACCCCCCAGGTAGACCTATAATCTCTGCCAGGAGTGGACTTTAGCAAAATACATCTGTTTACATAGACTATTTTCTACAAGGGTATGTTAGACAGCTGGACTCCTATATTCAAGATACGGGTGATTTGTTGTTCAAATTGCAGAAAATCAAGTGGGAATCCTAATTACTGGCTGATAGCACTTGATGTAACAGTGCTCTATACTAGTATTAGGCATGCTGATGGAATCGCTGCTGTTAATACTTTTTTAGCTTGGAGGAGCACCCCCTTTAGGGATCATAATACCATGCTGGAAGAGATGTTCAGGTTCTGCCTAGAAAACAATGTGTTTCTGTACAAAAACCTGCTGTATAGACCACTACAAGGAGTAGCAATGGGGGCCAGTTTCCACCCCAAGTTATGCCTGTCTGCATATGGGCGCTTGGGAGGAACTGGTCCTCAGAGCAAAATATGATGTTGTTTTCAGGACACATGTGATGGCGTGGTATCGTTTCATTGACAATTTATTTGTAGTGTGGCGAGGGACACAGGAGGAAGCATTGGGTTTTGTTTCCATGTTGAACGATAATCATTGCAATTTGAAATTCACTGCATCACTTAGTCAAACCAGTGTCCCCTTCTTAGACACGGAAGTCTATGTCCATAATAACCAACTTGAGACTAGACTATTCCGAAAGGCCACCGCCGGGAACACCAGCCTCCATGCAGGGAGTGCTCATCCACCACATTTGATTAGGAGCATTCCCTATGGCGAGATGTTACGCCTGAGAAGAGTCTGTAGTAATGACCATGACCTGAAACGAGCCCAGGAAGCCAGTAAAAATCGATTCCTAGAAATGGGCTATTCTAACCAGATTATCGACAAGGCTAGATTTAAATCTAGGCTAGTCAGCCGTGAAGCCCTACTTAAGCGATATGATGTCAGTACGGTATCTACTACAACCACCATTCCTGAACACCCTGTTACGCAGACCCAAATCATGAATCAGGTCACTCCGTTCAGAGTCATTGTAGGTTTCAATAAACAACACAGTGAACTAAGTAGGATCATTAACAGTAATTGGCCCATCGTTCTCAATGACCCTGTCATTGGAACAACTCTCTCCAGAAAACCATCTATCTCATTTAGCAGGGCTCCTTCTATGAGGGTAAAATTGCCTTCAAGGGACTTATTCAGTCTGTATTTGTTAGTTGAAATTATTCTAGAAAGGATCAATGGATCATCCTTGGGGTGAATTAATCAAAACTGATCAATTTATATTATCAACATATAACATATAAACAAAGACACAAGGTGTATACGAAAAGGTTTTTATCAAATAGTTCATTAAATCAACTTCATATACAGATAAATAAACAAATAAGATTTTAGGACTGTGGGTACACATATAAATAAATTGCTAAGTGACTCAACAGAACCTAAAAAACACCTATCCCAAAACACATTGAGTAAAACAAAGAGGGGGATGAGATGTATTGTCGACGTTTCGGTTTCTTAATAATGATTTGATGAAACCATCCTCAGGACCATTATCAGTGCTGATCTGTATAGAAATATTGTAATCTGCTCGCAAATCGCAATCACAGTTTCACGCAGTGAAAACGTTGGTGGATCACAGTATCCTAATGCCTTAACTAGTGGATGTGGAAAGCATTCATCAAGGCTGGATATGAAGTCAAATCTTCACTCCCATGCATGTATATTATAACGCAGAAATCGCCCGGTGTCACTCGTGCGGAGTCTTATCTGCTTTTTAGACACAGTCTGAAGTAATTATGACCAATATGAATTTTAAACAGGTCAGTAAACAGTCATTTGTCCTGCAGCGCCTAGGATTGTGGCGAAGTGGAATCACAAACACGTCCCGTTTGAAATGGCTTCATTTCAAACGGGACGTGTTTGTGATTCCACTTCGCCAGAATCCTAGGCGCTGCAGGACAAATGACTGTTTACTGACCTGTTTAAAATTCATATTGGTCATAATTACTTCAGACTGTGTCTAAAAAGCAGATAAGACTCCGCACGAGTGACACCGGGCGATTTCTGCGTTATAATATACATGCATGGGAGTGAAGATTTGACTTCATATCCAGCCTTGATGAATGCTTTCCACATCCACTAGTTAAGGCATTAGGATACTGTGATCCACCAACGTTTTCACTGCGTGAAACTGTGATTGCGATTTGCGAGCAGATTACAATATTTCTATACAGATCAGCACTGATAATGGTCCTGAGGATGGTTTCATCAAATCATTATTAAGAAACCGAAACGTCGACAATACATCTCATCCCCCTCTTTGTTTTACTCAATGTGTTTTGGGATAGGTGTTTTTTAGGTTCTGTTGAGTCACTTAGCAATTTATTTATATGTGTACCCACAGTCCTAAAATCTTATTTGTTTATTTATCTGTATATGAAGTTGATTTAATGAACTATTTGATAAAAACCTTTTCGTATACACCTTGTGTCTTTGTTTATATGTTATATGTTGATAATATAAATTGATCAGTTTTGATTAATTCACCCCAAGGATGATCCATTGATCCTTTCTAGAATAATTTCAACTAACAAATACAGACTGAATAAGTCCCTTGAAGGCAATTTTACCCTTCTACTTTCATTACCCAAGCCCTCAAGGGTATTCCGGGTTGCTCACTTCCTTGATTATCCTTCTATGAGGGACAAGCTGGTTAACACTAACCCTGAGGTTATTGAAAATACCTCTTGGCTGCAAACCAACAGTGGGTTCTTTAAATGTAAGACCTGCAAATCATGTACCCACGGGATCAACAAGAAATCCTATACTGATGATTTTAGCCCCAAGGAACATCGGATTGACTAAGTACTCTCGTGTAAAACGGAGTATGCGTCTATATATTTGAGTGTCCATGTTCACTCAAATATGTAGGTAGTGCCAAACTTGCTGTACATAAGCGAATCCTACAACACCTTAGGGCTATTACTAACCAAGATAATACATATCCTGTGGCGAGGCATTTCTGAGAACACCACCAAAGTAATAACAAAGGCCTTAAATTTTATGTAATTGATGCAGTAAGTGCCAGCAGACGGGGAGGCAACAGGGAGTCAAAACTCCGCAAGTTGGAAACTAAATATATACTCCCAACTCCACAACAAGCAGCCAGGTGGGCTTAACATTACAGAGGACTTGCATACTAGTTTGTATTAGGTTAGAAATTATTGGCGACTTTTTTTCCATGTGTTTTTATACATTAGGTATTGTCGTATATGGTTATTTTAACCATTTGATAATATTTATTGTTTTATTGATAAATGTGTTCTAATACTTATCTCCCCTACTGTTTTCAGCCACCTGGCTCATTGCGAGCATACCCTTCTAGCTACATGGGAATTTTGAATATGCGAAGAACTATATTGATATGATGGACCATGATTGAAATCTATGAAGACTATTGTTTCTGGTCCTATGCATTATGCATCTTTGAAGTGTTTCTGATTTTTTTTGGATTAATATTCTCATTGTATTATTGGATCCCCATATTTCTTGTTGAAGCTGCTCAGTCACTGTTCAAGTTATTGATTTTCTTGAGTTGGGTCAGGTATGACTGGGCTCAGTTTACCGATTGCCTCAATTGTATTATGTGTTTCTATTAGTATGCA
This sequence comes from Lissotriton vulgaris, assembly GCF_964263255.1. Taxonomy (NCBI): domain Eukaryota; kingdom Metazoa; phylum Chordata; class Amphibia; order Caudata; family Salamandridae; genus Lissotriton; species Lissotriton vulgaris. Next base: position 1,406,714,233 of record NC_141685.1, on the reverse strand, counting down.
CTTTTGCACTTTATTATTGCACTGTATGGGTTTCAGTTGCACTTTTTAGTTTTGACATGATGCATTGCAACTGTGGCAGTAAAGAGCATATTCTTGTGGGATTTAACCCGAAATCTAACCCAGGAAGGTCAGGATGTAAATATATGCTATTTTACACATGAGAATATTATATTGATTTTTCTCTTTGGCTAATTCTGCACTTTATTCTGTAAATGCTGATTTTAGTGTGCCGATTTATGATGTTTTTAGCCAATTTTCTTGACCTGTACTTATATGGATATTTACATTTATTTGTATATCTATATTTATATATACGTTTTATATTAGAAACTATATATTGTACCCATTTGCCGCTCAACTATTACTCTGTCTTCAGTGTTTATGCCATGTGACCTAAGAATGTGTATGCACGGGCACTTTAAATATGGGTGGTCTATACTCGCACGTTGTCATGTGAACAAGGCTCCTTGGAGCCGAACTGTTATGGCGACAGGAATTGGAACTGCACGAATAAAATAACTGCATTCGGAAACTTTGGTCCGTGTCCGTACCTTTTGTGCTGTGGACGACAAGCAGAGCACAGGATTGACGGTGTTATATAAGTGCTCACGTGTTGAGTTTTTTTACTTCATGCTTGTGCATATTTGAGAGGTAGCCAAGTCTAAAATGACAGAAGTGTTGGGGATAGGATGTGGCATAACTGCTCGAGCGGTTGACCTTGGTTCATGTCTCTGCAGGCACGCTCATCAACCTAGGATTCTGGTCAAATCACCTAATCTATGCGTGCCTACAAAAAATAAATGCACCAGTCTGTACCGTAACTGGTGCTCATGTAAAGCGCTCCGATACCTTCGGGTCGACTTTGCGCTATATAAAACTCCACAAAAAAAAAATATGGTGGGATTTCCCAGTTCCAAGGGTAAGCTGGACAGCAGGGTGGAATGATATTTTGAGGAATGCAAGTTGAGTGTTGGAAAGGACTGCAAGTAAGACATTCCCATATTAAAAGTATTGAGATGAGCATAGCTATGAATACACTCATTAAATCTGCTCTTTGGAGGAAATGACTGACCATGTCATTAATCCTCAGCTGATAGTTTGCACATTTAACTATGACCTTGACATGGATTTCAAGACTGAGCTTTAAAACTGTGAAGGTGATAGATTTAGCAGTGGTAATAATTCAGAATGAGAGATTTATGTTGATAATTTGCTCAATAAAATTATTAGGAAAATGGCAGATGCTTTAGGATATTTGGATAAGAAATAGTTTTTGTGAGCTCAACATTAATGTAATATATTTCATTCAAGTTTGCATAGGCTGTAGGTGGTCGGTGTAGAGGTTATTAGTGCACTCAATCCAAGGTACAATTGAGTATCACCCTCATAATAGTGGAAGAAAATCCCATGCCAACAATCATTCTCCTGGCAATTGATTGCACAGGATAAGAATTGTGGGGTCTGTTATTAAGCCTTCTTGGCACGCCAAAGGGTAATGGCAGAAGAGTTACCAATCTTACCACACTGAAATCTGTCTGTGCAAGTGCCTCATGTAAAACTGTGAGTAGAATGTCATGATCAATTCTGGCAAATGCTGAGGAAAGATTGAGTACGCATGTGCTTACTTTACCCAAGAACTGCTGGTATCAACGATTCCACAAGGCTCGTTTTGCTACAAAGGCCAAATCCAAAGCCCAGTACGCAAGGGCTGAAAAGGTGGCGATGTCATTTAGATGAATAAAAAAATAATTCTCAGGTATTATTTCTTGGTACGAGATGCCTGTGATTGATCAGAAATTAAGCTAATGTTGGCATTGCCTCCTTTGCGCAGAGGTCGTATGTGACCTGTTTCAAGAGGATGAAGATAGCAGCATTTTAGGTGAAACCGTTACTATATTAAGTCAGAGATGATAAAGAGTAATCTTACTTTTTTTTATGCCATATGGGAAGGAATACAGTCAGCAAAAGATTGAGAGGGTCTAGTCTCAATGATAACTTTCTTAACGGTCTGCAAATGTATAGGAGTAAAAATGCTTCAATCAGCCAGTAAACATGTTTTAAAATATCCACGAATAGGTCTCAATCTGATTTATTAGTACACAGATTTAATCAGAAAAGGATTCATTAGATTCCTTATATCTAAATCCTGTAACTGGTCGAAGTGACTGACTGTTCCGAATATTAAAGAGCTAGTCAGGCAACCTTTTACCATGTTGAGTCTTCTATTCAAGAATGTACATTTGGCTTTGTAGAACTGTTGCTCGTAAATTTTACTTACAAATTTAAGATGTTTGAGTGGGTCAGATGAGTGATCCTCCTTCAAGGTTCATTTAGTGGCCCGTAGTATTTTGCTCTGTTTTATTATTGGACTTCTATATCAATGAGCTGGTTTCCTAATCCTTTTGAGTGTTGTTAGAAAAAGAGCACATTTTATCTAACATGAGGGCTGAGTTGCTATTCAAAGAGAATGGAGTGGTATGTTGTGAATGTGTAAGTGACAGAATCATGGACAGCTCTTACGTCAAAACATTTAATATATATTGTAATTAATAGAATCAAGAAGGGAAGACACATGAACAGACTAGTCAATTGGAAGAGAGTGTGAGGTTTGTATGAATTCTCTCCTGATGAAGATAAGATCAAAAGTGGATCCTTCATCATGTGTGGGAGATCTACACTGTTGAATGAAATTATCCCTACTGCTGGGATTGGAATGTCCCCTGCTTAGTGAATGGGCATGTACCCATGCCCTGGGTGCTGGACTCCTTGTGAAACTGATATCCTGACTTGTTGTTTAACGTTGGATTCACATTAATCCTGTGTATTGGCATAGTCCTAGGCCTGTCCCTGGTGATGCGAGGTTCAGACCCTCTTCTGTGACCTGGAGGAGCGCATACCTTCATAGTATGCACAAGAATATTGTCCTTGACACTGTCCTACTGACCGATCTCATGTAATAAACTGTTATGTGAAACCCAGACCCTTGCACTGACATTCCTTGTTTGCATGGTGACTTTATGTATGCAGACAGTGAGTGCGTAGCACATGTATGGTGGTGTGTGTGTGTTTTGAGAGTCTGAGTACTGGGACTAATGAGATCCATTTGGGATGGCTCCTAGTTTAGTGTGGCTCAAGATGGAGGGTGTTTACAGCTGTCCCAGGCAGTGGTGGTGTTGACTGCCTTTCTGAATCTCGAGGATGGACACTCAGACACGGAAGAGAAGGAGGATGGACACATGGCTGCCCCTTCGAAATTCAATGCGGATCTGGTTAGAAAGGATTGCTGATTAACCCTTCCTAGGTACTGCCATTTGGTGGATGACAGGGGTGACGTGCTGGAGTTCAGTGCTTTTATTCAAGGTGAGGAAGTTTCTAGGCAGGCCACGTTCTCGTGTGTGCCTCTACTTAATGCTGATGAAAGCCAAGTGCTGAGATTTCACACTTCATAGTGCTTTGTGTTGGATACTCCTGCTTGGATATAGTATCACCCCTATCTGCTGTGAGAGCCATCAGCTATCACAAAGACTGTGTCTGAGGAAGAGCCAGAAATGACATCTGAAAGAGAAACAGCCGAAATCCTTTCAGAAATCTTTGACGTCCCTTGTCTGAAAAATGTATGTAAAAGTGGGATCCAAACCCACCCCTGAGGCGGAAGCCGGGAGGTGGCGGTACGATTTCTTGTCACTTTTTTTAAATATTGTATTGGTGTCACTTTATTCCGCTATGTTTTAAATGAGCACTGAGATTACAGAGCTTACCGCCCAGCCTAACGCACAGCCGACTTGAACGCTGTAGCGTTTGTTTGTTTACTCGAGCGGCCGCCATTACCTCTGGCGTGCTTGCGGACCACGCCCCCTTGAGGCCACGCCCCCGCGTTGCCTACAAAAACGCTGAACACTAGCGTACACGTCGATTTCCAAACCCACCCCTGAGGCGGAAGCCGGGAGGTGGCGGTACGATTTCTTGTCACTTTTTTTAAATATTGTATTGGTGTCACTTTATTCCGCTATGTTTTAAATGAGCACTGAGATTACAGAGCTTACCGCCCAGCCTAACGCACAGCCGACTTGAACGCTGTAGCGTTTGTTTGTTTACTCGAGCGGCCGCCATTACCTCTGGCGTGCTTGCGGACCACGCCCCCTTGAGGCCACGCCCCCCGCGTTGCCTACAAAAACGCTGAACACTAGCGTACACGTCGATTTCCAAACCCACCCCTGAGGCGGAAGCCGGGAGGTGGCGGTACGATTTCTTGTCACTTTTTTTAAATATTGTATTGGTGTCACTTTATTCCGCTATGTTTTAAATGAGCACTGAGATTACAGAGCTTACCGCCCAGCCTAACGCACAGCCGACTTGAACGCTGTAGCGTTTGTTTGTTTACTCGAGCGGCCGCCATTACCTCTGGCGTGCTTGCGGACCACGCCCCCTTGAGGCCACGCCCCCCGTAACTAGATATGTGCATGCACAGGAAGCGCAGCGGACGAGCGCAGCGGGAGCGCCGTTTGCGCGCCGAAGGCGCGCCTAAGGCAAGCCCGTCTGCGCCCGTCCGCGCCAAGACCGCGACAGGCGCAGGAAATACTGTCCAACCTTCCCCATTAGTAAGATATCTGCCTAGCGAACTATTCCGCCTACGCGGATTGTACAATTGCAATTGCAAACTTGATACGAAGAACCTATATGGTCCCTTTAGCTGTACTCTCTGCCGTTGGTCCTCCGACTGCGACTCAGATAAATCACGTACTCCCGTAACCAACTCCACAGACTACTCATCACACTTTAAAGGTGGGCTGATCAACGCCCGATCCATGTGTAGGCACAGTCAAGATATAAGGGACCTTATCCAAAATTTAGACCTTGACTGCCTCCTGATTACCGAGACTTGGCTAACGGACGATAGCAACCCGGATCTTGCCATAGCCCTCCCCCAGGGCTTTTCCATCTTTAGGCAAGACCGACTTAAGGGAAGAGGTGGCGGCGTCGCTGTTGTACTTAAAAACAGCTTCAACTGCCACACATTCAACTTAGACCCCCTAAAAGACGTGGAAGGTCTTGGCTTCTCTATCAAAATCAACGACTCCTCGTCTTTCTCCGGAGGATTGATATATCGTCCCCCGGGCAATGCCACCAGATTCCTAGATTCGCTTAGCGACTCCTTGGCTCACCTCCTCCTCAGATATCCACATTTTACTCTCGTAGGGGACTTCAATCTACACCTCGAGTCCAAAACCGACGCACATGTCAACAACTTCCTTCAGACCTTAGAAATCTTCAATCTACATCAAAGAGTTAATCTGCCCACCCACTTACGAGGGCACACACTGGATGGGGTCTGCACCAACCTTTCCCCCCTAACCACCCTACCTCCTGTCCCTCAAATATGGACGGATCATAGCTTGATCCCATTCCACATCAAAACTACACGAGCGCACATTACCTATAAACCTAACCCACACCCGGATAACTTTGTTAACTGGAAAAAGGTACAAGAAAACATCGACCTAAATCCCATCACCAACTCTCAGATTCCTAACTTCACCGGTAACGTCGAACTTGACGCCAACCTCTTCCACAGTTGGATTCGTCAGGAAATTAAAGCTCGTGAACCTCCCAATCGTCCACACAGAAAAGATAATAAATCCAAGATCAATGCCCCCTGGTTCACCCCAGAGCTAGCAATAGCCCATCTGGCTTGCAGAAAAGCTGAACGCAAATGGCGTAGAATGTACGGTACAGCAGATAAACTCTCATACATCCATCTTAGGAATATCTATCATTCCAACATTAAAACAGCTAAAAAAAACTTCTACACAAACGCCATTAATGAGTCCAAACAGAAACAGAAAACACTGTTCTCAATTGTGAAGACGTTCACCCAGCCCAAAGCGTTACAACCTGAGATCCCTCCATCCCAGGAGTTTTGTAACCAAATAGCCGATTTCTTCGAGGAGAAAATAAATGACATCCAAAAAAATTTCTCTCCTCCCCAAGTTACACAGACCTCGAGCATATCTGCCCAGAAAGAAATTCCTGTAGGAAGTCTAAAAAACTTCACTCCAGTTAACTTAGATCAAACCAGGGAAATTATCATGGCATGCAAATCTGGTTCACCCTCTGACCCCTGTCCCCCTAGAATACTCCATCAACTTATCGACTTGGTGAATCCAATCATCAACAAGATTGTTAACTCCTCTCTTAGCACTGGAATTGTACCTCGCCTGTGGAAACAGGGAATAGTCAAACCACTGATGAAGAAACCCAACAAATCTCCCTCTGATCTTACCAACCTCCGCCCAATATCTCTCCTTCCAGCATTAGGAAAGATTACAGAACAAGCGGTTTATAGGGAACTCAAAGGATACCTCGACGCACACAATGTACTCCATCCCCAACAATCAGGCTTCCGCCCCCATCACTCCACAGAAACTGCACTGATTGAGTTAACCGACTCCATAAAGCTGCTGCAGGATCAGAAAAAGAATGCCATCCTCATTCTTTTAGACCTCTCGGCAGCATTCGACACCATCTCCCACTCCATTCTGATTAGTAGATTGAAAGACATTGGTATCTCTGAGGTGGCTCTAGCTTGGATTACGTCCTTTCTAACGGACAGATCGCAAACGATAGCCCTTGGTCCCTTCCTCTCTAAAGAGAAGAGGGTCCCATCTGGAGTCCCTCAGGGTTCCATCCTGAGCCCCCTCCTATTCAACATTTACCTTATTCCACTTATCTCTCTGATCGAGTCATTCGGCATACTTGTAACATCGTATGCCGATGATACTCAACTCATTGTACCCATTGAGGAACACTCGACAGAAGCGGAACAGAACCTTAAATGCTGTCTAAATGCCGTCTTTCAATGGATGAACCTAAACCATCTAAAATGTAATTCCTGCAAGACAGAGATCCTCCCTATGGGAAAAAATGTCAATTTCTGTCCTAGCCTATGGTGGCCCGAAGACTCAGCTGTTCCCCCCCAGACAGTAACAACGGCTAGGAACCTAGGAGTCCTGTTTGATACTGATCTGTCTTTCGACCAACACGTTAGAACGGTTGCTGGCCGTTGTTTTGGAATTATCAAATCTCTAAAAAAGTTTTTTGACTTCTTACCAATAGATTCCAGGAAAACCGTTGCAGTGGCCCTAGTTCTTTCCCGCTTGGATTACTGCAACGGCCTTCTTGCCGGAGCCAGGAAGGCTACACTTAAGAAGCTCCAAAGTGTACTTCACTCGGCTGCCAGGTTAGTCCTGAAACTACCCAGAAAATCCTCAATTTCCGCCGCCCTAAAATCTTTACATTGGCTCCCACTGCACAAAAGAATATACTTCAAGATTCTGATTGTAGCATTTCGGGCTTTTAATCACACTGGCCCAAAATATCTCATTAAGCGCTTCCCTCACTACCACCCCAGCAGGCCTCTGCGTTCCTCCAATGACAATCTAATCCTGCCAACTAGGTTCTCTTTGAAAACCAAAGGCGGTAAAACCCTAACTCATCTTGCTACAAAAGCTTGGAACAGATTGCCCAAATTTATGAGGTCCTTAAACCAAGAAAAACACTTCAGGAAAGAACTGAAGACTTGGATTTTTAATCTTCCCGACGACTACACCATGGCAGCCATCTAACCTCTCTACATTTTGGAAGCAACCTGATCTTTCTACCTGGAAATCAGCGCCAAGATGCTCCTTCCGGAGCGACCGTTGCGCTTTACAAATACCACCACAAATCACAAATCACAAAACACTTGTTGCAGTTCTTAGTTATTCATGGGCATAGGAATGGCGCTCTCTGCAGAGTACTCAAATGACTGCTGTGAGGCTAAGACTGGCTTCATGGACATGGCACTTAGTCTCCTAGATGAGAGGAAGACCACCTGAAGACTGCACTTGTTGCTGGTTGAGCTTAGCATATGCCTAAATATTTATTTGAGGAGATTTAATTAGCATAAAAATAATCCGAAGGTGTTTGAGCGCTTTACAGAGTAAGCACAACAGAATATCACGATGAACAGGAAAAGTAAATTAAAAAGTATGGTAAAAAAAAAAGAGTAAACGATATACAATGAGATATGAACAAAATAGCAGCAATTACTCAGGTTACTTAATCCAAAATAAAGAAATACAAGTGACAAAATTTAAAAATGTAAACAACACAATATACAGTAGAATATGAGAACGCTAGATTCTGAGGTAGAAGAGGGAGGGAGTTATGGGGTTGGGAGAGTAGAGGGAAAATGTTCCCCGAGGTAGTGATGTGGAGGTTACGTGGGATGTGTGGGGTAGGGGTTCCAGTTGCCTAGTCCTTAGTGAGAGAGGAATTTGTGGATGGATTGCATCGGATCTCTGTGGGTACAGTCCCAAATTTTCTGGACCATTTTAGGGAAGGCACAGTTGTAGGTTTTCTCTTTCTTTAATTTTTGTGGCTTGAGAAAAAAGAAGCTTGTACTTCTGGAGGATCCATTTCCTTCGGATAGGGTCAGTTTCTGGGACAGGCAGGATTGGGTATTGTGGTGCAGTGCCTTGTGGGTCCTGCAAGCAATTTTGAAATGCATCTTGGCCTCGAAGGGAAACCATTTCAGTGAGCAAAGGTCAGGGGTGATGTGATCACTTTTTTAACCTGCGATGAGCCTAGCTGCAGCTTTAAGGGTAGCCTTTAGAGGTACTAGTGAGGTTTTCAGGAGGCCCCCAAGGGTAGTGCTATCATAGTCAACTTTAGAGAGCACAAGTGCATGAGTCACAGTTGTGAGGTCGACAGCGGGGAGGAAAAGTTTAAGTTTCCTAAGAATATGGAGCTGATGGTTAGCTCCTCCAGTGATGGTGCTAATGTGTTTTTCAATGGAGAGGTTTTTGTCTAGTGTTATACCTAGGAATTTGGCTGAGTCGACAATGTGTGAAGTGCAATTCAATGCAGAGAAGAGTGAGCCAGTTGTTGACTTTAGGGGAGGTAGTGTGAAGAGCAATCAGCAAGAATTAAGTTTTAAGTGCATTGAGTTTGAGGTGGTTACGAGTGAGCCATTGTTGCGTTTTTGCTAGGGCAACGTTAAGGATGTCTCGTTGGAGGTTATTCTCAAGTGGAGTTGTGTGTCGTCAGCATACAACTGGTATGAGAAGTGAAAGAGTTTCAGTGAGGGGCTCCATATAGAGGTTGAACAATGTCGGGAGAGAATAGGACTTTGGACGAAACCCATTCATAGCAGAGACTGCTTGGAAAGAGTGTGATTGATTGGTAAGTGCTGCGATCTGTTGTGTAAAAATTAGGAGGATCATTATAGCATGGCACCGGAAAGGCCCATCCTATTGTCTAGAAGGTCAAGAAGGGTAGCATGGTTGATGGGTGTCAAAGGCTGTGGCCAGATCCAGCAGGATCAGGAGGCAAGATTCATTTCATTTTGTGCAGAGGTCGTAAGTGACCTGTTTCAGGGCATTATAGAATGGATGCCGGATTTACAGTGGTTGAGGAGTAGGAATTGTTCAATGGGATTGTGGAGCTGCAAGTGTATACATTTCCCTAGGAGTTTGGCCAGAGTAGGGATATTGGAAATGGGGTGGTAGTTGTTGGGGTCAGACTGGTCGGAGTTAGGTTTTTTGAGGATGGGGGTAACGACAAATTTTGAGACCGTTGTGTAGGGAGCCTAGAGCCTAGCAGTCTAACTGCCTGCCTGCCAATAAAGGGAAGGAGTTTGCTTAGCTCTACCGAAGAAAAGACTGACAAGAGGGAGAAGACCAGTTTGTTGCTGGCGTGGGGAATAGCCCAAGAAAGCAAGAAAATGTGAGGGAATGAAGAAAGGAGTGACCTGGATCTGGAAGGGGCCCTCATTGTCAATGAATGGTTCTCATCACAAATTGCATCAAGACTTCTATAAATACCAAGAATCAAGTGTGCTTGACAGTCTGCCATGACTTCAATACTCGTGCTGCCGAAGTCAGAATGCTCCATTGTTGTGGAAGTGGGAGTCATTCTCAGAGTGGAGACTGCAACTGTCTAGGATATCTATACGATCGAGAATAGCCTGGATTTGGAGGGGCGTGGCCGACGACCAGCTAAGATGGCCGCATCTTAGGAGTGCTCCGTGGTCCGGCGAATCTCCCCTGCACATCCGCACATTTCTCCTGCCCAGAAACGGCGAAAAAAAGACATACAGGACACCGGAACGTTCCCGCTATCCGGCGACTCCAGGCGCGACGCAAGCTGACTCCCTGACGCCGAGATCCGCCGTGCTGAGGGTTTGCGGCCTGCAGTAACGGCCGGAGCCGGGGAATACATTTTGAGGCAAGTCCTGAGGACGGTGCAGCGGAGAGGACTCCGGCCGGTGGAGGCGGCCGCGAGGCCGGGTGAGTGCACCGGAACCTGGAGGGAGGCGGCTGGTGTCTGGGAGGCGCCCTCTGCAGTACCTGGCCCGCGAGCCGGGCCGGAGGAGTGGTGGGGCTGCTAGGAGGCCCGAGGCGCGGCCGGCGCTGCTGGGGAGACGGGCAGTGGCCCGTTATTGCCCGAAACTGAACGGAAGCCCTCCTGTCGGGACTACGGCCATACTGCATGCGGGGGCGGCCTGGAGGAGAAGGCTCAAACAACAATAGCTCCCCAGGGGCACTTAATACATCGGACCCCCCACACGGACTGCACAGGCCTACACGACCCTGAGAAGACACTCACTCGAGGTCCTGCTCCCAAGTTGTCGCAGAGGAGGTGAGGCACGGGGAGGACGGAGACGGAGAGGCGCCCCTGAACTCACGGACGCCCCTCCTGAACTGGGGCCCAGGGCTGAGGCATCGACAGCACACAAAGCCGGTGCATAGAGACCACTGCCCGGGGAGGCACGCGGGGTGAATGGGCAGCAAACTGTGCGCATATGGTCACCTGCGCTTTCCTTGAGGCCTGAGGGCGCTGCAAGACCCGACTCTCTCTCTCTGCGGGGCGGACGCTGGGTGCAGGCCTCGCGAAGCTGGGCCGAGGCCATCGGGCTCACGCCGTCGCTACTGCGAATATTGCGAATAGGAGGCGTCCTGCTGGCTGTCAAGATTCGGAGTGTAGTGCTGCACTCGGACCGGCTAGGCTTCTTCACGGCTGGGTACTGGAACGCCGAGGGACACTTGTCGCACGGGAACCTGCCTTCCTGACCGGTGCGAGGAGCAGATAGCGTCCGGGGGCGGTATCCCGTTGCGGTGTTTGACTTCGGTGGTTCCTGGCCGCTCCCGGGCCACATCCTGAGTTGACTCGGACACACACACGCAACCGCTGTCGCGGATGACGGACGCTCCAACTCATCTACTAAGGGCCCGGCTTCGCCATGCGGCCCCCCAAGGGAGGAACAGGGACCCAAACTAACAAGATGGACCAATATGCAGTGGCCCGCACGCAACAGCAGCCAGGGGGAGCGGTAAAGGACGCAAAGGAGCAGGCGGAACCGTCCCTAAACGCCATCATGGCCGCCATCCAGACATTGGGAGCCAATCTCGAGTCGAAAATTGACAAGATCTCTATTGAAGTGAACCTACTACGTGAAGACCTAGGGAAAACCACTGAGAGATCCAAGTCTAATGAAGGGGCCATAAAGACACTACAGACCTCAGAAAAACGCCTGGAGGACAAGGTGAATGAGCTCCTCCACCAACACCAGAAAACGGCGCTGAAGCTGGAGGACCGGGAAGGGAGGGCTCGAAGAAGTAACATCCGCGTGGTGGGTGTGCCGGAGGAACTTGAAGGGGACTGTACGGAGCTGTTTCTCGAGGACCTCATCCTGCAACACCTAAAGCCCAAGAGACTGTCCAACATCTTTACCATCGAGCGGGCCCACCGAGCCCCGATTCCCCAAGCCAAAACCGGGGGCCTTGCCGAGAACAATTATTGCCAAAGTGCTCAATTACAGGGACCGCGACGCGATACTCCAAGCCGCCAGGCAACAAGGAGATTTGCACTACGAAGGGGCAACGATACGATTCTTCCCTGACTTCACGTTACAAGTCCAACAGGAATGTCAATCATTCCAAGGGATCAAGGCGGCACTCCGGGAGCGAGGACTCAAATATATGATGTTCTTCCCAGCTAAGTTGAAAGTTCTGTCCGGGGGTAAATCCTACTTCTTCACCACACCGGCGGCGGCCCAGGAGTGGTTGGACAACGCAGCGCCAGAGGCCCGGGCTGAAGGAGGCAGCACCAACTGGAGAGACCCTGGGGCCTCCTCCCCTGGCTCCACGGCTGGGAGACAAGACGGAGATGACCGGAGCCAAAAGTCCTGGCGCTCCAGGTCAAACAGCCCCCGCTGGGGTTCAGCCCGAGACAATGCAATCGGATGATGATGTAACACTGCTGCCGTTGATCTTCGAACAGTAACGTATATTACATTCAGTGTTACCTTGGGGGTTTTTCATTGGGTGGTCCACATGGATGATACGGGACTCGGGGACATCAAGTCAGTGTTCTGTGTGCTTCGCACATATGTTAATGACTCACAAGGGCAGCATGGGTTGGCGAAAGGGGAGTGAGCCAGCCAGGTTTTCCACACAAGTTCCTCTGGGAGGGTTCGCCTCGCTTCCGGGGGGGGGTTTTTGGGCGACAGGCGCTCTGCTAATTGGGATGGTGGGTAGTTCGAAGACCCACAGAGCAGGGGGCAGGGAGGGGGGATTGTTGTTCGGTGAAGGGTGGTGCCAGAACACCGAGTTGGGGGTGGGGGGGGGTCTAGGGGGTTCTACAACTGTAATGCTTTACACAGTCTGCTTGAATCGGTCATGTTGGGGGGAATGTTGGGAGGGTTGGGGGGTTGAAGAAGTTTCACGGGCACAAGTAGTCCGCACTGTCAGGTTTGGATCTGTCACCAGAGTACAGGCGAACAATGTCTTATTTGAGTGGAATCAATGGTCTTCCATATTCTTGATCAGCGGCACTGCACACACCTTCCGGGTGGGAACCTGGGAGGGGTGGAGAATTGGGGATCCTTGACGGTCACACGAACTAGGCTGTCAGGTAGGCAGCCGCAGCGCAGGGGTGGTGGGACGAGGCACCCCACTCAGCGACGGTTATGGCTAGGAGGTGTGAGAAGAGTCTGAAAGTCCTTAGCTGAAATGTTAACAGGTTAGGTGACAGACTCGCTATAGTCCTACGGTTCATCAAACGACACCAGCCTGACGTGGTATTACTGCAAGAAACCCAGCTGCTGGGGAACGTATGTCAGGCCCTAAACAGGAGGGGCTACACTCTAGCAGCTCACTCTGGCTTCACCTCCGGCTCCAGGGGGATGGGGATCCTCCTGCGTCGCTCACTGCCCCTGCACATAGACTTCACTAAAACTGACCCACAGGGACGCTTCACGGTTATATCTGGACGGTGGGAGGGCCGCACACTCAACTTACTTTCTGTTTACATTCCGCCTGGCCTCCAAACTCGGGCCTTCACGGGCCTAGGCACACTACTCCTCTCTCTTCCCGATGGTCTATTGGTGCTGGGTGGGGACTTTAACGCGGTGGTGTCGGGGACCCTAGATCGGCAGCCCCCTAGAGATCTGCCCCAGGGACAGAGGTGGTTAGCGGACTTCCTTGAGGCCTTTGGACTCAAGGATGTCTGGCGCCTGCTCCATCCTTCAGACAGACACTTTACCTTCCTCTCCGGGTCGCACCATTCCTTCTCTCACTTAGATTACATTCTTACTGTGCTACAAAACGACATGACATTACGAGAGGCGACGCTTCTGCCTAGGGGCATCTCAGACCACTCACCGGTCCTTACACACATAACAGTGGGGAACAGTAGTGAGGGCTGCATAGCACCAATAAGCGCACGGCACTTAAAAAACGAGGACACTAGGAAGCAGATATCCGACTCCATCACACAGTACTTTGACAATAATGTTGGCTCGGTTGACTCTCACGTCACCTTGTGGGAGGCATTTAAACCCGCGATTAGGGGGGAGGCGCTCTCAACCATCTCGGCTGGACGGAAAGAACAAAGTAGACAAGTCACGACAATTGAGGTAGATCTCGAAGACCTAGAAAGGGAGGCGCTAGAAACTGGGGACAGGGAAGTCAGTCACAAACTGTAGTTGAAAGCAGCGGAGTACAGAGCACTGGTAACCCAAGAAGCTCAAACTATGGCCCGGCACAAGATGGGTAGGCTCTATGACCAAGGCGACAAAGCCGGGTAACTTATAGCTTGGCTCGAGAGGAAACAGCAGGCCAGTAGGGTGGTGCCGGAAATACGCAGAGTCAGGGGCCGTAGTTACAGAACCTCGAGAGATAGTGCAAGAGTTTGCGAGTCATTACCAACGGGTCTACAGGAGGGAGTCAGATCGCCCGGAGGAGGACTCTATAGACCTCCTAACCGATATTCGAATGCCTTCCCTGTCAGATGAAGATCGGGAGGCCCTGGATAGTCCGCTTACTGAGGCCGAACTACAACATGCAATAGGAGACCTCCGCCCTGGGAAGGCTCTAGGACCTAATGGCCTACCCATTGAGATTTACAAGCTGAAACCAGACGTAGTGACAAGTATTTGAAACCCATGTTCGACGAGAGTAGGGAGAAAGGGGTGCTGCCTCGTGATCAGCGCATAGCGACCATAGTGGCGATACCGAAAGAAGGGAAACCTAAAGACCAGTGTGCGTCATATAGACCTATCTCGCTCCTCAACGCGGAGCCCAAAATACTGGCCAAAACACTAGCTTATAGACTCAAACCGCTGCTCCCTTCGTTGGTCCACCCCGACCAATCGAGGTTCATGCCTCATCGCAACACGGCCCTCAATATCAGAAGGTTACATGGCGTGCTGGGGCAGCGCCACAGGCTGCAGGAAGACGCAGTGGTGGTCTCTCTGGACGCCACCATGGCATTCGACACCCTAGAGTGGCCGTATATGTTCACGGTCCTGCGTAAACTGGGCTTTGGACCTCACTTTATAGCGTGGGTGCGTCTCCTATATGCAGAACCCCTGGCGCAGGTACGGGTATAGAACAAGGTGTCTGAGGTTTTCACACTCGAGAGAGGAACAAGACAGGGTTGCCCCCTCTCACCTCTTCTCTTTGCCCTATCCCTTGAGCCGCTCGCAGCCTGGATACGGCAAGACGTTTACTTGAAGGGCATAGTCTGGACGGAAGGGTGGGAGGACAAGATATCCCTCTACGCCGACGACATCCTCTTGTACCTTTGCAGACCGCGCAGGTCGATCATGGCAGCCTTCGATATATTTGCTAGCTTCGGTCGCAACTCTGGCTTCCGGGTCAACTGGAGCAAGTCATATCTCTACGTCCTACATGGTGACCCTCCGAGGCTCCCTGACACATGCCCTATCACGGTCGCAGAGGACGGGTTCAAATACCTGGGAGTGTACATTACCACGAACAAGGCCCTCCTATATGATCTAAACCTCAAGCCACCGTTAAGTCGGCTCCAAAGGGAGGCCAAATCCTGGCAACACCTCCTACTGTCTCTACTGGGCAGGGCAGCCCTATTTAAGATGTTAGCGCTGCCACGCTTTCTTTATGCACTACAAAACTATCCAGACTCAGTCACTGACACATACTTTGCGGCAATTGAGGCGGCAAAGGGCGACCTCCTCTGGGCTGGGTCAACCCGGATCGCACTGACCAAACTGACGCTGGGGTGGTATGATGGCGGTATAGCCCTCCCAGACATTCGCAAGTACTACTGGGCAGCCCACCTCTCAGCAATCAACCAAGGGACGTATGGCGATGGGAATGACCCCGCCTACGGTATGGACAGATGGTTGCTTCCCGGGGGGAACTACGAGATAGCACTTTACTCTAAACGGGGTGCACGCCAACTCACCGGACCTACAGTACACTCGGTACAGGTATGGCACGCTGCCCAGAAGAAGCTCGGATTATCAGGAGTCCTTACAATGGCCACGCCACTGTGGGCCTCCGAAAAACTGGGCAACCTTAGACGTACTAAGGGCTTCCGCAATTGGGACTTGATCGGAATCTCCCATATCAGGGATATCTGGGGCCCCAAAGGGATCCACGCGTTCACCCACTTACGGGACACATACGCGCTGGCGCCAACTGAATACTATAGATATTTACAGGTGAGACACTCCCTACAGGCTAATATTCCACCAGAGACTACACTACCACAATCCTCCCCACTTGAGGATAGGATACTTGATGGGCACATGGCAGACCACGCCATATCACTCACAGTCAAAAAACGAATCAATCCCCCCCCTGACATGCTCCTTTCCCTTAGAGAGAAATGGGTTGCTGACGGGCTTGAGATAGATGAAGAGGAGTGGATGTATGCCTTGGCTTCACCGCGGGAGGTCGCGATATCGGCCCGCCTGCGACTCATCCAACTGAAGATACTACATAGAATATATATCTCTTGTACAAGGTTACACCTCATGTAGAGGGCTGACACGGTACTCTGCAGGAGGGGATGTGGTGGCAGGGGTACCTTCTTCCATGTATTGTGGGGTTGCCCCAAGATTCAAAGATATTGGAGAAGGGTGGTGCAGTGTATGCAGGAGGTATGGGAGGTGGAGATTCGCCCAGAGGCCAAGAGATGTCTACTCAATATATGGGAGCCAACGGACCTGCCGCCGAAAGGGAGACTCTGGGTTATGCTCGGACAAATGATAGCCAAGCGGAACATTGCCAGGCTCTGGGGTAGTCCTGATCCACCTAAACTTACAGACTGGCATAGTGATATGGACTGGTGTATGCTACAGGAAAAGACTGTGTATGTGGCGAGAGGGTGTCCCTGAAAGTGGGTGGAAGTATGGTCCAACTGGAACGACTTCAGGGGGGGCATTTGCGAGCCTCCGTCCACCACGCAGGCGCGCACAGAAGATATGTAAGGACTTTTCCGACCTTGTGGTTCCAGATGCTCGGGAGTTGGGAACTTGAAATGCATCGCCAGTACAGAAATGGACTTCCCGTACTCTACGGGGTGACCGTGTTGTTTGGGGGGGGGGGGGGGGTTTGTTCGATTGTTGCTCCTCATTTACTACATACTTAAAACATGCCTTTGTCTATATGGCTATACAAAAAGGGAAAATTAGACCTTCACTATCCTCCTCTAAACCGTGAGACACCTACACTTTATCACGCCGCCGTGCCCCCGGGATGACGGCAGTGGGCTGTGTAATGTTTGAAGCAATACATGTGCTCCGTACCGCGCAGCCAGCCCGGTGGGCTGTAGGCTGGAAGCTGTGTAACATGGAAGATCAAAATAAAGGTCTTTAAAAAAAATAAAATAATAAATAGCCTGGATGTAAAACCTGCTATCCCTGCATACATCTGTACCAAGCCTAGGAAAGACGCTAATGAAGAAGATGAGGCTGCCATGTGAACTGGTGCTCTAAAATCTCCCAGATATTAAGTTGTGAGTGAGTTCACAGTTGCGGACCCTACAGTTCAAGAACTGAATCAAGTAACAGAACTCAGGTAATTGTAGAGCTTAAAAACAATGAGGGGAATGAGAATAAGAGTCCAGTCAAGTTTAGTTTATTTTGATATGGAACTCCTACGGAGGTCCACAAAAATACACACTACAGGTTAGACAAGAAAAACTTTACATATAATAAATAATTCTTTCTTTGTACATGGCTGCTTCCTAAAAAACTTTATCAGACATACTGAGCGGAGTGCAAGAAAGGTAAATAAATCAATAAGTCAAAACATTCCTATTGAGCAAGGAGAAATATTAAAACATGTATACAATCAAATAACCAGCCATCAAAGTATTACAACATACACAATAGAGTTAAAAAGTACCTACTAAATAACAAAAAAAGTTTTTTAAAATGTTGATAAATCCTATAACAGACCATTTCATTTGGTGGGGACAAAATAATCAAACGGGCCTCGTGGGCGGAATTAATGTTAAATTTGATAAATAATGGTCTGAAAAACATGTGCCTAGCCTTTTGTAACTCTGAATACACAAATAGCACCATGGTTAAAATCTTGAACTTGTAAACGGCACATTACACAAATTCTCTCCTTTTGGTATTTTATCCCAAATGCCTGTAATTTCTCTTAGGGACAACAAATGGATTCTCAATAACAGTATCAACCTTCTAATCCCATGAGGCAGGTTCCAAGCTAAATAAGGCTGTTGTTTATTCCCTAGTGCACTCCCACAGACCACCTCATTACGAGATTTGGGCTGACTTAAAGCAATATCGTTGGCCAGACTGATAGAGGTTACAGACTTCTGTATAAACAACTTCAAAACAGACTTTGGCATGTGGAAGTCAGTGTTCCAGCTAAGCCCAAATGAATCGTTTGCTTGCTCAAAGGACCTAAAGAATGTTGATTGGTCTTTCAGCTTATCAACAATTTCCACTCTTAAGGCAGCCCTAAGAGTACCCTCATCCCCCCCAGAACTGCTGCCAGGGATAAGGTATATGAGGATAGTGAGCCAAGATCAAGACGTAAAACATGAGGGGCTGCCAGATAGTTTCAGTTTCAAATTTGATGCATGATTCGACCTTCAGCCTTATCAAAGGAAAGCCAATGGTTCATATCCAGCACATCGACAGCATATGACAATGAAGGGGGGGGGGATTTTAATCTTAAAATCTGATAAAACATGGCCAAAATGGCGTCTCCCACAAGCCTTATAAAATCTGTTTGGTGTGCTAGCCTGGGAAACAGCCCTACTTACAAAAAGTTTGATATGCTCTAAATCTTGCCCGGTTTTTGAAAAAACCTTTCCGAGAACTAAATAGGAACCAACCAATTCCAATTTTTCAGACCCCAACATCCACTGGAAACACCTCTTTAATCTGAGCCCTTTCTTGTGGAAAACCAAGATCTTACTTTTGGCAATATTCATTTTCAAGAAATGGGCTTCTATATATTTAGTTGGGGCATCCAGGCAACGTTGCAAGCCTATAGGCGTTAAATCAAAGATGGCCACGTCTTCCGCACATAATAGAGAACCAACGAACATTGTACCGATTCTGGGGGCATCCTCAGAGCATTCATGAGAATATGAGTAACACTGAAGACTGCAGTGCCTGCACCTGGTTTTTTCTTTGGTGGGACGCAGTTGGAATGGCAACACACACTTGGGGGTGGTGGTTTACCACTCCCCTGACTGATATTTTTAAGGGTAATGCCATCTGGGTGGTAACAGCGCTCATTGCGAGCAGAGATGGCTTTCGGGCACACACTGCCACTGGCAGTCAAGGTGGTGCTGCTGCCGTTGGTGGTTTTACCCCACCGTTTGTACTTCTTTGCAAACCTCCCTATCCCTAGTGTGTTCTTTTGTGTGTTGGAGTAACAGACTCGCAAGTTCATTTGGAACAATTGAGATGCAGGGTAGCCCTGGCAAAACTGTACTCACCCACAGACCAGGGGGGGGGGGCTACCTGTCCAGCATTTTTGAGCAGTATTATCTTGCTGCCCAAGTCCAATGGCTAACAAAGTGGTTAAAACGAAGAATAGAAGAGCGTGAGGAGCACTCCGTTGTTTTTGCCAAACTGTTCAATGTTATCCAATGGTGCAATGATTAATCAGGGTAGTCACCCCTGTTCGTAGAACTAGTGGTTATGATGGGTTATCGAACTCACCTAATCATGCACTGTTCACTTAGCGCTCCGCGCTTTAATTATTTGTCGCACTCATTTACATTAGCTATTCAGATTGTTTTTATTCTTATTTTCTGGTTTTCAATCTTATGAATCTACTTGTATGTTATTTACTCTTTTCATAACACAAACATATAATTCATTGGTTCGATTTTGCTGACATTATGATTGATACATATTTACATTTTCAATATTTTCACTTTACATATATATACAATCCACATGAGTTATCAATGAGCCCAATGCATTTCGGCGCCTCTATGGTGCCTTCATCAGGGGCGGTTCTGAAATGACAAACATGTAAAAGATTGTGTGAGATTCTTGTGAGGGAGTTCATGGGGGTGCATTATTCAATTGTGTGGTAAAGTACACTCCAGCAAACACGGCTACCAGGTATGACATTACCACACAATTGAATAATGCACCCCCATGAACTCCCTCACAAGAATCTCACACAATCTTTTACATGTTTGTCATTTCAGAACCGCCCCTGATGAAGGCACCATAGAGGCGCCGAAATGCCTTGGGCTCATTGATAACTCATGTGGATTGTATATATATGTAAAGTGAAAATATTGAAAATGTAAATATGTATCAATCATAATGTCAGCAAAATCGAACCAATGAATTATATGTTTGTGTTATGAAAAGAGTAAATAACATACAAGTAGATTCATAAGATTGTTTTTATTCTTATTTTCTGGTTTTCAATCTGAATAGCTAATGTAAATGAGTGCGACAAATAATTAAAACGCGGAGCACTAAGTGAACAGTGCATGATTAGGTGAGTTCGATAACCCATCATAACCACTAGTTCTACGAACAGGGGTGACTACCCTGATTAATCATTGCACCATTGGATAACATTGAACAGTTTGGCAAAAACAACGGAGTGCTCCTCACGCTCTTCTATTCTTCGTTTTCATCACCCGGTCACCTAGTGAGGAGGCACCCATCAACCTAAAATGCAGTTTGACACAATAACAGGAATGACCGACAACAGAGCCAACACATTGGCATTCACAACGGAACAGGCTGACCAAATCTACACTTTAATCAAAGAAGTCAAAAGCATGGATGTCCATGGGGGATCCATAAGCCAACAACTAAAACAGCTGGAGTATCTAACACGTCGTCAACTAAATCAAAGGATGCACGCCTCCACCCTTATCCAATACCATCGAGCTAAACGCATTCCAAGAGGCTTACGCTTATCAATAAAACCTATGCTTTTCCGCTTCAACCTCAATTCTAAATTCATGGAGAAATGGTTTAGCATTCTGAACAAATGTTCTTTGGACCTAATATTGTTGATAATTGAAGAACTGGCCAAAACCATCAGGGAATTGGAGGATGAGATCTATGTACTAAAAACTGAACTAGAAGCCAGGATGGAGACAGATACGTGGAAAATGAACTTGGAAGGGATTAACATCAAATTAGACAAATACGAAAAAGAGTTACAGGAAGGAAAACTAAGAAAGTATAAGCGCGATACTATAGATTATAAGCTCAACGAGGTTTATACGTGGGCATAGATCTATGCCCGGCGCCAATACGTCCCTAAGAAAACACCAACATCAACACGCTCCTCAGAGGAAAGTCTAGTAACAGACAAAGAAATATATATACGCAGAGGACCAGTTAAAGTCACTCAGGAAGGCACCGCAGTATCGACTGAAATCACCAACCAAGCGACAACTAGCAGTGAAACATCTTTTTTGTCACAGGTACAAGATCCAGGACAACCACCAACAACATCGCCCGAGACAGTAACAACAAGCGGAAAACAAGGCGAGGAAGTGGCCGGAAAAGCACTGAGGAGCGGACGAACAGTGATTTAATCATTAACATATCTTCCATCACATTGACTCGACAACAAACATCTACATTAAATAAAGGTTTAACATTTGTTCCCACAACATCCACTAATGAATTAGAAACAGAGGGGGCATTCTTTAAATTTATGAGGACCCTTAAGTTGAGACATTATTTTGAAAATGTGATTGAGCCAACAGTGAGTACAACTGAGAACACCAGCAGAACATTCAAACCTAAAAGTGTGTTCCAAGCACCAGTATCCCATAAGATGCTGGACACGTTTGAAATAATGGTCAGGAAAGACCTACAGGAATTGGATTACAAGAGAAAACGACACAACAACTTAACCAAACAAGAGCAAAACATAATCAACAATTTGGCAAATAATCCAGAACTAACAATACAACCAGCTGACAAGGGTGGCGCCTTAGTACTAATGGACACGGTCTACTATGATCATAAAGTCAATGAACACGTGGCTGACCAGCACACGTACCTTAAACTACCAACTGACCCGACAGGTACTTTACAACAGATGCTGAAAGACATACTAAAAAAAGCAACAGATAATGAATGGATTGATGAGCAAACATCAGCATACCTCACCCAAAAAAATCCTAGACGCCCCAGCCTTTACATGATCCCAAAGATCCATAAACACCCGACAAATCCCCCATTCAGACCCATAGTATCTGGGTGCGGGTCAATTTTTGATCCATTAGGCAAATACATTGATTATTATTTGCAACAGTTTGTGCAAGAATGGGGTTCCTATATACGGGACACGACGGATTTCCTCAATAAATTGAAATGGACTGAAGCTGGATTCCAAGAACATTGGATAATGTGCACCATTGACGTGGTAGCACTTTATACCTCCATACCACACCATGCAGGCCTGGAATCCATAGGATGGGCACTATTAAAAATGGAGAACTTACACATGAACCAAAACATTTTTCTGACACAGTTGTTAAAATTTTGCCTCTATAACAGCTACTTCACATGGAAAAATGAGCATTTCGCTCAACTGAATGGGACTTCCATGGGCTTTGCAGGGGCTCCTGCATATGCTAACACCTTTATGGCTCAGTATGAAGCAGAAAATTTAATGTCATTGAGGGAATGGACTCATGTCAAAATGTACAGTCGTTTCATCGACGATGTATTCCTGATTTGGGATGATACACAGGAAACACTGGAGCAGCTCATAACTACCTTGAACGGAGTTGATACTAGAATTCAATTCACTCACAAGATCAGTAATACGGTCATCGATTATCTTGATGTCAGGATCACTAAAACACAACAGGGCTTTGAAACAGCACTATATACGAAACCAACGGATCGAAACAGTGCACTCAATTACAAAAGTTTTCACCCTAAGAGTTTAATTAACAACTTACCAGTATCCCAATTCATCAGGATCAAACGCATATGCTCAAATCCACAAGAATGTCAAACTAATTTGAATAAACAGGTACAGAAGTACAAAGACAGAGGCTATCCAGCGGAAGTACTTGATAAACAACTTAGCAAAGTACAAACAATGAAACGAGAGGACCTATTAAAACCGAGTGAGAGAAAAACACACAACAGGATAGTATTTGTGACCAAATACACAACTTTATCGACAAAAATCAGAGCCATAATCAATAAGAGATGGGAATTGTTATCAGTAGAACCAGACTTTCATGGAATTTTTCAAGAACTGCCTGTACATGCATATACGAGAGGATCAAACTTGAGGACAAGGCTAAAACACAAACAACCACCTGCATATCCTGGTACATACAAGGGGACCACAAGATGTTCAAATTGCATTAATTGCAACAATGTAATCACAGGAAGCACTTTCACTCACCCAACTACAGGCAAATCGATGCAGTTGAAACACACCAGTGACTGTAACTCCAATAACGTAGTATATGCAATCAAGTGCCCTTGTGGCAAAATGTATATAGGCAAGACGGAACGTAAAGTAAAAATACGTATCACCGAGCACAAAAGCAGAATCCGCAACCAGAATTTGACGTCACCTCTAGTACTACATTGGAGAGATGAAAAACACACCATTTCACAATTAAGATTTTTTGTTATCGAAAAAGTGCAAATAATGGAAGGGATTGACAATCACCAGAGATTAATGCAACGCGAGTTATTCTGGATAAAACAACTAAAAACTCTAGCCCCCACAGGGCTCAATGATAAATATGATCTGTCATGTTATCTGTAAAAGCCTCAGTATAATGCCAAGAACTGGTCTGTAAAAGATTTAATATAATGCAGAGAACTTAATAATTGCTCACATAATGATGTCTCACGTTAATATCCTTTTTCAAAAATAGGACCCTGCCATTAAGAACCTCCACCGGTGGTTAGACACTAGGGTAAAATCATTGACAGCAAGCAAAACATCCACATCTCTAGATAAATGACAGTGAATACTGAATTTACTTAAATGTTTCCTAAATGTTAAGCACTTGAATGATGTTTATGATGGTTGAACAGTTGAATGTACATTTATGGCTACATGGGTATATTGTACACATCACATAACTTCTCACATTACACGGTTCTGAGAATATTATGTTTTCTTTTTATTACTTCAGGACCTCGGGGTTCTTTTTACCATCGTTAATAACTCGCTGATTACAGAATATACCATCAGTACGGTGAATCTTTTTAATACTGATGGGAACACACCCGCGGTTCTTCCGCGCTTAATAGTTAGAGTTCGTCTAATATTTTTTCATATTTATATTCCTTCCTGACATTTAGAGATAGTTGACCATCGGTTGATAAACACAGAAAATGGGTCGCTCTGCTAGACCCTTACCCATACCAACATGGCGCTCATTATCCCCAACTTATTGTCCTTAGACAATGTTCTGAGTCCGTTGTTGATGTTTCCAACTCCGCTTTGACGCGGAGTTTTGCAGAGTTTTAATGGCGTTTTCTTCGTCATTCTGAGCAACGAGTAATCCGAGAGACGGCGGCATATTATATACGGGAAATCTTTTGCACCACAGGTACGCATCAATTGAGTAATCTTAGCGTATTAGCATTACGATACGAGGTCCCTTAACAACTAAATAACGGAGTTTCTTTTCACTTAATAGACGAACTATACGGGTGAAGATAAGGTAAGGACCAGCTGGTCCACTGTTTGTATATTTGCGTCTTGTGTAGGAATATACATAGTTCTGATAGAGATTATTTCTTGTCTCTACAGAGAGTTCTGATCATCACGTCCAGGTATGTTGTCAACAGACTTTCTGATCCATTTTCCTAAACATACATTAAGTCATAGACCTATAACCGACACAGGCTATCTATCTTTCATCATTTTTTAGAGACTTCCTTTGAGTCACAATCAGTGAGGCGAATATAAGTACACTCCAGCAAACACGGCTACCAGGTATGACATTACCACACAATTGAATAATGCACCCCCATGAACTCCCTCACAAGAATCTCACACAATCTTTTACATGTTTGTCATTTCAGAACCGCCCCTGATGAAGGCACCATAGAGGCGCCGAAATGCATTGGGCTCATTGATAACTCATGTGGATTGTATATATATGTAAAGTGAAAATATTGAAAATGTAAATATGTATCAATCATAATGTCAGCAAAATCGAACCAATGAATTATATGTTTGTGTTATGAAAAGAGTAAATAACATACAAGTAGATTCATAAGATTGAAAACCAGAAAATAAGAATAAAAACAATCTGAATAGCTAATGTAAATGAGTGCAACAAATAATTAAAGCGCGGAGCGCTAAGTGAACAGTGCATGATTAGGTGAGTTCGATAACCCATCATAACCACTAACAAAGTGGTTAGCCAGTCTAAATCTGACAGACACTGCCACGACATCCTAAGGTTGAGGGTTGCCTGCTTTACTACACTTATCTCATCCCTGCACGACCGAGGGTACCTGGGTAACTGTTACTGCAGGTTACATTTTGCTGCTTCTGCAGATGCCTCCATATCACTACACAAATGATCCCCTATGTACCCGGGTTGACTCTATTGGGCACACCCGGCTTGGAGGGCCCACATTGATAGTTGAATTGGCAGTTTGGCATGAGGTGGGCATACTTACTTTGGGAGACCTATTCAGAGATGGCAAGCTTGAGGTTTTAATGGAGGAGGAGAGTCTACCTTGAGGACAATTCTTGCTACATAATGCATTACATGCTACGTTGGGGCGCCACTGGGGGGGGGGGGGGCGTAACCAAAGAATTGCCTGTGCATCTAACAATTCAATATGTACAAGTGCTGGGAGGGGGCAGACACCTCATGCGCTAGTTTGCTGACTCCCTCCGCTCCCACACTGCTCCCCAGCTCCTCCCTTTATGCCACCGATGGGAGGCAGATTTAGCACGCCCCTGCACAGAGACTGAATGGGCAGTGCTACTGGAGAGCCCATACCACATACCACGCAAAGCCCATTTCAAGCTCATTCAACTCTACATTGTGAATAAAACTTATCTCACACCTGCCACCATCAACAGGTTTTTCCATAGAGTTGATGCTGTCTGCCCACATTGTTTGCATGAAGTCGCTGACCTATTACATATGCTTTGGCCCTGCCCCATATACATACATATTGGGTCACCATTACATCCAAAATATCTGCCTGCACTGGGCGCCCTGATCTGCACAGGTGAGTAGCCTCTCTCCTGGGACTATTCCACAGGAGAAAGAGGAATCGAGTTACGTCCCACTTTCGAGATCTGGGCTTCATAGTGGCCAAGCATCTTGTTACCTGCAGAAGGAGCCCCCATGGATCCCCCATGGGTTGCATCTTGAAAACAGTCAATACTCAACTGGGCACAGGCTGAGTGTGTGGTTCTGCATAGGAAGGACATGCTCGGGCTGCGTATAT
Source organism: Lissotriton vulgaris (assembly GCF_964263255.1). Classification (NCBI taxonomy): domain Eukaryota; kingdom Metazoa; phylum Chordata; class Amphibia; order Caudata; family Salamandridae; genus Lissotriton; species Lissotriton vulgaris. Next base: position 1,406,687,970 of record NC_141685.1, on the reverse strand, counting down.
ACCCTATTGCTACTTACTTGGACACCATTTTAGCTGATCTGCAGTCTAATCATTCTTCCGCCATGGGCAGTAGCAGTGCATGAAGTATAAATTTAGCAAACGACGACTGAACTAACACTGTTCGTCGTATTTCTACTGACACCCCTCACGTATACTCTTCCTTGATTCATTGAGTACTGTGGGGATGACTAAGTTGCATACCTTTTAGCGGGGATAGTTTCTTGGGGGTGGTTCTGTGCAGGTGAGTCATGGGGGATGTTACATTGTTCTGTTTGGGTTTACTACTATACATTTATCAAACTTATGGCTTTGTTTTTTTGCTGTCTGGTATGGCTTTACTTCTACTCTACCATACCTGTAGTTTATCGCAGAGGTTACCAGGGCGGAACCCCTTTACTAGTGCATGTACATACTGCTGGATCACGTGTGTTGCTGGGGAACTCAGCATTAAATGTGTCCCTCATATGGGCAAGTTAATGCAATCAGTCAATGTGATACAATTGTACAGTTGATAATAAGACCATTTTGCGCTATGATGTCATTGTATGGAATACTAACTGCCATTGCCTTGTCACTGTGTTGTACACAAATGTTTAAGATTAAAAAAGGAACTTGCAATAAACAGTTTCAAACTTCAGATTGAGGTCTACAGTAGTTTACAGATGAGGTCTACAAACGTAAGACTTTTTTCCAGGGACTGACCTGCTTAGCATATCTACACCTTGAGGGAGATTTCTGTGAACTACACCTGGGCCTAATAGTGCCTTTTTTGATTTACATGCCAGTGAATATACCGGCAGAGGAACCCAACAAATAGGAGGGAATACTGATGGTTGCAGTGCCTCACAAACAGGATTGCAACCTTCTGTCTGATTCCGTTAATTGCACTTTACAATAACGGGTTATGCTGTATGATTAACTCCTTGCACGCTGATGACGGAACCGCTCCGTCATCAGCTGCGGGTGCGCTGTGCTGATGAAGGAGCGGTTGCGTCATGGCCCGCTCGCCGCTCATGCGCGGCGCGAATTCCGCGCCTGTGCTGAGCGTTCTATTGAGCGGGGCGGGCCATGACGGAACCGCTCCGTCATAAGCACAGCCCAACCGCGGATGGTGACGGAGCGGGTCCGTCACCAGCATGCGGCCGCCCCGCCCCCTTAGCACTGCGGCGGAATATCCGCCGCAGTGATGGGGTTAAAAGTCCTTCATTTTAATTCAAATAGTAAGCATGGGGTGGGTAACATGTTATTGAGACTGCTGGCTGCCTGTAGAATTCTTAGCCCCCCACCACTGCCTCCGTGAGAATCCTTTGACCATTTGCCTTCGCTACCCTGAAAATCAAGTGCAGAAAATGTGTACCTGGCCCAATTTGCCGAATCACAGTAGGACTGGCCCCAGGGTACCTGTGGCAAGCAAACTCATCCACTGCAGTTAGGACTTAGTAGACCTTTGGGGTCTCGAGTTCGCCAAACGGGGCCTGATACTTGATTGAAAAGGTTCTTAACTGAGATTTAGCATCGTCATTTTCTTTAGTCTAATGTACTTCAAGTTGCTAATAAAGATGTTTCACTAGGAGAGATAATTTAGAAATAGATGAAGTAGCTCCTCTGAGGAGTTGCAGCGTGAGGCACAGGAGCACTGGAGATCATCGCTGCAAAGGAGGGGACCGCACTAAGCCCCACATGGTCTTGGGAGGGAAGACTGCCTGCAGGCACGCACCACTGTGGAAAACAAAAACTGCGGGGAATTTAAGCAGAGAGGTGCCAGCAATAAGGAGCACTGCAGAGAAGATAACAGGAACCAAAAAAAGAAAACCACAGAGACAGTCAATCAACTAAGGGTGTCCTCCACACATCTGGTGATCTGCACACCAGAAGGCTCCCACACATCCTAGTAACCCCCATCAGTGTCAAGTGTCCTGAGAGGAACAAGGGTGGGTGATCCCTCAAGAAGCCTGGTGAGGCTGATGCGCCTGGGTAGACTGTACAAGGTCAGGAAAAACTGGCCAGGCATAAAATGGAGGAAAGCAGACCATCATGTGCTAGCCATCTACCATGATCATACCTCCTCAAGCAGGGGCAGATTGCCCACAGGCAGGTCCAGCGAACCAACCCAACACAACAGTTACGCCGCAGTGACCCCTCTTCCTCCGTTCAGGGAGCTTGCTGACCCTGCGACTGCTGCCCCCATTGGATGTCCTGGATAGGGTGCCTCAGTCACTACTTTAAGGGCACGAGAAAGACATACGGGGTGGTCAAGTGATAGCTGCTCATGCACTATGGGGCGGAGAACTCTACAATCTCTTCGAAACACTCCCAAACACAGGGGATGAGAATGACTTTGAGGCTGTGGTGGCAGCTCTAGACCGACACTTCGACCCCCAAATTAACTCAATACAGAATTGGTCGACATGTTATATGCCCGACTGAGGTGGCTAGCGAGCACATACACATTTCTGGATCAAAGAAAGGAAATACGGGCCCAGATCATCCAAGGATGCAGGTCGGTGCTGTTACAGCAGCTAATCCTTCGAAGCCGACGGAATAGAGGCCGCCCTCAACAGGAACGCCACCACGTCCCACACTCCCTGCCGTGTCCAAGTCAAGGAAGAGAGAGTCAAGGCTGTTCAAAGACGCCCAAACCCAGCCCACCCCATCACAGAGACACAGACGGGCAGGCCCTGTGGTAACTTTAAAGCCAAACACCCAACAATGGGTCCCTGCTACGCAAAAGGAAAGGTCTGCTCTCGGTGCAAAAAACAGAATCATTTTGCGAAGGTAGACAGGTGGGGAAAGTCCAGGTCAGCCTTCGCCAGACAACCCGGTCTAACACCCAACATCAGGCAACTCTCAATTGATGACCACCTCACCCAAGGAGAGGACACGTCACTTGGGAATAGGTTCGACATGGAGGGGGATGACGACGAAGTATTCATCATATCCTTTGCAGGGCATGCAGATAAGCGGCAGTGTCCACCGCCCATTTGCTCCATGCAAGTGGCTGGCTCCACGGTGCAAGCACTAATTGACACTGAGGCGTCAGTGAATGCCATGGACTCAGAGCAATATGAATGCCTTCCACCGCACCCCCTGTGCTCCCCCACAAATGCTAAAATCTACACCTATGGAGGGACACACACACTCCCCCTGAGAGGAGTGATAGAAGTGGAAGTGGCCAGCAACAAGCACGCAACATGGGCAAAGTTCCACATGACAGACGGAAAAAAGGGCACCCTGCTCAGTTGCCACATGTCAGAGAACCTGGATTTGGTCTTCTCCGCGACTCAAGTACACGACTCCCCTGCCGACGCCATCTTATGGGAGTTTCTGCCGCTGTTTGAGGGCCTGGGCAAAATCAAGGGCAAAAGTTCAAACTGCACATCAACTCCTCAATCAGGCCAACAGCACTGAAACACAGAAGAGTACCTTTCCACTTATGTCTACAGGTGGAATAAGAGTTGAGAAAACTCGAAGATCTAGGTGCCATCGAGCGTGTATCTGGCCGACCCATGGGTGTCGCCTCTGGTCATCGCTCTGAAGCACATGCGCCTTCCCAATCAGCCTGTAAAGAGGGAATGACACCTAACAAACACCATGGATGACATTGTGGTTGACCTCAACCGAGTGAAGTGGTTCTCCAAACATGACCTAAATGCTGGATATCATCAGTTGGAGCTTGCAAGCGAGAGTAGATATATTACCACGTTCTCCACCCACATGGGCTTCAGGAGATACAAGAGGCTAAGCTTCGGGGTGTCATCGGCTGCTGAGGTGTTCCAGAATGCCATCAGGGAGATGTTGCCGGTCTGCAAGGAGTCATCAACCTCGGTGACGACATCCTGGTGTTCCCAGAACACACTGGAAGCACATCACATTCACCTGCTAGACACCCTCCAATGGCTGGCGGCCAGTGGCCTGACCCTCCACAAGGCAAAGTGCTCCTTCTATTAGGAGTCAGTCGACTTCTTCGGGTCCATCTTCTCGCGGGAAGGGCTACAGGTGGATCTCAAGAAAGCAATAGCTATCTGGACGGCTCCAATTCCCTCCACGCCGACCGAGGTTCGCAGCTTCTTGGGGAAGGCCACTTACTGTGGCCCGTTCATACCAAACCTTCCCTCCTTGTCAGAACTGCTCCGAGCCCTCACATGCAGCAGGCAGCCTGGGAGTGGACCCTAAAAGCGAACACAGCATTCCAGGCCATCAAGGCTGCCCTGATGAACAAATCAGTCATGGAGTACTTTCACCCTGGGAGGAGCACTGAGCTAGTCGTTAATGCAAGTCCGGTCGGCCTGGGGGCTGTCCGACTCCAGGAGAGTGAAAGCATTGAGTGGGCCCCCATCGCATATGCCATTCGAGCCCTGTCAGACACCAAGATGAGATAAGCCCAGATCAAGAGGGAACCCTTGCCATCAAATGGCCATGCCAGCACTTTCATCTGTACCTCTATGAGCACGAGTTTCGGGTGGTGACAGACCACAAGCCGCTGATTCCCCTGTTCACTGGACCATCAAGACTAGCTCCCCCCAGAATAGAACGGTGGGCAGTCCAACTTCAAGTATACCGGTTCTAGGTTGTGTTTCGCCCTGCACCAACAATCCGGCCGACTACCTGTTGCGCCACCCCATTGCGACAGACATGCAACAGTCCCAGGCAGAGAGGAGCACACTGAAGCACTCCTCAGGATGGTGATGCAAGAGGCATGCCCAAGGCACTGATGCTGGAGGAAATTGGGACAGCAACGGCACTTGATGAAAACCTGACAAGAGGAAAGGAAGCCCTGCTCACAAGATGGTGGCAACACTTCTTAGATGGGACCCACTGCCTGAATACGGGGATCACCACATGAGACTGCAACTATGGAGTGTCCACAGTAAACTCAGTGAAGGTGAACACAAAATCATACTGCGCTGCCATGCCATCGTAGTCCCAAATAAGCTGCAGGACCGGGTTATTGAATTGGCACATGTCGGACACCAAGGAATGGCGAAAACCAAAGCCCGCCTATGCAGTAAAATGTGGTTCCCAGGCATGGATGCCCCTGGTAGAGGAGAAAATATTGGAATTGCCATTCATGCATGATCACGGGCGATGACCTGGCTCCGACTCCAGTCATTACAGAGGAACCCAGTGAAACACCCTAGGCCAAAGTGAGTATAGACTTTGGGAGTTTCCCCGATGGCCGCAGCACCCTGGTTCTGATGGGCTGGAACTCCAAATTCCCATCGTTGAAGTGATCTCCTCCACTGCATTCCCGCTGGTCCAAGCTGCCCTTGACAAGACCTTTGTGCTGTTGGGTCTCCAAGATGAGGTCAAATCAGACAATGGGCCCCCGTTCCAGGGCTGGGAATTTCAGGAGTATCTGGAAGGAAAGGCCATTTGACACAGAAAAATCACACCAAAGAGGCCCCAGGTGAACGGGGAGGTTGAAAGCTTTATGAGGACTCTCAATCGGGCAATGAGAATTGGAGTGGAAAGAGGAGATGATGCCGAGAGATCGCTACACCAATTCCTAGACGCATATCGACAGACCCCCTACAGCACCACCCATTGCGCTCCATACCATCTACTCTTCAGGCGCGCCCCAGGGGACAACATCCCGACAGACCCCACTTGGCACCCCCCCCTCCTCAAAGGAGAAGCACAGCTGTGCAAGCCCGGAGGGAAAACACCAACCAGAAGGCAAGCCTCGCCTGAGGTGCTGAGTCAACATCCCTGTGTATGGGCGACTATGCCTTAGTAAAGGACAGATACCCCAAGTGGAAGTTCCGGACACCTTATGAACCTGAAGCATGGAGAGTCGTTCACATCAGAGGGACCATAGTCTCCGCTCAAAGGGGCACGCAAACCTTTACCAGAAACATATCCTGGTTCAAGAAGGTGCCCAGGCCTCACCCCAGCCGGGACGGGACCACCAACCCCGAGGCAGAAGGAAACTCCCTGGCTGACGGGGTGCTGCCCCCACTAAGGCCCTGAGGAAGTTAAGAGTTTGCAAGGACTGATGGGGCAAATCCAGACGCTGGTTCACCATCCCAGAGTATCTTGAGTATGCCTTCAACCTGCAGCCCAGCCGAAACAAGTGTCATGATTCTGCCGCGTCAGTTTCCTGGTGCACCTTGTCTGGCTCAAAAGGAAAAATGGACACTTGTAACAGTTCTAAACCAGTGGTTAGAAAATGAAACACCCTCAAAAACTCAATGTTATTCGGAAAAAGCGGTATATATGTTTTGTGAACAAAACAGTACAAGAATTCTTGAAAAACAAAATGTTAAAAGGAGAAAGTCACCCTTATGCTTTAATGTGAGGTGAGATTCAACTATCATAAAACGAATTGATACTACAAAAAGATCGAGTTACTGGATCTCTTTAGTATTCTAATCGGCATGTTTCAGCTGCTTTTGGCCCTGGCTTTGTTCACATTCTTGGTGGGGTAACCCTCAATCTCTGGACACTGCCTTCTATACCAGAGGTGCCTCTGGATGAGGCTGGCACTAAGCACGTATTGGAACATCCAATGATAACTGCCACAACATCAATGTGGGGCGGACAAAACATATATACCGCTTTTTCCGAATAACATTGAGTTTTTGAGGGTGCTTCATTTTCTAACCACTGGTTTAGAACTGTTACAAGTGTCCATTTTTCCTTTTGATTAATTTGATACTTACCATGGGGAAATAAAATGGACACAATCGTTTCCTCCTCCCTACCAGTTGATTAATTACTGCACCTTGTCTGGCACCTGTTTACTATTTTCTATTGTTTTTGTCAATGCTTGTTGTGACTTTGCCACTTGTCTGTGCCAATGCTTGTTGCAGACTATGATGTTATCAGGGCCTATTGTCCCTTCTCAGCTCCAGTAGTTTACCTGTGAGCTGGAATCTGGAAGCTAATAGGGACCACACCCTGTTCTGGAAGCTTCTTCCTGAGCCCTTTAAATAGGGGGCATACCCTGTTTTCATTGCTGGTTATTGAGAACCCTGAGCTTGAGCAGCAGCTGTTCCTGTTCTCCGGTTGCTGAAAGAAGATTCCAGTTGCAGCAAGAAGACTTCTGTTATCTTGTCCCAGGTTGTACATCCTCTCTCAGCTACAATCGGGTAATATCGTTCCTTTCTTAACCAACAGCATCATGAAAGGAACTACATGCTGTTTTTGTTAGTTTGCATTTTGAAAGAAAGTTGTATATCGCGCTGAAGTGCTTTTTGAGCATTTACATGTTTGGTAATTTGGGCATTTTTGTACATCGTGCTGAAGCGCTCTTTGGTTATTTACATGTTTGGGGATTTTGGCAACTTGGCACATTGCGCTGAAGCGCTCTTTGGACATTTACATATTGATGACTCTGGAATTTAGGGCACATCGCACTGAAGTGCTCTTGGGGGCATTTGCATACCTGATGACTTTGGCATTGTGCCACTTCGTGCTGATGCGCTTCCTGGACATTTGCATATTTTGAACTCTGATACATAGCGCTGAAGAGCTCCCTTGGGCGTTTGAATATTAATCTGCCTCATTAGCATATGTAACGTGTTGTGTATTGTAAAAAGGTTGTTGGAAGTACCACTGTGATATTTAACAGTGGTGAAAGCACATTTGTACGGAAACATTGTGTCTAAAAGCCAAGTGGCTCTTTATATGAATGTGCGCTTCGTTTTGAAACATGGTGGTTTAGCCATAACATTGTATCCTTGAGAATTTAGGAACAGAAATTGCCAGTGAAGCCTGAGAAGACGAACACAACGACTGTTCTATGCATAACCTGCTTTTCTTTTACAGGTGTGTTGTCATTGCTTAACACATGTTAAATTTAGGCAAAGAGTTTACGAAGCACGGAAGGTAAGTTAATTAAGGGCAACGCCTCGTTCCAGGTCTCCCTCCCCGCAATACACACCCTAATTCCTTTCCCCCCGTCTAGCCACTTTGATATTCAGTGCAGTTAAGCTTGAGTCAAGGATGCTGGATGGTGGGCTTCTTGAGGGTTCTGCTAATGGGGAATCCAACAGAATTTTACCAGTTCTGACAGCAAGGTCCAACTCCAGCTCCCGGAGCCAGAAGTATGGTCTCCTGCCGAACCCTGCACCCACCCAACGGCTCCGTGATGTTGTGCGTGCCCCTACCTCGATCATGATGTCAATGTGATTGGTATCTGCTAAAGAAAAGGAGGGATGTGGAGAGCTATCGGGGCTCTCCAATACTTTGTTGCAGTTGTATCACTCCTCAGCACGGGCGCACCACGAGGCGATAAATACGTGGGGAAAGACCGCTCGGGGTCTTTCACCCACACTACCTCACTCTGGGTGTGTTTCCACCTTGTTTATTTGGGAATTCATGGGTAGGCCTCACACCCCGCAAGGTGCAACCTCCACAACAATCTGCTGTTTAGTGATCTTGGCACTAAGGGGTGGTATTGCTCTTTCATCTGCTTTCCCACACACCTTCCCCTAAGCTTCCCCCTTGTTCAAGGGTCAGCCAGTATATTATCCCGCCACCTCCATGGGGTATGAGAAAGAAAAGAGATTACGGCTCAGGTGAGGTTACATTATTCCTGAAATTAGCGAGTTCTGTTTTTAGATATTAGTCTTACCACACAGTGAATCATTCCCTGCAGGATCGGTTCAGTCACCCAGCTCTGCAATACAATTGCATCCTCTCAGCCGTTAGCATTTCTTTTTTTCTTTTTTGCTTCACCCACCCTCATGCAGTGCACCAAGCAGAAGCAGAGAAGGCAGCCTTGAGTCATAGCGGTCCCGACTGGACCAGTGGTAAGTGTTGCAGCAGCTGAAATCTTTTGCAGCTGCCTCAAGTGAAGCCTCTTCCAACTGGTCACAACATCAGCAGATGTGGCCCTGCATGAGTCAGCAGTTGCAGCCTCACACAGGCTGATCTCGCTTGGAAAATCTGGCCACATTTCTGCAAACCGCAACCACAGCCCCGTCTGGACCTTGGTAATCACATTTTTGTTTTGCACTGTTCCCACCTGGAGGATGTAACAAGCATTGGTAATGCCTCAATTTCGCCAATGTAAGAAAAAGAGTGGATGTGGTGCAGCAGCCAGAGCTGCTGACTCGAGAGATGGGGATTCCTTGGAGGGAATTCCCAGGGGAGCGGGGGTTGTGCAGGTTGGAATGTGGAGGTTGACTGGTCCTTGTGGCACTGTATGAATCACGCGTCCCTTAGAGGGATGCTCTGCCGAGGAGGGAGTGCCAAGCTAAACTCCTGGCCGACAGACTCTAGGCGATTCAGAAAAGGGGGTGGTGATGGACAGAGTATCTGAATTAAGCAGAACACTCCTACCCAGTCAACAGATCAGGGCTTGATCCATCACTGTTTTTTAGCTCACTGCACCATCCCAGCTCAGAACCTGGCTACATGCAAATTAGTCTGTCCCTGGCCCAGTGCATCCTGGGAACAGGGCAGACCAAACTACCAAGCCAATTCTTTTACTGGAAAGGAAACAAGCTTCCGGGGACCGGTTTCTGGCATTACAGCCATCTTCGACCCGGCTTGCTTGAATCCTGATGGAGCAGTGAGCAAGGGACTCACCACCCCCTTTTCTGAATCGTTTTGTCCACCATAAGCGTGGAAGGGTATGCTCAGACATGAGTCCCTTGCTGATGGTGCAGTGAGCAAGGGACTCATGTCTGAGCATACCCTTCCACGCTTATGGTGGACAAAACAATTCAGAAAAGGGGGTGGTGAGTCCCTTGCTGACTGCACCATCAGGGTTCAAGCAAGCCGGGCTGAAGACAGCTGTAATGCCAGAAACCGGTCCACGGAAGCTTGTTTCGTTTCCAGTAAAAGAATTGGCTTGGTAGTTTGGTCTGCCCTGTTCCCATGATGCACTGGGCCATGGACAGACTAATTTGCATGTAGCCAGGTTCTGAGCTGGGATGGTGCAGTGAGCTAAAAAACGGTGATGGATCAAGCCCTGATCTGTTGATTGGGTAGGAGTGTTCTGCTTAATTCAGATACTCTGTCCATCACCACCCCCTTTTCTGAATCGACAGACTCTAGGGAGGCACACACCCAGGAGGGAGTGCTCAGCCCTGTGGACGGTGCCGTGTGCAGTTCAGGTTTTATTTTTGTTTACTCTCTGGCTCCACTTTGTCTGCTTTTTGCAGAAGTCTGTGGGCATAACCAGCGCACATACAAAGCAGCATGTTCACAAAGCGAAGGTGTTGGTGCAAGGCTTCAAAGTGCACCCAGGCCCTATTCCCCCAGGTCCGGGAGGGTTATACGTTGTTTTGTCTCTGCAGTGGGTAAAGCTCCCACATGCACTGTGATATGCAGGGGCAGATGCTCTCTGGGGCACCCTGTCACTGTGCCTGTGGTCTGAAGTTACAGTCAGCACAGACACCCCCTGGTCGATGCAGAAACAGCATTAAAACCAAACACATCTTGGTGGTTAACATAAGCTAAAGTTCTGCAAAACGGAAACACTGCACGAGAAAAAAACATTATTTCCCTATCATTTGGCTGCTGGTAGTAACTGACCAATCCGAGGGGGTTGCAAACTGTATCCTCCCAAATTAATTTTCATTAGGCAGGTTATGTTCCAAGACCTGATTTTAGATTTTTGTGAAATAGGTAAATAGGGTACAAATAGGTCAGTAACACAGAAACATGACGCTATGTGAGGAGGAAAGTTGGAGGAACAGGAGAGGAGGAAGCAGCGATCGTATGTGGCCTAACGGTCAGAGCGGTGTACCTTAAAGCTCGGGAACCAGGTTTGAGTTATCTAATGCTGCAATGTTGCTAAAAATAACATGACTTAATCACTGGAAAATGCATTCGATTTCACTTACTAGATCTATCAATGGCCCATGTTCTTCGTATGGCGTCCTCTCTGTCCTGAATATTGATGTTGGGAGGGCATATTTATACGGACACTAACAGGCCTGGCGTGCTTGGTATCAGCATTGTTATCAAGAGGTGTCCATTCAGGCTAATGCACGAGTCTGTTCACTATAGAAAGTAAATAAACTCAGCAGAGCCATGTTGCGATATGGTAAAAAGCGGGTGCCGTGCTACAACACAAAGCGCGACACCACTGCATAATTAAACTTATGCGCTTGGCTGCCCGTGCATAATAAACCTATGTGCATGGCAGCCTGTGAAGCGTGCATCATGGCAATTACAAATAAAATATAAAGTAGTCCTTAAACAAAACAAATACATACCTACTGCGTAACTAAACTGTAGTTGGTCAGTGCTGCTTGGCATAAAACGGAAGAGATGTTTCAGAGCGCCAACCAATATTGAGCCAGGAAAGATGAGCAATGCTGGTGTGAACCAATGGCAAGCAGCAGGAGGGATTACATTCCATTTACTGATTACTACCGGTCTTGCAGACAGCCCATGCGCGCTGCCTAGGCTCGGCCTACAAAGGGCATAATGGGGCACACCTTTGATCCCTGAGACCACCACACAGGTTTTACTGGTGCTACAAGATGTTTTAGAAAAGGGCCCTAGAATGTGCACATACACAATACAAGTTGCAGAGTTCGCCCCTCAGATACTGACATCGGAATCTGAAAACTATATATTGCTTTACAAAAGCTGTGTAAACTTATGTTTCCTGGCATCTTAACCTACAAACCCAAGGTGCAGGGTGCTGCAACATAGTGCACTCCCTTCGAGGCATGGATCCATCCACTTAATCTCACTGAGCATGGAAAATAAATGAATGTGAACTTGTGCACTGTAACGGGCGCTCATGTAAAGTGCTCCAATACCAACAGATCAGGGGCGAGAAGGCTTTATGTAAAAATGACCAAAAAAGAAGAAATAGTTCCTCAGTGACAGTGAGAGTAGCAGATAGATGTTAAGATAAATCAAGCTTCAGTTAGTCCATGCCCACAGAAAGAAAAATGTCTCAGAAGTGCTGCCAAATATGAAGGTAGCAAAGAAGAGTGATAATGATGCCAACGAGGGGTAAGTAACGGGTAGGCTAAAATCCCCTTTTTAGAGTTTTTTTTTAAAGACACAATAGGTCGCCAAGCGATAGCGCAAGCACGCTGTCTGCAGGCTCGACCTAAAAAGGTCTGGTCAGAAGTATAAATGCACAAAACACAGTAAGCTGCCACAACCTCTATAATATGCTAAACCCACAACAGGGATCATAGTCATCTCCCATTCAAATGACAGCGCGTATGTGATGCACCCCTCCAGGTCACAGGAGAGGTCCAAGACTTACTAAATTTAAAGAACAGGACCAGGCCTCTACAAGCACACCATATTAGGACCATAATTCTTCTCATAGTAATTTTGCTATCCCCTAGGACCCGGATATAGATACGAAAACTAAAGGTGAGAAATCCAGATTACTACTATTTATTGTGTAAAACGGGTAACATCCTTCTCTTGCGTGGTTTCAATGAAATCAAGTTTACATTCTTACGCTCTCTACAATGAAACATATAATGAACATAACTTGCAAAAAAGTATTCAACATTCTATTAAACTAAGAATAAATAAGGACTATCAAATTCACTTTTTAATATTAACTGCAGTTTTTAGAAGCACAAGAAATACAGACGAACTTAGGGCCAGATGTAGGTAGCCCTTTAGCAATCGGAATCGGCCGAAAATACCGATTTTCGGCCGTTTCCGATCGGTAAAGGGCTATGGAGATGTAGGGGACATATTCGGTAATTTTACCGAATCGTTATTATTACCGAATCGGTAATAAGTACCGATTCGGTAATATTTACCAACTCGGTAATATTTACCGATTCGGTAAAATTACCGAAAATGCTATGTGGGTAGCCAATTTTCCATTGGCACATGGCTTACAGAATCGGTATTTTACCATGGAATACAAATCCATGGTAAAATACCGATTCCTGTGTACATGCACATCTGTGCATGTACACATGTGCCATGTGACAGACAGACGTGCCCTTAGGGCATGTCTGTGTGTCACATTGCACACATGCCCGTTTTGGGGGTGCTAGAGGGTGTCAAAGTGACACCCCCTGCACCCTTGACAAATTCGGTATTTACCGATTCGGTAAATACCGAATCGGTATTTGATTTGAATCCTATGGGCTTCAAGGCCCATAGGATTCTATAGCAAATACCGATTCGGTATTTACCGAATCGGTAAATACCGAATTTTTAAGGATTCGGTAACATATCCAGATGTTGGGACCTACATCCCATTTACCGATTTTGAAATACCGAATCGGTAAAATTCGGTATTTCAAATTCGGTAAATGGGATTTACCTACATCTGGCCCTTAGTTATGTGCAGCTCAATTTTGAAAGGCACCAACACATAGTACATTTATTTTGGGCCATGTGTTTAATTAGCCCACTCCCTAACTGTCCGTCTATAAAGTTTAGATTTTTAAATCTAGGATTGCCTATTTGTGATGTTACTTTTCTTTATCTCTACAGAACATCTGCCGTTGAATTTGGGACTTATTAATCTTTCTGATTTCTTGTCTCTTAATTTTTGCCCCTCTACCTCATCTGTGATCAGGGTTGGATTGGGATTAAAAATCGGCCCGGGCACGCTAAAAAAAAAGTGGCCCATATTTACATATTGCCTTTCCTCAAAACATTGTTTGGGCAAAATTTTATTTAAAAAAGGGGGGAGGTGTAAAAACAAAAAAATGCACGGATTAGTTTACACTGGTGAAACATACCTGAAACAAGTGGACATTTCTGCTCAGGCCCCCTGCCCACTCAGTATGCATACATTAAAGGGCCTGCCCAGCGACAGAAAGGGAGTGACCTCTGCCTTCTGCTAAACGGGAGGTAATGAGCGCCCATCTGCCTCCAGAAAGGCCACTCAGGCACCCACTGGGCCGCTGGCTGTATCCAAACAACAGCGATACCACCCAAACTGGCCCCCCAGACTGCTCAAAAAAGCAGCCCACAGCTGGACCTGGACACCGGCCCCTCGGGCATTGCCTGGGTGCCCGCGTTACCAATCCGACACTGTCTGTGATATCATTTGACAACAAACCTCGAGAGGCACGGTACATTACGGGCCAGATTTAGGTAATTCAGATTTACCGACTCTTAAATACCGAATCATACCGATTCGGTATTTAAGACTCGGTAAATCGGAAGGGGGCAGATGTAGGTAATTCCAATTTTAGAATTACCGAATCTGTATGATTCGGTATTTACCGATTCGGTAAATACCGAATCGGTATTGCCCATTGATTCCTATTGGCCATGAATCCCATAGGAATCAATGGGAAATACGGATTCGGTATTTACCGAATCGGTAAATACCAAATCCTGCAAGGGTGCAGGGGGTGTCACTTTGACACCCTCTAGCACCCCAAGTACAGGCTTGTATGACATGTGGCACACATACATGCCCTAAGGGCATGTCTGTGTGTCACATGGCACAGGTGTACATGCACAGATGTGCTGTACACCTGAATTCGGTATTTTACCACCCAAATGGATTGGGTGGTAAAATACCGAATTCTGAAGGCCTGTAGCACTGTAAACAGTGCTACCTACATCTGGAATTTACCGAATCGGTCAAATTACCGATTCGGTATTTTACAGAATCGGTAAATTTACCAAATCTGTAAAATGAAGGGCCCTACATCTCAAAATTCAATTACCGGTCGGTAACGGCCGATTTCGTCCGTTACCAACCGGTAATTGGCGACCTACATCTGGCCCTACATTTCTTTATTTACAAGTACGGACACATAGGCTAAGTGCTGTGTAGTATAAGTAAAAACATAAGCAGGAATGAAAAAAGAAAACAAGTTACAGTTCGAATTTTCTGAACTTTTCCAAATATATTTCAATACGAAGGTGCTATACGCATAGACACTGAATATTTCTGCTGCACCTCGGTATTACAGCTCTGCTATGTTAACACCTCTTAGTCTTAGGCCCTGATCACAAATTGGGCGGTTAATTCTGACAATGCGCAAACCCGTATGTGCACGGGACAGAACTGCCAGTTTGGTTTTATTTAACGCATCACATAACTATCTTATGAGTTAATTAACCAAACATTCATTAAATTTCGCATGGTCAAACCGATCGAAATTTAACTGGGAAATATGTACGGTGTTTAACATACCAGGCGGTTCTAAAACACCAAAATCTGCATGTTATTCCCCAATAACTCAAAATCGGTGCTATTTACGCAAATAGGTGCTATTTACGCAGCCGAGAAATAACGAACCCCAGGGTATTGTTATTTACCGAATGCTTTTCCGGCTTACAGTGAGACAGTAAATGGAATGTAAAACGGCTGAACACACAAAAAGTGTGCAGTTAAGTACCAGGGTATAATTGGCAACCTAGACAAAACAGGCATTCGATTTAATCATTACTGCACTCACTCGTTCAAATCGATTAGCAGAATTTGTTCTGGATAGTCCCACCAACATATTACCCAGTTTGCCGTGGATCCTTATTTGTTTTTGTTTAAATTAACATCAACTATGTACACTACTTAGATCAAGGTGGCCTGAGTGGCATGAAAACCCGAGGAAGCAAATTCAAACATCTGAAATTAATAAATAGTGTTCTGTATCTCTTACAAGAGGTAGAATGTGCAAAAAACAAGAATGGACTGCTGTAGTTATCACGATTATCAAGACATTTAAGAAAGACATTTCTAATATACCAAGCCCTCAGGGCTGCACGGCCAACACCACCACATTAAAGATCTAGCAGCTCCAAGATGATGCACTGAGACAAATTTAAGCTATGCAAATGGCAAATCCACACTTGCTAATCCAGGGCAAACCTGCCACTGCATAGGACTGCAACACCCAAACAAAGTGAAAATATGCCAATTGTATCAATATAACCAGATTCAAATAAAAAATGATGGAAAAAGTCCTAATATTTGCAGTGCAGCAGTCTGTGTGATGCTAGTGATTTCGGTCATAAAAAATGGTACCTCTCTTCCCAACGGGGGCGAATTTACAGTGAACATCTTAGTTCTTTAAATTAGACTCCCAAATAAAAGCACTGATGGGTGTCCTTAGGCAAGGGAGTAGCAGAAACTAAAAAGAAATAAATTGTGATAATGTAAGAAATAAAACAATCAATGTAGTGCTGTCGTTTCTCATAAAACATTGGCAGGGCTATTGGAATTACAAGTCAGGGTACGACCAAATTATGGAGCAGGGGTGACTAAATTATGCGACGAAAAAAAGGCAAATTATACGGTGTAATGTGACATTTTGTGATCGCATACATTTATTTGTACACATACTAACATTGTTTGGGCAAATGTACCTCATTAGTACCAGTTTAACACCCAAATACAGAAAAAAGCTACAGAAAGAGGACCACTTAGCCTTTGTGAAAGGCGTTCTACTTTGTGGCACCACGTTTTGCTGTGTTTTTAGTAATTCTAGATCTGTTTGAGCTAGAAACACATTTTATGTTAAAATCTGCAGATTATGGTGCAAATGATAGATTATGTAGCAAATCCATAATTATGCAGAAAATGCCAAGCCTGCAAAATTGCATAATTCCAGTGGCCATGGACATTGGTCTAGCTATCTCATAAATGTCCATACACTTTCGTATGAGTAGCTTAATCTTTTTGTGAGTGTTACCTACTGAGTAAATCAAAAGGGATTCCACTGAAAGCCTAGTATTACCCTATTAGGATTCTGCCATCCTACCAATAGGTGTCTTTCACAAGAACCTTTCGAAAACTAGCATTTACATCAGTATTGGGCATTATCCAGATCTTCATTTGACAAACTTAGTTTCCCTTCCCTTTCCACTCTAGGTTTCTGTCCTACTTCCATGATCCATGATGGTCTTTGTAGACCATAATGGTCTTCAGAGCCTTCCTAGAGCACACCCTGGGTGGGTTTTCCTGTTCACTGGCTTGGTTCCTGCACTCTGGGTTATTCTGACCCTTTTGTAGCTGTATTCTGGACCCTTCTCTCTTGGCTCTGATCCACACTTCATTACTGTCTGTCTTACTACCTGTCTTGTGTCTCCTTGTTTCTCTAGTCCTCCATTTAACAAGCCTCAGTTCAGTCTTCACTTCATTGATGGTTCCCTGATTCCTTGCACCTGTGATATTCCATACAACTGTCTCTCTCCTGTACCTGTGCCCTTCCCCTGCTCCTCCGGCTGTTTCAGTCTGGTGAGCCTAGAATGTTGGGATGAAGTGCATTAATCAGATACAGTGATGAACCAGGCAGGTTTTGAAGCCTAATGAGAATGTTAGCCCTACGTGTTTGGGTACAGATGATATTGTGATAAGTATTGCTATAATAATGACATTTCCTTCATATGTTTGAACATGCATATCATACAAAAACAAAGGAAAGAAAGAAAATACTCAACACTGTACAAACTGCACTCCTTGTTGTGAGACCAGGGAGGACTTCTTAAAATTAGAAGCCCAGCTGATGAGCAAGTGAATTCAGAGGTGTCATCCATGCACTCACTATTGAAGGTACTTTTAGCAAACAACCGTCCACAGAAGGTTGGAGATGATGCTTAGATATCTTGAACAGGTGTCTTCCTGTGCCAGGCATTTGGTGAACACCATAGACATGGACTTCAATCCAAAAAGTAGCAATGTGAACTAAATGCAAGGAAACCCACCATAAACCTATGAAAATGCCAGTAACTCAAATATGAAAATAGGTAGTTCAAAGGTCCAAAGTAACCATGATGTTACAGAGTGTACTCACCATCCCACAACTTTTGGTTTACGTCTGGAAAGTAAAATGTTAGATATACTATAAGCATCTGCTGGTAGCGTGTTGTGCTTTAGATTTTTATGCTCTGCATACTACTGCCATCGAGTGTTCGAATCTGACGTTACAACTTGTTAGGTCTCGCCTATGCAGTGTGCATGCGCTGCATAGGAGACCTTTAGCCGTCGTTCTGCTCTTTTTCGAAGCACATACTCGTGCTTGTGGCGGCATCCACCTTGCGGGAGCGAGCAGGTGCGCTACACAAGCATGAGTATGTGCTTTTAAAAAGAGCAGAATGCGCACGCACGCATGCACGGACCACTCACGGACTCACCTCCTGCACGCCCTCTCCCTCACGCGGTCACCCTAGTTTATCTCCATGCCTCCACTCCTGTAGGGGTTCCCCTCTTGTTCAGCTTGGGATAGGCCATCTTTTCCCTTTCCCCTCTCCCCAACTGTGTTTTCTTTCCACCCGCCCCCATCTCTCTCCCTCCCCTTGTCTGCCATCTCGTTTTATTAGCTGTCATACTCACTTTAATGGTCGTGCAATGTATTTTTCACCAACACCGGCACTCTCTCTAAAAAAAGAATCTTGCTAGATGTGCTAATAAGCTCATTGAGGTTTACATAGTTTGCATGGCTTAAGTTTCGATTAAGCAATTAAGGGCATGTGAAATTATTAAACTTGGCACATTAGTAAGTGATTTTAGTATTTTGCCAGTTTCATACAGTTTTTGATGAATAAGAAAAGAATCAGGTAAAAACTACTGCTAAAATACAATTTGTGTGAGAGAAAAAAACAATAAACAATATTTTTAAGGGGATGTACACATAACAAGGCAGGGCGTGCTAGATGGGTGCAGTGACACTGTCTCTCTGGCCACTTAACTAGCCTCTTCATGACCAGTCAACAGTTTCTTCAAGGAGGGGGGCAGCGGACGCACTCTACAAATGTCACCACTTGATATGTTGGTGGGAGACAGTCGACAGTAGAGATGGCCAGCAGAATACAAACGGGGCCGTAATAGAAGCTGCCCTTGACTGGTGCCGGTAGGACGTGATGTGACAAAGTAAGTGCTCATCTGATCTGATCCGAGGCCTCCTCTCTGCCCCCTCTCATTCACATTCTCACAGCCTGGGGTATCTGATTGGCACGCTTGTTCACTGGCCCTGTTATGTACAGATCTCAAACTCTTCAGCGCCCGACGACACACCTGGGAAACACCCGCCTCGCGCACATACATTTGTTCAGAGAGTCCCACTGACAGACAGCCACCCCCTCCACCCAAACACACACTCACACTCATTGACTCATACAGTGACTGGCCTGATACCGTCCGAACCACTGCACGGAATAGGACTAACATTTCTACTACAAAATATCGAGTTATACGAAGCCTTTTATCCAAGCACTCCCACAGCTGAAAGGACCCACATCCCAGCACGGCATAGGCTTGAAGATTAACTTTCTCAGTTCTCAAGTCAAGGTTATCCTGTGGGATAAAGGGGAAACATGTCTTGTATTCATTGTTCTTCCTAATAAGTGCCCTCTCTTTCCCTTCTTTTGCCTCAGCTTCCGTTTAGGCCCTTCTTTTTGTATGGTAAAAATATATCATTTTACATCACGTACTCGTGATGAAAGTACATATACATTTGAGTTGTTATTGACTTCAATGCAGCAGAAGGGAGCAGCTATTCCTGCTGTACGGCTGTGTGTGCTACAGACAAAAAAAACTCACAATTTTTGGCTGTCTGCTGCGAGAGCTGTTTTTGCGACCATAATGGTAAATATTGCGGTCATTGCGCTCCTGAGCTGATTTTGCGATTATTTGGCGAATCGGAAAAAATGCTAGAGGGTCTGTTTAATGAGGATGGGGCTTGGACAATGAACTGCAGAGAAGCTGGCCTCTCAAGATTCCTGTTCGCTTCATGACTAAAGCCTTCTGCAGAGGGTTCACTGAAGCTATCCTTGAAAATAATCACGGCAGCTGCCCTTGACCCTCACACACAGGGATGCTACCTAGATCAGCAGAAACATGAGAAATTCAAGCTGTTTATTTTCTAAACATAACAAAGACACAAGTGCACATCCAGAAATTAAAAAATGAATGCTATGCCATAACTTAAGCCCAATTAATGTGAGTATTTTGATAAAGGTTGACAGGAACAAAATGTGTCTCAACAGGGCTCAACGCAGTCAAATTCCTCGTGCGAATCTAAGTTAGAGTATGCATCAACTGCTTCCTTCCATAGCCCTTTTCTCCACTTAGGTGCCAGAGAGAGCACTCTCATAGTGCAAATTCACGGGGCTTACATCAGGAACCACTAATTTCTTAGTGCATACAGCTGGAGTGACTGCATCATAGGTCACAGGTACCTACAAATGATCCTTCAGAGAACTCCTCCCCTTGACATGTTTATGAGACTCCTCTGGTTCCAGAACATCCTATCCTCGTCGCCACTGCTGCAGTAGTCAAAATAGTTTTTCACGTGTCAGGTGCAACATAAAGTGAGTTTCTTTATACTTACAGCTTAGATAGAAGGTTCAAGTTGTTGGCTAACACTAAACCCCATCGGGAGATATTGATGTTTCCAGTTCAGCCACTGTGTCCTCTTTCATCCTTCCAAGAGACACATAGAATAAGAACAAGCATTTGCAAAGCAATAGGTCTCGCATTTACGCAAGTTTAAGCTATTGGCATTGTAAATGGCTGTGCCTTTTATTTCTGTTTTAAAAACTAAAACAAAAATAAAAGGCTTTGTTATTTGCAATGTCAATAGCTCAAACACTTGTAAATGCGAGACCTATTGCATTGTAAATGCTTGTTTTTCTTTGAAGAAGTTTCGAGGCATGGGCTGTGCTGTGACTCCTTCATTAGTCCACAATGAGTGTAGGCAGATACACAATCCTCAATTGTTTTCTATTCAGAGGGTGAGTGGAGTGTAGAGTAAGATTACTATGGTGTGCCATATGCATTGTAAAAAGTTAAAAGTAAAGTGTGTGAAATAGAAACGTCATTGCCAACGTCTGTGAAGCAGGGTGAGCAAAATTTAACCTACAGCACTGCAGGCTATAAACAGATGCTTACAGATTAAGTAACATATTCAATTAGTAGCACATGTGGATGTGGAAACTGGATGATCTGCATTAATTGTTAAGTAGTTTCCTCCTAAGTGGTGGCTAGTGTGCCGATGATGCAGATGTTTTGAACAATGTTCTTAACATAGTTTGGCCAACCACAACTTATTGATGGGCTAGCATGCAGGGTCGGATTGGGATCACAATTCGGCCCGGGCACTGACGAAAAAAGTGGCCCACATTCAAGAGGCGTGGCCCATATTTAAGGGGCGTGGCCCACATTCAAGGGGCGTGCCCTTTCATGAAACACCATTTGCACAGACAAGGAATGAAAGTGGGAGGATACTGTTCTTACACCCGACACAGGGCCAAGGTGATAATGGCCTACATGCTGAGCAACTAAAAAAAATAGCAAGGCCCCTTTTTGTCACAAAATTATTCCAGCCTGTTAGACCTGACATCATTGGCTTGAGTCTCTCCTCCATTTTTTCTGTTTGCCTCCACTGTTTTTCGATGTTTTGCTGGTATATGCTTTGGGCGCTGTGCCACTGCTGATCAGTGCCACAGCGCAAGTGCTCCCTATGTTAAATTGATGTATCGATTGTATCCATGTTTGGCTTATTTGGTTTACTATCAGTCCCTAGTCTAGTGCACCAGGAGTGCCGGGGCTTGTAAATACAAATGCTGCTCGTGGGCTTGCAGCACGTGTTGTGCCACCCACAAGAGCGGCCTCGTAAAAGAATGTCTACGGGTCGGTCATTGCGAGACCCACGTGCAGCCTAGTGCTGTCACGCGGGCTGCGCAAGTATACCTACTTGCCAGCCCCTCAAGCCTTCCCTTGACTTCCTGTTAGTCACCCCTATGGTAGGCCCACGGGCAGGGTGCATTGTAAGTATAAGGTAGGACACGCCTGACCAAGTTGGCATGTCCTAATAGTGAATTACAGCCATCTTCGTTTTTCACTATTGCGAGGTAACCTGCTCTCCATTAGTTAGAATGGGCCGCCGGGATTATTAATGCTATGATCCTAGCTGGCTCGGGGAGCATGGTGCAATGTCGAGTTTGGTATCCCTGAACTCGGGGTTTAATTACGCATCCGTTGGCGTGGATGGTTTTTGGACTCTGGGTTTGAAAATAGCACTTTTAGAAAGTGTCTATTTTCTTGTCTAACCATTTCTGGTTTCTGCTGGTCTTGCGTGTGTGTGACAGGAGCTGGGTGGCTCCACAGGTCTGGATGAGTCAGTGTGGGATGAGTGGGACATTTGCGTTGAGAGTAGGGGGAGAGTAGTTGCTGATAGCCTGCCCTGCCTGATACAATGCTGGCTCCACCTCCTGCCAAGCGGCTGATGGCTCTGTGCCTTCCATGGACGATCCTAGCCCCACCTCCTGCCAGGAGGCCGATAGCCTTGCTCCTGCCAGTGACAATGCTGGCTCCACCTCCTGCGGGGCGTCTGAGGACCCAGCCCTGCGCAATGAATAGGCCAGGTGCTTCTGCCTGGCTCCACCCACAACAGACCCAGGATGTTGGGAAATTCCCCTGCAAGGACAAAGGGATCAAAGCCGAGAAGGGGTATAAGAGAAGGACCCCTGAACCAAGAAATCAGATCACTTCT
This sequence comes from Lissotriton vulgaris, assembly GCF_964263255.1. Classification (NCBI taxonomy): domain Eukaryota; kingdom Metazoa; phylum Chordata; class Amphibia; order Caudata; family Salamandridae; genus Lissotriton; species Lissotriton vulgaris. The sequence continues at coordinate 1,406,665,612 of NC_141685.1, read as the reverse complement.
GACAAGGAACCCTGTAACCAAGGACAAGAGGCCTTCTGATCTAAGGACTTGCCTACCCCTTCTGCCAGTGTGCTGTTTGCTGGGGGGAATCCTGCAGTGCTTCTTTATTTTTGCCAAGGAACCAGGAGAGAGGAACTGTGTGTGTACTCTCACGCTTGCTAAGAAAATCTCCAAGGACTGGAAGAGTGCCAGTCTCCTGCTGAAGTCACAGGGCTAAAGGACTCCACCTGCTACAAGTGCTATTTGCTGGAACCTGTGAATCCAGCACCTCTGAAACCAGCAATCTCGACGCTGACGGACGTCGCCGAATCCAGCTCGACACCGTGAGTGACGGCTCAAGTGTCCCGCTTCCTCGACGCCGGCCGCCGGGCCCGATCGATGCCAGCAGCAATGCCAGTGAGTAGTGAGTTCGGCTCCAGCTCCAAGGGACCTCGTGTCTGCACCGCTGCTGATCGCATCGCCCTCGTGCCCTCTCGACACCGTGAGCGCTGCTCACTCTTTGCAACAGCATCATCGACAACGACGCCTGCTGAGGCCTGATCGACATCGAAGACGCGACGCCGGATTGCTCGACGCCGCTGATCATCGTGTGCTTCATTGTCCAAGGTACTGTGTTGTGGGGGGTCCGTGTGACTCCGGGCTCGACGTAGCGCTCCTCGCGGTCGACGCCGAACCTTTGGACTAACTTTGCCTCGACGTCGTGTAGCTCCTGTGTGGGTTACCTTGTTGCCAAGAACTGTGTTTCCAGGAGAAGAGTTGCTTGATACGAAAAGACTTTGTGCTAAAGCTACCTTTGAACTATTTTTCCCTTCCAAGAGTATTTATCAAGATTGTGTATATTTTTGTCGTTATTTGGTCTTGTGCTAAGCCTTATATAAAAAGACTTATTTTTATAATACTGTGTATCGTGTCCATTTGTAGTGTATTCACTTTATTACTGTATGTGGTCATAAATGCTTAACGCACAGCCTCCGAGATAAGCCTATCTGCTCTGCCAAGCTACCAAGGGGGTGAGCAGGGGTTATCAAAGGGTGTGATCCCCTTGCCCTGACTAGAAAAGGTGTGTCCCTATTTGTCAGAAGTGCATACCTCTGCCAACTAGAGACAGCCGGTTCTAACATTGGTGGGTCAGCGGTGAGGATTTGAACTTTGCATTTATGACCCATATGCAGTGATTAGTGTGCGCCACAATCTACTTGGAAGGATTCCATTTTTGGTTCTCCGCTTTTCTGAAGCTTGATTTTTTGAACACTGCCAGTTTTGACCATGAGTGACACCGGAGTCACTACCCCTGTTGTTGCTGTGGAGGAATTTGATAGGGAGAAGCTGAAGACATACGGGAAGAAGCAGCTGCAATACTTTTGCGAGCAGTTCCAAGTTCCTACCACAGGCCTCTCAAGAAAGGATGGATATGTCAAAGCATTGCAGGCCTGGTTAGAGTCCAGAGATCCCACTGATCCAGTGGTGGTACCGCCAGTGGAAGGGGATGAGGAGGCACCAGCGAATGGAGTCGTGTCCTCTCCCGGAAGCAGTGTTTCCTCCAAAGGTCTTTCCCCTGAAGAACGAGAAGAAAGGGCGAAGGAGCGTGCATACAACATGGAAATGGCAAGGCTAAAGATAAATGGGCAGTTGGAGTTAGAAAATGCAAGAGGTAGAAGAGAAGCTGATTTGGAGACCAAAAGGTTGGATTTCGAAAGGGAGAAGTTAGCTTTGGAGCGTGATACCAAGTTGAGGGAATTGGACATCCAAGCTAAAAAGTTAGAATTGAATCCCTCTGGTGGCAGCATCCCATCTGGGCCTGCAGAAAGTAGGTTTTATTTTCCCAAAGATGTGATAAAAGATTATCATAGGAACGAAGATATTGGTCAGTGGTTTAAAGCATATGAGTTAGCATTGTTGGCCCACCAGGTCCCTGAGAAGAATTGGGGAGCGGGGTTGTGGGGTCGCTTTGTGATTGAGGGGAGAGATACCCTGTTAGACATGCCTGTTGAGGATAGGATGTCGTATGCTCATATGAAAGATGCTTTAATGTTGCGGTATGGCCTAACCCCCGAGAAGTACAGACAAGCTTTTAGAGAATGTAAGAAGTTGCCTGGTACGACGTGGGTTGAATATGTGTCTTATTTTTGCAGAGCCATGGATGTTTGGGTAAAGGGCAGCAAAGTGGAAAGTTATGAAGCTCTTTATGATTTTTTTGCTTGGGAGCATTTGTCTAATAACTGTTTTCCAGAGCTGCGCCAGCACCTTATTGATAGGAAGATATCTAACCCTAGAAAACTTGCTGAGGAGGCGGACCGCTGGGTCAGTACCAGGGTCCACAAGGGTCCAGTGGGAGACTCAGCCAAAGGTGGGCAGGGTCCCCAGCAGAAGAGTGGGGGGGACAAGGGTAAACAGAAGGAGTCCCAGAAAGGGCCCCAAAGTAATCCCCAAGGGAACCAAGGGAAAGGTTTCCAGTCTCCCCCTGAGAAGAAGCCAGGGGCCCAACGGGTAAACCTGTTCATAGGGGCCCCCTAACCTGCTACGTTTGCGGGCAGGTGGGACACCGGTATTACGACCCCCAGTGTCCCATGAAGAATTCGAATGCACCGCCGCGTGCACCCCCCGTCAGTTGGCGAGTGTAGCCCTGGGAGGGGAGGAGATGGTTGTCCCTGGTGGGGGGGGGTCCCGCAGAAATGTCCCTGGTCTCACTAGGAGACATGCAAATGGTCCCTCCACCCCCTCTGCCTAGTAACATTAGTAAATATAGGCAGTGGGTGACCATTAATGGCCATAGAGTGGAAGCTCTCAGAGATACCGGAGCGAGTGTGACAGCTGTCAAATGTCACTTGGTGTCCAGAGAGCAGGTGGTTCCCCACGCATTCTACCCTGTGATAGCTGCTGACAACTCCCAGAAAGAGTGTGAGGTAGCTCAGGTTTCCTTTGAATGGGGGGGAGTTTCAGGTACTCTTCAAGGTGCTGTGAGGCCCGCCATGCCTGTCGATTGTCTCCTGGGCAATGATTTAGAAGACTCCCCTTGGGCTAAGGTGGAGAGGGAGACACATTTGAGAATGTTGGGCGTGCCAGAGTGGGTGTGTGCAACCACTCGATCGATGACAGCGAGTAAGGGTGTTGATGGGGTCCCGGAGCCTGAAAGCACGGCCCAGGACCCAGCTGTGAAGTGAAGGGGCAGGAGGCGCGGGAAACCGGCCCCCATAGTTCCCGTGGTCCAGGAGGAGGTAGACCCTGAGGGGGATGCCCTGGAGCCCACAGGGGAACACATTTCCGAACTGGGAGACCTGCCCGAGCTGACCCATTGGCAGCAGGATGGTGGTCCCTCCAGGGAGGAATTCTGTGCCGAACAGAAAGTGTGCCCTTCTCTTGTGGGTATGAGGCAGCAGGCCTCAGCCCAATCCTCAGGTGATCAGTCAGGGTCACATTTTGTGTACTGGGAGAACGACCTCCTGTATAGCGAGCCTAAGGCTGCTGAGCCTGGGTCAGCCCGTGTTGCTGGTGGTACCCCAGCGCTTCAGAGCCTTCCTACTGGGTTTGGCTCATGACGTTCCGTTAGCTGGACATCTGGGGCAGGACAAGACCTATGACCGGCTTGTCACCCATTTTTATTGGCCTCAGATGCGCAGGGATGTAGACATCCATTGTAAGACTTGTCACACTTGCCAGGCAAGTGGGAAAAGCGGAAGGAAGCAGAAGGCTCCCCTCCAACCTTTTCCAGTGGTCAGTACCCCCTTTGACCGGGTGGGTATTGACATTGTTGGGCCCCTGGACCCCAAGACAGCCCTGGGCAACAGGTTCATCCTGGTCTTGGTGGACCATGCCACACGGTACCCGGAAGCCATCCCTCTCCGAACAGTGACGGCCCCCGTGGTGGGACGGGCACTGATGGGTGTTTTCTCCCGGATGGGGTTCCCCTGAGAGGTGGTGTCAGACCGGGGCACCAACTTCATTTCGAACTATATGAAGTCTCTGTGGAAGGAGTGTGGGGTAACCTACAAGTTCACCACTCCTTACCACCCTCAAGGAAATGGGCTGGTTGAGAGATTCAACCGGACCCTTAAAGGCATGATCATGGGTCTTGAAGAACCAATGAGGCGGAAATGGGACGTCCTCTTGCCATGCCTGTTGTTTGCTTACCGAGAGGTGCCGCAGAAGTCTCTAGAGTTCAGCCCCTTTGAGCTTTTGTACGGTCACCCGGTAAGAGGGCCTTTGAGTCTGGTCAAGGAAGGTTGGGAGCAATCTCCCAGGAAACCTCCCCAGGATGTATACAGCTACATGCTGGCCTTTCGGAACCAGACTCGGCGCTTCAGAGAACTTGCTCAGGCAAATCTGGAGGCCAGCCAGGTGGAGATGAAGCGATGGTACGACCGGAATGCCACTCTGGTAGAGCTTCAGCCTGGTCAAGAAGTGTGGGTCATGTCCCCTGTGGAACCTTGTGCGCTCAAGGACAGGTCGACTGGACCGTTTAAGGTTGTGGAGAAGAAGAGCGATGTCACCTACTTGGTGGACTTGAAATCTCCCAGGAACCCCTTGCGGGTCCTGCATGTCAACCGTTTGAAGCCCCACTTAGAAAGGTCCGAAGTGGGCATGCTCCTAGCTACAGATGCTGGAATGGAGGAGGAGAGTGAGCCTCTTCCTGACCTCCTGTGTGCTAAAGAGCAAGACGGGTCAGTGGATGGTGTGGTCCTCTCTGACACACTGACCCTTGAGCAGAAACAGGATTGTCGCCACCTGTTGGGACAATTCCCGGATGTGTTTTCCTTGGTTCCGGGTGTGAGAAGTTGGCCTGATATATAATGTTCACTATTCTAGTGAGCACTTTGTATCAGTCCAAACAACCCTTATGGTGATTGGTTGTAAGTCAACCTTATAGACCAGCTATCCTAGTAGCGTGGATACGAGCAGTCTAAGGCTAGAGACTCTAGAGGGCGTGTTAAGCCAGCTGTTATACCATCACATATACCCCTTGAACACCAAGTGAAAGGACACCACACAAGTGTTATGAAAATAAACAGTGTATTTATTAGAATCACAACAGCCCTGTACTCTTTATGAGGACAGGGTACTAAGCACAAAACAAAACTCTTACGAAAATACTTAAGTTAGCACAGTATATACAAATGCCCGACGGGCACGGAAAACCATATACTCTGAAAGTGGAATGCGAAATTACTAGCAGGTAAGTACAGTACTAATAGGCTTTGGAATCGCTAGGACTTGACTATAGAATCTTTAGATTACTTCTAGGAGACCCAGGGGACTCGGGTGCAGAGTGTGCACTCTCACACGTGATGCGGGACAAAGTCTATGGTAGCTAGATTTCACAGAGTTAGTGTTCTCGGGCGAACCCGACCTGGTAGGAGGAAAACGAAAGTGGATTCTGACCCTTGGCTAGTGAGGCTATGCTGGGGCACCGAAATGCCGAAGTTACCTAGCCCAGGGGCTGCAGCTGCATATGTCTCAAAAGACGTCGGGAATCCTCGTTGCCGGACCAGGAGCCTGAAGGAAAGAAGTTGCTGGCAGGCGACCAGTGAAGAAAGTTCGATGGATCCAAGCCTGGAACGAAGGTAGATGACACCTGAAAGCAGAGGGGACAAAGTTCGTGACTACTAGCCAGTAGTCAGGTGGCACCAGGAGGGCACCGGATGGTAGTCACCTCGACTAGGTGAGTGGGCGACGCTGTGCTCTGCAGATCTCACGGACCAGGAGGCGTTGTCGGCGACCAGGATGGAGGAGCGAGCTGTCCCACGATGGATGAAGCTGTCGGCGTCGCTGGACCCAGGATTGGGCAACAAAGCCTTGGCTAATTCAAGCCCACGCGGTGGACCTAAAATGGCGTCTGGAGTGGACCAGGAGGGTCCGGGGTGCTCCTCTCTTGGAAGGGAGCAAGGGCCAGTCTGGAGCAACCAGACCAGCAGTGGTGATGTCATCGGGCGTTGTTAAGAAGGCCACAAGCCAGCGGGCTAGTAGCCAAACAACGCGGTGAGCAGCAAAAAGCAGAAGGGCCCCACGCAGATCGTGGAGATGCTGGGAGGCTGTACTTCGGTGCTGAAGCTGCTCAGGTTCGGGGGCGTCTCGGACCCCAAAGCACTCACCAGAGGATCCCTCGGCGGTCGTGCTGTAAAGAAGTCGTGCAGTCTTGAAGATGGCCGGTCCCTCGAGGTCTCGTCGCACCCACGGTTCTCAGCTTAGCTGTAGAGGTGAGTAGAGGTCAGAGGTGCCAGGGAAGCCGGTTCTCGTCGAGCTGGGCAGTCGGATTCCGGAGGAAGGACTTGCAGCAGACCGCAGTGTTCTTGATGGTGCCTGCGGATGCAGGGTGACTACTCCTTAGTCACAAGGGAGAATCTTGAAGAAGAAATCTTGATGTCCTTTCGTAGAAAGTCGTGTCTTGATTCCAAAGATGATCTACTTTGAACAGGGGGCCCGCTCCTATCTTTATACTAAGAAAAGGGGCTGACCCGGTGACTAGGTCCTGCCTATGGGTGGGACTAGGAGGGGGGTGGTTACACCCCTCTCCCATGCCGGACTTTCCCCAGGCCAGGGGCTGGTGTGCCCCTGGAACTGGTTCTGGCCGGCCTATGCGTAGGGTGCCACTCAGCAGTCACCTTCCTATAAAGCCCGGCCTACCCAGGATACACAAAACCCTGTCTGGGATGGTGCTAGCACCGCCCCGGACAGGAAACCCTTTGTCCAAGCTCTCCTCGCTGGAAGGACTCCCAGCAGCAGGAGGTCAGACTCGTGTCTGTGGTGGCAGCATCCATTTTGTGGAGCTGAGGCTTCGTTTAACTTTAACCGGGGTTCACAGTTACATACATGTCGTGTCCCTCTAGAAGGGTGGAATGCTAACCCCGTCGCCAGAATTGGCGAGGGGTTAGTATTCCAATTCGTATGACACCTTACTCAACATGCTTTGATAAAGCAATACCAAAGATAGCATTTAACCGCGAGGATTATAATGCACTTAAGAGTATATGGTATGCGATATCATGGAACAGCTATTAGGACTTGGTTCCGCAAGCTGCAGACAGGCTCAGCTCATGCCAGAGCACCATCTCACACGATTCCAAGCACTCTGCCTTCAGGATTGTTAAGGCCTGCCATAGGAGTGACTAATAGGAATCTGTGTGTCCATTTTTAGGGTTAGATATAGGTATACTATATCTAAAGCAAAGGGTGATTACACGACTTTGCCCCAGCTGTCATGCAGCCAGTTGTGTCAAATTTAGGAGGCCAGCCAGGGGTGGCATAATACATGCTTCAGCCCCTGGTAGGCCCTGGGTACACCTGTGCCCTGAGTTACAGGGTCTGATAAGGTGGCCCAGTACCAATTGGAAATGTACGTAAGGTACATGGAATCCATTTTACAGAGAGAGCAGTAGGCCTGGGGTCCTAATTGGCAGGGTCCCAGGTCGACTATGTCAAAAACCAGCTAAAACACAGGGCAAAAAGTTGGGGGCAACCATAGTCAGGAGGTACCTTCCTACACCGGGTGTCACTCATTGGTGTGTCCATGACGTTGACACCGGAGACAGCCCTCCTGTGAAGCACAAGGCTTACAGGGTGACTGACAAGGTTCGAGCATACATTAAGGAGGAGGTCTCCAAGATGTTTGCGTTAGGGGTGGTTGAGTCCTCTAGCAGTCCTTGGGCCAGCCCAGTGGTCTTGGTCCCGAAGGCCGCAGCACCTGGTGCTTCACCGGAACTCCGGTTCTGTGTGGATTACCAAGGACTCAATTCGGTCACGAAGACTGACGCGCACCCCATCCCCCGAGCTGATGAGCTCATAGATCGGTTGGGGGCTGCCCGGTACCTTAGTACGTTTGATCTAACGTCTGGGTACTGGCAGATCGCCTTGACTGATGGGGCAAAGGACAGGTCCGCATTCTCCACACCAGATGGGCTATACCAGTTCCGGGTGATGCCCTTTGGGATGAAGAATGCCCCTGCCACCTTCCAGAGGTTGGTCAACCAGGTCTTGGCTGGACTGGAGGATTTCAGTGCCACCTACCTGGACGACATCGCAGTGTTCAGCGCCAGCTGGGAGGAACACTTGCGCCACCTCTAGGAAGTGTTGTTGGCCCTGCGCAGAGCAGGCCTCACAATCAAAGCCAGTAAGTGCCAGATTGGGCAGGGTTCGGTGGTGTACTTGGGGCACCAAGTAGGGAGCGGCAGGGTTGCCCCCCAGCAACCCAAGATTTTTACCATCCTGGCTTGGGCGCCGCCCAAAACCCAAACTCAGGTGAGAGCCTTCTTAGGACTCACGGGTTATTACAGGAGGTTCGTCAAGGATTACGGTAACATTGTGCACCCCTTGACTTCGCTGACTTCCAGGAAAGCCACAAAACGTGATCTGGACTGATGCCTGTCAAACGGCCTTCGACACCCTGAAAACTGCAATGTGCACAGCACCTATACTCCAGGCACCCGACTTCTCGAAAGAATTTATTGTCCAGACGGACGCTTCAGAGCATGGCGTGGGGGCTGTTCTAGCTCAGGTGAATGAAGAGGGCCGAGACTTGCCTGTAGCCTTCATCAGTAGGAGGTTACTTTCCAGGGAAATGAGGTGGAGTGCGATAGAGAGAGAAGCATTTGCTGTGGTCTGGGCGCTGAAGAAGCTAAGACCCTACCTGTTTGGGACTCACTTCCGGGTTCAGACAGACCATAGGCCCCTCAGATGGTTGATGCAGATGAGGGGTGAGAATCCGAAACTGTTGAGGTGGTCCATTTCCCTACAGGGGATGGACTTTACGGTGGAACACCGCCCTGGTACAGATCACGCCAATGCTGATGGTCTGTCCAGATTTTTCCGCCTTAGTGATGAGGACTCCCTAGGTCAAGGGTAGTTCTCCCCACATTTCAGCTGGAGGGGACACGTGTTAGACCTGACATCATTGGCTTGAGTCTCTCCTCCATTTTTTCTGTTTGCCTCCACTGTTTTTCGATGTTTTGCTGGTATATGCTTTGGGCGCTGTGCCACTGCTGATCAGTGCCACAGCGCAAGTGCTCCCTATGTTAAATTGATGTATCGATTGTATCCATGTTTGGCTTATTTGGTTTACTATCAGTCCCTAGTCTAGTGCACCAGGAGTGCCGGGGCTTGTAAATACAAATGCCGCTCGTGGGCTTGCAGCACGTGTTGTGCCACCCACAAGAGCGGCCTCGTAAAAGAATGTCTACGCGTCGGTCATTGCGAGACCCACGTGCAGCCTAGTGCTGTCACGCGGGCTGCGCAAGTATACCTACTTGCCAGCCCCTCAAGCCTTCCCTTGACTTCCTGTTAGTCACCCCTATGGTAGGCCCACGGGCAGGGTGCATTGTAAGTATAAGGTAGGACACGCCTGACCAAGTTGGCATGTCCTAATAGTGAATTACAGCCATCTTCGTTTTTCACTATTGCGAGGTAACCTGCTCTCCATTAGTTAGAATGGGCCGCCGGGATTATTAATGCTATGATCCTAGCTGGCTCGGGGAGCATGGTGCAATGTCGAGTTTGGTATCCCTGAACTCGGGGTTTAATTACGCATCCGTTGGCGTGGATGGTTTTTGGACTCTGGGTTTGAAAATAGCACTTTTAGAAAGTGTCTATTTTCTTGTCTAACCATTTCTGGTTTCTGCTGGTCTTGCGTGTGTGTGACAGGAGCTGGGTGGCTCCACAGGTCTGGATGAGTCAGTGTGGGATGAGTGGGACATTTGCGTTGAGAGTAGGGGGAGAGTAGTTGCTGATAGCCTGCCCTGCCTGATACAATGCTGGCTCCACCTCCTGCCAAGCGGCTGATGGCTCTGTGCCTTCCATGGACGATCCTAGCCCCACCTCCTGCCAGGAGGCCGATAGCCTTGCTCCTGCCAGTGACAATGCTGGCTCCACCTCCTGCGGGGCGTCTGAGGACCCAGCCCTGCGCAATGAATAGGCCAGGTGCTTCTGCCTGGCTCCACCCACAACAGACCCAGGATGTTGGGAAATTCCCCTGCAAGGACAAAGGGATCAAAGCCGAGAAGGGGTATAAGAGAAGGACCCCTGAACCAAGAAATCAGATCACTTCTGACAAGGAACCCTGTAACCAAGGACAAGAGGCCTTCTGATCTAAGGACTTGCCTACCCCTTCTGCCAGTGTGCTGTTTGCTGGGGAGAATCCTGCAGTGCTTCTTTATTTTTGCCAAGGAACCAGGAGAGAGGAACTGTGTGTGTACTCTCACGCTTGCTAAGAAAATCTCCAAGGACTGGAAGAGTGCCAGTCTCCTGCTGAAGTCACAGGGCTAAAGGACTTCACCTGCTACAAGTGCTATTTGCTGGAACCTGTGAATCCAGCACCTCTGAAACCAGCAATCTCGACGCCGACGGACGTCGTCGAATCCAGCTCGACACCGTGAGTGACGGCTCAAGTGTCCCGCTTCCTCGACGCCGGCCGCCGGGCCCGATCGACGCCAGCAGCAACGCCAGTGAGTAGTGAGTTCGGCTCCAGCTCCAAGGGACCTCGTGTCTGCACCGCTGCTGATCGCATTGCCCTCGTGCCCTCTCGACGCCGTGAGCGCTGCTCACTCTTTGCAACAGCATCATCGACAACGACGCCTGCTGAGGCCTGATCGACACCGAAGACGCGACGCCGGATTGCTCGACGCCGCTGATCATCGTGTGCTTCATTGTCCAAGGTACTGTGTTGTGGGGGGTCCATGTGACTCCGGGCTCGACGTAGCGCTCCTCGCGGTCGACGCCGAACCTTTGGATTAACTTTGCCTCGACGTCGTGTAGCTCCCATGTGGGTTACCTTGTTGCCAAGATCTGTGTTTCCAGGAGAAGAGTTGCTTGATACGAAAAGACTTTGTGCTAAAGCTACCTTTGAACTATTTTTCCCTTCCAAGAGTATTTATCAAGATTGTGTATATTTTTGTCGTTATTTGGTCTTGTGCTAAGCCTTATATAAAAAGACATATTTTTATAATACTACTGTGTCGTGTCCATTTGTAGTGTATTCACTTTATTACTGTATGTGGTCATAAATGCTTAACGCACAGCCTCCGAGATAAGCCTATCTGCTCTGCCAAGCTACCAAGGGGGTGCGCAGGGGTTATCAAAGGGTGTGATCCCCTTGCCCTGACTAGAAAAGGTGTGTCCCTATTTGTCAGAAGTGCATACCTCTGCCAACTAGAGACAGCCGGTTCTAACATTGGTGGGTCAGCGGTGAGGATTTGAACTTTGCATTTATGACCCATGTGCAGTGATTAGTGTGCGCTACATAGTGAAAGCAGACCATAGCGCAGCCACAATCTACTTGGAAGGATTCCATTTTTGGTTCTCCGCTTTTCTGAAGCTTGATTTTTTGAACACTGCCAGTTTTGACCATGAGTGACACCGGAGTCGCTACCCCTGTTGTTGCTGTGGAGGAATTTGATAGGGAGAAGCTGAAGACATACGGGAAGAAGCAGCTGCAATACTTTTGCGAGCAGTTCCAAGTTCCTACCACAGGCCTCTCAAGAAAGGATGGATATGTCAAAGCATTGCAGGCCTGGTTAGAGTCCAGAGATCCCACTGATCCGGTGATGGTACCGCCAGTGGAAGGGGATGAGGAGGCACCAGCGAATGGAGTTGTGTCCTCTCCCGGAAGCAGTGTTTCCTCCAAAGGTCTTTCCCCTGAAGAACGAGAAGAAAGGGCGAAGGAGCGTGCATACAACATGGAAATGGCAAGGCTAAAGATAAATGGGCAGTTGGAGTTAGAAAATGCAAGAGGTAGAAGAGAAGCTGATTTGGAGACCAAAAGGTTGGATTTCGAAAGGGAGAAGTTAGCTTTGGAGCGTGATACCAAGTTGAGGGAATTGGACATCCAAGCTAAGAAGTTAGAATTGAATCCCTCTGGTGGCAGCATCCCATCTGGGCCTGCAGAAAGTAGGTTTTATTTTCCCAAAGATGTGATAAAAGATTATCATAGGAACGAAGATATTGGTCAGTGGTTTAAAGCATATGAGTTAGCATTGTTGGCCCACCAGGTCCCTGAGAAGAATTGGGGAGCGGGGTTGTGGGGTCGCTTTGTGAATGAGGGGAGAGATACCCTGTTAGACATGCCTGTTGAGGATAGGATGTCGTATGCTCATATGAAAGATGCTTTAATGTTGCGGTATGGCCTAACCCCCGAGAAGTGCAGACAAGCTTTTAGAGAATGTAAGAAGTTGCCTGGTACGACGTGGGTTGAATATGTGTCTTATTTTTGCAGAGCCATGGATGGTTGGGTAAAGGGCAGCAAAGTGGAAAGTTATGAAGCTCTTTATGATTTGTTTGCTTGGGAGCATTTGTCTAATAACTGTTTTCCAGAGCTGCGCCAGCACCTTATTGATAGCAAGATATCTAACCCTAGAAAACTTGCTGAGGAGGCGGACCGCTGGGTCAGTACCAGGGTCCACAAGGGTCCAGTGGGAGACTCAGCCAAAGGTGGGCAGGGTCCCCAGCAGAAGAGTGGGGGGGACAAGGGTAAACAGAAGGAGTCCCAGAAAGGGCCCCAAAGTAATCCCCAAGGGAACCAAGGGAAAGGTTCCCAGTCTCCCCCTGAGAAGAAGCCAGGGGCCCTGTCGGGTAAACCTGTTCATAGGGGCCCCCTAACCTGCTACGTTTGCGGGCAGGTGGGACACCGGTATTACGACCCCCAGTGTCCCATGAAGAATTCGAATGCACCGCCGCGTGCACCCCCCCGTCAGTTGGCGAGTGTAGCCCTGGGAGGGGAGGAGATGGTTGTCCCTGGTGGGGGGGGTCCCGCAGAAATGTCCCTGGTCTCGGTAGGAGACATGCAAATGGTCCCTCCACCCCCTCTGCCTAGTAACATTAGTAAATATAGGCAGTGGGTGACCATTAATGGCCATAGAGTGGAAGCTCTCAGAGACACCGGAGCGAGTGTGACAGCTGTCAAGTGTCACTTGGTGTCCAGAGAGCAGGTGGTTCCCCACGCATTCTACCCTGTGATAGCTGCTGACAACTCCCAGAAAGAGTGTGAGGTAGCTCAGGTTTCCTTTGAATGGGGGGGAGTTTCAGGTACTCTTCAAGTTGCTGTGAGGCCCGCCATGCCTGTCGATTGTCTCCTGGGCAATGATTTAGAAGACTCCCCTTGGGCTAAGGTGGAGAGGGAGACACATTTGAGAATGTTGGGCGTGCCAGAGTGGGTATGTGCAACCACTCGATCGATGACAGCGAGTAAGGGTGTTGATGGGGTCCCGGAGCCTGAAAGCACGGCCCAGGACCCAGCTGTGAAGAGAAGGGGCAGGAGGCGCGGGAAACCGGCCCCCATAGTTCCCGTGGTCCAGGAGGAGATAGACCCTGAGGGGGATGCCCTGGAGCCCACAGGGGAACAAATTGCCGAACTGGGAGACCTGCCCGAGCTGACCCATTGGCAGCAGGATGGTGGTCCCTCCAGGGAGGAATTCTGTGCCGAACAGAAAGTGTGCCCTTCTCTTGTGGGTATGAGGCAGCAGGCCTCAGCCCAATCCTCAGGTGATCAGTCAGGGTCACATTTTGTGTACTGGGAGAACGACCTCCTGTATAGCGAGCCTAAGGCTGCTGAGCCTGGGTCAGCCTGTGTGCTGGTGGTACCCCAGCGCTTCAGAGCCTTCCTACTGGGTTTGGCTCATGACGTTCCGTTAGCTGGACATCTGGGGCAGGACAAAACCTATGACCGGCTTGTCACCCATTTTTATTGGCCTCAGATGCGCAGGGATGTAGACATCCATTGTAAGACTTGTCACACTTGCCAGGCAAGTGGGAAAAGCGGAAGGAAGCAGAAGGCTCCCCTCCAACCTTTTCCAGTGGTCAGTACCCCCTTTGACCGGGTGGGTATTGACATTGTTGGGCCCCTGGACCCCAAGACAGCCCTGGGCAACAGGTTCATCCTGGTCTTGGTGGACCATGCCACACAGTACGCGGAAGCCATCCCTCTTCGAACAGTGACGGCCCCCGTGGTGGGACGGGCACTGATGGGTGTTTTCTCCCGGATGGGGTTCCCCAGAGAGGTGGTGTCAGACCGGGGCACCAACTTCATTTCGAACTATATGAAGTCTCTGTGGAAGGAGTGTGGGGTAACCTACAAGTTCACCACTCCTTACCACCCTCAAGGAAATGGGCTGGTTGAGAGATTCAACCGGACCCTTAAAGGCATGATCATCGGTCTTGAAGAACCAATGAGGTGGAAATGGGACGTCCTCTTGCCTTGCCTGTTGTTTGCTTACCGAGAGGTGCCGCAGAAGTCTCTAGAGTTCAGCCCCTTTGAGCTTTTGTACGGTCACCCGGTAAGAGGGCCTTTGAGTCTGGTCAAGGAAGGCTGGGAGCAATCTCCCAGGAAACCTCCCCAGGATGTATACAGCTACATGCTGGCCTTTCGGGACCAGACTCGGCGCTTCAGAGAACTTGCTCAGGCAAATCTGGAGGCCATAAATAGAAAGAGGGAGCTCGCACAGCGTGTTTGTTCTAAATGATAATGCAGAATGAAGGGTTGTAGGGTGCAACTAGAGTAGAACACTGTCTGGCCAAGCAGCGTAGAGTTAACAATGAATTAAGGGTCCCCCTACTGGGAGGGGAACGCTCCAGTGCACAACCAAAAAGGACCGTAGTCTTATTCCATCAATAAATTGATCAACAAGTTTGTAAGTGAGATTTCACAATTTAATTTTTCAAGCTGAATATTTTTGTGGTAATATTCATGTTCATCTTTGTATGTCAAACCAAAATTGTTTTATGGCACACTTGATAAATCCATATTTATAATCCACAACAAAGATCCCGATGCATTGCGGGCCTGAGCCCTTTTTCAAGGGAAAACTCTACAATGAAAAACGGAATAAAGCCAGAATCAGTCATTAAGTTACATAAAATGTAAACATATGAAAATGTCTCACACTTGTGAATACCATAGATAAACCGTGGTTCTGAGAAAGGGTGTACAAAGACTGAGAAGAGTGCCTAAATCTGCAGAAAGAAAAACGGAAATCCGAGGTGCTTCCAAGATCAAACCGTATCCCAAAAGTAATCGAAGTCAGAAGCATATGAAAAACCACGATGTGCCCAAAACGTCAAAGTACTCATGTACACAGATTAATATCCCAAGTGTCTAAAGGTGACAACGTCGAGTTCGTAAGTATAAAAGTGAGAGGGAACTCCCCCGTGGGTTACTTACTCGATGATTAGGAAGAAGTGTCTCGCGGAGAACCAGCGGGACGGCGGTGCAGTTAGTCAGCGTGCGCGTGTGAGTTAAGTAACGGAATGGTAAACAAGGAAGATGGTGAGTGACGCGTAAGTGGTGAAAATGAAAGAAGGACCATGCAGGGTTGGGGGAAACTGAAGGAAACGGTCGCCATGATGGACTAGTATAAGGTCATGTAGTCAAAAGAACATAAACATGAAAATGCAGAAATGTTCAAACAATGAAATGATGCAGTGTGATTACAAATAACATAAAAATTCAATGCGATCATTCAGCCCGTTAGGAACCATTGTGGCAAGAAATCGGATCCAGAAGTTTTCACGTCTCAATAGATTAAGCATGGGCGGAAAATCCGTTCCGCTCGCGGATTTTGCGGATTTTCGGGAAATTCGCAATCCGCGAGATTCGCGAATCTCCCGCAAAATCCGCAAATCCGCGAGCAGCGGATTTTGCTCGCACTGCTCGCACTGTTCGCGTGAGTTTGCGCCCCGCGAATAAGTGCAAAATTGCAGAAATACGCCCTTAGCAAAACTGAAAGTAACTACTTACCAGGTTCAAAAGTTCAGGCTCATCATTAGTAGCCATTTCCTGTAGTGCTTCCTGAGGGGCCCCTCCAGAGTTCAGTTGCCAGTTGAAACTATTATGTGACCCTGCTCTGAACCTCAGAATAGTTACACATATGCCACAAAGGTCCTGAATTACAGCTAAGGGAGACAAGCAGGAGCCAGGCTGGAAGTTAAAATCCATTAATCAGCCCCTAATTCATTATTGTCAGTTGGGGCAGGGGAGGTGTTGTAACTAATTTTGCAACAATGAAAGCACTTAGCAAGTGCAAAAGATCACTAATCAGGGCGCACTAAGGAAGCAGGTGCCAGCTAAAAAAATATTCTGTGACACATTAATCAGCCCCAAATTAATTCAGGTCACTTGAGGCAGGGAAGGTGTGCTTTGCTTTGCCGAAAATAATGTACACTGGACAACCAGAGGGTGTGGTGATGAAACAGAGGGTGGCATGGGTGGGCCAGAGGGTGGCATGAGTAGTCAGAGAGTGGCAGTGGTGACAGAGAGTGGCAGTGATGAAGAAGAGTGTCCCAAACAGGCTGGACACGTAGAAACAACAAGTTCGCAAAACTTGCGACCCGACAGGTAAGTTCGCAAATTGCGAAATTGTAAAAACCCTCGCGAACTGGCAGAAACACGGGCGAACACAAAAAAAAAAAATCCGCAAATTCGCGGGAATTCGCGGATTTTACGGATTGCGAATCCGCAAATCCGCAAAATTCGCGAACGCGAGATCCGCAAAATTCGCCCATGCTTACAATAGATTAGTCTTATTGTTCTGGCTGAATTGGACTTGTTCCAAAACCTGGAATATAAGTTGGGACACTGTATGTCTGAATTCAGTAAAATGAGAAGCCACACTAGATTTCAGATTGTTGGTCCGAATGTTACTTTTATGCTCTAAAATTCTAGTGCGGATTTTTCTCTCGGTGTGACCAACATAGCATTTGCCACATGGACATTTGAGAAGGTAAATGACATTATTAGAATTACAGGTGGCATTCACTTTAAGTCTGATAGAGTGTCCTTTCATAGGGTGGCATATGGTGTTTCCAGTGATACAATTGTTGCAGTTCGAACAGTTATAACATGGTCTCAGACCCTTATATTCCGTAGGTTTATCTTCCTGGTTAGGGTTACATAGAAGTTCTTTCAGGTTTCTCCCTCTAGTATAAGCGAAGATAGGTGGTTGTTTGAAGAGACCCATGAAGTCTGGTTCTAGTGTCAAGATAGACCAGTGTTTACGAATAATGGATTGAAATCTGTTCGAGATGTTGGAGTATTTGGATACCACGACCAGCCGGTCTGATAGATCTTTAACTTTGGGTTGCAGCAAGGCAGACCTACTTGTTTTCTCGCATCTTGACATTGCTAAATCCAATATCGGAGGAGGGTATCCTCTGTTTTTGAGTCGTTCAAGGGTGTCTTTCATCTGCATTTTGCACTGGTTAGGGTCAGAAACTATGCGTTTGATGCGCAATAATTGCGCGTAAGGTAAGTTATTCTTCAAGCCAGGACGGTGGAAACTCTTATAGTGGAGGGTAGAGTTTCGATCTGTTGGTTTTTGGTATACTGTGGTAGACCATTCTCCTGTGTTCCTCTGGATTTCTACATCCAAATAGTGTACTTGTTTTTCACTGTAGTCCCAAGTAAATTGTATTCTGTGATTGAATTGATTCCATGTATTAAGAAAGGTCTTAAGAGACTCTGTGGTGCCCTCCCATAGGAGGAAAATGTCGTCAATGAAACGCAGAAATAATCTGCCGTGATCCTTCCAGCTCTTTTGGGATAGGATGTGAGACTCCTCAAATTGCTTCATGTAGAGATTAGCATAGCAAGGAGCTGCCGAATTTCCCATGGCGGTGCCGTTGAGTTGTAAAATCCATTTGTTATTGACTGTGAAGTAACTGTGGTAGAGTGTAAATATAGTTAAGTGCATGAGAAAAACTTTCAGATCAGCATCTAGCTCAGATGCGGATAGAGTGTTCTCTATAGCTTCAATACCTCCCTCGTGGGGGATGGAGGTATATAAGGCACATACGTCCACCGTGCACATGATGAGCTGAGTGTGTTTAAGTTCATTCAAGATAGGTTCGATTTTAAGAAGAAAATCTGTTGTGTCTTTGACATGTGATCCTGTAGCCTGAACAAAAGGTTGTAAGTATCTATCCAAAAATTTGCCTACATTCTCATGTAGGCTACCTCTGGTCGACACTATGGGTCGAAATGGGGGTTGTGTAGGATGCTTGTGCATCTTTGGAAGCATGTATAGAGTTGGTGGTTTGGGGTTTGATGGAGTCAGAAATCTCCGAGTTTTGTCATTGATGGTACCCTGGTCGAAAGCATTTTTGATGATAAGCGTCAAATCTTGTGTGTAATCTTTGGTGGGATCTCCGGGTAGGAGATCATAGGTATCTCTGTCATTGATATGTAGGTCCAATTGTTGTTCATAAAAGGTGGTGTCCATGATGACCAGGGCACCTCCTTTGTCAGCATTTTGAAATGTGATGGATTTGTTGTTAGCCAATTTTTTCAAAATGTTTCTCTCTTTCCGGGTTAGGTTTCCTCGTTTTATAGTGGATTGAAAAGGCAGCTTTAAGATGTCTTGTTTGATCAGATTTTCAAACGTGTCTATAATTTTGTGGCTTTGAGGTGCCAGAAATACACTGTGTGGTCTTAATCCTCTGAGCATATCATCTTCATCGCTAGGTGTCGGTATAATATTCGTGAAGTAATGTCTTAAACGGATGTTGCGAACAAGTTTGAATGCGCTCACTTCCATCTCCAGTGTGTTCATGGCGGTGGTAGGGACAAAGGATTGACCCTTTTGTAGGGTATTAATTTCTTCATTGGTTAAAGTTGTGGAAGAGATATTGATAACAAGATTGTCTTGATTATTTAGCGTCTGCCCTTGGGTTTCTTCTTCGTTTGAGGAGGTGTTTTTTCTATGTCCTCTGCGGGTTTTTCCCCCCCGGGATCTTTTTGTTGGTCCAGACCTAATTCTAAAAAATGAACAGAGGGATCGGTAGAAGTGCTCGGAGTTTGTGAATCAGTGCCTGAGGTTGTGCGTGTGGGTCGAGATCTGGTGTCTTCTTCTGAAGAAGATGTTTCCGTAGCTGATGTGGCGTTGTAGGGTTTGTTAGAGCGTCGGCGGGCGTACACCTCTGCCCAGGTGTACACCTCGCCGAGCTTATAATCAATAGTGTCCCTCTTGAACTTGCGTAATTTTCTCTCCTGCGTTTCACGGGTGTGTTTGTCAAGTTGGATATTGATATCTTCCAACATTTTGTTCAGTTCTTCGGCGGTCATGGTGTCGGTCAGTTCCTTTTTGACATTTGATATCTCTTGTGTTAATTCCTCCAAGAATTTGGATAGTTCCTCTACGATCAATAAAATAAGATCGAGGGAACATTTATTCAGTATCGAGTACCAACGTTCCACAAATTGTATGTTGTTCTTGCAGAGAAGTGGTTTGAGTGGGACCCTCAGGCCCCGGGGGATCCGTTGCACCCGATGGTACCTTATCAGGGTGCTCGCATGTAGTTTCTGGTTAGATTCCTTTTTCAAAAGATAGAGTAATTGTTTGAGGTTGCTTTCCGCACTACGGGTGTTGCCAGGTGCGGTGACTTCTTCTTGGATTAAATTGTAAATTTTGCTAGCATCTTCCGTAGTGTATGCAAATGTAGTTGCTTTTTGGTCAGTCATTCCTGACACAGTATCAAAATTCATCTTGAGGCGCGTGCTGAGGTCCGAGGACAGATAATGTGGAACTTAAATAGAAAGAGGGAGCTCGCACAGCGTGTTTGTTCTAAATGATAATGCAGAATGAAGGGTTGTAGGGTGCAACTAGAGTAGAACACTGTCTGGCCAAGCAGCGTAGAGTTAACAATGAATTAAGGGTCCCCCTACTGGGAGGGGAACGCTCCAGTGCACAACCAAAAAGGACCGTAGTCTTATTCCATCAATAAATTGATCAACAAGTTTGTAAGTGAGATTTCACAATTTAATTTTTCAAGCTGAATATTTTTGTGGTAATATTCATGTTCATCTTTGTATGTCAAACCAAAATTGTGTTATGGCACACTTGATAAATCCATATTTATAATCCACAACAAAGATCCCGATGCATTTCGGGCCTGAGCCCTTTTTCAAGGGAAAACTCTACAATGAAAAACGGAATAAAGCCAGAATCAGTCATTAAGTTACATAAAATGTAAACATATGAAAATGTCTCACACTTGTGAATACCATAGATAAACCGTGGTTCTGAGAAAGGGTGTACAAAGACTGAGAAGAGTGCCTAAATCTGCAGAAAGAAAAACGGAAATCCGAGGTGCTTCCAAGATCAAACCGTATCCCAAAAGTAATCGAAGTCAGAAGCATATGAAAAACCACGATGTGCCCAAAACGTCAAAGTACTCGTGTACACAGATTAATATCCCAAGTGTCTAAAGGTGACAACGTCGAGTTCGTAAGTATAAAAGTGAGAGGGAACTCCCCCGTGGGTTACTTACTCGATGATTAGGAAGAAGTGTCTCGCGGAGAACCAGCGGGACGGTGGTGCAGTTAGTCAGCGTGCGCGTGTGAGTTAAGTAACGGAATGGTAAACAAGGAAGATGGTGAGTGACGCGTAAGTGGTGAAAATGAAAGAAGGACCATGGAGGCCAGCCAGGAGGAGATGAAGCGATGGTACGACCGGAATGCCACTCTGGTAGAGCTTCAGCCTGGTCAAGAAGTGTGGGTCATGTCCCCTGTGGAACCTTGTGCGCTCAAGGACAGGTCGACTGGACCGTTTAAGGTTGTGGAGAAGAAGAGCGATGTCACCTACTTGGTGGACTTGAAATCTCCCAGGAAGCCCTTGCGGGTCCTGCATGTCAACCGTTTGAAGTCCCACTTAGAAAGGTCCGAAGTGGGCATGCTCCTAGCTACAGATGCTGGAATGGAGGAGGAGAGTGAGCCTCTTCCTGACCTCCTGTGTGCTAAAGAGCAAGACGGGTCAGTGGATGGTGTGGTCCTCTCTGACACACTGACCCTTGAGCAGAAACAGGATTGTCGCCACCTGTTGGGACAATTCCCGGATCTGTTTTCCTTGGTTCCGGGTGTCACTCATTTGTGTGTCCATGACGTTGACACCGGAGACAGCCCTCCTGTGAAGCGCAAGGCTTACAGGGTGACTGACAAGGTTCGAGCATACATTAAGGAGGAGGTCTCCAAGATGTTTGCGTTAGGGGTGGTTGAGTCCTCTAGCAGTCCTTGGGCCAGCCCAGTGGTCTTGGTCCCGAAGGCTGCAGCACCTGGTGCTTCACCGGAACTCCGGTTCTGTGTGGATTACCGAGGACTCAATTCGGTCACGAAGACTGACGCGCACCCCATCCCCCGAGCTGATGAGCTCATAGATCGGTTGGGGGATGCCCGGTACCTTAGTACGTTTGATCTAACGTCTGGGTACTGGCAGATCGCCTTGACTGATGGGGCAAAGGAGAGGTCCGCATTCTCCACACCAGATGGGCTATACCAGTTCCGGGTGATGCCCTTTGGGATGAAGAATGCCCCTGCCACCTTCCAGGGTTGGTCAACCAGGTCTTGGCTGGACTGGAGCATTTCAGTGCCGCCTACCTGGACGACATCGCAGTGTTCAGCGCCAGCTGGGAGGAACACTTGCGCCACCTCCAGGAAGTGTTGTTGGCCCTGCGCAGAGCAGGCCTCACAATCAAAGCCAGTAAGTGCCAGATTGGGCAGGGTTCGGTGGTGTACTTGGGGCACCAAGTAGGGAGCGGCAAGGTTGCCCCCCTGCAACCCAAGATTGATACCATCCTGGCTTGGGCGCCGCCCAAAACCCAAACTCAGGTGAGAGCCTTCTTAGGACTCACGGGTTATTACAGGAGGTTCGTCAAGGATTACGGTAACATTGTGCACCCCTTGACTTCGCTGACTTCCAGGAAGCAGCCACGAAACATGATCTGGACTGATGCCTGTCAAACGGCCTTCGACACCCTGAAAACTGCAATGTGCACAGCACCTATACTCCAGGCACCCGACTTCTCGAAAGAATTTATTGTCCAGACGGACGCTTCAGAGCATGGCGTGGGGGCTGTTCTAGCTCAGGTGAATGAAGAGGGCCGAGACTTGCCTGTAGCCTTCATCAGTAGGAGGTTACTTCCCAGGGAAACGAGGTGGAGTGCGATAGAGAGAGAAGCATTTGCTGTGGTCTGGGCGCTGAAGAAGCTAAGACCCTACCTGTTTGGGACTCACTTCCGGGTTCAGACAGACCACAGGCCCCTCAGATGGTTGATGCAGATGAGGGGTGAGAATCCGAAACTGTTGAGGTGGTCCATTTCCCTACAGGGGATGGACTTTACGGTGGAACACCGCCCTGGTACAGATCACGCCAATGCTGATGGTCTGTCCAGATTTTTCCGCCTTAGTGATGAGGACTCCCTAGGTCAAGGGTAGTTCTCCCCACATTTCAGCTGGAGGGGACACGTGTTAGACCTGACATCATTGGCTTGAGTACGCGTCGGTCATTGCGAGACCCACGTGCAGCCTAGTGCTGTCACGCGGGCTGCGCAAGTATACCTACTTGCCAGCCCCTCAAGCCTTCCTTGACTTCCTGTTAGTCACCCCTATGGTAGGCCCACGGGCAGGGTGCATTGTAAGTATAAGGTAGGACACGCCTGACCAAGTTGGCATGTCCTAATAGTGAATTACAGCCATCTTCGTTTTTCACTATTGCGAGGTAACCTGCTCTCCATTAGTTAGAATGGGCCGCCGGGATTATTAATGCTATGATCCTAGCTGGCTCGGGGAGCATGGTGCAATGTCGAGTTTGGTATCCCTGAACTCGGGGTTTAATTACGCATCCGTTGGTGTGGATGGTTTTTGGACTCTGGGTTTGAAAATAGCACTTTTAGAAAGTGTCTATTTTCTTGTCTAACCATTTCTGGTTTCTGCTGGTCTTGCGTGTGTGTGACAGGAGCTGGGTGGCTCCACAGGTCTGGATGAGTCAGTGTGGGATGAGTGGGACATTTGCGTTGAGAGTAGGGGGAGAGTAGTTGCTGATAGCCTGCCCTGCCTGATACAATGCTGGCTCCAACTCCTGCCAAGCGGCTGATGGCTCTGTGCCTGCCATGGACGATCCTAGCCCCACCTCCTGCCAGGAGGCCGATAGCTCTGCTCCTGCCAGTGACAATGCTGGCTCCACCTCCTGCGGGGCGTCTGAGGACCCAGCCCTGCGCAATGAATAGGCCAGGTGCTTCTGCCTGGCTCCACCCACAACAGACCCAGGATGTTGGGAAATTCTCCTGCATGGACAAAGGGATCAAAGCCGAGAAGGGGTATAAGAGAAGGACCCCTGAACCAAGAAATCAGATCACTTCTGACAAGGAACCCTGTAACCAAGGACAAGAGGCCTTCTGATCTAAGGACTTGCCTACCCCTTCTGCCAGTGTGCTGTTTGCTGGGGGGAATCCTGCAGTGCTTCTTTATTTTTGCCAAGGAACCAGGAGAGAGGAACTGTGTGTGTACTCTCACGCTTGCTAAGAAAATCTCCAAGGACTGGAAGAGTGCCAGTCTCCTGCTGAAGTCACAGGGCTAAAGGACTTCACCTGCTACAAGTGCTATTTGCTGGAACCTGTGAATCCAGCACCTCTGAAACCAGCAATCTCGACGCCGACGGACGTCGCCGAATCCAGCTCGACACCGTGAGTGACGGCTCAAGTGTCCCGCTTCCTCGACGCCGGCCGCCAGGCCCGATCGACGCCAGCAGCAACGCCAGTGAGTAGTGAGTTCGGCTCCAGCTCCAAGGGACCTCGTGTCTGCACCGCTGCTGATCGCATCGCCCTCGTGCCCTCTCGACTCCGTGAGCGCTGCTCACTCTTTGCAACAGCATCATCGACAACGACGCCTGCTGAGGCCTGATCGACACCGAAGACGCGACGCCGGATTGCTCGACGCCGATAATCATCGTGTGCTTCATTGTCCAAGGTACTGTGTTGTGGGGGGTCCATGTGACTCCGGGCTCGACGTAGCGCTCCTCGCGGTCGACACCGAACCTTTGGATTAACTTTGCCTCGACGTCGTGTAGCTCCCGTGTGGGTTACCTTGTTGCCAAGAACTGTGTTTCCAGGAGAAGAGTTGCTTGATACGAAAAGACTTTGTGCTAAAGAAGAAACTACCTTTGAACTATTTTTCCCTTCCAAGAGTATTTATCAAGATTGTGTATATTTTTGTCGTTATTTGGTCTTGTGCTAAGCCTTATATAAAAATACTTATTTTTATAATACTACTGTGTCGTGTCCATTTGTAGTGTATTCACTTTATTACTGTATGTGGTCATAAATGCTTAACGCACAGCCTCCGCGATAAGCCTATCTGCTCTGCCAAGCTACCAAGGGGGTGAGCAGGGGTTATCAAAGGGTGTGATCCCCTTGCCCTGACTAGAAAAGGTGTGTCCCTATTTGTCAGAAGTGCATACCTCTGCCAACTAGAGACAGCCGGTTCTAACACAGCCCTACAGCACAGGAGCACCTGAAAAGCAGCAAAGCCCCTGCTATTACTAACCTACTCAGCCCTCCCCAGACCTTCAGCTCAGGAGCACATGAACAGAGGTAAGGCCCCTGCAAATAGTAAATTAATCAACCCTCCAGGCCTTGGGAAAATGTCCTGGCAGGGGAGCACAAAACACAGCTTTCTGGGTCATCCAAGGTAGCCAGGTAGCCAGGGGGGAGGCTGAGGTGAAGCTGGTGCATGGGAAGTGCCTTCCCAGTGTGTTCTGGCAGTTTGAGTATTTACCATTTACTGTAGTATTACCCTTGTACCTGTGTATGGTACCCTTTTGTAACTTGCACAAGTCACTTTTCTCTTGTAACACACTGTTTGCTACCTCTCACTTTTTGTTTGCTTTAGATGCTTGCACAAGTGCCACCATTGCCTACATAACGTGTTCTTGTGCAGAAGTGTCTGCCATTAATTGCAGTATTATACCTCTACTTGTATTTTGTACGCTTTTATAACCTGCACACATATCTCTTTTTCCTCCTGTAATGTATCGTTTGCTCCTCTTGTATTTTGGTTGCTCACTATTGTCACTTTTGATTCATGTAACTTAACGTTTGCTTTTGTAATTTGTCCACTTATAATTTTCACCTCATGTATTATATATATAAAATCGCATAAATAAATAAATAAAACAAAAAAATTCCAAACATCACCAGGCCCCCACAGCAAGACCCATTCTTCCTCGCCCACTATGCCCTGAATGTGAAGGGCTGTGGGCGAGGTGCTAAGACTAACACCGTTTCTGGGCTGCATGGGCGCCAGGAGGCCGAGGTGCAAATGGCTCAAAGGCCTGAGAAACACCTGGCCCCCAGGGAGGCCGATTATTGCAAACAATCACCCCTCCCCAGCCCAGCCTCAGCTTGATTGCTTGGCAGGGTAGGGGTGAAGGAGAGCCCACAGCTGACAATCGCTGTCTGGCCGCACAGCGAGGCTGCTTTCATTTTCTGTCTCTGTCTCCGTGCACTCTGTGGGCCGTTTTTTTTCTCCCCTTTCCTAATCCACTCTCTGTGGACTGGGACAGGGGAGAAAAAAAACGGCCCACTGAGGCACCAGCCCTTCGGCCCATTCCCGAATGCCCGCCTTGCCAATCCGCCCCTGCTAGCATGTCCACACAGAAGTGCTTTGCAAAAGTGTGTGCACTGCCCGGGCCCATCCGTCCCCATTGATGGCAAACAAAGCATGAATCTTAGCTCCAGGGGCTGAATAGGAGGTGCCTGGAACACAGGTGATCTACAGGGGCTCGACTTGCGCAAACAGTTTAGATATGGTGCCTAGCTGAGCCCCAGCGCCAGCTCGCAGTGCACGCCCCGGTAAGGGTTCGGGGCAAGTACACTCCAGCCACTGTGGGCACCCGAGAGGCACCCCGGTGGGGAAAGATAAGAACCCTGTCCCATCCGAGGTCCGACCTGCAGAGCCGCGACCAGCATTGCAACAAGACCCAGGGCTGGAGTCTGCATGTCCCGAGGCCCACTGAAGCAAGATGTGAAGCGGCTGCGGAGTGGCGGGGCTTACCTGCGTGGGCGTCCTTCACCTCCCTCATGAGCCTGGTCAGTGGCTGCCCCCGGGCGGTGTCAGAAGGCGGAGTCCCCTGCTACCTGGGACGACCGGAGAGGGCTAGGAACCCACGGCAAGCGCTTTCGAACTGGACCTGTGGTGAAAAGGAGTGGAATTGAGATGCCACAGCTGTGGCACACCCCTGGCAGTAAGCAGCAGCGCATGCCTCTGGGGGCGGCGGGGGCAGGGGCTGTGAAGATGGAAGGTCTGTGGCCATAGACCACATCCTCCTCGCTTGCCCTGTGGGCCAAGAGGGCCCAGCGCACCAGACCAAAATATCAGAGGTGAGAGGGAGCGTGGAAGGGCCCTGGGTTAGAGGTGGTGTAGCGCTCACAGCTGGAGCCCTACAATACTAGTCCCTTCCCTCCTGATGCCTGACACTGCCAGCACTCCCACCCGTGGCCCTGCGTGGGGTACCCAGCCCCTCTGGAGGTGCTGCAGAATTCTCAACTGGCGATCACTCTAGCGGCCTTCCCATACAAGAGGAATGCAGCATTGGGCCGTATTAGGAGGGGTGGCCTGCTGTGGAGAGGGCGAGGGGGCCCGATCCCTTCAGGTCTCCTCTATTCTGCCTGGGCCCTCTGAGTCCCCGCTACCTGGGGTAGGAGGGACAAAGAGGATCTCAATGGGCCCGCCAGCAGAACCCCCCTGAAAGCAACCCCGGTGTTGGATCTGAGTGGGGCTCCAACGTGCCTCTCTCCAGTTGGCCCTGGGGCCCAAACAGTTACGACTCTCTGCCACAGGAAGCCTGTGCCAACAGGGGGCAGCCTGGCCTGCAAGAGAGTCACCTAAGCTCCACATAGCAAGAAGTAACTACATCAAGAGGTGAACAAGATTGGCCGTGTTGGTGCCCGCTGAGGCCCGGCCTGTGACTGTTCCCCCATGGGGTGCCTCAGCGACACATGCACTGCTCGTAGCTGAATGCATCAGCACATCATTGTGCACCTGGGGGCGACTCGAGCCTTCATCACGTATCAAACTGAACCTCGGGCTTCCCTTGTCCAGCTTCTCGTTGTGGCTAGTCCTGATCTGCGCGGCCATACACCCTACAGGTGGTGGCGTGAGACGCATTCAGACACCCCGTCAGCTCGTCTATCCCAAAAGTAAGGCAGAGTGGACATGCCATGGTGTAAAGCAGCACAGGACAATCCGTTGACCTCCCTCTGGTCCAAAGCATCCCTTCCCGAGCCTGAACTGTTGGCCTTCGCCCGAGCACCGAGAATGGAGCCCCCATCCACTGCCCCGATCACGCAGGCCTATATGGATCGCTTCTGTCAGGAAGTCCGCACAAATATTGGCTACCTCAAGGACAAGTTTAAATCCTGTGATAAAGACATGCAGAAAGAAGTCACAGTCATGGATAACCTGGAACGCGTTGTCGACTATTGCTCAGAGGACCAAGGAAATGTTATGGAGGTGGGTGGCAGCCCTAGAGGAACAGAACATAGAAATCAAATTTAAGCAGGTAGACTTGAAAAATAGAAGCTGCTGAAATAACATACGCATACGGGAAGTCCCTAAAGGAGAAGAAGGGAACAACATCATGTCTTACACAGCCGATCTCCTCCACGAGCTCAGGGAGGACAAGGACACCTCTCCGCTGTGATAGAGCACACTGGGTTGCTGTGGGCCCGGGACGTAAGGACGCAATCCCAGATATCCTGACCTATGTCCATTTCTTAGCGGAAAAAGAGGTGATCCTTTTGGCTGCCAGAGGTAAAGCAGTATTGATGCTTAACAGCCACATGATGCAACTATTTCAGGACCTGGCACCTGTCACGTTAAGAAAGAAACAAGAATTCACTCTGGTCACTGACAAGATTCGCAAGCTGGGGATCCACTATCAATAGGGTCATCTTTTCGCTCTACTATTCCAGTAGGAGGGTAGAAGCTGATCGCTTAGATCTCCCTCGGAGGCCAAGCACCTGGTGGGTCTTTCTGATGATGCTGACAACCATGTCGACCCACACGCCAGAGACTCTACTGGGAAAAACCTACAACCAATCTAGACAAAGGTCCGTCCACAATGCCCTGACAAATGCCAGGCGGAGGAAACCTCACAGGAAACCAAACAGGACATTATTCACCACATCTGGAGCTTTGGAGGGGCCCTGTTACTAGCGCAATCTGTGAGCTGGCTTTCACATCACCCTACTGCTGGTGAACACTCCTTGCACCATCCCGCCTGAGAGTGTCTGGCTGCACGGTGGGGGCGGCGATGGGCCCCGAAGCCTAGGGAATACCACAATACGGCTCCTCATGATGTGCCCAGACTACTCCCAAATGGCCACCCTCTGACGACCACCACTCCAGAAGAACGACCCCTCTAGCAGGCTTGGCACATTTTGTGTCAGCCTGCGCAGGATGTGGAGGCCGCCATTGGGCCCAGTTGGCCGATTTTTCTCTGCTATTTTTTTCTTCTCTTTTCTCTGCCCTTACAGGTCAATCTCTCTCATGGGAGGGCATCACCATTACACACTGAAGTCACTGGCGGGACTCTGGTCATCGGTAACACATGCAATGTATTAGCACACAATAGAAGCCCCCCTTAGGCACCGAGGCGAATGTCGGAGACATTTAACTGATAACCCGTAATGTTTGGGGTCTAAATTCACCCAAACAACGCAAATAAGTATGGAGATACATACTACAGCACGACCCAGAAGTACTCCTTTTGCAGGAGACCCACTTGATGCGGACAGACTGTCACCGTATGGTGCACCCGCGCTATCCAAAGCGCTTCTGGGCATACAAGACATCAAAGACACTAGGAGTGAACATTTTGTGCAAGGCGGGCTTCTATTCCTCTGTTCTTAGTATAGTAAGGGACAGAGAATGACGATATTTGACGCTTCATCTCCTTAAGAGACAGCGGAAACTTACCCTACTCTATATTTATGCCCCTAACACCTCCCAGGACCTTTACCTCAGACAGGTCTTCAGAGAGCAGTTGGATGGGGTGGATGGAGACAGTTTGGTGGGAGGAGATTTAACATGGTGTGGGATCCTGCCCTAGACTGTAGCGGAACTGCAAAACACACAAGATGATGGACAGAATGTTGCACATTGGCAAAACATTCACCCCCAGTCACAGATCTGGGTTTAATCTATCGTTATTTTGCTCACCACGCCACCCCAGTTCAAACATGGCCATATGGAAATCAGTCTTGACCCTGTGCCTCATGGGAACAGTCCAAGCCGAACTGCCAAGCCATGTCTTCCCTAGACCGGAATCAAACAAAACACATGGGTCATGTCACAGCAACTCAAGCACGACATGGGGACCCCGGGCCTAGTCGATGTCTTGTGCTACAAGCATCCTGACACAAGAGATTACTCTTTTTCTCTCATGTTCACTCTTCCTACTCCCGCATCGGCCACATATAAATAGTTGCAGGAACAACGCAAGTCCTTTCTTGGAATCAAGCAGAAACAGAGGGCACGCCAACTTCAGAACATGTTATTGTACGCGCCAAAATTGACAGTCCTTTATGACAGTCTGGAGGAGGTGTGGGAATGGCTAGAGATCCACAGGGAGGCGTTGCCATCACATTCTGGACGTGGCCAAAAATAAACCTGGGGCACCTGCACCAGGAAAGGGGCTTGCCATCGCAGTTTGGATGACCAGAGGGCCACAGTTCATGAAGACTGCAACATGCAGCACAGCACAGTGGAGACACAGGGGATGGTGCAGGATGTCAACATGTTTGCAGTTGACAGGACCTGAAACAGAGGCCTTGAGCAACATACAGGACTTTGTGCTGGATACTCTGGTTGCCCGGGTGTGGTGTTGTCTGAGTCAAGAAGTGATCGCTGCTTGTCCTTCTGTGATGTGCTTGTGCTCTAGGTGAGCGGCTGCAGGGATGGGAACGGTGGTCGATGAGCAATGGTGTGGAGAGTGTACGCATAGTGTGCTTTGGGTTGCCAGGCATTAATATGCTATTCTCAGGAGCTAGAAAGTCTGCGCTTTAGACTTACGTAGTGCACAGTTGACTGTAGGGGCACCATGATCATGGATACCTAGGTGCGATACGGTCTCACTTTAGGGAGAATAACTGGCAGAGAAGCTGACTGGTGGGCTGGTTGGGATGCTGTGCACATCATGGAAAAAGGGTGGGCATATATAGGCATACGGTTCAACTATGTTTGTTAGTGGGTTGAGGGACCATTGCACATTTTGTTACACAGTTTGCAGCCATCAGAGCGTACTAACACATGGCAGGGAACCTGAAAGCTGCCACTAGACATCACAAATTTTGATGGGGGTTAACCGTAGACTCATGATGAGGAACGTCAGAGGGTTAGGGACATATTCTAAGCACTATAAGCTACTCATCTTTATAAAACTGCATAAAATGTCCATAGCCTGCTTGCCGGAAAACCATTTAGATGACACAGGTGCTACACATTTCACCAAGCAATGGGGAGGGCAGTTATTCCATTCTTCCTACTCGACATACACTAGGGGCACTCTAATCTAGGTTGTGCAGGGATCCTGTTTTCCCTTGTGTATAAGTAGGCTGATGTGGGTGGTAGATTGTTACTGCTGAGTGGGACCTTGGACAGCCATGACTTGATCATACTGAACATCTAAGCCCCGAATAATGATGACCCTCACATTTTTTCAAAACATACAAGAACTGTTAACACATGAGCTAGACACTCCACTCTTGAGGCTGGGCAATTTTGACTGCATACTGGACGCTGATCTTGACAAGTCGCGCCCTAGGTTGGACCCAAAACCTTTAATGACAGCCGCACTTCGAGGAGTGATGTGCCCCATTAGGCCCTTGAGTCACCCAGCAAAGAGGGTATACACCTGTTCTTCTGCCAAGCATAATACGTACAGTAGACTGGACAGGATACTGGTGGCGGGATTCCCACGGATGGAAGACATTGAGGTGACTCACTTGGTGCTCTTCCTGTTGGATCACTCCCTGTTTGCTGTACCATGCAGTGGGGAGATTGTACACAGAGGCTTGAACCTGGAGGATGTCAGCTGACATCCTGGAGTATCCAGTTGGAAGAGAGGCACTCTCGCAGACGTTGTCGGATTATGTGACAATTAATTAGTGGCCTGCATCTAGCAGGGTCATTGAATGGGAGGCTCTAAAAGTGGTGTTGAGACGCACTTGTATAGAATTAACCTATGGGGTAAGTAGGCCGCTTTAACAAGAGCTCAGTAGAGAGAAGTTGGAACTGGCCATGCTGCAGGCTGCAGAGCAAATGCACCGGACGCCCGTTGTAATGAGCAGACATTTGGGACCAGCTGGACAAATATAGGCCCCTGCAATACAGGCAGAGGCTGCATAGAGACTAGGATAAATCAGGTCAGCTGCTAGCTTGGATACTCCGTGGGGAGCACCCGCCCCTGCAGACCACACACCCAATATAGCTAGATGATACCAGGGTTGCCACAAGGGCTGGGATAGTGAGCGCATTTTGTCAGCATTCACAGCATTTATAGAGCAGGGCCGGCCTTAGGCATGTGCAAGCTGGCACCTGCACAGGGCCACCAAACCCCAGGGGCCACCCCGCCAAAAAATATCCTTAATATAATAATCCTCTGAGGATGGATACACATTTGCTTGGTGGCCCCTGGCAGGGATTTGGCGACCTCTGGCTCTGTTCTACTTCCAAACACCCTGAACCCCCACGCTTCAATGGCCTCCGCGCTCCCCCCAGCCCAGACCCCCTCTTCCCGGGCCCCCTACCTACTCTCACTGCCCAGGGCTGCCATGAGCCTAGAGCCGCCCCTGTATAGAGCATGTATGCAATGTATCCTGCCATATTGCCGGCTCGCTATGTCCCGTTCCTAGAGGTTCTGGACCTACAGGAAATGCACATGGTGTTGCGTATGCTGCCAAGGGCTTTCTGCCCAATGCTATCAGCCGTACTTGGCGATGATCACGCAGGGACTCCAGAAGGTCTTTCTGGAGTCATGTGAGAGAGGTGTGCTGCCCTTGTCAATGTGGGAGGAAGAGATCTGTATGTTCCTCAAACCGGGTGGTGTTTAGTCCTATCCTGCTGCTTATTGATCGCTCACTATGATTAATGCAGATATGAAAATACTATGCAAGTTACTCCTCAACCGGCGGGCACTGCACATATTCCAGCTGGCACATGACCCCAGTATGGGTTCCTCACTGGCCGAAACACTGGAATGAACCTCAGACGCCACGCCTATCCATATCTTACATGAAGTGGCGCAGTGGGATGTGGAGATGGCACTGGTCTCCATTGATTTAGAAAAGAACAACTGTCTTCAGCCCACTTTAATGGGGATGGGTCCAATTGCACTACTCTGATCCTAGCGCCAAAGTGCATGTGGTCTGCAGTCGCTTGGAGGCATGGACACTGGAGCAGGAGACACGGCAAGGCTGTCCCCTCCCTCTGCTCTTGTTTGTGCAATGGAACCCTTGTTAATTTGGGCACGTTGGTGATTGTGGGACTGGGGTATTGTTAGGCCTGGCACCTTGGCCGTGAGTCTCCCTTCCACTTTGCTTGCTGATGTGCCTCATGTGTTTTGCTGGTGTTAGCTGCTCAGGGCACTGTGCCACTGCCAATCAGTGCCACAGTGCAAGTGCTCCCTATGAAAAGTGTATACATTGATTGGTTTCCATGATTGGCTTATTTGGTTTACTGGCAGTCCTCCGTAAAGTGCACCAGGAGTGCCAGGGCTGGTAAATACAAATGCTGCTGGTGGGCCTGCAGCACTGGTTGTGCCAACCACAGAAGCGGCCTGGTAAAATGTGTCTAGGGTCTGCCATTGCAGAACCTGCGTGCAGTCTGATACTGTCATGCTGACTGCGCAAGTACACCTACTTGCCAGTCCCTAAACCTTCCCTTATCTTCATATTAGTCACCCCTATGGTAGGCCCCAGGGCAGGGTGCATGGTAAGCAAAAGGTAGGACATGCCCTGATGTGTGTGGAATGTCCTAATAGTGAATTACAGCCATTTTCGTTTTTCACTATTGTAAGGCTACCTACTCTCCATAGGCCAGAATGGGCTGCTGCAATTATTACACTCTATAATCCCAACAGACTCAGAGAGCATGGTAGAAAGTCAAGTTTAGTATGTCTGAACTCAGAATAATAAAATACTTGTTTTAGTAAAGTTTATTTTAATATCCTGTGTTTGCAAATACTACTTTTAGAAAGTTAGTATTTGCTTGCCTAACCATTTCAGCCCGCCTCTGCTCTGATCTGCTGTCTGGTTTCTGTGTGTGACAGGGCTGGGGAATTCCAAGGGACAGGCTGGGGTTGATAGGTGGTGAATAGAGAGATTACACCAGGATGGGTGGGGGGAGTGCCCCTTGACTCTGAATAGGGCTGTGCTCTGCCACCACAATTCTGGCTCCGCCCCCTGGGGAGCGACTGATGACCCTGCCCTGCACACTGAAGGAAGAAGCCAGGGTCTGAAAAACAGTGCTTCAGAGCTGAATTGGACTATGCAAAGGCCCCCCTGGCCTGAGAGAACAAAATAAACTGTGTATAAAAACAGGAGCTCTGCTCCTAACAAATTAGATCCTGCTTTTTAAACCAAGAAGACCCCTCTGCCTGAGAAGAAGGAGCCAAGAAAGCTGAAGGAGGAAGACTGCCCCTATCCTGGGGGGCTAGCCTGCAGTGGTTGCCTTGCTGCCAAAGGAGAGGAAGAAACCATTTCGAAAGACTTGCTTTTACTTATTTCTCAAGAACTTGTGCTTCAAAAAACAATCTCCAATCGCCTGGAAGCGAGCTGGTCCCCTGAACTGAGCCCCAGGACCATTGGGCTCTCTCCCCCCTTCGAACCAAGCTGCTGGGCTTATCTAGTTCTTGTCTCGCTAAAGGCCGTCACGAAGGGTGCCCTGTGAAACCTGTCCGCCTTGAGACACTTCGAGCCGTGCTGTGGCCGCCCCGGCACCGTGTGTTCCCGCTGTGCGCAGCCGCAGCCACACCGTGTCCCCCTGAGGCCGCCCGACACCCTGCTCTAACCCTCCCTCAAGGCCGAAGCCGCACCACCCACCTGAAAGCTGCCATGAACTCGCTGGATCCGTTTGCAAAGGAGTACGGTGCGTACCTCTGATGCTTACTGCTTCGCACCGTACATCACCACTGAGGCCGCGCAACATCCGCTGAAGCCGCCGGTACGTCCCGTACCAGCCGCCAGGTGCCGCCGCGCCGCCTCTATGCTTGCCTGCTTCGCTCCGGACCAGTTTCCTGATCTTTCCCCCAGCAAGGTACGGTGTGTACATCGAAGGAGTACTGCACCGCACCGTGAGACTGCCCGAGGCCGCTCTATGCAAAACTGCCGTCTCTGTTTCACCAAGCTTCGTCTCGAAGGGACGCCTACGCCCAGACCCTACCAGCGACCCAGAACGTCCGCAGCGCACCCTCACTGAGGTCCTGCTCCAACGCTGCACGTCTCGACGCCCGCCATGAGCCGGACCATCTTCAGGCAGCCTGCCAATCAGCATCTGAGGTACGTCGCTTCTCTCCACATTGTCCGCGGCGAACCCCCCATAAGGTACTGTGTGCATCAAAGGTGCGCGTCTAGGACCCGAGAGTCCTCACTTGTGTTTTTGACTCGTTGCTCGTTGTGTGGCTCATCTCCTTAATCATATCGAACCACCTAAGAGTCGCCCCAGTAACGCAAGGTGCCCAGAACGGCACATCGAGTCCAGACTCCCCCCTGAAGTACATTTTGCCAAGCACTCTTGACCCCAACCAGAATTGGGTGCAGTTTTAAAACGTTATTTATGGTCAAGAGACATTCCTAGAAGAAAACGCTTTCTCATATAAAAAGTATTGTGTACTGTTTAAAACGTTATTTATGGTCTTGTGATATGCCTAAGAGTTAAAATATATTTACATAAAAGCTACGTATTTTTATAAAGCACAGCCTGGTGTCCATTTGTGGTGGGTCATTCTGATTACTGTATGTGTTTTACAAATGCTTAACCTATGACGCCCTGAGACTAGCCTTGTCTGCTTGCGCCACACTACCTAAAGGGTGAGCAGGGGTTATTTTAAAGGGTGATCCCCTTATCCTGACTAGAGGAGAGGGTCCTTGCTTGTCACAAGTTCTTACCTGTGCCAACCAGAGACCCCCAAATCTAACTCTGGTGGCAGCGCAACGCCAGTGCAGGTAGAGTCAAGGGTGTACATGCCAAAAGATGTGGTGAAAGAGTATTTTAAAAATTATGACATAGGGCAGTGGTTCAAGGCCTATGAGGTAGCCATGTCTTCCCACCGGGTCCCTGAGAGAGATTGGGGAGCGGGGTTGTTGGGGCGGTTCCTCACTGAGGGGCGGGACACATTGCTAGATTTGCCCTCTGAAGTTTATAACTCCTATCCCCACATGAAGGAAGCTTTAATGACCAGGTATGGGTTAACTCCTGAATTATATAGACAGAGGTTCAGGAGGTGTACAAAGATTCCTGGAAGCACCTATGTTGAATATGTGACTTTTTTTTGCAGAGCACTGGATGGTTGGGTGAAGGGTAGCAAAGTGAATGATTTTCAAGGGCTTCTTCATTTAATGGCATGGGAGCACTTGTCTAGTAATTGTTTTCCTGAGCTACGCCAGCACCTGATTGATAGCAAGCTGACTAACCCTAGGAAGCTTGCTGAGGAGGCGGACCGCTGGCTCAGCACCAGGGTCCACAAAGGTCCAGTGGGAGACTCAGCCAAGGGTGGGCAGGGTCCCCAGCAGAAGAGTGAGGGGGGACAGGGGTAAACAGAAAGGGTTCCAAAAAGGCCCCAAAGTAATCCCCAAGGGAACCAAGGGAAAGGTTCTCAGCCTCCCCCGCCCCAGAAACAGACCGGGGCCCGACAGGTAAACCTGTTCAGAGAGGGCCCATCACCTGTTACAGGTGTGGTGACCAGGGTAATTTTGCCACTGATCCTAAGTGTCGCCTATTTGGTAAACCAGCACCCACTGGTGCTCCGCCCCAGAAGATGGCTAATGTAGCCTTTGGGGAGGAGGTAGAAGCCCCAGGTGGGTGGTACCCTGTCCAGATGACCTTGGTCTCTCTAGGAGACAGTGAGATGGTCCCTGAGAACTACCTGCCCTCTAACACTAAGAAATATGGGCAAGTAGTGACCATCAATGGAAAGAAGGTTGAGGCTCTTAGAGACACAGGAGCCAGTGTGACTGCAGTCCGGCAGCACCTGGTGTCTCAAGAGCAGGTTGTACCCCATGCCTACTGCCGGGTTGTCAATGCTGACAACTCAGAGAGTCGTTGTCCAAAGGCTCAGGTTCCCTTTGAGTGGGGGGGGGGGGGCTCTGGAACTCTACAGGTTGCTGTGAGAACTGCCATGCCTGTAGACTGTTTGCTAGGGAATGATTTGGAGAGCTCCCCTTGGGAAAAGGTGGAGAAGACAACTCACCTGAGGATGGTGGGTTTACCCAACTGGGCGTGCGTGACCACCCGGTCAATGGCAGCCAGTAGGGGTGTTCAAGAGGTCCTTGAGCCTCAGGGAGAGGCCCAGGAACCGTCCCTAGAGGGAAGGCGC
Source organism: Lissotriton vulgaris (assembly GCF_964263255.1). Classification (NCBI taxonomy): domain Eukaryota; kingdom Metazoa; phylum Chordata; class Amphibia; order Caudata; family Salamandridae; genus Lissotriton; species Lissotriton vulgaris. The sequence continues at coordinate 1,406,629,283 of NC_141685.1, read as the reverse complement.
AGGAGGCGCAGGAAACCGGCCCCTGAAGTTCCCACGGCCCAGGAGGAAGCAGACCTTGAGGGGGATGCCCTGGAGCCTACCGGTGAACAGATAGCCGAACAGGGGGACCTGCCTGAGCTGACCCATTGGCAGCAGGAAGGAGGCCCCTCCAGGGAGGAATTCTGCAGGGAGCAGAAAGAATGCCCTTTTCTCGTGGGTGTGCGGCAGCAGGTTGCAGACCAGGCCAATGGTGATCAGTCCGGTACACATTTAATTTACTGGGAGAATGACCTCCTGTATTCAGAGCCTAAGGTTGCTGAACCTGGGTCAGCCCATGCGCTGGTGGTACCCCAGAAGTTCAGAGCCTTCCTACTGGGGCTGGCTCAGGATGTGCCCTTAGCAGGACATTTGGGGCAGGACAAGACCTTTGACAGGCTTGTCACCCACTTTTACTGGCCCCAAATGCGTAGGAGCTCAGATGCTCACTGTAGGACCTGCCAAACTTGTCAGGCAAGTGTTAAGAGTGGGAGGAAGCAAAAGGCTCCTCTCCAGCCATTCCCCGTCGTTAGTACCCCATTCCAGCGAGTGAGAATTGACATTGTGGGGCCACTGGACCTCAGGACAGCCATGGGCAACAGGTTCATCCTGGTCCTGGTGGACCATGCCACCCGGTACCCTGAAGCCATCCCTCTGAGGACAGTGACGGCCCCTGTGGTGGGACGGGCCCTGATGGGAATTTTCTCCCGAGTGGGATTCCCTCTAGAGGTGGTGTCTGACAGGGGCACCAATTAATTTCCAAGTATATGAAATCCCTTTGGCAAGAGTGTGGTGTAACCTAAAAATTCACCACACCTTACCACCCCTAAGGCAATGGGTTGGTTGAGAGATTCAACCAAACCCTAAAAGGCATGATTATGGGTCTTGAGGAACCCATGAGCCGTAAGTGGGACGTCCTCTTACGTTTGCCTTCTCTTTGCATACCGTGAGGTGCCACAGAAGTCTCTAGGGTTCAGGCCCTTTGAGCTCCTGTATGGCCACCCAGTCAGAGGACCTCTAAGTCTGGTCAAAGAAGGCTGGGAGCAATCTCCCAGGTAACCTCCCCAGAATGTATACAGTTACACGCTGGCCTTTAGGAACCAGACTAGGCGTTTCAGGAAACTTGCTGAGGTAAACCTGGAAGCCAGCCAGGAGGAAATGAAGCGGTGGTACGACCAGAATGCCACTCTGGTTGAGCTTCAGCCTGGACAAAAGGTGTGGGTCTTGGCCCCAGTGGAGCCTTGTGTACTTCAGGATAAGTGGACAGGTCCATTTGAGATTGTGAAGCGCAAGAGTCCTGTCACCTACTTGGTGGACATGCAGTCTCCCAGGAACCCCTTGAGGGTCCTACATGTTAACCGCCTTAATCCCCACTTGGAGAGGTCCGAAGTGGGCATGCTCTTGGCAACCGATGATGGGATGGAGGAGGAGACCAAGCCTCTTCCTGACATCTTGGTAGCCTCAGATCGAGATGGGTCAGTGGATGGAGTTAACCTCTCACCCACCCTGACCCCTGAGCAACAGAATGACTGTCGCCAACTGTTGGGGCAATTTTCTGATCTGTTCTTCCTGGTTCCTGGTGTCACAGATTGGTGTGTCCATGATGTGGACACAGGAGACAGCTTGCCTGTAAAGCACAAAGCTTACAGAGTAACTGACCGGGTCAGAGCCTGCATCAAAGAGGAGGTCTCAAAGATGCTTGCTCTTGGGGTGGTTGAGTCCTCCAGCAGACCTTGGGCCAGCCCAGTGGTCTTGGTCCCAATGTCTGCAGCGCTGGGAGCCACACCTGAACTCCGGTTCTGTGTGGACTACAGAGGACTCAATTCAGTCACCAAGACTGACGTGCACCCCATCCCCAGAGCTGATGAGATCATAGATCAGTTAGGGCCTGCCCGATACCTCAGCACGTTTGATTTGACGTCTGGGTACTGGCAGATCGCCTTGACTGATGGGGCCAAAGAGAGGTCAGCATTCTCCACACCAGATGGGCATTTCCAGTTCCGGGTTATGCCATTTGGGATGAAGAATGCACCTGCCACCTTCCAGAGGTTGGTCAACCAGGTGTTGGTTGGGCTGGAGGAATTTGGTGCCGCCTACCTGGATGACAGAGCAGTGTTCAGTGGCACATGGGAAGAACATCTGCGCCACCTCTGGAAAGTGTTGTTGGCACTGCGCAAGGCAGGCCTCACGATCAAGGCGAGTAAGTGCCAGATCGGGCAGGGTTCAGTGGTGTACTTGGGACACCAAGTGGGGAGCTGCCTGGTGGCGCCTTCCCAACCCAAGATTGAAACCATCCTGGCTTGGGAGCCCCCAAAGACCCAGACAGAGGTGAGGGCCTTTTTAGGTCTCACAGGGTACTACAGGAGGTTTGTCAAGGGGCATGGCAACATTGTTGCACCCTTGACAGAGCTGACTTCTAAGACGCAGCCCAGGAAAGTGATCTGGACTGATACCTGTCAGAAGGCTTTTGACACCCTGAAGATTGCCATGTGCACGGCGCCCGTGCTCCTGGCTCCTGACTTTTCCAAAGAATTCCTAGTGCAAACATACGCTTTAGAGCATGGTGTAGGGGCTGTTCTCTCACAGATGACTGAGGAGGGCTGGGACCATCCTGTAGCCTTCATCAGTAGAAGGTTACTTCCACGGGAACAGAGGTGGAGTGCAATTGAGCGAGAAGCTTTTGCTGTGGTCTGGGCACTGACGAAGCTAAGACCCTACGTGTTGGGTCTCACTCTCGGGTTCAGACAGACCACAGGAACCTCAGATGGTTGATGCAAATAAGGCGTGAGAACCCAAAGCTGTTGAGGTGGCCCATTTCCCTACAGGGTATGGACTTCACGGTGGAACACCGCCCTGGCACAGATCACGCCAATGCTGACGGTCTGTCCAGGTTTTTCCACCTTAGTGATGAGGAACTCCCTGGGGTAGGGTAGTTCTCCCCACATTTCAGCTGGAGGGGACACGTGTTAGACCTGGCACCTTGGCGTGAGTCTCCCTTCCACTTTTTTTTACTGATGTGCCTCATGTGTTTTGCTGGTGTTAGCTGCTCAGGGCACTGTGCTACTGCCAATCAGTGCCACAGTGCAAGTGCTCCCTATGAAAAGTGTATACATTGATTGGTTTCCATGATTGTCTTATTTGGTTTACTACACAATCAACAAACAGTTAGGAAGGGTCTAAGGGCAAGTTTACCGACCAACCAGATATAAGCCCGAACTCAATATACAACAACAAATAATATCTGGGGGTCTGAGAACAAGTCAGTAAGTCAAGCAAAAAGGACCACTATACCAAAACATGCAAAACAGTATCAGTGAGAGAGAGTAGATAATTACAGGCCAAGTCAGGGTTCAAGAGTATGTGGAGAAAAATATTGTTCCCATCAGAAGCCACACTGTACCGCCCTTGTTGTCATCATTTGGGTTCTCCTTACCCAGGAGACATAACGGCCAGTAAGTTGTTGCCGTGACCGAAATGTGGTGTGAGGGCAGAACAGAAAGGAATGTTAGTGGCTAATGAAAAAAGCAGTGTCTGGTGGTTAAAGTGAAAAGTGAGGGGTAATGGTAAAATTAGGTGAATTGGGTGGAAAAATAATTTTATTAATATCCCCCAATCCCTAAGATTAAAAGGCAGGTGTGGGTGCAGGTTTTAAATAATAACCGCACTTTTTAGTGGTCGACATGTTTCTGCATTCACAAGAAAAGAGTTTCTAATGCATTCTTCAGGACCTTGGAAATACACTACTGCTTTGTTAATAAAGATAAGGAAAATAATGAAAAAATATCACCTGGAATTCCAGGCGTACTCAACCGTATACTGTTAGTGCATAGTGGCATGGGATCCAACATGTAAGACAAACAGACAAACAAACAAGGAAACAAATGGACACCAAATGTTATTTACATAGTTCCTGCTTGTAATCATACTGAAAATACAATATGTTCACTCATACCAGGACGCAGTCTCTAGTATACACTCACCCATATATGTTGGTTGAGAGGCTTCACCCCACCTGGCTGCAGCGCAGGTAAAAGGAGCACCGCTCTAGAGGTAATCATGAAATATTTATAGAACAGTTTCATAATGTGAAAGAAAATAAAATAGAGTTTACTTAGAGACAAGAGGTGGTCTGAACCTCTTATGTATCAATTGGTGACAGACTTCTAGGCTGCCCGCCGTAATCTATCAAACTCAGAGAGGACAAATACCAAATGTTTACGCATACAAAGTCTCCCAAGTTGTACAGAGAACAATGTCAAGGGTTAAGCGAGAAAATACGTGGCTTAACATTGAGACGAGTTTGCACAATAATAAACTACTATGATTGTATACTCGTAGCTCGGACTCGTCTCAGATGCCAGCCAGTGATTAAAAAAGTAGGTAGCTTTCAAATGTGAAGAAGGCGCCACGAAGAGTATAAAGTTTTAAGATCACGGAGAGCCCATTAGAAGCGGAAACTGCTCCGTGTAAATGTTAACACTTCGAAAGAATACCAGCATTCTAAAAGATGCCCCGTGAGTAGCGCGATGAGCGCAAAGCCCTTAGTCTCTGATACGGAGTGGCTATTAGGAGCGGTAGCTTCTCCGTGTGCGCGTTAAGAAGCTAGTCAATGTGCACAACGAGAAGCGCGAGGGCACGCTTACCTTTCCGTCGGTGTCTCCGGGCAGTCTTCAGTACTGCTTGGGGGGGCACCGACGAGGGATCACGGAGATGTTTAGTAAACTCGTGAGTAGCTCCCTGAACGTCACGTGACAAGAGGCAGTCACGTGATGTCAGGGATTCTGGGAATTGTAGTTCACTGCGCGTTTGTGCCAGTTAGTCAACGAAAATCAGGCAGAAATGTATATTCAGAGACTGTACCCAAGGTGGTACACTACATGGGATAAACAAAGTGTAACAAAATATGTCCCACGTGTGTTGTTACACGTTGATATTGGCTCATTGAGGCCCTCCTTGTCGCTATTAAGGCGATACACCCATTTTTGTTCGATTTTGAACAAGAACCGGCTGACATTTCAAAAAAGGACAAGATGACACGGACAAGAGTAACAAAGACTTCAAGGAGTCTATCTTATTTACGAATTTAGAAAAGTTTAAGAAAGACTTAGCGAAATTTTCCATGGAGAAGGTATACCCATACACTAGTGACACGTATACAGCGCCTACATTTAATCGAGGTGGCAAAAAGGGTGGCCCTACTTATGGCACTTCTAGTTCTTGGAGAAGGGTCATGGTCCTGAAGATTTCTACTGGACAGTCCTTGAACAACCGCATATCCCTGACTCATGTGCGGATGTCAGCCGGTTCTTGTTCAAAATCGAACAAAAATGGGTGTAGCGACAAGGAGGGCCTCAATGAGCCAATACCCTGGATGTCCCTCTGATTGTCGCCCTGTATAGTGTTATCCCGCACCACTCGCAAACACCTTACGGAGTGGGTTATCCAGCTGCCACATACTTTTGTCTCTACCTGTCAGATATCCTTTCCAATACCAACGTGTAACAACACACGTGGGACATATTTTGTTACACTTTGTTTATCCCATGTAGTGTACCACCTTGGGTACAGTCTCTGAATATACATTTCTGCCTGGTTTTCGTTGACTAACTGGCACAAACGCGCAGTGAACTACAATTCCCAGAATCCCTGACATCACGTGACTGCCTCTTGTCACGTGACGTTCAGGGAGCTATTCACGAGTTTACTAAACATCTCCGTGATCCCACGTCGGTGCCCCCCCCAAGCAGTACTGAAGACTGCCCGGAGACACCGACGGAAAGGTAAGCGTGCCCTCGCGCTTCTCGTTGTGCACATTGACTAGCTTCTTAACGCGCACACGGAGAAGCTACCGCTCCTAATAGCCACTCCGTATCAGAGACTAAGGGCTTTGCGCTCATCGCGCATCTTTTAGAATGCTGGTATTCTTTCGAAGTGTTAACATTTACACGGAGCAGTTTCCGCTTCTAATGGGCTCTCCGTGATCTTAAAACTTTATACTCTTCGTGGCGCCTTCTTCACATTTGAAAGCTACCTACTTTTTTAATCACTGGCTGGCATCTGAGACGAGTCCGAGCTACGAGTATACAATCATAGTAGTTTATTATTGTGCAAACTCGTCTCAATGTTAAGCCACGTATTTTCTCGCTTAACCCTTGACATTGTTCTCTGTACAACTTGGGAGACTTTGTATGCGTAAACATTTGGTATTTGTCCTCTCTGAGTTTGATAGATTACGGCGGGCAGCCTAGAAGTCTGTCACCAATTGATACATAAGAGGTTCAGACCACCTCTTGTCTCTAAGTAAACTCTATTTTATTTTCTTTCACATTATGAAACCGTTCTATAAATATTTCATGATTACCTCTAGAGCGGTGCTCCTTTTACCTGCGCTGCAGCCAGGTGGGGTGAAGCCTCTCAACCAACATATATGGGTGAGTGTATATTAGAGACTGCGTCCTGGTATGAGTGAACATATTGTATTTTCAGTATGATTACAAACAGGAACTATGTAAATAACATTTGGTGTCCATTTGTTTCCTTGTTTGTTTGTCTGTTTGTCTTACATGTTGGATCCCATGCCACTATGCACTAACAGTATACGGTTGAGTACGCCTGGAATTCCAGGTGATATTTTTTCATTATTTTCCTTATCTTTATTAACAAAGCAGTAGTGTATTTCCAAGGTCCTGAAGAATGCATTAGAAACTCTTTTCTTGTGAATGCAGAAACATGTCGACCACTAAAAAGTGCGGTTATTATTTAAAACCTGCACCCACACCTGCCTTTTAATCTTAGGGATTGGGAGATATTAATAAAATTCTTTTTCCACCCAATTCACCTAATTTTACCATTACCCCTCACTTTTCACTTTAACCACCAGACACTGCTTTTTTCATTGGCCACTAACATTCCTTTCTGTTCTGCCCTCACACCACATTTCGGTCACGGCAACAACTTACTGGCCGTTATGTCTCCTGGGTAAGGAGAACCCAAATGATGACAACAAGGGCGGTACAGTGTGGCTTCTGATGGGAACAATATTTTTCTCCACATACTCTTGAGCCCTGACTTGGCCTGTAATTATCTACTCTCTCTCACTGATACTGTTTTGCATGTTTTGGTATAGTGGTCCTTTTTGCTTGACTTACTGACTTGTTCTCAGACCCCCAGATATTATTTGTTGTTGTTTATTTGGTTTACTGTCAGTCCCCCGTAACGTGCACCAGGAGTGCCAGGGCTGGTAAATACAAATGCTGCTGGTGGGCCTGCAGCACTGGTTGTGCCACCCACAGAAGCGGCCTTGTAAAATGTGTCTAGGGTCTACCATTGCAGAACCTGCGTGCAGTCTAATACTGTCATGCTGACTGCGCAAGTACACCTACTTGCCAGTCCCTAAACCTTCCCTTATCTTCATATTAGTCACTCCTACGGTAGGCCCTAGGGCAGGGTGCATTGTAAGCATAAGGTAGGACATGCCCTGATGTGTGTGGCATGTCCTAATAGTGAATTACAGTCATTTTCGTTTTTCACTATTGTAAGGCTACCTACTCTCCATAGGCCAGAATGGGCTGCTGGAATTATTACACTCTATAAAACCAACAGACTCAGAGAGCATGGTAGAAAGTCAAGCTCAGTATGCCTGAACTCAGAATAATAAAATACTTCTTTTAGTAAAGTTTATTTTAATATCCTGTGTTTGCAAATACTACTTTTAGAAAGTTAGTATTTGCTTGCCTAACCATTTCAGCCCGCCTCTGCTCTGATATGTATCTGCTGTCTGGTTTCTGTGTGTGACAGGGCTGGGGAATTCCAAGGGACAGGCTGGGGTTGACAGGTGGTGAATAGAGAGATTACACCAGGATGGGTGGGGGAGTGCCCCTTGACTCTGAATAGGGCTGTACTACCACAATGCTGGCTCCGCCCCCTGGGGAGCGACTGATGACTCTGCCCAGCACCTTGAGAAAAGAGAGCGGAAAACTGCCAACAGAGTGCTCCTAACTGTACTTGTCACCACAATGCTGGCTCCACCTCCTGCGGAGCGTCTGATGTCCCTGCCCTGCACACTGAAGGAAGAAGCCAGGGTCTGAAAAACAAAGTGCTTTAGAGCTCTATTGGACTATGCAAAGGCCCCCCTGGCCTGAGAGAACAAAAGAAACTGTGTATAAAAAGAGGAGCTCTGCTCCTAACAAATTAGATCCTGCTTTTTAAACCAAGAAGACCCCTCTGCCTGAGAAGAAGGAGCCAAGAAAGTTGAAGGAGGAAGACTGTCCCTATCCTGGGGGACTAGCCTGCAGTGGTTGCCTTGCTGCCAAAGGAGAGGAAGAAACCATTTTGAAAGACTTGCTTTTACTTATTTCTCTAGAACTTGTGCTTCAAGAAACAATCTCCAAGGGCCTGGAAGCGAGCTTTTCCCCTGAACTGAGCCCCAGGACCATTAGGCTCTCTCCCCCCTTTGAACCAAGCTGCTGGGCTTATCTAGTTCTTGTCCCGCTAAAGGCCGTCACGAAGTGCGCCCTGTGAAACCTGTCCGCCTTGAGGCACTTCGAGCCGTGCTGTGGCCGCCCCGGCACCGTGTGTCCCCGCTGTGCACAGCCGCCGCCACACCGTGTCCCCCTGAGGCCGCCCGGCACCCTGCTCCAACCCTCCCTCAAGGCCGAAGCCGCACTGTCCGCTTGAAAGCTGCCGTGAACTCACTGGGTCAGTTTGCAAAGGAATACGGTGCATACCTCTGAAGCGTACTGCTTCGCACCGTACATCACCACTGAGGCCGCACCGTACCCGCTGAAGCTGCCCGTACGTCCCGTACCCGCTGCTAGGTGCCGCCGGGCCGCCTCTACGCTTGCCTGCTTCGCTCCGGACCAGCTTCCTGATCTTACCCCCATCAAGGTTTGGTGCGTACATCGAAGGAGTACTGCACCGCACCGTGAGACTGCCCGAGGCCGCTCTGTGCAAAACTGCAGCCTCTGTCTCACCCAGTGTTAGAAGTGGGCGGGAACGGAAGGGCACGGCGTGCCCCTACTTTAAATAATTATGTTAGTCCGTTCCCCGACTTCTTGCTTTTGAAAAAGTGTACCGGGACTGTAGGGTTTAAAATGACACCTTTATTTTTCCGCATGTGCGGTGCAAAGTGCATATTGAGGAAGGTCTCTGCAGTGCGCCCGACCTCCTCACCTTCCCATCTGTGTCTTGGGGCCTGCAAAGGGACAGTGAAAGGGCCATCAGTGTAGCACAGCGTGAAAACGGCTATCTCTGATGGCCCTGCTGCTGCCGGGAGCCCGTGATTCACACCTCATTTGTGAGGAGGCTGCCTACCTGCCCCCCCCCTGTGACCTGTGACAATGGTCACATCAGGATACAAGCAGACCGACGGATGCCACCTGGGGGACTTTGTGACTTGCTATAAATCTGCTCTTTAAAATGCATACTTGTCAATAGGTCCAATTTAGGCGGGAGACGCCCAAGCTTTAAAGCAAAAACCAGCTTTATTTCAGCTGCCTGCCGCCTCCGCTTCAACGAAAGTCAATGGGGGAAATACATTCTTCCTGTTATTTTAAACAAATCTCCCTCTTTACTCTTCTAAAATGTTGGCATGTATGAAAATGCCACAAAGCTCCATCGAAGGGCATCTATCCCGATCTGCCAGTGCCACTGCTCTCTGTGCTGCTGGTAGTAGGGGCCCGACATTGCTGTCCCTGCCTATCTCAAACCAGACATGCAGCTTAACCTGCAATTACAGTACCAAGGCTCTGCTGATGTGCCTCAAGTCTTTTTATAAAGTTCTTTCATCGCTGATGTACCGCAGTTCTGACACCCAGTCAGCCTTGCTGCTCTCAAATTTGGCCCCTCCCGCCTCCTCCAGTGCACCCAAGTGGTGACCTATTAGTCCACTCCCAGGGCCCATACACCGCTTCACCCGTGTGATTCAGCCCTGGCTTGAAGCGTCCATCATGTGTTTCTGTACACTGCTCTGCCAATGCACCTCCGTCCTGACCCAAAGTACTGGGACCCACGGGCAGCAAGGACAAGCATGCTCGGTGCGAGGCCTACCCACAGCTCTACCAGTGCTCCTCAGTACTAGTCTGCTAGTTGTCAACAGGTGCAACTCAGTGGCGGCTGGTGACATTTGAAAGTGGTGAGACGGAAAGTGATAATCCTACTGCACCCGAGCGAGCCTAGCGAGCGAGCCTGAACCCCCTAAGGAGGGTTTGGGGGGAATTCCCCCAGAGAAAATTTTGAAAAAATAGTGGAAAAATGGTGCATTTTCAAGCAAATTTGAGAAAGCAGGAAGGTTAATAAAGCAATTGTGAAAGTGCAGGTATTACATTATTAAAGAGCTGTCATATAACATAGGTAGCTGCTTATTCAGTGTAACTACAGAGCTTTATAACAGACTTCAAGATACAATGCTGAGAACCTCACAGATTGTTTTTATTTAAACTGCAAACAACAAAACAAACAACTTTTTTTTTATTTAAACTGCAAACAAAAAAAGAACCAACTAAACAGGTCACAAACTATCACCATTCAACATATTCACTTTTTGTATCTAAATTCAGCACGTCTGTACAATTTTTACCTTGCAGTTTTCAATAGCTCACTGTTGTATGTTAGGATTTTTTACTTACGGCAAGTGACAAAATGATTTCTATGACAAATGCAGTGACCCACTGACCTATTTACTGCATTTTGTGCTCTGCATCAGGTACATGTTCTTTGCAGCAGGCACATTAACCTTCTGTGCTACCTTTCCTTGAGTCAAAACTTCCATTAAACAAAATTCTGATCTCTCTCTCTGAAAAACATGAACAATATCCTTGGTGCAACAGCAAGTGTTGCATGGCTAAACATTTATAAGGCCCTAAAGGCGCGACCTGTATGAGTCTTCAGCCAGCACCCTTCATTTATTGATCTGTTCAACTTTTATTCATATTTTGTTTCCACACACAATAGCATGGGGCAATGGGTCTGCCCACTCAATCCATTGGCTGGGTGGCACAGTTTTGCACGTGTTTGGCCTGAGCCCTGAACACGTGCTCATCCGCCTGAAAAGAAGTGCATTTCAATGCCGACCCTTCTGGGATAGTCTTTTATGTCATATACTCTATAGTTTTCCTTTTTTTTTCAAAAATAAATATATTGATCAAAATTGCATGGTTTGAAAGGCCGAACCAATTGGCTTTGCCATGGCATAGCTTGTTCATTATTTTCGCCGACAGCAGCCATCAGCGAAAACATTCCTGAGCGGAGTACATATACTAGTATAAAATAGTATCTCAAGGTATATTTCGTAAACATAAATCAGAAGTGTTGCAACTTCTGATATAAAACATTCCAGCTGAGTTTTTAGCATTAGCTTAGTATTTTTCACAATACGTTTTCTAAAACTACCGTATCCATAGTGCCATTAGGCCCGGCCTGTCCACCTTTAAAAACATAATAGACCAAAACATAGCATTACAAATAAATAACACCTGCAGCATAACACACTTAAAAATTACATAAAATCAGAGCTATTTTGCAGCACTAGAGACAGAGAACTTAGGGGATCAAAAGTGGAGATGCGTGGCTCAATGGTTAGAGCGGCAGACCCTGATGCAGAGGACTGGCCCGGGACCAGGGTTCAATTCCTGCCTCAGCGGCTTTGGACTCAATTTCCCCGGACCTGATAATTGTCGCCTCGGTGCCTAGTCTAATCATGGGTCCCACTCTGTGACTCTGGGCAATAGCTTGCTTAATCTCCACAACGGCCCCAGCAGCGCTGTGGATTCTTGGCTTCACCTTGGGGGTGCCCAGGAGTGGATATTTCACAGGAAAGCCAGGATGGGTTCCACAGCGGTATGAATACAGCGCTACGAGGCCTCCGGGTAGAAGTGCGCTATATAAATACTCTACATTTACATTTACAAGTGTTGCTGGCACAGCCTAAGATTGCTCCCATGCATGATGCACCGCCACCACCACCAATTACAGCACGACGTCACGCCTGCACAGTGCACACACCCTGGCCTGCATATGAGCCTCCCTTTATTATTTCCTCCTGGAAATCGCTGGGCTAACAAAGATGTATGCAGGCTGTACAAATTAAGCACCGGTAAAAAATGCACCTATTACTATACAGAGTATAAATATTAATTTCGTGGCATCACGTGTTGCATATAAAGGTAGTGCTGCCACTTACAAATGAGGGCGTCTGTCTGCTTCGGAAGAAGCGCCTTGAGCGGAAACTTTGGCACTATAAGAGCCCAAGAGGCATTACTGAAGAGCCCCATCATGACTGACATATGATGGGGGTCATAGACAGTAGTTCGGGTAGTAGTAGTACAAGCAAGCGCTATCTCAGTTACAGACTGTACACATCTGTGCCCTCTGACTGTCCCGTAACCCCAGTGGTTTCAAGGGCTGCATTTTAACACTTGAGGTACACATACGTGGTGGCCACAGAATCGGCTGTGGCAGTATCCTATAACTGCTTACGGAAATACCAGTCCACTGGACTCATAATGACAGCTAAAGTGTATACTGTTGAAGTACTTGGTTGCCGAGTTCACAAGCACATTAAAAAAAAGCGCAAAAAAGAAAATTGAAGAGAAAGTAATATTGCATACGTATAAAAAGGACATCGTTTTTGTCAGTCTCCACATTTTTCACTGCCTGATTTTGTTGATGTTAAGAGTGCACACTATGCTTCTACTAAACAGTGGCATAGCACATGTGATAGCATTCAGATAGATGACAGACAGAAGGTGAAATGCAATTACAAATGCTACAGAGGGTTTTGCGCCTAGGAGTCCCAGAGGGGTAGGGCGGTTTGGTCATAGTTTGATCTATGAATTGGTGAGGTGATTGTTTATAGGTGGTAAGGGGAGCAGTATTTGACAGTCTTTTGTTGTGATTGCGCTATTTTACCTAAATGACAAGGTCCTCACAACACGTTTCTGATTTACGCTTGTTGAGCCACAACTAACAGGATTATTCGTATCTGAGTTGGTATAGCCTTCCAACTTTTCATGCTATTTATCCCTGTTTGAAGCACTAGGAAAAATATTAATTATGTGGCTCCTATCCAAAAGGAATCACTTCAGTCATAACCGCCCATTTCTCATGTAATGTGTGACACCTTCAGCCAGTACTGGCTTTTACTTCAGTACCACTACTCGTGCTGGGATTTTTTTTAACCTACACTTACAATGTTACGAAAAAAATGAAAATCCCATAAAGTAATAGGCAGTTGGTTGAAAAGTCATGACTTACTGATAAGACGTTACTTGGCAGCACTGTTTATGGTGCTACAAACCAGCAAATTGGTGATTGCAAACGCTGGATACAACTAAAGCTATTCATGTTTCTACGAATTTTGCGTCCCCTCCAAAAACATACACTGTATGCAGGGCCGGGTCCTGCCGGTGCTAAGCAGGTGCGGAGAAGGGTCCTTATTAGGCTCTCCAATGTTTGTCTTCACCCTCAGGGTGAAAATAAAAATCTTCACTCTGCAGCAGTACCATCCTTCACAGGCTTTGATATAACTTATAAGAGACTCGTTTTACTTTTTTCACAGTCTCATGTCAGAATTGAAGCTTTTTCAATATTATATACAACGAAGCAGTAGTAGTTGCTTATTTATTTTATGCAACTAACAACCATTGACAAAGCCAATAGTCCTGGCTTGTTGTAGGAGTAATGTTACTTGTTTTATATATCTGGATGCAGTGACAAAAGCACCAAAATACAAGTCAGGCAGCGCAGCACACTATGCTAAACACCGATTTTTAGCTTACGTGTTTTAAAGCAGTTGTAAGGCACGGCTACTGGCCAGGCCCCTTTGAGAGAGACCCCCCCCCCCCCAAAAGTTTTTTCATCCCACTTAAAGCCCTGACTGTATGGTACCTGCATTTCTATCGCGTTTTCTCCCCACCTGACTGGGTGTGGGTCTGAAACACCAAAATACACTCTGGGCCTCTGGCGATGCTCAGTGAAAGTTCCACCCCGTCCCAGTCGTTACTTGGTCCATCCGTACCACAGGCAGGCAGGACTCAGTCAGACTCCAAACTGCCCGCACCATTCCCGGGGACGATCGCCGCTTTACTGGGGATTCTTGGACCATTTTCCTCATGAACCATATTCAGTGATGGCCAGTGTGCACTGCAAACAAAATAATCCTTGTTGAAATTTGGATTCTGCAGCTCTTAAACCGTGAGTCCGTGACCAATATTGTGCACAATTAAAGCGCTAGGAAACATTGAAGGCTCACTTGCTGTTAAAAGACCTGCAGTCACACTGCTAAATAACAGTGCTTGAACAACAGTCCATAAGAGTAGCACTGCCACTTACTAGCTCTGAGTAGCTGCAATGACGCCCCTCTGAGAGCAGCGCGAAGATGGCGCTGCGTTATCACCACTAGCAGCAGACAGCCCTACACGCCTCAGTGGGCATGCTTTCCTCGTGAAAGTTGAAGTGTTTATTCAGTAAGCAAAGTGCATGCCACGTTTTTGGGTGCTAATTTTTTCTACAGAATTGTATTTTTGAAAAAAAATCTCGTGCATATTTAAAAGCAGATTTTATATTTTTCTTTAAATTTGCACTAGAGATGATTTTGGATGCGAGGGCTTCTGCAGATGTGTCACGGGGAGGAAAGAGGATTTGAATTGCAGATAAAAAAGGAAGAAAGGGTGTTTTCGTTTGAGGAAGAGGTGACATTTACCAACTTTACCCATCACTAATGCCCAGCAAGGTTCAGAAGCTCTGTGTTTTTCAGAAGAGGATTCTTCTTCTCCCAGCTGCCTGTGTGCACTCTTCCACCTTAGTATCCCGTCCCCACCCTCCCCTGCCGATTTTTTTAAAGAAGATAGTTCCGCGGGTTGAGCTCCTGCTTCCAAGACCCTTTTGAGAGATCTCAGACTCAGGGTCAAATCTATCAACTCAGATTTCAATCCTTCCCAGTAGGATAAAAGCAGCACTTATAATAGCTCCGTCATTGTGCAATCTATTAATATCAAATTCCTGACAGCTGTTTCGAAAACTTTAATAAATGAGGGACTAGAAACGGGAGACTAGTTTTGCTGAGTTGGCCCCTCATTACCTGCATTGCACAGAACATGCATACCATTCACTTGAAGAGCTGTTGCTGCTCAGAGAAGAAGATAGAAAGAGTCCGAGCCCACCGTATAACGTTGTATCTATGCCACTCTATTTCTTTCATTATCTTTTTCAAACATTGTTTAATGTAAGCTGCGCATATTTACACTTTTGCACCTTCGCAACGCTGTGGACAGTTGCATTGTAATTGCAATTATATGGCGCTTACCCCTGATGAGGCGTTGAAGAGCCTATGCGCTTGTGTTAAGAATCTGAAGATGCACATAACAGGGCAAGACATGCCAGTGACAAACTATCAGCACATGATGTGGTTTATGCCACTCACCACCATGATGTTACAGTCACCAGTCGCCACTGCCGCCACATGCCCATTAGATGCACTCTCAGATTAACTTTCTGATCAGAATGATCAACACTGATTCACTGAACGACCATCGCACGACTTCCGTCCCATAGGGGACTATTTCTGGTAAAAGTGCAGACACCCACGTGCAAGGATAGCTGTGGATCTGTTAGCAGCAGCCCCCGTCCCATTTCACCATCCCACTTGACTTAAGATGATGCATTTGATAACTATTTTGGCACTTCAGAGGTTGTTTTCTCGGCCCACGCTTGTGATGACGGACGCTCTAGCAGCAACAGATCAGTTTGATGATCATATAACATAACTTACGTGGGTGCCGCCCGGACGCGGTCCCGTCGTGCTAATCGATCGACGATGGATGTAAGCTGCTTAAGCAGGCCCGTCCGTCCAGGCAGCAGCCACTGCCAGCCAGCAGGCGGTCCGACTCCGAGTCCACACACACACACTTCCACAGTGTCCACTGACTTTCACTTTCACTTATGGTGTGTGTGTTGTTGTGCAGTATTGGGCATCTCTGGCATGATTCCAGCATGCGCAGTGACGAGGGACAATGGCCAATCACTAAAGACAATGGCTCAGAGCAGCCAACACCCAAGCTCGCGGCACCATCCTGCCGCAGCAGCCAATCCTGGCGCAGCGTTAGCAGCGCCACTGCGCCAGGATTGGCTAAAGAGCAGACTGAAATCTGCCCATTTTGAGACCCGGGGCCCCGGGTCCATGCCTATATCAATAGTGGTAGAGGGGGGTGGGGGGTCTAAAGTGTGCGCATGCGCGGGCCCGTCGAAATCTGGACAACTCCGGCCTTTTGCATGCGCACTCGCAGTCACCCTCTCTGCCTGTGCGCTGCCTCAGCCTGGGCTGTCACTCTCTGCTGCAGCCCCACCCCACACCGGCCGGCCCACTTCCTTATGGATGCCCGATCCTGTCGGGCTTCTGCCGGGGCCTTGGTGCGCTCGGCGCTCCGATTTTTTTTTTTGGGGAACTTGGAAAAAAAACATATTTTATTATGCAGTGCAGTGTCGGCGGTCGTCCAGGCTAGTGGGGTAATGCCCCAACGCCCCCAATGGACACACCGCCACTGCTGAACTACAAGGCCGCGTCTCTCGTTAATTATAAACATATGTGCAAACGCGATGCTTTCACTTTCGCTCGCGCGCGCACCACTTCCGAAGCCGGGCTTGTATTAAATGCAGCTAATGATTATGTTAAAGTATATAGTGTGCCTGGTTAATTGCTCAAAGCTGCTTGGGAAACATAAGGTGCATTACGAATTTAGAAGTACCTAAATATGTCAATATGTGGATGCACACAAGTAAAAACACGTATACATGCAAGAAGGAATACAAGCATGAGTATTAAAATGAATACATGTCTACACAGATAGCGCATTTAATGCATCGCTAATCATAATAGCGCTTTAAGGGCGTTGCTACTCAAGGAGACGTTGCCCATAAACCCCATAAATGCCCATTCTTCAGGTGGTGTGCCCTGTGGGTGTCCCTTTAAACCCAGGGCCTGAGACAAGGGGTAATCTGTCTCGAGCAGCGTGATCTATTTTTTGTGACCTTTTCTTTCCTGTTGCTGGTTGTAAGCAATGTCCTGTTTCTTAAAATATCCTTTCTTTGAGCCTTTGAGATGTCCCTTAAATGACACTTTCCAAGTGTATATGACGCAGTCAGTGTGATGCCTCATAATTGACCCCTTTCCAGTAAATTGGGCTATCCTCAAAAGAAGAAGTCTGGGCACTAATTAAACATTTTAATACAAGTAATAATGTCTTCAAATCTGACCCGATTCAATTTTGTTCAAAGATGCTCAAGAGAAAATCAATTTTAAAGCTGACAAATGTTAGCAAATGTTTTTTTTGCTTTGTAGTCCCTGGAACAATATCAACAAGCATTGGCATAGCCACTAGGTCTCGCTTTTGGGACCTTATAAGTATTTAGTTATGCAGAACACTATCCTTGGTGCAACAACATTAACTGTTGCATGGCTACACACTTATAAGGTCCCAAAGGCAAGACCTATGGGCTATTTATTTATTTATTTATTTAACGATTTGTAGAGCGCCTGGTGACCCGAAGGCATCCCCGCGCTATATTGATTGTGTTATCCAGAGGAGAGGAGAGGAAGAGGAAAGGGGCTTTATTTTGGGAATAAGAGCGTTTTCAGTTTTTTTCTGAAGATTAGATAACTGGGTTCCAGCCTAAGGGTACGGGGGAGGGAGTTCCATCCGGCAGATGCCTTCACGGAGAAGCGTCGGCTATGCCAATGCTTGTTCTATCTTTCACTCACTCTTCAACATTCAGTATCACATTCTCACTCGCACTCACTCTCACTTTTTACTACTCTGATTACCTCCTTCTAACTTACAGTGTCACTTACTCTACGTGACTCATTCTCACTCACTTTCTCCCACTTTCAACCACATACACTCTGTCACTCAGGCTCAGTTACATTCAGGCACTCAATCATTCGCACCCACATTTACTTACACACACTCATTTTTCTTTGCAGGACACTTGAACACATATGTGCTATACCATGTTTGAGCAGCCAGCTGGCTGACATGAATATGAAGGAGCCCTTGTGGGTTTCCTTGAGTCCGATCAGATTCTCTTGAATAATTCCTTTTTCTTCTGAGCCCTGCTTGACACATATGTACAGGAGGAGCCCTATATTCATGTCCTCAATGTTTGAGACACAAAAATACTCATTGATTTCTGAACAATGACAGTAAAAGCGTTAAGGTAACATGCCGTTCTTGCTTATATTTTGCTTGCTTTAGATAATCCTGCATTCTCTATGAGTGTTTGCTTTTTCCAGAATGTTGTTACTTTTTTTCAGGCAGTGCATAATTTGAAATGAGTCATATCCAGGTGTTTTTATAATGGGGCAGAATTGGGTTGTAGCTGAACACACAGTGCGAGTTTCATTCAGTGGGGCAGAAGGGTGTTCGGTGGGGATAGGATGTGGCACTATGGCCAGAGCTACCGAATTTGGAACTGGGGAACATGGTTCAGCCTTCATGCCTAGTCCATCAGACCACTCCTGAGGGAGCACAAGATAGACCTTAGAAGGCCCCACTAGACCGTAGAAGCCCTGGTCACTTAGCACCAGCAGGTGAACCCTACCGGTGGCCATTGTTGGTTAACCTTGAAGCCCTGTCCACCACAATCCATCCTGAAGTTCACCTCCAGTCTTGCGGGCAGGCCTACAAAGCAGCACACCCTAGAGCATCAGTGACTTTGTCACAGAGGTCACATGACCCTTGAGGCCAGTCCACCTCACCCATTGGTGCCTCCATTGGCCTTGTTCCAGTAGTACTAATGCAACTCACCAGGGATTTGCAATGCAGGATTTGCATGCACACCAGATAAAGGAGCATGTTTTCAAGGGCCTTGCGTCATGTTTGCACCTTGCAATGTGGTACATGCACAATGCAAAGCTCCAAGTCCTGTTTTAAAAGACACGTAAAGCCAATTTGCATGTCTTTAAACAACTTGATAGATATTGAGTAGTGCAACGCAGCACAAATGCTGCAAAATCAGCCCCCAGTAACAAAACCAGCAGAACTGGGCAGCATATTGACTCATTCTTAAAAAGCATAAATCACGGCAGAGTTCCTTGTAAACCCAGTAGTTTTCCTGCAACAATAAGTCTCCCACACAGCTCCCACGGTTTTTGACGCATTCACAGATTTACAAGGACTTGTAATCCTGGGAATGCGTCAAAATCTTGTGCTGCCCCAGGGGAGGCTTAACTAGGAGAAATATCTTTATTTCTCCTTGTTTTTTCCTCTTTCAAAGTGTGCTTTATTCTGCAGCACACATAGAAAGAGGAAAAAGCCTCTCAATATTGTTTTTGTACAGGAAGGTGACCATTCCTGCACAAAAGCAATCCTGCATGCAACTGAGGCACCCTTGCACCACGGGGCAAGTGTGCGTGCGTTGACATTAGGATGTCGAAATGGCGCCAGTGCAGGGGGAAAAGACAGGAATGCACCATATAGGATAAATACCGTGCATTCTTGCCCTTTCCCTGTGATACAGGGCAGTGCAGCAAAGTAACTTGCTGTGTTGCCCTGCGCCACTATTCCCATAAATATGTCCCTGAGCTCACAAACTTCATGGTATCTCTGCTTCATACACAATCACTTTTAGCATGTGCTGCCTGCTTTGGGGCCACTGCAATTATGCAGCAATGGAGGACAACATTATGTTGCAGTGTTGACTAAATTATGCAGCAAAAAAAGACTGCAGGTTATGTAGTAAATTTTCTGATATTTTATTATTTTGACATTTTTACACATACTAACAGTCTCTGGAAAGCTTTCACCTCATTAATCCCAGTGTAACATGCAAATGCAGCGGTGAGAAAGGTGACCAGTCAACCTTTGCCCACAGCCTTCCACTTCACAGCAACACAATTCACGTTGTTTAGTAACTTTTGATCCGTTTGAGCTACAAACAATTTTTTTGATAAAACCATCAGATTATCCGGCAGATGTATCATGTTGAAAAATATGGCAGAGCTATAATTATGTGGAAAACATCTGCAAACTAGGATATTTTACCATTCATGTTTGAACATCTAATGCTGTCCTTGTGCATGCTGCGTGAAGCACATAAAAAAACATAGGACTACAACTTTGCTTTGCTCGAGTGTCTAATCTTAGATACCTTACTTGCATGCTTAAAGAGACATGGTTTTACTGATGAGTATTCAAAAATGCATTTGGTTCAGCTTGTAACAGATAGAGCTTACAACATGATAGGTAGGAAATCCGGTGTGGCAACTCTTCTGAAACTGAAATATCCACAGTTGAGTGTATGGCACTGTGCTAACCTCAAGCTGGAGCTTGACGTGGGTGATGTTTGTAAAGAAGTCACAGGCATTAATCAGCTCAAAGTTTTTTTTGATAAACTTTATACCACCTACCATCCCTCTCCAAAAAAATCAGAGAGAGCTTGGGGAATGTGCTCTGGAGGTAGAAGTAAGACTTCTGGCAATTGGAAAGGTGCATGATGTACGTTGGGTGTCCTCAAGTGAAAGATCTGTGAGAGCTTTTTGGAATAACTACAAAGCACTTAGTAAACATTTCATGAAATCTTCCAAAGACTTAACGAGGAGTGACATTGAGCAGAGGAAATATGCTAGTTTAAACCGTTTATTAACCTCCCTGGTGTTTGTTGAAAATATGGGCATATTATATGATGCTCTCACAGAATTGGGTGACCTATTCAGAAGGCTGCAGCGGCGTGATATGACCATATAGGAGGCCGATCAGTCAATACAGATGAAGATTTTAGTGTTTGAATCAATGGCTGATTCACCTGGGCCCTTTGCTACAACTGCATTAAATGCTGCTGAAAGGATGCAGTTTGATGGTGTAGGACTGCAACTGAACAAAGGCTGTGTTAGCATCAATAGGGCACACTTCTTTCGGAGCTTAGCAAATAAACTGTGAAAAAGGATGACAATGTCTAATGCATCAAATCACCAAATCGAATACAAAGAGTTAGTACACGGAATTAAACTCCTACAACCAGTTAATTGGCCAGATCCAGTAGACATCTTATACGGTGAGGGAGAAGTACAAAACCTTTGTAGCAGGTTGCATGTATTTGATATTAGGCAGTACATCCTTCGTTTCAAAGAGTACAAACAAAATAAAAATTGCATCCCTGAAAGCCTGAAACCATTAGTGCACATTATAAACACCTTTTGTACCTCAACTGCTGAATGTGAACGGGGCTTTAGTGTAATGAATGATGTGCTCACACCACTGCGGAACAGAATATAAATCAATCGTCTGTCTTCTATAATGTTCATAAAAATTGTGGGGCCTCCTGTCAAAGAATTTAAACCTGAATTTTATGTTCAGAAATGGTTAGAAAAAGGGAGGAGAAGTGCCAATGAAAGAAACTGCATGGCTCGGAGACAAATAGCTTATGATTCCACTTGTAAGCGTATTTGGAATATTCTGTGTTTGGAAACATGTCCCACATTGTAAATGAATTAAATATAAACAACTTATATGTTAAACCTCAAATAAACATGTTTATCGATTGTTTGAATTAAATAATGTGATAAGCTGTAACTGGTCAGTGAAATGCCAAATGCACAAAAAAATTGGTATGTTTTGCTATTTTTAGCCACACCTCCGACTCCGCCCATGACTCCAATCCTCTGCTTATTCCCGTCCCCTGAGGCTTCACCCACAGTTCCCCTACTTTTTTGTCCCCACTTCGACCACTGGTCTCACCAAGCTTTGTCTCGAAGGGACGCCTACGCCCAGACCCTACCAGCGACCCGGAACGTCTGCAGCGCCCCCCCCCCTGAGGTCCCGCTCCAGCGCCGCACGTCTCGACGCCCGCCATGAGCTGGACCATCTTCAGGCAGCCTGCCGATCAGCATCTGAGGTACGCCGCTTCTCACCGCATTGTCCGCGGTGAACCCCCCATAAGGTACTGTGTGCATCAAAGGTTGCGCGTCTAGGACCCGAGAGTCCGCACTTGTGTTTTTGACTCATTGCTCGTTGTGTGGCTCATTTCCTTAACCATATCGAACCACCTAAGAGTCGCCCCAGTAACGCAAGGCGCCCAGAAAGGCACATAGAGTCCAGACTCCCCCCTGAAGTACATTTTGCCAAGCACTCTTGACCCCAACCAGAATTGGGTGCAGTTTTAAAACGTTATTTATGGTCAAGAGACATTCCTAGAAGAAAACACTTTCTCATATAAAAAGTATTGTGTACAGTTTAAAACATTATTTATGGTCTTGTGATATGCCTAAGAGTTAAATATATTTACATAAAAGCTAAGTATTTTTATAAAGCAGAGCCTGGTGTGAGTGTGAGTGAGTGAGTGATTGGGTTCTTATAGAGCGCACTATCACTCCGAGGAGTATCTTGGCGCTTAGCTTCCTGTGTCTAGTAGATGACATAGTCTAGACCGGTCAAGAGATGGAGAAGCTCATATAAGGGTTTGACACGCTGTGTCTGGTAGTGAGTAAATCCAGGTTTTAAGTTGTTTCCTGAAGCTTATTTCTGTGTTGGCAGCACGGAGAGATTGGGGAAGTTTGTTCCATGGTCTCGATCCAATCACAGATAAGGATTTACCACCTTTCGTCGTCAACCTGAACTTTGGGACGGTGAGCAAATTTAGTGAAGATGATCTCAGTTCGCGTGCAGGATGGTATGGTTTAAAATATTTTTGGAGATAGGCTGGGCCTTGGTGGTGGAAAGCTTTGAAGGAGATTGTCAAGATTTTGAACAGAATGCGCTTTTGTATTGGGAGCCAGTGTAATGTATCTAGCGCGGCAGAGGCTGAGGATGTTCTTGCCCAGCCTAGCTGCGGCATGTTTTACCATCTGCAGTCTAGATTTATTGAGCCCTGCATACAGACTGTTGCAGTAGTCTGTCCGAGATGTAATCAGTGCCACTGCAACAGTCCGTCTGGCACTTAGGGGGAGCAGTTTGAAAAATTTTCTTAGGCCTCTGATAATATTGAAACAATTTCCAGCTACCTCTCTAGTATGTTGGTTAAAAGACAGAGTATTGTCAAATTTAACTCCTAGATTTCTTGCAGCATTGATAGTATTAGGTGAAGCCTCTGCCTCCTTAGGCCAGCAGGATTGAGGGGAGAAGCAGTTGTTAGGCCCGAAAGGTATTATTTCTGTTTTGGCAGAATTACATTTTAGATGATTATTAGTCATCCATGCGAATACTGCCGAGAGGCATTCTTTCAAGATGTTTTCTGCATTCGTCATGTTTTTATCCAATGTTAGGATTAACTGGGTGTCATCAGCGTAAGCTATCGAGTCAATACCAAACGTGGAGATAAGTTTGATCAGGGGGACCATATAAAGGTTAAACAATGTAGGGCTCAAACTTGAGCCCTGCGGGACCCCCGTAGTCAGCTTTCTCTCGGTGGAGCGGAATTGACCTAGCATAATAACCTGACGCCTGTGTGCCAGAAAACTTCTGAACCACTCGAGCACGGTTCCTGCTATGCCTGCATTGGCTAGGAGGTGTAAAAGGATAGCATAGGAAACCGTGTTGAATGCTGCAGAGAGATCTAAGAGGATCAGGACTGCCCTTTTGCCCTGATCCAGGGCAGCACGGATGGTTTCAGTGGTGGAAAGTAGGGCTGTTTCTGTCGAGTGGTGTGTCCTGAAGCCTGCTTGACGTGGGTGGAGGATTTCATTCTCCTCCAGATAAGTCATCAGTTGTTTATTTACGCAAGATTCAGACAGTTTACATAAAATTGTAATGGTGTCCATTTATGGTGGGTCATTCTGATTACTGTATGTATTTTAAAAATGCTTAACCTATGACGCCCTGAGACTAGCCTTGTCTGCTTGCGCCACACTACCTAAAGGGTGAGCAAGGGTTATTTTAAAGGGTGATCCCCTTATCCTGACTAGAGGAGAGGGTCCCTGCTTGTCACAAGTTCTTACCTGTGCCAACCAGAGACCCCCAAATCTAACAGGTATACACTTGTAGGACGCCCGCTATTTGATTTCACTCTATGTGGATGATGCACTTTTCTACTTCACTACGCGACGTGTGGTTCTGCCCCTACTGTTGCAACTCTTAGATGAGTTTGCGGACTTGATTGGTCTTAGCCTCAATTTTATTAAATACCTGTTCTTTACACTGGCTACCATGGTCACTACACCATTGAATCGTCTCCTGAGTCGGGGCTGTGCTGGGAACTGGTATATTCCAATATTTGGGGATACAGATTGCCCACACATAGTCACATCAGTTATGTCTCAATATGGATAAGGTCCTTGACTCCCTATGGAAGTCAGTGGCCTTCTGGAACACACTCCCTTTATCGCTGGTGAGGAGACTGGGTGTGACCAAAATGGTGGTGTTGCCACAATGCCTGTATACATTACAGACCTTGCTTTGTCCGATACCCAAGAAGGCCTTTAAGCAGCTGAACTCTGTCCTTATATAATTATTGTGGGCTGTTCGCCACAGCAGGGTGGCTTTGACCACATTAACCCGGCGGTACGAGAAAGAGGGCCTGGCGGTTACCAGACTTGACCTACACTATCATGCCGCACATTTACAGCATGCGGCTAGATGGCTTGACAAGTGGGACAACTAAGAAAAACGTCTGCTGGAAGGATCAGTGACTGTATACCGCCTCCCTGTGGACTTAATGGCGGCAGGAGTTGCAAGTGATCTGCCCTATATTGTTCGACAGACAGCATACATGTAGAAGCACTCCTGAGGCGCACTCCGTTTCACCAAGAACTCCATGTCAGGAATCCTGGTGCAGGTTTGGCAAATGATAGCCGATATGCCCATTTTGGCTTGTAGGGATGGTGGCTGTGCTGTGTTGGGAGACCTGTACCCTGGCAAGTTTGTTATCTCCTTTGAAGAAGCCTCGAGGACTTTACATTAGCCTCTGGCCAATTTCTCCATCATGCTGGACTGACCAAGGTGGCCAAGCTGACCTGGCCCACGTTCCCACCAGCACCCCAGTCCACGCGCACGCTTGATGTCTCACTGTCCTGTGGCACAGGTTGAAAGTTCATCACACATCTGTACAGGGCGATGAGGGAGGACGCGGTGGACCCACTGTCTAGGGAGCAAGCCACGTGGGATATGGATCTGGAGTCACTCTAAGAGGACAGAGCAGGGACTGAAATTTGCGAACTCACACATACAGTGTACTGAAACGCCTGCTTTAGCTGATGCACTATAACTTCCTCCACAGGACTTATATGACTCACAAGGGTCTTCACTGCATATCCCCACCCGGACAGTTGCCCGCGCTATGATGCCGGCGGGCAGACTTCTTGCATCTGGCATGGTGATACCGGATGGTGCAGGACTTCTAGACACAGGTATTGACGGATCTAATGAGGACCACGCGATTACAAATTGATTGTTCACAACTACACTGCTTGTTGGGCTATGTTAAGAGGCCAAAAGGTCACAAGATGACCTACAAATTCCTGCAACTGGTGCTGGTCCTGACAAGGAGTAAGGCTGCCATCACTTGGATGGATCAGTGTGCTCCCACTGTCGAACAGTGGTACAGGGATGTACAGGAATTGGCATTGGCTGAGTAGGTGTACATGAAGTTGAGCTGTCATGATGAAAAATTGGAGGAGGACCTTCAGGTGTGGAGGGATGTGTGTGATACATTTTTAGACCTGAGTACAGATACGGACTCCGCTGATAGTAAAGGTATGGGTACAAGTGTGTATGAGGGCAAGAATCAAGAAAAGGGGGGCCTAACTGTTGTGTTGTTAGAGTCTTTAGGCTACAAGATTGGTGTATAGCCTGATAATATGAAGCGCTATTGTTTTGCCGCTCGAGCCCCTGTTCTTTGCATGTTAGTGCTTCTCATTATGACCTGCCATATAATTTGTATATTGTCACTCATATTACTGACTATTGATCTTTAAAGCTGAAAAATATAAGTGGGAAGAAAAAAAAAGTTGGTGTTCACTTGCATGTCCCAGCAAACAGCAAACACAAGGCACTATGAGCAGTCCAAGAAGTCTCAGAACTGATCTCACAGATACCTAAGAATTCAGGGGACCAAGATCCCCAAATCACCAGGAAATAGTGTTAGGGCCATACCTCACCTTTCTCTGATCCCCGTACATTCTCAATAGAAATTATAGTAAATTGCAACTTTACTTCCTTGAAAAGGATAACATCATGATACACTGAAATTTGAGTAGGAATTGGTGGTATACAACCAGGGAATAATGGAGTAATAGGAATGGCATGGCATATCCTTTTTGAACAATTTGTAGTACTCATTGAACTAAACAGATGGATTCCTAGTCGGATGAGAAATATCTAATTCTACTCCTATCGACTATGCATAGTGAGGCAAGGGAAAGTTAAAGCGGCTTTGAAGTGATAGTGTTGGGTGAGGAAGAGGTGAAAGAGTGTTTCCCTAGGTGCTGTCCGTAACCCCGGCCACTACCATGTACTCTGGGGCCATGACAATTCTGGGCCAACTGCTTAACTGGTTGCTATGGATGCCACTGTCGACAGACCAGATCCCATGAGTAGCCTCTGATTTTACATTGTTAGGGAAGCTGTTGAGCCAGTGAAAGCAAGTCTAGGGAACGGGTCACAATGTGGCTGTTTCTTTAAACGTTTTAGCATTGAGACAACTTTGTCTCCAAAGATTTGGATAAATTAAAGGGAATGACTATTAAGGATGTCTATACACTGATTAATACACATTTTCTCCCATTCAGACATGATGACTTGTAATAAAACTTGTGCCCATGGCACAGGCTACAGTCTGATGTGCCTAGGCCAGGTTTCAAGATGTATTTCACATCATCCTGTTCGACCTGAATTGTTGGAGCAAAGGGGTTTTTGAGTTCATCAGGGATGGCAGGCAAGATCTCACTGGCAATGATGGGCTCAATTGTACTCCAGTAGTCTGTGCTCGGTATTCCAGCCTGCCCGCCCCGGTCCGACTCGGTAGCCAATACCGTAGAGCGGAGGGGGGGACAGGAAGAGCAAGACACTCCCAGCAAGTCGAGCAGTTAGCGCTCTAGATCTTCTGATCATAGGGCTATTTAGGCAGCGAGGAGGCACCGGCTAATTGCGGTAAGGGACGACGGTGGCAGTGTCTCCCGACCCCGCTTGGCGCCAGTAAGCACCCTCAGAGCGGAAGCTCTGCACGAAAATTGTTTTACTTGTTAATGCATTTCCTATGTCACATTTTTAAAATTGATTACAAATTTTAAAATCACCTACTTTATGTTATTTGCGAAAAGTTAAAATTGAATACGAATTTTAAACTCCACTCACTCTGTGTACCCACGCTAATTCCTGGTGCTGCTAGGGGCTCAATTGTACTCCAGTAGTCTGTACTCGGTATTCCAGCCTGCCCGCCCCGGTCCGACTCGGTAGCCAATACCGTAGAGCGGAGGGCGGGACAGGAAGAGCCAGACACTCCCAGCAAGTCGAGCGGTTAGCACTCTAGATCTTCTGATCACAGGGCTATTTAGCCCCCTTGTCGGGTCAAGCGCGCAGCGGTTGCGCGCAGCGGAACGCCCAAGGACGCGCCTAAGACGAGCCAAAGACCAGCACGTCTGCGCCCGTCCGCGACCGGACGGGGCCAGGGGCAATGGCACCTAGATCTGATAACTCAGAGGTATGGCCCATTACTCGTGCTATCTACACCCCTCAGGTTCTTCTGGACTTACGTAACAAACGTCTATGGGAATGCTCAAAAGGGGCAGATACCAGCTTGGAGGGCCCCTTCTCTTGCCGTCATTGCAAGACCCAGTTCCAAACTATATCAGAGGACAAAGAGGACACAGACCTTGCGGGTGATCCGCTATATACTGATATCGAGGGCAGTTATCCTGCTGATTGCCACCCCACTCCGACTCAAAGGGTGGGTACTAATGAATTACTTGGGAGTAAGAACCTTCTATGCAACATCCGATCGTTATCGAAACATGCAAATGAAGTATGGGAACTAATTTCATCTGAAGAGCCCGACCTATGTTTTCTGACGGAAACATGGCTGAAACCACCCTCGGTCCCGGCCATAACCCTAGGAATTCCGATGGGGTATAAAATTGTCAGACTAGACCGCCCTATTAAGACAGGGGGAGGGATT
The DNA here is from genome assembly GCF_964263255.1 of Lissotriton vulgaris. Taxonomy (NCBI): domain Eukaryota; kingdom Metazoa; phylum Chordata; class Amphibia; order Caudata; family Salamandridae; genus Lissotriton; species Lissotriton vulgaris. The sequence goes on along the minus strand of NC_141685.1, from coordinate 1,406,601,176 downwards.
GCAATAGTCCATAAACAAGAAATAAACATTTCTATCTTAGACGAACTATGCACCCCAGAACTTGAACTGTTGATTTTTAAAACAAATACTGCACCCAAAGGTAGCCAAAAAGGTGCTCTGGTCTATCGCCCTCCTGGGCCTTGTGCCAACTTCTCCATCACACTAATGGAAGCATTAGTCCCCCATATAAGCAAAGACAGCGATTTCTTACTTGTGGGAGACTTCAACGTCCATAGCGAATTAAAAGAATGCACTAAGGCACAATCCCTCCTAACGGATTTGTCCTTACTAGGCCTAAAACAAGCTAATAGCGGTTCCACACACCAGGCAGGACACACTCTGGATTTAATCCTGTCTAACTCCCCATCAATCAAATGCCTACCTCCAACACAAGTAAAATGGACCGATCATTTCATCATAGAATTTTACACCCCTCGCATTAGCACTCCTCCCTCAGGCCCAATAGCCTTGCCGAGTAAACGCAGGCAATGGCACAAAATAACCCAAGATTCCTTTAAAGAGAGGTTTGTAGAACCGTCTCTTGCGCTCACTGAAGACATCGAGGTGGCCCTGACTAAATTTGAAGGAGCGCTGGTGACAGCAGTGAATGATATTGCCCCCCTGAAACTGTTTAAACCACGCCCGGCACATAAACAAGAAGTCTGGTTCTCAGAGCATTTAAGGTTCCTAAAAAAAACTGCCAGAAAACTTGAAAAGAAATAGAGATCGTCCCATTTGGCTGATGACAAGAGCTGCTACTGGGAATCCCTCTCCACATACCATAAAGCCATTCGTATGGCGCGCAAAAACCACATTGCGTCCCAACTCGAAGCTGCTGGAAATACTCCTAGGGTGTTATATCAAATCCTGCAGTCATTCGTTAAACCGGTGGCCTGCGAGAGCTCAGAGTTTGCATCTCAGCAACTGTGTGATGATATCTCACTGTTTTTCACCAAAAAAATAGATGGGATCTATGAAAAAATCATTAGCTCCAACCTGTCCTTTTGTGGAGATAATTCTCAACCACAAATCAAGGAAGACCCTAACCCTACCACGCATACCCTAGGCTTTTTTCCCCCCTATCTCATTAGAGGAGGTTGTATCTTTAACCTCACAAATCAAGAGCGGGTGCCCAGATGACACTATTCCAGCAAGAAATATGCCTATGCTTGGTACAGAACTAGGTCCTGGGGTTCAGAGATTAGTAAATCTTTCCCTGAGCACAGGTGCGGTCCCCAGAGGGTGGAAAAAGGCTCTGGTTAGACCCATTAGAAAAAAAACCACAATTCCATGTACAGATCTGTCCAATCTTAGACCAATATCCCTGCTACCATTCCTAGGAAAACTCACTGAAAAACATGTGAATCGCCACCTATCCATGTATATTGAACAGGCAGGAGGGCTGGATGGGCTCACAATCCGGCTTTAGGCCTAAACACAGCACAGAGTCAACCCTGATGTCAGTCACAGACGACCTACATATGTATTAGGATAGGGGCCACTCTGTCATCCTGGTACTTCTAGACTTGTCAGCGGCGTTCGACACTGTGTCACACAACATCTTGACAAGTCGACTGGAAAACATTGGTCTAGAGAACAAGGCTCTGACCTGGCTAAGGAGCTTCTTATCAAACCGCACCCAATGCGTCACCATGGGTGCCTATCGCTCAGTGGAGGAAGAGATTTCTAAAGGGGCTTTTGTCTGAGCCCAACCTTCTTTAACATCTATGTGGCACCACTGGCTGGAATTATGCGAGCATATGGTTTCATCCCTGTGTCTTACGCGGATGACACACAGCACCTTTTTCCCTTTAAATCTCTCACCACCGAGGTTAAAAACTCCTTCTCTCAGGGCATGAGAGCTGTGGCTCAGTGGATGTCATCAAACTGTCTGCAGTGTAATGTAAGCAAGACCGAAGTTATGTTGTTCGCGGAGGCAAAGATCCTCTGGACCCCAGATTGGTGGCCACATGATCTGGGACCAGTCCCCGAACCCAAACAGATTGTAAAGAACTTAGGAGTCCGCCTAGATCAGGAGCTCTCACTGAAACAACATAGCAACTATATTGTGGGCTCGTGCTTCCACGTAATCAGCCTGTTACGCAAAATCTTCCCTATACTCCCAGACTCCATCAGGAAAACATTGGTACAGGCCCTGGTCCTTAGCCGTATTGATTATTGTAACGGCTTGCTACTATCTGTAAACGAGGGAGTATTAGCCAAACTCCAAGTGATCCAGAACACTGCGGCCCGCCTGGTCTCAAACGCCCCCCCCAGAACTGCGTCCAAACCTCTTTTGGACAAACTGCACTGGCTGTCAGTCCGGCAGAGGACAAAGTTTAAGGCATGTTGTCTAATTCACAAAAGCTTAAATGGACTAGGTCCTGCATATCTGAAAAATAATAAATGTATACCCTACACCCCTGCACGTTCCCTTAGGTCAAGCAATCAATTCCTATTATGTGTGCCCCGCGCAAAAAAGGCCAGGCACGGAGGCAGAGCTCTTTCTGTGGTTGGTCCATCACTATGGAACAAGCTCCCTCTAGCTCTCAGACAGTGCTCAGAACATCTGCTGTTTAGAAAGCAACTCAAAACCTTTCTGTTTCAAAACTAATCCATTTTTCGTCTGGTTTCCCCTCTGACTGTGTTTTGCTGTGTTTCCCAGGGCGCAGAGATACTCCTCCGGCAGTCAATTCGAGCGCGATACAAACCCGCAAATAAAATAAATAAATATAATAAATGTCCCTAAAGGTGTGTGGGTGTGTTGGTCCAGGAGATAGACTATGTTCAAGGACCTAAGGGCCAAACTGTCAGGAGAGAACACACTTTTGCCAAATACTTTAATGAACTTTGATTCCCTATCTGGCATTACAGAAGGGAGTCCAATAGGGTGGACCGTATACATGAAAGCTTGGACCCCCAAACTCTTGGGCATTGAGTGCTGAATAAGAAATGTCAGGGGAGTGGCCCAGAGGGGAATAGAGCATGTGCTCAATTTCTCCCTTGTTGCAATTACTTTACATCAGTGCAACTGCAGCGTCCTCAAGGAGACTGAACATCAGAGGTGCTGCAAGAGTTCCAGCAGTGCCCCTTTGAATAAATCTGAATACATCTACAGGATGGTAGTGACTACAACGACTGTGTTTTTACATTGCAAACCATTACAATGCAAGTTGTTACAAGGACTTGCTGTAGGGGGCAGAAGGTGTTGGATTTTAAATCCAACACCTTCCCTACTGTTGCACACACTTTTATTTATTTATTTATTTAAGTAGCTTATACAGCGCGCAGCTACCCCCTGGGGGTGTCCCGGCGCTAGAAGCTAGAAGTAAATTATACTATTCCAAAATCCAGCTTGCCCCCTACTTGTAATGGTATGCAATGTAACAACGCTATCGTTCTAATGAATGCGTTGTAATGGCATGCGATGTATCTCATGCAATGTAACGTGGCCTATTGGTTGTATGCACGTAGCAATGATGGGCAGGCAGGACAGGGATATGAAAATAGGCATCATGCAAGTCCAGCGCTACCATCCAGGCTCCAGGTTCTAGGGCAGCCAGGACCTGAGCTAGGGTGAGCATCTTGAACTTCTTCTTTTTGAGGAAGGAGTTCAATGCTCTGAGGTCGATTATAGGACATAGGCCTCCGTCCTTCTTTGGGACCAGAGAAAAGCGTGAATAACAACCACAGCCTAATTTAGGCCCGGGAACCCTCTCTATAGCACTCTTGGCCAAGAGAGTCTTGACTTCTTCGTAGAGTAAGGCAAGGTGATCTTCGTCAGCCAATCATACACTGGAGGCATGAGTGGATGGGTGGTCTCAAAGGGAGGGAGTAGCCCCTTCAGACTATTTTCAACACCCACCTGCCCTAGGTGATGTTTTGACAGTGGTGGAGATGACGGCGTATTCTGCCACCAACTGGCCATGAAGGATCCTGAGGGATCACACTAGGAGGGTTTTTCTGTGGAGGAGGGGATTGTCGCCCGGTTAGACTTCTGCCCTCTACCACCACGGGGTTGGGATGAACTGCATCAATGGCTCCGCAGAAGTTACTGAACTTGCAGAACCCTCTGGCCTGAATAGGGTTGGCGTGGTTGGTAGCCCCTTCCGTAGCCACAAAAGGAGCGAAAAGCAGACACAGGCCGGGATGTGGTGGTGAGGCCCAAGGACTTGGCCGTAGCCCAAGAGTTCTTGACATGATCCAGGGCAGCATCTGCTTTGTCTCCAAAGAGATAAGAGCCATCAAAGGGCATGTCCATTAGTTTAGCTTGGACATCCCCCCCAAAAACAGACCACTGCAGCCAGGCAATTGCTCTACCCAGCGAGTCTGTCATGTCCAAGCCACATAGGATGGTGAACATTGCTGCATCTCTCCCATCTGAAATGGCCTGGGAGAGTAGAATCTGGTCCTCCTCCGAAACTCTGGGCAGCAGCTGCGCAACTGTGTACCATATGAAATGGGAATAACAGCCCAAATGACATGCACTGTTCACCGACAGCAATGCTATATTGGCAGAAGAGAACATTTTCTTCCCAAAGCTTTCCAGTCTCTTGGATACTCTGTCCAGGGGTGCAGAAGGGATTGAGCCACGGGAAGTGGAAGCTTGAACCACCAAGCTTTGTGGGGTAGGCAGTGAAGAAAACTTGGCCGCCCGTTGTAGGGCAATGGCGGTGGGCAATCGTTCTATTCACAAGAGCCCCTGTGCTGGGATTGGACTAGGACTAGGTGCCAAGTAGAACATCCGCCAAGGCCTCATTGAAAGGCAGTAATGGTTCCGAGCTGAAGACACCAGGCTGAAGGAATTCTGTCAAGACGTTAGTCTTGACTACCACCATAGGGAGCTGCAGGCCCAAGACCTCCAAAGCCCTACACACCACCATTGCGAATGATGCCCCCTCCTCCGTAGCCAGGTTAGGGGGAGACAGCATGCCAGAATCTCGGACGGTACCAGTACACTGGCATCACCCAGTTCCTCATACCACTCCATGTCTTTCTAAGGGGTCCTGCTCCCCTTCTAATCCTCCTCATCCATCCTTAACCCTTCTGAATAGGGCAGGTTAAATGGCATGGAGCCATCTGGCTCCGTGTTGTCAGGAATGAGGATCGGGAAGGAGTTCCAGTTGGGTGCCGGCGAATCTGAGGACCTAAGCTGCAGAAGAGGCACCAAGGAAGGTCGCCGTGGAGGTGTGACTGGCGCTGGTCTGGAACCAGGAACTGGTCCAATAGGAGGCTGTGGCGCCAGGGCCGAAACCGAAGGCACAGAATACACGAGAACTCCATTGTCTGAGCCTGTGGGGTCAGGAGGCGCGCAGGGGCAGGGTCAAGCGTCCAAAATATGGGGCACATGGCATTATAGAGCTCCTTCAGTTGGGCAGGGGTCGCTCCTGGCACCGAAGTGGGGCCTCGAGCGCCGAGGTTCCTCCATCTCGTCACGCCCTGGACATGGCGAAGTTGAAGCATGCTTCAACTTCTTGGGTTTCCTGTAATGCCTCTTACCAAATGACTTGGAAGAGTAGGACTTCGATTCTCTGGGGCGGTACTTGAACCTTCCTCTTGACCAAGACCGAGATCGACAGGGTGACCTCCAGGTGATTAGCTTATGGACCGCTCCCTCAAAGCTTTTAGCGCATGGCCCGGCATTTGGAATATGACTTCATATCATGGTCGCGCTCCAGGTACCAGAGACACACTAAGTGGAGGTCGGTGACCGACATGGCCTGGTGACAGGCGCCACATGGCTTGAACCCCGAGGTCTTCTTGCAATATATCACTAGCACACCAAGAGAAGTCAACAAAGTCAAAAAAAGTCTGACAAAAAATGATGGAGGGTAAGCTCTCTTCGACGGATGTGTGTGGAAAGAAAAGAACTGACGGCAGCGTGCCAGAGTGGCTGTTATATTCATGACACGGACGTCATGACTACGAACACGACGCCAACTACATCACATGTAGTCGACCAATGCCACCTACAGGCACGCAGTGGTACTGCTCCAAAAAATCTTCTGGATCCAGCCTGACACCTGGAAGTTCAAAAGTAAGGAATCTGCAGCTAGATGTGTCTATCAGATCAGACGAGCACATGGAAAGAACAGATCTGTGCTAGAAAAGGAGAATGCCCAGGTCCATAGACTGGATGAGACAGTGAGTTGGGGAAAGTGGGAGCAGGACCCGAAACACCTGATCAGCTGTACAGGCTGAGCATAGCAGGACAACTCCACTTAAAATATATATCCCCATGTAGTAGCCAAATGTGATTTAGCAGCAGGTCTTGAAAGAGCAACCCTTCCCATGGCTCTATAGCAGAAACTTGGGCATAATAGTGGCAAAAGTGACATCTTGTGCCATGCACACCAGACCTGTTAGGCCTTTGAAAAAGAGCAGAAACAAGAGCTCACTTGTGGCAGATGAGCCGAGCCACTTCACAAAGGTGCCACAACTTTAAACGAGATCCACACATGCCACTGGAAGCTCCGCGCCAGGATATTCTGAATTGGGAAAATTAGCTACTCTATCAGTCTCGATCGTTGAAACTAATGTCTGACAAACTGGTGGGTCCAGGGGGGAACAAATGAGAGGTGATCAAAATAATAACTGAGGGGGGTCAAAGCCTGGCTGGAGTGGAGAGCCTCATAGAGCAACTAAGAAGTGGCCATGAAAACCGCTTTACTCTACCTTCGCAGCACGATGGGGAATAAAAGCAAGTACACCTTCTTGTATGGTAACCCCGGGTCAATAGTATCCTCCTAATCTAGAGAAGAAAGCCAGCAGGAGCCACAGAAAAGCCTCTATGTGACACTTGCTCGTAAGCAAAGGAAACAAGGGAGTCAAGCAAGAAGGAGCTACTACTTCCACTAGATCCTCCCAGAGAGAGATTCAGAACCAGCACCCGGAGTCTCTATCATGCAGGAATATATGCAACAATTCTTCAAAGAAGTTAAAAATGAGGTGGACCCACTTAGAAAGGATTTTAAAAACTACTTAAAGGACTTGTACCGGACATTACTGGATTAGGCACCACAGGCAATGATTGGGAGCCAAATATGGATGAGGATATGGACATTATATGGGAAACAGAATCTTGCCCTTTGAGGAACAATGTACTAAACTAGCTCTTAAGCAGAAGATCTTGAAAATAGATTAAGACATATATTAGGATAAGGTGGCTGCCGTAGGGAGCAGGTGGCTCAAATATTTATTCATATGTGCAAAAAATATGTTCTCACATTCAGGTGAATCTCCAATATGCCGTGATAAGACTCACAAAATCAACACTGGAAACTAGTGAGAGAGGCCACTTTTTCAATGAAAAGGAGAAAATAATGACCCTTTTTAGGTCCTCATTATCTTCCTCAAGGGACAAAAGTTACATATCTATAATGACCTGGCAGCACTTTTCAACACAAAAGAGTAATGAAACAGATTAAAGATTACCTGTGGAAGAACAATGCATCCTATTTATGTCAGATCGGCACAGAAATTGATACCTATTTTGGATCTCTCAGAAGAGTCTAAAGAAGGGTACGAAACCCTCATCACGGCCCCCAACAAAAACACACTCTTGTCGCCAATGGAGAGCAGGGAAAAGAGGTCTGAAAATATCTCTCTGTCACCTTGAGAGGTGGAGAAAGCCAGACAAAAGTACACAGAGAAATGGAGAAACTGTGTGGGACTGGCTCAGAAGACAATTGTGGGTTGCAGTCATAAATGATAGACCGCAAGTCAGAATCTGGCCCATAAGGGACGCAAGTAGCACAGAGGTAGGGTGGCAGATGTGAGAAGTTGGCCTGGCATATGCTGTCCACTAGTAATAGTGGGCACCTTGCACCAGTCCAAACAACCCTTATTGATGATAGGTTTAAAGACAACCTTTATTGAAACCTATCCAAGTGGTAGCTATGGAGAGCAGCCTTCAGGCTAAGTCTTGAAGGAGTGTAAAGCAGCTTGGTTTACCAGATTATAACCTCTTGAATGACCAAATGAAAGGAGAACCACACCAGGTGTATAAATAAAATATATGTATTTATTATTAAACACTCTCTACTATCATCTTTATGAGATTAGAGAACAAGATGCACAATATCAACACCATAGAACTTCAGTAAATAGCACAATATACAATGGGCTCCAGGGGGAGACCTAACCATATATTTAGAAACTGGTATAAGAACCACGACTTCACTAGACACAGTGCCTAGAGCACGTAGAATAGTTGGGACCCCAAGGAACCACCCAAGGTAGTGACACAGGGGACCCATGGGGAACGCCTGCAGTGTGAGAACACAGCCGCGAGCTCTGTACATTCCTATGGGAAAGTGGAGGTTGGAAAATTAGATTAAGGACACTTTGGAGAGGACTTGGAGGAAACCCTTTTAGACTTAGAAGGTTCTAAGGCCAGCACCAATGTGAGCACCGGCGTACTCGTGTTACCTCACCCAGGAAAGTCAGGTGCATAGGTGCCAAATGGTGTCGAGAATAGTCGCTATTTTAAATGGCGAGTTGCTGCAAAGTGCTGCTGCCGTGGAAAGGAAAAGTGTCAGGTGCAATCCAAGCTTGGATCGAGGATGTGAAGAACCTGAAAGCAGAGGGGACAGAGTCTGGGTCACTTAAGGGTGACCAGGGGGCCCACCAATGTCAGGTGTTTCAGGTGTGATGAGGTGAAGCTTGACTCCGCTGCCACGGGGACCAGGAGACGTCGACAATGACCAGAGCCCACAGGCGAGCTGTCCCGCAAAGGATGTTGAGTACTGGGGGGGTCGGTGTCCGGATCGGGGACGAACAAGCCTTGGCAACAGCAACCCACATGGTGAGAGTAAAAAGACTTTGGGATGGACCAGCAAAGTCCAGAGGACTTCCCAAGCAATGGATAGTCCAGGCACGTCAGGAGCAACCAGGTAAGCCCATTCAAAGTTACAGTACCCTTTTCAGGGACCCACAAGTCGACGGACAAGGGATCGTGAAGGGACCTCAAGAGGAATCACGAAATACCAGCCCACGGGTCACTTGTGGAGTGTAGGCCAGTAATCTTCAGTGTAATCACTTCTAGGGGTTTGGACTAGAAGTAGCCCAAAGCACAACCTCGGGTATCGCCAAGAAGCATATGCTGCTGCAAATGTGCACAGTGTCCAGGGGTTCGGGTTGCACAGTCCCCACGAGGGCTTTGGATCTCAGGATTGCTGAGAGCACTAATCGGCCTCGGGAAAGCTTGGAAACCCACCTCCTGTGTTGCAAAGTCTTTGTAGTCCTTCAGGAGCTGCATAGTTGCAAACCGGACAGATGCGTCTTTGGTGCCTGGCTTGCAGCGGAGTAACTCCTTTACTCCAAGGGAGATTCTTTGGTCATCCAACGAAGTGTAGATAGTTGAAGTTCTGGGATTCTGTAGCAAACTTTCGTCCAGGTAAATCTAAAGTCCTGTAGTCAGGGGTTCCTACTTTATACCCAAGGAAGGGGTGGGACAGACTCTGGGGACCCACCTATGGGAGGGTCAAGATAGAGGGGAGGTTACACCCATATATTTTGTCCAGTTTCACGCCACAGCTGGGGCTGGTAGCGCCTGCAACCGGTTTGAGCTGGACTATGAACAGGGTCACGAAATGTGCCCCCAGTGCAGACATCAAAGCATTCTTGAAGTGCACCCACCCAGCCCCAATACACTAGAACCTGTCTGGGAGGTGGTTACACCTCCCTGTGACAGGACACCTATTGTCCGGCCTCCCCTGTCGAGGTTTCGTCCAGCAACAGGTGGCCAGACTTGTGTCTGTGGTTGCAACATCCATTTTGTGATGCTAGGCTCCGTTAAGCTGGTACCGGGTGCACCGGTGTAGTCCCATTTCTCCCCCTAGGAGGGAGGAATCATACCTCCGCCACCAGAACTGGTGGGGAAGTATGATTCCAAGGTGTCTGACACCAAATACGACATGTTTCCTTGCAGCCATTCCAAAGTTAGCATTTACCGTGAGGTTATAATGCACTTAAGAGTATATGATTTGGCTGCATCACAGAACAACCCCTGGATAATAAATTCCGAAGGCTGCAGAGGGGCCCTGCTCATGCATGGGCACCCTTTCACATGAAACCCAGCACCCTGCCTTCAGGATTGATAAGACCTGCCATAGGGTAAACTGATAGGTTTATATGTGTGGTGAAATAAGGTAGATATAGGGAACCTATATCTAAGTAAGGGATGCATGCACCACCTTACACAGGCTGCTGTAGCAGACCGCTGGTGTAATTTTGAGTGGAATCTCAGGGGTGGCATAATACATGCTTGAGCCCCAAAGATGCCTCTGGGGTACCTATGCCCTAGGTACATAGGATAACATTACTAGGGACTTATAATGGTACACCAGAATCCAATCTGTGGTGTACCTAAAGTACATGCAATCATTTTAGAGAGGAAGCAGCTAGGTTGGTGCCCTGGATAGCAGGGATCCAGCCAGACTAAAGTCGAAAAACAGTGAAACATCAGCCAAAAGTGGGGGTAACCATAGTAAGCAGATCCTACTCTCCTACTGCATAGGGCCTCAACAGACTTGGGAGAGTGGGGTAACCCACTAGGCTAGACATCAAATAAAGCTTGACCAACACATCAACTAAGAGAAAGTTTAGGAGACTCAAGTTGCATGTGGTGCTCTATTCTGGCCAGTATCCATAAGAGTCTGCAAACAAGGGAAGAACAGTGTATTTTAGGCTACTGGATGTAAGATTAATAATGTACTATTGTGTGCTAATTACTGAATGCAGCCTTGCTGTGAGGGGTTTTCACAAAGCTGTGGTCATTGGAATGCAAGAAGCAGCACCAGTCCACTCTGCCATCTAGACTGACATCCACATTTTGTTTTACCCAAAAATGAAAAGGTATCTCTTCGATGTTTTCAACTCTGGAAATGTATCTGTAGCGTAGGTTTTCATATACTTTGCCACGATCATAGCACCATAATAAACGAAAGACCAGAATGATATCTCCAGCAATATCTTACGAATATACTCTTAAGTAGCCATGTTTTAAGGAAAAAAAAGGTTACAGTACCTTGGCACGATGCAAGTCCATACCATACATTGAAATCTTCCTGGCATTTTCAGCATATTGTATATCTGACTGAGCTGGAGTCAGACCCCTACAGGTAAAACAAAGGTAATTTAACAGAAGGGTCAAATTAAATGCAATAACTCTAAGGTGTTCTGTAGTGGTGCAGATGAATCTCATTTTGTTTTAGATGGTGATGACATTGTACAAGCAGCAACGAGAACAGCTTGAAGACTTAGGGCCTGATTCATGAAGGGCCTCCGCCCTCGTGGTGGGACCTCCATGTTGCACGTACCCATTGTAAAGGTCCTGCCATGACTGCGGCCCCCCTCGTGGCGGGATCTCTGTACTGCACTTACCCAACCATTGCAGTAGTCCCGCCACGACTGCAGGCCCCCACGTGGCGGGACCTTCATACTGCCTTTATCCATTGCAGAGGTCCTGCCACAACTACAGGCCCCCTTGTGGTGGGACCTCCATACTGCACTTACCCATCGATTGCAGAAGTCCCGCCACGACTGCTGGAACCCTTGTGGCGGGACCTCCATACTGCACTTACTCATCCATTGCAGAAGTCCCACCATGACTGCAGGACCCCCCGTGGCGGGACCTCCATACTGCACTTACCCATCCATTACAGAAGTCCCGCCACGACTGCAGGCCCCCTTGTGGCGAGACCTCCATACTGCACTTACCCATCCATTGCAGAAGTCCTGCCACGACTGCAGGCCCCCTCGTGGCGGGACCTTCTTACTGCCTTTGTCCATTGCAGAGGTCCTGCCACAACTGCGGCCTCCCTCGTGGCGGGACCTCCATACTGTACTTACCCATTGCAGTGGTCCCGTCACGACTGCGGCCCCCGTCACTAGTGCGAAGGACCTTTGTGAATCGACCCTTTGACGTTAATTGGCCACTGGGATGGGGCACCCTCAAGTCATTTATAACCAGTGAGGGATTACTGGGGTCTCCATTTTCTGTGCAATGCCCACTGTATAACTGAGATGGGAGTTAACAGAAAGAATAAGGTGTTGTGCTGTTTTTAGTGAGATTGCTCTCCTGGAGCAAGAATAATTTCATATTTACATTCACTGGATTAGTATTTTTTTAGGTTTGGAACTAGAAAAGAGAATGTTAATGAGGCGGAAATTGCCCTTTGGGTGGAGGGTTAAGACTGATTTGCATATTGCTGTGTCCAAACTGGAATGGCACGGTGAGAAAAAAAAAGATGGATTTAGGCCCAGATCTCTGTACTGGGGCAAATGTATGACATTTTCTGCATTCTGTCCATCAATTGTTCTTTTTGAAAATTGCTTTTAGGCACAGATGAGACTATTTGCTAGTGGTGCTAGATGTATTTTTTGGAATCGTGGCTAATTTTAAGACAATTAAATTTTAGTAAAATTGTGATGCTCTTCCAGAATCTAATATATGAAAATTGTAGGTAGGTGGTAAAAAGCTTGACATGAGAGTGCATTTTTTTCAAACTGAGGAAATTATTTTTGGGCCATTTCACCAACATTTGCAAGAGTATGCGAACGAGTAGTCCTGCAGTAGAATTATGTAGTCTTACATGCCTCTGTGAATCGTCCCACAACCTTTAATATGAGAAAACTGGAATATACGGACCAAGTCCATATTTAGGGGCCTATTAGGATGGCGGACGGACCTGCATCCGTTCGCCACCCCCGAGGTGGAGGGACCGTCCGCAGGGGCAGCGGCGGTCCCTCCGGTGCAATTAGGATGTGACCGCCATCCTGGCGGTCACATCCCGTATCTTTAACCTTGCGGCGGGTGCTGCTTGAAGCAGCACCCGCCGCAAGGTTAAAAATGCTTGTATTACATTTAAATGCAGAAAGCAGCAGTCACAGCGCGGTGCCTGCCGCTTTGTGCATGTAAATGCTGGGGGGATACCATAGGTACCCCCCATGTACACCCCCCACCCCCCAACACCCTGGGGGCCTGCAACGAGCCCCCAAACACCAAAGACCACATGCTTTTCCACAGCGGAAAAGCCGCTGTGGAAAAGCATGTTTTGATGCACATCCTAATTTGTCTGACGGTGTCTTGCAGACACCGCCACCAAATAGCCCTCCACACCCGGCGGATCAGCGGCGGACGGACCTGCCGTCCGCCGCTGGTCCCACCGCAATCCTACCGCCATCCTAATCTGGCGGTGGGTGTTTTCTGTGGCCGCGGCAGTGAATCCGTATCCTCCAGGCCGGCGGTGGCTTCCGCCGGCCCGGAGGATGCGGATTCTCCGCCATCCTAATCGGCCCCTTAATTAGTACAAATAGAAAGAACTGTGCCCTCGTTTGAATTTTTCTAATAGTATTTGTTACATTTCAGTGTAGTTTCACGGAGATCCAACGGAGCCCGGTAGTGGCGTGTTGCGGTCGGCTGCTGGTTGCTGGTTGCCGAGTACCGAGCACCGAACATTGAACACCGGGCCGCTGCACCACTCTGCACCACTGCACCACTGTGGCACCGCTCTGCCGTACTGCCGCTGCTTGTTGGTCGAACGCTGCCTGAGGGGGGGCCCGCTCCCGCCCCCCCTTTCTTGAGGGCTGACGGCGGACGGCTGCCATTCCAGAGCTGTTTCCAAGTTTTAACGCCACAATCTCTGCACCGCCACTGGAGCTGCAGCTTCCTGGTTTGCAGCAGGAGTTGTCAAGGCTTGGGAAGTAACAGAGCCACAACGCTCTTCTTGCAATTGCAATTGGGATAGCAAGGAGGGCAGGGGCAGGGGAAGGACGCTAAGAACCGCTAGGAACAGCGAAAGGAACCCCCAGAAACCTCCAAGAAGCCCCAAGAAGTGCCAAGATCTCCGAGGTCTCTGCCCTCAGCTCACTTTTTGCTCGTGAGCCAGCCCGTTAGTCTGTTAGCCCGACGTCAGCAAGCCCAGCAGAGCAAGTCGTATTGGAGGCGTTGGAGGCCTAGTAGGTGGTGTGGGCTGTGCAGTTTGCGACCGGAACAGAGCGGGGGGAGACGGGGGGCTGGCTGAGCCAGTGAGTCGAGGGGCTCGTTGCCCTGCCCCACACCCGGTCATCTGCCGGCCCTCTAATCCTACGAACCTCCAGAGTTCAACGAGCCTTCAAGAAAACAGCATCAGGGCTTCGCACAGATGCGATCAGGAACCGTCCGCCAGGGGACGACAGAAAGACCACCAGGAAAAAAAGGAAATAAAAACAAAAATAGAAAATCAAAACTTAAACCATTAGAAGAGGAGGACTCCCAAACCAACAACACTGAAAACGGGGCGGGCCAAAGGGAGAGGCTGTCTCAGCTCCCAGCCCAACATTAAAGACAAAGCCAACTCCGAATAATCAAACAGGGATTCAAAAATTATTTTTCCTAAAAGACCCAATGGTGGCAATGTAGGCCTCCTCAAAGGAATCCTCCATGCTACCAAGCCCATTGCAGCCAGCCAAATCTCAAGCTTCTCTCCCGGCCATCCCAGGAAAGTTGGCCATTGCACCACTGTATGAACCATTGTCAGAGAATAGGTTGGCTCATACAGATGTCAGGAAATCAGTGACAGTAATAGCTCAGGTGCATCAGATTGCACCAGAAATGTTAGTACCAACCCTCAAAACAAATACCGAAGCGACTGCTGAAGGTTTCAAAGTATCTAGAACAAAAACAACTAACATCAGAGACCTCGCGGAACCCACGGGGGTAAGCAGAGAGTGTGGAAAATCCAACTGCAGCCTAGAAGGAACAACAGCAGCACTGAATGATTTAACACTCGCGCAAATCTCAAGGTCAGTAAATTTCCACCCGGTGCCAAGGAAGAGTGCCAAATAAATACAAGATGGTCTAAGGAGGAAAAATTCGACCTAATTAAATCCGCAGCAAACGCCACATCAAAGGAATTGCCGGCCAGCAAATCGTTCTCTAATATGAGTGACGCAAATTTGATTGAAATCCTGGAATCATTAGAAGGGAAGGGACAGGAAAAGGATCATCTAACCCCCAGCCCAAGGAAAAGAACCCCACAAAGAAGAGCTAAATTGGTTTTGTCGACTCCCCTAAGCCCTCAGGGACAACAAGACATTCAGTATACAGAGCTACCAGAGGCTGGTCATAGCCCCATAACAATCAAGCAACCAGTTCTCTCGTCACCAATAACCATCTCCTCCGGTAATGGCTCAAACTCCGGGTTGGTCGCCCCGGCGCAGCACACCAAAGACAACTACAACATGCAATGGGCTCAAACACTGATCCATACCCTTGAACAATCTATAAAAGTATTAAACTTTCAGTCAGATAAAATGGATGTGCAAATTGACCTTATTAACCTCATTGCCAGTCACATCTCTGGAGTAAACACAAAATTAGACTTAATAACATCCTTACTAACAAAAAGAGAAACCCTGGATCAGCAAAGAGATAAAAATAATCAACTATCCTCATGCTACTGCGGCCCAATAGTTGAGAAACTGGCAACCCTTCCCGAACTTTTGAAAGACGTTCTAGAGGCAGCAAAACAATCTTATAATCACAAGTGCCATGGAATATCCCAAAAACCTGTCGATCAAGAGGCAATTGTATATCTCCCTAAAGCCAAAAACGAGGAACCAAAAAATACCAACGAAGTACCAACTAAATTAGAATTTGAGACACAACTAAATCAAAGCGAACAACAACTAGTGGCCCTTCAGCCAACAGCAATGGCGGGAGTCAAACCTACAAAACGGGAAAGAAAGCGTGCGAGGAAGGCTAGGCTTAAATATAACAAACAATCTAGCCCTGCCCCGGTCAAATTATTTCCACCTTTGCAGAAAAAACACCCATGGAAAAGAAAAAAACACTACCCTCCTTGCCCGAGGCTGGAACCCTTGAAAGTGACAAAGCCCAGTCTATTCAGTTCTCCGTCTCAAAGAGTCAGGGCCTTAGCCATATAGCCAAACCTCAAACTTGCCCTCAAACCAATCAAGGCGCCGGAAGTCCACGACTAGAGGACAAAGCCATTGAAAATGCAACCCCGGCCGTGCAGCAACAAGGTAAAAAAACATCAGCTGACAAGGAAGAGGGTGAAGCAGTACATAGAAAAAATCGGCAAACAGTGGGAAATAGAAGCCCATGGAGCAGCAAAGGCGCAAGTATTCAACAACGCACACTTCAACAAGCAGTAACAAAAAAGGGGCCTGACGTAGAAAAGTATAATCAACCTTCGGCAAAGAAGTGGGATGCTCCAACCTCATTCAACCCTCAAAACCCCTCCAAATTTATTGCCGTAACAATAAGATCCTTAATCAGGATCAAGCGGAGCCACGAACAGGGAAAGTGGCCCAAATACCATCAGGAACACCCAACGCCAGGCTAGAGGTGCCAACCACATACATGGCAGAGTATGAACAAGAAAGTGGTCAAAACATCCCACTAAGCTCAACACCAAATGGTGGAAGAAAGGAACTCGCACCCTCTTCATATGAAAAGCAAGTCGAATCAGATGAGTGTGAACTGAAACTGTCTTTTATCCCGGAATATTCGTCAAAATGCACCCAAGATACATTAAATAGGGGAAACCTTTTGAGACTCTTTCAAGAAATCCCCGAATTAAAAGGAATCCGTTCGTGTGACCTAACTTCGGTGGAATTCAAGGAAACAACGGGGAGGGGAGTGGAATGGAATAGAATAGAATAGATGTAAACTTGTAGAGCGTGATTTGCTGCCCGGAGGCGTCCAAGCGCAAGAGTAACCAGAACCTACCGGAGAACAGAGGAGGAGGAGGCTAAGGGTTAACGGGGGGAATTAAACAGGAAGGTCTTTAATACGAAACACAGTAAGGTTGGGATTGGCTCTGAGATGCAGTGGCAGGGTGTTCCAGGTTCTGGACGCATTGTGGGCGAACGTCCTTCCGCCTGATCTGGATCTTTTTATTCTTGGCGCCACTGCTAGAAAGGTCTGGCTGGAGCGAAGGCTTCTGTTGGGAATGTAGTGAGTAACTAGGTCACGGGTAATGCTGGGGCCTGTGTCCCAGAATGCTTGGTGGGCTATGCACATTGCCTTAAAAAGAACCCTCTGCCGAACCGGTAGCCAATGAAGGCTAACCAGTCCGGTCCTCACTGATTGTCTACGAGGGATCTTAAGCAGTAAGCGCGCTGCGCAGTTCTGCACTATCTGCAGTCTGCGCAGGGTGTACTCTGGGGCACCGAGATAGAGCACATTGTTAAAATCAAGGCGTGAGTGTATAAGACCTTGTATGGCAACCGGTTTGGCTTCCATGGGAAGGAGGGGGAAGATTTTATTTAACATCCTCATGATGCCAAAGCAGGTGGCCGATAGTTTTGTGGCCTGAACGTTGAAGGACAGAGATCTGTCCAGCCACACTCCAAGGCTCTTAATATTGTTTTTGGGGGCTGGGGGGGGACCCAGACATGGAGGCCACAAGGAGGGGGAGAGGCCAAGATCTGAGGGGCCTAGGAGCATCAGCTCCGTTTTGTCCCCATTCAACTTGAGGGATGATGAAGACATCCAAGTCTTCACCTCCTCTAGGCATTCTCTAAGCCCACCTGGTGCAGGCCGGTTTGCCTCCTGCGCCAGTGAGACCACCAGCTGTGTGTCGTCCACATAAGAGATGATCTTAACTCCGAATGGGCGGACGACATCAGCCAGTGGCCTCATATACAGGTTGAAGAGTGCGGGGCTCAGAGAGGAGCCCTGCGGAACTCCGCACTTTAGAGGTCTGCTAGAGGACACAAACTCACCCTCAAAGACTCTAAAGGATCTGTCCTCCAGAAAGGATTTAAACCATATCCAGGCTTTGTCCTTAATCCCGGCGCAGGACAGACGGTCCAGTAGGGTGTCATGACTGACCGTGTCAAATGCCGCGCTTAGATCAAGGAGGATCACTGCCACTGATCCTCCTTGATCTAGGATTTTTCTAGCTTCCTCTGTGACCATGAGGAGAGCGGTCTCAGTCCCGTGTTTCGGCCTGAAGCCCGTCTGGGTGGGGTCTAGTACGTGATGATTGTCCAGGAAGTTCACTAGCTGTTGATTGATATGTTTTTCTAGGACCTTGCTCACCCATGGGAGCAGGGAAATGGGACGATAGTTACCCAAGTCAGACGGGTCTAAATTGGGTTTCTTGAGTAGCGACCTGACAATGGCCTGTTTCCAGACGGTCGGCACAGTGCTGGAGGTAATGGATGCATTTAGTACCTCCCTATTAATAGGTAGGGTGATCTGGGAGGCAGCCATTATTATGTCAGGTGGAGCAGGATCGTCCGGCGAGCCGGATTTGACACTGTGCGCCAGTGATTCAAGGGTAGTGAGGTCTAGTAGGGGGAAATGGGTCAGGGTATGTTGAGATAGAGAGGCGGGGGAGCCGGGGGAATGTTGGATTGGATTGATGAGTTGATTTTTTTGGGGGGAAGGCTGAGCAAATAGTGTTTACTTTCTGATAGAAGAACTCAGCAAAGTTATTGCAATGAGTGACAGATTTTTCGGCATGCAGCGCAGGGGGGGGGGTTCGTTAGCTTTTTGACGATTTGGAAAATCTCCTTTGGTTTAGACTTGGCCCGCAAAATTTGGCCTGGGCTGCTTTTATTTGAGCTTTGTACTCGCCGATAGATTCTCGGTAGCGAGTTTTATTGTCTGCCGAGTCATCTAGACGCCAGCGTCTTTCCGACCTTCTACATAAACGTTTCTTGTCCCTGAGAGCCTGCGTGTGCCAAGGGGCAGTTTTGTGGGAACGCTTCAGCGTAGTCTTGCTCATTGGGAGAGTTGCGTCAAGGGTTTGAGTGACCTAGTTGACATAGGACTGATTTGCTAGGACAGGATCCTCCTGATCACGGGGTTGAGAGCTGGCAAGTTTGATAGACCAGTTGTCAACCTCAAGACGGGACCAGGCTCGCCTGAGCCTTGAAGTAGGGGCGGATGACGCTGGTTTGAGCGATGTCCAGCTGATGGGGACCAGAAGGTGGTCTGTCCAGGGCAGGGGGATTGATGGGCCAGCTAAGAGGTCGGGGCAGTTACTGAAGACAGGGTCCAGCAAGTGGCCTTTAGCGTGAGTAGGGGTATTGACACGTTGGGTGAGTTGCAGGGCCGCTAGATCGTCTGCCAAGGTGGCGGCTGTGTGGTCAGAAGGGGAGTCAAAATGAAAATTAAAATCGCCTAGCAAAGTAAAATTAGAGGTGGTGCTGACTCTATCGGCCACACTAGAAGATAGTTTTTCATGGAACTGCTTCGAGGGGCCGGGAGGGCGGTAAATAAGAGTACCTGAGAAGCAACTGTTGGGTGAGAGTTCGATGTTAAAGCCAAGACTCTCACAGTCCGGGATGGTTTCAGAGGTAACTCGGCAGTGATATTGTTCCTTACAGATAATGGCCAGGCCTCCTCCTCTCCCTTTAGGTCGGTTTTGCCGTGTGATTTGGAACAGTGGAGGAGTGGAGGAGTCTCTGACAACATGGTCGTCCAAGAACTTGGTGGACAAAATAGTAGCTATGAATGGAAGATTTGGGGCATGGGGCATCAGGCTTAAGGCACATCAACGCCCAAGGTATCCACACCCCTTTCTTAAAAAACTAAACGAAGTGAAAAGCCCAGGAAAACACCAGCCCACATGTGTACGTGGTGCGCGTTCCAATTCACCGGCAGCTCCCTCTTGCAAGAATAGGCACCCCAAAAGCGAATGTCCTGGCAATACCGGGGGAAGCCACCAGGAACTCAAGGACTGGTCCTGGATCCCAAGAACGCTGAATAATAAGTATTCCTAACCAAGTAAGAAAAAGTATAACATCAGCAATGGAAGATGCCCAAATAGCCAACATCTCGCTCTGTTTGTGGAATGTGCACGGCTTCAGGGACATGGGACAAGACCATGAAACCGTATCATTCCTTATGCAACAACAAATAATCCTGCTCCAAGAAACATGGAACATGGGGGCAAGCTCAATACCTGGTTTCATTGACCATCACTGCCTGGCAGAAAGACATTCAAAGTACGGCCATCCGAGAGGGGGCTTATCAACCTTCATCACTCAAAAATTGAACTGGGCAACGGAAGAACTAGATACGGGGGAAAACTGGATCCAAGTGATAAAGGTAAGCAGCAAGGAACCAACCAGACAACTCCTATTAATCAACGTCTACATCCATCCGGAGAGAAAAAAGCAGAAGGGCAAACATCTAACCCTAATAAAGTTATTAAAATCATTGCAGAAAGGCCACCTGAATACCCAAATAGTGATTTCAGGCGACTTTAACAGCAACCTTCTAACGACTGAACGGGGAAGTAACAGTAAATCCTCCCGGGGTGTGACCGAGCTTGTGTGTAAACTGGCAGCCCTCGACATGACAATCATGAATGGTAAAGCTCCGGGGGATTCGCTAGCCGCGGCAACATATTTGAGCGGAAAGGTCGCCTCAACAATAAACTTTATAATTATCAGCAATAACCTGCTTTCACAAATTAACAACTTTAGAATTATTCCACGAGCTGAAAGTGACCACCTCCCGTTGACTCTGAACTTGAAGAACAAAACAAAAATCGCTCAAAAGTGCAATACCATCATGCTCCCGCCTGAAACGTTCAATCTTCGTAAATTAAAATTGCCAGGAGTGGCCCCCCAATCCATTCAGGAGAAAGTCAAGGCTTTCAAAGAAAACCAAGACCCCGTACTAGAGCACGCTCACGTAAGCCTCTGGGAGCGATTGGTCGAGTTTTTGGTCTGTAATTTTCCAGTTTCCACGGCATGGATTTCAACAAAAGTCACCAGAAGGGATTCGTGGTTCAATCAAGACCTCAAAATGCAAAAAAGAGAGATAGCGAGAGAAGTGCGACGTCTATCTCGAGCAGGAAAAAAAGGTTCAAAACAAGAAAAAACAAAGTTGCACGCACTAAGGCGCACGTACAAGAGGAACCTGGAAAGAGCAAAAACAGCGCATAAAGGGTCCATCTGGCTGCAACTATTATCTGCCAGTAAAAAATCCAACAGTAGCGATTTCTGGGGCATAGTAAATACATTAACATCTGGACCAATACTTCAGTAAGAGGCAGGAATTGGTGCTGATATATGGATTGCCCATGTGAAAACCCTGTTTAACAAACCCGCGACGGGTCCCGAGCAATTACCCCATGGGCCAGACCACAAACAGAAGGAAATCCAAGCCTTATCTACTCCGGCCTCTGCAGAAGGCATCACATCTCAATCAAATTCACTTATCAATGAGCCAAAATCCCTGACAAACGTGAAAGAGCTAAGTGGCCCCATAGTGAAACTAAAGTCTCAGGGAGCCGCCGGGCCAAACGGCATACCGAACGCAATTTTTACGAATAACCCAGAGATGTGGTCTTCCATCCTCACCCCAGTCTTCAATGAGATTAATACGCAGTCCAACATGCCGGCTTCCTGGAGGGGGACCATCATCCACCCCATATTCAAAAAGGGAGATAATCGCAAGCCGGGAAACTATAGATTAATTTCACTGATTGACGTTGAAGCAAAATTGTATGCTTCGTGCCTGCTAATCCATTTGCAAGGTTGGATGGAGGAAAAAAACATCATTCTCAAATTCCAGACAGGATTTAAGCAAGGCGTGGGTACTCTATCCAACCTTGCCACTCTAGCACTTTTGACGGAAAAAGCTCAAAGAAGGAAACTCCGCCTGTTCGCCTGTTTTGTGGACATCAAATCCGCATTCGACAGAGTGAGCAGGAGTAATCTATGGAAAAAACTCAACAGATGGGGCTTGCTGAACATACTGCTTAACGCTATAATCACTTTGTATAACTGATACCTGGGCAAGAGTCAAGCTGGGAAACGGGTTGAGTACCACCGCAAATATCTACACACAAAGCGGCCTGAAACAAGGCTGTGTTCTGGCCCCCAGCCTCTTCAACCTGTATTTATCTGACATAGCTCCATACATTGAAAAACCAGACTGTCACCCCCCGAAATTAGCTAACGAACCAGTTGCAATCCTACAAAACGCAGACGACATAGTCTTGCTGAGCCAAACCCTAGTGGCGTTACAGAGATCAATAAACAATCTGGTATCCTACTTCGACAAGGAACAGCTGGAGCTAAAGAAAGAGAAAACAAAAATCGTCTGCCTAGTTGATAGCAAAAAATTAAAGTTCACATGGATGGTCAATGGGGCTAAGGTTGAAGAAAAAGGTTCATACAAATACTTGGGTGTAACAATCAGGCAGGGCACATTTCATAAAGAACATAAACTGGCCCTCAAAGCTAAGGCACAATCACTGATCTATGCTTATAGATTAATACGTTAAAAAATGGACTGCCCGAACTATTCCCACTTGCTAAAAGTAATGGCCACCCAAATCCAACCCAGTTTGTACTATGGCATGGTCCCTGGTGTGGCAGAGACTCGCACCTACAGAATGAGTTGCAGTCAAAAATTTACAAAGCTGTTTTTGATCTGCCGAAATGTGCCTCGCTTGCCCAGGTCAGACTGGAATTTGGTCTCCAGCATCAGAAATACAGGGGAATGAGTAACTTTATAAAATTCTGCCACACTCTCCGCTCCTCCGACCCGGGTACTTTGAACAGCCTATGTTGGGACGCAATTAAGTCTCAGAGGGAGCAGGATATGCCAAACTCCTGGGGGAGCTTCCTGAGTACCTCTCTGTTCAGTTCATAATCTTTATTCGATTGTAAGTTTTACAATCATAAAAGTGCATTTTATGAGCACACAGTTAAAAACATTATACACAATTCATTTTCAAATGGCAAATAATGACACAGTAAACAGTACAATATATCAGACAATATGAGCATGGGCAATATAAAAATATAAATAACTGTAATCTTAAAAAGCACCTAAAAAATTTTTTTGCAGCGTGGTTAGCCATCCATGCTTTTCCTGAAGCAGATGGCTTTTTTTAAAAAGTTACATACAAACAAAGTGCAATCACTGTTCAGTAGTTGTAGGTAATAAAGTGCGGGTTTAATTTGTGTGAAACTCATTTTTTTAAGGCACGGTTTAAGGTATAGTTTCCGTGGAGTAGAGTAATAAGGGCAAATAAAAAGGAAGTGTGCCAGGTCTTGAGGAGACTTTCCGTCGCAGCCACAAGCTGGCAACACTTCGCCCCGTTGAGCACCACTTGGGAATGCCAATAGGAGATGATAGAGGTCAAAGCGGAACCTTGTTAGCAAAAACCGTTCATAGCTGGACATAGGCCATGTCAGGTAAGGTTCTATTTGCAAGCATGTTTTTAACAATAGGTGTTTCCTAACACTGACCTTCTGTATCTCAACCTCTTCTCTGTTGGTGCATCTTAACAAAACTATGGCATTCTTAACCAGGCTCACATCAGATTTTGTGATTGTGTTTGGGGCATAAAACAAATCCTGTCGATTAATTGCCGTTAGGCTGTCCTTTATATACTTTACCCACGGTACCTTAAATCTCCCATCTAGCTGTAAAGCTTCTTTCAGTAGGGCATGTGTTAATGGGATGAAATGCGTTACTTACCTGTAACAGCAGTTATCCAGTATTGGTGTCTTTCATAGATTCACATGCCTGAATCATTCCCCGTCGCTGAGACGGGAGCCTCCGGTACATAAAAAAGTAATGTCCTAAGGACATACATAGAGAATATAGGCCTAAGGGCCTCCCCTTTTGGGGCCTTTCCACGTCCTTATGTAAAAGGACCGAACTCTCATCGTTAGCCAATCAGCTCCGACCTCCTTCTAGAACCTTCCCGGGAGGAGCCTCCGTCCCTCAGATTTTCGTACGCACCCAGCTAGGGTGTCGCAATGTAGACATAGAGGTACGTGAGTCCTTACCGGGGAGGCGGGAGGGTTGCATGTGAATCTATGAAAGACACCAATACTGGATAACTGCTGTTACAGGTAAGTAACGCATTTCTTATCCAGTATTTGGGTGTCTTTCATAGATTCACATGCCTGAATCAGAGTAGCCAGCAGTTATACATGCATAGTGGTAAAGCACATTCTCACATCTAGCAGGCCTGCATAGATTACAGACAACATGAGAGAAACATGGTAATATACAGTCATGCATATAGCAGAGAAAACCATGAGGAATGTGCATACCTGGATGGCGGGACGAGGTAAGGCTCACCTTATTGGAAGAGATGGCGCAGCACCGCTTGTCCCACTGCAGCGTCCTTCTGCAGTTCGATGTCCAGGCAGTAGTGCTTGGAAAAGGTATGCGGGGACTTCCATGTCGCCGCTCGGCAGATGTCCAGGATCGTCACTCCAGCGAAGAGCGCTGCTGACGTTGACATCGCTCTGGTCGAGTGGGCAGCCACTCGGTCTGTCAAAGGCCGTCCGGCCTGATCATGGCAGAAAGCAATTGCTGAAGAAATCCAGCGTGAGATGCTCTGTTTTGTCAAGGGCAGCCCCATTCTCGGGTTGCTGTAGGCTACAAAGAGTTGAGAAGACTTCCTGACGTCTTTGGTCCTGTCCAAGTAGAATTTGAGACACCTTTTAATGTCCAGGGAATGCAGCGCCCTTTCCGCTGCCGTGGAAGGGTCCGGAAAGAACGACTTGAGGACAATTGGTTCGTTCAGATGAAAGTCTGACGGCACTTTCGGAATGAATTTAGGGTTGGGCCTGAGTACCACTCGGTCGTGCCTGAATTGGAGATACGGTTCCTGAATGGACAGCGCCTGAAGTTCGCTGACCCTTCTGGCCGACGTCAGGGCTAGCAGGAGAGCCGTTTTCCAGGAAAGATGCTTGAGCGATGCCCGGTGTATGGGCTCGAATGGGTGTTTCATCAATTGGTTTAGCACCAAGTTCAACTGCCAGGTTGGAGGAACTTTCCGAGGCCTCGGAAAGGATCTGTAAAGGCCTTTTAGAAATTGTTTCACCAGTCGACTGGACCAGAGGGAGGGTCCCGATGGGGTCCTGGTGAACCTAGAAATCGCAGCCAGATGAACCTTAATGGAGGCGTGAGCCAGTCCCGATTGAGCCAGGTGCAGTAGGTATGGTAGCAGCTGTACTGGGGTGACCCGGAGCGGGTGTAAGTCGTGTTCCGAACACCACACGCAGAACCTCTTCCACTTCAGCGAGTAGGTCTTGGTCGTGCTGCTCGCTCTC
The DNA here is from genome assembly GCF_964263255.1 of Lissotriton vulgaris. Lineage (NCBI taxonomy): Eukaryota > Metazoa > Chordata > Amphibia > Caudata > Salamandridae > Lissotriton > Lissotriton vulgaris. The sequence continues at coordinate 1,406,576,114 of NC_141685.1, read as the reverse complement.
GCCTTGGCCAGTACTGCCCTGCAGTCCTGCGGTATGTCTAGCTCCCCGAACTCAAGGTGCTCAGGAGCCAAGCCGATAAGTTGAGCGAACGGAGGTTCGGGTGGTGTACCTGGCCTCCGGACATTGTCAAGAGGTTCGGGAGTTGTCGCAGGTGAATCGGGGGCCTGGTGGATAGGCGAAGAAGATCCGAGAACCAATGTTGTCTCGGCCAGTACGGAGCAATCAGTATCAGCGTGCACGGTTCCGTCCTCATCTTCCGGAGGAGCTTCGGTATCATCGGGAACGGCGGAAAAGCGTACGCAAACACGCTGGACCAGCCGATGGAAAAAGCATTTCCCAGCGACCCCCGTTGGGGATGCCAGCTTGCGTAGCTTCGGCATTTGGTGTTCTCCGCCGTCGCGAAGAGATCGATCCTCGGGGTGCCCCATTGTGAGAAGACGTGGGCCACCGTGTCGCCGTTGAGCTCCCATTCGTGGGAGAGAGAGGTCCGCCTGCTGAGGGCGTCCGCGATAGTGTTCTCCTTCCCTGGAACGTACTCCGCCTTGAGGGAGAGGCCGTGCGCCACCAACCAGTTCCAGATTTTTTGCGATTCTCGTGAGAGAGAGAGAGATCGCGTTCCCCCTTGTTTGTTCAGGTAGTGCATCGTCGTGGTGTTGTCTGTTTTGACGAGCACAGGGGAAGAGCCGATGCGTGGCAGGAAGGCCTGTAGAGCCAGGTACACTGCCCTCAGTTCCAGGAGGTTGATGTGTAGTTGTGTTTCCTGGGCGTCCCATTTGCCGCTGACTCGAAGGTCTAACAGTACTGCGCCCCAGCCTTCCCGTGAGGCATCGGTCGTGATGACCAGTGGTGCCGGCGGCAGGAGGAACGGCAATCCGGCCGTCAGGTGAGTCCTGTTTCTCCACCACAGCAGGGCCTTTATGATGGCCGGCGTGATTGTGAGAATGTCGTCGAATGAGCCTGAACACTGTTTCCATTGTCTCGCCAACGCTTCCTGTAGGGGGCGCATGCGGAGCCTGCAGTGCGGTACGAGGAGAATGCATGAAGACATCATCCCTAGCAAGGAGGTGAACGTCCGGACCTTGATGCGAGGCTTCTTGGCCACCGCCGTGGCCAGAGACAGTACTTTGCAGATCCTGTCCTCTGAGGGGAAAGCCTTCGCATGCTCCGTGTCCAGGGTTGCCCCTAGGAAGGTGATCCTCGTTGACGGAGTAGTGCATGATTTTTTGAGGTTGATCGTCAGACCCAGCTGTTGGAAAAGAGCGCTGCAGGCGTTGAAGGAAGCCAGCGCGTCCTCCGGGGAAGGAGCCTTCACCAGCCAGTCGTCCAGGTAGGGGAACACCTGGTGACCCCTTTGTCGCAGGAAGGCAGCCACGGGCGCCAAGCACTTTGTGAAGATACGTGGGGCAGATTTGAGGCCAAACGGCAAGACCTTGAACTGGTAATGTCTGCCCGCTATTTCGAACCTTAGGTATTTCCTGTGCCTGACGAGGATGGGGACATGGTAGTAGGCGTCCTGTAAGTCTAGGGAGACCATCGAGTCGCCTCTTTCCAGTGCACCCAGGATCTCCTGGATTGTGACCATCCGGAAGGATTGACTCCGTAGGAAGGCGTTGAGCGCCCGGAGGTCTAAGATCGGCCTCCACTTGTCCCCTTTCTGTTGGACCAGGAAGAAGTGGGAATAAAAACCCTTCCCTTTCTGGGAGTCCGGGACCTTTTCGATGGCTCCTTTGACCAACATGGCAGCGACTTCCTGGAGAAGGAGGTGCAGGTGTCTGTGAGTACGCTTCAGTGGAGGGGTGTTGGGAGGGGTGTTGACCAGTTCGAGGGAATGTCCAAATTGAATTATTTGTAGTACCCACCGATCCGTAGTGATTTTTCGCCAATTGTGGAGGAAGTGGGTCAGTTTTCCCCCAATTCGAAAGGATTGAGACGGTGGTGGGACTGGCTGGAGTAAGTGGTCACTGGCGGCCGCCAGCGCCCTTCTTGGCGGATTTGCCTCTGAAGGACGATCTCCCATAGGATGACTGTCGGGACTGTTGTTTCTGCTGGGGTTGGTTCCTGTTGCTATAGGAATAGGACGACCGATTTTGGTAGGAACCTCTGTAGGAGTACTGACCTCTGGAGCGGCCTCCCCGAAAGGATTGGTTCCGGGACTGGAGGGAGCCCAGAGCCCTCGCCGTGTCGGTGTCTTTTTTGATGGCCTGGAGTGCCTCGTCTATCTTCTCCCCAAAGAGGAATTGCCCATCGAACGGCATATCCAGCACCTTAGATTGGACCTCCTGCCGAAAAGACGTCGCCTTGAGCCAGCCCTGGCGGCGGAGCACGGCAGCCCCTGCCAACTGGCGGAATCCCGTCATGGCTGCGTCGATGGCGCAGTCGATAATTTCAGCCGCGGAGTTTTGTCCTTCCGCCAGAAGAGCTTTCACCTCGTCCTGGACCGTGGCCGGCAGGCCTTGCAGGTAGGGAGCTATGTCTTCCCATAGCTGGCGGTTGTATCGGCCCAGGAGGGCGATGGAGTTTGCCACCTTGATGGACATGGCGGATGTGGTGGAGAACCTCTTGCCTATGGTGTCCAGCTTCCTTCCTTCCTTGTCCGGGGGCGCGGACAGCGGCGAGGAGGGGTTTCGGGATTGTTTTTGGGCCGCCTGAGTGACAACCGAGTCCGGTTTGGGGTGGCCGGTCAGGCAGGCAGGTGCGGAGTTCGGGGCCTTATATTTTTTGTCTAGGCGCGGAACCACCGCCGGCACCGAGGCAGGCGTGAGCATCAGCTTCTTGCCCTGTTCCCATAGAAAGTCTATCAGAGGAATAGACTTGGTCGATTTCTGTGTGTGCTCCTTGAAATCATGGAGGAAGCATTCCGTTTCCGCGGATTCCACCGCCATGTGAAACCTCCTTGCAGCTCTGTCCACCAGTTTGTGGAAACCTCCCACGTCCGCTGCTTCAGAGTGGCGTGGTCTCGGGGATGCCGGGGCAGACGAATGGTGTGATGACGCAGCATCGGCATCGTCGTCTCTGTGGTCCGAGGCGACGTCTTGCACCTCGCCTTCCTCTAAGTCCGTGTCATCCTCCTCGCTTTCCGATGAATCCTCCGCCTGTGTTTGCGGTCGGAGTTGGCTCCGAGGACGGGCCGGGGGAGCGGAAGGGTGCGAGGCCGACGGTTGCGCTTGGGTGACCGGAACCTGGGCACCGCTGTCTGCGTCCGGGAACCTTCGTTTATAGTCCTGCACCAGGGATTTCAAATCGTTGACCAGAGACAGTGGCAAACAGATCATCGGGGTTTTCACCGTGTCTACGGTCAGGGAGCTGCCTTGATACGTCACTCCGTCCCGGATCTCTTGGACGTCCTGGTGTTCTTCGTGAACCTCCTGTTCTTCGTCCGACTCCTCACTCTGTAGTGTGTCTTGTTCTTCCTCGGGTGCCAACTCCACCGTTGGGAGAACCGAGGGCGTTGGACTCGAGTGAATAGAGACTTCGACCAATCTCGATTCTTTCCAAGATGGCGCCGGGGTCTCTTCCGACGACGTGCGTGAAGATGGCGCTCCCGCCAAGCGTGCCGGTGATTTGGGCACCTCCGTCAGGGTCAATGGTACCAAGTTTTGCGGGGATAGGGGTTTCGCCGCCTTACTGATGCTAGGGTCGTGGACCTGGGATATCTTTGTCGAAGGTGTGGTTCTTGAATTTGACTTCGACTGTTTAGGAGACGAACTTGACTTCGATGGCTTGGGTGACGAGCCTTCGGTATGAGGTGTTTGCGGCGAAGGCGTACCTGAAGATTTAGACCTCTTAGGTGACGCGGCCTTCGTATTGGATGAAGGTTTCAGAGGAATGGTCGAGGAGACCGGTGCGCCTGAGGACGCAGTGGTGGTCGTCGTGGTCGCCGTGGAGGGCGATGAGGCCGTAGTAGTCGACACAGTGGTCGTGACTGAGGTGGTCCGCTTAGTAGATGGAGCGGGCTTCTTGAACCTCTGGCCATCCTTAACAGACACGGAGGAGGTGGTGGAGCGTGCCTCCGAAGGCTTCCTGTGCGCCTTCTTAGGAGGAGTGTCTGTCTCTCCAGGGGACTGCACCCTGGGTCTCTTCTTGGAGACTTTGGAGGTCGCGGAGACACTACCCTCGGAAGATTCCAGAGTGTCTCGGACCTTAAGCCTGTCGAGCCATTCACGAAGGCGAGTTTCCCTTTCCTTAACCGTCTTCTTTGGGAAGGCTCTACACACCCTACACTTGTCAGTGACGTGGTCAGGGTACAGGCAATATAAGCACAGGTCGTGCTTGTCCTCCGCTTGAATCCGCTGCTTGCCGCAGGAGGAGCAGGCCCTCAGGAGGGCTTTCTTCTGTGAGTCCGCCATGGACGAAGTTTTCTTATTAGATTCCGACATGTAGTCGATGCTAGGATGAAATCCTTTTCGTACAAAGTGAACTTCGGTGAAGTTTGAGACTTCGAATTTTGGAAACCTGAAGAGCTCAGGTTGGAGACTCCCTAGCACAACGTGCGGTAGAAAATCTGAGGGACGGAGGCTCCTCCCGGGAAGGTTCTAGAAGGAGGTCGGAGCTGATTGGCTAACGATGAGAGTTCGGTCCTTTTACATAAGGACGTGGAAAGGCCCCAAAAGGGGAGGCCCTTAGGCCTATATTCTCTATGTATGTCCTTAGGACATTACTTTTTTATGTACCGGAGGCTCCCGTCTCAGCGACGGGGAATGATTCAGGCATGTGAATCTATGAAAGACACCCAAATACTGGATAAATCATTGTTCAGCCAACAGTTCAGGCAACATGTGACTGGGCTTACTGCTATTCTGTCGCCTAAATAGGGGACCCCCAGCTCCTCATGTACTGAGTAGTTCCCAGTACCCCTGGGCAGTCTCAGGATCTTTTTTAGGAAGTTATTTTCTGTGACCTCTAGGTCTTTGGTCTTACGATAGCCCCAGAGCTCACTCCCATAACAGGCAACAGCAATGCTTTTTGCCTGGTACAGTTTAAGCAATGCGGCCAATGGGCAATTGCCGATTTTTTTTGCAAAGCCAAGGATGGCCGCATTGACCCTTGTTGTTTCTCCCTTCTTCTTGGAGACTGCTGGGCCCCATGATAACTTATGATCTAGCAGGACCCCGAGGTAAGAGAAAGAGTTGGTTGATGGAATTTTCTCCCCATTTATACTAAAATAGTCAGATTTCAGGATACCCTTACCTGCTTTCATAACGTAGGATTTAGAGTTATTTATGCTTAAACCACGTGACTCCATAAATTTGTGGAAGGAGTTTAATAGTTTCTGGAGGCCGATTGCTGTTCTAGAAATAAGAACAGCATCGTCGGCGTAGAGTAATACAGGTACCCCTTTGCGCTCAACTAAGGGGTAATCTGCTTCTACGTTTAAAAGAAATTCCTCCAGTTCGTTGATATACAGGTTAAATAAAAAAGGGGCCAGGATACAACCTTGTCGAACACCCCGATTTATTTTAAATTCATCCGTTACCTTGAGGTCTTGGGAGTAACGGACGTTCGCCCTTGTGTCTGTATGCAGATCAGCGAGGAAATTGACAAGGTTCCTCTCTACACCCATTCTCAGCAGAGTGGCCCATAATAGGCTTCTGTCTACACAGTCAAAAGCGGACGACAAGTCCATAAAGGCCATGTAGACAGTGCCTTGTCTCGCCAGTGTATACTTGCTTAGAATAAGATATAGGTTCAGGCACTGCGTAATGGTCGAATGATCTGGTCTGAACCCGTATTGTATGGGTGAAAGGATATTATTTTCTTTAGCCCAAGTAGATAACCTGTTAAGAATTACACCCCCTACCACTTTAACTACTGAATTCAGTAAAGAGATTGGCCTGTAACATAACGGGCTACTGCGATCGCCCTTCTTAAAAATGGGGACTATAGTCGAAAGACCCCAAATTCTTGGGCATCCAGTTGTCACCGCTGCATTTATTACAGCCGTGAGAACCGGAGCCCAGAAAGGGATGCTGGACTTAAACAGATCCGGCGGCAATCCATCCGGACCCGGGGCCTTGTTGGTGGTTAGACCCTGTATTCCCCTAACGGTCTCTTGTACTGTGAAACACAGTGGAATCGCAGTTGAAATTAAAAGATCGGAGACTTCCCGATGCTCATTACTCTTAAAAATTGTACTGAAATGAGACACCCACTCCCCCTCTGGGATGTTTGTTCCAAGGGCTGTGTCGTTTGGATTTTCAAACACGGGTTTGTTAATTATTTGCCAAAACTTGCTGCTATTCCCCAACACAGATGGGTCTAAAAGGGATTCAATAACATTCACCTTAATTTCCTTTTTTCTAATGGCTATTGCTTTCCTATAGGCCAGGCGGAGTACCTCTCTGGTTAAGATGGAAGTTCAATCAGCATGGGACAAAGCGGTGAATAGAGGATCCTTCAACAAAATAATAAATGTTGTGGCCAAAAAGAAATCTTTACTGAAGGACAAAATGGCGCTCACCAGGAGGCGGCATGGATGGACAGTTATAAAATCGTACAGGTTCTCAAAGCCACAAGTCTATTTATCTGCCCATTTCAGCTCTTATCTAAAAACAAGCGTTTTAAAGTTTATGATGGGCCTGCATGACTCCAAGGACCTATACCCCTCATGGAAACCAGCATTCAATTCAGAATCCTGTCGACTATGTGGATTTAAAAAAGAAACCTTAACCCACTTATTATGCGCCTGTCCAGCGATCCAAATCCAAAGGAGACAGTACCTGAAAGCTATTTTTAATTAACTGAACATCCGGTCCAGCAGGCAAGCAGTTATACGCTGGTTGGAGGGCTTGTCGTGTATCCTGGATTGCCGAGGAGTTAAATTCAGGCCCGGACTGGCCATAGCGGGCACCGGGCAATCCCCCGGTGCGCCGCAAGGGTGTGGGCCGGTTTTGAGCCCCTGGGGGGCGATTTTGTTACAGGGCCGTTTTTGCAGCATAGCTGCAAAATCGTCCCTGTATCAAAATCGGCCGAAAACCGGCCCTAGCAAAGCCCTCGGCGGCACTTCGAACTCCCTCGAGTGGGGAGGGGGGGGGGGGGGGGGGGGGCAGCCGAGCACTTTGCCAGGGCCGGTTTTGGTTCCCAGTCTGGCCCTGGTTAAATTCATGAAACTTGTTAATAGTTTCCTATTGCAAGCTGAGGAAGACTGAATACAAATTCATGTTAAATCACCCCCACACCGTCTTCAAGGGGTATATATTCTTTGTAAAAAAAAAATTGATACTCGAGTTTTAAAACTGTTAAAGTACTATTTTTTATAATTGAATTTTATAGCCATGTATTTTTTGTAAGATAAAATAGTGATGCATTTCGATCTTTTTTGATTACATGATAATGCTAGTTGCCTGTGGAGATGTATTTCATTTTTTAGGGGGGTTTTTGTAATGATTTTAACTAATCAAACAATAAAAAAACTTGAACTTGAACTCAGTGTAGTTTCACAAAGGCATGTAAGAGTACTTTAGTGCTACATCTCATAGTCAGTAATGATTTAATGAATCGCCCCCTTCGCATTAATCTAAACAAAAATACATTTTGAATAGAGTGGAAAAGAAAGACTCATCACAGGAGCTGGAATTCCACATTGCTCCACACACTGCCTATTAATGGAGAACTAGGATTGCACAATTCTGTACGTATAGCAAACGGAACCTGGGGCATTCAAGGATGCCATGTACTCGCACAGTAGAGACATTTTCAACGTTTCCCGGGGATCAGGCTGCAGGAACGTAACAAAATGTATTCATTGGGTAGTTTTTTTAAATGCAGATTCAAAATATGCTGTTTCAAAAGGATGAGAAACATGTGCTTTAGTCTTTTATAAAATCATGATTTGTTTTGAGTGGCTAATGTTAACTATGTGAGATTTCAAACCCTATATCCCCACTTATTGGTTTCCAAAGTGTTGCCTCGTGTTATCAATCCTGTCTCTCACTTCATATCTTCTAAACATTAAAATCGAAAAAACAGAGGTACTTTGAAAGACAAATTGTGACAATTTTAGGATTCTATTGTAATGCAGTAGATTTTTCGGTGGTCAAGAAGCTATTTGCAGAGCGGTCCAAAGCTTATAATACCCGTTTTTGCCCCAAACTATATGGGTGAGTTTGCTGGCTTGGAATGTCCTCTACTGCACAGTATATTGAAGAGAGTTTGCAAGGCATTTATCATGCTGTGTTCTTTGTAGTCCCATGGATCTGCTCCCATATTTTAGTGGTTTTACATTTTATTAGCATGTTATTTGAGTATGGTTGAGGGTAAGGTCTTGTTGAGGATGTAGGGGTACTCTCCTAACCCTCAGAACCACCGCCAAATGTTGGTCTGTAGAACGGAGTTGGTGGGAGGGAATATAGGGTGAGAGCAAGGTGGCTGAAATGCCAGGTGAAGATGAATTCAAGATTTTAAGAGCGAGGCACAGGGACTTGAGCTCCACACGTCTGGCCACTGGCAACCAATGTAGTTGGAGGATGGCAGCACAGGTGGAGCTGGTTCACTGGAGGCCAAGTAGATTTCTGGCCACTGCATTCTGGACCATCTGTAGTCTCGAGATCTCTGACTTGTTGGTCCCCAAGTAGAGAGAGCTGGCATAATCCAATCTCGACAAAATAGCGCCCTGAATGATAATCTGCAGAGTGGACAGGTCAAAGTATCCTAACAATGGTTTAAGCCCCCGCAGAATACCAATACAGGTCCCTGCCAATTTCTTGGTTTGGGTCTGAAAGTTGAGAGCCGAATCCACCCAGAAACCCCGGTTCTTTACCAACTGCTTGGGGGTGGGGCAAAACCCAGGGTTGTGGGCCACCAGTGCTCCTTCCACAGTTTTTCATCCCGCCCGACCAAAAGAACTTCAGTCTTGCTTGAGTTAAGCTGCAGCCAGGTGGCGGACATCCATCCTGCAATAGCCGAGAGATCGCTCTGAAACGTGGAGGCATCCTGCGCTGAGTTGTTCGAGAGGCCACCACCAACTGTGTATCGTTGGCATACGATACTATTGGCAGGCCTCTGCTCCTAGCCACCGCTGCAAGAGGTTGAACATACAGGTTAAACAGTGTAGGACTCAGTGCTGAGCCCTGTGGCACCCCTTGATGAATAATATGAGCCGCAAACAGAAAGGGGGCGCCGTCACCTGGAAGGACCTCTCAGAAAGGAAGGAGGCGAACCAGTCAACGCAGAGCCCTCGACCCCCACTTCCTTGAGCCGTTGCAACAGAATCTGGTGGGAGACCCTGTCAAACACGGCACTGAGGTCTAATAAAATCAGTGCAGACGTACATCCATCATCGAGTGTAGCCCTCAGTAGTTCGGTCACTGCAAGGAGGGCGGACTCAGTGCTGTAGACTGGAGGGAAGCCATTCTGCGAATGGTCTAAGATGTTATTATCTTCCAGAAAGCCTGTCAGAATGGAATTGACATGGGTCTCAGCAATCTTAGATACTCAAGGCAAGAGAGATATGGGACGGAAGTTCACTGGTTTAGGTGTGTCTAAGGGAGGCTTTTTAGGTTTCGACCTGGCGAGGGGCAAAGCCCCTCCCAGATCGAAAACTATTGTCTACAGTAGGGATGTTTGGACCGCCTCTGTCTATCATTGGCTAGCTCCATAAATGGAGGCTAGCCATTGGGAGACAGAGGCTGTCAATCGCGCTTTCTCCAGAAAACGCGATTCGGGGGCGTTTCTGGTGCTTTTTTTAAGCCCCGCACCTTTGTCCCAGGCCGCGCTGCGATTGGCTGCCGGCCCGGGACACCCCCGTGACGTCATTCCCGGGCCGCGCTGTGATTGGCTGCCGGCCCGGGACACCCCCACACCCCCGTGATGTCATTCCCCGGGCCGCGCTGTGATTGGCTGGCCAGCCCGGGACCTGACTTGTTCTCGTTATGCCTCTGCCGCCTGGCCGTGAAACGTAAAGAATGTTTTCAGAGTCTACTGATAATGCTCTCTGCTCCCAGGGTACTCTGCCCTCTTGCCTGGCTCCCACCAGATGCAGAACTGCCTGCCGGGAAAGGAGGGGAGGAGGAGTCCACATCACAGGCTCCGGGCTCAGCCACGTGCACCTGCAGTCTGCACGCGCTTCATTCGTAATTATCAAGAGACCCTCTATTAAGGAGCAGACCTCTTTTTACCCACACTTCTATGTCTCACCTATTGGTGTAAACACGTGCTATTACACGATCGAATGATACTCAAGTCTCGGAAGGATGAGAGTCTGAGTCGGCCCTCTGTGACGTACACCTGCCGTTGCAAGTGGCGTGCAGATCGCCAGAACCTGGTTTAGTTCCCTCCACCAATGGCCTAGGTTAACTCACGGGACAGAAGTGCGAACGCACTGCCACCACACACACGCCCACATTAGTACAGTGAGGTAACAGCCAGGAACCATCACTGGATGGGGAAGCGGCGGGGTCACTGGCGCCGTGTTTGACGTCACCCAGCGCTATAAAGAGTAATAGCGTGTCTGTCAAATCCTTACGATAGCGAAAATACGCTCAACCTTTTCTTTTCCCACTACTACACAACTTTGTAGTAGACTATGCAAAATAAGGTGTTGGCGGCAACTGTATTAAGGTGAACGCTCCAAAAATTCCCACCGCAAGAATACGTGGCCAAACTGGCCATAGCAGAGAAAGTAGGGGGTACACAGCAGGATAGGGGTTCCCTGGGACAACAATGCTAGTGTCTTAATATGTTCCTACTACTACTGCTGTGCCTCTGGTGCTATGAACTAAGCACTCCCATTTCAAAACAAGACACGCGGGATTAGCTGCAGTGATGAAACATGGCGCGCACTGAGAGTGAGGGGTTGTCGCCGATTTACGTTAAAGAGTCATAAATTGTACACTGTGCGCCAATGAAAGGGGCACAAAGTTGGGTTTCAATTCTGTTACAGCCATGTTGAACTTGGATCCAAATAATGCATGAACATTTGCTCTAAACACGAATATATGTGTAAAATAGGGTAATTAAAATGAAGTTGCGCAAAAAAAAAAAAGACAAGTTGGGGGTTCCGACGGTCAGCAAAAACGTCAAACAGGCAGCTCTGTTTTGTTTTTTAAAGCCAAATGAGGGCTTTAGTCCCAATATATGGAGAATGGCAAACAACTCTAAACATGTTAACAAGAGTATTCTTTCTGCTCCTGTGAGTCGTCATCTGCATTTTAGCCCACACTTGCCTTTCTCAGGCTGCGAGGGTGGTAGTAAACACGTTGGAAAAGAGATGTGGAACTAAGTGTCACGCGGCCCTCCCAGAAGCCGCACATATCTGCATCTCTCCTCGGTGTGTGCCTTCCGAAGCCTCATCTCAGAGCGTAGGTGTGTGCCTGTACTGAAATACCCACTCAGGGTGTGTAGGGTTGTTTTGGTGCTAGATACAGCTGTGCGATGCTTCCATGCAATCACGTCAGGTGGCGGGGAAGACCAGGTGGATGTTCTGGTTGGACAGCGTTCTTCGCCGGCTGTGCCAGTTTCCTCCACAGAGAGGAGGTTGAGGTCAGCTAGACGGTGAAGGCGAGGCCTCAATTCCTCGATCTGCACCCGATGGGAGTGCTTAACTTGCCCCACCCCCTCATGTCATCACATAGTCGGTTTTCAGGTATAGGCTCTTTTCAGGTAATGGCTCTTTTCAGGTATAGGCTTTTAACCAACAGAGAACTACTATCAAATCAGCTCTTCTGACTAGTACAACTGACGCAAACCAAGATATCTATACCGAGAACGCAACGAGCTCTGCTGTTGTCCCACCAAACTATGTTCAGAGACACAGATGAGTCTGAAAGCGAGAACGGGACAGCCTGTGTGTGTGATAAAGAGCTGGTCACAAGATCTGGGGGCCGAGAGGGGTGCGTTACAGGCCGGGCAGCGTAACTTCCGCGGTTCGATTAAGTCTTGCTGCAGCAGTGGCCCCAGTTTACCTATGACCTTTGACCCACACTTCTTATGACCACTGTTCCCTCGTGAGCTGGACTCAGCACAGTTGCGTTTGGGTTCGCATTCCCTGATTTGTCTAAGCCACACACACCCGGCAGCTCTGACCGCCCACACCTCTGAAGTGATTCCACCCACATCCCCGCACATGTGGTCCATGCCACTGTCGTCCTTCAGGGACACACTCACAACCCACACTTACCCCAGCAGAGCCCAGAAGCCGGTAAGCAGGCTGTGCACGAAAGAAGTCCAGATGTTTCTCCATTTCCAGGAGTTTCGCAGCGCGGACTGTGGGGTAGGAAAGAACCGATCCACACTCCGGTTGAGAAGATGGAACGATGCAAACGACCCAGCGACCAGCAGCACACCGGAATCCATGGAAGAGTGCGGAAACAAAGAATCCGAAATGGGAGGACAGATAGGGATACAAATGAGAGAACAAACTGGGAGGATACAATGAAAAGGGAAAGAAACAAAAACAATGGGATGGGCTGTAGGGTAAGATAAAAAAGCAAGATAATCAGATAGAGAAATGTGGATAAAGGAGGGGTGAATGGGGACAGAGGAAAGAAAGAGGGGTGGAAAAGGTGGAAAGAGACAGATGATAAAAACCTGAGAAGAGAAGAAAGCGGAAATAATTGCGGATGAGGAGGGGCGTGATGGAGAGAAAGGGTATAGAAGGGGTGGGCGATCCAAAGCCAGGAGAGAAGAGACTGAAAATGGGGCGAGGGGTCAAAATAAAGAAGAGATGAGGTGTGGAAAGGGCAAAGGAAAGGGGGTATCTAAATAAGAAGTGAAACTAAAGAGGAAAGGTGGAAATTGGCCGATGGGCGAGGCGGAGTGTCTACAGCTCTTTGCTCAGTCTTCCTTCGCTCTTCTTCTCTCCCTCGGGCGCTCTCCTCTCGTGTCTCACTGGGGGATCTGCTCGCTATCCCTTTAAGATATCCTTCCTCTGCTACTCTCGCCCGTTTCGAACCTTGTGTAACATTTTCTCGTAACCAGCAAACAAGTGGCCTCCAGCGTTCGTCCATTGGCTAACCTTAACCACGCCCAATCGTCTCCATGGCGACCGGTACACCCCCGGAGGAGCGATTGCGCCACGGAGTATTTATGGGAGACTACAACTCCCGAATGTTGTGCGGGTTAAACTACCAGTCCCAGCAACCGCCGGGACTTTGGCGGGCTCAGCTATATACCTGCGCTCGGAGCGAGTCCAAACCTTGTATTCAGTTGGAATGGTACGAGGACTGGGACGGAGCCAAGAATAATGATGAACAGAGAAAATCACGGGGACATGCATTAAGAGACCGGAATTAGCAAGGCATGTAGAGGAAATGCAAACCTAAACATTAAAGCAACGGGGGTGGGAGGGGCTGCCTCGCTCCTAGTGTGATACAGCGAAAACTCAGTGGCCCGCATCACAGGTTATGCACATGGCAACATTTTAGAGGAGCAAAGTGAAACATTTAAAAACAAGCATTTACAATGCAACGGTTTCGTCTTTGGAAAAGTTAGAGCTATTGGCAATGTAAATGACAATGCCATTTATTTATCTGTTTTCAAAACCAACACATAAATACAAATATTGTCATTTACAATGCCAATAGCTCAAACTTTTCCAAAGGCGAAACCGTTGCATTGTAAATGCTTGTTTAACAAGGGGATCACCCTTGCTTGCTTCTATGTTCTAGAGACAGCTGCCTTGGATAGGGACGTATTAAAAAGCTGCCACAGTGGAGCTAGAAGCACGGGTAAAGAGTTCATAAATAGCTCCGGTTTTTAGGGGGTCAGCAGGAGAGCCTGATTTCACATGGCTGCACAGCACACGAAGCTGGTCCTGGGATATTAACGGGAATGATGCAAGAGTGTGGGTGGGGAAGGAACTAGGGGCCGGGCCCAGGGATTGAGCAGCTAGAGGGAAGGAGTTATAGATGTTCTCCACCTTTTCCACAAAGTAGGTGGCAAGAGCCTTACATTCTTCATCTGGTATACGGGGCGCAGGAGGAAACCCTGCCGTTTAAGGTCTTTCAGTATGCTAAAAGCACATTTAGCGGGGTTCTTACTGCCCCTAATCTCAGCTGCGTAGTAGGCTGCCCTCTCTGACTGGATAGCCCTGCGGTAGTCCTTAATAGCTGCTTGATAGCGTCATTTAGACATCAAATCAAAATCGCACCTCCACACCCATTCCAACCTTTTGCAAGCTTTACGCATGTTGGCGAGCTTATCACTGTACACGAACTAGACTTAGTATTGCGGCACTAAGATCTCTTGGGCGGGATAAGTATATCAAGTGGCCGCAAGATCCAGTCCGACACTGCTTTGTCGGCAGCATCAGGGTCATCATGACATATCACTTGCAGCATCCTTGCACAAGAACACTTAGTCAGAAGAAAAGAGTGAATAAAGATCTAGATGTCCTAGTAGATTTCCTAAATGCAAGGAAACTAAAAATACGTACCTCCAGCACAGAAATAATGTGTCATTCTCAGGGAATTATGAGTAATATGCACGCCCTAAAGCACAGCTATTTAAAAAAAAAAAAAAATCCTCTGGCAAATGTAGGAAAATTAAGCTTTTTCGGATTCTGCCAATCCTGATGTGTGTGGGGAACCCACTACAGGGTTGTTTGCATAAGGGACCATGATGGAACAGCTTGTTTGCATAAGAGCTACATATAACTGATATGCTTCATACATACAAAAAAACAAGAAAGACAGATCACCAAGATATGTGTGTTCCCTTAAGTATAGGGACACTTACACATGCACAGTTATGTGTAATGATTCACATATCTATGTATTCTTTAGTCCTGTCCCTCTATTTGTATTCCAAAAAAACCACAAAACTATATCAAATATATACGCAATACATTTTCAAAGGACTTCAGAGGACAGGCAGCATGAACAGTTTAACAGTGACTAAAATACCTCACCTCTCTGCTTCTCAGTGGCTTTACAGACTATTTCAGGGTTTTATTCACAAATGCTTTGTAGGGTTCAATTGTGAACATTTAAAATGTCCTTTGACTGTGTTGCTGTCAGTGGGGGACAGTGACCGCAGTATGGATTTGGATGAGGGTGGACAGTGGCCAATCCACTGTTCTTAAGATGCTCAATCTAAACAAAGTAGAAAGGACCTACTTTACACTTCTACGTGGTGTCAGGAAGCTCTTCTCTTTGATGCCATCCCAAGTCAAATCCATTATAGTGCTCTGCGTTATTCTGAGCAAGTTGGATTATTGCACTGCAATGCTTCCTGGAGCACCAGAGTATATCATCAACAGACTATAGAGAGTCCCAGCTGCCGCAGCTAAATTATCATTAAACAGACTTCGTAGAGCGTCAACATCATAGGCAATGAAAGAACTACATTGGCTTTGTCTAAAACAGAGGATCGCCTTTAAATCCCTGTGCATTGTCTTTGGCCCTGCAGAGCTCTGGTTCTGTACCCCTGCAACGGAGCCTGATGAGATATACCCCAGGGTGGTGTCTATGTCATGTGTCAGCTAACCTCCTCTGTGTTATAAGATTTCAGAAGACCAGACAAGTAGGGCGATCCTTTACAATTAAGGCAGCTCAACTTTGGAACACGCTACCAGCTACCCGTAGATCCTCTACTGACCTACTGTGTTTTAGAAAGGCTTTGAAGACCAGGCTGCCTTGATCTTATGCTCACTGCTGGTCTGTCTTGATGAATGCTTGCAGCACCATGATACCTGTAAGGTGACCACTGCACTCCATCCATTCAATAAATAAAGGGATTTCCTTTTGTCTTTAGAGTTCAGGAATATGTGACATGGATATTTTTGCATGGGGGTGTGAACTAGAAGTGATACGATAATATATTGCTGTTTGGCAGATTGAGAAGTATTGTGCATCCCAGTCAAGAAGAGAATCACGTTACTGTAAATACATTTGGAAAAAGGAAAGGTTTATCCCATTTTATTGTAATTCTCCATCATGGAAATCCTCATCAATGATTACCTCCACAATAATTTCTGTGGACCCACAGGGTCACAAGTAGATGATGTCATTTACCATGGGTCAACAAAATAGCAAAGAATCCAAGCATTTACAACTATTGTTTCAAAAGCACAAAAAACCCATTAAGCTCAAGACTGCAGAATCTGGCACTGCTCCTTTGGGGATATCAAGTCTTGATTTGTATTTATTTATTTAATACTGTACACACATTACGAAAAGAACCATGCAGCTTTGCGCCTCCGAAACATCAAACTGCAGCACAAATGTACATGATATACTTTACATAAAACTAACAACAAGCATTAGAATATAAAACTACAGAAGGCTATAATAGCAGAGAAAATACATTAATTATCAAAGCATAGTTCATTCTGTAGGAAAGACTAAGACTAATGAGGTAATACCAAACATTATCAAGCAAGGACGAAGGATGAAACCCTGAAAAGAAGGTGAAATAAATTCAAATGACATGTAAGCAATCATTTGTATTCAAGATCAGTTCATAGAAAGATCAATTGTTCAGTAAAAACGGGATGCTCTGAATGGGCACAGTGCTCTTGTGTAATAAGGTGCAAAAAACGTTATGAGTACAAAACACTCAGGAGAAGGTGTTTGACTGTTCAATAGAAATTGGTTATAATTGTCATATGAAACAAATCATTTGTGGATAGTGTTCTTTTGGAATTGTGATATTTGCGGCTAGTATGGGCGGTGGCAGCTCCCATACGGACCCGCCATTTGATGCATTGAAGCTATATCTTTGTTCTTTTAAATTGTACTGTATTTTACAACATTTTGTGCACGAGTCCTGCATGGAGGCGCGGAGGCGCTTTTACTTATTTTTTAAATGCTTTGCTCAGATTAAATCTTTTGTGTTATACGCTTACCTGATCTGCCACCAGGTGTGCCTTCCCTGCCCCATTTCCACCGCGGCTGGTGTGCCGTTTGAGTGGAGGGTGGGCGGCCATCTTGAGTGTAGTCCCGGACCCCTGCTGGACCAGTGGCAGCGTTTTAGCTGGGGGAGGGAGGTGCACCCATAAGTTGAGCTCGGATTTGAGATCTTGGCGGCTAGTGTGGGCGGTGCCAGCTCCCATACGGACTCGCTTTTTGATGCATGAGGCTATATCTTTGTTCTTTTAAATTTTACTGTATTTTACAACATTTTGTGCACGAGTCCTGCACGGAGGCGCGGAGGCGCTTTTCCTTACTTTTTAAACGCTTTGCTCAGATTAAATCTTTTTGTGTTATACGCTTACCTGATCTGCCACCTGGTGTGTCTTTCCTGCCCCGTTCCACTGCGGCTGGTGTGCCGTTTGAGTGGAGGGCGGGGGGCCATCTTAAGTGTAGGCCCTGACCCCTGCTGGACCAGTCCCCGGTAGCTTGCCTCCTTTCTGGTGAAGAATTGGCTTGGTAGTTTAGTCTGCCCTGTTCCCATGATGCACTGGGCCAGGGACAGACTGATTTGCATATAGCCAGGTTCTGAGCTGGGATGGTGCAGTGAGATAAATAACGGTGATGGATCAAGCCCTGATCTTTGGACTTGGTAAGAGTGGTCTGCTTAATTCAGACACTCTGTTCATCACCACCCCCTTTTCTGAATCGTTTTTGGCCACTATAGGTGTGGCAGGGTATACTCAGACATGAGTCCCTTTCTCACTGCACCATCAGGATTCAAGCAAGCCGGGCCGAAGAAGGCTGAAATGCCAGAAACCGGTCCCCGGTAGCTTGTCTCCTTTCTGGTGAAGAATTGGCTTGGTAGTTTAGTCTGCCCTGTTCCCATGATGCACTGGGCCAGGGACAGACTGATTTGCATATAGCCAGGTTCTGAGCTGGGATGGTGCAGTGAGATAAATAACGGTGATGGATCAAGCCCTGATCTTTGGACTGGGTAAGAGTGGTCTACTTAATTCAGACTCTCTGTTCACCACCACCCCCTTTTCTGAATCGTTTCTGGCCACTATAGGTGTGGCAGGGTATACTCAGACACGAGTCCCTTTCTCACTGCACCATCAGGATTCAAGCAAGCCGGGCCGAAGAAGGCTGAAATGCCAGAAACCGGTCCCCGGTAGCTTGTCTCCTTTCTGGTGAAGAATTGGCTTGTAGTTTAGTCTGCCCTGTTCCCATGATGCACTGGGCCAGGGACAGACTGATTTGCATATAGCCAGGTTCTGAGCTGGGATGGTGCAGTGAGATAAATAACGGTGATGGATCAAGCCCTGATCTTTGGACTGGGTAAGAGTGGTCTGCTTAATTCAGACACTCTGTTCATCACCACCCCCTTTTCTGAATCGTTTTTGGCCACTATAGGTGTGGCAGGGTATACTCAGACATGAGTCCCTTTCTCACTGCACCATCGGGATTCAAGCAAGCCGGGCCGAAGAAGGCTGAAATGCCAGAAACCGGTCCCTGGTAGCTTGTCTCCTTTCTGGTGAAGAATTGGCTTGGTAGTTTAGTCTGCCCTGTTCCCATGATGCACTGGGCCAGGGACAGACTGATTTGCATATAGCCAGGTTCTGAGCTGGGATGGTGCAGTGAGATAAATAACGGTGATGGATCAAGCCCTGATCTTTGGACTGGGTAAGAGTGGTCTGCTTAATTCAGACACTCTGTTCATCACCACCCCCTTCCCTGCTGGATCAGTGGCAGCGTTCTAGCTAGGTGGAGAAGTGTGGCTCACGGTGTAGAGCAGGCAGACCCGGAAGCTGAGGTCAGACCCGGGACCAGGGTTCAATTCCCGACGCGGCAGGGTCTTGAGTTTAAATGTCCACGGACTCGATAATTCTCGCTTCGGTGCCTGCTCTAATCATGGGTTCTCACTCTGCAACTCTGGGCATTAAGCTTGCTTAATCTCCACAACGGCCCCCCTGTGGCGGGATGCCTGGCTTTCACCTTGGGGATGCCCTGTAGGGGCTATCTCACAGGGAAAAGCCAGGACGGGTTCCCAAGGCAAGGGCCGGGAAACCTCCGGGTAGCTGTGCGCTCAATAAATGCAATACTAATAATAATAATAATAGCTGGGGGAGGGAGGTGCACCCATAAATTGAACTCGGATTTGAGATCTTGGCGGCTAGTGTGGGCGGTGGCAGCTCTCATACGAACCCGCTTTCTGATCCTGCACGGAGGCGCGTAGGCGCTTTTATTTATTTTTTAAACGCTTTGCTTAGATTAAATCTTTTTGTGTTATACGCTTACCTGATCTGCCTCCTGGTGTTCCTTCCCTGCCCCGTTCCACCGCGGCTGGTGTGCCGTTTGAGAGAAGGGCGGGCGGCCATCTTAAGTGTAGTCCCGGACCCCTACTGGACCAGTGGCAGAGTTCTAGCTGGGGGAGGGAGGTGCACCCATAAATTGAGCTCGGATTTGAGATCTTGGAGGCTAGTGTGGGCGGTGGCAGCTCCCATACGGACCTGCTTTTTGACGCATTGAGGCTATATCTTTGTTTTTTTTTATTTTACTGTATTTTACAACATTTTGTGCACGAGTCCTGCACTGAGGCGCGGAAGCGCTTTTACTTATTTTTTAAAAGCTTTGCTCAGATTAAATCTTTTTGTGTTATACGCTTACCTGATCTGCCACCTGGTGTGCCTTCCCTGCCCCGTTCCCCCGCTGCTGGTGTGCCGTTTGAGTGGAGGCCGGGTGGCCCTCTTGAGTGTAGTCCCGAACACCTACTGGACCAGTGGCAGCGTTCTAGCTGGGGGAGTGAGGTGCACCCTTAAATTGAACATGCCCTTTCGAGCGCGCAGCGGTCGCGCGCAGCAGGCGCGCCGAATGTAAGCCAAAGCTCTGCTCGTCTGCGCCTCGAGCGCACCTAGCGCTGGTCATGCTGCTTGTAATTTCTACGATCCCAATGACATCCAAATAAGGTATTCTCGTGAAGAATTATTTGCTCTTAATACAGTGGAGTGCTAGGGCATTTCACCATGGGATATCTCAGATGGCATCCCTATTCCTTGTCCCACATGTGAGTTCAGCCCTTCATTAACCATGGCTTCTCCCACACACGTCTCCAACACTTACAGGTGATTGCTGCTGCTCTTATAAATGCCCAGTCTATGAGCAAACATGCCGCTGGCATATTTGAGCTTTTGTCGGACGGCTGCTTGGATATTCTGTTTATAACAGAAACATGGCTTAACAATTCTAGTGCCCTCGTTGTGGAGCTTGCAATCCCCAGAGGTTTTAAAATCATCAGGGCGGATCGAGTAATGGGGAGAGGGGGGGCGGCCATTGTTTTTAAAGACACATCGTCTTTTCAAATTGACTCCTCCGATGAGTTAGGTGATGGCGAAGTCCTTCACTTCTCCCTCACCCTCTCACCGCATTTTACGCTGGGAGGCACGCTGTTATACCCTCCCCCGGGTCATTGTGCCCCGCGCCTTGAGGTTTCCAGATTCCTTCTCCTGGGCGACTTTAACATCCATACGGAGGTGGGGGAGTCATCAGACTCCAAAAATTCGCTGGAATCTCTTGGCCTGGCCCAATTAACTCAATGGGTCACGATGCCCACACACTCAGGGGGTCATACCCCGGATGTGATGTGTTCCAATTTTTCTTTATCAGTATCTGACCCTGAAATTCTTACTTGGTCGGATCATAGGCTGATCAGGTTTTCCTGGTCCTTAGAAAAATCCCCCTCCAAATATAAGTTTACTACCTGTCCCAAGAAGATCAACGTGTCTGCCCTCGCCAATGCCCTTTGTATGGGTCGTCCTATGTTAGGCCAGGAATTGACCACTGCTGTGTAGACCTTTAACACCTGGATCTGCTCGGGGGTGGAGTCCTCCTCCAAAGGGAGTACTAGATCTAAAATGCGCTCCACCCCCTCTAAGCCCTGGTTTTCGCCGTCCTTAAGAGAGCTTAAACTAGGTTGTAAAAGATAAGGGGTTATTACGATCTGCTCAGAGGGAGTACTATGCTAGCATCAGAATGGCTAAGAGCGAATATTTTGCGGGTAGGATCTCTAAGGCCAATAATAACAGTAGGGAAATTTTTGCTATTGTCAACAGCTTTCTTGCCCCTTGCGCCGAGCAACCAGTAGTGTTATCTTCTGCTCGCTGGTGTGAGGACTTGTCGTCATTCTTTGAAAACAAAATAGCAGGGATTCAGGCTAGTTTGCGGACCACCTGTCTCAGTCAGAGCCTCTCAGCTCCTGTTCATTCCTCTCTTCCTTCTTCCATGACCTTCACCTTTGAGGAATTTGCTCCACCTTCTGGAGCTGACATCTTAGCAGTTTTAAAATCCTTGAAATCAGGATCACCTACAGACCCCAGTCCCGCGCGTGTTCTCGGCGAGGTGGCCGAGGTGGTATGCTATGAGGTTACCAACATTTTCAGCCTTTCCTTTAGGTCGGCGACAGTTCCGGAATGCTGGAAGCAGGCCAAACTCCTGCCATTGTTGAAGAAAGCAGGTTTGGATCCGGAAGTTCCAGCCTACTATCGGCCAGTTTCCTTATTGCCAGTGTTGGCCAAGGTTTGTGAAAAGATATCCTTTCCGCCAATTGAATACTTTTGTGGAAACCGGCTCAGTCCGGATTCCGTGCTGCTCACAGCACTGAATCGGCATTGGTGGAAATTTGAGAGCCCTTTCTTAAAACTACACTCAACTAAAGGAGGAAACGCTACCTTTCTGAAAGCAGAGAACGAGTCTGCCACCGGGACCAGGAGCAGGAGCCGAGTCCCCCCTGCCGCCACCTCTCATCACCAACGCGGACGCAGAGCGGGGGGACTCCAACCCCCAGGAGCCTTTGCGGGGGCGCGCAGCAGTGACGCGCAAGTAGGCGCCCGGAGGCGCTTTAAACAACAATGCCCCCTCCGCGTAGCGGGACGCGAGCGGGACCAAGCGCGGGGCTAAGCCCGGGCAAAGGGCAGGCCCTCTGTGGCCCCCAGAGGCCTGAGGAGCCTGGCCTGGGCCACTACCCCTGCCCGATTTCCTTCAGCCCAAGTGACTATTGGATACAGAAACTGTAAGTCTGCTAATATCTCATTACATTATACAGGGTTGTTAGTTGCCATTCATTGCTAAGCCCTAAGTACATGGGCCTGTCATCACACTGTCAACATTTCAAAAGGTCATTTGAGATTAGCACTGGGGATTGTCATGAATTGTCGGGAGACCAGAAGCATGGCTGTTGCAGGAGCGAAAAAGTTAACCGGGACTCTGGACGACTTTATTGTTCGCACCAATGCATTAATTGATGAGGGGATAGTATTAATGGACAGGAGGGTGTCCCAAGATCTAGCTATGGCCAAGAGATCTTCCCTAGGCCTCATTGCCCAGGCATGTACGCCCAACACCGAGTCCCGCCCCAACACTCTCGCCATGGTACACAACACTGGGGATACTGGGGATTTTGATGTCATAAGCTCACAACAGGATTTGGAAGCTACCCCTAATCTTAATCTTCTGACAGAGTGTGGCTTAGACAGAAATAAGCTAGACAATCCACCCTTGGTAAGTGCCACAAATCAAAGGGGTTTGAAAGAAGGGGCAATCCCTAAACAAAAGGCCAATAAACCCACCACCCTTAAAGGGAAGAAAGCACAAACTGCCCACAACCGAGACAATACCATCTTAGACCCGGCAATGGTGAATAATAACTTGGCAGTCTGTGCAAATGATATAGGGGGGGTGCATTCGACAAAAATTGGCTTGCCTCTAAGTCTTCCAGACGACACCATTATTGACAATAGTCTGGAGGAAATCCTTGAACTTGGTGGTGAAGTCACTAATCTAGCCAAACATAGCCAGGATGGGAGTGGGTCAAGCACAGCTAATAATAATATTTTTAATTTGTTAAAAGCCCTACTCGAACCCATAGAGGTTAGATTACGTTGCTTAGAAACCATTTTGAAAAATATTCATAAGGATATAAGTGCCCCAAGCTTTACCTTGAACACTAAGACATCCCACATCGCGAATACAGCTAATAAGTCATCTCTGGCTGGCAAAAGCGTCACTGTGGCTAAAAACCATGTTCCCAAGAACCCTAGTAACACCCCAAACCTGGGAGGCACTAAAGCAAAGACCCCTGATCTAAAACAACCAGAGAATTCAACTAAATCTAAGACAACTCCCCAAGTTAAATCTAATGATCCCACTCCGCCGACCCCAAACCCAGACCCGGCTCCAAGAGTTAAGGTAGCAGCCCGTAGAAACATCCATCTTCCCCCAGATGCCTGTCCCTATGTAGTAATCAGGGTTCCCAAGGCCTACATGCTCCGTAGATAACCCACTTACACTCAAGAACTGTTGGCACGGAAACTGTAAAAGTCAAAGAACAAGTTTATTAAGACCCCATGGGGTGGTGGTACACTCATACAGCACCCTTCGGTAATGCAAGAGGTATCACACCGAACACCGGTGTGACCCCGTCTTTTATACAGTTTTGAGGTAATAAAAAGATAGGCGGCACAAGTTACAACACATTTATGTACATATATGGTCATGTTTTGGAACACAGCCAGCTCATTGGAGGGGGCACAACTCCGTTGGTCAGTTTGGCGCACATTCCTGAGGGGCAACTGGTCAGTGGGGACTGCGCATGCGCGAGCTTGACCAGTACTAAAAATAGCCTGTTGCTGGGCAGACTGAAGTGGTCAGTGGTACGGACAACGGACTAAAGGGCACGCCAGCCACGAGGCCGCTTATGGTCTAAGATGGCCGCCGCAACATTCAAAATGGCGTTTTCATGTTTAGCCAAGTTAAGGAGGAAAACGTGTAGTTTCAGCTAATCGCTAACGCGGCCATGCCAATTACGACAGACGACCCTTTTAGCGTTTAGCTGAATCTACCTCATAGTGAACATAATCAGGATGTTCGTCCTCGATGTCTATTAACATTATTTGTGTCACTTCTTTATGAAGCATCATTTTGTCATGGGCAAGAGCTCGTCTTGATGGTATACAAGCTGATAGACACATAGAACATAGGGCTGGGCCACATTGGATACATAAGCATACAAAAAACAATACCCCCACAATTATACATAGAATCGGTAACAGTTTCCAGCCCCAAGCAGTAAGCATTGACCAGAACCATCCTGAAAGTGTCCAAGTTCCATTGTCCGGGTGTATCTCAGCTGCAATTTATGGAGCTTTGATATGGCATCATAAACAGATGGAGAATTGTCAGGTATGTATACACAGCAGCTACTTCCGATAATTCTGCATGCCCCCCCACGGTCAGCTAGAACTACATCCAACACCATCCTATTTTGGAGCGTAACTATTCTAGAAATCTGGAGTTCCTCAGTGATATTTCCTAGGGCAATGGCAGTGTCATTCGATACAGCCTCGACAACACGTGTCAATCGTCTTATTTTCCGGCTGTTCAACGCGGCCCCCACGAAGGAGAACAGTCCCAAATTGAAGTCCACATACTGTTGTAAGGCAGTATCAGTCTGGTCTATGTCATCCAGAACAACAGTCCGCTTGACTCTATTCAGGACAAAATCGTGATACAAAACATAGTCATTGTGATACATTGGTGGGGCAATGAATACAGGAGGTAACACAAACGATACATAACACGTGACCAACCATCCCAATGGAAGCTGATGATAACCCTTCGTTCCACAAATGAAATACGTGTTTCGAGATGCTACAAACGAGATGCCATTCGGGCTATCAAAAGTAAGTGTGGTGTTGCATTCACTTTTCCCTACCGCAATCGAACCTTTATTTCTAATACACAAATCGGCTTTAGTAGCAATGACATTAATGACATGTGAGCTAGATACATTGATGTTTCGTTGATTGCTGTACACACGCGGGGCAGATACATTGTCGGGCCTGTACTCTTCCCATTCAAATCGAGTACCTTCGGCCCGTGGAAACCCATCCTTGTCATGGGAACATATTTTATTCAAACGAAAAAGCACCCCCCCTTTTGTTGGCCATCTCAAAGTAAAGAGGAGGGTGTACCAGGCATTGCAGGATCCATTATGCGAGAATGGGAGTGGAATGAGTGGGGTGCCCCCTCTCTTCTGGTGCCCCGGTAACATCCCACACACCCAGCAATTGGAAGTATTGGTCATATTATGCGTGTGATGAAGAATCTGAATAAAACTGTTATTCAGATAAGTTTGCTGATGTCGTTCTTCATGGTAGGGTAAGGTAAAGTGAAAATGTTCAGATGGAGCCGGGGTAGTCGGCAGCAAATGTTCGCGTGCAGGTACCACAAGTTCAACTACCCAGGCTATTACAGCTATCACCACAATAGTCGAAACAAAGAGAATGGCACCCAAAATTCGCTTATCTCGTGATGCTGATGATGCCATAGTTCAGAAAAATTCTTGCAGAGTCTCAAATAGTTCAAATTGTTCACAAAGTCTCAAATACACATGCGTGTATACCTAAAAATAGAAAAAATACGGTGCTGAACTCCGAGGTAGCCGTTGTTTTCTTCTCCGGGCCAAGACGGGTGTCGCTACACTGGCAGAACTGATCCCCCCCCCTTGGAATTCCCGGTCTCCGTTTCACAAACCGGGAGCGGTAACCAACCAGTCATATACAAAAAACCAAAAAAAATCTTCTTATCGGGGACGCAGGTTGTAGTGCTCTCGTCCGGCAACAGCGTGGTCCGGGAAGGCTCCCTCAACTTCGGCCGACGTCACAGCTGGGCTCTTTTCTTTCTCCAGAATCTCTTTGTAGTCAGTCAGCACAGCAGGAGTCACCAGATCCGGAGAGACACGGCGGCAGTGTGTCGAGTGCACCCACCGCTTTCTGTTGGTCACTCGTACAGCGGTCCGGGTCGCAAGGAGGACCTGTTCGGGGCCCTTCCACCTTGGCTCCAAACTGCTCGCTCTCTCAAACGATCGGATCATCACGTGGTCGCCGGGGCGAAGATCATGGCCCTCTCCAGTAGAGTTGTCAGGGAGCGCTTCTCGAACCTGTTGATGAATAGAAAGCAAGTCATTTGTTAATCGTGCCAAATAGTCGTTCATCATAACACAAGGCACATCATGTATTAATCGCGGCTCGGGCACCCCCCAGATATTCATGGGGCGCCCAAACACCACCTCATATGGTGTAAGGCCAGTTCGTGAATGGGGTACTGATCTAAGAGAGAGCAGTGCTAGCGGCAAAGCATCTGGCCACTTCAACGACGTGGATGCCACAATTTTGGCCAGTTTAAGTTTCAACGTAGCATTATACCGCTCAACCAGACCTGCCGACTGAGGGTGGAACACAGCGTGGAACTTCTGCTGAATCCCTAACCCCTTCAGTACATACTCCACAATCTTTCCAACAAAATGAGGCCCATTATCGCTCCACAAAAATTTGCAAACTCCAAATCGAGGAAAGAATTCCTTAAGCAACACCTTAGCCGTTGTTAGGGCTGTGTTGTCTTTCGTGGGGAAGGCCTCAACCCATTTGCTAAAGGCGCATACCACCACTAGGACGTACTTCAGGTTGTTGCAGCGCTCGAGTTGGATGTAACCTCAAATGGTGCAGAGGGTGGAACGAACCCTCCTTTCGGAGTATGGGTCCCCTTTCCAGGATTGTGTTGTAAACATACCAGGCAGGTCTGCACTACTCTCTTGGCTGTATTAGCAATCTCGGGATGTTCCCAAACTCGTGTTAACAGTCGAGTGATTGCAAGAGCTCCAACATGCGCCAATCCATGTGTCATCTGGACCATCGCCTGCAAGTAAGCTGCAGGCAATTTCCATTTCTCCATGTCCTTGCTTCTCCAACAACCCTCATCATCTAGTACCCCATCTGCTGCCCATGCTGCAAGTTCTGATTCAGTAGCCGATTTTTGAATATCCAATATTTCTGCTCTAACATCGCTCCATCGCTCAGCCTGCGATTGTGTCACATACATGGGGGAGCTAGTCCGGGACATAGCCGTTTGTCTCGCTATGTTGTCTGCGAAGGCATTTCCTTGGCCCACTTTATCCGTAATCTTTTTGTGGGCACTACATTTTACTATCGCTACTTTCTTTGGGCAAAGCAACGCGTTTAGGAGATCACGCACCAGTTCTCCATGCATAATGTGTTCTCCATGAGACGTCAAAAACCCACGCTCTCTCCAGAGTAGCCCGAAGTCATGTGCTACTCCGAAGGCGTACCGGCTGTCTGTGTATATGTTCACACATAGGCCAGCACTCAATTCGCAGGCTCTTGTTAAAGCTATCAGCTCTGCTGCCTGAGCCGATTTCTGTGGTATCCTAGCTGTTTCTACCACTGTCTTAAGTGTCGTGATCGCATAGGCTGCGGAAGTCGTACCATCTGGCAGCCTTAAACACGATCCATCAACCCACAGTTCCCCATCCACATCTGGAAATGGCACATCCTGTAAGTCAACACGACCCTTTGTCTGTTCCTCGGTCAGGAAAACACAGTCGTGATGTTTTTCTTCCTGACCCTCCTCGACCGGATAGGGCAATAAAGTGGCAGGGTTCAGGGTAGCGCATCTTTTCAATGTAATATGTGGCGCCAAAAGTGTCAGCTCATATCCTGTTAGCCGCGCACTCGTAAGGTATTGGGTCTTTGTTTGATTTAGCAGAGCATCTACTGCGTGAGGAACTAACACCAGCAGTTTATGTGACAACACTATTCCCTCACTCTGCCGTATGGCTACTGCTGTTGCTGCTACCGCTCGAAAACACCCAGGCAACCCTCGTGCTACAGGATCAAGAATGGCAGAGAAGTATGCACATGGTCTCTGCTTGTCCCCGTGTACTTGTACTAACACTGACAACGCGCACCCATCATTCTCGTGCACGTACAATGTGAAAAGTTTCGTGTAGTCTGGTGTGCCTAACACGGGTGCAGAACAAAGGGCCTGTCTCAACTGTTCAAAAGCCTTCTGACATTTATCTGTCCATTCAAGGGGCATTGGTGTAGCTTTGGACAGTAACGCTAGCAAAGGTTTTATGATGTGTGAAAAACCCATGATCCACTGTCTACAAAAGGACGTCAACCCTATGAAGGCACGTA
The DNA here is from genome assembly GCF_964263255.1 of Lissotriton vulgaris. NCBI lineage: Eukaryota > Metazoa > Chordata > Amphibia > Caudata > Salamandridae > Lissotriton > Lissotriton vulgaris. Next base: position 1,406,548,279 of record NC_141685.1, on the reverse strand, counting down.
CATCTCTCTGCGTGCGGGGGACTGGTGTGTCTAAAATTGCTTGAATTCGATCAGATGTTAATGCACGCCCCTCCTTAGACAACAGATGACCGAGGTAGGTCACCTGAGGTCTACAGTATTGGAGCTTTTTCTTCGAAACCTTATGATTGTTCTGTGCCAAAAAGGAAAGCAACGCAATTGTACTTTCTTCACATAGTGCATAAGAGTCTGCAGCAAGCAGAAGGTCATCCACATACTGGATGAGAACAACGCCAGTCTGCAACTCAAAAGAATCTAGCTGTCTTTTCAAAGCCTGGCTGTAGATGCTCGGGCTCTCAGTATAACCTTGGGGAACACGACAAAATCTATACGATTTATTATTTAACGTGAAGCCAAACAAATATCTGCTATCAGGATGGACAGGGATGGAAAAGAACGCATTTTTCAAATCAATAACACTAAAGGTTGTGGCCGTTGGTGGCACCAATGTGAGCAAGGTCGTAATATCGGACACCACCGGGTATTGGGGAATGACAATTTTGTTGATCTCCCTCAAGTCAATAATAAACCGATAGACTTTGTCGTCAGTATCTCTCTTAAGGATCGGAAGAATGGGGCTATTACAAACATTATAAGGAACCTCCTCCACCACTCCTGCAGAGATCAAATCCTGAACAATATGTGTCAATGCAATTTCACCTTCTCTCGAAATCTTATACTGTGGCACTCGTGGTAGAGGGGCCCCCTCCTTAACAGTAATGTGTATAGGTGGAATACGCATCTCTCCCACATCCGTATCTGAGGTCGCCCATAAAGTGTGTGGTAGAGAGGTCAAAGCTGGAATGTCTAATATAGTGCAAAACCTATCTGGGTCAGGATAATTGTCATTCAGGATCACCCGCACTCCCTCAGGAGCGCACCGTATCGTTGCTCGAAAATATTTAAGCAAATCAATGCCCAGGATATTGTCTGGTGTATGGGGCGATAACAAAAATTGACCAAAGCTGAAAAATTTATCAAGACATAGTGCAAGGGGTTTTGACAATGGGCTAGTGGAGGGTGTGCCATCAAACCCTACACATGTTATCATTTCGCCAGACAGGGGAGCCCTCGGAACCAAGTTTTTCGACAAAGCGCTACGAGTAGCCCCTGTGTCAACTAGGAACTGATCAGTAGAACCCAGAATACCCGCTGTTACATATGGACCCTGCTGATCTACCGGCACTTCAATTGATTCCTTACCCCATCCTACGCAGTCCTATGCATGCACATAATCCTGGTGCTCCACATTCTCACCCTCCGAAATCTGATATTGATTCCGTCTATCAAACGTGTTTCGTTCATCCTGGCCACGGCCCCTTTCCTCAACCCTTCCACGATCACTTCCGCCACCTCTCGCTCCCGTATAACCTCCTCTCGACCTACCACCTCCTCGACCACGCTGACTACGCTGCTCACGAAGTACCGGACAATCATCAGCCCAATGCCCAAACTCCTTACAGTAGGCACACTGATCCTCCGCTATATCCGTACGACCATACGACGTATTCCCTCCACCTCGTCTACCTCTATCATTCCCTCTGCCCTGTGTTCCCCGAACCTGCGCCAACATCACCTTCATTTTCAATTCCTTCGCCTTTTTGTCAACACTTTCTTTAGCCTCCAACTCCTGCCGCTCATAATACTGAGCCATAGTTAACAAAGACGCAGGGGTCGCCGTGGCCCAGGAACTTTCGCTCGATTTCAATCGCTTTGCAATCTCCGGTAGGAGATTAGCCACATACTTATCTACGAACAAATGCCGACCCGTATCGTCTGTTAAAGATTGACCACTGTAATCATGGAATGCCTCCTCAAAGCGTGTAAAGAAATATGAAACCGTTTCATCAGGCTTTTGTTTGCACGAAGCGAACATGGTCCAATCAATCTTTTTAGAAGGAACAACCGTTTTTAATTTAATCAAAATAGCCGCCGGAAGGTCTAGAATCAACTGACAAGGCTTACATGCCGGTTCCCTATCTAAATCGGCAGCATTTATTTCTTTCCATGTCCCCCCAAGTATTGTTTCATCATTATTTTTACGAATTTGCCTCCACATATCAGGTGGAAGAATTAACCCAAAAAACAAATCTATGTCAACAAGAGTCATCACACAAGACGAAATAGCCCCTTCCACCCCTTCATAAAATGCCGCCGGATTTCTCCGAAGGTCAGGTAGAGAATTTTTCAATGCCATAACATCTGCTCTATTCCAAGGCGTATATACCCAGTTATATATAAAATATCCTTTCGCATCCTTTGACAATTTATCATCATCTGTACCTTCCCCTTTAGGTGGAACATACAAGGGAGCGGCTTCACGCATAGGCATAACATGCAATGCAGAACTCTTATCTGAACCCCGGAGAGAACACTCCTTAATCTGCTCGTTATTCTCCGGCTCGGACTCCTTTTGCTTCCTTTTCCGCTCCTCCCGCAATCTGGTTGTTTCATCTCGCAGCTGGATCAGTTGCTTGAAAAGGTCGTCAACATCTGCAAGATCAAATAAACCTTTATCCAAATTCTCACGATGTACTGACACAGCTTTAGGTTCTAACGTATCTGAAAGTTGACGATACGCGGCAACAACTTCATCCGCCAAATTAGACAGAAAATACAGTAATTCAAGATCCGTCCACCTACTCCTCTCCGCAACCACCTCAGCCTGAGAAACACAATTCTTATTCACTTTACGAGCCCAACTACGTAAATGTGCGGACCTCTCCGTAGTAAACCTGAGAGCGGATATACCCTTCTTTTCCAACTTATCCTGCCCATCATCACCCGAATCTTCAGCTGGAGCCGTTGGCGAAACGTACGGAGGCGGTGACCGATCTAGCAATGAAAAATCATCAATTTCATTATTAAGGACAGGATAAAGCGGTCGGCGAATAGGAAACTGACCAGTCGTTTGCAATTTACGTTCCCGTTCCTCCCTCTCTCTTTTCTCCTGAGCCTCTTTTTCCTCAAGCTGTAAAGCCTTATCCCGAGCAGCCTTGCGCTGCTCTTTGTCCGCCAAGGCAACTTCACGTTTCATTCGCTCGCGCACCGCTTTCTCCCACATTCGCATACAATCAAACATGTTTTGTCTAGACCTGCGTTGAAACAAACATTGTTCCACAAACTGTACTTTACGTAAATCGAACGACCCATGTAGAGGCCATTGCAATTCAGGATCGGATTTCGTATATTTATTCCATAATTTGCTGTACATAATAGGGGGAAGGCCAAATTTAATATACATCTCACAGTTTGGTGTTCCTTCTGGGGGAGCCGGCTGTGCTTCTGCTAACCTAATTGTGGTACCATTTCCAAGACAGCACATCCCTCGGAGTGTGCTGAAAACAGGCATGTTCAAAAAGTATCACGAAAGCGTGACACCGTATAAAATGGCACTTACAGTACTTCACACAAATGTGCCGCTCAGAGGGAAAAAAACAAAGTTAGAGAAACATCTCTACATGCCTTCCTATGTGAAGTGCACTACACATATAGATTCAAAGATCACAAATTCACAAACGTTAGCTAACTCAAATCAAATCATAGATCATAGGACTTCGGCAAGCGTCCGAAGACTACCTTACCGATCACGAATCATAGAACTTCAGTAAGCGTCCGAAGACTACCTTACCGAACACAAATCTTACCCAAATTCTCAAATGTCCAGATTCCAACTGCCAAGGTCTTGTGATCAAATCAGCCAAACGGCACTTTCCCAGCAACGCAGACACTCGAAAACTCAGTCGGAGACCGGCGCCACCTGGAAGGTCAGATCGGAAGGAAAGGAAGAAACGCCGTGGGTGCCTAGACTCGGGTCGCTCAGTGGCAGCGCGCGTCCATGGCGAGTTTCCAAGCCTTCGTCACGACCTCTCCTTCGGGCATCCGAGTCGCCGATGAGTCCCTTCGTGGTCGCCAATTTGTAGTAATCAGGGTTCCCAAGGCCTACATGCTCCGTAGATAACCCACTTACACTCAAGAACTGTTGGCACGGAAACTGTAAAAGTCAAAGAACAAGTTTATTAAGACCCCATGGGGTGGTGGTACACTCATACAGCACCCTTCGGTAATGCAAGAGGTATCACACCGAACACCGGTGTGACCCCGTCTTTTATACAGTTTTGAGGTAATAAAAAGATAGGCGGCACAAGTTACAACACATTTATGTACATATATGGTCATGTTTTGGAACACAGCCAGCTCATTGGAGGGGGCACAACTCCGTTGGTCAGTTTGGCGCACATTCCTAAGGGGCAACTGGTCAGTGGGGACTGCGCATGCGCGAGCTTGACCAGTACTAAAAATAGCCTGTTGCTGGGCAGACTGAAGTGGTCAGTGGTACGGACAACGGACTAAAGGGCACGCCAGCCACGAGGCCGCTTATGGTCTAAGATGGCCGCCGCAACATTCAAAATGGCGTTTTCATGTTTAGCCAAGTTAAGGAGGAAAACGTGTAGTTTCAGCTAATCGCTAACGCGGCCATGCCAATTACGACACCTATGTAGTGATTCTTACCGGAGTCACTGAAATTTCACCATCTGAAGTAGAATCCTACCGGGCCCTGAAAAATAAAGTGTGCCACTGGCTCTCCAAAAACCATCCTTTACCGCCGAATATTCCAAGTAACATTCTAATGGTGGAGAGAACCCCATGGGTGGGAGGGAATAGAAAAAACTTACAAGGGGACTGCGTTGTGGTCACTTTCGAGAACACACAGGTGGTAGAATATATATGTAGAGGATCCTCTAGATATCAAGCAAGCACTGTTACTGCTAGGCCCCTCTCTTATTTCTACCTACCCGGGAAACAAGCAGATAAAAGATGGAGTTGGCTAAGGGGCCCACATGAGCAAAAAGCCAGTCAGAGGTTTAACCCCCCATGGGAGGCGCATCCTCAGGGCTGGGACTAGGGTGGCGATGAGGAATGGAACCCGGTCAGGAGAAGAAGAGGAAGACCACTTCAAGGGGGGTTTGTTGCAGGGCCTCAAAATAGTTACCCATATTATTACCATCAGACTGCAAACGGATATGATAATCATTTCAACTTCCCAATTGCTAACCGCTATGATTGTCTATCAACCTTGGATTGGGTCGACTGACAAACACAGGGTTCACCACTTAGACAGAGGCCAAACAACTCCCCCACCCCTTTGCAAAAGGAAAATAGCATCTTGGATCAGCAGATATTAAATCCAATCCCCACTTTTGGCAAGGGTGCTGAAGGCGGGGCCCCATTGCACAAAAAAATGGACGAGGTACTGGGTGGACGGGATATTACTATGGCAACATGGAACATTGCAGGTCTCAAAAATAAAGTGGGTGACCCGATCTGGCGGGACTTCATAGGATCTATGGACTTAATAGCTATGCAGGAGACCTGGGACACCCAAAATTTACTGACAGTGGATGGGTTCACCACCTTCTCTATACCGGCTGTCGGGTCAACAAGGGGGCGGGCCGAAGGGGACTGGTAACCCTGATCTCTGCAAAAATCCCAGGTACATACACGCAAATAGCTACTGGCTGTCCTTATTGTCTTGCTGTTTTAATTACTTATAGGAACTATCATAATGTTTTGGTCATAAACTTTTATAATTCTTTTGATAGGGACAGGCCAGTTAGTAACCTGATGATGTTAAGCTCTTTCCAGGTCGAGTCCGCAGAGTATGATTGTGCCATCTTGTTGATGGGAGATTTCAATGTTCATGGTTGTCAGGATAAATGCCCCCCAAATGTGTTATTTGGCCCCCTGGACGAAGAAAATATCCACTTTGAACACTCAGAGCAGGGTATTTTTTTGGAAATCTTGCTGGCCGAAAATGGGTTAATCCTGCCAAATGGGTGTGAGGAGGATATCCCCACGTTTATAGGTCATGGCAGTGGTTCCGTGATTGATTACATATTCCTCAGTAGTATTTGTGGAGTCCAAATCAGTAGCTATTCAGTTTTAGGGTCCCACTTTAGCGACTACAACCCTGTTGTATTAAAAGCTAAGAACATACTTGTCATTAAGGAAAGCTGCCCAAACCTGGTAGATAAACATGATATGCGGTTGACAGACCAAGCACGCAGAATCAAATGGTGTAAGCTAATTCCAGAAGAGTTTTTCTGCAACCTCTGTCTTAGTAGTAGGGAGGACCTAAAGCTATGTATGGATGATCAGGCTGGGGACAGTGAAGTAATGGAGGCGTATAAAAATGTTTGCCTCGACATTCTCTCCAACCTGACGCGTCAGGGTAAAGGCAGAACACAAGGGAAGGAAGGCTGGTTTGACAAGAACTGCTCAGCGGCTAACCATAAACTTAAGGTAGCACTTAAGTCTAACCCAGTAGATAGACGGCTCGTGGCCATTCTCAGGAAAGAATATAAGACCGCAATCGAAAGAAGGTGGCGTGAAATTAGAGAGGATGCCTGGGCCGACCTGACCTCAATTGATGTTTTAAAAAGCAGCGCCAAGTTCTGGGCTGTGGTCAATCAACCCTATTTCTCTGATTCCAGTAATAATGAATTGGACTGCGGAATCCAAGAAGACAAATGGCACTCGCACTTTAGGTCCGTTTACGAACAAGAGACTTTGGTGGCAGAAGGCATGACTGCCTTCCCCCAATTGCCTTACACCTTAATCGTGAATGAGGAGGAGGTGGCCGTGGCCATTGGTATGATGACCAGTAATAAAGCTCCTGGACCAGATGGCGTTCCCTCTGATCTTTTTAAAGTCGACATTTTATTTTGGTCCAAAGTTTTAGCCAATGTTTTTAACAGAGTCTCTAAGACAGGCATTCCTGAGTCATGGTCACAGTCGGTTATTGTACCCATCTATAAAAAAGGGGACCGGGGGGACCCTGGCAATTACCGACCTATATCCCTCATTGACTCTGCAGTTAAGGTTTTAGGGAGAGTGGTTTTAGGTAAATTGACCAATTGGTTAGAGGAGACTGATACACTTTCCCCTCTACAGTACGGTTTTAGAAAGGGGCGGAGTACTATTGACCAAAGCCTAAACCTACAATTGCTTATCGGGAAGTACACCTTAGCTAAGCAAGGGTCTTTGTTCATTGCCTTTATGGATCTGTCCTCGGCATTTGACCGAGTAAACAGATCCAAATTGTGGGGTCAGCTCCTTAACATCGGAATAGATCCTAACATAGTGCACTTCCTAGCAGACCTCCATAGGGACCTCACTGCGGAGTGGAGAAGTGTGGCTCAGGGGTTAGAGGCGGCAGACCCGGAAGCTGAGATCGGCCCTGGACCAGGGTTCAATTCCCCGCCTCGGCAGGTCTTGGGCTAAAAATTCCACGGTCTCGATAATTCTCGCTCCGGTGCCTTCTCGACTCACGGGTTCACGCTCTGCGACTCTGGGCAATAGCTTGCTTAATCTCCACAACGGCCCCTCGCGGCGGGATGCCTGGCTTTCACCTTGTGGATACCCTGCCGGGGCCTCTCACAGGGGAATACCAGGACGGGTTCCCTAGGCAAGCGCCAGGATGCCCTTTGGGTGACAGGTTGCGCTATATAAGTACACCTACATTTACATTTACATTTACTGCAACGGTCCGTTACGACAGAAAGGGGAACTGCACGGAAAAAATCAGCATTATCAATGGTGTGAGGCAGGGTTGCATTCTTGCTCCCCTGCTCTTTACACTATATATCAATGACCTAGGTAGAGTTTTGGGTGCAGCGTGCAAGGACATCCCGAGGGCAGGGAAATATTTACTGCCAGCCTTACTGTATGCGGATGACGCTGCCCTCCTAGCCAGAACTGCAGTAGGACTTCAATGCCTGTTGAACTCTTTTTATGTTTTTATGAATAATCTTGATTTGAGTGTTAACTTTGGTAAATCCCATGTCATGGTAGTGGGCCATAAAGCGAAGACCAAATAAAATGTGATGTCATTATATTGTAATGGACATAAGCTGTCACGAGTCCCCAGATTTCCCTACCTGGGGGTTGTTTTTGATGAAGGTTCCACGTGGCACCCCCAAATGGTGGAGAAAAAAACAGCCCTGGCACGCTCGATTTCTGCGGTGTTGGGCTTCTCCCGTAAACTAGGGGTGAAGCCTATTGAGGCAGTACTAAAAGTATATGCTACCAAATGTACTGCCATCGCCATGTATGGGGCCGATTTGTGGGGCTTTAGGCCAGTTACATCGCTTCAGGTTACGGAAGACAATTTCTTAAAAACGCTTCTTTCCCTCCCAAGATCCACTGCAAGCTTCATAGTTCATCAGGAATGCGGCGTGGACTACTTGGAGGATAAAATTGCCATGGCCCCCCTATTAAAATGGTTAGCAGTTTGGCTAAACCCAGAGCTTGATGTGAACCATGAAATTCTAAAAGACTGTCTATTGCTAGATCATTGGGAAAAGATCCCTTGGTTGAAATATGTACAACAAATGTGCGAAAAGCTGGGCCGGCCCGAATGGTTCGATAAACCTTCTAGTCTGGTGAAAGGTGATTTGAAATGGGCTAAAAACACTTTTTTGCTGAACAGAGGAATGGACAGAGAAGGCAGGGAGCTGCTAAAGCCCTCTTTCAGGACCCATCAGCTGATCGTCTCCTCTGGCCCTGAACCGGAACTTTACCTCAAAGTTGTCAACGATGCCAATCATAGGTACCTCTTAACGATGTTCCGATTGAACAAAATTCATCTTTTAATTTCGGGCCGCCCTGGCTGGACCAGTGGTATGGACTTAGATCTATGCAAATGCGATGGCTGCTCAATCATGGACACTGCCCACTTTCTGTTCTTTTGTGATTATTTTAAGGGCATCAGGAAAAAGTTCATTATACCATTGCTAAAAGGAAAAGGCTTTAGGCAAGTGAAGCCAGCTTTGTTGTAGCTTCAACTCTTGACGGAAATATGGGAAATCTACAACGTGGCTAAATTTTTAACCATAGCGGTGAGACTCAGCAAAAAGATCGCTTGGTCCTAGTTGATTTTCCACAAATGTTAATCATTGTAACTTGAATCAAGTTTTTTAAAAAAAAATTACAACTTCTTATGAATTCCCCAATTACTTGATCATTGTATATGCCGTTGTTTTTAAATTCTTGCCACCATGTATTGCATATTTTATTGGGTACTCCCTGCCTTTTCATGTTGTATTTTATCATATATTATGCAGCCCGGTGACTTGTGGACCTCTTTTATGCTTGTGCACTTTTATGGTTTTTGTGATTTAAACCGAATAAAGTATCTTTTGAACTTGAACTTGAGAGGCTATTAGGGACTGTTTGGACGCAGGCGGCAGAGCGGCTCTAATATTATTGGACCTCTCTGCCGCGTTCGACACGGTTCCCCATCAGCTTCTTCTTTCTTGTCTTTCAGCCATTGGCGTCACTGGTCTGGCTCTAGAGTGGCTGACTTCTTTTCTTTCTTTCCAGACTCAGCAGGTCTGGTTGCCCCCTTTTGTGTCATTGGCTAAACTTCTTGCCACCGGGGTGCCCCATGGGTCAACGCTAAGTCCGTTATTGTTTAACATATACGTGACACCTCTGATTGTCCTGGCTGAACAGCTGGGCGCCAAAATATTAGCTTATGCCGATGACACACAGTTGTTGTTCACCTGGCCTGCATTGGATTTGGGTGTTGCCTCTGCCCAGACTTGTCTCTCCTCAGTCTTTACTTGGTTGGCTTCTGCTCAGTTAAAGTGTAATGAAGATAAGACCGAAATCTTACTGTATGGGCAGTTTCCTTCACATTTTAGAGAATCCCTGTGGCCCGTGGACTCTACCTTCCCGAGCTCCGTGGGTAACCCGGCAAAAAATCTCGGGGTGTGGTTTGGGGAAGACTTAAAATTTGAGGCCCACATTAAGAAACTTACTTGTGGGTGCTTTGGCACCCTTGTGGCTCTTCACACATTTTTTTCCTCTTCTACCTAGAACGGCGAGAGAAACAGTGGCGAGAGCGCTTATTCTCTCTCGGCTTGACTACGCCAATGCCCTGTTTAGTGGCTCCACAGCATATTTGACTAACCATCTTCAGATAATCCAAAATGCGACTGCCAGACTCCTTTTTAACATCTCAAGGAGGACTAGTGTTCGTCTCCATTTGCGCAGTCTGCACTGGCTTCCGGTGTCTCAACGGATTATCTTCAAGACCCTTACTTTCGCCCACAGAGCCATTCATGACCAGGGCCCTCTCTATCTGAGGAAACGCTTCTCTTTCTATCTTCCCATTCATCCCCTGCGCTCTGCCACCCAATATCGGTTGGCGGTTCCACGGTTCAAACGTTCTCGTTTTGGTGGACAATCCTATATAACATAACATAACACATTGTTTAGGTGTATAGTAGCATCCATGATACATCAGGATGTTCCATCCATAAGTGGCTTGCCTGTAATTTTAATGTTGTCTTTATTTTGGAGGTTGCTCAATAATTTTTGTTGCTGTTGCTATTACCTCAAGTACTTAGTCAAATCAATTCAATATTAATTTTTTTTTTTTTTTTTTTGTGTATCTTATATAGCGCACGGCTACCCCAACGGGGTGTCCCGGCGCTTGCATTGGGAACCCATCCTGGCTTTTCCCTGTGAGATAACCCGTACTGGGCATTCCCAAGGTGAAAGCCAGGCATCCCGCCGCGGGGGGGGGGGGCCGTAGTGGAGATTAAGCAAGCTATTGCCCAGAGTTGCAGAGTGTGAACCTGTGGTAAATAAAATTACCGTACAATTTTTCCGTATAATTAAGGACAAGTAAAAGAATAGCTCAATCAAATGAGAGGCAGAGTCCGTGGTATCTGAGTCATACGGGCTTTAATAAAATGGCTCGAGCCAGTGGAGATCAGATCCATCACCACAAGGGTTCAGGAAGGGATATGCAATGATGTCAATGATGTCAACGTTTTATTAACAGTACAATATATATATAGTAAAACTGTGCAATGGTGATGGATACAGTAGGCGTGACAAGTGAAAAGTATAAGATAAGAACACATGTGCGTAGCAAGAAGGCGTGTACAAGGGCGTACACGGAGGTGTGTGCTGGAAACGTCACAGAAAGTGTCATAGGTGGGTGGATGCATAGAGAATTTCTGCAGGGTCAGCAGAAACCTTCGGTATAGGTGCGCGCGCAATTAGTATGACGTGTGATTGACGTGGAACTAGGGAGAGCTGGGGGCTTGACTTTAGCACTAGTAGAGGAGACAGAAGTCTGGCATGTCAGATCGACCTGTTCCTATAACATATCTGATATCTTGTGTTTGGAGGATGTTTTATCTGAAGTAAAAGGTCTCTCGGGCAGAGGCTATACTATACTGAATGCATATGTGTCTAAGTGTAATGCGCGGGGCCATGGGCCTACCATGGTAACGGGAGCAATGAATTACGTGAAGGAGACAGGAAGGCTTGGTCCTTTGCTCTGCAGCCGGGAATATGTTTACCTATATCACTAGACTGGAATGTGTTTTCGAGGAGGCTGAACTGATAACTTGAAGGCAAAATACTGTCTTGGCAGGCAGGCCAGGCTGAGCCAGGCACCGCTTCGCTTGGCAGGAAGTAAGGCAGAGGTCAGGGATGTATTTCCATGCTGCAGCTTTCAGAGACAGAAGTGGTTCGAAGTCAGAAATCAGGGCCTAGCTCGGCAGAGCCAGGAAACGTACAAGTATACCATGTAAAGACGTTGGCATGGCATGTTTAAAGACATAATTATCAATCCATTCATGGTGGATCTGGTAGATGACATGTTAACGTTGGACGCAAATGTATATGCGTCTTCATATTCGGTCATGGAGGGAAATTACATGTACTTTAAGCATGTACATGGAAACGTTGGGGTACACGTTAGGGGACATACTTGACCATAGAAGTTTCAATTACCTCATTCCCTCCTTGTCCCCTACGTTCCCTTCAGGATATATCTATTTTCATGAGACCATCTATCTGTTCATATAACATCATCTGCTCATCTTTTCTCATACGGGAACTGGAACGTGAACTTGGATGTGGAATGCAGGCTGTGGCACACAAGCCGCAAATCGCTGGCCCACATTGTAGGCATAGACAACAACTGAATACTATGAGCAGTATGATTCCTAGGAATGACAGTACTTTCCATCCCCAGGCTGATATTACACTCCAGAGCCAACCGGACCAAGTCCAGGTGCCTGGGTTCTGGTGTAGCTGATGAGCTATTTCATGAAGCCTGGTTATAGCCTTGTATACTGATGGTGCGTTATTAGGAATAAACACACAACAACTGGATCCGATGACTCTACAAGCTCCGCCCCTATCGGCCAGGATGACGTCAAGGACAAGGCGGTTCTGAAGAACAAGTCTCATAGCAGACTGTTCCTCTGTTAAGTTACCTAAAGCAGAAGTAGTCTCATTCACTACTGCTTCGAGGGTTCTAGTTAACTTGCGTATTAGTTTACTATTTGAGACTGTACCTAAGAATGGAAAAAATCCTTTATTAAAATCTATATATTGTTCTAATGTAGTTTCAGTCTGATCGACAATTGGGAGACCTCTCTTTGGTCTAACGTGAGTGAGGTGAGAATTCCTATGATAATCAGATGGGGCTAGGAAAACAGGTGGCAATAGGAATGCAATAAAACAAGTACCATCCCAGTCTAGAGGTAAACGTATGTATGCTGTCTGACCACAAATGAAATAGGAATGTCGGGAAGCTTTGAAAGTAGACTTGCCATTATCACTGAATTCGACCACAGTAGTACAGTCACTGTGTCCTAGATGTACTGAACCATTCTTTCTGACGCATAATTCACCTTTTACAGGTAAAACTGATATTGATGGCAAGTCTGGATTAGTCTCGGACTGAACATTCAGAATCATGAGGTTAAGTGTAAAATTACCCAATCCATACACTTCATTTTCTAGATCGGTCCCTGTCCTTTGTGGAAGACCTTCCTCGTCCGGGAAACATGCTTTATTCATAACTGTGTTCAGATTTCCCCATATCCAATTGCCCTGGGAAACTCTGGATTCAGTGTCTAAAGAGGATATTAGACTAAACCATGCACCACAGGAACCATTATGTGTAAACGGATAAGGAAAGAGGGGCAGAGCTCCCCTGTAGTTCTGATAGGGAGGGAGCCGGCCACATATCCAACAATTAGTAGCATTGCTGGTCTGGTGAGAATGGTGTAACATACGGATGAATGTATTATTGCGCAGCGCAAATCGATAAGACAATTCATGTGGGGGCAGATCACTAAACGTGTGCTCTGCAGTGTTATTAGAAAAAGAATGTGCAATGGGAAAGAAAGTATGTAATATCCAACTTATGCAGATTATCGTAAGACTCAGAACAAACATAAAAAGTAACGTAAGAACGCAACGACTTCGGAGATTTTTACAATATCGCTTTCTCTTGATCTCCTGTCTATCTCTCTCACTATTGGGGCCTATCTTATACATGTCAGGAACCTGTCTAACCGCTTCACCCGAGGGGGACTTAAACAATGAAACTGTCTGACTTACTAGACCTCAACTTTGACTTGTACTCCTGCTGCGGAGTTTTCTCTAACAGGGGGAGTTTAGTATCAGTGTCTGGAATGTGGCAGTCCTGGGAAACAGTTTTTGGCGGAAGTCCATAAAATTTCTTCACATGGCTCGAGTGCAGCCAGCCTTTTCTTCCTTCTACTTTCACAGCGGTCCTTGTGGTCATCAGAACGATTTTAGGCTCCTTCCAGCGGGGCTCCAGAGGGCTTGATCTGTCGAAATTGCGGACCACGGCGATGTCACCGGGAACAAGTTCATGCGGTTTCACCTCGGTGTTGTCTGGGAAGGCTGCCGCGACCTGTGAACGACATGATAGTAGTGCAGACATCAAGGAAGCAAGGTAATCTGTCAGCATAGAACTGTCAACATCAGTAATCTTACGGGGCATAGGCGTCCCCCACATATTCGGAGGCCTACCAAAGACCACCTCATACGGGGATAGCCCTGTCCTAGAATGAGCTACCATTCGCATGTAAAAGAGGGCAACTGGCAAAGCTACCATCCAATCTACACCTTTTTCTGCACATACTTTAGCAAGACGGTTTTTCAGAGTCTGATTGTGTCTCTCCACGAGACCAGCTGCCTCGGGATGTCGAACACAGTGGAATTTCCATTGATAGCCTAACAAGAGTGAAACCTGTTTCATGAGCTCGGACGAGAATGGCTGACCATTATCTGAATATACGACACGGGGCAAACCGTACCGTGGGAAGAATTCACGAACCAACTGCTTGGCAGTGGTTATGGCAGTATAATCTGGGACTGGATATGCTTCTGTCCATCTGGATAGGGCACATACAACTACGAGGACATACTTGAATCCTCGGCATCTGTCCATCTGGATATAATCCATCTGGAGGACTTCAAAAGGATGGTCAGGAGGATGAAATCCACCTTGTTCCACGGAAATACCTCTTCCTGGATTAAACTGACAACAGATCATGCAGGTACGCACTTTCTGTTTGGCTGCTGCTCGTAAATGCTTGTTGAACCAGAGGTTCTGTAAACTGTCTAACATGGCTTTCTCTCCTAAATGTGCTGGACTATGTGCTGTATTAATGATAACTTGAACCATAGAGTCGGGGAGAAACCATGTGGCTTTTCCCTTCGTCATCCATCCTTGTTCTGTCTGGACCCCTCCTTGTTCAGTCCATTTCTTGATTTCGTCTTGGGTGGCATGTGTCTGTATATCGAGTACATCTTGTGTGGGATCCCTAACTGTCATGCAATGTGTCAGTGAATCTACTTCAGTCTTTGTCATGTCAGTCGGTATATCAGTTTGAGTCTGAGCTGTATATTTCGCTGTTCGATCTGCCAGGTCGTTACCCTGGGAAATAGTGTCCGTGACTTTAGTATGTGCTTTGCACTTCATGATGGCTATGGCTGTAGGCAAATGTATTGCTTCTAACAGAGCTTGAATGAGGGGACCATGCTGGATCTTGGCTCAGTGAGAGGTCAAGAAACCTCTCTCTTGCCAGAGAACACCGAAGTCGTGTACGACTCCAAATGCATAACGTGAATCTGTGTATATGTTTACTTTAAGGTTCTTGGCTCGTATACAGGCTTGGGTCAGAGCAATGAGCTCTGCTGCTTGAGCTGACAGGGTGTCAATGCGATGTGTTTCTATGACTTCAGTTTCAGTGGTCACTGCATATGCGGCCACTAACTCCCCTGTGCTTGTTCTCATACATGAACCATCCACATAAAGTGTCAGGTCTGGGTCGGGTAATGCGATATCTGTCAAGTCTTGTCTGGGTTTCGTGATTGTGTTAATGACTTCTACACAGTCATGCGGAGTAGGGTCTGTTGTGTTTGACGGTAAAAGTGTAGCAGGGTTTAGCGTATTGCAGCATCTGATCTCTACGTGTGGTTGAAACAATGTCAATTCATAACCTGTCAGTCGTGCTATAGTCAAGTGCTGAGTCTGTGTTCTGTTTAGGAGAACTTCCACGGAGTGTGGAACCTGTACTGTCAGCTGATGTCCTAATACTATGGAATCACTTTGTCTTATTGCTAGAGCTGTTGCTGCAACTGATTTTAGGCACGCAGGCAAAGCCTGGGCTACTGGATCTAATGTACTCGAAAAATAAGCACACGGTCTGTGTTTGTCTGCCTGAACCTGAGTGAGAACCGATAACGCTGTGCCATCGCGTTCCGTGACAAAAAGTGTAAAAGGTTTGTTGTAACATGGTGTCGCTAAAACGGGTGCTTGACATAAGGCTTTCTTTAATTCATCAAAAGCTTGTGTATGTTCTTGAGTCCAAGGGAGGACAGTCGAAGTCTCTGCCTCCTGTGTTGTCAACTGTATGAGTGGCTTAGCTAGATATGCATATTGAGGAATCCATTGTCTGCAGTAAGAAGTGAGTCCAATAAAGGCTCGCACTTCCTTTTGTGTCTTGGGTTGTGGAAGATGTGCAATTAACTGGATACGATCAGGTGTTAGCTGCCTACCCCACTTGGACAGCAAGTGCCCAAGGTATACCACTTGCTGGGCACAGAATTGCAGCTTTGAAGGAGACACCTTGTGTCCCTTGTCTGCCAGAAAATATAGGGCTGTCAGTGATGCACGTTCACAATCTCATTCTGTTCGGGCCGTGATCAATAGATCATCGACGTATTGGAGTAGGGCAGTGTCAGTAGGCATGTGAATACTGTCAAGTTGTCGTTTCAGTGCTTGGCTATAGATGCTAGGGCTTTCTGTGAATCCTTGAGGGGCGCGTGCAAATTTGAAACTTCGGCCATTTAAACAGAATCCGAAAAGGTACTGGCTTTCCGGATGAATGGGGACACTAAAGAAGGCGTTCTTGAGATCGATTACAGTAAAGAACGCTGCTTCTGAATCAATAGCTGTCAATAATGACGAAATGTCTGGGACCACTGGATATTGCGGTATGATACATTTGTTTAATTTTCGAAGATCGATCACCAATCGATAGACTGGTGGTGCATTCGGATCAGTTCGTTTAAGAATCGGAATGATAGGGGAATTACAAACATTTGAGTCGGTTTCTACAACCACTCCTTGTGCAATGAGCTCGTCAATGATTTTCAGTAAAGCCACTACAGCATCAGGTGGTAACTTGTATTGTCGGATTCGGGGTAGTACAACTCCTTGTTTGAGAGTAACACGGTATGGTGTAATGTGCATACAACCTACATCAGTTGGACCTCGTGCCCATAAATGCTCTGGTACATTCTGTAATCTGGGATCAAAATCTCTCAACACATAATGTCCTTTGAAATCACGTAGGAATAACCTTACTCCTTCCGGGGAACAACAAATTACAGCTCCTAGAGCTTTCAGCGTTTTGATACCAAGCAAGTTTTCTGGACTTGATTTTGTAAGTAACAAATCTGTAGTACGGGACAATGGACCAACTGCAAGGGGAACTGGTTTCGATACTTCGTTAACAATAGGCTTTCCTGAAAATCCAAGGGAAACATTCTGTGAGCCTGAGAGGGGTGCCCCTGGAACCTCGTCATGACTAATGGTAGTTCTGCTTGCCCCTGTGTCAATCAAAAATTTTCTGTCCTTACCTAATACCTGACTATGTACATAAGGACCCTCTTGATCTACAGGAACCTCGATAAGGGGCAAGCCAACCTCCCTCTCTAGGCTGTTTCATGTATACTGTTGATAATCGGGGTAATCGGACTGTGCATACTGGTACATCTGCTTTGTGACGTGTTGTGTTGCGGCAATGGGTTGGGGTTGGGGTACCACTACGGTCTGTTGTGGAATCTGCGTAGGCTGTACATTCTGCGGAATATTTTGCTGAACCTGATCCTGTCTAGGTGGACGCGGTCTTTCTTTCGTTTTACCTGTAGCTATATTGTGTTTCAGAACGGTACATTCATTTATATAGTGACCTGGCTGTTTACAATAGTTGCAGGTCCCTTTAACAGGAGCTGTCGGATGATTGGACTGTGTGTTCTGCGTGTTACCCCTCTTCTGACCATCCGCTGGGACGGACTGGGCAATTAGTACTTTCATTTTCGTGTCTTTCATACGTCTCTGTTCATGATCATGTTCCTCTCTAATTCTGTTCTGGTGGTACTGTAACATTTGTAACATTTGGGAAGGCGTATTTGCTTGCCATGTACTTTCAACTTTCAGTACACGGTTCTTAACCTGGGGTAAGGAATTCTCGACTAATTTGGTCACAAAAAGATGTGGATATGACTCGCTACTTGTTTTCAGGCCACTATTCATAATAAAACATTTCTCGAATCTGGAATAAAAATCACTAGTGTCTTCGTCTTGTTTCTGTTTGCAGGCTGAGATTGCATCCCAGTCCTCTTTTTTAACCGTCAATAATCTAGGCAAAACTTGTACTAGTAATCCTGGTAATGCTTTAGTTTTGTCCCCAAGACCTAAACCTGGGGTACGTGTCTTTTCTTCGTCCTCTAATTCAGTCCAGTTAATCTTTTTATCTCCCACCTCCCACTCTTTCTCTTTCAGTTTCTCGTAAATACCAGCCGGTAACAGTACTTTTAACATTTTCATAATATCGGGATATGTGTAGTCTCCCATCAGTAACATGTCTTTTAATTCACGGTGGAACCCTGCAGGGTCTTTATCGTGACAAGGCACTATTTTCTTCATTTCCAATAATTCCATTTTACTTAGGGGTGTATATACGAATACGCGTTGAAGCGCACCCCCTGGAGTCGTCTGGACGGGATGAACTTCTCGTAAGGGATTCTGTCTGTCTAGGTGGTATTCCTGTCTCACTGGTGGTGGGACAGAAACAAAATGTGGAGTCAGGAATGTTCTGTATTTGTGACGTTGTTCAAGAATCACATTAATCAAATCGGTACCTAGGCCTCTCCATCTTTTCAGAAGTAAGTCTTGCAACATATTATACAATGGACCTGGATCTGAGTGCTGATTTTCATATAGTGTAATGAGATGTTGGATCATGTATATACCAGCTAGTCGCTGTTCGTCTGGGGAAAGGCTCAAAAACGTTTGTGCTACTGAATCGTCTTTATACATACTGTCGTTCCCAGCCCATTGGACTGCTAACCGGGCTAGTTCCTGATCACGCATGGTACTAAGTTCATGATAACCTATTCTTTCTTTCAGTATTTTATCAGTATGTTGAAATACATGTTCAAGAGAACATTGTTCTGGAATGGGGGAAAGGAAACGTTTCTTGTTTTCTAGACGTATGGGCCTGTCAAAAGGTCTGTCAAAGGAATACTGTTTAGGAAGCTTCACTCTACCTACGTACGCCATTGTGCCTTGATTCTCTACTGGAGTCTCTGTTTCTTCCTCCTCTGAGGATTCATTCTTGTCTGACTCGGCTTCCCTTTCAGCCTTTTGTCTTTCATGCATCGTTACTATTTCTTTACGGATCTTTCTGCACATGGCATCTATGCAATTTTGTTTATCATGTTTACAATCTGCAATATTCTGACTCCATTTTACCAGTACATCCATCTCTTCTTTGACAGCACCTGGCCGGTCTTGTTCCCTTATCAGACAATTAATCAAGAATCGTAAGATAAAACTTTGTGTCTCAGTCTTTTGATATGCCATGGCCTCACGAATACATTCTGGTCTCTCCCCCGTTCTAATAAAATGATATATGTTGTCTAGATGGTTTGTCATTTCTGGTAATAACATCAAATAATCTGTAACACGTCGTAGACGTAACGAGGCTAACATCATGTCTCCCTCTTTGCCAGGTACCAGATCATATCTACAATCTGTAATATACTGTCTGAGTTTTTCGTATGCAACCGCTTTTGGTGTACGTTGCAATGCTAATTCTCTGACTGTCATCCGTTTCACTTGTGGCGGGGTGCGGAGGTGGCCTCCTACGGCACCTCCTGAAGCGGAAGTGAGGGCATAACCTGACTGAGTTGTAGCTGTTGAGGTCATGGCGGGTAGAAGAGGTATATGTAATGGGGGTGGACTCTGGGTTGCAGTTGTCGCAAAAGAATTATGAGGACCAATAGTAGGGGGGCCAGTAGTAGGGGGGGCAGTAGCAGTAGCAACAGCAGTAGGGGAAGTGACAACAGGCACGGGAAGATGGTGCCGTGGAGGGGTCGTGGCTTGAACAGCCGAAGCAGGCTGTTGTACATTATTAACGGGTGGTACGGGTACATTGGTATATGCTGGAGCTACGCCATCTAAATTAGAAGAAAGGAATATGTCTGCTTCGGTCTGTTTGTGACGTACTTTAGTCGGAACCAATGGTGGCGGCAAGTTACGGGGTACTTCCGGGGTCGCCTTGGGCAGGCCCTCGGCAAGAACTGGATACATGCCTGTAATGAGTGCATTTCTTTGACGGTCTAATTGTTCTAATCTGACTTGTTCGCCTTCTTCTAGTAACTCCTTTTCTCTGACTTTTTCAGATTCTTCTCTACTTTTCTCTGCTTTTCTGATTTCTTTCTCTGTCCTTCTATGTGATTCTTTACGCCACAATTCTATGGCATCTTTCTGAGATTGTCTGGCTTTCTTTTTCCACAGTGCCTCTTCTACTCTCATGATGCACTCAGCATCCCATGTCCCTGTAACAGGCCATCTATACTTCTCTTCCAGGTCTTTAGTGTAGTCCACCCATAAATCTAAGTACAGTATGGCGTCTAAGCCATGTTTATGGTACATAAAATGTCCTGGAATGTCCCTAGGCGGGACGGGAACTGCTTCTTCGAGTATCCCTTTCCTAGTTCCTATCTGACGTAATTTCGAGAACAGTGGCATGATTGGAGTGATTCGGACGTGAACACAATAAACACAGTAATGAACAGCAAACAATCATTCACACCACGACATTAAAATACATTGAAACGTTTCGAACAGATACTGTCTAGTACATAGTAAAACACGATACTGGAAATCTCGAGAGATAATGCTAGAAGACTTAGAATACTGAATCACTGAATTACTAGATGCACTGCTAAACAGTACAGATGCACTGCTAAAACAGTACAGACCGGATCTGTGTACCCTGACCCGTCTTGACCGGACACAAATTAATGCACCCGTCTAGATGCGTCCCCAGCAACGGTACTCACCGGGAAGCAAGAACGGAAGGCCTCGGAAACTGGACTAGACTGGACTGGATTGCTACGACATCTGGTTACTGCTACGCACTACGCATGCGCCTCGATGCCTCGGAAACAGGTGGGCCTCTGGACACCTCGGACCTTGCTCTCTCGGCTGGGCTCTGGTCGGGATCCTCCGCACTCCTCACCGCCTCGTCTGGATGCTGAACCGCAGTCTCCGTCTCCTCCGTGGGCCTGAGGGAGATACAGGAAAACCTGCAGATGCGCATAGGAGTCTGTCACGGCTGTAGAGGGGTCAAGGCCTGCGACGCATCGCCGGCGCGTGGGGTGGGGGAGGGGTCCTTATTCGGGCGCCAAATTATGTGGTAAATAAAATTACCGTACAATTTTTCCGTATAATTAAGGACAAGTAAAAGAATAGCTCAATCAAATGAGAGGCAGAGTCTGTGGTATCTGAGTCATACGGGCTTTAATAAAATGGCTCGAGCCAGTGGAGATCAGATCCATCACCACAAGGGTTCAGGAAGGGATATGCAATGATGTCAATGATGTCAACGTTTTATTAACAGTACAATATATATATAGTAAAACTGTGCAATGGTGATGGATACAGTAGGCGTGACAAGTGAAAAGTATAAGATAAGAACACATGTGCGTAGCAAGAAGGCGTGTACAAGGGCGTACACGGAGGTGTGTGCTGGAAATGTCACAGAAAGTGTCATAGGTGGGTGGATGCATAGAGAATTTCTGCAGGGTCAGCAGAAACCTTCGGTATAGGTGCGCGCGCAATTAGTATGACGTGTGATTGACGTGGAACTAAGGAGAGCTGGGGGCTTGACTTTAGCACTAGTAGAGGAGACAGAAGTCTGGCATGTCAGATCGACCTGTTCCTATAACATATCTGATATCTTGTGTTTGGAGGATGTTTTATCTGAAGTAAAAGGTCTCTCGGGCAGAGGCTATACTATACTGAATGCATATGTGTCTAAGTGTAATGCGCGGGGCCATGGGCCTACCATGGTAACGGGAGCAATGAATTACGTGAAGGAAACAGGAAGGCTTGGCCCTTTGCTCTGCAGCCGGGAATATGTTTACCTATATCACTAGACTGGAATGTGTTTTCGAGGAGGCTGAACTGATAACTTGAAGGCAAAATACTGTCTTGGCAGGCAGGCCAGGCTGAGCCAGGCACCGCTTCGCTTGGCAGGAAGTAAGGCAGAGGTCAGGGATGTATTTCCATGCTGCAGCTTTCAGAGACAGAAGTGCAAGTATACCATGTAAAGACGTTGGCATGGCATGTTTGAAGACTTAATTATCAATCCATTCATGGTGGATCTGGTAGATGACATGTTAACGTTGGACGCAAATGTATATGCGTCTTCATATTCGGTCATGGAGGGAAATTACATGTACTTTAAGCATGTACATGGAAACGTTGGGGTACACGTTAGGGGACATACTTGACCATAGAAGTTTCAATTACCTCAAACCCGTGATTCGAGTAGGCACCGAAGTGAGAATTATCGAGTCCCTGGACACTTGGGCTCAGACCCTGCCGCGTCGGGAATTGAACCCTGGTCCCGGGTCTGACCTCAGCTTCCGGGTATGCCTCCTCTAACCATTGAGCCACACTTATCCAGTAAATAAAATCACCATAAAAGAATACAGATCAAAAGACAATAATGTCAAATTCATAGTTGATAAAAACAAACAGTATAATTGCTCCTAAAACTATGAACATTAACACAATTAATCTGGTCTCCTTCTCCTAGACACCCAAACAGCTGGTAGAAAGGATAAAACATTAAAAAGCACATACTCAGTGGGGAGCATCTGAAGATACATTAGGGTAGGCCTAACTAGTTTCAAATTCAAAGATTTTAACAAGGGAATTAAAAAACGCTTTCTCAGCCAGCTGAAATAAGAGCAGAACATTATAAAATGCAGCTTATCCTGTGGAGATACTTTTTCGTAGCCACAGGGTGCTCTTTCCTCAGGCTGTTCCCACCCACATGGAGTTGCCAAGAAATGGTGCAGTCATTCTCCCCGAATGGACCTGTATTTTGATGCTCTTCTACTTCCCATGTTCTTAGAGTTATTAGGGTTACTGGGCTTGTCCTTTACCTTCATATCCCTCACACTACTTAATGCCTTTCCTCCACTCTGTAGTGTGGAGGAAAGGCCGGAGACCCGCCATGACCTTCACTTGTGCTTTGTGCAGAGGGTGGCTGGTTCTTAGAGGACACATGTTATTGCAGGGCCCATCGGGAGAGGATGTAGCTTTACGGTTAGAGCAGTCGACCTCAAAGCTGGGGATTGGGAACCGGGTTCGAGTCCCTGCAACGACGCTCAATATCATGTGATTCTGGGCAAATCACTTAATCTTCCAGTGCCTGGCAAAAATTAATGTGTTCGTCTGTAACAAAGCTGGTGCTCATGCGAAGCGCTCGGATACCCGATGTCTCGGGAATAGTTCACGCTATATAAAACTATTTTTAAAAAAAGCTGAGTGGGATGCCACAACAGTCTGCCAACAACTGGATCTGGGTGGCCACAGTGTAAGCTGACGGAGGAGAGGGGACTGCACAATGAAAGAGACATTCTAATAATAATAGCAGGTTGGGAGTGGGGGCTGGATATTTGTTGTGGCATAGTAAGAGGCATGCAGGTAAGGATTTAACTCAGGCTGAGTTTATTATCAATCAATCAGTGACACTTATATAGCGCGCTACATACCCGTAGGGTCTCAAGGCGCTGGGGGGGGGGTGCCGCTACTGCTCGAACAGCCAGGTCTTCAGCTTCTTCCTGAAGGAGAGGTGGTCTTGGGTCAGGCGCAGGTCGGTCGGGAGGGAGTTCTCAAAATTAGATAAGAGGATACGAAGCCACCGCTCTAGTCTCTGCCTGACGCGCTTCAACAGGCAATAATTAGAACATTCCCAGAGAGAGCCACAGCAATGGAACATTACTACAACATTCTAGGCTTCAACATTCTGCATGCAAACATCCTTGATGTAGATCATATCAAGATTGTCCGGAATTGTTGCAGTGTCATCAGAGGCAGCAATGACTGATTCGATTTGCATGAACCACAGACTTAACTGTTTGTTTTTCTTCACCACTCATCATTTCCCCGAAGTGGTCTTAAGGAGCCTGACAAACATTTTTTTTCCAGAGCCCCCCTACATTCCCCAAGTCATCGGCATGGCAGAGTGAAAGCTTCTAACCCCAACTGTCAAATTTATCCCAAGCTGAACTTTTGTTACTAGAGATTCTTAATGACCTGAATACCACAACCCAAACTATTGGTCGTTAGGTTTCATTTACTTTTTTTTGGTTTAAATTTCTTTATTCACATTTTGTAAACAGTTACAAACAGGGTTAACAAATATGCAGCCATGAATTGAGATATAGGCAGGAGACATATGGCCGAAGCTACAATATGTCGAGGGTATAGGTGTGAGGCCCTGGCTGTTTGTTATGGATTGAGGTCGTGACTGTAGAATGGCAGCCAAGTTCTAGAAATGCGGCTGTCCGTGGCCATTTTGGCACCGCCCCCCGCCGCTCTAGTCTTTAAGGGCTCCTACAGGAGCCCACTCGCCAGGTCACCATGGTGGCTTCCTTCCTGTGAGCCAGGTGGGGGGAAGGCATATAAGCCTCCCCCGCCCCTCCTGGCAGACTCTGTTCGCCAGCCTCGCCGTCATTGTTTCTCTGCCCCCACTAACACACAAGCATGTCAGGGGGCCAAGGTGGGGCACTCCAGAGAGGTCCACCTTCTCGTTAGTCTCGTTGGTTTCGAAGTAGGCAGGAACTGTACTCCCTGTTCTTATTGGTACTAAGGCTTTAGACCGCTATCCCTTTTCACGGGTCCTCGTAGTGCCCTCACTAAGTGGGACGATATTGATAAGTTGGATACATGGCATCTAGTATTGGGACGATCGCCGTACCCCACATGCGCTTTACAAATCCAGGTTCAGCATCATAGGATTAGTGGAGAAATCCCGGCAGAGGGTATTTTGTTGATCATAAAGGCAGTACAGGGTAGTATGTCGCTTATGTCATTGAATTGGATGACATCTGCATAGTAACAGGTGGATAGCATATTGGGTGCTTGTGGCACATTTGATAATGGTGCAGGATAATTATTGTTTCACTCTAGGAAATGGGGATCTTATGCCAGGTTCTGTCTTACTTTGCCTTCTCTTACCAGCTCAATGGTGAGAAAGTACAATTTACACTTACTCTGGGCAGTTACAACGCAAAGAGAGGTGCTGTGTAGTCCATGTCGTGGCCCCTGATGGTCTATGTTTAATTTTAGTTGTGTGGGAGTGGGGCTCGTAAGCTCGTCTCATCTTGCTATGTCTGGTCGATTCTCCTAGCGGACCCACTGAAGGTGCATTGCAGCAAAGCAGGGAACTGGGAATCTTAGTTTCTGTCACTTTGGCAGGTTCAAAGCTTCCAGGGTCGGAAATGGACAGTAGGCACTGTGCATCTGTGATTCAACGGCAGTTAGGGAAGTGGGGTGTGCTGCGTAAGTTGTAACTGCACAAAAGGGTGAGGTGTCTCCATTAGTGGGTACAAGACATATATTGTTTCAAACCAGCTTTGATACCAATAAGGTGGTCACCAAGGTTTACCAATCAAAGGGGTTCGTGCAACCATCTGGTCAACGGGGTAAGTAAGCGCACCCAGAACCTAGGACAGGTGACAAGTTCCTGCAGTTAAGCTTAAATGCCCACCCGGTTAGCTATGGTAGCCTCGCTGGGTGGTGACGCTGTCAGCCAACATAGTGTGCTGCCATCCCAAGAAATGGGGAAACAAGGTGTCAATCACAAAAGCCCACTATGTAAAAGATCATTTATCATGTCCAGTGAGCATCAGTGAATAAAATCTAGTGGAGCAGGTAATTTTACACCTATGGGTTGCCCAAGGGTGGGCAGTGGGAACGCCCCTGTCCGGAAATATTCTAGGATGGGGGTTAGGTAGGACTTAGTCAATTCCTAATGTTGGGCACCCTATCGCTCAGTGCGTATTGTATTAAATGAGAAAGATTCTCTTAGCTGGTATGCCTAGGGGGTTTCACCACAGAAGGAGCTGAGCTGGTGGAATTCCCATAAGGAATAAGGGATGCAGGGCATGGGCAGGGGGGCACCCTTACTCTTTGTCACATACTGCTAGTTATGAACATTCCTGTGCGTCATGATTTAGAAAGCAAAAAAGACTGCAAAAGTTTAATCATATTCCTCCTTGCCCGAATAGCCAAAGGACGCAGGCGGGGGTGGAAGCGGCCTCCCAACTAGTGGGCTGCTGTCCCATAGATGGGGGGGACACAGGTTTTCAGGCACATGCGGTGCTTAAAGAACGGAGCTAGGTGGGATCAGCAAATCGATGGGGCAATGTGAGCCTTGGTGTCGGAAATCGTCCCACCCAGAGTTGGTACGGAGCTGGGTCATGTGAGGCAGAGGAACTTTCCCGCAGGAGGGTGAATAGTTCTTGGCACATGTTCACAGGTCAGAAGGGTCTTTGGTTTCTTCAGACACTAGCTGATCCAGGCTAATGTCAAGGGCTATTGTGATATAGATGGGGTTCATCTATCACCAGTAGGGAGGGATCTCTGCCCTTAGATTTGCAAGAGGCCTGGAAATTAATGGTTGTAGGTGAAAAATGCACTGTTTTGGTGAGATCAGCAACTACATGGGTCAATGTGAGCTCTGGTGGTCCGAGATGAACTCCTGCAGAGGTCGGAGCTAAGTCAGAGGAGGCCGTGGAACATCCTGTAAGAAGAAACTATTCATGGCCTAAGTTCGCAGACCAGAGTGGCCTGGGTTACATCAGGCACGAGCTGATTCAGGCAAATGCTAAAGGTCACTTTGCTAAGATGAGGTCCATTGTCACCATTGTCATCTAGGTGTACGCCTAGGTTAGGTTGACAAACATGGGGTGCATTTGCCACAGGTGAGCATGGACACTTTCCACTGGACATGCACGAGGCCCTAGAAAGATAGCATGTTGTAGGTGACGGTGTAGCTCATTGTGGGGTGCTCTGACATCAACGGTTGCCTCCTTCAGAGCTGTGGCGGAGTTACAGGGCGATTTGGAAGCAGACTGGTACAGTAAGGGTCCCTCTGCAGCAGACTGGTACAGTAAGGGTACCTATGTGCGGCACAATAGGGGTGGGAGAACCAAAGACCAGGAGCCTCAGGGCAGGTTCCTGAAAAACCGCGACGGTGCCCCGTTAGTCCTTCGGGCGGTTTGGGGCCTGACCAACCGGGGGTTTTCCCTGTTACGCTCCGCCCTGAAAAGGGCGTGAGTAGAAGAGACCAGCGTGCCACGTGATCCGTAAGAGGATCAGCAAGGTAGCACTGATGGGTTGTCCTCCCTAGGCTGGCTCACCAGGCGGGCGGGGCAGCATAGGTTGGCACAGCTGCCGCCCTTGGATCACCCGTAAGATAACCCACATATTGCATACTCTTGTATGGAATAAACATGCAGCAATATTTTCCCATAACAACGTTGTCTTGTGTATTTATTCATTCTTGCATGCTCAGACTGGGGGTGGGAGAAGTTGCCGGTAATAGCACTATGTGGGTGTTCGCGGCCCCAGCAGGGGGCCAATCCAGCAGGGCGGTACTTTAGTGCCATTTTGGCACCGCCCACTGCCGCTCTAGTCTTTAATTGCTCCTACAGTAGCCCACTCGCCAAGTCACCACGGTGGCATCCTTCCTGTGCGCCAGGTGGGGGGAAGGCATATAAGCCTCCCCTGCCCCTCCTGGCAGTCTCAGTTCGCCAGCCTCGCCGTCTCCCACCCCACCTCTTACCCCGCGTGCAAACTGGCGGGGAGGGTTCTTTGAATGTTTTAATGTTTTCCTTTTGTGTTGCAGGCAGAGTTACAGGGCGATCTGGAAGCAGACTGGTACAGTAAGAGTACCTCTGCGCGGCATAATAGGGGTGCTAGAGCCAAAGACCAGGAGCCTCAGGTCAGGTTCATTGAAAACCGCGACAGCGCCTCGTTAGTCCTTCGGGCAGTTGGGGGCCTGACCAACCCGGGGTTTGCCCTGCTACACTCCGCCCTGAAAAGGGCGTGAGTAGAAGATACCAATGTGTCACGTGATCCGTAAGAGGATCAGCAAGGTAGCACGGACGGGGTGTCCTCCCAGTGCTGGCTCACCAGGCGGGCGGGGCAGCATAGGTTGGCACAGCTGCCCGCCCTTGGATCGCCCTTAATGGAATAAGCCTGCAACAATATTTTCCTATAACAAAGTTCTCTTGTGTATTTATTCATTCTTGCATGCTCAGACTGCGGGTGGGAGAAGTTGCTGGTAATGGCACTAAGGCTGGTGTGCAATTACAGGACTATATGATGAGCATTAATGATCTCGGACCAGTTCAGATGTGCATAAAGGAAGGGTTTGGGGGTGGGGGGATTAACTGGGGTCGCGGAGTCTCCAAATGTGTCAAGATGTTTGCCCAAGCTATTCACTTTGTAGCGCTGCCTGCTGATAGGGTGTTGACTGTTGACCCTTTCACCTGGGCAAGGAGCACATGCGCTGGAGTGCAATGGAAATGAAAGCGCAGGGGGATTGTGGAAGGCCTTCTCACTGGGGACACTAGTGGTTGCTAGTTTCAGGTTGCATGTCTGATGTTGGAGAGCGGGGTGTCTAGCTCGTGTTTTGTATATCTCTGAGCATGGTATCCCAGGCTGTTGTAAGTGGGATCTGGCGGAGGCCTAGTGCATCCTCCTGGCGCAATATAGTGTAAATAACAAGGACCCCCTGTGAGAGAAATCAATTCATATTACAGGGAACAACACAGTGTAAAAAACTTTTTGGCATAATATCAACACAATGGGAAGGAGAAACTGCACAAAGGAACCAAAACTCAATAAATGTAAACAAGCATTTACAATGCAATGGTCTCGGCATCACTAAAAGTAGAGCTATTGGCATTGCTCATGACATTTCTTTTTTTTTCCTTAAATCATAAATAACAGCACTCTGCACTCAACAGCACACACCACTCTGCACCTGCACTCACTACTCTGCATTCTGCACTCACTATCCTGGACTCACTACTCTGCACTCACTACTCTGCACTCACTACTCTGCACACTCACTACTCTGCACTCACTACTCTGCACTCACTACTCTGCAGTATTTCATTATTGTTAGCGCATTTAAACCCTGGCATTCCTGTGTGCGAATGTATTGGCAGCATGCATGCGGACATATTTGCTATATTCAGGGCCACTGGAAAAATGCAATTTTACAGTTGTGGCATTTTCTTGTATAAATATGGATCTGCCTCACTTGCCACATAATTGATCAGCTGCTGCATCTTCTACAGATTTTAACCCCAAAAATTTGCTTGTAGCATAAATGGATAAAAAGTTACTAAAAACATGGCAAAACAAGTCGCCGCGTATTGGAATGCCCTTTGCAAAGGCTAACTGGCCGCCTTTCTGTTACTTATTGCTGTATTCGGGTGTCAAATTGGTAGTAAAGAGGTGAACAATTTGCTCAGACAGTGCTGACATGTAAAACTTACAAAATAATGAAGTAATGCTATCATAAAATATGCTGCATTAAAGCCACATAATTTCCCTTTTATTGCTGCATAATTTAGTCAACCCTGTTGCATAATTCTATCCTCCCCTGCAGCATATTTCCGGTGTTCCTTGCTATATTTAGTGGGCTGGGCGTGAACTGGCACATTTTACAGATTCTGGCCGAAGACACATTGTTCCGGTCAGTTGCGACTTGCCTATGCGTTCTTGGCGTCCTTCCAACTTTCTAGAGAGTTACTTCAACAGGAAGGCTTTTGCCCTCCGCAGGACTGCGACACAGCCGGGCTGATGGCTCAAGACAGAATCTAGCACAGAGCCATGCCCTGCAGAAGACTGGCATGGAGGACGTGTCTGCGGTTCATTTGTGCAGGTGGTTGCAGATGGTGGGCACCTGAGACTTATTTGTCATCATCAGAGCTTCACCCAGAGCAAGAGAAGAAAAAGGCAGAAAAAGAAAGAAAAAGGGAGCCTGGGGCAATAGAAAACCAGTGACAAAGGGAGAAAGCAGGGGTGAAAAGAGAGACAGAGTTTAATAACGCGACCGGAAGTGTTGGATGATTGAAAAAAGAGGAATGAGGAGGAATCAAGACTTGGCAGTCTCGGTACTTGCAACCCTAGCATTTGACAGTGAAAAAGGGTGGACAATGTTATGAGCACTCGGCACCATCTAGTTTTCTTCCCTTTTTACTGACATGTTAGCCGGTGACATGTTATGAAAATGATTGAGGAAGGGTTGAAGGTAGGGTGGACAGTGCACCTTCAGTGTTCAGGTCAGTCAAAATGAACCTAACTTGAAAAATAAGTAGTTTATCTTGTGGGGCCGACGCAGTATCTAGTCAACTGAGAAGAGAAGTAAACCCAACAGTGGTCTGACACTGAGCCCCGAACAGTCAATCCAGGTCCTTATACTTGTAGTAAAAATGAGGATATTAGGACATTTTTGCTGAATCATGCGGCGGTGTGCGGATGCGGTAACACACTAAAGGGCTCTGGGCATCAGTTAGTGACCTATCTGTGGACTTGAGTCACAGCTACTTGAAATAGTTTATATACCTCCTGATGAATTTACATGCATGAACTCAGCATATTAATTATGGGACAGACCATGAAACATGGGCCCTCGTTACGAGTGGCTCTTAAATTGCGATAGATTCGGTAATAGGAGTCCCCAGGCCCATTGGAATTCCATGATTTTTGGGATAACATACAGGATTGGGAGAGAAAACACTGATCCCCACATATAAGTGCCCAAAACAAATACTCCCTGTTATTTCCCCACCTCCAGAAATAACAGAACAGACAGAGTAGCTATCATTCTGTGGCCAGGAAATAACAGGATTTTAACAGGTCACTCACTAATAATCAGCTGTTCAGTCTTCCTATTGCACATGTTAAGATGCCCTTTATTAGTGGTATACTGCCTGCACGATTTACAAAAGGAAACATTATGACACTTACCCTGTAGCAATCTTGTAACAAACAAAAGATCACTGATGATTTAACTGTGAACTTATTTTTGGGCCACCCACACAATGACATAGACAGGTGGGGTAATTCAGTCGTCACCTCTGACAGAACATCGTGCGCCAGCTCTTCAGATTCAGACACTGTTCTCTCCCTGTTAGTTGACGGGGTATGTCTCTGATCACTATTTGTTATTTGGTATTCAATAATGAAACTGTTCAGTGTGGAGCGCTCTGATACCCTTGGGGCATTTATGCACTTCATGAAACTCACTAAATGAAATAAAATATATAATAAAATAAATAGACCTTTTGGGGGAAGACATTTTCTTGACATAATCACCACTTGCTTAAGAAGGAAACTTCTTCTAAGTTGGCATTTTGCAGCTAAATTTTCCCTTGTTTGTACTCCCCCTAGTGCTTTGGGAAAAGCAACACAGACTTTGCATGTGTATGCAACTAAATCAACATTCACAAAACATAAATTGTTGACAGATGTCAGGGTTGATGCCAGGGCATGTTACCTGAGTGAAGCCAGAGCCTAAGAAAGGGAGGGGCACTGGGCAGCCCAAGATTGGCTCTAGAGCCCATGCGGTAGACAGAGCCACCGGCTGCCGGGACAGTGCAGGTATTAAAGGGCCGATTCCAACATAAAAGGTCCACAGAGAGATGACGTGAAGCCGCACGCTAGAAGGGACAAGCAGGCGAGGCAGGAGATCCCGAACTCAGTGAGCGCAGGTAGGACGGGAAGTCAGGCAAAGTCGCCTGTGACGGGGGCGGGGCTGCGTACGTAACCAGAAGAGAAGGCGGAGTGAAAGCGTCTCGCGACGCCAGAAGTAGAGCGGAGTCCCTCAGAATTGATCTGGTAAGTTACAAAGGGCTGGGGGGGGGGCTCGGTTCCCTCGTTGTGTGTGTATGCATGTGTGCGACGGCGGGGGAGAGGGGGGGTGCACTCGTGTGAGTGCGCGCGTGTGTGTATGTCTGCGGAGGGGGGGTGGGTGTCTCTGTATGTATGTGCGTGGGCGCTTGTGTGTGTGTGTGCGCGCGTGTGTGTATGTCTGCAGAGGGGGGGTGGGTGTCTCTGTATGTATGTGCGTGGGCGCTTGTGTGTGTGTGTATGCGCATGCGTGTGTGCTTCCCAGGAGACAGCGCCAGGCGGCAGCGCTCGTGCACGTGACAGTTGAAATCGCCTCCAAGGCGATGCGCGCGGCCAGGAGTGTCTCCTGGGAAGCACACTCGCTAACAATAGTTCTCGGCGAGAACGCGCTTCGCGCGTTTTACCCGAGACCTAAAAACCAAGTCTCATTTAATAGGTGAGTTAATAGGTGTGTAAAAATTCATATTAAAAACAATTAGTGAAAAACATAAATACAACTCAATAATTCAAGGAACAAGCTAAATAATATTTATATAGTACATACAAAATACATCTATTAAAAATATCTATTGTGACGGTGGCAATGCCACACTTTCTGATTGTGCCCAGTTGAGGAAAGAACGGTTCCCGGCTTCTCATGGGTTGGATTTGTGTGTTTCCAACGCCTGGTAATCAGGAGCTTGGCAGTGATCAGGCCAAGGTCAATGAAGCGTGACGATGCTTTGTTTGGATCTATAGTACAAACCCGAGATGCAGGTTTCCCATGTACTTGACTCCATGCAATTTGTGAACTGGGTGGCGACAGTGTACCAGTAAGTGACCAGCATATGTAACAGATCTGTTGATATTGTCAAGCATGAGGTATGCCCTGTGTATGATGTAGAACTGTATGAGGTGGAATCGTGCCTTTCTGGGTATGTGAACTGTTCCCTGTAGTATATCCTCCCATGTCTTGTCAGTGCTGAGGTTTTGCAAGGCGGTGTCCCAAAGGTTTCGGAGTGAGTGTAGTTGATGCACCGTGTGCATGCGCAGCGAGTCAGCGAGCCATTTGATTAAACTTCTCCTAGTTCCCATAGTATGTATATATATTGTAGGATATGATGTGTTGCCGGTTCTTGCGACACGTCGCCCCATAGGTTTCTCAATTCTGCTATTAGAGAAGCGTGAAGCAGAAACTGGCCATGGCATGTCCTTCCTCCAATGCTAGTGTCGGGAAAGGAATCAACTGCCCATTCCTGTAAAGGTCTCCTCGTGTTTGTATCCCTGCTGCTTCCCAGATGGAAAGGTCTGTACTGGCAAAAAACGTTTGCCCTCTCGGAGTGCCCAGCAGCAGGAGGGCAGGTTCGTATGGAGTATGGTGCTTGGTGAGGAATAAGGTGCGCTTGAAGCATCTGTGGGCCACTGCTAGCATTAGCTGCTTCGGGGTTTTGTCCCGACTTCCTGGAAGGAAGAGCCTTAGAATGGATGAGTTTGACCAGGCTTGGTGTTGCGTGGCTGTGTCCTGTTTGTATTGGCCGCTCATCCATCTGGCAAGCCACTGGAGTTGCGCTTCCAGATAGAAGCGTTCCATGTGGGGTACTGCAAACATCCCCTGGTCCACTGGGAGGTACAGTTTGGACTCAGAAAATGTGAAAGTGCTGCAGCACCAGTTCTTATAGCTGGAAGTTCTGGGCCATGAGAAACTCATGGTTCTAGACATCCATAAGGTGAATCACCTCTCTACTTAGAGTCCAAGGAAGCGGCCCTTGGAAGCTGGAACTGTGTTGGTTGAGATAGGGACTGTGAGGCCTGTCACCAGTGCAATTTTGATGAACAGAGATCTGGAATTCAGCAAAACAGAGTTTGCGTGTTGTGCAACCTCAGCCACATGACCAAAGAGAGTAGGTGCAAGCTCTTAGGAATAAAAAAAGACTTATGATGACTCCTGCTTGATAAAACTCCCTGGTTCCATCCAAAGCTCAAGGTGGTGTCTCAATAGGAACATATATATTTTCACTTAACCACAAACTGCACGGAACATTCAAGGATAGTGTGAATAAGATAGATCAGGGGAAAAAAATATGAAAGGTTAAGCGTTTAGAGAGTTTGTTAATGGGTTATTGAGCGAAGTATGAGTTTATTCCTCCTGGAGATTATCAGTT
Source organism: Lissotriton vulgaris (assembly GCF_964263255.1). Classification (NCBI taxonomy): domain Eukaryota; kingdom Metazoa; phylum Chordata; class Amphibia; order Caudata; family Salamandridae; genus Lissotriton; species Lissotriton vulgaris. The sequence goes on along the minus strand of NC_141685.1, from coordinate 1,406,514,739 downwards.
TTCATTGTTACTTGCAAAAGAGCTGGTAAAGTTGAGGCAAGAATCGTCTTTCTAACCCCTCTTCCTCTCCACACACCCCTTCTCTTTGGTTCTGTAGGGAATGAACCAGAAAATGTTCACTGGGTAGTAAATGTAAGTAATGTTTCATTTGTAGAAATCCAACTTTATTGAGCATTCAATACTCAAGCAGTGGGACCGAGTCATTGCATTATGATGTTTTGTTGTGCTGACAGTGATAGAACTTTTTTTGAAATACATTTATGTGATCCATAAAGATATTATGTAGTTTTTTACCACCTAAAGGTACAGTAGAATTAAATTAGATGCTATATGCCTGCCTGCTGTGGGTGGGGACAAATGACAGCCTATGAATACAGATGAGGTTAATGTAATCGTCAGAATATAAAGCTAGGTGGACTATTCATTTTACTGTAAAATATATATTAGGTGATTTGTTTGTGGTTAATAATATTCATTAGATGCATATTGCATTTTAAGGTAAAAATGTATTTTATGTTTTGAGCTGACTATTATTAATGTAAAAATGTTTGCGTGTATATGTAGTTGAAGGTGTTGGATTTGCGTTCCAACAGGGTGAAGTGCTTGGTGCTGATTAGCATGCAGATGCTGGGCATGCACTTCTATCCCACTCCTTCATTACATGAAGTGTGAGCTAAGTAAAAGAGAATGTAAAAGACCTTGTGTGAGAAAAAGCAAGAAAAAAGAAAGTGACATATTGAATGTTTGTATCAGGGCAGTAAAGGGGAAAAAATAAAAGCTAATAAAAGTGTATAAGTGAATGATCACTAAAGAGCGAGTAAGTCAATGTGTAAGAAATATAGGGCCAGATGTACAACCTGCAAAATAGTTCATCGCAAATTGCGAGTCATTTGCAACTCGCAATTTGTGAGGCGCTATTTTCCATGTACAACAGTGTGTTTAACACTGTTTGCGATTCCCAATCGGGTCGCAAATTGCGAGGCTCATGAATATTGATGAGCCTCCCGCAATTTGAGACCCAATTGGGAATGACAGACCCGCCCAGGGATGGTGGCCTGTTGGGCTCAGCAGACCACCATGTCTGGGACTGCTTTTTTAATAAAGGAGCTTTTTAAAAAAAAAACAAATGGAGCCCGTTTACCTCAAAGGAAAACGGGATGCATTTAAAAAGAAAAATGAAACTTTTCAGTTTCATTTTTTAAGGGCAGGCAGTGGTCTCTGGGACCAATGCCTGCTCTTGAAAAATATTTTCCAACATACAAAGGGGAAGGGGTCCTCTGGGGACCCCCTTCCTCTTTGCAAGTGGTTTACCACCTACTTGAAATAGGGGGTAAATTGCGAGTGTTTTGCGGCCGCAGATGCAGTCGCAAAACATGAGTACATAGCATGTTGACTAGCTATTAGGAAGGGACGCCCCTTCCAATAGCGAGAGTCGCAAATGGTATTTTGCGAGTCAGTGACTTGCAAAATAGCACTTGTACATGTTATTACTCTTTTTTGCAGCCGCAAACGGGAGGTATTCCCGTTTGCGGCCACAGAAAAGGGTCGTTCATCTGGCCCTTAGAGAGTACGCTAAAGGAATTTAAAACTATGAGTGATAAGATAATGTAAGCAGAATAGATAGCTAAAGCATAAGTAAATGAGAGGAAAAGGCAAGGGCTCAAATCCTTCCTTATATTAGCACGCATTCATAGAAATTCATCATGTTTCCAGGGTCAGACACACAAAGTTAGTTCCTGAATGTGGTTGCACAACTGAATCAAATCTGAAAAAAAAGAAAAAAAACTGCAATTGCTATTACTAAGGCGGTTCCTTTTTCATTGTTGGTCAGAACTGGGAATGTAATTTACTGCAACTGATAAATTACCCCAGCAGGTATTTACTGAGCGAGTAAAATGAAATATGACCTGCAAAGTCGGTGTTTATTGCAAACATTATTTGCATGTGTTTCCTTTTTATCACATATTTTCCTCCACCAAATTTTGGTAGGTCTAACTTGTCGAAATCTGTCGATCACCATCACATAACTTGGAATTGGGGCCTAAGCTCGTAATATTTGCGTCCCTGAATACCTCATGACCATGAAAAATGAAACTTATCTACTCCAGGTCCAAAGAAAGCAGTCATAAAAGTAAGCCTCTATAAAGCCTGCACTGACGAATTGCCTTAGCAATCAAAGGTTTGAGTGTAAAAGTTGAACTCATTAACAAGCATTTGCAATGCAATGGTCTCGGCACCATTAAAGGTAGAGCTATTGGCATTGCTCATGACATTTCTTTTTTTTTCTTTAAATCATAAATAAATGGCATTGTCATTTACATTGCCAATACACAGCACTCTGCACTAAACAGCACACACCACTCTGCACCTGCACTCACTACTCTGCACTCACTACTCTGCACTCACTACTCTGCACTCACTACTCTGCACTCTGCACACTCACTCTGCACTCACTACTCTGCACTCTGCACACTCACTCTGCACTCACTACTCTGCACTCTGCACGCACTCCTCTGCACTCTGCACTCACTCCTCTGCACTCTGCACACTCACTCTGCACTCACTACTCTGCACTCACTACTCTGCACTCACTACTCTGCACTCACTACGCTGCACTCATTACTCTGCACTCACTACTCTGCACTCACTACTCACTACTCTGCACTCACTACTCACTACTCTGCACTCACTACTCTGCACTCACTACTCACTACTCTGCACTCACTACTCACTACTCTGCACTCACTACTCACTACTCTGCACTCACTACTCTGCACTCACTACTCACTACTCTGCACTCACTACTCACTACTCTGCACTCACTACTCTGCACTCACTACTCACTACTCTGCACTCACTACTCACTACTCTGCACTCACTACTCACTACTCTGCACTCACTACTCTGCACTCACTATTCACTACTCTGCACTCACTATTCACTACTCTGCACTCACTACTCTGCACTCACTACTCTGCACTCACTACTCACTACTTTGCACTCACTACTCTGCACTCACTACTCACTACTCTGCACTCACTACTCTGCACTCACTACTCTGCACTCACTACTCTGCACTCACTACTCTGCACTCACTACTCACTACTCTGCACTCACTACTCTGCACTCACTACTCTGCACTCACTACTCTGCACTCACTATTCACTACTCTGCACTCACTACTCACTACTCTGCACTCACTACTCTGCACGCACTCACTATTCACTACTCTGCACTCACTGCTCTGCACTCACTATTCACTACTCTGCACTCACTACTCACTACTCTGCACTCACTACTCACTACTCTGCACTCACTACTCTGCACTCACTACTCTGCACTCACTACTCTGCACTCACTATTCACTACTCTGCACTCACTACTCACTACTCTGCACTCACTACTCTGCACTCACTACTCTGCACTCACTACTCTGCACTCACAACTCACTACTCTGCACTCACTACTCTGCACTCACTACTCTGCACTCACTACTCTGCACTCACTACTCACTACTCTGCACTCACTACTCACTACTCTGCACTCACTACTCACTACTCTGCACTCACTACTCTGCACTCACTACTCTGCACTCACTACTCACTACTCTGCACTCACTACTTACTACTCTGCACTCACTACTCTGCACTCACTACTCTGCACTCACTACTCACTACTCTGCACTCTGCACTCACTACTCCACTCACTACTCACTACTCTGCACTCACTACTCGCTACTCTGCACTCACTACTCTGCACTCACTACTCACTACTCTGCACTCACTACTCACTACTCTGCACTCACTACTCACTACTCTGCACTCACTACTCTGCACTCACTACTCTGCACTCACTACTCACTACTCTGCACTCACTACTCACTACTCTGCACTCACTACCCTGAACTCACTACTCACTACTCTGCACTCACTACTCACTACTCTGCACTCACTACTCACTATTCTGCACTCACTACTCTGCATTCTTCCTTCCGTAGTGTAAATGCCCTTCATGGCCGGATGCAATATGTGGGTACTCTCATATATTTCTGGGCACCTACGATGTAAGACTGTGTGTTGGATCTAGGAGGACATATATAGCACAGTTTTGTTTCACTCATTGCACTAGCACTGTGCTTTTATCCTCTCTTCTCTGTTTGATTAAACACATAAGCCAGCATGTAAACATTTGTATTAATGCTTCGCACGGACTGCATCCACAGGTAAACACTTGCTTTTCATTTTTTGGCTTTCATGCACATGTTATTTTTCAGGGTTTTTTCGGTACGTTATTATTTCACACATCTGATTTAAGCTTTTCGATTTTTAGTGCCCATCACAGCTTTAGCATTCATGTTTAACTTCTTTTTATTCGTTCTGTCCATATTATTTTTACTTCCTTGAAGCATGGCACTGTATGAGCAAGTGCGTGCATGGGCGCTGTTGTGTGTCTGTGTGAATGCACGGCAGCAGCTGCCCACAGCGAGCGCGATCGCGTGCGCGTTTCAAATCGCCCTCCAAGGCGATGCGCGCGGCCAGGAGTGTCTCCTGGGAAGCACACTCGCTAATAATAAGTTCTCGGCGACAACGCGCTTCCGCGCGTTTAGCCGAGACCTAAAAAACGGATGCCCTTGCAATGTATCATAAGAGTTGGATTCAAGAATTAAAAAACATATACTTAGAATGATGGTGGCTTTATACAGTTGCTTGAACTAGCCAGAATATTTTTTTGAAATGCAGTACTTTTATTATTAATAATTTGAGTCATCTTCTGCCATACACAGTTTGATGACAATGAGTCTGACTGACAGGAGGAAAGCACCACATGCCATTCTTTTCGAGCAATGAAAACTTTGAGAAAATAAATCTGCTAAAAAGTCCACAATGGCAGGCATTTTTTTTATCAGTAAAGGCGATGCTAAAGGCAAGTTACACTTCATGCTGGCAGCAGCGTTCTCCTCTGTTATCCAAATGAGCGGTCAAACATGTGAATAAATCTAGTCGTACATATTTGCATAATCACTTCAAAGTGAAAAACAACAATTACTGTAAGAGTTTTGTAGTTCCTTTCTCCCAGCGCAATTCAGGCATTAGAAGGTGCTACTGACCTGTGAGATTGGTATAGGTCCATCACTTTCTTCTCCAATTCTTCAGTTTGATTAGGAGCAAACTGAAACTTATTGATTTGATCAACGGTATGTTCTTCGGGATCATAATCCCCCAACTCAGCCTGCAGGGTATAGGAACCTAGGATTGCATGAGTCACAAAGGAGCACGGCAAGCGCCCAGAAGCAATATCCTGACGAAGCTGAAGACACAAGAAATATCTGCAAGAAAATAGAAAAATCACAAACATAAGTGCTAAACACATACTGTGCCAACAAATAATTATAGTTATTGTAAAATAATACACATATAACAGAACACAGTCTTGAACGCTAGAGTATTACAGGAGACTAACCTGATTTCCCTGTAAAGGAAGGCATTCTTAGACTTGTATCTGATGACTCTTGTCCTGATCATACCATTCCCTAGTTATCCTCACACATCAGAGCGCCTCAGAATACATTTAAACATAAATCCCCATTATCTCCTTTTTTCTACAAAGAAAGCTTCTCAAATTGGTCTGGAAACAACGAGGTTCAAAAGATATTTCCCCATACCAACTCTCCACAAACATGGTTTGCATTTCTTCAAGTTAACCTCTTCACAACTGTCTACAACTTCTTTGTTTTTTATTTGAATGCTTACTGGCCACCCTTAGAAAATAATATAGTTGCAATTTGTATTTCAACTGCAGAATGCCACATTTCATGCCACCTTATTCTTCAAATGATCTGGCGAGGAGGATGAACATCAGCTCAAAATGCCTTAGAGTAAAATGATTTTGATGGCTTTCATAGATAAAGCACACAACAAGGTAGAACCCACGGAGGAAAAATGACCCATGGAGGCAAGTTGTAAAGCAATGATTCACTGCTTAAGGAGTACCTTCCAACAGGAAGGATAGTTTGACTGATGAGAGGTTGAAGGCAGAATCAATAGTGCAATAATGAAAAGGAAATTCATTGGATGTTCCACGTTCCATTAGTGCATTCTGACCTCAATCGTCAATCTAAAGAATTAAGTTGAGCAGTGTGAAAATTTCTACAGATACAAAACCATCAGTGTTTAGGCCCCGAAAGTTCAACAAGCCAGATTTGGCAATGTACTTGAGTTGTCTGTCTATCTAGAGGTTCTGCACAATTCAAAGAAAGGACTACGTGGATAGCAACAAAGAGCTCTGGGAAAAGAAGCATAATCCTGTGTGTTAGAACTGGATATTTCTGGTTGGCTAAGGCTGATGCCAAAGCTAGGCAGAAACCACCATTCTAGTCAGGGCAAGGGAGTCACATGCCAAGATAACCCCTGCTCACCCCCTTGGTAGCTTGGCATGAGCAGACAGGCTTATCCCGGAGGCAATGTGTAAAGCATTTGCGCACGCACACAACAGCAACAACATCCTAGGCACACCACAAAAGGAACTCCACATAAGGTTATATAAAAATAACTTTTGCATTGTAAACACACATCAGATAGTAATCACACAATATACATTGTGCCAACTGGCACGGGCAATATTCACAAGGGATTATTTACACAGGACAGGGCCACGTGGGCCACTGTCAGAATCAGCACTTAGTAGAAATAGAACTTCTAGAACATAGAATATAGGATATAAAATCACTGTAGCACAAATTAGCAAGTATAGCACACAACCAGTAACCACTGGCAACAGGTAAGTACCACCTACGCAACCCTAACCACCTTAGGAGAATGTCACGCAGGGAACCAGGACCTCACTAGGACCACCTGTACTAGAAAGAACAACCACCTAAGTATCACAGTACAATTAGGGGTATAAGTAAGAACACATTACACATGATGCATCACAAACATTCAGAGGTGTAGGGAAGGAAAACACATGATGCATAAAACATACATTCAGCGGTGTAAGAACAAGGCACATGATGCATCAAAAACACATTCAGAGGTGCAGGGAAGGAAAAACACATGATGCATAAACCAACACATTCAGAGGTGTAAGAACAAGGAAGACACATGATGCATACAAACATTCAGAGGTGCCAGAACACAACTCAATAGCGCAAAAACACATGATGCCTAAAAACATTCAGAGGTGTAAGATCAAGGTGCGTAATCATATTAAATGCATTACATTTCCTAGCACCACATCACATCACGCAAAACTTACATAAGCCACTACCTGTGGCAGTCCCTAGGCCAACTGGCCTCGTTGGGGCTAGGACGCCCTGTGTCCAAAAGTCAGGGGCCTAAACGGTGCAGCTGCCCACTAATTGCTGGGCAGCTGGTGTAACAATGGTGGGGACAACGTTGGAGCCTTCCAGGCCCTGCACAAAGCACTCATGTCCCCCAAGAGCCTTGTGGCTCGAAACAAACGGAGTGGCACTCCCGAGCCTCTCAGGGCTTGCAAAACAAATATGCCCCTTTGAGCCTTCTCAGGGCTCTAATTAAACAAAATGGGCCACCTTGAGCCTCTCCGGGCTCGGAATACACTGGGGCCGCTTGAACCTCTCGGGCCTCAACCAAATGCTTCCGCTTTTGCGGGAGTCCCCCTCCTGGGGACTCGATAAGCCAATGGCCCCCAGAGCCCTCGTGGGCTTTGTAATAACTGTGGACGGAGGGGGGGCGGGCACCGGCAATGTGCCCTGATGCCCCCCCTCTCCCTTGCACCGCCCCGGGGCCCCCACTCACCGGGTGCAGTCCACAGCGTCCTTCCTCTCTGCCGGGGCTCCTCTCAGCGCCGCGGTGCCTTGCGCAAGATTTCTCGTCCACGGCGGGGGCGTCCTGGGAGGCGGGGTGGGCTCCCAGCCTCCCAGGAGATCAGCAAAACCTCCGGGGCCCTCCCTACACTCTGGAGCCCTCGGGGACCCGGCAGTCAGCTTCCTTCTCGCTCCGCTGCTGTGGGGCGGGACTTCCGCTCCTGACCAATCACAGCGCAGCCTCTCCAGTTGAGCCCCCCAGAGCGAGCCAATCACAGCGTGGACGCTCCGACGAACGTGGCCCGGCCGATGGCGGTGATTCATTTTCAGCATTTTCAGGCCCCGGGGTGGGCTCCCTCGAAATAAATAATAAAAGTGAATATGCGGCGTGAGCAGCCGCGAAAGGGCATCAAAGCGCTACCAAGCGCTTAGGAGACAATTAAAGCGCACCCAGCACTATAAGTAAAACCCAGCGCTCCCAAGCGCTTAGGGGCAGAATAAAGTGCTCTCAGGCGCTAAGGGTCAAGATGCAACGCTTCCAGGCGCTGCAAGCCAGCAAAGTCCAGGCAAAGTCCTTCAGTATCCAGAACAAGTCCATCAGGTATCCAGGGCAAAGCATAGTCCCCCTAGCAGCCCAGGCAAGGCAGAGGCGTCCCCCAGAAATCCTCCAGGCATCAGGGGCTGGGCAGAGCCCGCCCCAGGCAGATTCAAGTCAGAAACAAGAACATTTTGGAAGGGGACACAGACCCTTTTTATACAGAGAAATCCTTTGTCTAGCAGGTTGCAGGCAGTGTGAGAACCAGCTAGAACTGGTTATAGGGAATTCCTTTCACTGGCCAGGCTAGGGACATCAGACGCACCCCAGGGGGTGGAGCCAGCATTTTGTGTGGAAAACCCAGCCTCATTCAGGACCCTCAAACCAGACGGTCAATCGACAAGCAGGCCCAGGCTCACTCCTCCCCTCACATCAGCATGCTAAACAGTCCATTCACCACCGGGGCAGACCCTCCCAGACCCTTGGAGCCAGGCTCACCAGCCAGCCTCAGCCAATCACACACCAGACACAAATTACACAAATATGCCAACTTCTAAAAGTGGCACTTCTACACTAGACACAATCATGCCGCATATACCATTGCGCAGCATTCAATCTCACGAGTTTGCACATACCAAACTCGACCCTGCACTCCCCACACATCAGAAATTACCATGGGCATACATATTCTCCATTCATTCCTATGGGAGGGCAGGTCACTCACCACACATACACAGAGAGCTCACGCACTTTACACTGTACCACAGTGAAAAAGTGCGCAGAGGCCTAAAATCACCACCACCAGGTTCCAGAAACAGGCTAGGAAAAAGCAAAAGGTCTCGGTGTGAACCTGCCAAAAGGACTGGGTCCAACACTGTGGTCCTTGGCAAGTAATATATCTGGTAACAGATCTTGAAGATACTTGCACTAAAAAAAAGAATTACTCCATCAGGGGAACCAAATACTCCTATTTCGATATGTAAGCCACATAGCTGTACCTAGAAGTCTAGAAATGAAGGAGGTGTGAAGGGAAGCCATGAAGACAGAAGCCTATCCTTTGTCCTGTAGTCTACTAAGCTAAGTTTGACTTCAGGGAATACACTGGCCAGGTATGCTCAGGCTGAAGATGCAAAGTACCTACGTGATGTTTCTTGAACACTTGGGTGAGAAACCTAGGTAACGTTTTACACTGACTTGTTGATGAAATGTCATAAGAGGGTGACATGTTAGCATGATTTGTGAGGTTGATGGTGGCGCAGAAGGCACAGTTTGTGTTTTTCAATTGCTGATGCCATGATGACAGATCACATCATTGTCCTTGCACTCTTCACTGTCTTCTTTTTCCAGAGTTCTTGGATAACCTTCCATACACTCTGGGGCCCAAATGTCCCACTGGGTGTTTATCTCCGTGCCACAGAGATAGGTCTGTCAGTTACACATTCCCTTAGAGAGTTTGACTCCGGTCTATGTGTCAAGAGCTTGCATGAAATAATGAATGAATGAATGAATGAAAGAATTTATACAGTGCACAATTACTCGAGAATGGCCCAGGCATAATGGTAATTAATGTTAATACCTAATACTGAGCAGGATGCCTATTGTACAGAGAGGAGGTGTGGGTAGGACCTCAAGCCCCAGTGACACTCGCGGCGAACTCCGCCTGTAGTGTAGTTCCTATATTCCCAATAGGCTCTGCGCATTGGAATAATATATCCTATAGATTAGACGTAGGACTGAGGTCGACTGGGTCTCTATCAAATATACTAGACTTAATTGTGAGTGCCAGCTAGCTCAGAGGTCACTAGAAACTTTCTTGAATTCACAAGAAGGGATTAGTTTCTGACAACCGCATAAACATGACAACTTTGTTTCCCCAAGATAAAACTGATCATCAGAGTTGTGGAAACAATAGATATAGATATTTCACTCAGTCAATCGTGCATGCTTCGTTTCACCAGAGGTGTAGAGAAATAGATAGACGGACGTTTTCAATAAAAGGTTTTATTGAACAGTCTTCTTTCTCAAGCATAAGAAATGAACTGCTACAATCGTAAAACTGGTTGTAAAACATAATGCATACAGTATAAATAGTAGAATAAAATAATACTGTAAGAGCATTGTATGGTTCCTAAACCATAGATAAATACATACATAAATAACAGAGGCTAAAAGTACTCAACTGATGCTTCTAAAATACGCCTACCCCGTGTACCTAACCTAAGCTTAGTACGAGGGAAGAGGTAAGTGAGGTGTAGCATAAATGTAGTATTCTTTTGCCAAGAATCTGTCCAAGATTTCTCTAAGGGTCTACCTGTGTGCCTGTTGGTCCGGGTATCTCACCTCCAGTTGGATTTGCTGGTGAGATCTCAATGAATACCGTCATCAGGATTGGTAGCCGTTGGGGGCAACACAACACATGAGCCGTTACCGGACCCAGTAATGCGTCAGCATCCGTTGGCATAACCAATGGTAGTGTTAGACAGATATCCAACACGCATTCTCTCCACAAAGCAGGCATCGTAGAACAGGTAAGATGCAATCTTGCCAGATTGGTCTGAATGACAGGAACCATGTGGTATTCAGATCTCTCAAAAGAGCCAAGCCAAGGATCTGTGTTATTCTCTCACGATACGTCATAGCCTGGAGTGCATTTTCCATGCTGACTTGGGTATCGCTGGTGGTTGGATTTGCCATAACGGAGCAGGAGGAATAAAAATAAGATCCCTGCTACGAGTCCCAAAATGAGAGGCAGGCCGTCAAACACAGAGTGGGTGAAGTTAGGAAAAATGCCCCGGACTGCTTCAAAGGGTACTAACAGTCCTGAAAAAATCGTCTTAAATACATATGCAATACCGCTGGTATCAGATATGTTAAAGATACGACCTAACATTTCTGCAAAATGTACTGGGCAGTTTGTTGATAATGATGCATGTATCTCTACAGAGGACCTTGCAACTTGCAGATCATACGTCTCTCTGGACGAGGTCAGTGGCACAGTTTTTTGCAAAAGAATGGCTTTCATTCTGCTTAAAGTATCAATTCATATAGAAGAGATGTTCAGTGAAGGCCATAGTGGCGACTCCCCGTTTGTCTTGGTTTTAGGAAACAATACTTGCATACAGCAAGTGACCCTGGCTGACACAGTAACGAGATAGCTTATTCCTGGCATCATTCCACAACAGCTGTGATCATTTAACATAATGTAGCTACCATTGGAAAGCTGCCTGAAAATTGAATCTATCACCACTGTGGGCGAACCTTGACACAATAGTGTACCGCTTAGTGAGTTTTCACAATTTTTACCACTAGGAAATACCTCCTTTCCCCCACTCCAACATTTGTGTGTGTGTGGTAAATCCGAGGTCGACTTAATGTATTCTTTACCCAACCTTTCATACAGGCCTGCTAGTATGTGTTTTAAGCAATACTGAAACAGGAAAGTCGTCACTGGTATCGTGATGGTGCCATGTATTATCCATTCAACTGATGGTTTCTCAGAAACGGTCAATGGTAATCTCTCTAGTTTTTCTATGCTCAGCATCGTATAGTCTGCTACCCTCTGTGCCAACGAGATTTGTTTATCTGTAAGGTTAAATACAGTAAACAATGACGTAGTGTTGATTAGACGCCAAGGCACATAGCCAGAACAAAGATTTTGCAACGTCCAGCCTAACAGCATTATAGAACGTAATTGAGACTGGCCATGTAGTAACATTAGGAAGTCCTGTTCCATTATGTCTATGGCAGAGGATACAATGCTATCCAAAGAACAAATTCTGGACGACAGAGGTGTTAACCTATTGTCAACTACGGAGAGTGATTTCTCTAAATGAATACCATCAATTTCTCGTATTCTTTCAGCTGTTTCCATTTGCGTGACTTTCCAAGCTTCATGTAAGCAGCGTATATACCGGCGTATATGAAACATTTATGATGTGGATGACGAGGTCCTATTGAGAATTCTCGTAAATCAATGCCATCTTTAATAAAAGATGAGTGTTGTTTTATTTCTGGAAGTGTGGATTTCTGCAGCCATTCAAGGCATAGTTTTCCTACACTATAAGTTGTTATTATCCCTGGATGTTGTCTTTGGATATATCTTGGATCTGGTCGAGTTACTGTGAACCCTTTTGTCTTGTTCAGGAATCTATCTTGACAGTTATTCGTGTCTGGGGGCCAGATTAACCATTTCTTCCATTTAGGATTTGTTCTGTTCTGTTGAAAAATATAATTTACGTCTACCTCCTCATCTGAAGTTAAATTACTATCAGGTGTGGGCTTAGGTATGGACGGTTTGTTTAAATCTTTTATCTTAGCAATGCCAAGACAAGATGTCTGTTGAACAGTGTCATTTAAGAACATCATTTGTTCCGGGATGATGCAGGCTCTGAACAATGCTTCTAAACCTTGTACCTGCCAGTCTTTTGTGCCCCAAACAGTTTTTGTCCCAATGTTGTCTTTCCAAAAGTCAAAGCCTAAGGTGGACAATTGAGCATAAAAGGCAGCAGAATAAATGTGTTTAGTATTTGTCAACATACTTTTCATGCCTGTCTTATTCATATTTTTCAAGTAAAAACTTTCTGGGTTTGTAACATTAAAACCTGTAAAATATGGAATTTTCTAAGAAACGTTTTAGAACTACTTTTTGGAGGTGTTGGACAATGTTCCCATTGATTAGAAGTTAAAAGATTTCTAGGGTTTGCAGATTTATGCAAGTAATGATGGCCAAAATGATTAAAACAATACATTTCTTCATAATTTGATGGACCTACTAAGTATTCATGCTTTGTAAATTTTGCTGACATTTCTAAGTCTGCCATCATGTTATTAACAGTCCCAATCATCAGAAAATGTGCTGGGTGACACAAAATCACTCAAGGAAACCTTAAATTGATGAGGAATCTTTAGCAGCTCAACAGGGCCATAAATGTCATAATCAGTTGTATCCCAAGCTATTCCACCAGGTAGTGGGACCGCTGTGATGTTCACTGATGACAGGTCTTGTTGTTCACGATGAGATGATTTGTGTGGCTTCAGGAGCAAGTTGATGTTCTTACTTGCTGTGTACATTTTAATGTGTTTTCCATCTATCAGCTTTCCCAATCTTAACACAAGAATGAGCCATAGCAGGAGATAAAGTACACCTAACACAATCCAAAGTTCAACCAATGGTGAAACCAGATATGTATTTGTAAGCTCTTGACCAAGTTCCTTTATTTTTTCCGTGAAAGATTTGTTTGCTGGCGTAGTTTCAGGTTCACTGGGATCCTCAGAAAAGTTAACAAAGCTTGTTCCCTTGACATATTGGTATAGTCAGATGCTACATCATTGTAGACAGGAGTTTCTTGACGAATTGTTTTTTGGGCTTCAAGAGGCAGAAGTTCCATGGCTTTATTCAGTCAGTCAGTCAATAAAACTTTGTTTGGTTTGTTACAACCATAAAAGTATACACTTTACATTTTGTAAACTTTTTTAAAAGCACATAAACATGATAAAATCATAAAAAATGCAACACATAATCATTACACGAAAGATAGCGCAGCTCTTTTAGGTACTAATCAAGTGTCCTCCTAAAATTATTAAAATCACAGTAGTTCATACATATATCCAATCCTTCCAATAAAATACTTACATTACTATTATCCTTTAAAAACGCAATCTCATTTTATACTAAAGGAACTGCTTGCACTTGTTACTCTGTACACTGGAGAAACACCCTACCTTTACTCATAAATTTCCCCAAAGCACAGGCTATATCTAAGTTTGTCATTTCCACTAAAAGGTTAGCAGCATGCATCCTATTCATAATCCTATATTTTTTGAATATCAGGGATAAAATCTCCTTTCGTATATCTAAAACCATCATACAGTCTAATAAAATATGTACAATATCACAGGGGGTACCTAACATACAAGTACAGTTACCTTCACTATTTATCATGACATTTTTAACCCCATTGTTCGCGTAGCAGGGGCTTATCCCCTTTCGCACTTTTAGTACCTAACGTCTTAGATGGTAATTCAGTAACCTGTCTAAATAGGGATACTGTTGTTCTTCTGATTCCCAAGCCTTGGTCATATGGGACACTGATGTTTTCCGCAAGAGATACTCTTGGTCGTATATACGGTGCATGCTGGATCCCAGTGTCCTTAGTTTATTTTTGCCTATTATTGCATGTCCTAACTGCGGGCATAACTTTAATCCCAGCACTCCATACACTTCTCTTAATGAGGCTCTTGTTTCTTTCGCCCAGGACAGATCACTAATGGCAATTTCACCTCTACACCACTGGGAAATGTTTTGGGGCTCCCCTGGCCCTAGGCGCTGCCAAAAACGTATTAGGGCTATACTGGCAGTTACTGCCCAAGAGGTAATTCCCAGCTCTAATCTTGCTGCTTGTACCATTGATGATTTTGGCAACGAGAACAAGCTTTTTAGGATATTTCCCTCCTCTTTATCCCAACATTTTTTCCCACTTAGCAAAAGTACCTCTGCCCCGTATAGAAATTGTGCGGGGACAATAGCTAGGTAGGCCTTTATAACCGGCCCATCTGACATTTCACCATAAACACTATTGAATCTTTTTAGACCCTTCACAGAGGCCATTGCCCTCATTTTTAAAGCTTCCAGATGGGTAAACTATTTTAGGTTGCTCATAAACCATATTCCCAGGTATCTATATTCTGTTACCCTCTCGAGTAATTCTGTGCCAAGACACCTAGGGAACCTAGTCTTACTTCTCCCGAAACATAATATTTTGGTCTTCTCCATGTTCACTCCTAATTTTTTTATTTAAGCAGTATTCATTAAACATGTTTAATTTTCTCTGAAGACCTATCTCTGTCTGGTCCACAATCACCAGGTAATCTGCATATAGCAGGCAGGATATATGATTACCTCCTAATTGTGGGCTAGCCCCTCTGACCTCTCTTAGTTTTATGGGTAAGTCGGCTATGAATAGGGAAAAAAGAAAAAGGGCTAATACGCACCCCATGCCTCAGGCCATTTCCAATCTGGATCCTCTCAGACAATCCTCCCTCCTCATCCAAGATTACCTGGGTCCAGTTATCTGTGTGTAAGGCCTGTATAAGGGCTAGCAGATCACCATGTATTTTGTAACTTACCAAGGTTCACCACAGCTGCTCCCTACCCACAAGGTCAAATGCCGCTTGGTAGTCCACAAAGCAGCAGAATAAATTACCCCTCTGCTCTATCGACTTCTGCACGACCGCCCAGAGAGCAAAAAAGTGGTCCACCGTTGAATGCCCTTCTTTGAATCCACCCTGTTCTGGGGGCACTATCAGGTTATCTTCTGCCCAATCTTTCAGCAGACCTAGGATTACTTTGTAGAATACTTTTTTCCGAATATCCAGGAGATTTATTAGGAGATCATTTTTAGGGGAATTTACATCGCCTTTTTTATGTATCGGTCTAATGATAGCCTCTTTCCAACTATCTGGCATAATTCCTGTGTTTAGTATCCTCAAAAACATATTTGAGAAGAAATCTGCCCACCAGCCTGGATTAGTTTTTATAATGACTGCAGGTAGATTATCTAGGCCTGCAGCACGTGTTAAATTTAGTCCAGCTATTATGCTCTTAATATGGCCTGGGGAGAACTGCACTATTACTTCTTCCCTGACTCCTGGCCAACTGGTAGATGATATTTCCTCCCTCCTTGGCCATTTACCACAGATTTCCTACAGGCAGGTTACCCACTTATCCTCTGGAACAGAGCATTGCAGGGTCCCTACCGCTTTCCCTGTACATTCCTTTACCAGTTTCCAAAAGCCTTTGATATTTTTTTCTTCAATTGCCTCAAGTAAGTTCATCCAGCATTTTTCTTTAATGGATCTTTTTTTTTCTCTAATAGTTGCCTTGTATTTTATCCTTAACTTCTTAAGTTCTAGTGATGTTGCATCATTGTAGCTATGCCTAAGGCATCTTTCATATTGCCTAATAGCGGCCTTTACTTTCCGGCAGTCTTCGTCGAACCATGGTTTATTATTTAGATGTAATTTAGCTTTAATTACTAACCTGTGGTTTCCCTGTTTGATTTTTATCCTGAGGCATTCTACCAGTTGCCTTATTATATCCTCATACCAGAATATATCCTCCCCTGGTGGTAGACTTTCTAGACGGACTATTAACTGGAATGCACCCAGTTTCTTTATATATTCTTCACTAATCCGGGTTGTAGGTCGCTTTGGATAGTCAACATCTACTTGTAACACTTTCTGTCTCGGCAGGTCACTATTTACCTGCAGTTCCATCAATAGTGGGAAGTGATCACTACCCTCTACCCTGAGTATTTCAAAGTGTTTTATTAAGTGAAAGCACCATGCCTGGGTAAAAACCTAGTCTATAGGGCACATTTGCTGCCCTATGTTAAAGGTGCGCTTTGCGGGCCGATCCGTTTCTTTTCTACCATTAACACAGACCAAACCCATAGCCCCCAGCAGCTGACCAAGCTCCACGACTTGGTTTGAGATGTTGCTGCTGGTGAACATTGTAAACTCTATATTATACTCTCTTAGCAAGTCACTATGCCAGGCTTTATTGCATAGTCCTTCTTTTCTCACTTTAGAATCTTCAAAGGTGATGAGTCTTTCAGTTTGAACCTCTTGGATAGAAGCAAGATTTGGTCGTCTGCTACATCTTGGGAGTCCACTGGGCCTACTACTTATTATTGGCCACATGGTGTGGTTTTACCAAGTCAATTGATACAGACCGGTTCTCCTTTTTTCCAGCAAGGGGCGGCAGTAGTACTGTCTTGATCCGTAGATTGCTAGCACAGGTACTGGTTTTCAGTAAGAAGGCCCAAATTCCTTCTTGTCCGCTATTTTCGCCCTGACCTGATCCCCAATCTTTGGAATCCAGACAGGTCTTGCTGGGACAGGTGTTTTTTCTTCAGTGGCCATTGGCTTTTTGCTGGTATTGCTTAAACTTCTTCTTGTTTCATTTAAGTCCTGTAAAACAGCCAAACGATCTTTGATATCAAAGGGTTTTTGTTCCAATGCTGAAGTGTAACAATCACGGACTTCAACCAACATTCTAGTACCAAAAAGGATTTCATATGGAGTGATTCCACCCAGAGAATTTCTTGGCAGGTTATTAAGACTACGTTGGACATTTATTAGATGTTTGACCCACCCATCACCCGAACCTAATACCCTAGCTGTTATAGATTGCTTTATGTCACGGTTTTTTCTCTCCACAACCAAATGTTCCTCAGGAATTGAAAATCGCAACACAACGCCCAAGCTGGCCATGGCCTCCTTGTAAGCCCTAGAGCTAAATGCAGGACCCTGGTCAGAATGTAGCGTGCCGATTGCGTATGTGCTGATAAAGACTCGCAAATCTTTTATAACAGTTCGGGCGTCAGCCGAGCGCTGAGGCCACATCCAAATGAATCTGGTCTTAATATTTGTGGGACTACAAGAGTCCATTCGGACATCCGCATGTAGATAGCCTTATGCTGTCTAACAGTGGTGTCTGTACCGGGCTGGCTACGCTGTAGTCAGGAATCTGGTGGTGTTCAAAGCTGTGGTACTTGTAATAGTCATCGCAATTAATTCCGAATTCGTATACATGAGCTTTCATCCCTGGCTACCAGTACATCTCTTCTAATTCTAGTAGAGATTTAGAGATCCCTTGATGTATCAAACTCTCTCCCATATGTGCTTCAAAAATTAGAGTACCTCTCTGGTTCCTGTTTGGAATTACCCTATCCCCGACTCCAGGGATTCGAGTAAAAGGAACAGAGTTTGCATCAATTATGTATGTATACTCGAGTGGCTAATTTAGAGGTAACGCGGCTCCGCTGCCTTTGCTTGTGGCATTGACAGTGAGCATGGTTTCACCATCTATTGTTGTTTTTGAATGATTGATTGTAGCTACGGAAGCCGTTTGCACAGCTGCCTTCGAGGCTTCATAAGCCAATGAATTCTCTTCAACGTGAACGCTATCACGCTGATGACTCAGTATATGGATCACGTGAGTCTTTTGTAGTTCTTTCTGCAAAAGAACTACTTGTTCCCAAAGCTTTTTATGCTTGATTGTGCCACCTTTTGTGTTTTTAAAACCATTTTGAACCCAGGTTCTGCAGATATTCATTGTAATTCCTGATGCAGTTATACGAATTGCACACTATGAGTGTGGGGAATTCCTGATCGGTATTTTCAAGCGCCATCTTGAAAGCTTGGAGTTCAGCTCGCTGAGCTGTACAGTCTCCAACAGATTAAGTTTTTGTGACCATAGGTCTGAATTTACCATTGTGCCAGCGACCTTTAACAATCGCGCATGCAGCACTATAGGCTTGTTAAACCCCAATTGCGGGCTGTGCTGATCCGTCTGTATAAATTATACAGCTGTAATGTTCTAAAGGTAGAATTTCAGTAGGCAGAGGACATTCTTGTTTGTATTGGAGAAATTCTTGTGTCTTCAAGTAAGGGTCAAAAACGTATTCAACGTCTGTTGCAGCAAGATAATTAACCCATTGTATCCATCATGGATGTAGAGCTTTTGCATTTGGAATGCTTGCCTTTGTCACTGCCTCTAAGGCAGGTACAGGTGTAACGACTTTAACGCGTTCACCCTGTGCGAGGGCTCTCTCTTTTGCTACAGCAGTCTGAACCGCTGTCAGAATTTTTTCTGTTGAAGTGAATTTCATTCAGCTTGTGTATACAAGTGTGACTTGTAAGCTCTTGGTACCTTTTCACCTTCATTAAAGGTTAGGTACGTGAATCCGCATCTCCCTGGGATGATTTGGATTACAAGGTTGCGTACATTGTCGCGTGTTTGTAAGTGTGTTGTTGCCAACATGTCTGTTTGTACTGAACGCAAAAGTTCTGTGTGTTTTTGAGTCCAATTAGTTGGTTTGAAATCAGGTTTGAATAGTTCGTCGAGAGGTTTAACCCTTTCTGCGTAATTCAGAATGTAAGTTCTTCCGAAGTTTAGGAATCCTAGAATTGACTGTAAGTTTTTCAGCGTTTTTGGAGTTTGGAGCAGCGCATATTTTTCAAAAAATTTTGCTGCCAGGCTTTTGCCTTCACTCGAAAGTTCGTATCCCAAGAATAGGACGTTGAGGTGGGCAATTCTCGATTTTTAAAAGTTGAATTTGTACCCTTCAGAGGCGAATCCAAGTATTATGTTGTTCACCCTGGTCAAGTGCCTGTTCAAATCATCATCTGTATACGTTTGTAGTAACTCTGTAACTCTGGCTGAAAATAATCCAGGACTGTTCTTGAATCCCTGGGGGAGACGACAGAAGTGTCGTTGTGTCCCCTTTATTGAGAAAGCGGTCAAGTACTGCTTTCTGGTGCAATGTTTTGACAGAAGAAACCGAAATATCTAAAGTAGTTTTATACTTCTTCCGAACGATATTATTCATCAGTGCTGCACTGTGTGAATTTTGTACTGCAAAAGTTTTGCAACAAGAGTTTAAATGTCTGTAATCCAAAACTAGACGATATGTTTCGTCTGGTTTGGAGACAGGAAACAAAGGATTGTTCATTGATGAGGTGCATGCTTCAATCACCCCTTGGTATTCAAGTTGATCTAAGATCTCCCTGACTTGCTTTTCAGTTTCCTGTTTTACTGGATACTGCCTCTGAGCAGTAGGTTGATTTTTTAACTGGATTTTATGGTGAGGAGAGTCTTCATCCCGTCCCACATGATTTTTATATGATGCTGGAGCCTGGGCCACAGCCTATTTTCTGGCATAGGTGTATTTTTTATGAATAGGAATATGATTAGAGAAGGCTGGCATAATGATGTCTTCACCATGTGGGCACCCCCTGACAAATTCAGGTGGCCAGTCTTTTTCAGCCAGAAGTATGTCATAACCCTTAGATAGTTTTTCCCAAAAGAGTGCTTTTATTTTCCTTGTTATATCCCCCTCTATTCGGAGTGTTACTTCATAAAACTTATGGGGTACACTAACCCTGGTGTCGGAAGTTTCAACCGAATATATTCATTCAGATCCACTGTCTCCAGATGATCTTTCGGGATCCTGCGAGCTTTGGTGACCTCTTCTGCGCTGTCCAGCATTGTCTGGGCCCACTCCCCATTCTTGAGTTGGGTCCTCAAGATCCTCGGCATGTCTGATTATTAGACTGGCTACCTTCTTTTTGGTGAATTGGGTTTTCTTATTTTTTGGATCGTGTTGATCGTCTTTGGACTTCATACGTTCTTCTTTTTGTTCTGACCTTCCTCTTCTTTCTCATTTCTGCAAGGAAGTCTGAAAGGTACGAGAGGAATGTGTGTCAGTATCTTGATATCTATCAGGTTTTCTCAAATTATCCCTATTTATAAGGTTATATCTCTTTTCAGAGGGCTCCTTTTGAGGAGACCTTCCTCTCGACTGAGAACGCTTCTCTTTAGAAAGTATCTGTTCAGTCTTCTCCCACTTCTTTTTAGGAGTAGTGAGGTTATTTTTGATAAAAACTTTTTCAGGATTTTCTGTTAGTTCAGGCTTTACTGGTTTCCCTCCCAAACTATCTCTTCCTAGTTCTTCATAGGATTTTTAAATAATTCTTGCAAGTTCATATGGTTGCTCAGTTACATCTATTTCTTTTAGCTTTTGGCGGATCGCCACTGATGCTGCTTCACCTTTAATGTTAGCTAATAGTATAGCTGAGATCTGTTTGAAATCTTTCAGTAATTTCATACCAAGATTCAAGGCCGGTTCTGGACCGTACTCGTTTTGAATCTGTCTCAGAACGTCTGGTATTACCGCCATAGACGGGACACCATGGGGTCGATTCCGATTCGGGAAAAACCGCTCCGAATAGCCGTTCGGAGCGTTTTTCCCGTACGAATCGTACCCTGCAACGTCCCCCGTACGTACGACGAAGTACGATTCGTACCAGGAGCCGTACTCCGTACGAGTCGTACAAGACACCGTACGACTCTAATCTCCGTACGATTCTCCCTCGGAACCTGCTGTACGCGATATCTGTACGGTTCCCTGCTGGTTTTTACGACCCAGCAAGTACGATACGTGTCGGGTACGCACCGTACGACACTTTTTCTACGGGAGCTGAAAACAGCCGTAAAAGCAGAGTTCGTGCCGAAACAGGTACGGAACGGCCCCCCGGGTACGGTGCGTACCCCCCATGATCGCAGGGGTACGCACCGTACCCCTGCGATCATGGGGTGTACGAGCCGTACCCCCATTGTACGATCGGTGTACGATCGGTGTACGACCGTACCCCATGTACGATCGGTGTACGAGCCGTACCCCCATTGTACGATCGGTGTATGAGCCGTACCCCATTGTACGATCGGTGTACGAGCCGTACCCCATGTACGATCGGTGTACGAGCCGTACCCCCATTGTACGATTGGTGTACGAGCCGTACCCCATGTACGATCGGTGTACGAGCCGTACCCCCATTGTACGATCGGTGTATGAGCCGTACCCCATGTACATCAGTGTACGAGCCGTACCCCATGTACGTACACCGATCGTACAATGGGGGTACGGCTCGTACACCGATCATACACCGATCGTACATGGGGTACGGCTCGTACACCGATCGTACAATGGGGGTACGGCTCATACACCGATCGTACATGGGGTACGGCTCATACACCAATCGTACAATGGGGGTACCGCTCGTACACCGATCGTACATGGGGTACGGCTCGTACACCGATCGTACAATGGGGGTACGGCTCGTACACCGATCGTACACCGATCGTACAATGGGGGTACGGCTCGTACACCCCATGATCGCAGGGGTACGTGCCGTACCCCTGCAATCATGGGGTGGTACGCGCAGTACGGGGTGTATGTAATCGTGCGCTTTTCCGTACGAATCACCCTTACCTGACGTGGACCGTACGAATCGCGTCCTGATTCCCCGGTCCGGATCGTACTCGTCGGGTCGTACGGTGTGTGTACGAGTCGTACGGTTCACAGTCTCAGCCTTGCAATACGTACGGATCGCGATGATTCGGACGGATTCACGGAATGCGGATCGTACTACGCGACTCGGATGGACGGGTACGATTCGTACGGAAAGGGCTACGAATACGAATCGTACGGTGGTTTTTTTTACCGGATCGGAATCGAGCCCCATGTGTTTTTGTGTAGATTGCAGCAAAAACTGTACACCAAGTGGCACAGTCCTCCACATGTGGTGCAATCCCCATTAGTAAACAGATTGTTAAAATCCTGTGTTTCTCATGAGATGTACTATCGGGAAATACTGCCTCTATTTGAGTAATTTTGTGAGCTAACCAGAACGGAATTTGTTCCTGTTTTGCGGGCAACTTACCAATGACTGATTGTATAGTCTGTGGTGTAATTTTGTTTGTGTTTCCCTGATGAGGGGTGTGCTTGGAATTCTTTCAGCCGGTTGGACTGTTAAAGTCTGCATGACATATTGAACCAACTGTTTATGGATTTTAATTAACTGTTTCAGCTGAGCTAACAGTTCTGGACCTGTCATTCTTTCAATGTCAGGATGTGGTCTATAGCTGGCTAGTACCGGCCATGTTGCTCCTGTTCTACCTAGTGGACCGAGCCTGGTAATGTGCTTTTGATGTTGTAGGGCGCCTTTAAACCAGAGCTGAAGCTCTTGGTAAGTTAGTGGAATTTCAACGTCTTCGAAAGGAACGTATTCCGCTGGAGGTTCCTCCACTTTATAGTAGTGGAACTCATGTGTTACTGGATTTGCTGCAGGAAACAGAATCCATGAATAGAATACCTCTGTCTGTCGATATTCATGTGCCTCTATCCATATCCATACTAATATTATAAAGAGAGAGCCCAAACCTTTGAGGCGGGTAATCTCAGTAACCACAGCACCAATCACAACACCCAATACAGCGTTCGAAAGGGCAGTTGCAGCGGAAGGACATAGGCTATGCAGACGGCCACCATATACATTAAAAAAAATTAAATAAAAAAAATTACAATTTCAATATTTAAAAAAAAAAAAAATTTCAATTTATATTAAAAATATGTAAAGTAATTTAAAAAGATAAAATATCTAAAAATAAATACTTTAAAACAATGTAGTAAACTAGTATAAAAAAATAACAATTAATACATTTAAAAATGATCATTTACAAAACCTTTGAAATTCACAGAAAAAACCATAGGTTTCAGCCGGATCTATTCCAACTCCAGAGAGTGCAACAGTAGGGAAAGCGTTGGATAGCGTAGGGATAAAAATTACTATTCCAACTCCAGAGAGTGGAACAGTAGGGAAAGCGTTGGATAGCATAGAGGTAAAAATTACTATTCCCACTCCAGAGAGTGCAACAGTAGGGAAAGCGTTGGATAGCGTAGGGGTAAAAATTACTATTCCCACTCCAGCGAGTGCAACAGTAGCGAAAGCTTTGGATAGCGTAGGGGTAAAAATTACTATTCCCACTCCAGAGAATGCAACAGTAGGGAAAACGTTGAATAGCGTAGGGGTAAAAATTACTATTTCCACTCCAGAGAGTGCAACTGTAGGTAAAGCGTTGGATAGCGTAGGGGTTAAAATTACTATTCCAACTCCAGTGAGTGCAACAGTAGGGGAAGCGTTGGATAGCGTAGGGGTAAACATTACTATTCCAACTCCAGAGAGTGCAACAGTAGGGAAAACGTTGGATAGTGTAGGGGTAAAAATTACAATTCCAACTCCAGTGAGTGAAATAGTAGGGAAAGTAAATACTTCATATATAAATATAAATAACATAAATAGTAATACCAATTACAAATTAATAAAAATATTTTACAATGGTATAA
This sequence comes from Lissotriton vulgaris, assembly GCF_964263255.1. Classification (NCBI taxonomy): domain Eukaryota; kingdom Metazoa; phylum Chordata; class Amphibia; order Caudata; family Salamandridae; genus Lissotriton; species Lissotriton vulgaris. Next base: position 1,406,490,672 of record NC_141685.1, on the reverse strand, counting down.
AATATATTAAATAATCAATTAAAAATACAAATAAAAATTGTTTAATAATAAAAATTACCTACTAATACTAATTATTTACCTATTAAAAATAAATTAATTTACAATTTAAAAATATTTTAAAAAATAAACTCAATACATTTTTTACAAAAAATCTAATTACTTACAATTAAATTACTTCCCAAGCTATTCCCCTATAAACACAAAACCCACTAAAGAAAATAAATTACTAAATTTAACATATTTATCAATTAATCATTTATATTTAACTACCAATTTTATTTTAATGAATTACCAATTAATAATCAATTAACAGTTAATTCTAAATAAATACCAATAAATTAAATAACATATTTAATTAATTATTATAAAATTACTTCCCACCCTATTCCCCTATAAACCCACAACCCGCTACAGAATATAAATTAAAAAAATTAACATATTTATCAGTTAATCAATTAAAAATAATTACCAATTATATTTTAATTAATTACCAATTAATATTTAATTAACAAATAATTCCAAATACATACCAATAAATAAAATAATATATATAATTAATTATAATTAAATTACTTCTCACCCTATTCCCCTATAAACCCACAACCCGCTACAGAAAATAAATTAATATATTTATCAGTTAATCAATTAAAAATAATTACCAATTATATTTTAATTAATTACCAATCAATATTTAATTAACAATTAATTCTAAATAAATACCAATAAATAAAATAACATATTTAATCAATTATAAATAAATTACTTCCCACCCTATTCCCCTATAAACCCACAACCCGCTACAGAATTATATTACACAAAAATTATTATTAACTTACCTTAAATTCGATATTTTTGTTATCTATATTCTGTCTAGTCGATATTATGCCCATTCTATATTTTTGATTCGATATTATTGCTATTCTTTTCGATATTAATTTTTTCTAGTCGATATTTTTGCAGTCTATATTATGTCTATGTGATATTATGTCTATTCTATATTTTTTACTCGATATTATGTCTAGTCGAAATAAAAAACTCGATATTTTGACTATTTACCGTTTCAGCCACGTTATAGTTAGGAATTAGCATTTAAAAAACCTTTGAAATTCACTGAAAAAACCATAGGTATCAGCCAAGTTTTAGTAAGGAATTAGCATTTAAAGAACTTTCGAAATTCACTGAAAAAACCATAGGTTTCACACATGTTATAGTTAGCTGGACATTTCACTCATACAAAACCATTGAAATTCCCCCGTTATAGTTAGTTCAGCTAACTATAACTCGCGCGCCCGCAATGCACTGCTGATGACGTCACATATCACTCTCCGTCATTTTTTATGAAGGTTTGCAGAGCAAGTTTCAAGGAAACAATAGATGAGGTGCACAATATTTTGGAACACTGTATCCTTCAACGTTGAACAAAACCAAAAACTAATACATAGGATTTTTCGTCCTACCTAGTAATGGCGGATATTTTAGCCTTTAACCCACTCCAGATGTCTATTGGAGTATTTTATGGGAAAAAGGGGTCTCTGTGAAAAGCATGACTGAGTTACTCTAGTATCTAGTGTTAAATTAGTGCCTTACCAAACGTTGGTCGCCATGTAGTGTAGTTCCTATATTCCCAATAGGCTCTGCGCATTGGAATAATATATCCTATAGATTAGACGTAGGACTGAGGTCGACTAGGTCTCTATCGAATATACTAGACTCAGCTAGCTCAGAGGTCACTAGAAACTTTCTCAAATTCACAAGAAGGGATTCGTTTCTGACAACCGCATAAACATGGCAACTTTGTTTCCCCAAGATAAAACTGATCATCAGAGTCGTGGAAACAATAGATAGATATTTCACCTAGTCAATCGTGCATGCTTCGTTTCACCAGAGGTGCAGAGAAATAGATAGACGGGCGTTTTCAATAAAAGGTTTTATTGAACAGTCTTCTTTCTCAAGCATAAGAAATGAACTGCTACAATCGTAAAACTGGTTGTAAAATATAATGCATACAGTATAATTAGTAGAATAAAGTAATACTGTAAGAGCATTGTATGGTTCCTAAACCATAGATAAATACATACATAAATAACAGAGGCTAAAAGTACTCAACTGATGCTTCTAAAATACGCCTACCCCGGTGTACCTAACCTAAGCTTAGTACGAGGGAAGAGGTAAGTGAGGTGTAGCATAAATGTAGTATTCTTTTGCCAAGAATCTGTCCAAGATTTCTCTAAGGGTTTAATCAGCTCCGTACCTTAGTTTAGAATGAAGAAGGTCAGTCTCGGGACTTGATTTTGCAACAACCCGCAAGGGTAGCTTGGAAACACTGTAGATGGATTTATCGGCAGGAGAAAAGACAGCGTCTCTCTCAGTGCGTCTGCTGGAGGGTCGGCTTCCTTCGGCACTTGCTGTAGCAGGGCGCGTCGGGCAAGGAGATAGTCGAACTGCTCCAAACCACCGTGTGCTTGCTTGGATAAGTGTGGGCATATTTATACCTTGAAGGTGCCGGGTTTGACGTACAGTTGGAACAATAACGCCATCAAAGAGTCTCAGTTCTTGGAAAACTCCATGAGTTCTTGGACAAATCAATATTCAAGCAAGGGGAAGTCCCTAGCTGCTGAAGCTGAGGTTTCCAAGAAATCGTTGTGGATTTTTGGAACTAGTGGAAGTAGCCCTGCGGTATTTGGACTGCACGAGCTATGCCTAAATATGGTTATGATTTTTATGCCTATATGAGGATATGGTGATTTATACCTATTTAAGGGCATGAATCGGGAAAATTACAATAGGGTCCTAAAATGATACATAACACGCCAACTACTCCCATGCCTGGCGGTGTGTACTAGAACTCCCTTGGGCTCCCGCAGCACAGGATGCGCCGGGGCGCATGCCAGGGCAAAGAGCGGGCCCATCTGCGCCCGTCCGTGGCCAATCGAGGCTGGGCCAAATCTCTTGGCTGTTCTGTTTGGATCCTGTTTCCTAGTTTTCTTCCACTTCATCTTCAAAGCACTCAGTAGGGGTGAGGAAGAAGATGAACTAAGGTTCCTCGAGGTGACATTTTGACTCTTTTTTTAAATATTTTGTGTATTTGGGTTATTATGTATAAACAAAAAGAGAGAAAGGGAAGTCGCTGCTTCCACTCTTTTCAAATAAACAATGGAAGAGTAAAGCTAGAAAGACAAAGGAGCTTTCAACTGGGATCACTGATGTTTGTTAAAAGGGTCCTCACTCACCCACCTAGTTGGTGACATGCTTCATCATTGGGCCCCCACCAGAGAGGCCGAGTGACTCTCCGGTGTGCTACAATGCATGATTTATTTTTTTGATTTTTTTTCTTTTATCCTCATTTTGCGCATGAATGTATAAGGAGTGGAATGGGAATTTATGACATCTAGATAATGTGCCTTCACTCTCCCAACTTTACTGATCCGGCAACTGAGAGTATCCCTTTGTTGGAGCTGTCAGGATTAGTCCTCATATATCCTTTACCATAATCAATAATTCTTTGTAAAGTGGGGGGAGCTAGCCTTCCCGCCTACTCGGCGGGAATGATTCACGTCTGAATTATTGTCACCGCTTTAATCATTGGATATATTGTTTTTATTTGCGACCCTTCATTGCTTTACAAGTTGAGTGCATAATGGTTTTCCCAGATTTCCCAAAAGTTAGATTTTTTGGTGGGCTTTCCTTTCCTATCCATTTTATGTGTTGTTATTATAGAGTTTAGCCAGTCCCCGTGTAATGGTGGTATTGGTTTAACCCAGTTCAGGCATATCTCTCTTCTTGCAAGAAGTATTTGTACAAATAATAGATTTTCCTCTTTTCTGGTTAGCCTCTCCTCACTTAAGTCAACCTTGGTGTTAAACCCAAAAATAATTAAAGCTGTACTTACTTCTAGATGTTTTCCCAATACCCGGCATATCGTCTTACCCACTTCCTGCCAGAAAAGGTCCAAGACGTGACAGCCTTGAAACATATGCAGGTCGTCTGCTTTTTCTAGCTTTCATTTTGGGCAGGACTTTACGCTGGCTCCTTTGAATTTTGATAATCTTTTGGGTGTCCAATATGCCCTATGTAAGGTTAATAGGTGTTTTTTCTTCAGCCGTGCAGGTTTAATGATTGACCAGCATTTTCCAACAGATTTCTGCCATAAGTTTTGCAGGTCCGGCCCTGTAATGTCTTTACTCCAGGTTGACTTTGGGATCAAGAAATTCTCTTCTCCTGCAGCGATTAAGGCCCAATACCATCTTGATATTTCCTTCTTTATTGGTGTGGTCTTAGTCATTTCCTTCTCCAGGTATGCATTTCCTGTTTTTTATCCGTAAGTGAGCTTGCCCAACTTGGCAGTTGGTAATATTTGAATTTTGACACTGATGAGTTAGTGATTTCTACTAGGTATTCCCAAGGTTCTATTGAGTTCTCCGTCATCAGCTGCCCCCATTCGTTGATTCCAGCCGTTTTTAGTGGTGAAGACAGAGAATCTTTGAGGCATTCAGGAGTGCCGGGGGAATCCCAAATGGGGGCCATGGAGCTATAGTAAGGAATGTTCAAGGTGCTTCTGATTTGATACCATAATCTTGCTGAATTGTTTAGTGTCTTTAATTTTATTTTTTTGAAGAATTTCGGATGTCTGAATTTAAACAAAAAATAGCCGGTTTTGTTTGTCAGTATTTGGAGAAATTGGGGGTAGAACTCATCTTTTTTAACAGGGGTCTTGCGTTCTTGAACTGAAAGGCCCTGCAGTACTCAACAAGATCTGAGCTCTCTATTCCAGCTTGTTCTTTTTTCCTCCTTATTTTGTTCCAGGCAATCCTTGATCCTTTTCATGCCCATATGAAACTTGCGATTTCTCCTTGGATCTTCTTCAAGTGATCTCTCTTTAATTCCAGTGGTATTACATTGAAAAGGTAAGTAAATTTGGGAAGAATCGACATTTTCACCATGTTTGATCTTCCTATAAACTTAATGGTAATCTGTCCCAAACTTTGAGAAGTTTTTTGGTCTCAAGTTCAATCCTGTTGAGATTTAACTGGGGCACTTTTCCTAAATCCTTGACTAGCGTTATACCCAAATATTTTATTTTGTCTTTGGAGTGTGGGATATTCTGATGTACGTTCCAGCTCATAGATTCGGTTTTAGTTTCGTTGGTCAAGTATCCAGACACTTTGCCAAATTCCACAATTGTCTTATCTATTGCTGGGGAGGAACTTTGAAAATTGTCTTTAAAAATCATTAGGTCGTCCGCATATAACTCGACCTTTTTAGCCCATTCGTCATATTTGAAAGGGGTTATTGAACCGTTATTTCTGAGATTGTTTGCAAGTGGTTCGATGTAAAGATTAAATAAGAACGGTGACAATGGGCATCCTTGTCTCGTTCCTCTTTGTATCTCTATGTTATTGGTAAGGCCTCCGTTGATTAGGATCTTTGCTCTTGGTTTTTTATAAGTCTCAGCCACCAGATGACTAAAGCATTGTCCAAGGTTATATTTAATAATGACTTTGTTTAAAAAGGACCAGTTGACCCTGTCAAATTCTTTAGCAGCATCAAAAGTAACTATAGTCAGGGGGCTCTTTTCGCAAGTTGCTACGTCAATCGCAGCAAAAAGCTCATGCGTTATCTCGCATATTTGTCTTCCCTTTATGAATCCCTTTTGGTCCGGATGCACCAGATTTGGCATTACCTGGGCCAATCTCTTTGCTACGATTTGCATAAAGATTTTATAATCGCAGTTTAGGTTTAAAGTATTTTATTGCAGTAGAAGAAGAAAAAGGAACAACATCACAGACAAATAACCACAGGTGCTCCCCGAAGTCAGCGTGCATAACACAATAGATGCTTAAGGCAGTTCTTTCAGTGCGATGGGCACATTTGTGCCAAAGTCTCACAGCCAGCGCACCTGTGGGCGGGAACAAAGGCTAAGAAAGGAAAAAAAAAGAAAAAAAAGGAACAATTCCCCCCCTCCCCCCTCCCAACCAACTGCCCCCCCAACCCCCCGAGCCTCCCCCCCACCCCCTGTACTGTGCCGTCAATCCCTTGCTCTTTCACTGTGGCAGCTTGACGTCCCCTCCTTCCCTCAGCTGCATACATGGTCAGTTTAATCTGGCGGGTCTGGCGGCGGCGTCAGCCGTAGCAGTCTAAGATACCTAGGGCAAGTGATTTCTTTAAATTCTGATCTTAACCGGGGGCTCTCCACCTTCAGCGCCCCGTGAGCTGGTCGGGGGGGCTCGGGGCGGGCTGGGTCCTGTCCTGCCTCGGGGCGCCGCGTCCCAGCATGTCCGGCAAAGTCCGATCGCTCCTCCTCTGCCCCCTGGCATTCGACATTGTGGAAAGGCAGGAATCACTGGAGTCCGCAGCCGCAGTGAATAGGTGTCACAGGCCGAGGCCGCGGACCAGCAGCGGTCGGCCGGTCACACAGCCGATGGCATGGGGGCACTCTTAGCGGGGAGCCTTCGCAAGAGGCCGGGCGGCCGATCCGCACCCTCTCAAAATGGCCGCCCGCGTCGGGCCAGGGAGCCAACGCCCGGGGATCGTGATAATTTCCCCCGGCGGGTCAGCACGAAGGGTGCACAGCTGGGGGCAAGTTCGCAGGGCGCTTGTCAGCCGGGGCCAGATGCCGCCGAGGCGGCCAAGTGCGCCGGAGGCCCGGCCGCGCTCCGCAGCGGCCAGAGGAGGGGCCCCGGGGCGGCCACGTGGTGCAGGCCCTCCCGATCCCCGGGCTTGCGTAGTTGCGTCAGGCCGACTCCGCTTCTGCTTCCACCGTCAACACCGCTCTGCTCCGCCAGTGAAAGACATCCCGGCACCCATCCGGGCGCCGATCCGCGTGCAAACCGGCGGTCCGCCCTTGCTGCAGGAGCACCACGTCGGAACACCAAGTCCTCAAGTTCTGTGGCTCCCGGGCCTCTCGGCAAGTCCCTCGGCGGCCACTACCTCGGCCGGTTCTCCAGCTGTACCGTCGCCGTGGCAGACCAACCAAGGCTCGCAGGCTGCTCCACACCACCACGGGGAGCACCGGGTGCGTTTTCCGCTCGATCTGGGGGAGATCAGCGGTGTAGAGCGGTGCAGGGTTTCCAGGGGCTCGGGAGCTCACGGCAAGTGCGTCCTCTCAGCCCGCCATCTTGGCCACGCCCCCTATAATCGCAGTTTAATAGTGAGATGGGCCTGTAAGATTCACAGTTTGCAGGGTTTTCCCTGGTTATAAAATGATGCTGACGGTTGCGTCATTCCATGAGTCTGGAATTTTGCCTTGTTCTTTATATATTGTGTTCAGTAACGTCGTTATCGGTGGTGCTAAGATTTCACTCAGAGCTGAGTAAAGTTCATTAGGTAGAGCATCAGGCCCGGCTGCTTTACCTCTTTTCAGACCATTTAGTGTGGTTTTCACTTCCTCAATCGTTATTTTTGAGTTTAGCTCCTCTTTTTCTTCCTCCGACAGTTTGGGAAGTTGTAAAGGGTCTAGGTATTGTCCTACTTGTTCTTCTGATGAAGTAGAGTCTTCTTTGTATAGGTTGGAAAATAAATTTTCGAATTCCTGTTTAATTACAGTTTCTTCGGAAGTTAGGCCGCTTTGATTGGTTTGTTGTACACTGGTTATTTTGTTTCTGGTTTGATCAGTTTTAGTTTTCCATGCCAGCAATATCCCGCATCCCTCACCGTACTCATGATTGGCAAGTTTACTAGCTTCCCACTTCGTCTTCACTCTGTTTTCTAAGTAGTCCGTCAATTTTTCTTTTAATTCGCTCCTTTCCTTTTCCATTGTGTTTTTTTTCTATGTCACTTTCTGCAGTTATTTGTGCGTCAATTAGGTTTATGTTTTTCTCCATATCTCTAATCTCCTGTTTAGCAAGTTGTGATCTGTGTACTCCCAAGCTGATTAGTTTCCCCTCTGATAACTGCCTTGTATGTGTCCCAAGTAATTTGGTCTGTGGTGCCTACTTGATTATCCTCAAAGAAGTTGGTTGAGGTTATACCTAGTTCTTCCTGTAGCTTGGGGTCTAAAAGTAAAGTGCGATCCACTGTCCATCTGGGTATTGGTTTATTTATTGTAGTTTGCAAGGTTAGTTGTACTGCCGAGTGATCCGACAGGTGTGCTGGTAGGTGGTCTATAGCTTTAATATTACTATGCAGATTTTTACTGATCGAAAAGTAGTCGATTCTGGATCTGTGGCCTAGTTTTTTGTTATGGAGAGTAAACGGTGACCCTTTGTTACCCTTCTCTTTCCACATGTCAATCAGATCTAGGTCATTTTTATAAATACCTAGCCATTCTCTCATTTTTGGTAGATTGGCTTGTCTTCCTGGAGGAGATCTGCCCAGTTTAGGGTCCAGAATAATGTTGTAATCACCCCCTAGTAATATTGGATCTGTTGTTGATAATAATTCTGTGTATAGTCTTTGGAGGGGGGTTGGGTCATCAGTATTTGGTCCATAATATCCTGCTATAGTAAAGCTACTATCATGTATTTTTACTTTAGCTAAGGCCCATCTGCCTTTGCTGTCCACTACCTTCTGTTCAATTTTTACATTGAGGGATTTTTTAAAAAGTATTGCGATGCCCTTGACATTGCAGTCTTGATTGGTACATACGTAGGAATCTACCCAGCTAATAGTTTTCACAATTTGTTCCCATTCTGTCTTCAGGAGATGAGTTTCTTGGATGATAATCACTTCATTATCCACTTCCTTTAGGTATTCAATGATTCTTCTCCGCCTGCAAGCAGTTCTGAGTCCATTGGCATTCCTTGAGAGGATTTTAAATTCTTTAGATGTTGTCATCATGTTATTTTCCTTTTGTAGGTTTTAAAATTATTTCATATTTCAATTCATTTTTGTCGTCCCAGTAAACTCCTTCTATTTTGACTGATGAGGATATTTTTTTCTTTTTTCTCCCTAATTTGCTCCCCACCCGTGATGTCTTTTATATTTGTTTTTGCGTTTTTTTGTGACGTTCATCGATGCCCACCCTGAGGAAGCCTCCTATCTTCTTTTTGGGCGGTATTGTTCGCCCTATTGAGCTCCATGGTTTGCCTTTATTTACAAGTTTTTTCTATCTTAGTTTAATGTTGTGGTCCGCAGCTGCTCTTTTATTTGTTCTAAGAAAGCCTCTACTTCCCTGGGTTCTCTGAAATTATACATTTTGTTACGCCACATAATCCTTAGTGCGGCGGGAAATTTCATCTGCACCGTGGCTCCGAGGGATTTTAATTCTTGCATAAATTGCCCCAGATCCCACTGTCTGTCTTGGGTGGCTTTAGACATGTCAGAGCGAATCCTGAAGGACCAGTTGTCTTTATTTAGCCTCTTAAGTGCTGCGCCTATACCAACGGCCGACGGCACCACTACCACTACCGTCGGCCGTTGGACGTTCCAGCTGCACCTGCACAATGGAACGTTCAGCACTGGAGCTGGAAGTTCCAAAGCAGCTAAGGTGTTAGGGAGCTACTCTTTAGACCTTCACTTAAAAGCCTTTCCTTTAGAGTGTATGTTTTGAAGTTTATTAGAATCTTCCTTGGAGTCTGTTAGACCTAGGGGTTTCCTAGCCAACACGTGGATAGCATGGCACAGAGGGGAAGACTAATTCCAAAGGCTTAATGTGGGAAGCTTGCGTAAAACCTCTCAGGAACTCAGCGCCCATCCATTCCAAAAATGACACTACACCTTGTTAGGAAAATAAGGTTCGTACTTTATAAAAATAGACTCTGTTCTCTTTGGTTTGATAGTTCTTTTGTTACATTAGTACATCACCTTTCATATTAATGCAGTTTATATCACTTAATACATTTCATTACATTTCCCAATGCTTTTCGGGTCACACTACTTCCACAATAGGACAGGTTCCAGGAAGTTAATCTGTCCTACCCTCCATTACAACTAGCAGTTCAATACAATTCCAAGAGAGTAAACATAAGACTGTTGCTGTTACTTTACAGGTTTATACATTACCCCTGGGCTGGCAGGGTCATTTAGGTTTCACGAGCACTGACTTTCAACAGCCTTATGTCAATAGCTTGAACAGTTGCACCACTAGGAAAGAACAGGCAGATTAAAACATTTCCTCTGTAGCATATAGATTCTTTCTCTTTTATACGTTCTGTCTGGGCCAACCTGTAACCACTCTAGAACCCGTACTATTCACTCCACCAGTGAACTCTGACCTCTCATTTAGCCCCTTATGATGCTCGCACTACAAGGTCTACTTCCAACTAATGAGTTCACACTGCCCTCACTTCAAGTTTCTCCTCTATTCAATAGGCAGTTCAGGGGTTAATTATGTCAGGGTTCCGGGTTGAATGTCCACGCAGCCCCAGTTCGTCACCCTCCCGAGTTCAGTTGCAAGTGGATTGACCTCCGCCCTCTCCCCGAATATCCCGACTTACTTTGGGACGGTGTGTGTTCTTCTGTTGATGGGTCGAACCCAATCTGCAGCTCTGTTCCCGGTGACGATGATGCTTGGTTGAGGGTCTGTTGACTTAGCCCTGCACCGGCCTGAGGGAAGACCGACGTTCGTTTCCTCAGCGCCTGAGAGGTGCGCACACCAGCTCCCTCACTCCGCCGTCATCCGTGGTAGCTCCTCCTCTGCCCGGCCTCCTTCCGCGCTGGCCCGCCTACTTCTCCTCCTTCATCCGGCCTCCTCCGACGTCACCACAGGATCTTCCCGGATGATTACACGGGACCGCTGGGCTCTGCTACCACTGCTGCCGCTTCCGGGAACTTCACAGGCGAAGGGCGTCTCTTCACCGAAGGAATTCCGGAAGACTCCGTCACTTCTCTTCTCAGTGAGTACACCACGCTTCACGCGCGACGAATGCTAAGGCTTCACTTCAAGTCCCTTATTCTCTCTCCTTCCGCCAATAGAGAGGGGGGGATGCTTGGATTCACTGGCGTCAAATCACTTCGCCCGAGTCGCCAGTAGCTTCGTGGACTCGTTAAAGATTCTGGAGGTTTAGTTCTAGTAATAGATTCAGTGGGGTTTGGTCATCCCAAGAGGGGGCACATCTATGCAGGAAGCAGCCGGCCCACAGGTCGATCTCTCCCCTACCAGTGCACAATTTTCCTCAATAGGTCGCCTCTCTCTGCACTGGTCACTTGTCGCTTCTCTGGTCAGTGTGTACTACAAAATGGCCGCCCTGGACTTGGCTATTTATAGGCTGGACCTGGACCTTAAGAAGGTGCTGGCAGGTTCCAGAACGTTCTACATATATTGCTATGGCTCAGCCTCCTTGAGGTGGCAGTTTTTGTCAGTTGCCGTCCACCATTTTAGATTCCTTAGAGATGTGACATTCCTGAGGTAACTAGGCCCAAAAAGGGAAGGCGAAACGTCCTACTCAAGGAACACCTAGCCCCCCAGTCAATGCTGACAACCAAAAATCCGGGTGGCATAAAAAAAAAGAATAATAACACTCAGAGGCCAAAGGGGACAAAATAAATCATAATTGTGAGGGGACCCTCAAAAGCAGACAGGTCTAACAGAGTCTTTCTATCTTTTGCTCTCAAAAAGGGGTCTCGGTGTACCCGCTGTATGTCGTCAGCCAGGTTCACCTCTTTAGTCCGGGGGAAGTATTCTTCAAGTAAAGAGATGGTAAATTTCTTAATGTCAGACCCTTCCAGATTTTCTGGTACGTTTAAAATTCTCAGGTTATTCTTTCTCGCTTGATTTTCTAATGACTCTAGTTTTTCTTTTATGATTCTGTCAGAGTCTCTTAGGTTCCTGATCTCTTTCTGATTTGTATCCACCTTTTTACTAAGGGCCTCCACCGTTGCCTCTACTGCTGACACCCTGTCGCCCAGTGCATTCAGTTTTTGATCCAGGGTCTCACATACCTCCTGGATCTTGGCTTGATTGTACTCGGACACTGAAAATGTTTCTCTCATCTCTCCCAACACCTTTTCCATGAGATTTTCCATGAGCTTTCCTGTTTACTCTAGAAAATTATGTGGGAGAGAACAGTCTGAATTATCTAAACTGGGGTCGCTTGTAGCTGTAGTTGTAGTTGACATTATTTGACCTTCTGTCGCCTCTGGTGCTTTTAACTGTGAGCTTGTGTGAGTGTTCATTTCTATACTCATTCTTGGATTGTTGCTCATCTGCTCTTCGGTGTGGGGCGGTGTTTTGAGAATGGATTGCTCTCTGGTGTTTGTATTGGCTGTTGCACTTTGAAGAAGGATCTCAACGAAGGGGTAATTCAAATTTTTTGGTCTGATTGAACCCCTCCTTTTTCGGACCTAAGCTTAGGTTGTCGTTCACGGTTAGTGGAGCCTCTCCTTTTCCTTTTTGTGATTACTGGTAGTGTCACTTGTTTGGGTGGGGGAAGAAACTTTGCTTAGGGAACTGCCTATTTCTGAGACAATAGCTGGATCTTGTCACAGTCCCTTCTTTGATCTCTACTCTGGATTGAGGGACCCCTTTTTCCCCCTCTTTCCTCTGTTTCTACCTGTAAGGTTTTCCCCAGTGAGGCCACTAAGACAGCCCCCCCTGCGTACACCGCTCTACCCGTGTCTTCCTCTCCCTCCTTTGCTCCTTCCGATCTGAGTGGAACCCCCTTATTGGCCCTTCCGCACCCCGCAATCAAATCCAGAGCAATGCCTCCCTCACCTTTCTTCTCCCCTCGTACCTTGCTCATGAGTTTATGACTGGAACTGAAAGCAGTCCTCTCGTCTTTGTCTGTGGGGTGTGCTCGAGTCCAAATCCTTAATTCAGCACTCTTTTCTTCTGTTTTCCAGGGATGATCCTTCGGAAGGTTGGAATCCTCAGCACAGGGCTCAGCTTGTTCTCCTTCAGCCTGGCCAACCTGGCTTGAGTCGGTAACCGTAACGTAGAAGGTCCCCCCCTCTCGAGCGTCAACGACTCTGTTTCTGTCTCTATCAGTGCTGGCAGCGCTGCCTTTCCTGCCCCAGAAACAATCTCTTCTCTGTTTGTGCCTCTGCGCTGAGCAGGCGCTGCTGCTGCCGCTCTTTCCCCGGAAGAGGAAAGCAATCCTTCCGTGTGCTCTCTGGCACTCTTTCTGTGCTCCTGAAGCCGCTGCCCAGAGTCCAGGAACAGCGGGATCACCGCTGATGGTGGCGCCAGTGCGGGTGCGGGAGCGCCAGAATTCCTCCAAGCAGAGTTCCTGCATTCCCCGGAACCTTGCCAGAATCCGCAGTCGGCAGCTCACTGACCTCCGAGGGGGCTTGTCAGGTATGCAGACTTTCTTTTTAGTTTCCACTAATCCATGGTGGCTGCTGCGGCGATTGTGTGAGTCAGAATTAGGTTTTGGTTTTGGTGGCGAGCATGGAGCGCCCGACCGGACCTTCTAGCTGGCCGCCATCTTCCTCGATGCGCTCCCTAAGGCTATCCCTCATCTCTACAATGCATGATTACAGTGGAGCAGGTTTTTTGGTGACAAGTGCTGGTGCATAAGGTGAGATTAAAATGGACTTACTGCTTCCTAAATAAAATAGTATTTGGTGGAGACTAAGGCCAGGTTAAAAAGATGTAGTGGATGCTGTGGTTGAGTAGATTGCTCAAGTGCATCCAAGATTAAGAAGTCGTGTCTACATGTTTCAGCCTTGGAATGCTAATTTCCAAGCTTTCGTCAGGACCGGAGACCATGGCAGTGTGCATGCGCTAAGGCGCACCCTAGCATATTTACTCACGGTTCCACGTTTATTACCATCCAGAGTAGTGAACGCCTCTTACGACCCTGTAAGGAGAGTAAAGGGGGGAGGGAAACATAGAAAAAACACAGACATAAGACGTGACAATCCACAAACAATTTCGTCTGGTTATCAGCCCTCAAGCTGAGCAATCCAATGCATGCCTTCAGTAGGTCATGGTGTTTTAAAAAAAAAATACAACCAAATGTGAATCAGTGCCTCTAGTCATATCGTGGCACTAATGCATGTTGTGCCCACTACAGCTAACAAGATTGAGATGAAACGTATCCGTGATCGTGATCAAGGGAGTGAAGTACACTTGCTGCGGCGCCAATGGAATATCAAAGCGCCTATGTGAAAAAAATGGTCTTACGACAAGAAACGCTGTGTTTGCTGGGTAGCTGGGCAAGTAGTCTGTGCGGCTTCAGTTTAAACAATGGATAAAAAGGCTTACATTAGTCGTGGCGTAGTGTTACTGCATGGGTCTAGGCGGGAGGCGGTGACTAATAGTCACACGCTAGTGGGTACAGGGGAAAGAGTAAAGAATCACTACCACACAACATGGTTAGCCAAATACCTTATGTCGTCCTGTTAGCTGTAGGAAGACTTACTTATCCGTAGGACAGCGCCTGCGTTGTGCCTAGATAGTGCCCAAGTCTGGGAACCCAATGGTGAACCCGGGCTGTTTGTGGATGCCATAAGTAACTGACGCCGGTAAAGGGGATGATGCTATCGCATGACAACGTGGTGAGGCCTACGCATGCATCTTCGTGAGTGCACCGCTAACTTCATGGGCGTGTAAGTATGCAAAGGAAAAGTTTGCACATGCACTCTCACAACATCGTCAGTTGTAATGACGCTGTCGCGTACAAGCGTGACAGCGCCTACACGGGCGTAATCGTGAGTGCGCGGCTAACCTCAAGAAAGCGTTGGTGTGCCACAAGATGAAGGTGCGCATGTGTTCCTACACCACCCTCGACTAACATAAATGCTGATTATAAAACATTATGCTGTGAGCCTGGAAAAATAGATAAAAGTGAAGCGACAGGTAGTGTGACAATTTATGTGTCTGCTCGTATTTACTCTAAGCCAATACATGGCTTAACAAAAGTTGATGGATATTGTTACAGCAGGCTCTGATGTGACGCTCGCAGTCGCATGGTAAACAAGTTTGGGTTAAAATTACCAGGTTCAGGCATGGTAATTAGTAATAGGACATAGGGTTCAGTGTGCGCACTATGAACTGGTGCGCTGTGTAACTGTGCCCATATTATGATCAGGAGCCCCCTCTGTATGAGACAAGATAGCCTTTTGTCCACTCTACTCATGGTGGTTGACACAACCGTACTAAGGATGCTTGTGCACGTGTTGACTGTCTTTCTTATCTCTTCAGTACTGTGCCCCTTGGAATGTTGTCAATCAGACCCTGTTTGTGGGTACTCAGACATACACCCAGCACTGTTCTTTTTCGAAAAGGGCACTTTGTATATTTTTGCCTTGTTTCAATCATTCAATCACGATCCAGTGGATGTCATTAGTGGTACGGTTCAACTGGATAGAGTGGTATGTCATCTTTGGCGTGTTTCTTTTGCAGCAGATATTGCTCCGATGTACACATATCCATTGCTAGATCTTCCTGGTGGTCATACCAAGGTACCTTAAGCCACATGGGCATGTGATAAGATATATCACGTTGCTTGAATTGCAGTTAGTGTGGACTCTCTGGGTCAAGATTTTGTTAGGTTCGAGCGCAAGTGTCTTTGAGGCAGAGGTAAGGTGGCAGACACTACAATTGCCACACGGGAAATGGCCTACTACTTTTGGTAACCCCCAAGCGTTCAGTACTGTGGGACTGCTGCTAGCCTTGGGTCTCTTTGGGGCATGTGTACCAGACAATCTCTAATGCATCTTGCTCTCTTGAAGGAAAAGAATGGTTTCTCACATTTCCTGTTTCTGGTTTCGAGGATCTTCCAGTTTCTATTGATAGACTTCATGATTGTTTTTGAGGCAGTGCTATGAGTAGTCACGCATGTCAGAGGTGTTCTTTCTTCAGTCCTTGTGTTGTCTTCACGGGGCTGGTTTCTTGCCCATTTATAACTTTTGTTAAGGGTGTGTTCTGGGTAACCACGATTACGTAGTTTCCTGGATAGGTCCGTAGCTTGGGAGCGGTAGTCGTCAGTGCTACTACAGTTCCTCTTTATCCTCAAGTATTTTCCATAGGGGAGGTTCTCATGGAGGGATCACAGGTGAAAACTAGTGAAAGATAAGAGATTGTTTTTAGCCGTGGGCTTATAGTATGTTTTAGTTGTTAGTCTGCCTCCCTCCCTCTTGATAGTTACATCCAGGAAGACCATCTCCTTTGTATCGTGGGCGTGTGTGAATTTAAGATTCTTTTTTTTTTTTAGTCCTCATACACCGTGATGGGCATTCTTGATGGGAAACAAGACATCCCCTCTCAAACGGCCAACCAGTTTCCGCCCTGGCGTTACGGCCTATGAAGAGAGGAGGATGGAAATCCCTCAAGCCGTTACAGTTTTCTTAGTCCTCTCCAGTTCGCACCACCAACAGGACCCTGTGTTACTTTGGAGACAAAGAACCAACAGTGCCCGGGCAAAATCATAGGACCACCATTACCTATTTCGCCATGCCACTAGAGGTGAATTTAAGATTCTGATCAAGTATGTTGATCCATTCAAATAATTCATTCAGGATGTCCTCTGGCCCTTGCCAAATGACAAGGACATCATCAATATATCTCTTCCAGCTCGAAATATAAGACCTGAAAGGGTTGCCTTCATCCAAGATTTCTGTTCAAAGTCATACCCGTACAAGCTTGCCAGGCTTGGGGCAAATGTACTGCCCATCGAAGTACCCGTGGTTTGGAGGAACAGTTTACCCTCATACTAAAAAAAAAATCTTTTTTAGAGCTAAAGTGGCGCATTCGATGATGAATTGAGGACACCATCCACTGAGGACACCATCCGCCTGATGAACTCCATCCACTCTGGATCCCCCACAGACCCATGCCCTCACCACATCTTCAACAAAGCAGATTCCATCATAGCACCACACCTCCGAGATGTCATCAACTGCTCCCTCAACTCCGCCACCTTCCTGGAAAGCTGGAAACATGCCGAACTCAGCGCACTCCTGAAAAAACCCACAGCAGACCCCACCAAACTCAAAAACTACCGCCCCATCTCGCTCCTTCCATTCCCGGCCAAAGTCATCGAGAAAGCTGTCAACAACCAACTCGCCGCCTTCCTCGAAACCAACAAATCCCTCGACTCCTCACAGTCCGGCTTCCGAGCCAAACACAGCACAGAGACCGCCCTCATCGCAGCTACAGATGACATTCGGACTCTACTGGACAATGGAGACACAGTCGCCCTCATCCTCCTCGACCTCTCCGCAGCCTTCGACACAGTCTGCCATAGCACCCTGATACAACGCCTCAGTAACATCGGAATCCAGGGAAAAGCACTGGAATGGATCACCTCGTTCCTTGCCGGAAGAACCCAGAGAGTCCGCCTCCCACCATTCAAGTCAGAAGCCACTGAAGTCATTTGCGGCGTCCCACAAGGATCCTCACTCAGTCCCACCCTCTTCAACGTATACATGAGCCCCCTCGCGGCCATCGCACGCCAACATAACCTCAACATCATCTCCTACGCTGATGACACTCAACTTATCCTCTCACTCACCAAAGACCCCAACACCGCCAAAACCAACCTACATGAAGGAATGAAAGAAGTAGCCGAGTGGATGAAGCACAACCGTCTGAAACTGAATTCCGACAAAACAGAAGTCCTTATCTTAGGTACCTCCCCCTCTGCCTGGGACGACTCTTGGTGGCCAGAGTCCCTTGGAAAAGCACCCATCCCGACAGACCACGCACGGAACCTGGGCGTCATTCTGGACTCCTCACTCTCGATGACCAGACAAGTCAACATCATTTCTTCATCTTGCTTCAACATTCTTCGCATGCTCAAAAAATACATTTCGCTGGATCCCCACCGAAACTAGAAAAACGGTCACCCACGCACTGGTTACAAGCCGCCTGGACTACGGAAACACCTTATACGCCGGCACCACCACAAAACTTCAGAAAAAACTCCAACTCATCCAGAACGCATCAGCCAGACTCATACTAGACATCCGGCGTAACGGCCACATATCTGATCACCTGAAAAACCTCCACTGGCTCCCCGTCAATAAGAGGATAACATTCCGCCTCCTAACCCACGCACACAAAGCACTTTACGAACTTGGACCCGATTGCCTCAACACACGACTTTCCTTCTACACCCCCTCCCGCCAGCTGCGCTCCTCCAACCAAGCCCTTGCTGCTGTACCTCGCATCAACAAAACCACCTTGGGAGGAAGATCCTTCTCCTACCTGGCGGCTAAAACCTGGAACTCACTTCCCATTCACCTTCGCCTCACTCAGAACAACCCAGCATTCAGAAAGCAACTTAAAACTTGGATATTCGACAAGTAATCCCCCACCCTTCTCCAAGCGCCTTGAGACCCTCTGGGTATGTAGCACGCTATATAAATTAATTGAATTAATTGAATTGAATACTCCCATGGTGTCTCAGCTAATGCCTTCTCTAGCACACTTATAGTCGCATCTTGTGGAATACTCATGTACAGACTTTCATTATCCTGCGACACCAGTATAGTTGATTCGTCTTGTACAGACATGTTCTGCAAGATTGTTAGCAAGGTCTTGGTATCTTTGAGGTAGGTCGAAGTTTTTTGTATTAGTGGTTCTAAGAAAAAGTCACAAAATGTGGACAATAGTTCCAGCAAGGAGCAAATTCCGGACACTATAGTGCTTCCTGGAGGAGGGGTTCTGCTTTTATGTGTCTTTGGTAGAGTGTAGAAGTACAGGACAACGCTATCGCCCATGGTGAGGAAATCTGCCTCATGTTTTGTGATAGAGCCATTGGCTTTGGCACAGTTCACAAGATTAGCAATCTCTAGTGTCATATAGTTACTGCTTACCTATATACCGTGTTAAGTTAGCATGAGCTTATTAAATGTTTAAACACCATTTTACCTTTTGCTGCTTCTGCACACGACACATAATTGTTGTTTTAGCTTTCAACCTAGAAGAGCGTTGTGATTTACACTGCTCTGATAACAACTTTGCTTAGTAAACGGTGTCTGTACAGTGAGTGCTGAAGCCTTCAAGGATAACTAAACACAGTGTTGTTGTAAGGTCTGATCTTCGCACTTTCCTAGACATAACATAAATGCAGCTGCTGCCAAATCTGTCTTTAGGCGCGTTTTATATTGCTTTGCTAAGAGCACACACATACACTTGATGGTGCTTCGCAAGCAGAGAGCTGGTGGAAGATGATGTGATCCTCTGCCACTGAGAGATTGAGGTATGGGGTCGCCCTGCTAAAGCCCAAAGAGACCTTCTTAGATATAATATAATATGCTAGTTAGGGAGGGTGAGAATTAGGTGTTGTTAACTCCTATTCATTTCAACATTTTAGCATGTTGTCACCTTTTGCCTTTTATGGACTAGTAACTATGCTGATAACTTTGCTTCTTATAATATGTTTTCTTGTGTTATCTAAGATACTGGGTTTGAGAACCCTGCATTAGTAAATAAATATTTCAAATATGCACAAGTCCTCATTTACTCCTCGTTCTGGTTTGAAATGATTGTATAACAAAAGAGTGTCTATGTGTTCCACGTGACCTGAGGTATTCTAAGATCATGTTCTGGTTTGTCTAAACATTGGGAGTTTGTTATGACCAATGAGACACTGTAGCTAGCTCTGTAAGGGGATTTTGGGTACTGAGGTGAGTTTTGGGCCATCCTAATTCACTGAGGTTCCAAATCTCTATGCACAGTTCTGTAAGAGAATGGAATCCCTGCTACATGGCGCCCAACGCATTGGTGGTCTTATATCAAGACACTTGAGTAGTATATCATTCAATCCTTAACCCCTTCACTGTCGTTTCCGGAAAACGGTGGTGTCGGATACAGACCTACCTATTTGTGAAATAGGTCTTTTCAAGCTTGAATCTTTCTAAAAACGGTTTCCTTGAATTACTACCCAGTTGTGCTACAAAATTTCTTTGTCCTTCTACGTTTCTGTGCCGTCATGGCGGCTGCCGTGGACATTCCGCAACATAGTCGCATTGCGGTGTGCAATCATTTTCAGAATTACAGTGTCCCAGTGGATGGCATGGCCATGATAATGGTGGTGAGTGCGAAAACAGCTTACCCGTACGAAATCTTCTATTCGTGAGTGACATTTCCGGCTGTGGACGCGAATTCTGGTGTGTTCCACACTTACACTCCCTCTCCTGTACCGAATGAATATACTCCGTACAGGGCACAGGAAGTACCTATTGATGTTTGGCAGCATAGAGTTTGGTTTGGTGGCGCCCTCCCCCATTCTTTAACTGCTCCGAGGTTAGGTCCTTTGTCCATTCCAGGCGCGAATTGGCCTGTCTTGGCTGGATTTACTCCTCACCCTCTACACGGTAATTGTTCCGTGGTTGAACTACGTAGGTTACACGTAGTGTCCATTAGCGTTATTCGAGCTTTGGTGCAGTACATCACCTGCAACCTTCCGGGTGGGCCCCCAGGGGGTGCGGCGCTTCCGGCTGGACAGGGCGGTATGAAGCTCAGTCCCGTAATGGTCAAGGCTGTGATGGGCAAGTCCCAGGATAAGGATGATTTTCCTTTCTGGCTTGCCGAGAACTTTGACCAGCTGTAAGCAGTATTTCCTAATACGTCTCCTGGTGAAAAACACAGGATTATGACGATTAGTTTGCCCAAAGACTTGGCCCCTGAAATCGGTGACTGTGAATCCTAGGGTTAAACATTTGCGGCGGTCTATGCGAGGTGTTACGGAACTCCGTCTATGGCTGCCCTGCCTACGGTCCTTAAGCGTGTTCAAGATGACCACGGACCTGAGGCTGCGGTTGAATTGGGTATGCGCCTGTGTGGCACCTTTGATGTGGTTTGCGATCTCATTCTTGCTAATGTCAAGGGGGATGCAGTGAACTTTCAGGTTGCCAATGCTTTGGCGGCGCTTCCCGATGTCGAGAAACCCCGACAGTTAGCGAGGATTATTGTGGCGCCTTATAAAACTGTGGGTCGCAATAGTAGGGGACTAAAAAAAAATTCGACTAAAGAAAAAATGCAACGCCAAGGGCAGAAGTCTGAAACGGACGTTCAGCCCAAGTAAAAAAAAACAGAAACAGGGAAAGTAACAGTAACAGAAACAGGAGTCTCGTCCTGCGTCTCCGTTGCCTGCGGCCACAGAACGTGTTTATGACTTGCGCGATCGCGCAACGATTAAATCACCTGATCGATTTCAGGTTTCTGATCAACGCTCTCCTCGTTCCTTTCAGGACTCATCGGCCTCGGTGACCGGTGGAGGAGGAGGCGGAAGGGGTCGGGGTGGCCAGCAAGGACGTGATCAGCCCCGCCCGAAAGAAGGTGCAGGAAAGCAGGACGGCTCTACGCCGAAAAGACCGCAGTTTCAAAAGAAGAGAGTCACCGCCTTAACAGCGAAATATGCCACAGATAGTGAGAACGCGGCTTCGGAATCTGACATGGGATCTGACCTTGATGGACAGCGCGGCGGAGATTACCATAGTGCAGGAGGCCCTGCGTCCACTAATGAAGGTGACAGCGACTGATCGTTATGTTGTGATCGAAACAGCTGATACTAGAGTTGCTCCCCATGACAGACTTTATGAAATAGTCCTGATTATTGAAGGTGACATACAACTTACCATAAAAGGGGTATTTTGGGAAAATCTTTTGTCTACATATGACATTTTGCTTTCGGAGGCTGACTGGCCCCCACCTTTTGTTCTCGCAGCTCCGCGAGGGGAGGAGGTGATCCTCCCCAGTTTCACGCAAACAGTCTTGAAGGAGCATGCGCTGAATTTTGCAGAAGAGTGGGCTAAGGCACTAGCGCCGGCTCTGTACCGTACACATTGTGGTTGGGATAAATTTACCCCAAGCCACGAGATTCCTTTACGGTCTCAGCCGCAATATCCCATTCGACGTGAAGCAAAAGCTTCCGTCGCGGCAATCCTTGAACAATTGGAATATCAAGGTGTGATTGAAACATGTGTGTCACCTATGAATAACCCTCTTTTTACTGTGACCAAGCCAGACGGTTCATACCATTTGGTATTGGATTACCGGCATTTAAACTTGCATTGCCGTACCTGTGCAGTACAGAATACTCACAGCTCTGCTTGGTGGATAGTCTTGTGCGTAAGCATTTTAAGACCACGCTTGACATTTCCAACGGTTTTTATGCCCATCGTTTGGATGGTCTAAGTTCCCAATGGACCTCCTTTACTTGCGGCGGTGTTCAAAAACAGTTTCGACGTTTGCCTATGGGCTATAAGAATAGTGCTGGGATTTTTACTGCCCGCATAGTCTCTCTTCTAGAGAGAGTGGACCCGGATGCATGCTCGTATGTGGATGACATTTATCTAACAGACGACGAACTTTGGGAGCATCTGTGTCGTGTTGACCGCTTGATTCGTAGCTTTGCAGACATGAGTTACAAATTCAATTTTGCAAAATCGCACATTGCAGAATATACAGTGCTGTTCTTGGGCTACGAGCTCAATGATGAAGGTAGAGGTTTGGCTCCTCACTTCCTGGAGAAATGCGCACAATTGCGCGCTCCAACAAATCTGAAAAAATTACAGTCTTTACTGGGTTTTTTAAATTTCGGGAGTACATACATTCCGGAATATGCCCAGCGTATCAAGCCTTTGTATGCTTTGATACAACCAACTTTTTCCAAATCATGCTGGCTTCCTGAGCACTCAGCTATTCTGCAATCTTTGCAGGCTGATCTGCTCGCTTTTAAATTTTTACTGACTCGTGACAACCACATCAACCTGGTGATAAGAATCATCCCTGGGACGGTGGGTTTCACGTACCTTACTTTTATTGAAGGAGACACAGTACCTATTGCTTACAAGTCACATTTATACACTTCGGCTGAAATGTGATTTTCCACTGTGTAGAAAGTTTTAACAGCTGTGCAGATGGCAATTCTTAAGGAACGTGCTCTGTCACAGGGAAAACGCATGTTGGTTGTTACCCCGTGTCCTGCTTTGGAGGCAGTTACGAAAGCCAGTGTACCTAATTCTAAAGCTTTGCACCCTCAGTGGATACAATGGGCTGCTTCCTTGACGTCCTCGAATGTCACGTTTATATTTGACGCCTCATTACGGTCGCAGGAGTTTTTACAGTATGAATTTGTTCATCCAGCTCCTGTAGCGATGCGACCTTTGGAAGATTTCCATTGCATCATTTACTCTGATGGTTCGGCGCAGGTTGCGCATGGCTCTAAACATGCCTACGTTTCCGCATGCGCCATTGTGGTAGATGCCATGGAAAATGATGAGTTCAAGTCCAGAGTCGTGCACACGCAGACTCTAGGTGACTGCACTACACAATTGGCAGAGCTCCGTGCTCTGATGCTTGCATTGGAGTACGCAGATCCTAGTGTGACGACTCTTATTGTTAGTGATTCCTATTACTGTGACCAGTCTTACAGTGAAAACTTGAACTTTTGGATTCGGAATGAATTTCGTGATTTCAAAGATAGCACAATAAAACATAAAATGATCTGGGTCCGAGTGGCTGACCTTAAAGAGCAGTTGCCACTTGTGTTTGTGATTCATACTCTTGGCCACCAGCGTGTTGGAGTTCATGCTATGGGTAACTCGCTTGCTGATGAAGCAGCGAAGTCAGCAGTGTCTACATATTTAGTTGCAGCAGTTACACGGTCCAAAAGTAAGATAGATGATGACATCTTGGCGGCGGTAGCTGCCACTGAGAAGGGAGGTAAATGTCCTACGGGTTTCCCTTCGAAGTACACATACCACTTAAGTCCCGATAAGGTTCCTCATGTGAAACTTCCTGGAGTCGGGGATCGGTTGATTCCCAACTCTGACCGCAGGAATACATTGATTACAGCGGCACATAAAGGTGTGGCGTCTGCGCATGCTGGCGTCTCGGCCACTGTTTCACAGTTACAACAACGTTTCTGGTGGCGGGGACTGTACAAACAGACGCGCGATTATGTTCTTCAATGTGACATTTGCCAGCAGATCAAGCCTACGACTGCTGCGCGTCCGCCACAGACTCAGTTGTACATATCTAATAAGCCGCTAGGTTGCGTTTATTTAGATCACTGCGGTCCTTTTTCTTCTGATACTGCATATATATACATCTTAGTAGCAGTTGATTCATGCACACGCTTTGTGTGGGTCTGGCCCCATCGCAGCGCTGATTCACGGACTGTCATAAGAGATTTGCGTGTCTTTGTAGGGATTTTTGCCAGTGGTACCTTCCATTCGGATCAGGGTCCAGCTTTCGCCTCTAAGGCGTACAAGGATGCCATGATTTCGATGGGGGTCCAAGTCAAGTTTTCGTCTCCATACAGACCTGAGGGTAATAGTGTAGTGGAACGAATGAACCGTGACTTAAAGCAATCATTAACAGCTCGAGTTATAGGCACTGGCAGAAACTGGCTGGCCCATCTCAATGGCGTGCAGCGTGCTCTTAATAATCTCCCTAGAAGGTCTCTGGGTGTGCGGACCCCATACGAGATGCTCTTAGGTATCAAGATGTATGTCCCGGACCTTGACGGTCTAGCCTGCGTGGCCCAAGCCACAGCCTTTGACGTAGATGAACATTGCAATGTTTTACAGGATCTACAAAAGACGAGAGACAGTCTTGCAAAGGAACATTTGCCCTCCACATCGGATGATGCGTTGCAGATCCCAGTAGTTGGCTAGCTACCCCAAGTTGGAGAACTGGTTAGAGAAAAGATCGATAACAAGAAAGAATTTGGTCCTTCCTATCGAGCTCCGGTTCCTGTGCTTGGAGTGAAGGGCACAAGAACAACCATTTTACCACCACTTCCAGGTCGTAAGGAAAACAGGTTCATCTCAGTTGACAATGTCAAGATACACAGAGTGGCCGATTCTTCTTAGTATGACACTGGCGGTCTCCTGTCCTTCGATTGTGAGAAATTCTGTTTTGGCCACTGCTTCTAATCCTGAGCCAGACAGAGGTGGCCATTGAGATGCCTACCATTTCCAGTCCTTTATTGAGTACTTTGCCTGGTACTAACGTTGAAGAACTTGATTATGCTTACCCAACTGACTTATCTATGCCTGATTTACAAACACGTTTGGCTACAGAATCCAGGTTTTCATTTGACACTATATCGCATAACTCGAAAAAAACCTCACGTTTTGCAATTTATGCCAGTTTATTTAAAAAAAAATGTGATACCTCCTTGGACATATATTTGGCTGGTTCTTTTTTCAATTTACCTTTTTATGTCAATTGGTTTTGTGTTTTCTTTTTTTCGAATTGTAAACGGACACTATGTCGAGGAGAGAACATGCATTCGGCATCTAAATGGAACTTTGGCCCCCCTTTCCTCATCGCATTCAGCACACAGACTGAAGAGAGACTTAACTTTTGTTAACATCACTGCTTGGCCTGTCCTTGATGGAAATGTGTGGACTGTGGTTACATTTCAAATCCATGGCCCAACTGAAGTTGTTAATGTTCCTAATGTGCTCAGAGTAAACATGGGGGATGAGTTAAACAAAACATATGGTCTGATGATTGGGATATTCAGGCCGTAGAGGCATTGTTTTCTGATTTGAAATATTATGCTGCTTTCGATGCTGAGGATTTATATAAAAAATCTGCTAATTATGGTGATTTATTTGCTTCCAACATTTTGGCAACCATTTTTTGCACAAAACGAGTTCCAGGAGAAGTTCTGTTAATTATACACAGTGGGAGCATTGCCCGGCTCCTTTACAAGGCAGTTCGGGTACTTTTTTGAAAAAGTACACTTATTTTACTGACTTTAATCAGTCCAATCCCGAGTCTTTTTATTTTAAAATGACACAGAAGTCCATGTCCAAGGTTCGACTTACGGAAACAAAATTATTATATTCAAAGTCCTTTCTAGACAAGTTGGCTGTAGAAGGCTACGAATTATGGAAGGAAAAAATTGACCTTAAATCCGTTTGGGGTTCTAAAAGTTGCCAGGTACAAGGCACTGAGGCTTTGCACCATGCATGTCTCATCCCAAATCATATGTTGTTTTTAAATTCTACCATTTTTCAAACCACATGCTTTGCATTGGCTACTTCTAAAAAATTAAATTCTCCTGCCATACCTGATTTGGAAGAATATTCTGGTTGGAGTAATAATACTGATTTTTCTATTAGAGAGTTACAAACTTTTTTGCAAAATTTGTCATATAATATATCCAGTTTGAATCCAAAGGGTTGGCTGGTATGGCACAGAAGTGCAGATTCCTGCCAATGTAGTTTTATGGGTTTAGCTGATTGCTTTACCCAGGTTAGGCCCGATCCTCGTTTTGTAACTGACCATTCTGTCACCACTTATTCAGTAGGCAAATTAAGTTCAGAACTGGCTCACACATTCTACTTTGGCATCGGTTAAACTGCATCTATCCAAGCTGACAGATGAAGTGGATTTGAATGATTTCATTAAAGGTCCGGCTAGTGGCAGATCAAAAAGATGAATATATGCGATTTATAATGCAATCTGGAAAACTTCACAGATTGAGGCGGCAAAACGCCTTAGGGCCATTGATCAGGCTAATCTAGAAAAAGTGCTTGCAGTTGTAGATAATAGCATTAATATGCTTTCTTCCCGCATTTAAACTTTGGATAATATTGTGTCTTCTGTTGTTGATATTATGCAAGATGAATTATCTGTGTTATACCATGGTCAAAATCAATTGCGTTCCATTATGCAATTTGAATGGACCCTGCAGACACTTAAGTCTGGAAAAGTGCCTTGGAATCACATGAACGTGTCCTCCCTCTTTGCCCCGTTTAATTTAACTGAAAAGCAACGCTTACTTTCAATGAGGGATGCGTCTTTTTCTATGTTACACATTGAAAGGCTGGAGTCCTTACCGTTTTCTGTGGCAGAAGCCACTGCCGCAATGTGGCTTATCCACGGTTTAATCACACTGCCATTTGCTTTATTTAAATTTACAAATTGTATGCGATATATTGCGATAGGCCGATACGAGCCCCTTGGTAGTGCATTTCTGCACGAGGCCTGGTCCCTTCCCTTTACATACAGATGTCTAAAAGATGGGAAAGAGGTTTATCTTAAGGGTGAGGAGTGCAACAAAACACCAGATCACTCGTTAATGTGTAGACATATCCAATTACATGGTTCCTGTAACCAGGAACGTCCGAATTTAGCCTGTGTTTTGAAAGGTACACCGGTTCCCGCAATCGTCCCTACTTTCACATTACTGCCAAACGGTAGTTATTTACTTTTAAATAATAAAGATTGTTGTGTGTTAATTTGAGGCATTGCTTATGTGGTGACTGTATCTGAATGTGTGGTGTGTTGCAAAAACGTTCTGTATCCTCCTCCGCATGGGAATTCAGATGTTTCCATCTGGCCGCGAATCCCAACCTTGAAGGCAGAGTTCAATGGAATGAGTAGAATAAGAGCCCTTTTGTCTCAAAAACAAGTGGCTCTGAGTTCGGCTTGTGAAACATTTGTCCTTCACATCGCCAACACCCGCACAGAGGTGCAGGCCCTGTTAAATACTGACTTGCCATTGCATTTCAGCGAGTTGATTCATTCAATCTTTAATGCGTCCTCCACTTCTGGCCTTGCACAACTTTTTAAAATAATTAGCAGTGGTCTTGTGATTTCATTTGAGAAGATATTTGGAGTCATTCCTGCTTTCTTCCATTCAATATTCTCAAGCTTATTTGGTGGATTTCCTGTTTTGCTGGCATTGGCTACAGGCGTTCTGGTTATATTTTGTTTTATTAAAAATGGATGCCCGTCCTGTGTTACACGCTGCACAGCCCCACCTTGCACTGTTCTGTGACAGGATGCTTGAATACTATGGCACGCTCCCGCTTGCGACCTTAAGCACGGCATATGGATTGTCGTTTCTATTTTCCTATTTCACATGTGTCCAGCCTGTGTTTCATTGCCTGAGCTGCAATTTTGACTGGGCCCTTGATTTGTGTCTCTGCAAGACCGTGTCTCCTGACGTCGATTTTAATCATCTGATGAGTCCCATAGTTACTCACGAGCTGGTTTGTTCTGACGGAAGGATTATGGCCTTGGCAGCTATGCATGGACTAATGGGTCGTTGGGACATACTCGCAGCAGCGCAAGATTTCTTGGCACAGAGCTATATTGAGAACCCGCCGAGTTGTCCTCTGATGATGCTAGAGGCTCCGGTGATTGAAGAGCACATATGTTCTTTTCCACTATTAAATTGGATGGCTGAACTGTTTTCGGATGATGACAGTGACTTCATGCTGGAGGCTGTTGCTGCATATTTTGCATATTTTGCATATTTTGCATATTCAGTCCTGTCCTGAAGGCTTTAGACACTTTTGATAATAACCCGTTCTTAATTGATTTTTTCGTTACCCAGACCTATTGACTTGAGTAAACGTGAAAAATGGATTGGCGAGTTGGATTTTTCTAAATTGACTTACAAATAAGTTTTTTCAATCGATCTTTATAATTTGTCCTGGCTCATTGATCTTGAACTCTGTTGTCTTGATGTGCCCAGTGCCTTATTTTATCTTATCTTATCCGTGCTCGAATCATGGGGGGATGTCATATAGTTACTGCTTACCTATATACCGTGTTAAGTTAGCATGAGCTTATTAAATGTTTAAACGCCATTTTACCTTTTGCTGCTTCTGCACACAACACATAATTGTTGTTTTAGCTTTCAACCCAGAAGAGCGTTGTGATTTACACTGCTCTGATAACAACTTTGCTTAGTAAACGGTGTCTGTACAGTGAGTGCTGAAGCCTTCAAGGATAACTAAACACAGTGTTGTTGTAAGGTCTGATCTTCGCACTTTCCTAGACATAACATAAATGCAGATGCTGCCAAATCTGTCTTTAGGTGCGTTTTATATTGCTTTGCTAAGAGCACACACATACACTTGATGGTGCTTCGCATGCAGAGAGCTGGTGGAAAATGTTGTGATCCTCTGCCACTGAGAGATTGAGGTATGGGGTCGCCCTGCTAAAGCCCAAAGAGACCTTCTTAGATATAATATAATATGCTAGTTAGGGAGGGTGAGAATTAGGTGTTGTTAACTCCTATTCATTTCAACATTTTAGCATGTTGTCACCTTTTGCCTTTTATGGACTAGTAACTATGCTGATAACTTTGCTTCTGATAATATGTTTTCTTGTGTTATCTAAGATACTGCGTTTGAGAACCCTGCATTAGTAAATAAATATTTCAAATATGCACAAATCCTCATTTACTCCTCGTTCTGGTTTGAAATGATTGTATAACGAAAGAGTGTCTATGTGTTCCATGTGACCTGAGGTATTCTAAGATCATGTTCTGGTTTGTCAAAACATTGGGAGTTTGTTATGACCAATGAGACACTGTAGCTAGCTCTGTAAGGGGATTTTGGGTACTGAGGTGAGTTATGGGCCATCCTAATTCACTGAGGTTCTAAATCTCTATGCACAGTTCTGTAGGAGAATGGAATCCCTGCTACACTAGTTTGAGTGCTGGTGTAGGATCTGTGGCTAGAGGGGTGTAGTTTCTCTCGTCATTAAGGAGGCATCAGCATTCTGTGTCGTAACCCGTTTTGTCCATGATTACCAAACCGCCCCCTTTATCTGCTGACTTGATAACGATGGTGTCATTCTTCTGTAGGCTTTGGAGGCTGAGGAACTCATTTGTGCTCATGTTCTTAAATACATTTAGTTCTTCAAATTTCTCCAAGTCGTTAAACACAGCTTGTTCAAATGTTAAGATCTCCACTTGTTTCTTGTGAGGAGGTGGGCACAAAGTGGATTTCGGTCTCAGGCCAGTTTCTCCAGTGGTATAAGGAATATCAGTTAATTCAGTTTTTCTGTTTTTTCAAAGAAGGCCTTCCGCTTGAATTTCCTAAAGAAATCAGACAGCTCACAATGGAATCAGAATTTGTTAAGGCATGCGGTAGGAACGAATCCTAATCCTTTCTTTAGTACGCTCTTTTCTGTAGGAGTGAGGGTAAGATTGGAAAGGTTTGTTACCAGACTCTCTGGTTGCTTGGTCCTGCTGTCTGCTCCTTGGTCCGGTTGCGTGTATTGTTCCCCACTGGATCCTCTTCTTGCCAGTGGACCTGATTTGACCCTCTTCTCCGCTGTAATCAGGCGTCGTAGCACACCGGAGAGGCTCTCGGCCTCTCTGGTGGGGGCCCTTTGATGAAGCATGTCACCAACTAAGTTGGTGAGTGAGGGCCCTTTTAAAAAACATTTGTGATCCCAGTTGAAAGCTCCTTTGTCTTTCTAGCTTCACTCTTCCATTGTTTATTTGATATTTCCTTGGGGAATAAGAGTGGAAGCAGCGACTTCCCTTTCTCTCATTTTCTCTCATTTTGTTCATACATATTTAGGCAGCGTACAGCTGTGAGAGACACCACCGCTTCTGGCTTACGCCCTTTTTAAATGCTGTCTTAACCTGTGCTTATCGTTACCACAATGGAGACTCAAGGCTTAACCTTTAGTGATGCTGACGTAGATGCCATCCTGGCAGACTCTTCTCTGTTTGCAGAGCCAACTATAGCGCAAAATATCTCACAAACAACTGAGTGGGAGAAATGAACAGAAAAGAAGCAAAATCGCGTAAGAACAATATTACATGGCACAATCCTGACAGTATACTTGCGTAACAACATGGCTCCCAAGGGTTTACTGGTGACAAATGCACCTAGAATATTTTTGGAGGATGCCGTCTTCAGAAAGGAATGGGCCCAGATCGCGTGGCACTGTACCCACGACTGGTTAGTGCTCATTATAAAAACTGCCCTGAGATTATCAGAGGAAATACAGGTGGAGATACAGCAGACAGAGACTCACTTTAGGACCATGCTTACAGGCTACAAAAAAAGCTTGATGAGCTTAATAAAGAAATCAACGAGTACAAGAACAACCTGACACAGTCAAAAGTACTAAAATTTCAAAAAGATCTGAAGCGTTTTGCCTTTAACAAAGTCTATCCTTATGCTGACCCCAATTACAAAAATCCCCCTCGGAACCCAGGTAACTCTGATGTCTCTGAGGATGATGGCTCCACCGCTAGTGGCTCGAGTGGAGATAGTTTTAATTCAAGACAAAGAGGGAGGGTCAGACCCAGACAGCAATACCACCAACAAGCGTGGTAACTGTTTCCAACACCACAGGGAGGTTTCTACCCGAAACATTTCCAGACACCACCACCTCCAATGATGGGCTGGAATCCAGCCTTCATGCAAATGCCTCCCTTTCCCCAAAACATGTACAGGCCTCCTTTTTTAGAGAGGGGCAGAAGGGGAAGAGAAAGGAGAAGAGGGTCAAACCAGGGCCACTGGCAAGAAGAGGATCCAGTGGGGAACAATACCCACAGCCGGACTAAGGAGAAGACAGCAGGACCAAGCAACCAGAGAGTCTGGTAACCAACCTTTCCAAGCTTACCCTCACTCCTACAGAAAAGAGTGTACTAGAGAAAGTATTAGGATTCCTTCCAACCGCACGCCTTGACAAATTCCGACTCCATTGTGAGCTGTCTGATTTCTTTAGGAAATTAAAGCTGAGGGCCTTCTTTGAAAAAAACAGAATTAACTGATATTCCTTATACCACTGGAGAAACCGGCCTGAGACCAAAATCCGCTTTCTGCCCACCGCCTCACATTACTCCAGTGGAGATCTTAACATTTGAACAAGCCGTGTTTAATGACTTGGAGAAATTTGAAGAACCAAATGTATTTAAGAACCTGAGCACAAATGAGTTCCTCAGCCTCCCAAACCTACAGAAGAATGACACCATCGTAATCAAGCCGGCAGATAAAGGGGGCGGTTTGGTAATCATGGACAAAACAGATTACCAAACAGAATGCCGACACCTCCTTAATGACGAGAGAAACTACACCCCTCCAGCCACAGACCCTACACCAGCACTTAAACTAGAGATTGCTAATCTTGTGAAGGTGCCAAAGCCAATGGCTCTATCTCGAAACATGAGGCGGATTTTCTCACCATGGGTGATAGCGTCGTCCCGTACTTCTACACTCTACCAAAGACACATAAAAGCAGATCCCCTCCTCCAGGACGCACTATACTGTCTGGAATTGGCTCCTTGCTGGAACCATTGTCCACATTTTGTGATTTTTTCTTAAAACCGCTAATACAAAAAACTTCTACCTACCTCAAAGATACCATGCCCTTGCTAACAATCTTGCAGAACATGTCTGTACAAGACGACTCAACTATACTGGTGTCGCTGGACATTCAAAGTCTTTACACGAGTATCCCATAAGATGAGACTATAAGTGTACTAGAGAAGGCATTTGCTTAGACACCACGAGTATGATTTCCCATGACAGTTCATCATCGAATGCGCCACTTTAGCTCTAAAAAAAGATTTTTTTTGAGTATGAGGGCATACTGTTCCTACAAACCATGGGCACTTCGATGGGCAGTACTTTTGCCCCAAGTGTGGCAGGCTTGTACGTGTGCGACTTTGAAAATAAATATATCTTGGATGGAGGCAACCCTTTCAGGTCTCATATTTCATGCTGGAAGAGATATATTGACGATGTCCGTGTCATTTGGCAAGGACCAGAGGACATCCTGAATGAATTCTTCGAATGGATCAACACATGTGATCAGAATCTTAAATTCACACACACCCCGATACAAAGGAGTTGGTCTTCCTGGATGTAACCATCAAGAGGGAGGGAGGCAGACTAACAACTAAAACTTACTATAAGCCCACGGCTAAAAACAATCTCTTATCCTTCACTAGTTTTCACCTGATATCCCTCCATGAGAACCTCCCCTATGGACAATGCTTGAGGATAAGAAGGAACTGTAGTAGCACTGACGACGACCGCTCCCAAGCTACGGACCTATCTAGGTAACTACGTAATCGTGGTTACCCAGAACACACCCTCAACAAAAATTATAAATGGGAAAGAAACATGCCCCGTGAAGCACTTTTGGAAGACAACACAAGGAATGAAGAAGGAACACCTCTGACATGCGTGACTACATATAGCACTGTCTCAAATGCAATCACAATGTCTATCGATAGAAACTGGAAGATCCTCGAAACCGAAAACACGAAATGGGAGAAACCCTTCTTTTTGTTCAAGAGAGCAAGAAGCATTAGAGATTGTCTAGTACATACTCGCCCAAAGAGACCTGGGGCTAGCAGTCCCACAGTACTGAACGCTTGGGGGTTACGAAAAGTAGTGGGCCATTTCCTGTGTGGCAATTGTAGTGTCTGCCACCTTACCTCTGCCTCAAAGACACTTGCGCTTGAACCTAACAAAATCTGGACCCAGAGAGCCCAAACTAACTGCAATTCAAGCAACGTGATATATATTATCACGTGCCCATGTGGCTATGGTACCTTAGTATGACTACCAGGAAGATCAAGCAACGGATATGTGAACATCGGAGCAATATACACTGCAAAAGAAACACGACAAAGATAACAGACCACTCTATCCAGTTGAACCATACCAGTAATGACATCCACTGGATCGTGATTGGACAATTGAAACAAGGCAAAAATACACAAAGTGCCCTTTTTGAAAAAGAACAGCGCTGGGTGTATCGTCTTGGTACCCACAAATAGGTACTGAACGACAACATTCCGTGGGGCACAGTATTGAAGAGCTAAGGCAGACAGTCAAAACCTGCAAGAGCATCCATAGTATGGTTGTGTCAACCACCATGAGTAGAGTGGACAAATGGCTATCTTGTCTCATACTGAGGGGGCTCCCAAACATAGTATGGGCACAGTTACACAGCGCGCCAGTTCATAGTGCCCACACTGAACCCTATGTCCTATTAATAATTACTGTGCCTCAACCTGGTAATTTTAACCCAAACTTGCTTACCACACGACTGTGAGAATCGCATCAAAGCCTGCTGTAACAACATCCATCAACTCTTGTTAAGCGATGTATTGGCTTAGAGTAAATACCAGCAGACACATAAATTGTCACACTACCTGTCGCTTCACTTTTATCTATTTTTCCATGCCCACTGCAACATATTTTATAATCAGCATTTATGTTAGTCGAGAGTGGTGTAGGAACGCATGCGCACCTTCATCTTGTAGCACACCAATGCTGAGATTAGCCGTGCACTCACGATCACGCACGTTTAGGCGCCATCACGCTTGTATGTGACAGCGTCATTACAACTGACGATGTTGTGAGAGTGCATGTGCAACCTTTTCCTTCGCATACCTACACACTCATGAAGTTAGCAGTGCACTCACGAAGATGCACTCGTAGGCCTCATAACGTTGTCACGCGATAGCGTCATCCCCTCTATCGGCGCCAGTTACTTATAGCATCCACAAACCTCTCTCTATTTCTTTTTTAAAGCAACACCACAATCTGCTGTTAAATCAATGTGTCCAGGCAGAGAGAGCAATGAAAGGTTTACTGTTCCTTGCAAACCTCCATCCCTTAGTTTGAGCCAATATGCAGGGATTTGAGGCCTCTTATTTAATTAATATTGATGAACCAGGAGGTTTAGCAACCTCCTGAGAATATACTTTTGACACTATGACTTATTAGGGCATCAGTCACACTGCAAAATGTATCGCTGCTGACAAACTTCTAAGTGTGCAATGTGCGCCTTCCTTTTCACTAGCAGGGCTTTGTATAAAAGAACATAGGTATGTTCGGTAAAAATCTGATTTTCAAGGAGCGAGTAAATAGATTCTGTTTGTTTGTCAAGGCAATCCTCATTTAATAAGGACGGTGAAAGGGAAGGCTAGGACTCGGAATAATTACGATCTTTGGTGATTTTACTTGACAAGAATGCTGATGACACCCAGGTTCGAGTGAATGAAAACAAAAATCCTTAAGTGACAATGCCTTCAAGTCAGGAATGTCTCAAACCTGTGAACAACTGAATATGTCAAATAAACTAAAACTCAAAGGAGCTGAAAACTGAAATTCCTTTACTGGGCATTCTATGGGATTAAAATGTATATCCTAAAGAGCCTGGGCTGCTTTCCAAATAATTTAACATATAGAAAATATACCTCTCAAAACTAAAAAAATCACCACAACCATGTTTTGTTCAGCTGTACATTTATAGCGCTTTTAACTCTTCGCCTTTCCTCCTAAAGTGACATCAATTAATTATTTTATAGCAGCAAGACAAACTATTTTAACAGACATATTAAGGGCATGCCAAACAGGCCATTCATAAACTCAAGATGATTTAAAACGTGGCTGCAAACACTTAAACAGAGTTACCATATAACACCTATGCTTGCCTTCATTGGCTCCATTTCATTGAGAGAAGTCAATTTAGGTGAATGTGACTCCCAAATGTAATCGCGCATGAAATGGTGCATTCCATCTGGCTAGCTAGGTTTGAGCCTTGCAAAAAAACTTGTTGAGTTGGAAGAGCATCCCCAGTGTCTACAACCCAGTTGTGGAGTTCACTCTCCCCACAAAATCACTTGGAATCCAATCTTCTAAAGTTTAGAAATGCGTTAAAGAGGTTCATGCAGGAGCATTACTAAATAAAGAAAGGTTTCAGCCTGTGCCAGTGATGCCCTTAATCAAATGATGAGCTTTATAAAAACCACTAGTACAGATAGAAACATAGTTGCATGTTGTTGGACTGTGTGGCTTCTAGAGATTTCTTTGCAATGTGTTACAGAGAGTCACACATGATTAGAAACATTAAATATTGAAGTTGAAAGGGAAATGAATAGACACATTAAATAAAATAGAACTGAGATTTGGCTGAGGTTAGCAGTTAAATATAAGAATCCCATCGCAAAACAAGGGGCAGGTTTACGGTGTGTGCTGATTCAGGAGTCTTACATCTTGATGTCGGTTATTATCAGTGATTTGGGGACATCATTTTTATAAGCACCTCAGTGGACTAATTGCAACCTGCAGAAACGTGTCTTAAAACTGCAGGTAAACGTATAGGGGAGTCTCGCCTCTTTAATCCACACAGGATTGATAAAATGAGTAATACACATGCAGCAATGCAATAACATTTATTATTTAACTGTTAAGAGACGTTTTCTGATTCAGGTGGGCTCTGTAGACCTTAACATTAAAGCAACATTTAGATAAAATCCTCAAAAGCACAGTAGAGCATCAGTCCAATATAATAAATGAAGAATTAATCAACTCAGTACCTGGTGATATCTTCTTTCATCTGTGAGGGATCAGTCGGATAAAACTTCACGTGGAAGCCAAAGAGCCAGGGGAGACCTGAAATTGTCAGCAGGAAATTGATTACTTTTTAAGTCTCAACAAAAATTTCTAGCATTCAATGACCCAAAGGTGGATCCCAGTGAACATCAAAAAGGTGGATCCCAGTGAAGATCAGACATTCATTCAAAATTGCAATATATATATATATATATATATATATATATTATATATATATATATTATATATATATATATATATATATATTGCAATTTTGAATGAATGTCTGATCTGACTAAACATACATTTTGTATACAGAGTGCAGTATTTATTTTAGAATCTGGATGTATATGACTTCTACTTGTAGCACTAAAATCAGCATTAAGAGAATAATTAAACTATATTTCATATATATATATATATATATATATATATATATATATATATATATATATATATATATATATATATATATATATATATATATATATATATATATATATATATGAAATATAGTTTAATTATTCTCTTAATGCTGATTTTAGTGCTACAAGTAGAAGTCATATACATCCAGATTCTAAAATAAATACTGCACTCTGTATACAAAATGTATGTTTAGTCAGTTTTTGTTAGTTTGTCACAGACAGACAAAAGCCCATCTCTTTCTATGCTATGTTGTTGCCTCTGTCAGCATGCTGTTTCTGCAAAAGAATAATCATCAATGAAGAGGGCTTGCACATGAGGCAGACTAATATCTGAATCCTACCAGCAATGCCAAAGCCATGTTTCTGGCTCTATATTATAGTGCATCAAGATATCCATACAAACCAATATACATGAAGCCACACAATCACCCATGCCCACAGGTAAACATGTGTACAGGCACATATGCATGGCTCTTGGGATCACTGGGTGATGTGCCTCTAGGGAAAGCTGCCCATTCAATTCTGGGTGCACTGGGTGACATAAATCGGGGTCCACTTGGTTACAGGCCTCTGGGGAGAACTAGGCGATGTGCCCAAGAAGTGCAATGGATAGTGTGTCTCAAGGATGCACTTGGCAGTAAGAAGCATGGGCACTTGGAGGTGGGCCTCTGGGGAGCACTGGGAGGTGAGCCTCTGAGGAGCACTGGGTGGTGAGTCTCTGGGGGTGCACTGAGAGATGGGCCTCAAGAGACTGTTGAATGTTCTGAACAATCTGGGGAGCCCTGAGCGTTAGTTATTAGGGAAGCACTGGATGTTGTGCTGTTTAAGGCGGTATGCTGCAGGGTGCATAAGATGAACTGCTACAATGGTTCAATGGCACAATATCGTGGTAAACAAATTTGTTGACAAAAATATCGGGCCTGATTTGGATGTCGGGCAGTAGGGTCACCGACAGACCATCGGTGGCGTTGCAACCACTGACATCTCTCTGGTCTGACCGCTGCAATGTAACCCTTTTTCAGTCAAACACTTTCCCTGCTGTTGCTTAGACTGGAGTAGTAATAGTACATCTATTCTCTAGTCATACGCAAATTAGTCATGACCATGCTCCCCACGGGACCAGTCAAGCCTAAACTGGCAGACCAGATCCTCCATGAACCAGAAACAAGCAACCTGGGAACAAACACGAGGTATCACCCCTCATCAGCCAGGCTAGCTTTAATCCAGTGGCACAGCGAGCAAGTGACCCACATTTGGGCATACCCTTTGCCACTTAGGGTGTACATAACAAACACAACAAGATGATAGACGGAGTGCAGAAACATTTCAAACACTCACCCCAGTCAAAAGATCTAGGTTAAATACATCATTCTTTTGCTCAGCATGTCACTCC
Organism: Lissotriton vulgaris; assembly: GCF_964263255.1. Taxonomy (NCBI): domain Eukaryota; kingdom Metazoa; phylum Chordata; class Amphibia; order Caudata; family Salamandridae; genus Lissotriton; species Lissotriton vulgaris. The sequence continues at coordinate 1,406,452,944 of NC_141685.1, read as the reverse complement.
AGTGTGGACCCAGCTATATGCAAATCAGTCTTGACCCTGCTCTCCATGGGAACAGTCCAGCCCGAACTGCCAAGCCAGGTCCTCCCTGAGAGGACCTGGCCTGGCAAATCAGGACTGCACCCTATAGGGAGCATGGTCAAGGCTGATTTGCTTATGGCTGCTTCTCAACTAGAATGGCGTGGCATGCAAAATAATGATAGATTAAACCCGGATATGTGACTGAGGGTGAATGTTTGACAGTGTTCAGCATTCCGTTCATCATTTTTTGTGTTGCATAATCAAATAAATCTTCATTTAAAAAAGTAACATTAAATTAAAATACATTTAGGTCAACTTCTCAATCTATTCCCCTACAAACCCACTAACCCATAGCTAAAATGTAACTTGTTTAAATCAGCATTAAAATATTTACATAATTAACAACCAATTCAATAATTAACTAAAAACGAATAATGTTTAATTTTTTATAACTTAAATATCCGAATCCAACAACAAGATATTAAAATATAACTTATTACTAATAACAAAACAAAACAAAAAAACAGTTTTCAATTCAAAATAAAATATAAAACAAAATATTTTACATAATTAATAATCAATCAAAAAATAATTAACAATGAAAAAGAAATAACAAATTAAACATGTCTCTAATTTAAAAAACGTCCCACTCTATCCATAATAATATTATAAAGAAAGAGCCCAAACCTTTGAGGCGGGTAATCTCAGTAACCACAGTACCAATCAAAATACCCAATACAGCGTTGGAAAGGGCAGTTGCAGCAGAAGGACATAGGCTATGCAGACGGACACCATATACATTTAAAAAAAGTCAATTAAAAAATATATTACAATTTCAATATTTTTACAAACATTTGTTTTCAATTTATATTAAAAATATGTAATGTAATTTAAAAAAATAAAATATCTAAAAATAAATACTATAAAACAATGTAGTAAATTAGTATAAAAAAAATAACAATTAGTACATTTAAAAACGATCATTTAAAAAAAACCTTTGACATTCACTGAAAAAACCATAGGTTTCAGCCACATTATAGTTAGGAATTAGCATTTAAAAAACCTTTGAAATTCACTGAAAAAAACCATAGGTTTCAAACAAGTTTTAGTTAGGAATTAGCATTTAAAGAACCTTAGAAATTCACTGAAAAAACCATAGGTTTCACACATGTTATAGTTAGCTGGGCATTTCACTCATACAAAACCATTGGAATTCCCCGGTTAAAGTTAGTTCAGCTAACTATAACTCATGCGCCCGCAATGCACTGCTGATGACGTCAAATATTACATCACTCATGACCGGGTCAGTGACATCACTCATGACATCACTGATGACATCTCAAATGACATCACTGATGACATCATCCTTGTGAAAGAGTGGCAGATCTCCTCTCAGCGTAATATAACCTTTGATACACACCTTCAAAAATAGAAACTGAAAGAAATTTTCAAAAAAATTGAGATACCAATACCAGTTAGAATAACCTAATGAGTAATTCCAAAATCTACATACACATCCACTCATTCACCAGCAGTTCTATATAGTCACTCATACATGTACTCACTCATCATATGTACTTATACACCTATACATCCTGTTACACACCGATACTCATCCATACAGTTACTCACACATATACTCACACATGCAAATAAACTATCAAACATCCATTTACTTGCATATACAGCTATACACACACCACTACACTTACTTTTACAGAAACGTACACATACTTACTCTCTTAAACAATCACTTATAGAAACACATACCTATTTATACAGGAACTCTTCCAATCTCTCACACTCTCACGTATAATCACTTATATACATCAATACTCACATATAGTAAATTAAAACATATGTAGTCCATACTAATATTATAAAGAGAGAGCCCTAACCTTTGAGGCGGTTAATCTCAGTAACCACAGCACCAATCACAACACCCAATACAGCGTTGGAAAGGGCAGGTGCAGCAAAAGGACATAGGCTATGCCGACGGCCACCGAATACATTTAAAAGGTAAAAGAACCGTGCCAGCAAAGTAGTCCCTTGTGGGCGTGTCTGCGTTGTGCTGCGGGCGTGGGCTGGGGGCGTGACTAATTCTGGAGGCGTGTGGTAAGGCCATCATATCGTGGGTTGTGGGCATGTGCTGGGGGCGTGACAAACGCTGGGGGCGTGACAGACGCTGAGGGCGTGTGTCCGCCTTTCATGCCATGTGAGTCGTACATACAAGCGCCAATTACGTTGCTGCGCAGCATCAAGGGGCACGCTGGGGGCATGAGAAACGCTGGGGGCGTGTGTCCGGCCTTCATGCCATGCGAACGCAATTGCGCCGCATCAAGGGGCACGCTGGGGGCGTGAGAAACGCTGGGGGCGTGTGCTGCGTTCCGCCTTTCATGCCATGTGGGTCATACATTAATCAGAAGATCGTCTGCTGTGGCCGTGTGCTGGGGGCGTCACAAACACGTTCAGCTGGAGGCGTGGTAAGTAACGTTACTGCAGCCTCTTGTAAAGTCTCCCATTGACTACAATAGGAGCCTGTGTTCTAAACGACAACACAGGCTCCCATTGAAAAAAGGGGTGGTTGCGGAAAACCTGACACCCTGTTGCAGGCACCCCATGGTGCCTGCCACACTCTGCATGGTTTTAAAGGGTGTCCCATGGTTATCCACATGGGTCCCAACCGGAGGCCTCAGGGTGAAGGGGGTCCTGCTACGGGCTCCCTAAGTCAGTTTCCTACAGCCGTTCCATGTCGGACTAACTGATTCGGAAAGGCTGTCCGAATTCGACATTGTAATACGTTGGTAAGAAATGCGGTCCGTAGAGCTGTATGATTCAGCTCCGACCGAATCTGAGACTCTGAATGCCAGTCAACCGATTTGGACTAACCGAATGGTTATCTTTCCATCATAATCAGTCGGTCGGAAATGTTTCAGAGTCAGTCGGAAACATAGGTTCCGACAAGGTTTAGGAAATTCCAATTGTCGTTCGGAGCCTTTCCAACTGACATCGTAATGAGACCCTATATTACTGAAAAAGATATTTAAAAACAAAAATATTCTTAATAACAAAATAAATAACCAACAAAAATGATATCATTGACAATGATGTTCTATAGCACAATATTTTTGATTCACAATATTTATTTTTCCAATATTTATGTGTTATGATTTTTTGAATTTGACAGTTTGTCCAAACACTGCTACAACAGTGATAGAGTGGAAGGCACCATGGTCTGGCGCATCAGGGGAACACCGAGTGCTGGGTAGGTCAGGAGTATTGAGTTACTAATGTACAGCAGGGCAGTAGAGGGTGAAGTTCAGCAGGGGACCAGGGAAATTTGCAGCAAAGGGGTCCATTTTCTGTTCTATACTATAAAGGAGACTGCTGCTGGTCTCAAGCACACGTAGGAATTAGCAGAATGTTGGGAATATTTTTTACTTTACCAGGTTTCCTACAAAAATTAATTTGAGGCTTATGATGTTGCCATACTTACTGTTTTCTTGTTTCAAAGGAAGAGCCCATTCCCTATGTGTATTCTGCAATAGTGTGGCTGCTAAAAACAATCTACATGAAACTTTTTTGCTACATAACAGTTTTCCAAGCTGAGCTCCTTCACATTCTCCTACGGCAGTTTCGCTCATGGTTGTCAAAATTTACAGGCATACCGCCTCTTCATTTAAATGTTTATTGGCACATCTGATTGAGTATTGAAAGCCCCTGCCTTTCTTTACCAAAACTTTCCAAATAGGCTTTTTCTATATCTCGTAGCTTTTTGCCACAATTTACTTGGCGAGGGGTGGAGAGAGAGAGAGAGTCAGGCATGCTGAAAATACACTATCTCTCACAGACATTTCATCCATCTTCATTAAGTTATGACCCTATTGGCTTACAGGAAACCACGCTGGGATCGTTTGCAGCATGTCCTCTGTAGTTTCTCCACAGATCTATGCTATCTTGCTGCAACTGCTCTACAAATATTTCAACCCAAAATTTTAAAGAAGGGAGAGTGGAGTGGGGAAGAGACGAAAGCTAAAGATAAGTTTCACATTAAAATGGGGAAATTACAATTTTAATAAAAAAGAGGAAGGGATGAGAATGAATGAGATATTTGGATCAGAATGAAGAGGGGAAGATTTGAGAACCTCTCAGTAATGGACTCATCCCTCTACACCAATATTAAGAGACAATGTCTGACCTGGATAACTTCCCCACTCCAAGTCTCAAACGAAGTACTGTTATATGTTAAATTGAGGCCCTAACATAGGTGCACCGTTTCAGAGGCACAAATCCTTCGTGCCACAGAGACAGGCAGGCCCTTTCACCCAGTTAAGGCCCTTTCACCTACATTAGCCCTCCCTTTACAATAACGAGCAACAGAGGCTGTCCCTTATCTGATGTGTGCTCTGGGCGCAGAAGACGGTCCATCCAAAATACGTAATCTCCATGTCCAACAGTGACTAACTTAAGTCACAACAAATTCTTAGAAACAGACCCTTAGCTCATGGGATTTTCCGTAGCACAGGATTATTGATTTCTCCAAGAGCTCATTAAATATGCATGAATCACTCTTCCGTCAATACTAACATTCCAAGGCATCTATCTGGTATAAATATACCTCCCTTTGCACAAGCAAGGCAGAGGAGACCGAGACTTCCATGCTGACAGTCTGATATCTGAGACGCTGCCACCTGCGTCATGCCACAGCTCCAGCTGGCAGAAGTCCCTCACCCACCCTGGAGGGTCCAGCTCGAGAATCAGGATGAAGTCCCACTAAGGTAATGGGGTTAGACTAAATCCTAGGGGGATTCTTGGCTCTCTAAGACCTACACACATGCTAGGTACACTTAGGTACATCTAGTTAGGCATCATAGGGGTATAGGCTTTATCCTAATGCATTCTGTATTTCATGTATGTGTTCATTACTATTGCAAAATGGTAGAACTATACAATGCCTTTTTATTTAACTGCACTGCTGGCCATAATTCTCTGCTACTGTCCAACAGTTGTCGCAGCACATATAACCAGTACTAGAATAACAAATGTGCAATACATTTTATTGTAAACACACCCGACTGTTTCTTCTATGTACTTCTCTGAGATGAGTGACTGAATGAAAAGTAGTATATTGTTCCACGATCCTGAGGGACCAGGGTTTTATGTTATGTGGTTGCCAGAAGCTATTCCCTTCTTGTCTTCTAGAAGTTTCTAGTGGCCTCTGAGCTAGCTGGTACACAGTAATTACGTTTAATATACATAATAGGGGCATACAGACCTCAGTCCTATGCCAAGCCTATCATGTATGTTATTCCAATGCGCAGAACCTATAAGGGAAATAGGAACTACACTACATGGCGCCCAACGTGATTTTGGCACTTATTTAACAGTAGAATCTGAGTAGTTCAGTCATGCTTATTCTCATAGTCCCCTACTCACAAAACGCCAGAGATGTCTGGAGTGGGTAGGCACAAAATTCCGCCACAGCTGAGTAGGCAAACTTACTATGCATTGGCTATTGGTTAATCAAGCTTGAAGGAAAAAGTTCCCGAACAATTGTGCCTTTTTAAAACCTTATCTGAAAACCCTTTTTTAGGACTTTTTGTTTTCACAATACAATGTCTGTCGAGGCAGCTGCTCCGGTCACTGGGACACAGGTCTCAAACGACAAAGAGGAAGCAAATGCAATACATTTTTCACCCAAAATCAGGCATACACTCACACAAAAACCCCTCAGACATGGTTTAACAGACCGAGGAGGTACAGTAATATATATAGAGGCACACGAAGATTATCAAACAGATGTGTTCTATTCTTGGGTTACATTCCCAGCAGTAAATGCTACAACTCAGACTTTTCATTCTTACATACATGAAAAAGTCCCAGCGGTCTACACTCCTTTTGAGGAGATTAAGATTCCGCTCACTAACCAGGACCACAATGTCTGGTTTAATTGGCACCCTACAATAAATAAATAAAACCAGGCTCGGTCCACTAGGTAGACTTGGAGCTACATGGCTGACATTAGCCGGCTACACACCACATCCTGACATTGATATAATCCCACAAGATGCACTACTCTTACAACACAAAGAGTTATTAAAACTCTTACAGAGCCATGACGCAACTCGTCATAAGGACACTTGGTGTCCAGCCCACAGTAGCTACAAATGATACAGCTCCTACACAGAGCACCGCTACCAAAATCACTCCACAAAACACACACACAGTAATGGGTAAACTGCCCAAGAAACGTGAACAGATTCCTTTCTGGGTAACTCAGAAAATTACCCAGTTAGAAGCAGTATTTCTAAATGCCACACCATTTGAAAGCATATAATGGTAACACTCTGCTTGCCCATAGGGATAACACCACAGTTAGAGGACTGCACCAATTGGGGTACAGTCTTTGCTGCCATATATACCAGAACTCATGGTATTCCTTCCTTAGCTGTATTTCCAGATGTCTTACGACAGATACAGAACAAGTATGGAGCTGAACCAGCTCTGACCTTAGGTATGAAATTACTAGGTAATTATGACCAGGTATCAACAATAATACTAGCTAACATTAAAGGGGAAGCAGCTTCAGTGGCGATCCGTCAACACCTAAGAGAGGTCAGTCTTATAGACCAACCACAAGAACTTCCCAAAATAATTAAAACTGCATATGCAGAACTGGGAAGGGACAGTTTTGGTGGGAAAGCTTTCAAAAACCATAGCTAATGGGCAGTCCTGAGAAGGACACTTCTAAGCAGACACCTACTTTTTCTAAAAAGAAGTGGGATAATTTAAAAAAAACAATATTTTTCAGAAAGGATTCTCAGTTCCGAGGTAGGTCTCCTCAACAGGAGCTCTCTAAAAAGTGGTATAACCTTTGGAATATGGATAATATTAGGAAACCTCTGTGCTTAATTTGTAAAAAAACGTAGTACCGGGGCTCTCAACAGGAGGACACTGGAGCTTGCACCATCCGTTGCCCCTGGCAGCACTGCCAATGACAGCACCAACACACTACTAATCATCACACTCTTAAAAGTGTGAGAATTCATACTATTACAGGCCCCCAAAGCTATAAGAATGGCTTTGGAGGCAAATGCTACTAATTGGAAATGTAAATTTAAATAATGGACAGAAGTTGTTGTGCTCGTACCTAAACTGGCAGACATCACTACCATGTGGCAGACAGTCATAAGCCCCGGCACAAGTTAAGCACTGGCTCAAACCTGACCGGTATCAGGATACTGATACACATTCCTCTCGACAAACAACACAGGGAGTGAAGGAAAGTCAGCACACAAAGAAGAGCTCAAGCAGTCCAGGGACAAGCACGCCCAGGACTCTTCTAAAACAGAAGACAGGCAACAGAAAACAAGCCACAAATCCAAACCTCAATTTACGAGAAAAAAAAAGAAAGTTGCAGGTCTCAAACTTAGACACGCACAGAATCCTAAGGACTCAACTTCTGAACGGGGATTGGGCTCAGACATTGCTAAGACAGAGCGGCAGAAGTAACAATAGCTCGTCAGAACCTGAAGGAATTTCTGGACAGCAAAATTGAATGATTAACTCACGGTGGAAACACCAGACAAAAGGGTGACAGTCCCACACAAGTTATAAGAAATAACACTCCGAATGGAGGAGGACAAACACAGGAAAGTGAAAGGTCTCTTTGCGAAGAACCTATAGTCTGGTTTTGACATACTGTTAGCAGAACAAGATTAGCCACCAGCATTCGTCAGGGAGCGCCCAAAGGGAGAAAGTATATTTTTCATGCATTTTCCAACCATGTTCCCGTTCACCTTATACATATATATGCACAGGAGTGGGCAGCAGCCCAAGCACCAGCATTGTATAAAAATCACACTGGATGGGATGAGGACTCAACCGACCATGTGATCCGGTTAATAGTTTCACCACATGCTCAAAGACAATATCCTATTAAGCAAAAAGCTAAAAACACAGGTCAGGGAGATCTTAGATCAACTTGAATACCAGGAGATCATTTGAAATGCACTTCACAAATGAACAATCCCTTGCATCACTTATCAAAACTTGATAATACATTTTACAGACACTTGAACACTTGCAGAAAGACATATTCTGTCCAACATGCAGATAGTGCCGCATTAATGTAAAACATTACGTGGGAAAAAATACAAAAAACCACTAGTTGTCTCAAATGGATGTTTCTGTCAAAACTATAGCACCTGAAAATAGGTACCTAACAGCATTTAGTATATTACAGTCCCAGCGACAATTATTGTCAATTCCCCCGTGGGTATAAGAACAGCTCAGGGGTATATTCTGAAAGAATTACTGAATTGCTAAAGCAATTTGATGAAGAAGCGTTGTCCTATATTATATGGATGATATTTATCTAATGGACAACCTATTGAGGGCAACGGCTTCTATGAAGGGCTTAAAAAGATTTAATAGCTTCTATGGAGAAATGTCAGACGGGCCGGTTATAAAGGCCTACCTAGCAATGGTCCCGCGCAATTTCTGTATGGATCAGAGGTTCTCTTCTTAAGCGGGAATAAATGTTGGGATAAAGAGGAGGGTATGATCCTGAAAAGCTTGTTCCCGCTGCCAAAATCATCAATGGTACAAGCAGCAAGATTAGAGTTGGGATTTACCTCTTGGGCAATCACCACTAGGATGGCCCTAATATGTTTTTGGCAGCGTCTAGGGACTAAGGAGCTCCCCAAAAAAATCTCACAGTGGTGTAGAGAAGAAATTGCATCTAGTGGGTTATCCTGGGCGAAAGAAAGAAAAGCCTCATTAAAAGAAGCATATGGAGTGCTGGGATTAGAACTATGCCAAAGAAGGGGGAAATTTACCTATGCCTCTATATGCAAAATTGCAACAATTAATGAGTAACAAAGAGAAAACCACACTGTTAGTTATCTCAGACACTTGATTTATGTCTATTATTTTTGAAAAATTCAGAAAATGTACATTACTTACGGCAGAAAAGAATACATAGTCAACTTCACATTGAACACACTACAAAACATTTTTTGCAAGGAAAAAAGCACGAAAAACAAGTGTGTAAACAATTATATAAATTCTAGTGGACATATCAACATAATGTGCATATACATTGAACACAGTGATGAACAATTATCTCGAAAAACAGTAAAGAACAGACTTTCAAACAGTCAATTCGGATAATGAACATTTGGGGGGTACATTTTATTCAATACCAGCCCAACTTCCTGTAACACTATTTGTTGTAGTGTGGTAATTGTATGAATACAGGAAAAAACCAAACATCAATTAAGACAAGCCAATGATTTTGGGCGAAAACGTAAATGCTAAATGCCAACGCGTTTCGAATACCAATGTGTGAATCATCGGATTCTCATCAGGGCGTGGAGTTTATCCAAGGGTACTGTTTTGGGAGAGAGAACAGGGAATTGGATTTAGTTTAGAGCACATTTAAAAAAATGAAGCTTTTTTCTATTAAATGCATCGTCCGATGCAGCATACCTTATGTGACCAATGGATTGTGGTCATATGAGTCTTTTAAGGAATAGTCATCATCTGTCCTCAAATGCCGTGGGCGTCAACCTGCAATGTAGTGACATTGGCAAGATGAGTTTGTTTTATCTGATAAAGTGTAGGCTGGCACTACACGCGTACGTTTAAATGGCCAAACAAAAGGTTACCTCTGTGTGGAGCAGCCGCTCCGAGGTCGAGGCCGGGGAGGATACGGATCTCAGTTCAGTAATGCCCCTTTGTGGTCTCCCGTGTGCTTCAGGGCAGGGGTCTTGGACAGGGAAAAGTTCACTCGCGGCGGCGAGCTGTTGTGTCCACCTTGATTCCAAAAGACAACGCGGTCATCCATTAACCAGAGGTAAGACCCGCTTTGTGGTTAGCGTACACACGCGCTCACGCTCGGGCGCAACCGGGTTTTAACCAGCCTGGTTCTCTTTTTTCACAGGATTTTTTCCTGTCCAAGACCCCTGCCATGAAGCACACGGGAGACCAAATACCCTGAGGGTTACAATTCACGTAGAAAACAGTAAGCAATCCATTTTTTCCTCCTCCGTTTGGGGTTTAGACACACCACTCGCCCTGGCTAAGACCGCACAATTTTCTTGTATTTGTAGATTTTGCACAAAGGGGCATTACTGAACTGAGATCCGTATCCTCCCCGGCCTCGACCTCGGAGCGGCTGCTCCACACAGAGGTAACCTTTTGTTTGGCCATTTAAACGTACGCGTGTAGTGCCAGCCTACACTTTATCAGATAAAACAAACTCATCTTGCCAATGTCACTACATTGCAGGTTGACGCCCACGGCATTTGATGACAGATGATGACTATTCCTTAAAAGACTCATATGACCACAATCCATTGGTCACATAAGGTATGCTGCATCGGACGATGCATTTAATAGGAAAAAGCTTCATTTTTTTAAATGTGCTCTAAAATAAATCCAATTCCCTGTTCTCTCTCCCAAAACAGTACCCTTGGATAAACTCCACGCCCTGATGAGAATCCGATGATTCACACATTGGTATTCGAAACGCGTAGGCATTTAGCATTTACGTTTTCGCCCAAAATCATTGGCTTGTCTTAATTGATGTTTGGTTTTTTCCTGTATTCATACAATTACCACACTACAACAAATAGTGTTACAGGAAGTTGGGCTGGTATTGAATAAAATGTACCCCCCAAATGTTCATTATCCGAATTGACTGTTTGAAAGTCTGTTCTTTACTGTTTTTCGAGATAATTGTTCATCACTGTGTTCAATGTATATGCACATTATGTTGATATGTCCACTAGAATTTATATAATTGTTTACACACTTGTTTTTCGTGCTTTTTTCCTTGCAAAAAATGTTTTGTAGTGTGTTCAATGTGAAGTTGACTATGTATTCTTTTCTGCCGTAAGTAATGTACATTTTCTGAATTTTTCAAAAATAATAGACATAAATCAAGTGTCTGAGATAACTAACAGTGTGGTTTTCTCTTTGTTACTCATTAATTGTTGCAATTTTGCATATAGAGGCATAGGTAAATATCCCCCTTCTTTGGCATTTAACAGGCCCTACCTACCCTCTTCCCTACAGGGCCAAACCCCTCCTTTCTTTTCATTGGGATTAGAACTAGGCATGCAGTTAGGACACGCCATAATAGGCAAAAAAGAACTACGTCATTGGGAGCCGACGTGTCCCGTATATGCGATCGAGAGTATCTCCGGCAGAAAACATTGGTGTCCCATATGACCCAAGCATGGGCTTCAGAAGACTTATTTAGACAGGTTACCGAATCATCGTCTAAGACGAGAGGTATTAAAAGTGAGAATGAGAATAAATCCCTGTTACATAAATAATAGGGTCAAAAACCTCATGATAAATAGTGATGGTAACTGCACTTGTATGCTAGGTACCTCCTGTGACATTATACATATTTTATTAGACTGTAGGATGGTCCTCGATATACGAAAGGAGATTTTTTGCCCGATATTTAAAAAATACAGGATTATGAATAGGAAGCAAGCTGCTAACCTCCTAGTGGGAATGACAAATTTGGATATAGCCGGTGCTTTGGGGAAATACATGAGCAGAGTTAGGGTGTTTCTCCAGTGTACAGAGTTATAGGTGCAAGTAACTCCCCTAATATAAAATGAGGTTGCATTTTAATAGTAATGTATGTATTGTGTTTGGAAGGTTTGGTTATATATGTCTAATTCAGTGTGATTTTAATAACTCAGGAGGATATTGATTAATAACAAAAGGAGTCGTGTTACCCTCCAGGAAATGACTATGTGTTGCATTTTTATAATTGTTTTATAAAATGTAAAGTGTATACTTTTATGGTTGTAACAAACCAAATAAAGTATTAATGACTGACTGACAACCTATTGGGGAAACACTTGACTGGGGTGAGCACCATTATTATGGGATTGGCCTCTGGGGGCTACAAATTTAATTTTGAGAAATCAGAAATTGCCCAACTCTGTGTCCTATTGTTGGGATATGAGCTTTCAAGTGAAGGGAAAAGCCTGGCAGCTAACTTTTTAGAAAAGTGGGCGCTGCTCCAGCCTCCAAAGACATTAAACAACTTCTAATCAGTCCTGGGATTCCTAGATTTTGGCAGAACATACATTTTTGATTTTACACAGAGAGTAAAACCTTTCTACGACCTTTTCCAAACCTGACTTTTCAGTCAAACACTGGACACAAGAACACACCAATATTCTTTGTTCACTCCAGGAAGATATTATTGCTTCCTAACACATACACACATGTGTAAACTTGCACCAATTGGTACTCAGTATCATGTTGGGTCAATAAAGGCACACTTATTAAACCTTTAATAAAGGTGAAACTGTACAAATTGCATACAAATTTCATCTGTACACAAACACAGAAATTAGTTTTAATTCAACAGAAAAAAATTATGACAACCATTCAGACTTCTTTAACAAAAGAAAGAGCACTGGCTCATGGGAAGAGGCATTATTGTCGTCAGCCCAGTACCGGGGCTAGCATTCCTAATGTCAAAGCCTTACGTCCAGAATGGATACAAAGGGCTATTTCTTTTGCTGCATCAGACTTTGAATGCAGATTTGATCCAAGTTTAAAAACACAGGCATTCCTGCATTATGAAAAAGAACACCATCTACCAAATGAAATCTTGCCTCTTGATCAGTATGAATTTTAATTTACACTGATGGGTCTGCCCCACCGGCCGCCTTTGTTAAAGATCAGATGCTGGATGGCAAGTTCCGTCCTCATTGCACCAAAAACGACCTCTAGGTAATAGCACCGCTTGGTTGGCAGCTTTAAAAGCCCTGATACTTGCACTTTTAAACACGGATCGAGAATTCCCCACACTCATTGTGTGTGATTCCTTTTACTGTGTGCAAAGATATAATAAATATTTACACCATTGGGAACAAAATGGGTTTAAAGATGAAACAAGGTGCCATAATTAATCACAAAAATGATGGGAACAGGTAGTGGAGTTGAAAAACGACCTACCAAAAACTCACGTGATTAACACGCTGAGTCATCAACGTGATGGCATGCACGTTGAAGGGAATTCAGTGGCTGTTGAAGCCACAAAGGGGGCTGTTCACACAGCTTCCATAGCTGCGCACACTCGTCCAACAACGAGAATAAGACAGTTAGAATATGGTGACTGTAATTGCTTCACGCAAAAGAAGCACAGCAGTGCCTAAGAAATTTCCACTCAAATACTCCTACAAGTTAGATGCAAACAACATTCCATATGCTCAGATTCCTGGAGTGGGGGATAGAGTATTTCCAAATATGGATAGTAGGCAGGAATTAATCATTTAAAACACACAAGGGCTTGGGCTCCGCGCATTCAGGGGTCATAACTACTATTTCTTCATTGCAACAGTGCTGTTGGTGGCCAGGGATCAGAAGTCAGACTATTGGCCTTATCTTGAACTGCAACATCTGCAAACAAATGCGAAGCTACACTACCACAAGACCCGCGCAGGTCCCATTGCTAGACAGCATCAGACTGTCCACTTGATCGTGTCATGTAACAGGACCACTGTGACCCCTCAAATTTTGAGGTGGCTTAAAAATATATCTTTGGGGCAGTGGATCCGTTCTCAAGTTTCCAATAGGTATGACCTCAGCAATCGGCTGACGCTCAAAACTGTTATAGAAAGAGTTGCGAGTCCATAACAGGAGATACGCAATCAACGTTACACCCTGACTGTGGCTCCACACTTGGCTCTTGAGCCTACTAAGAGGCCATGGAAGGGATGGACGTAGTATTGCGGAACTCCTCTCCAACGGCATCCTGAGGGAATATAGGTAGAGGAGAGGAAGGACTGGGGCATAGAGCAATCCTTAACAGCTAGGGTATTAGGCGGGGCATTAGTGGGGTCAAACACTTATATACTAGTACAGGCCCACAAAGCTATAAGAATGGCTTTGGAGGCAAGTACTATTGTTTGTAAATTGAAATGGAAATAATATTAGCAGAAGTTGTTGTGCTCGTACCTAAATTGGCAGACACCACTACCATGTGGCAGACAGTCATTAGCTCTTGTGTTGGCAATTAAGTGTCGGTGCTGAGCACTGGAAAGCACCAGCACAAAATAAGCACTGCATATTTGCGGACTTCACTCAGCATTCTTGAATGTAAAATTCGCTATCACATGGCTTCTCTCACAAGAATCCAACACCTTTCATTTCATAACTAAAGCTCTTTATTTCATACACATTCCATTACTTTCGTAGTATTCCTTATTGAAACTTTAGAAGGGCCCTGGAGGGCAAAACTCATTCTGTACAATTACCGGCCGAAATGACTCCCTACTCAAAGCTAAGAATTACAAGTGGACTGCCTTGAGAATGTTTGTTCTATAGAAGGAAATGTGTGTTCACTGTATGTGGATTTAAACTTTACGAACATCTTTCACAATAATATACACAAAGCTACACAAGCTCAAGAGGAAACTCTGTCATTGTTGAATTCTATCGCCACACGACATTATGGACACATTAATACAAAACTTGTGGCGATTCTAAAATTATCGACCCATGAATTACAGAACTATGCTGTTCTAACCTTACCATATTTGTAACCACCCTCATATGCATCTGAATAGTGAGCGTGCAATAAAGACACGTCATCCAGCCGCATGTGTGAGGATATTTGTACTCGTGCCTGCTTCAGTGCCACGCCTGACACAAGCTCAGCCTGTCCGGGGGTTGAGCTTGTGCTCCCGGCTGAGGAAGCTCCCAGGCTCCTCAGGGTTTCCACAATAACCAAGCCGGACAGGACTCGATACAGGAAGAAGGATTTGTTTTTCTGTCACAACAGCCAAGCATAACAATGGGGACCCAGGGGGACCTTGGCACGAGCCGGTGTCGCCTTGGGGTGATTCGCGCGGTGGAACAAACCACCCAGGGCAATAGGTAGGCAGGCTTAGGGGCGAGGCTTAGTGTAGGAGCCTGGGAAGGCGCTCGCGGCGGGACCGTTTTCTGAGGGGTTTCAGCCAGCAGGCTCACGTTTGAGGCGCTTGAGGCTGTTTTTTATCCGCTGTGAAGTTTGGTTTTTGCTGCTGCGGTAATGCGTCGGTGATGGACCTCGTCACAGTCGCAGGTGGAGTTGTCCTGGTGTTCCTGCGGAGGTGGAGGAGAGTTTTGGGCGCCCGCGTCGACTGGTGGCCCGGGGGTGCGTGACGCTGTGGCGGCTTACTTGCAGTCTGTGCGTCGCTCGCACTTGGGGCCGGCTGCTGAGGTGATATATTTCTGCGTTTTTTGTGTAGCGCGGTCTGTGCCCGAGGGCGTTGGAGCGCTTCACAATGGGAACAGTAAGATACATGAGGAGAGAATAACAAATGGACAAATTACTAAGGGAAGTGATAAGTTGTGCGCAACAGAATACATGGGGTAGCAAGCGGTGCTGTACAGGAGGAAAAAGTGACGGGCGCAAGTTACAATGAAAACAAAGTACTATTAGAGGTATCATACGGCGTAATATGGCAGACGCACAAGCACAAGAACAAATGTTACGTAGGCCATGGTTGCACTTGTACAAGTATCTAAAGCAAACAAAAAGTGAGAGGTAGAAAACAGTGTGTTGAAAGTGAAAAGTGGCATGTGCATGTTGCAAGGGAGTACCAGGCACAGGTACAAGGATAATGCTGCAATAACTGGCAAACACTCCAACCACAGGAACGCACTGGCAGAGCACTTCCATGGTCATGGGGAATGGAGTTTTTTCAGCAATGGGAGGTCTTTCTTCATTGGTGTGGCCCCTTTTGTTGGTGCAGATGAACGCTCTGCTGACCTGGTGGATTATTTTAGTGACAGTGGGGAAGAGGAAGGGGGTTTTCAGGAAGAACTCTCTAGTTTACTCTCCCCTGACTAGTTTACTCTCCCCTGAGGCGGAAAGCCGGGGGCTCTACTTTCTTTCCTTTTGTGGTGATACAAGCGGTAACTTTTAAAAATTGTATATATTTTAACAGTAGCGCTTTTAATTCTCACTGCATGACCGCGCTCTCGTGTGCAAGATTTTGCTTTGCACCGTGGCACACTCCTCTCACCTTTCCTCCCAGCGTGGCCGATTAGGGGCTGACAACAAGGGGAAAAGGCGCCATCTTGGAGGGAGGAAGGGTTGGCGGTCCAGTGGCAGGACGCCTCCCGCCCTCCAGGATATTTAAGCAGGGCTGATTATCACTCTGTGTACTAGTTTACTCTCCCCTGAGGCGGAAAGCCGGGGGCTCTACTTTCTTTCCTTTTGTGGTGATACAAGCGGTAACTTTTAAAAATTGTATATATTTTAACAGTAGCGCTTTTAATTCTCACTGCATGACCGCGCTCTCGTATGCAAGATTTTGCTTTGCACCGAGGCACACTCCTCTCACCTTTCCTCCCGGCGTGGCCGATTAGGGGCTGACAACGCGGGGAAAAGGCGCCATCTTGGAGGGAGGAAGGGTTGGCGGTCCAGTGGCAGGACGCCTCCCGCCCTCCAGGATATTTAAGCAGGGCTGATTATCACTCTGTGTACTAGTTTACTCTCCCCTGAGGCGGAAAGCCGGGGGCTCTACTTTCTTTCCTTTTGTGGTGATACAAGCGGTAACTTTTAAAAATTGTATATATTTTAACAGTGGCGCTTTTAATTCTCACTGCATGACCACGCTCTCGTGTGCAAGATTTTGCTTTGCACCGAGGCACACTCCTCTCACCTTTCCTCCCGGCGTGGCCGATTAGGGGCTGACAACGCGGGGAAAAGGCGCCATCTTGGAGGGAGGAAGGGTTGGCGGTCCAGTGGCAGGACGCCTCCCACCCTCCTCTGCAGAGTATAAAATGATGAGGCCATTCCGTCCGCGCAGCGGGCGGCGCAGCGGGCGCGCCGGTGGCGCGCCAAAGGCGCGCCAAAGGCAAGCCCGTCTGCGCCCGGACACGGGCCTAGGGCCACTACCCCTGGCTCTACTAAATGCGCCCGCTTACCAACATACTCTCACTCCGTGCTAACTGACCTTCGCCCCCAAATCAAGGAAGGATGCACGAGATATAGCCCAGACTCCACATCGTCAACTACTATATTAAGTTGCAAGCACTGTCAGGTGTCCATTCCCCTACTAAACAAACCAGTGGGAAGTGACAACACAAATCAGACAACACAAAATTGTATAATTGCCCTTATTAATGTGCGTTCTCTGGCTAAACATAGGCAAGAAATTGCTGAAGTACTTCTAGACAGAAACCTTGATATATTGTTCCTGACAGAGACCTGGATGGATAAAGCATCGGATCCAGATCTTGTAATAGCTGTCCCAGAAGGATTCAAATCCTACAGGCTGGACAGAATTGGCAAAAGAGGAGGTGGGATAGCCATAATTGCCCGAGATACTTTTAAAATCCATACCACGGCAATTCCCTCCACAGCATGTGAGGCATTTCAATTTAACATTTACCTGTCCCCCTCCTACAACTTTAGAGGCATTCTACTATACAGACGACCAGAAACTCGGTCGGAAATTCTTACAGAAATCGCTACTATCTTAGAAGCCTCAGCAACTGATAAATCCATTACACTGTTAGGAGACTTTAATTTCCATCTTGACTGTAGCGAAGACAAAGACACCATGTCTCTAAAGTCAGAAATGGAGGTCTTCGGTCTATCACAGCTGGTGAAGGGACCTACCCACAATGCAGGACACACTTTAGACGGAATATTCACTAATCTAGAGAATCTGCTAGTGACCGACGTCCTGCCGATGACTTGGACCGACCACTACTTGGTACAGGCCATGATAAAAATTAGCAAAACCCCTTCCGTCATAACACCTGACCCCAAACAGGAAACATTTAAGGTATGGAAAGATATCAATATATCTAAATTCAGGGACGCATTAGACATCTCAAAACCCACTCTGTCCAATGACCCAGAAATCGCTGCTGAGCAATACCAAGCATGGCTGGACCAGGCTGCCAATAATTTAGTACCAGTAAAAAGGATGTCTAGGAATAGAAGCTCCCCATCAGCACCTTGGTATACTGAGGAGCTCAGAAAACTTAAACAGCAATGCAGAAATAAAGAAAGACATTGGAGGAAGAATTACGACAACGAAAGTAGAAAGACGTATAAGGGACTTTTAACTCAATACAAACACTTGATTATAGAGGCCAAGAAAAAGTACTACAGCGAGCAAATCGAAAGCGCAAAAAAACTCTAATAAAAAGCTTTACGAAATAACCAAACAGCTGGCAGGATGCGTTCCTGACTTGACCTCCCCTAGCTCACAAAGTTTTTGTGACTCACTGGCATCTTTCTTCTACACCAAAGTGAATGATATTTTCTCAGCATTCAATTCTGGTGATAATCAAAACACTGAAAATACAACCACTCCACTTACAAGTAATAACCTATCTCATTTTGCAGAGGTCACAGAAAACCAAATCCAGGACATCATTAAAACCATCAAATCTGGATCTGCACTGGATCCCTGTCCCCTGAACATCCTCCGCTCATTAATGGATACTGTGATTCCTGTTATAACTCAAATATGCAACTTAATGTTCCATACAGGCGTCTTCCCTAACCCTTTAAAAAAGACCTTGCTAAAGCCTATATTGAAAAAAACTGGCCTAGATAAAACTGAATTGAAAAACTACAGGCCTATAGCCAATCTCCCGTTTCTTGCCAAGATAGTTGAGAAAGCCATGAATACTCAACTTGCGGAATTCATCGAGCAATACCATCTGCTCGACGAAACACAATTTGGATTCCGCAAGTTTCATGGAACTGAAACAGCGCTCATCAAAGCGGCGGACGACATCCGACTAATCAGAGACCAAGGTGGTGCTGCACTACTGGTGCTCTTAGATTTATCGGCCGCCTTCGACACGGTCGACCACAAGATCTTAGTCGACCGTGTCGAAAAGATGGGCGTGCAAGGCTTGGCAAAAAAACTATTGGCATCTTTCCTGACGGATAGATCCCAGGCAGTTTTCCTGTGACAATTCGAGTCTGCGGAGCTGTCGCTGCCATGTGGGGTACCTCAAGGTTCATCCCTTAGTCCGACACTTTTCAACATCTATGTGTAGGACCTCGCTAAAACCATCAAAGCGCATGGGATGAACCTTACCTCATATGCGGATGACACCCAGCTGATTCTGGCTGTCAGAAACGATGGGGAAACAGTAGCGGAGAGTTTTAAAACAGGTATGCTGGCCATCGGACAGTGGATGGCAGCAAACTGTTTAAAACTAAACTCCGACAAAACTGAGGTGGTAACCTTTGGCCACCTCAGTCCTAATTGGTCCCCAATTTGGTGGCCATCATCCTTTGGAGCCTTGCCCAAACCTGCCACTAAGGTGAGAAACCTGGGAGTCATCTTCGATGACAAGTTAAACTTTATGGCTCATGCCAACCAGACGGCCACCACAGCGTTTTACAAATTACACTTGGTTAGGAAAATCCTTCCCTTTCTTCCCAAAAATGTAGGCAAGACACTGGTCAGCGCCCTTGTCCTGTCTGCATTAGACTACTGCAACGGCCTATTTGCCAATGCCCAAGTCAGGGTAATCAAGAAAATGCAGACAGTCCAAAATGCAGCAGCCAGACTGCTCTCAGATATTCCCAAATTCATCCCTATAACTGAGACGCTGAGAAGTTTTCACTGGCTCCCTATCAGGAACAGAATAAAATTCAAGACACTGTGCATTGTCTATAAATCGTTACATCACCAAGCACCTCAGTTCCTGATAAACCATCTTGTCCCATATACTCCTTCTCGGACACTTCGCTCAGCCAAACTGAATGATTTGGTTATACCACGAACTAAGTTGGTTAACTGGGGAGACAGACGTTTCCTAGTTGCCGCCCCAAAACTGTGGAACACACTCCCGCAATCCATAAGATCCAGCCCAAATCTTATGTCCTTCAGAAAGAAACTAAAGACATGGCTATTCAACCTCTAACCTCGTAAGACCGCACAGGAGAGCATACAAAGAACAGCGCCGAGACGCCTGCGGGCAATTGTTCGCGCTTAACAAATGTTAAAAATAAATAAATAAATAAATAAACCCCTTCGTTTAATGCCTGATGTTCACAATGTCTGCACAGGACCTGGAGGAGTTTTTGGGGGGTCGGTGGGAGATGCCGTTTAGGCCCCGCAGCCAAGAGACCCTCCCAGTGCACAATCGCTTTCTTTTAATAAGAACACAAGTATCTCGGATGACATTGACCCCCTCAGAACCTATTTTGGGTGATGACTGTGGGGACTGTATATGAGGTTGAGGAATGGCCCCCCATGGATTCCGATGGTATGTATTCAGATAAGTTTAACAATGTGGCAGGTAATGTATCTCTTTTTCCGGAGTCTCCACCCCACCCCCCCCCCCCTCCCTCCCTCTCATTCTCAGGTCGGATTTGATTCTTCATTTGGGACTGAACGTGGTCAGTGGGTCTGGGTGAAGCATTCAGGTCCTTCATCATCTGTCGTCGGAGGTTTCTCTCAGGCTTCTGGAGTTGGTAAGTTATCGACGGCTTCTGGCAAGAGCGGTGAGAAGTCTTCATCACACTCAGCAGGTGCGGCAGAGTCTTTTCTTCCTAGAATGGCGTCTACGAAGCAGATTGCGGCTTTTGGTAAGGTGTTCTTATGCACATGGCTGATCAAGTGCGGATTTAGACACTGCGGCCGGGTTCTCTGAATGGAGGACAGTGACCTATTGGACATTGTATGATGGGGGGGTTGGGGATGGTGAGGTACCAGGCAATAGTAATCAGAATTTTGAGGTTTTTGAAGATCATTGTGATCAAGGTATTTTGGATAATGCAAATGAGGGGTTTATTGTGGAAGTCTCAGTGGGTACTGCCAATTCTGGGGATATGAACATGGTCTTTCTCAGGGGGGGGTCTGGGGACAATTATTTCTGCTAGTCTGTTACAGAAGTCAAGAGCGGACATTACGACAGATCGGGAATGGAGTAGTGGACATCGTCGTCGCGTTGATCCTCAGGAGTTTCAAAGACGTTCTGCTCAGTTGACGACAGGTAAGCCTCATTGGTGGGCTGCTTGGACACAACCTTTAGCGGGCAAACGTAATACGGATGTTTTGGGGGGGTGTTTGATTTGCATGTAGACCAGCCTTTGGTCCTGTGGAACAGCGAAGGTTTGGTGAATGTTACAGTTTAGACTGACAAAATACGGGGTGAGAACAAACAGATTTCGGACGGGCATAATTTCAGTTCTAGGCAGGTTTCAAGTCCTATTAATATTCGTACAAAGCTCCCTTACATGGGTTTATCTATGCCTTTGGCTATGCATATCTCTGAAACGACAAAACAAAAGATATGCAGCATGAGTTTGTTGATGTTTTCAGGCTTTTACATAGGCCTACCCCAATTAAGTTGCAGTTGTGTAACACCTTGGTTGGAGATTTATCCTGATTCTGCTGCAGCTTCCAAATTATTCTGGGGTTGTACGGAGGGTTTTCACAATTGGTTACCAGGGGCCTCGCTATCATCGTTGGGCGGATAATTTGAAATCGGCCAAAGAATTCCCACAGATTGTACAGAGGAAATTGGATGGGGAGTTAAAAGCTGGGAGGATAGCAAGTCCCTTCAGACAGTGTCCTTTACGGAATTTGATTGTCTCTCCTTTAGGGTAGTTCACAAGAAATTGGCAGGTGAGTTCAGATTAATCAATCACTTATCTTGGCCGGAGGGCATATCTATTAATGATTTCATCTCCCCTTCTGATTCCAACGTATCTCATGCTTCTGTGGACGATGCTTTAAGACTGGTGAGGTTATCAGGTACTGGTTCTGAATAACCCTGGGCGGGCAACTTCGCTACGCCCACGAAGTGGGCGTAGTGTTGCCTACTTCGCCCTTTGCAAAGTAGGCGAAGCAGGCAACACTACGCCCACTCCTTGGGTGTAGCGAAGTTGCCCGCCACCCGCCCTCACTAATGCCCAGATGCATCAACCTTTTTAGGAAGTGCAAACGGTGCGATTCGCATAAATCGGCCTTTTGCACTTCCTAAATTGGTTACTGGGATGCATCAAGCATTTTTTGAAAATCGCTTTTTTTTGTGAGTTCCAAAAAATGCGATTGCTTTTAAGGAATCGCAAATTTGCGATTCCTTAAAAGCAATGCATCATCCTCAAAACATTTGCGATTTTACAAATTGCAAATGCAAATTACCACGAAGTTGAACTTCGTGGTAATTTGCAAAAATGTTTAAAAACGCATAAAAATGCATTTTTTAAACGTGTACGTTACAGGCACACATGTCCTTAGGACATGTGTGTATGTAACTCACATGTAAAAGTGCATTTCATGGGTGCAGGGGGGGGTCCTTTGGACCCCCCTCTCCACCCTTGAAAGGCTTTGATGCATTCCGATTTGAAATTGCGAATTCGCAATTCCCATTCATTCCTATGGGCATTTCAGCCCATAGGAATGAATGGGAATATCGGATTCGCTATTTGGAACTCGCAATTTTATTGGAATTCGGTAAAAATTGCGATTTTTACCGAATCTCAATAAAATAGCGAAATTAATGATGCATTGCCATTTGCGAATCCTTAATTGCGATTCCTTATTTTTCGCAATTAAGGAATCGCAAATGACAACGTTGATGCATCTAGGGGTAAATGCTTAAATTAGCTTAAAAATTATTATAAAACCACTTACCTTGTCCGCTGCGTCCCCAGGGCTCCCTCTCGTCATCGCGCCGCCGGGGCCACCGTCTTCGACACTTATGCGCATGCGCGGGCGGCCACGCATGCGCATTAGTATCCAAGACGGCGGCGCAGGCGGTGCGATGACGAGAGGCAACCCCGGGGACGCAGCGGACAAGGTAAGTGGTTTTATATAATTAATTTTTAAGCTAGTTTAAGCATTTAGGGATCGCGGGAGGGGTGTGGGAGGGAGGCGGGGGGTGAGTAGTGGGGCTACGCGAAGTGCGTGGGTGGGCGTAGTTTTTTGCCCACTTCGCGTAGCTTCGCCAAGCCCCACTACGCCCACTACGCCCAGGGTTAGTTCTGAACTAGCAGAATGTGACATTCAGTCTGCTTTTCGTTTGTTACCCATTCATCCATCTGATTTTGAGCTCTTAGGAATGTTTTTTTGATGAAGCCTTTTACGTTGACAGAGTATTACCTATGGGTTGTTCGATATCCTGTGCTCTTTTTGAAACGTTTAGCACTTTTTTGCAGTGGTGTCTTATACAAAGAAGCAGGCACAGTTACGTTGTCACTACCTTGATGATTTTCTTTTCATTGGTCAGGCGCATTTGGATCAGTGTCGCAGAGTTTTAGGCATTTTTCAGGACATGGCAGAGGAGTTTGGAGTTCCTTTGGCTCCCAAAAAAAAAAAACGAAGGCCCTGCCACTAAACTCACATTTTTGGGTATTGTGATTGATACTGAAAGTATGACAGCTCGTTTGCCGGCGGCTAAGGTGTCTGAAATCAAGTCCTTTTTGCTGGAAGTGGTGTACAAAGACGAGATTGAATTACGACAGGTTCAGAGGTTTTTGGGTTACCTGAATTTTGCCTGTCGGGTGGTCAGGGCTGGCAGCACTTTTTGTAGAAGGTTGGGGACGGCGTTGTCAGATGTATACCTTCCTCATCATAGGATTCTACTTACCAGAGCCATAAAGGATGACCTTTTGATTTGGCTACAATGTCTCGATGAATTCAATGGTGTTTCTCTCTTTTTTTGTCGAAGATAACACAATTTGGCAAATTCAAATCTTTTCAGATGCGTTCGAGGCTAATGGTTTTGGCCTGTTTTGGGAGGGTCAGTGGTGCGTGGAGATTTGGCCTCAGCATTGGCTCCAGCAAGGGCGCAGCATTGCTTTTCTCAAATTGTTTCCTCTCATTGTAGACTTACAGGTTTGGGGAAGGAGTTTCGGGATAGGTGGTGTTCTGTTCCATATCGATAACATGGCTGTGGTTGCTCTGATTAATAACCAAAAAAATAAATAAAAGCGAGAGATTTGTGGGTTTTGCGACTGTTGAGCTTTTGCATGTTAGAGTCTCAAGCTAAATATTGTTTTTAGAGCAAGGCACATTCCAGGTGTTAATAATTCAATTGCAGACGCTTTGTCTCGCTTTAATTGGCAGAAATTCCGATCTTTGGCGCCAGGGGCGGACAACTTCAAAACTGCGGTGCCGCAAAACATTTGGGTGCTGGGGGATTGAGGATCATCGAACTGGTTGAGAAATCTATAGCCCCTTCCACCAGGCGCAGTTATCTACAGGCTTGGGCTGAGTTTTACACTATGCCAAATCTCAGAACATTGCGGGGACACCAGTTGGTAACAATGGTTTCATGTTAGTTTGTTTTGTCTTTAATGAACAAAGGTTTGTCCCATACAACTATTGCGGGTAAACTGGCTGGGATTTCATTTTATGGTCAATTATTGCTGGGTCAGGATATAGGGGGGGGGGGGTTGTTACATCGAATGTTGAAGGTTTCAGTAGGGAACGGGTAGATTCTTTGCCTCTGCGAGAGCCGATAACTTTTTTGCTTTTGCAACAGTTGCTGGTTCAGTTACAATTTTGTTGTTATGATGATTGGGAGGTGGCTCGTTTCAGGATTTGTATGGTTTGGATATTCTTTGGTGCTTTTAGAGTTTCAGAATTATTGGGGGGTCAGTTGGGTATTCACAGCAGTGACATTCAATTCCATCAAGGGTCATTGAGGATTTTGTTGAAGAAATCGAAAACGGATCACTTGGGCAAGGGCACATGGATTCATTTAAATGGTAGCGGTGTAAGTGAATGTTGCCCTGTGGGGGAATGGGAGTCCTTTTCTGGTTCGCAGGTTTTTCAACTTGGGGCGTTATTTCGGCATCGTGATGGGGATAGGATTATCAGTTTTCAGCTATTGGCAGTGTTGCGTTAAACATTGTCCTTAGTAGGAAAATACCCTTTACAATTTGGGACACACTCCATTCGACTTGGGGCTGCTACAGCAGCAGCAGGGTAGGGTTGGGGTTGGGAGGATATTAAAAGGATTGACAGGTGGAAATCCGCGTGTTCTTGTTGTGTTCGTTAATAATATGGCTAGTGTCTAGTTGTATGCCATGGTCTAATTTTGTTTTTCCCGCCTTAGGTCGAATTCATAATGCCCTGCCGAGGAAAATGCGTACATGGATTATAGGCCACTCTTTCGCACAATGGTCAGCCACATTTGCAGAGCAGCAGATTTACGGCAGATCACTTGGACTTCTCAGTAAAGGATATGAAGTTTTCTGGAAAAGGAATGGGGGTATGAGGTGGGAGGGTCTCTTCCCCTTGCTGTCCGGATTGTCGTCTGAAAGAGGTTTTCCTGATTTATTGATCATCCATTTAGGTGAAAATGATTTTGTTCCATTATCGGGTTTAACCCTGTTAAAATAAATGCAATTGGATTTAGCGGTGATAAAGAACAATTGGGTGAGTACATCGTTAGTATGGACAGAATTTATTTACAGGCATTACTGGAGGGGGGCTCGGAATCACAATGCTATGGAGAAGGCTCTCAGGAAGCTGAACCGTGCTATGAAAATGTTTTGTCCGGCAATGGGTATTAAAGTTTTGACGTATGACAACATTGCGGGTATTGAGACACATCTGTTTCGGGAGGATGGGGTACACTTGTCCCAAATAGGTCAGGCTTACTACTTGATGGAATTGAGGGATCTGCTGGCGGTTTTCTGGGGTGAACACCTTTGGTGTGATAACATTTCACAATAGTTTTTTGTTTTGTCTTCTAGGTCATTTGGGGTGGGGCCAGGAAAACTCTTTGGTTTTCCTGGGTTGCGCTTTTTGGGGGGTCTGGATAGTCTGGAGCGGGCTTATCCTTTCCCTCCGGGGCGGGGGGAGGGTAGACGGAAAGCTTGTTATGAAAATATAAAGAGGGAAAAAGGAACTGATGGGATTTGTACAGTATGTGGGGTATTCTTGATGAAGTATTGTTTGGAAAGATTTTGAAGCAATTTATGATAAATGTTTCAAATATTGAAATGAGGAATTGTTCCGTAATAACTTAGTTATCATGTTAGAAGTGTTATTTTATCTGCTTACCTGTCTTAATAAAGTGACCTTTTTTGCTAAGTTAAAATGGGTGGATTGTTGTTATTGCGCGATGGGGACCCAGGGAGACCTTGGCACGAGCCGGTGTCCCCCTGGGGTGATTCGCGCGGTGGAACAATCCACCCAGCGAGATAGGTAGGCAGGCTTGGGGGCGGGGCTTAGTGTAGGAGCCTGGGGAGGCGCTCGCGGCGGGACCGTTTTCTGAGGGGTTTCAGACTGCAGTCTCGCGTT
Organism: Lissotriton vulgaris; assembly: GCF_964263255.1. Classification (NCBI taxonomy): domain Eukaryota; kingdom Metazoa; phylum Chordata; class Amphibia; order Caudata; family Salamandridae; genus Lissotriton; species Lissotriton vulgaris. Next base: position 1,406,426,647 of record NC_141685.1, on the reverse strand, counting down.
TCACCCACCCACCCATCCATCCCCTTTTTTAATTATTTCTTTATTTTTGTTTTTAAAAAAAAAAAGAAAAGAAAAAAATAATAATAATTTGCAAGTCACGTTAGGACAGGTAGCAGTTTTTATCCTTTTGTTATTAGTTTCTCTTTAGGTGCCTTTTGGGGGGTCTGGATATTCTGGAGCGGGCTTATCCTTTCCCTCTGGGTGGGGGGAGGGTAGACGGAAAGCTTGTTATGAAAATATAAAGAGGGAAAAAGGAAATGATGGGATTTGTACAGTATGTGGGGTATTCTTTATGAAGTATTGTTTGGAAAGATTTTGAAGCAATTTATGATAAATGTTTGAAATATTGAAATGAGTTCCGTAATAACTTAGTTATCATGTTAGAAGTGTTATTTTATCTGCTTACCTGTCTTAATAAAGTGACCTTTTTTGCTAAGTTAAAATGGGTGGATTGTTGTTATTGCGCGAATGCGCTTTCTAAAGGGTTCAGGGCTCTCCCGTTATCGCGCTGGGAAGTGTTCATTTACACAAAATAAAAAGGGATTCCAGACAGAGCTTAAGTAGTGTTGTCAAAAAGGTATCTTATCATGCAGTGCTTAATTTGTAAAATATTAAGTGACCAGGAGGCCACTGCAGCTTGCACCACCCATCGCCCTTGTCAGCCCTGCCAAAACAACTACTAATCCTCTCTCTCGCATGTAAATGTGACAGTTCAGATTATTCCTGGGGAGACAAGTATTTGCAATTTTAATGTACAACCGTGCTCTGCTCATCTCTAAATTAGATGAGCAGCGCCACAATTTGGTAGACTGTTCTAGGTATGGTGTTGACACTTAGGTGCCAGTGCCGAGCACCGGAAACAAAATAAGTGCCAGTGCTGAGCACCGGAAACCAATTAAGTGCTGGTGCTCAGCACCGGAAAGCCTGGGCTCAAATTAAGCACTTAGCGTATATTCACAAGAACGTGTGATAACTACCACAGAGTAGCGTAACGCAACTTTCAACATCGCAGCCCATCGTAGGAAAATAACCCCGTATCAATGTGGAATTCACAACAAGGCGGTAGCATGTGATAGACACCAGACAACTCAGCAAATGTACGAGTGAAAATCAACGCCACGCCGCAAGAAATACGATACGCAAACACAAATAAAATTCGATGAGGCCATCCGCGGTACAAAAAGTAGCAAAAATCGGCCACAGGCCTGCAAATCCCACGAGTCTGGCGGAACAATGCACCATAAAAATCCCGGTAAAAATACACTAGAGACAAGCCAAAGCACGTAGCAGCATGGATGTACCCTGACACTGCGCAGAGCCCAACTCAAACCCCACAACCCCCACAGACTTCCTGCAAGGACAACGGGGTCGGCGAAGGATAAAGAAAAGAGGGAGAGGAAGACGGTGTGCAACCCGCAGGAAAACAAGACCAGCGTCACGGAGGTGACAGAACACTACCAGCAACTAACCCACAAGCAGAAGAATCCAGCACCCCCCAAACAGACACAATGTGCACCACCATACAGTCTACATGCAAACTAGCACAATGCGCCAACATATATGCCAACACAAAGGCAACACGCACCTTCCCTTCACATCGCAGAGGGGCAAACAACACCTGCAGCAGAGCACACAATACAACGCATCAGTGATGCCCGAGAGGACCACCACACCGTCGACAGCGACGCCCTACAACAGCCCATGGATAGCCCACACAACCCCCCACCAGGACCCGGACAGCCACACATGGTACCCCAATGCCATGTGTCAGCACGCCAAAAGGAGGTGGCCTAACAGGTTTTGGAGGTGCCCGAACCCATGGAATGCGAACCAGGACACATATGTAGGAGTCTATCACCCTACAGGGCCCACCCACACCCCACAAAGGAGACCCACGCTGCCATAGAGACACATGCAGATGTACATGCACGATTCAGAAAAGGGGGTGGTGATGAACAGAGTGTCTGAATTAAGCAGACCACTCTTACCCAGTCCAAAGATCAGGGCTTGATCCATCACCGTTATTTATCTCACTGCACCATCCCAGCTCAGAACCTGGCTATATGAAAATCAGTCTGTCCCTGGCCCAGTGCATCATGGGAATAGGGCAGACTAAACTACCAAGCCAATTCTTCACCAGAAAGGAGACAAGCTACCGGGGACCGGTTTCTGGCATTTCAGCCGCCTTCGGCCCGGCTTGCTTGAATCCTGATGGTGCAGTGAGAAAGGGACTCATGTCTGATTATACCCTGCCACACCTATAGTGGCCAAAAACGATTCAGAAAAGGGGGTGGTGATGAACAGAGTGTCTGAATTAAGCAGACCACTCTTACCCAGTCCAAAGATCAGGGCTTGATCCATCACCGTTATTTATCTCACTGCACCATCCCAGCTCAGAACCTGGCTATATGCAAATCAGTCTGTCCCTGGCCCAGTGCATCATGGGAACAGGGCAGACTAAACTACCAAGCCAATTCTTCACCAGAAAGGAGACAAGCTACCGGGGACCGGTTTCTGGCATTTCAGCCGTCTTCGGCCCGGCTTGCTTGAATCCTGATGGTGCAGTGAGAAAGGGACTCATGTCTGAGTATACCCTGCCACACCTATAGTGGCCAAAAACGATTCAGAAAAGGGGGTGGTGATGAACAGAGTGTCTGAATTAAGCAGACCACTCTTACCCAGTCCAAAGATCAGGGCTTGATCCATCACCGTTATTTATCTCACTGCACCATCCCAGCTCAGAACCTGGCTATATGCAAATCAGTCTGTCCCTGGCCTAGTGCATCATGGGAACAGGGCAGACTAAACTACCAAGCCAATTCTTCACCAGAAAGGAGACAAGCTACCGGGGACCGGTTTCTGGCATTTCAGCCGTCTTCGGCCCGGCTTGCTTGAATCCTGATGGTGCAGTGAGAAAGGGATTCATGTCTGAGTATACCCTGCCACACCTATAGTGGCCAAAAACGATTCAGAAAAGGGGGTGGTGATGAACAGAGTGTCTGAATTAAGCAGACCACTCTTACCCAGTCCAAAGATCAGGGCTTGATCCATCACCGTTATTTATCTCACTGCACCATCCCAGCTCAGAACCTGGCTATATGCAAATCAGTCTGTCCCTGGCCCAGTGCATCATGGGAACAGGGCAGACTAAACTACCAAGCCAATTCTTCACCAGAAAGGAGACAAGCTACCGGGGACCGGTTTCTGGCATTTCAGCCGTCTTCGGCCCGGCTTGCTTGAATCCTGATGGTGCAGTGAGAAAGGGACTCATGTCTGAGTATACCCTGCCACACCTATAGTGGCCAAAAACGATTCAGAAAAGGGGGTGGTGATGAACAGAGTGTCTGAATTAAGCAGACCACTCTTACCCAGTCCAAAGATCAGGGCTTGATCCATCACCGTTATTTATCTCACTGCACCATCCCAGCTCAGAACCTGGCTATATGCAAATCAGTCTGTCCCTGGCCCAGTGCATCATGGGAACAGGGCAGACTAAACTACCAAGCCAATTCTTCACCAGAAAGGAGACAAGCTACCGGGGACCGGTTTCTGGCATTTCAGCCGTCTTCGGCCCGGCTTGCTTGAATCCTCATGGTGCAGTGAGAAAGGGACTCATGTCTGAGTATACCCTGCCACACCTATAGTGGCAAAAACGATTCAGAAAAGGGGGTGGTGTTGAACAGAGTGTCTGAATTAAGCAGACCACTCTTACCCAGTCCAAAGATCAGGGCTTGATCCATCACCGTTATTTATCTCACTGCACCATCCCAGCTCAGAACCTGGCTATATGCAAATCAGTCTGTCCCTGGCCCAGTGCATCATGGGAACAGGGCAGACTAAACTACCAAGCCAATTCTTCACCAGAAAGGAGACAACCTACCGGGGACTGGTTTCTGGCATTTCAGCCGTCTTCGGCTCGGCTTGCTTGAATCCTGTTGGTGCAGTGAGAAAGGGACTCATGTCTGAGTATACCCTGCCACACCTATAGTGGCCAAAAACGATTCAGAAAAGGGGGTGGTGATGAACAGAGTGTCTGAATTAAGCAGACCACTCTTACCCAGTCCAAAGATCAGGGCTTGATCCATCACCGTTATTTATCTCACTGCACCATCCCAGCTCAGAACCTGGCTATATGCAAATCAGTCTGTCCCTGGCCCAGTGCATCATGGGAACAGGGCAGACTAAACTACCAAGCCAATTCTTCACCAGAAAGGAGACAAGCTACCGGGGACCGGTTTCTGGCATTTCAGCCGTCTTCGGCCCGGCTTGCTTGAATCCTGATGGTGCAGTGAGAAAGGGACTCATGTCTGAGTATACCCTGCCACACCTATAGTGGCCAAAAACGATTCAGAAAAGGGGGTGGTGATGAACAGAGCGTCTGAATTAAGCAGACCACTCTTACCCAGTCCAAAGATCAGGGCTTGATCCATCACCGTTATTTATCTCACTGCACCATCCCAGCTCAGAACCTGGCTATATGCAAATCAGTCTGTCCCTGGCCCAGTGCATCATGGGAACAGGGCAGATTAAACTACCAAGCCAATTCTTCACCAGAAAGGAGACAAGCTACCGGGGACCGGTTTCTGGCATTTCAGCCGTCTTCGGCCCGGCTTGCTTGAATCCTGATGGTGCAGTGAGAAAGGGACTCATGTCTGAGTATACCCTGCCACACCTATAGTGGCCAAAAACGATTCAGAAAAGGGGGTGGTGATGAACAGAGTGTCTGAATTAAGCAGACCACTCTTACCCAGTCCAAAGATCAGGGCTTGATCCATCACCGTTATTTATCTCACTGCACCATCCCAGCTCAGAACCTGGCTATATGCAAATCAGTCTGTACATGCACAGCACCACGCCTAGGGGCGCGCTATTAGCAGTCACACACCCATGTTGGCTGTGCGTACGACGGCCCTGGCCACTCCCCTCACGAATGGAGTGGGTGACGACAAAGGTACATGTTCAAACCTCAACCCCCTGCCTCCGGTGACATGTCTGCATCCGTGGTACACCTCACAATGTAAAGTCGTAGGGCTCAGGGACCACATGCATACTACAAGACCACAGGGATACACGCAGAGATCATGTAGAACTGGCTACAGGCACGTGCACCCGGCCCTTTTTTTGGCAGGGCCACATGTACAGTGATGCCTGTGCTGGACGTGTGTGGGGTGAGTGTAGGCCATTCCGCATGGAATGTCTGGTGTTGGCAACCACTTGGACATTGGATACTAGTGCAATGCAAACAGAAAACACATGCAATACAGAGTCAAATGATGAGCAACATGGGGTAATCTGGATAAAGTCCAGAGGACAGCCAACATGCAAACAGAAGTGTCAGTGAATCGCAGTGCACTGGGCTTTAGACACTAGAGATGAGTGCGTTCATGTGCAGAAAAAGTCACGGATTGTGTCCCTACGATATATTCCTGATGCAGATGCAGTGGGGTGTGTCAGACCTGTATCATCTTCACCATTAATGTCTCAGGGCCCCCACACTGTCTGAGGTGACATACCTGTGCAACCGCTCCACAGCACAAAACACAATCAGCTACGGACAATGACCTGCGGTGCCCTGAGTCACTGGCACCTGGAGTGCTGAGCAGGGTAACAGGCCGATGATGGCATAAACGACAGGCCTGAGCAAATACAAAGTCAGTCTGGACCACCGCTTCAACTCTGGCAGATGGTGTTTGGAGGTGGTCCTTGCGGTGGTGGCGTGTGCCTCCTGCGGTAATGAGTCGTCCAGGCCGGTCTGGACTCGCTTTGGTCTGTGAGTCCTGGTGGGACGCATGTGGGCCCGGAGGCTGCATACAGCGCAAGGCCACAGAGTCATGGCTTTGATGAGCCCAAGACCCATGTCTCAGGGTCCAGCCTATGACCCCAGAGAAGGGGTTCTGGACTTGACCAGCATAGAGTTAGTGGCCCCGGGTGCACTAGGGCCGGCACAGGCACCCAGCCACGAGACGGAGACTTGAGGTGCAGTCAGATGTGCCATGCAACCTGGGCAGGTAACCATCATTGTCTGAGGTGTATGTTTCGGAGTGTTTCGTGGGACAGTGGAAGGTGTCCTCCAGAGCAAGTCGCTGAAAGTTTTGATTTTATCAGTAAGCAGCAAATGGAGGAGTGGAATGCGACAGCCCGTTGCCACCACCAAGTCCGTATCAGCTACATGGGGGTGAAAAATGCCCGCTAGTCCATAGGCTCAAACGCCACCACTGTCCGACCAGAGAGTGTCCATGAATGTCGGGGAACAGACTTAGTGGCACCGGGCTGAGTGGGGATGCAGACAGCGATGATGCCGGTAAACTGATATAGACTCCACCATTTTCAAAGTATGACTCTGTGACCTACTGGACCCAGTGTAGGCTGTAGGCAGCGGTCAGCAGTGGCCCACAGCCACGTGTCTTCGGCTCGCGATGCACAGCTTTAGTGACACCAGGGCAGTTGTTGGTAGTGTATGAACACCTCCGTAACAATGATCCTTTTCTCTCTGCCAAGTAGCAAGGTGACATCCTCTTAGGCCTCTCCTTGTGTGCAATGATGTGGCATCTACTTTTGCATTATCGATGTTCAAGTCCAAATCTGTGGCCTACTTGAGCACGGCCTATGCCGAGAGCAGTGTAGGCCGGAGGCAGCGGACAGCACTGGCCATTCACTGAGTGTTACCGGCATAGGTTGGTGGCCTCACCGGCCTGCGTAGTTCAGATTCAGTGGCACCACGTGTTTGGTCACCTCCATGACTGTGACCCGGCTTTCGTCTGGACTGAGCCGCATCTTCCTCTTACTCCTCTCCGTGTGACCACTGGTGTGGACATTCGTGACCTACTGGTCCGCAAGGTTGTCCTGGCCCCTCATCCATGGTTCGCCGGATGGTGTTGGACAGGGTTTGTGGCAGCACGGCTTGCCTGATGGCGTTGGACAGGGTTTGTGGCAGCACGGCTCGCCAGATGGCGTTGGACAGGGTTTGTGGCAGGATGTGTCGCAAGAGGCGCATATGGAAATATGTCTCATGGATAGAAGGGAGTCTGGTGCTGTGGCCGATGTCCTGGATTAGGGGTAACTGCCATTCAGGAGCCGGGACACAGTCTCACATATGGGACCCACTCGGTAGAATATGTTAATGAGAAAGGAGTAATGTGGGCCAGAGTCGGGGGACAGCGGTGGTCTGAAAGGCTGGCCGGGTCGCGGGCCTCGGGCTTGGAACTTACACTGGCACGCGGTGGGTCCTCAATGACACACGCCGGTGTCGTATGCTGATCAGTGTGGTCTGGCTGCTTAGGGTCGGCCCTGACCGGTTTGTGGTCCAGCAGGCCGGGGTATGGCAGGCGCACAGGATCTCAGGCAGCTTCGCTAATGAGGACGGCGCCAGCCTCATGGTGGGGTGGGAGGTGGAGACGTTGGGCTTTCCGGAAAGGGACTACATGCTTTTTATTCACACCCCTACGCTGGCCTGGCGTATGCCGGCCCATCCCTCTCTGCTCACGCTTACGGGTGGGGCGTAACCGGCAACTTACTCACAAGGACACCCACTGGCTGGGGTGACATGGTTGCGTCCAATATCCACTACACTCCATTTACCAGAGGTGTATGCCGCCGTGGATATGGGTGTGTTCTGCATACTGCTGTTTGTTCAGTACTTCGCCACCACTCTTGGCATTGTGTACTCTCCCAATCATGATCTGCTGCATCCTTTACACATGCCTGGTTGCCAACTCTCCCAACGTTCATCTATTGTGTGGCTGAGGTGCCATGCTGTAGATTGGTCATGTTCACGGTTTGCCCAGGATACCATTGTGAGTTGTTCTATTGTGTCTGGTGGGTGGGCATGTTGTTGTGCATCTTGGTGGTGGACATGTGGTGTGTGCATTGCCAGAGTTGTGGATTGCATGGTTGTGGAGTTGAGGTGAGTGGGGTGTTAATTGGGAAGTTGCCAAGGGGCTGTGCATTTCACTTTCTGCCATCCTGGGACGGCTGGTTGCTGTTGGACTGTCGGAGGGAGAAGGGATCACCCACACTGGCTCTGTATTTTGAGGCGACATTGGTGAAGGTCCCACAGTGTTCGGATGTTGCCTGCACATTGATGTGTGATGTATGCTTCCTGTTGTGCAGAGTGTGTGCTGTGTCACCAGGGGGCACAGGTGGGACATGTGTGCAGTGGATTGCCCCCTACACGTGCATGCATCCGGCTGTGGTGTGTGGTCCTTTCTTGGTCTCCAGCGGTTCCTGCTCATTGTGTTGGCCGTACGGGGACTGGGGTGCCAGGATGATGGCGATGTCCAGGACAGGCGTGGGGGTTTTGGATGTGGCTGGCTGTGAGACTCCACCGACTCTGGCGGGTGTTGTTTCGAGTGTGCCCGGGGCCAACAGGGGGGGGTATGGCCAGCAGCTTTGTGTGGGGTAGGATGTTGATTGTCCACAGTGTTGGTACCGTTGGCCTGTTAGGCGATGATGGCCAGGATGCGTGGGATGGTAGTCCCATTCAGTCTGTAGTGGACAGTGAAATTGTCAAATGTTGTGCCTGTGAGGCAGGTGAGTTTCCTGGGGGGCCGCTATAATTGTCTGCGCTACCCCTGTGATGGTCTGGGGGGGTGCCGGGTGGGTGTTGTGGCCCTCTTGGGTGTCCAAGCTGCATGTTCAGTTGCTCCATGGCATCTGTTGCCCTTCTGATGACGCCCTGGGCTGTGCTCCCTTTTGTGTTGCAGACTGTTGTCCGACTTTACACCAGGTCAGAGCAGGTGTAAAATTCCTGCTGCTAACACGCCTTATCGCGTGTTTTGTGTTCCTATCGCCAATCTGTCTGGTCGTTGTGAATGTTGAGGTGTGGTGCTGTTGTGGCTTTTGTCACGGTGAACACCTACTCTGCATCTCATTAGCTATAATTGCTGGGGTCCTCTGTGGTGATGTTTTTGCGGCTGTTATCGTCGGTAAACTGGTGCTGTGGGCTGTTGGCACCCGCTTGTAAATGGTGGAGTAAATTTATCACGACTTTGGCTGTGATGAAGTGCAGTTAATTCCGCGATAGCTCCTTGTGAATATGCCCCTGAGAATCGTAATAAAGTAGTGGATTTGTTTTCCTAGAGAGAGGCTTCTTCTGTAATCATTGAAGGCAAGTGGCGGGAGTAGCAGAGGAAAGTGTTGCCTTCCCTGTAGCGGTCCTTATTGCACTCCAGAGGCCCACAACAATTTTTTAAAGCATGGTAACAACATGTCCAAGTAGTTCCATAGTATTTATTAACTAACACAAGTAATGAAGTAAATATAGTTCGTTATCCATAATCATAACGTGAAAATAAGGCTGAGTGCCTGTGACATGACAAAGAGAGCATGTGATGCACACAGTACTTAAATAACTGTGGTAAAGAATGTCCATGATAGAACTTACTACTGTGTGCACACTATTTAGCCCCTAAAATGAAAGCAAATTATTATTTAACAAAGGTAGGCAGCAAAAAAAGCTCAATCATAAGTCAGGCATAGTCAAGGTTTTTTTATATTCTCTATACCTTTTACACTTTCGATGCATGCCAACTACCTCTCAGAGATAGCAGAATAGAAGGCAGAATATGTATGTGATTATTAAATATCTATTTGCGATATCTAGCTTTGCCTCACAATGTTTCTTTTAAAGCCACACTTTCCCTCCCTTATAACAGGTGATAACGGCCCCTGCCATGCCTTTTCCATGTTATTTCTAGTCTGTGGTGGATGTCCCACCTTTGTCGCTTACACCCCTTATGGTCCATGTCCTTTTCTGTGATCCACGCTCCTTTCGGAATATACCACAGTCATAACTGGAACTCTCCTCACCTGCTCTAAGTTACTAACTCCTGAGCGATCTAAGTCCTAAGCTGTGTATGTCCTTTTTGGTATAATTACCTAAATAAAGAAAAGCAAATCCCAGACTACAAGTACCCGCGTAATTCCTTTGAGTGCGCCTTCCATTCTGTCTCCATATCTGGTTGTTGTATTTGTGCCCAGGGACAGCGGGCACGGGAAGTGTGCTGCCTCATCTGTATTCCTATCTGGACTAGTGCTTTGGTTGTGCTAAACCTTGGTCTTGTTGTCCTGTTGCTTCTGTTAACACAGCGATCTAAAAAAACTCTACCTTGGAGTTCGGGTTCCTAATTTGAACAGATCAGGATAAGGATGTACGGAAGAGGATACTGTTTAAGGCCATGACCTTAGCCCATAAAGCCCTGCATGGTAATGGTGCAAAATATCTCCAGAAGAGGCTGGATTTTTACCGGCCTACACGATCCCTTAGATCGGAAACATTGGCTCTGGCAATGGTGCCACGTATCAAAAGGGCTCGACTAGGCGGCCGGTCCTTTAGGTTCCTTGCCCCCCAGCTATGGAACTCTCTACCGGTGTCCTTGCGGACCACTTCGAATTTGCTTGTCTTTAGGAAGGATTTAAAAACTTGGCTGTTCTCTGGTTAGTGTGTTTCTCCTTTTTTAGGTTCCTGTCTTTTTTTACTGTTATGTTTTCCAGCTCTTTCTTTAGGTCTGGAGCACAAAGCGCCGGGACACTCCTTTGGAGTAGCCGTTGCGCTATAAAAGTCCCATTTTAACATAACATAACATAACATAACATAATGACCTCTGTCCCCTTTGGATACTAAAACAATTAAGCCGATCCTGGCCCCTTTCCAATACAGGCTCCAGCCTGCTCCCACCTCTGCTAATTTTATGTTATTATATTGGTTATCAACAGTCCCCCGTAAATCAACTTGCACCCATCCATGTGGCACTGTATTGGCATACTATACTACTTAATAATGACTTTCTTTTTTCCCTATACTATTTTACATTATGTCTTACAAAATCACTTGCTCCCATGTAAAGTGTTGTGTTAACGTAGCAGGTATTGTTGGAGCTATAAAAAACAACAAAATAAGTGACTGAGCTCAGTGATTATTGGTAGATTGAGTAACTGATGTATATTAATGCTAACGCTAATTTTCATTAATAGCCATAACAGTGTGTGTAGAATTAAATATCTAATTGTAAAGACCATGCATTGACTGTGCACTGATTTATTAATTAACATTGTGTAAACAGAGTTGTGTCTCTGGCCCATACCAGCTGGATTGTTCAGCCAAACTACCCTGGGGATCATGTGCTAAAATCTGAGTATTTGGTGTTCAATTCTTGGTTCACAGGTAAGTATAAAATATACCACAAAGAAATAGCCCTAGTTAACACAGTAGGAGCGGAGTAAATCTCTTCTGCCCTTAGTGCCAACATCAGCAACACTCCCTAGCCCTCATGCAGCAACATATGGGTAACATAAATAAGCAGACAAGACAACTTTTTGTTGTAGAAAATTGGTGCAGGTTTATTAGCATACTAAACTATGCCAACATGGTGGGTTATCTTACAGGCGATCCAAAGGCAAGCCACCTCTCGCAGCCTACCACCTGATGGGTCAACTTGCATCGTAGCCTTAGTGGCCTTAGCCAATCGATGCTTAGCGGTTGTGGTGAGGGGATAGACCCTCCCACTTCCGGTGAACCCTCGGTCCACCCCCTTACTCATGCCCCCCCACAAGGGGCGGAGCGTTCAAGCAACCCCCAGTTGTACAGGTGGAGGAATTTATACCTCTCCCCGTCCCCCACCTCGGCCGGAAGTGATGAGCTGGACCCGAAGGGGTCTTAGGACACTAGGCTGTCCAGTGTGCCATCCTGTGGCACTAAAGGGGCCGCCCTCATATGAGGGTCCCCTGTGGGGACATCTGGCAACCCACAGTGCCTCACCTGCCAAATCTCAGAACCCCTTTCCATACAGAATGTCAAGGAATGGGTGTGCTGTGGTAAGGGGCTGAGGAGATTGTTTCAAAGGGCCAACAGTTCTGTTCTGTAGCTCCCCCAGAGGAAAACAGAGAAGCAATTAATGTCAGAATACACTAAATGAGAGCTCCGCACACCGCTGTCTCTTTCACAAGTTTCAGCCCAGCCCTAGATGTTATCTGTAGTGAGCATTTTAAAGGCATTCTGTATTGGATTGAACAAAAAAGGGTCAAAGCCTTTTGAAACAATGCCCTGCACACAGTGGGATTGCTGGATTTTAAGGTGTGGGGTAAGAGCCCTTCAGCGGATCGCATCTCAAAGTGTGACTTGAACCAGCAAACATTACTGGCACAGTTTCTGGACCAAATTACATGACCTAAGTCACAGAATATGCCTGGATCACTGGGAGAGAGCAAGCCCTTCCTCATTCAAACTCCACAAAACACCAAGGTTCTATTTAACTACCCTAGACTATACAGTCAAACACTATACATACACCATCACCTGGGACACCAAGGGTCAGAGATGGACACAGACCAAGTGACAGTCACTGGAAAGGATGAAGCTGCATGAAAATATTTGGACCTCAAGGAGAGGGTGCCATCTCCCCAGCAAAGTGTCAGGACCAGGATACATTGCAGAAACAATGTGTATCACAGACATGGAGCCTTAGCCATAAAGGGAATGGATGATTAGACCTGCAACTGAGCCCAACTGCACGTTTCTTTAAAAACAGCAATTTTAATGTCATCAGAGAGCAGGATTAAGGAGTTCTGTGATAATTCAAGTCAATCATATAACATCGGTCACTGAACAATTGTCTGAATAGAGTGTTAAATAAATTAATATAATTAGCTATTGCAAGAAAAAACAACGTGGTGGCGGTATTGGTGCAAATACAGAAGGTTGTACAGTACGACTCAATATTGTATAGAGATGCAAGGCAGTGCTCTTCCTTTGAGAGTGTCTCGTTAGATATAAGCAAACCGTTCAATCCTTGTCAGACTTGTTCACGGTCTTACTGTTCTTTTATTCTATTAGCCTTGTAGTGCTCCAGGCTTCTAAGCGCAGTGTCCTGCAGTATTTCTCACCTGGTTCTATTGTAAATCACTACTTCACTGAACAGTATATTCCACATAAAATACGTTCAGCACTTTCAGCAATCTGCACGAACAATCTTTCCTAATCGAACAGCACTTTACATATGTAATTCAGGACATATATAACTTTCACACAATTGAATACTAAAGTAAACTCTCATCCTTTTCATTAGTTTCACATTTAAATCCACTGGCAGAGAACTACACAGACTTCAACTTCATTATCTTTCAGAAAGCAGAAACCACTGAACAAACAAGCATTTGGCAAAGCCAATAGGTCTCGCCTTCGAGACCTTGCAAGTGTTTAGCCAGAGCTATTGGCTTTGCCAAAGACTTTAAGCTATATTGTAGAGCAGTGTGACTGCTGTGCAGCATGTTGAAAAGTTATAATAAAAAAGTGTTATAAGCACTTTTATTACCTTCTATATAACTAAGGAGACACTATGTAAAACCCTATTAAACAAGCATTGGAAATGCAATAGGTTTGGCATTTGCTTGAGTTAATTATTGGTGTTGTAAATGACAATTTTGTACCTATGTGTTATGGAGTGTATGTATGTGGTGTGTAGTTAAATTGTGTGGGTTGGATTGGAATTATTAGTTGTGGAATTGTGTGGCATGGAATTGTGAAGTGGATTTGTGTAGTGGAATTATGTGGCATTGTTTGCAGTGGGAATATATGGATAGTAATTGAGTTAAGTGGAATTATGTGGAATGGGGTTGTGTGTTATGTAGTGTAATTACGTGGAATGGTATTTTGTGTGTGGAGTGATATGTAGTGGTGTTTACTTAATTATGTGGAGTAATGTTTAATTTTGTATCATGATATGTAATTCTGTGTTGTGGATTGGATGTATGTGGTGTCTTGAGTTGAATTTTCTGGTTTGATATTGAATTATGTGGTGTGGATTGGAAATGTGTGGAGTTGAATTTTGTGGAATGGAACTGGATAGCTTTGCCTTTTTGGTTACAAAAAAAAAATAAACGCGTAGGAGCCAAGTTCCAGATCTGTATGTTGGGGTGTTTTAAAAAAAGAAAAATTCAAAAAAGTGTATTTCTTTAACCGCATGCGCGCTAGCGGTTTTCCCGCTGTGCAAAGCGATTTCAAAAATCCTGCGTTACGTGACAAGGCCAGCTCGTCATGCGCGTAGCGCAGGTAACGCCCATGACGAGCTGGCCTTGTCATGAGCGCTGAAGGGGTTAACAGGGAATCTTTGATAGTAGTAGGTACAGGGATGTGCACTGATATGCATTGTTCGTCACTGTCATATTACCTGGAAAAGCAAGGTATATTATCATACACTAGAAAGTGATCACTGTTTCTTGACGTGGGTTTTGCTACTGGTAACAGTATACCTTTATAAGAATGCCAACCAATATTACAGAGGTCCAAGAAAGCACTGACTTTGGTTTGAACCTTTATAACTAAAGCTTAATGTGGGATTAAAAAAAAATACATAACGAGCTAGAAGAAATAATCTTGTGGTAGCTTTTCTACAATCTACCCTTCACTGGAGTCATGCGTTAAACAGTGTGTTATCAGCCACGCAGCTCTATTACAGTACTGTGTTTGAACTGTTTTAAAGTTATTAAACTTGATTCTGTGGTTCATAACTGTATGGCAGACAATGGATCTGTACAGTAAATACAGTTGAACAGGGGGGCTTACTGCACTTTACATCGCTACTAGATTTCTGCTGTCATTAATACCGAGTGACATGCTTTTTTAGTAATTCGGGATTGGAGACCTTAAAGCGAGTGCTGGTGACAAGACTCGGCCTATAAACCATGCAACTGGTTGTGCTGGCTTGGCGTGTGGCAACAAAAGAAGCAGTGGACATGTTATCTGCAGGGACGCTATGTAACATAAATGTAGATGCTTGAAAGCCCATTAGAAGTGAAACTCCAAAATCTATTGTAAAAGTAAGAAAAACACTGAAAGTGGTGACATGGTTTTAAATAGACGATAAACTATGTAACATTAAAAAGAAGTATTCATTAAATGCTTTACATCTCCTGGGGCCAGAGGCAGATGCTGGGCTGATAAGATATCAGGCAAGATCAATATACAAGACTGCCTGTATCAACCACAAAACCTTGCACACTTCCTCCCCTTGATACCTGGCGAATAAACTTAAAATCTCTGGAGGCTCTAGACCTTCTTGCAAGGCAAACAATGTACTGCTTGAGCCCCCACCTTCAAAAGGGAAAGATCGATGGCTCAATCCTTCTCAGGCAATGTGGTCAGAATCTGGAACTCGCTTTCTCCACTACTCCGTACCACCACCTCTACCAGGACCTTCAAAACGGACCTCAAATCTATTCTCTTCCAGAGACCCTTACAGAACTAATACATCCCTTTTCATGTCCCTCAAGGAAGTTCTTTCAATATTGTACATTTGTAATCTATGCCTGTACGATCTTCATCCTAATGTGTTTTTGTTTTGTGTGATTGCCTTCTATTGTTTCATTTTACATTTCGTCTTTCTCGTTTGTTTCTGTACCATGTAAATTTGTAAAATTCTCCTCATGTAACATACTTGGTTCTATTTTGAAGTTCTCTGACACCATTGGGTAAAGTCTGCGCTATATAAAAATGAAGGAAAGGAAGAAAGGAAGAAAGAAAGAAAGAAAGAAAGAAAGGAAGAAAGAAAGAAAGAAAGAAAGGAAGAAAGAAAGAAAGAAAGAAAGAAAGAAAGAAAGAAAGAAAGAAAGAAAGAAAGAAAGAAAGAAAGAAAGAAAGAAAGAAAGAAAGAAAGAAAGAAAGAAAGAAGCAGAAGAATGAGGACGGGGTATGGGGTGAAGGGGCCAGCAACTCCCGTGGGTGGAAGTTGAAACCAGTAACAGGCAAAACAAGTCAATGTAACGTGATGGTTAAACAAAAGCAGAGCATGCCGGTTTTAACACAGATGTAGATGCCTGAAAGCCTATTAGTGAAACTTCAAAATGTGTTGTGAAGGTAGGAAAAGTACTGAAACTGGTACAAATTGTTTTATATAGCAATGGAACTTTGTCAAATTAAAACAGAGTGTTCCAATTACTTGCTTTGCATGCCTGGGTCCAGTGGCAGATGGTGGGCTGATAAGCCTGATAAGAGTTCCGGTGTTCGCCGAAAATGAGACAGACAGACGAGAACAAGGAGGGGTTAGCAGATGGGGTAATGGGGACAGCGCATGGAGAAGTGGTGAGTGTGAGGGGAACCATCAACAGGCAAAACAGCAAGTCAATGAAAATAACGTGCTGTTAAAACAAAAGCTGCACATGCTGAGTGGGTAAGCCACTTAAAATTTCTGACCTACTTTGAATAATGCCAAAGTCCCTTCGTAAATCTGTGCCCTTTGCTGCTGCTCCTGGCCCCAACCCTAACCATGGCTCTCGAAGGGTTAATACCTAGTAACGAGCAACAAAAGGTTAACTTGTGGGAGTGCTTTCGTTTTCGGAAGAGGCTTAAATGTTCTACTAATGCCTCTAGAAGGCAACTGCCCCTCCCCTTGAGCCACAGACATACATAACCGCTGGAGGTGCAGTGCCGTAGTGTCTCCACCACTGGAGAAAAGCTAGCCTTCCATCCCTCCAGTACAATGGTTTAGAGGGGAGTTAGACCAGAGTCCCTGTCCCTGCATTTCTAGTTGCCTCCTGTCCACCCTTTTTTTTGGATTATCCTCACTCGACTTCCGGAATATGTGCCCTCCTCTTCCTATTCTTCTTCTTTGCACTATCGCTACCCTAGTGGCCCCTCCACTCCCTATCATGGCTTCCATTCGAATTAAGTCTGGAGTTAACTGTTTCAAACTAATATAACCTCCTAATCTATCAGCAGCAAAACGGTACAAGCACAATACCATTGAACAGTTCCCCTATTCCCTCTTTGTTGATCAATTCCACAATGGGTCCCTTTGGAAGCTCAAAAATGACTTCTTAATTTTTTACACTCACGATATCCCTTCCTGGTCCACCAGCTTCTTCAATTCCCTCAACGTCTCCTCCTCCTCATCTATCCTGCATGGAAATCGGTTATAAATGTCCCCCTCCGCCAGCTTTAATGGCTCTCTTACCATTACACTTTACAATAATGGCACTGTCATGATACAAGCTACAGACTCCTGTCTCTCTCTCTTTGACAATCTCTTCCACTCCCTTTGTCCAACCCATTTAACTATGATCTCCCTAGATTCTTCCTTGAGCTCCTCTCCTTTCTCCCTTCATCCCCCCCTGACTCCCCGATACTCCAACAGGCTGTGTTCCCGGGAGTCACAGGCCTACCCTTTATTTCCCCCTACTTTTGCTCCCTCAGTGCCCATTCTTCCCCCTTCCCAATATGTTCCTCCCCCTATCCCATCTCCTTTGCCTCCGGCATCCACTCCCCCTCCCCACCCTGCACCTGCCCGAGTCACTAACGCATTCGCCTCCCCCCTATTCCAACCAACCTCCCCCTTCTCACTCCAACTGTTTTACAACCAGGCCTACCGATCAACTTTTCTTACCTTCCCCCTTCTCTCCCCCTCTCACCCCATCCCTTTCCACTCTTCCACGTACCCCAAATTCTTCTCTTCCACCCTCATTCTCTCTTCAACCTCCCCTCCCTCTTCCACCGCTTCCCAACCATATCTCACCCCTCTCACCACTCCCTTTCCGCTCTTCCCCGTCCCCTGTCCCCTAAATTCTTCTCTTTCACCTTCCTTCTCTCTTCAACCTCCCCTCCCTCTTCCTTTGCTTCCCAGCCATGTCTCACCTTCCTTCTATCTTCAACCACTCCTCCCTCTTCTTTTGCTTCCCAACCATGTCGCCCTCCTCAACAATTCCTTCCTCGTATCTCTCTCTGACCTTGCAATCCCTTACTACCTCAGTTTCCATCTAGCCAAATCCCCCTACTCCACCTGTTACCTGTCCCCCTTCATCCACTATTCTTAACCTACAGTGCCTGTCCAGCACCATCCTCTTCCTTCTCCCCAACCTCCTTGCCTTTCTGGGACCCCCCTCCTTCCCCCGCCTGTTCAGCCCTCTCTCCTCTCTTCTCCACGTACCTTTGGCATTCATATAATCCCATGTCCCCCCTCCCTGTTCAGCCTCTTCTCCTCTCATATCCCTTACCTTTTGGCCTTCATATGACCTCCCTCCTACTCCTCAACTTTATCCTCCTATTGAGGACCTCTACTCCTCCCCTCTGTTCAACACCAGTACAAATATTTCTCTTCCCACCACTGTTTTACCACCCACTCCTATCGCTCACCACCTTCCCCCACCTTCTATTCTTGCTCCCCAAGTCCCCACCCATTCCCCCACCCCATCCCTCCTTCTGCACTTCCTCACTTATCCCATTCCCCCACCTCTCCCCGTCCTCCCTCACTCCCTACTCTCCCTCCCGTTTACCACTCCTCCATCCCTCCCCGTCCTCAATCACCCTCTGCACCTCCTCCCTTATCCTGTTCCCCCACCCCTCCCCGTCCCCCCTCACCTTCTGCACTCCCGCCCTTATCCATCGTGCCACCCAACACTCCGTGCTCAGCTCTCCCCTCCCTGGAAAGCAAACTTGATTCTCTCATCTCTTCTATTTCACAGCTTGTAGCGTCCATCTCACTTTTAAGTGCCATGTTGTCCCCCTCCCCTAATATCCTCCAGAGGCGTTCCGTGCTCCCGCGGCCCAATAAAGCCAACCACAGTATGTCCTCTACAGACATCTCCAACTTACTAGCCAGCTACAAGATCACCAGCGTCACCCCCTTCCTTCCTCTCCTAAGAATTCTACGCAGTTCACAATTCAGACAATTTCCTCTGTCAGATCCTACCAGCCTCCCTCCTACCGGGCTCCCTCATTCAAGAATCTCATCCCTATCTCCCTTAACAGCCCTAACACCCCTGTCACCAAAACGGTTGCAGCTGAACTGCACTGCTTGCTACACAACTGCAGATCTGCAATCAAACACGAATTGGAAATTTCTGACATTATCACCCTCCAGAACCTTGACATGTTCTTCCTCACTGAGACCTGTTTGATCTTCTGGTACCCACTGACTACTCTATCCTCCGAAATGACAGATAGACAAAATTGGGGGCGGTGTCGCTATCATCTTCAGGAATTCCCTGCAAATGAAAGCCTTCCCTACCATCCCTTTCCGTACCTTCGAATGCCTATCCCTAGAACTACAAATACATCATGGTTCACCCTTTAGATTCCATGCCATCTACCACCCGCCCGGTAACTGCTCTGCCTTTGTGGAGGAACTCACTGACTTCATCAGTGACCAATTTTCTCAAAGTGACGGGCAGATCTTCCTGGGTGATCTTAATCTCCATTGGGGCTCATTGTAAGGCTCAGCTGACAACAAGCTTGCCACCTTTCTCTCAGCTAACAATCTCTTCCAACAATGCTTGGACACCACTCATTCCAAGGGCTAAATTTTGGATCTTGTTATATCCAAAGCAGACCTGCTGACTACTGCTCCCCCTATCTATGTAGACTGGTCTAACCACTTCCTTGTTCACTTCCGTTTTCATCTCTCGCACGTTATAATGCTCGGTCAGCCTAAAAGAGCTACTAGCTGGTTCTGCAACACTAAAAACATTTATCTTGACACTTTTTGTAACTCTGCTATGCGGTCACTTCCTAGACTTCACCCAAACATGGATGTGAACGTTCTCACCTCTCAGTGGCTCTCAGTCCTAGCTGTCGAAATTGACATGGTAGCTCCACTCCAAAGCAAAAAGAAAAGACCCACCCCCTCAGCACCTTGGTTCAATAAAACTCTCTACGAAGAAAGGAAAAACCTTAGAAGCCTGGAGAAACATTGGAGAAAATCTCCTTCCACCTCCAATCTCTCTCAGTTACGTTCAACAAGATCCAAATACCACAACCACATCTTCCACAAAAAAGCTTCACATTTCAGATCCCTCCTCGAATCAGCCAATAACAGACCCAAAAAACTTTTTGACCTCATCAAAAACCCTAACTGTTCTCCCCTAACTACTAAGCCAGAGGACTCCACAAAGAGAGCAGCCAACTATTTTCTTTGATGGAAAGGTCAAAGCCATGGTGAATCAGGTCGCCCACCCCACCCCCTTTGAGGAGAGGAAATCTTTAGTCACCTGGCAACATTTTGACGTCATCTCGGAAGTTGAACTCCTCAAATGCATCCGTGAAACCAAACCATCCAACCATTCTTCTGATCCCATCCCTAGCACCTTCGCCATCGATTTCTACACCCACACTCTCTCTTACTGGACCAGGCTAGTTAATCTCTTCCTTAGTCAAGGCCCTCTCCCAGTCGCCCTTAAATCAGGTCAGGCTACCCCTCTTCTAAA
Source organism: Lissotriton vulgaris (assembly GCF_964263255.1). Lineage (NCBI taxonomy): Eukaryota > Metazoa > Chordata > Amphibia > Caudata > Salamandridae > Lissotriton > Lissotriton vulgaris. The sequence goes on along the minus strand of NC_141685.1, from coordinate 1,406,406,460 downwards.
AAAAACCTCCGCTGATGCGAACGACCTCAACAACTTCTGCCCCATCACCAACCTTCCTTTTCTTTAAAAAATCACTGAAAAATTTGTTACGAAACAACTTGTTCTACACATTATGGACAATAATCTCCTCTACGTTTTCCAATCTGGCTTCATCCAAAATTGATTCTTCACGACTGCAAGGACCCCCATTGCGGACCTGCTCCTATTTTCTGAATTCTAAACGAGGGCATCTTCCCTACCGATCCATCCGTATGTAGATCTGGACTCATCCTTTGAATACAGCCCTATATCGAGGTTTGTGCTGAATCTCCCTTCAGCCTCACTCCACCGTGGGGACAATTGTGAATGTTAACTCTTTAGGCAATTATTCTTTGTCCTGAGGATGAACCGATATTGTTTAAGGTTCGAAACGTCGTTGACCTGAAATGCACTAAATGCTTAGCTGACACGAATCTTTCATGCATATGTGTATATTGTGGATTATCTGTTTTATGATTTACGATATCCAGATGACCTGATATTGCCTACTACTTTTCCCGTTGTTTGTGTTCCCCCAGTGTGTTAGTCGGACATCGGCTGGTGTCCTGCTTCTATCACACTCTGGGCCCGATGTAGGTAAATCTTTTTCACCACTTCATAAATACCGATTCATACCGAATCGGTATTTAAGAAGTGGTAAAAAAGAGAAGGGCAGATGTAGGTAATATTATTTTAAAAATTACCGAATCGGAAGGAATCGGTATTTACCGATTCGGTAAATACTGAATCGGTAATGCCCATTGATTCCTATGGGCATTGAAGCCCATAGGAATCAATGGGCATTTCGGTAATTACCGATTTCTGCAAGGGTGCAGGGGGTGTCACTTTGACACCCTCTAGCACCCCCAATACTGGCTTGTGTGCCATGTGGCACACAGACATGCCCTAAGGGCATGTCTGTCTGTCACATGGCATAGGTGTGATTGCACACATGTGCATGCACACCTGGATTCGGTATTTTAACACCCAATTGGATTGGGTGTTAAAATACCGAATCTGAAGGGCCTGTGGGACTGAAAGTAGTCCCACCTACATCCCAAATTTTAAAAATCGGTAAACTTACCGATTCTGTATTTTTCCGATTCGGTAATTTTACCGATTTGGTAAAATACTGAATCGGACAAAAAAAGGTCCCCTACATCTCAGTAGGCCAAATACCGGTCGGAAACGGCCGAAATCGGCCGTTTCCGACCGGTATTTGGTACCTACATCGGGCCCTCTGTGTTTTATTGTTTGTGATTGTTTCTATTAAGATAATAAAATGTCCGGCTGCACATTTCTTATAAAAATATAGTTCCATTTGGTCTATATTCATTCTCCTAAAATCGTCTTCTTGTCTAAGGACCACTGTCTTTAAAAATTAATGATCATCCAAAATTGCAGCACTGAAACAGCCCTACTGCAAGTGATTGATGATGCGCTGCATATACTCGACTCTGGGGAATCGTGTCTTCTGATTCTTCTAGACCTCTCTGCAGCCTTTGACACTGTAAATCATAGCACCCTCCTCAACACTCTTCAACAGAGAATGGGATTGGATGGCACAGTGCTGAAATGGTTCGCTTCTTTTCTTTCGGACAGGTCCCAAATGATTAAGATAGCGAACAGTCTTTCATCTCCATTGGCTGTAGGTCAAGGCGTCCCTCAAGGTTCTATCCTGGCACCCACCTTGTTTAATCTCTAACTGGAACCATTGGGGAACCTCCTAAGCAAATCTGGGATCCATTACCATCTTTATGCGGATGACACTCAAATCTACCTCAAGGTGTCTTCCGCACACGATCTCTCACTACTCAACTCTACTCTCAACTCCATTCACAACTGGTTGATAGCTCACCAACTCATTCTGAATCCAGCCCAAACTGAATTCCTCCTCCTTTCTACCTCTCTCTCACCTCCTCCCATTCAACCGTTGATGGATCAGCTGAACATACTCAACAACAAACCCATCATTGTCGACAGCGCGAAATCCCTAGGTGTCATACTGGACAAAAGACTCAACCTAATCTCCTACATCAACTCTATTGCCAAGAGAACACAATACTACGCGCCTACTGTGGAGGATCCGTCGGTTTTTCGTGGAGAAAGACTTAAAAACCTTGGTACAATCGCTGGTTCTCTCAAGACTGGATTATTGCAATTCTCTTCTGACGGGCTTACCTAAATCTCACCTCTCCCCTCTCAAATCCATCCTCCATTCAGCAGCTCGCTTCATTACAGGGTCTAAACGAAGTGACCACATCACTCCTATCCTGTCCTCTCTTCGATGGCTTCCGATCGAGGCAAGATCTATGTACAAAACTGCCAGCATCACGCATAAAGCCTTGCACACTTCCTCCCCTCGTTAACTGGCAAACAAACTGAAATTGTCCGGAGGCTCGCGACCCTCGCGCAATGCGGAAAAGCTTCTGCTTGAGCCCCCCGTCATCAAAAGGGAGAGATCGATGGCACAATCCTTCTCAGCCAATGCGTTGAGAATCTGGAACTCACTTCCTCCATTACTCCGTGCCACCTCCTCTATCCGGATCTTCAAAGCTGATCTCAAATCTCTCCTCTTTCAAAGACACTTTCAGAACTAATACTGTCATGCTCAGGCCCCTGTTGGAAGTTCACTCATTGTAATTTTTTTTTTCCTGTACATTCCGCTCTCCTACGTGCTTTGTTGGATTTTGTGTTTATGTAACCTTCATTTTTAGTTTGTAATGTTGTATTGTGTTTCCACTGTTCTCTTGTAACGTACCTGGCTCTATTGTACAGCGCTCTGACACCTTCGGGTAATGTCCGCGCTTTATAAAAAAAATAATAAAATAAAAATAAACTACAGGGACAAGGGCTCTTGACCTCTAAATGACGGCTTCCAGTTTAATGGCTCTATCATGACTTCAAAGAAAGAAGAACATTCAGCCTGGAGGCACAGGCACCCCTCCCCTTCGCATGAAGTAAAGAAGAGGCCCTGCAAGCAGCCACAATGGTGGGAGGCACTACGCTACTAAATGTGCAATAACTTGTTTCTCAGAAACGGTGAAAAGCTGCAGTGTGCCTTGCAACGGACAGCCTGTGTAACAGCCTTACCCGGAAGTATAGCCTGCACGAACACACAGAAACACTACCCGACAGGAAGAAAGCAGATGGCGCTGACTGCACCTGAGTGTCCGAGATGCTCGCACATGTGATGCTGAAGTGGTCCCAATTAGTATAGTTATTTTATGGTGCACAATCACAACACACAGGGCTTGGGTGTTGTAGTGTTTGAGGGTGCCACGGAACTCCATATGGAGGCAGGTGAGGTCTAGCACTATAGGACTAAGTAAATACGACTCGCACACAATGGTAAAGAACTGGCCAAGACCCCAAGTGGTCATGTACCCTTTTATTTATTCCTTCGGGCTAGCCCGCCCTCCGGGTGCATGCACACTGGCAATATGTTATATTGCGGGCCGGGTGGCTCCGTCACTACATCCCTCCTTTCCTTTAGATACAATGCTGCAGATTGTCCACAACTCCATCTTTTGTCATGCAGCATACAAAGTCTCAGAGTCTCTGGCTAGGGACAGGATTTGGCTGGAGACCATACCTCTGGGAGTTGTTGGAAGTCCCTGCCGTGCCATCCACCGGTGCCACAGGGCTTGGAAAGCCCGCTGGCTGTTCTTCACTTGCAAGTGTTCTTTTCCCTTGGCGCACTAGTGAGGGATTGCAGTTTCTTCCTGGGGTGTTAGGTGGCGATATTACTTCATCTTCTTCTTCTCCGGACCCTCCGTCAGTGCTTTAAATGGGCCGGTACTGTCCGGTTCTGAGTACGGGCAATTTTTCATTTTGAGAGGGAGATTATTGGCACTTTTCAAGGGTGCCATAATACGTTTAATTGGAAAGTAACTGAACTTCTACCTGCACTTTTATTTTTACATTTCAAGCACTGCCCTCCGTCCTCACATCCATTCTCTTCGCAGGTTCCGATACTCACTTTCCTAAGCCAGGAGATGTTCCTGGTGATTTTGTGATTTCCACGATGAGCAGACACCATTGTTCCTCGCACCTCCGTAACCTCTCACACTTCTGGTTCGTACGGTGTGCGATATTTCCATCAGGGATGCTGATCTTTCACAATAACACGGTCTCCCACTCGGATGTCAGTCAATTGGACCCTTCATACTTGGCTTGCCTTTGTGTTGGTGGCCATTCTCCTGGATTGTGCGGCTGCTGGATCTAGATCTCTTGGACACCACGACGGGTCAGCGGGAAAGCTGTCTCGGGGAGCCTTCCGGAACAGCAAATGTGACGGGGCACACTGTGTCGTGCAGTGTGATGTCTGATGATATGCCCTCAGGAACAATTGCAGGCAATGTTCTGCATCTTCACCTCTCTCAACTCTGATCCCCAGGCTCGGTTCAGGGTACACATAAAGCGTTCTACCTCCCCATTGGCTTGCGGCCACTGTGGTGTGATTTTGCGATTTTGGATGGCATGGGAGGCTAGATACTCTCTACCCTGGAAGGGCAGCTCATTGTCTGATCCGATTTCTTTCTGGAACCCCATCATCGCAAAGATTCAGTCCAGGGTGTTCTTGACCTGGGGAAAACCGTGGATGACACTACCTCCACGACTGGGAATTTAGAGTGAAAGTCAATGAGGACGAGTGTGCTCCTCCCACCTGGGAATGATCCGAGTCAATGCTGACTTGGGTCCTTGGTACTTGACATGGATCTTCAGTGATGACTAGATGGGGTGCCTGGTCATTGCTGGTTATGTTGCACGAATGGCAGGTGCAAATGGTGTCATCAACCATGGTGTCCATGCCTGGAAACCATACCTTGTTTCGGTGCCGAGCCTTCATTTTGAGTATCCCCTGGTGCCCCACATGCGCAAGATCAACATACTCTCCTCTGCAGGCTCCAGGGAATGACTATGTTGGTGCCTCCAGGACTACTCCATGCGATCCTTCACTCAGCTCACTACGGGCCCGCCAAAAGTGTTGGTGACATTCTTTCGTCCTCCGTCAAGGCCCGAGCCCCTTCAAGAAAGTGTTGCCAGCTCTGGTCGACCAGCATTCTCTTCACCTTCATTAGGCCCTCATCAGCCGAGGTGTTTTCCCTATTTCTTCCAGCATGAGCGTCTTCGGGCATGCTGCTTGAGACACCATGCGGACAAACTCCTCAGTATGTTCCTTGTTGGTAGACTGGCCGGCTGGCACGGTCCTGGCTGGATGTATTGCCAAGAAGTCCGCGTTATTGTTGATGCTGGGGCAGAAGACCACATCGAAACAGTAGGCCTGCAGCTGTACTGCCTATCTCTCAATTTGGGGGGTGCCAGCCGAGTGGTGCTTGCGAAGAGAGGGATCAGCAGCTTATGGTCTGTCACCACATGAAACTCCTGCCAGTAGAGATACCAATGGAAGTGATGACACACCCAGTTAATTGCTAGCGCCTCTTTCTCTATCTGGGCATCCCGCACCTCGGTCTCCATCAAGGCTCTGCTAGCATAGGCCACCGGGACCCACTTCTTCACCGATGTCTCTTGAAGAAGCACAGCTCCCAGCCCCATAGGACTGGCGTCGACACCACCTTAGTACGCCTGCTGGGTTGAAAGTAAGCCATCACATTCTTGTCCAGGAGGGCTTCTTTGACTGCATGAAATGATGCATCTTCCTTCGCGGTCCATTCTCACGTTACCTTTTTTGAAAAACATGAGCACCGGGAACAGTGCTAATTTACTCTAGAAGGCCATATAAACTCTAAACCAGGTCTTTCAATGTTGCCTGTTTCAATTTTGATGATTCATTGTAATAAATGATAACTGGTCTAACAATGTATTATTTTCATGATAGTTTGTTTTGTCATTATACAACTTAACATGTGATCAAGGTCAAATATGCAGACACTGCTAGCATATTACAATGAATCATCAAAATTGAAGCAGGCAACATTGAAAGACCTGGTTTAGTGTATTTAATTTGTGTTGAAGAGACATTCTTTCCAGGCTATACCGTAATATATATGTATATGTGGTTCTAATTTGCACTATATCATTGGGATTGTGCATTTATTCATGTATTGGAGTTATCTATATGTAAATTGTATTTATATATATATATTTTCTACCTAAACAAAAAAAAAAGAAGATTAATAAAAGCAAAATATTTATCTATATTACAATTGTTATGATTTGTATTATGTCCTTGTGTTTCTAGAGTTTATATGCCCTTCTAGAGTACATTAGCACTGTTCCCGTTGCTCATGTTTTTCAAATAAGTTGATTTCCCTGTCAGGGTTTTATCCTTTTTCAGGGGCCCCATTCGCTTTCCAGAGAACATTCCTACAGTACCCCCATCTTTGTTAGATTTCGGAGAGGTTCTGACAGTGACGCCAGGTTCGGGATGAAGCGGCCACAATACGTTGTAGTGTAGTTCCTATATTCCCAGTAGGCTCTGCGCATTGGAACAATATATCCAAGAGATTAGACGTAGGACTCAGGTCGACTAGGTCTCTGTCGAATATACTAAACTTAATAGTGAGTGCCAGCTAGCTCCGCGGTCACTAGAAACTTTATAGAATTCACAAGAAGGGATTCGTTTCTGACAACTGCATAAACATGACAACTTTGTTTCCCAAGAATAAGAAATATATCTCTAGAGTCGCGGAAACAATAGATAAGTATTTCACTCAGTCAATCGTGCATGCTTCGTTTCAACAGAGCTTGCAGAGAAATAGAGAGACGATCGTTTTCAATAAAAAGGTTTATTGAACAGTCTTCTTTCTCATACAAGAGAAGTGAACTGCTACAATCGTTAAGCAGACTGCAAAGTATAATGCGTACAGCGAGAAGAGTATTATAAAATAATACTGTAAAAGCATTGTATGGTTTCTAAGCCATATACAAATACATACATAAATAACATTGACTAAAAATACTCATCTGGTGCTTCTAAATATGCCTACCCCAATGTACCTAACCTAAGTCTAGTATGCGGGAAGAAGTAAGTATTGTGTAGCATAGGTTTTTTTGTGTTTTTTTTTGTTTTTTTTTACGCTTTATATTTGTTTATTGTTTCTTGTACTTTTTTTTTTTAAGTCCTTTATTGTACCTTACGAATCATACACAGCTACTGGCCTACAACCCCAGGGGCCGGCCGCAACACGTTCACATTCGTACGGTACTTTCTGGATGACACAGCCCAAGTGCCGATATCCCGGGGGTTCGGCGGCGTTATATAACAATGCATGGACAGAACTCGCATTGTGGCCACTAATAGATATAGGTCTGGTTTTCTGTTTTATAACAATAACTTAACGTAACTAAAGAAGTTACCACAATTAGGACTTAAGGCAAACAAGGAAATGAGTGCACAACCTTTGTCTCATCTTGTATGTTGGATCGTCCTGAGTGGGTGAGCAGGGCCGTTACCTCTGGATCGACTGTTTCCACGTACCCTTTGGGTGAGTGCCTCTGTTATTGTGCTCTACTGAGTCAAACTAGCCTGTCTGCCAGTCCCATCCCCTCCCAATCATGAAGCAGAGTTGGACACCAGATTCAGTAGCCCCCCCACCCCCCTTCCTTCCTCCTACTCGTCCTCCCCCTCCTCGTCTGATGTTAGTGGGTCGTCCTCCTGCAGGGGTTCACATATCTCCCCCCTGAACTCATTCCACGGGGTCCATATCTTGTTCCACTTGCGTGGGCTTGCCCTACTGATGTACACTGCCCTCTCTGTTATCATTACCCTGTCCATGTTCACGCTCCATTGTGTCAACGTAGGGGCCTCTACCGCACCCAATTTCTGTGCTATATCACATTTTGCTATCATCATGCCTAACGTGGACCACTGTTGCCCGTGTCTGGAGAGGTCATTCGGTTCCCAGACATTTAACAGGCACTTACGTGGTTCAGGGGCTAGGGAGATCCCCATTGTTTGGGATATGGTGCGCATTACTTGTCTCCTATACTCCTGGATGAGTGGGCATTCCCATATAGTGTGGAATAGAGTTCCCTCCTCCCCGCAGCCGCGAAGACAATATGGATGTTGTGCCTGTTGTATTAAGTGTAAAGTCTTTCTCGTGTAATACACCCTGTGTAGAATTTTAAGCTGCACGAGCCGGAATTTTGCCGATATGCCCACCTCCTTAGGCGACGCCAGTGCTTCGTTCCACTCCGAATCGTCCATTTCCCCTAAGTCTCCTTCCCATTTGACCTTCAGTTTTACCATAGGGTCTGATAGGTTGTTAATCAATTTACAGTAAGTGAGGGACGTAGCACGTTCTTGCATATAATCTGTGAGGAGGCGATCTTCAAGGGGAGATGCCTCCGGGACCTCTACTGCAGGTGGGATGGCTGTAAGCAGGACGTGCCGGATCTGTACATACCGGAACGATTCCGTGGGTCCCAGCTCGTACAGCTGTCCTGTTGTGCGAAAGGGATCACAGTACCATTTTCCCATAGGTCTCCCACTGTGGATATACTGATATTGTCCCAGTGTGTTAAGCACTTACTGCGTCTCAGGTTACCCAGGGCCCGGGTGTCCCACAATGGGGTGAGCTGTGTAATTCGTCCCTTCCACCCCAGTTTTGCCTGTGCCGTGTGCCACAATGCTACGGTAAGTCTAGTGGGTCCCACCAGTTTGTGCACCAGGCGTTGGTCGTATAGAGGTGCTAGTATGCAATTCGTGCCCAGTTGTGCCCTGTCGGCCTTGTATGCCGGGTCGACTTGAGGTGTGTGCAGCCACTGATTAATGGGTTTTAATTGAGCGGCCCAGTAATATAATTGCAGGTTCGGCAGCGTAATCCCCCCGTCGTACCAACCTCTGTGTAATTTGGCCTGAGCGTTGCGGGCCGGGTGATTACTCCACATGAGACCGGAAACCACCGCCGACGCCCGCCTGAAGTAGCCTGGTAACACCGGGTATGGTGTATTTTCTAGGATATATAAGAAGCGCGGCAGCGACATCCTTTGATAGAGAGCCACTTTGCCCAGCAATGTCAAGGGCAATGTCGCCCAGAACTTGACATCTTGCTTCAGCCGCTCCAACGGCAGTGTTAGATTTTTCCGGACGAATTCTGTTGGGTCCTTGGTGACATGTATTCCTAGGTACTTAAAGGAAGACCCTGCGGTTCTTAAGGGGCAGTTGATGTCAAGAGTCGAGGCCGAACCCTGCAGGACATACATTTCCGACTTTGCCCAATTTAAGGTGTACCCTGATACTTTCCCATGCTCGTCACACAGAGCCAAAAGTGCCGGTATGCTGCGTTCCGGTTCTGTTAGGTACACGAGAAAGGTGAGAGAAGAGAAGAAAGTAAAAAGATATCAGGCAAAAAGAACATGGGAGCCAACTGTCCCTAGTGAACTGGGATCATCATCAGGACTTTATAATATATTGCCTGTGTACAAAGAGGCAATATATTATAAAGTCCTGATGATGATCAAACAGGCAATATATTATAAAGTCCTGATGATGATCCCAGTTCACTAGGAGCCAGGGATCGAAACGCCGTCGACACTCTTACAATTCTGTAACCTTCTCATTGTGTTAATAATGTTACAGTAATTGTCTGTCTGAACTTGCTTTGCAAAATGTGCTAATGATGCAAGGGACAGTTGGCTCCCATGTTCTTTTTGCCTGATATCTTTTACTTTCTTCTCTTCTCTTACCTTTCTCACCCCGAACTTTGTTCGAGTGTGTTCTGGATAGGTACAGGCTTGTACCCTATCAGTCTCTGAATTAGACCTCTCTGATGGTCTTTTCATCTATGTTTATACTTGAATAAAATTTCAGGCCCGGCTGGGTACTGAAAATTTTCTGATATAGTACTGATTGGAGTCTCTATTTTCATTGTAATTGTGAAAAATTCTAACCCTAAGGACCGTTGTTCTCCTTAATAGTTGATTGCCCAAGGTCCCTAGGTACTTATTGGGTTCCCTTGTTTTGTTGAAAATGCTTTGTCTCCTATGTCATATATTCTGTGTGTTGTCGCAGCGATCTGATCAACCGTCTGATGCCGCAGGTGCTCCCTATATTGCTGTTGACGCATGAGTAGTGCATGGGACGTTTCTGGCGTAGGGTCCGCCGCATGCGTTTCGGTGGCGTTGTGTAGTGCTAATTCAAGCTCGAACAATTCAAGTGTTTTCTCTCGCCTATATCCTGTTATTGACATTATAGCCTGTCCCCTTAGAACCGTGTTGTACGCCTCCCACAGAGTAGCGGAGGACTGTACAGAGGCGGTATTTTCAGCAAAGTAATGTGTAGTTGTTGTCTTAAGCGCCTTTCTAACCTTGGGGATTTTGAGGTATGATGCGTGTATGGGGAAGGTTCTTCTACGAGATTTCTCCTCAGTAGACAACATTAGTGTGACCGGAGAGTGATCTGAGATTCCCCTAGGTTGGATGTCAATGGTATCTACGTGTGGCAGACCGTCACCCAGCGCCAGGAAGTAGTCTATCCGGGATAAACTGTTATGCACCGTGGAGTGGTACGTGTATTGTCTCGCAGTGAGGTCTGCGTGTCTCCATATGTCTACTAGGCCCATGGCATTCAGGAACCTTCGGAAGCGGGAAGGACCACCAGTCCGCGTTACCGCCGGGAATCTGTCCACCAGGGCGTCTACCGTGTCGTTGAAGTCTCCTCCGAGTACTATATCCCCGTTCAGGAAGGGTCAGGAGAAAGTCGCCAAGTGCTGGAAGTGTGACTGAATGGAGTGCCGGGGGAATGTAAACCGACACTACGTTAAGGAGTCTCCCCTCCCACTGCCCCTGGATTGCCGCAAAATAACCCTGTTCATCTACCTTGGTGCTCAGTGTTATGAACTGTGAGGATTTCTTAATTAAAATGCCTGTGCCCCTAGAGCCTGAGGTAAATTCCGAATGTACCGCCATTGTGTAACGCTTTTTGGCAAGAGCCCTAGAACCCCACCGTTAAGGATACCTGGAGAAACACCAAGGCCGGGCCCCGCCTCTTCACCTCGTTCAGTACCAACCCACGCTTTATCTTGTCTCCCAACCCTCGCACATTCCATGTCATAAGCCGGAGAGGTGCGGTCTGCGCCCTCAACGTCTCACCCTCAGGTGCATTGGTTTGTGAGCTGTGCATGTTCGTCCCTGTACCCAAGGTTGTGCCAGCTGGATCTCATGACATGTGTGTGTAGTGAAACCCTGAAACCAAAGCAGTGTGTGTGCATAGTAACAAGCTGTGTCCTTAAGTGTGGAACTTCAAAAACATCAAAACACCCCCCCCCCACCTCTCCCCTCCCTGCCTCCCTGCTTAACGGACCTTCAACCGCCCGCCATCCCCAACTTAGCAGAGTGCTTTACCCATCCCTGTAACAGTGTACTTGCGTGCTGGGGTAGAGTATCCCCTGAGGCAGGAGGCCTCCCTGCCCTCTTCCAAGTTCCCCAGGCCAGTGTCCAAGCGCGCCCCTACGGTAAAGTTCTTCGCCAAGCATCGCTCATGAGTACACCGGGTGCTCAGTGTTCCACTCCTCCCTCCGCTCCATGGTGGTCTTGTGTTGGTGATCTGGCCCCCCCACCTCGGCCCGATGTTTGTGATCCTGCTTGGCTATCGTCCCGGTGGTTCTGGTAGGTCCTACGTGAGTGGCGGGGTTGCCCAACAGTTCTCCAACCCTCCAGCCAGTCGTGGGCCGCGTCTGGGCTATCAAAGAACCAGACCTTTTCGTCTGCAATCACTCTAAACAGGGCCAGGAATAGCGTTGAGTAAGACAGTCCCTTCACCCTCAGTGCCTTTTTGACCTCCAGGAAAGTTCTGCTCCGTCGCGATACCGCCGCGGTGTAGTCCGGGAAAAAGGCCACCGTGGAATTTTGGATCTGGATGGCTGGTGACACCCTTGCTGCCTGCAAAATGGCATCTCGGAAATTGAAGAGTCTCGCCAGGATTGGTCTCAGGGGGGCCCTGGGCTTCGCTTTCCCACCAGGAACTCTGTGCGCCCTCTCTACCGAGAAAAAGTGTGAGAGTCCCTTGGGGTTCAGGTGCTTCTTAATCAGCTCCTCCACGTAGAGGTCCATTGCGCCTTTACCTTCTGATTCCGGAACCCCCAGTATTCGAACGTTATTTCTCCTCGAACGCCCTTCCTGGTCGTCCAGTTTCTCCCTGAGGGACTTATTTTCGGCCTCCACTCTCTCCATTGCCACTTGCAGTTCCGACACGTCCTCCACCAATGATTTCGTCACCACCTCCACCTGTTTCACCCTCTCATTCATTTTTTGAAAGTCTGCGCATATTAGGGTGACCTCCGTGGCTGTGGTCCCCACCGTGGCCTGCACCTGCGCCAGGGCATGCATTACATCTTCGAGCGTTGCCTTCTTGGCCCCCTCGCTTTCCTTTGTCTTCCCCGTGGATGCGCGTGACTCCGCCTGGGGGGAGTTTGTTTATCATATGCAAATTTGTCGAGCTTAGATTGCGTTGAGGTATTTTTGGGGCCTCTGCCCGCCATGGTCCCCCTGAATTGGTCCCGCTCCTTTGCTGGGCGTTTGCTGTGCCCCGAGGAGCCTCTCGCACCCCACCGGACCCTGAGCCCCGATTACAACCCCGGAGTCTTCCAATGTCCATGCACGTTGAATGCCGGATTTATGGCGTATAGGCCCTATGCTGTTGCGGCAGGGTTGCCAGATTACGTGCCCCACCGTGTGCTGTGCCTCTGCTGTGGTGCGGTGCGCCCTGGAACTCCTGAGCTGTCCTAGGTGGGATAGGTGGTCCCTTATTGCCAAGAACCCGTTGGCGCTTATCTCTGTATGTTGTCAGCAGGGTAATGGGGCCAACTGTAGACCCTGCGTTGTATTCCTGCGTTTACGGGTCAGGTCGCGCACCCCAGTGCCTGAGCTCGTCACGTGCCTTCGAACTGGAGCGCGAAAGTGTGTTATTCCCCTTTTCTGTCGGGCGTTGGTCGCCCGCGGGATCTCCTTCCGTGCCCGCGATAATTGTGCAGTTCACTTTCGCTTATACCGGAGTCCCCGGGGCCGTCTCACCGCTCCTTTCCATTCACTACGGCTCCCGGTAATGTGCTTTTGTCCCCAGGCTGCCGGTCAGGGTGGACGGCGCTGTCCGTCTTTGCCGGCGGCCCACTCAATCCTTCACTGCAGCCCCGTGCTCACGGGGATCACCCCAGTAGATCCCGGCGGGGAAGGGAGCTCCTGGTTGCCCTCAGTCCATTCGTACACCGTGCTGCTCGGTGTCAGCAGAGTCCCGCTGTGGCTTGCCGCCCTCCGCTCTGCGTAATTGTGATGATGGGCCAACTCTCACTCCCAAACACCGATTCCTGCTTTATGCACCCTGCGGGAGAGTAATGGAGCGTTTATCCTCCCTGCGGATTATGTACTGCCCTCTGGGTCTCATCCCATTCCGGGTCAAGCAGGGCCACGCTATGCCGCCATTACCGGCGTCCCCCTGGCCGTCTCACCGCTCTCTGCCTCTCCCGCCAGGTCCCTGTTGGGGTCTGTTCGCCCTGCGAGGCTGCGGTCAGGGTCGGATGATGACTTCCGATTTTTCCGCCGGTCCTGCTCTCGTAGTCTCCGCCTGCACTGGCTTCTGGCGTCCAAGCCCCGCCAGCCTCCACTTCCCCCCGGCCTCAGAATACACTGCAGCCCACTGTTAGTCGCCGCCTCCAGGCCTCGCCGTTCGGGATTCCGTCCGAGCGTTTCCCCGTGTGCTGCGATGTTCAAACTTCCTCCGCTGGCCGCCACTCGGTCCTAGACCCTGGTTCGCCCCCTCAGAGGTTGTGATGTGTCGGATTTGTAAACGGATTGCAGGGGGAAGCCGCATTACTCCCGGAGCCTCTCCTTTATGCTGCCGCCATGATCGGCTGCTAGCCACCGTGTGTAGCATAGGTTTAGTTGTTTTTGCCAAGAATCTACCAAAGGTTTCTCTAGGTTCTAATCAACTCCCTACCTTGGATTAGAATGAAGGAGGTCTGGTATCTCTGTCTCAGGACTCGATTTCCCATCACCCCACAAGGGGAGCTTGGAAACACCGGAGCTGGATTCTCTGCGAGAGAAAGACAGCCTCTTGATCAGTGCATCAGTTGGTGGGTCGGCTTCCTTCGGCACTAGCTGTAGCGAGCTGCGTCGGGCTAGTAGATAGTCGAACTGCTCCGAACCACCGTAGTTTGCCATAGCAAGTGAAGGTATAATTATACCTTGAAGGTGTTTAGGAATGCCATAGATTGACGTAAAGTCGGGCATAATAACGTCAGGAAAGAACGCCTAGGGAATAGGTGTTCTTTGCAAACATGAGTTCTTGGACAAATCAATATTCAAGCAAGGGGAAGTTCCCTAGCTGCTTAAGCCGATTTTCCAAGACATCGTTGTGTCGTTTGGTACTGGTGGAAGTAGCCATGCCTGTATTTGGTCTACGTGGGCTATGTCTAAATAAGGGATTGATTTCTATGCCTATATAAGGATAATCTGAATTGTACCTATATAAGGGCATGAATCGGGAAAATTCACTCAGAGCTCTAAATGTCACACAACACCCACTCCACTTTATTATGCACGACATTACTAAGTTCTAAACACATTAAAACAAATCTAAACATGATGTGTTCAAACCCACCCAAAATACACAAAAAATGCATTCGAATTGGTTTTACACGAAAAGCATTTGTGCTGTACACATTTAAAGCAATGTTTCATTCAAAGCATATAATGTGACATTTTGAAATGCTATCCGAATGAATTACGAGAATACATTATGAAATGGCTCCTATTTACAGAAGAAAAAGTCGAGACCATTCCATGGTAGACTAAAAAACTGTATGAATGTGGACAAGGTCAAATATTGTCTCTTGGAAGCTTATCAAAGAATGACAGTTCTCTATGAATAGTTCTACTATGAGCAGATTACTTTGTGCCAAAAAAATAAAAATACAATTTTGGAAAAACAAAAAGGCTTGATCATAGAAAAAAATACAGTTCCAAAGTTAGAAACTTTGTTTTGAAAAAAATGAAGGCCAGAGTCTCTCAGAACACTGTGTGCCAATTCAAAAGTCAGTGTTATTGTTCGGGGAAAACATCAAATCTTCTAAGTCTGAAAAGAATTAGTCTACCATCGTAGGTGAAAGTTGGATTACCTCATTAAGAAGATTAATTGCACAAAGATGAGAAGCATCGCCTTCAGCGTTGGTCGCATTAGCAATGTTCAAGTTGGATACCTGTGTGCCGCTCTCCTCTCGTACCTCACTGTCAGCATTTTGCGTCTGTGAGATCTCAATGAATGCCGTCATCAGAACTGGTTGCCGCTGGGGACAACACTGCACATGGGCCTTTACTGGGTCCAGCAAAGCATCAGCATCCGTTGGCATGACTGATGGGAGTGTAAGACAGATGTCTAACACACATTCTTCTCCACATAGCAGGCATCATAGAACAGGTAAGATGCAATCTTTCCAGATCTGTCTGAATGACATAAACCATGTGGTATTTAATTCTCTTAAACAAGTTAATCCCAAAATGTGGACTATGGCGCACGACACTTCATCGCCAGAAGAGTGTTTTCCATGGTGATCAGGGTATCGCTGGAGATTTAGCTTGCCATATCGGAGCAAAAGGAGCAAAAATAGTATCCCTGCTGCGAATCCCAAAACGAGATTGGTGTTGGTCTAGCAGATTAATCTTGTCGATATGTTGGTTCAGTTGTCGGTGAATGCATTTTTTGAGGATTTTGGCTAGGAAGGGTAGATTGGAGACAGGTCTGAATTTGTTCAAGTCATTAGTGTCTAGGCCTGGTTTCTTCAGAAGAGGAGTGACTTGGCCAACTTTGAGGCAGTCTGGGATGATGTCTGTTTTTATGGAGCTGTTTATGATTTCGCACCAGAGTGGAGCTAGGGAGAGTTTCAGATTTTTAGCCATATGCGAGGGTAAGGGATCGAGGGCGTGGGATGAGGGCTTGGAGGAGGAGATTAAATTAAGGATCTCGACTTCCGGTATTGGGTCCAAGTAACTCCAGGTACGTTTTGGTCGATCTATCACGATGGTTTCGCTTGCTGGGGGCCAGTTTTTGCCGGTAGGGTGGAGGTTGATGCCAATTGCTGGGGACCAGTTTTTGCCAGTAGGGTGGTGGTTGATGTCAAGAGAGAGTTCGATCTTGGTGATTTTGTCGTTAAAGAAGTTGGCAAAGCTGTCACATGAGTCTTTGGAGGCCTGGACATGGGTTGTGGGTTGCTTGGATGTTTGTTTTTTGATGATGTTAAAGAGCTCTCTTGGCCTGATTTTGGCCTTGTCCAGCGCGTTGAAGAAAAAGCTGTTTTTTTTTATTATTGATATGTTTTTTGTACTGTCTTCCTGCTGTTTTGAGTACTTTGCAGAGGATGGAGGAGGGTTTTTTTCTCCAGAGACGTTCTGTGGCTCTGAGTTGTATACTTTCATCGTTGATGTCCTTGTTGAACCAGGATCTGGAGGGGATGTTCCTGGGGTTTTTCAATTTCATTGGAGCTAGCTGGTCTAAGATGGAGGACATGGTTAAGTTGTAGTGGGATTTGAGTTATGTAGTTGAGAGGCCATCTGGGGAGATGGGCAAGAGGGTGTTTATTTTTTCTTCTAAGTCAGCTGTCTTGATCTCCGTTATCTTTGTGTTGATCTTTGTTCACAATGAGATGAGTTGTGTGGCTTGAGGAGTAAGTTGATGTTCTTACTTGCTGTGTCCTTTTTAACATATCTTCCATTCATCAGCATTCCCAAAGAAAATACAAGAGTCAACCAAAGTAGAAGAAAAAGTACACCCAAAACAATCCAAAGTTCAATCCATGGTGAAACCAGATAAGTCTTTTCCAGTTGATGAAAAAGTTCTGTTGCTTGTTCTTTCAAAGTTCTTTTTACTGGCGTTGTTTCAGGTTCGCTGGGATCCCCGGAAAACGTATCAAAGTTAATGAAATAGCCAGAGGCAGTTCTGTCAATTGTAGGGTTTGCATCAGGATTTGGTGAAATTGCTTGAACCACTTGATCACTTGTTACATTTGTATAGTCAGTTGCTATTTCATTGTAGACAGGCGTTTCTTGACGAACTGTTATTTGGGTCTCAAGAGGTACAAGTCCCATGGCTTTGTTGCATAGTCCTTCTTTTCGCACTGCATATTCTTCAAAGGTGATGAGTCTCTCAGTTTGAACCTCTTGGATAGTAGCCAGATTCGGCGTCTGCTACATCTTTGGAGACCACTTGGCCTACTACTTATGATCGGCCACATGAGGTAGTTTGACCAGATCGATGGACACAAACCTGTTCTCTTTTTTACCAGCAAGGGGTGGTAGTACTGTTCTTGATCTGTGGAGTGCTAGGACAGGTACTGGTTGTCTGTAAGAAGGCACAAATTCATTCTTGTCCGCAATCTTTTCTCTGACCAGATCCCCAATATTTGGAATCCAGACAGGTCTTGCTGGGACAGATGGTTTCTCTTCAGTGGTTGTTGGCTGCAGGAGTACGTTACTCAGTCTGGATCTTATTTCATTTAAGTCCTGCAAAACAGCCAAACGATCTTTGATAACAAAGGGTTTTTATTCCACCACTGAAGTGTGACAATCGAGGTCCTGCACAATCATTCTAGTTCCAAAAAGGATTTCATATGGAGTGATACCCCCTAGAGAACTTCTTGGAGGATTGTTAAGCCTACGTTGGACACTTATTAGATGTTTGACCCACCCATCACCCGAGCCTAGTACCCTAGCTGTTATAGATTGCTTTATGTCCAGTTTTTTTCTCTCCACCACCGAATTTCCCTCAGGATGGAATGGACTAGAATACCGCAATGCAACGCCCATGCTGGTCATAGTCTCTTTGTAAGCTCGAGAGCTAAACGCAGGACCCTGGTCAGAATGTAGCGTGCCGACTGCGTATGTGCCGATAAAGACTCGCAAATCTTTTATAACAGTTCGAGCGTCAGCCAAGCGCTGAGGCCACATCCAAATGAATCTTGAGCACGAATCCACTGTGACCATGATATATTTATAGTTACCATCCCTCTGTAAGGGACTGCAGTGATCCAGGTAAACGCACGCTAATGGTTTGTCTGAAATTATTAGGGGCGTCAGCGCAGGACGTTTCACTGAAGAGACTTTCATCTTATGGCATATTTCACATTCCAAAACATAGTTTCTGGTTTGTTTCCTCATGCGCGGCCACCAGTATCTCTGTTTTAATAATGATACTGTAGCAGAAAAACACCTGCGTGTGCAGAAGCGAGCCCTTCCTGTGCTGCTAATTAGTTCTAATCTATGTTCCATGTTTGGAATTATTCTATCCCCCACTCAAGGGATTCGAGCAAAAGGAACATTATTTGTATCAGTTATGTAAGAGTATTTGAGTGGAAAGCCTTTTGGTAATGTTTTACCACTGTCTTTGCTTGAAGCATTGAGAGCTTGCATTATTTTGCTGTCTATTTTCGTTTTTGAACGAGTGATTGCAGCTACAGAAGCCGTTTGCACAGCTGCCTTTGCGGCTTCATCAGCCAATGAATTCCCTGCAAAGTGAACGCCATCACATTGATGACTCAGTTTATGGATCACGTGAACTTTTGCAGTTCTTGTCGTAACTGAACTACTTGTTTCCATAGCAACTTATGATTGATTGTGCCACCTTTTGCATCTTTGAAACCATTTTCAATCCAGTTCTGCAAGTATTCATTATAAAATTGAACGCAATAATATTCATCGCACACTATAAGTGTGGGGAATTCGCAATTAGTATTTTCAAACGCCATCTTGTTTGCTTGTAGTTCAGCTCGCTGAGCTGTACAATCTCCTAGAGATTGAGTTTTAGTGACCATTGGTCGGAATTTGCCATCTCGCCAGTGACCTTTAATGATCGCGCACGCAGCACTATAAGCTTGTTTACCCCCAATCGTGGGCTGTGCTGATTCGTCAGTAATAATGATACATTCATACTGCTCCAGAGGCAGAGGACATTCATGTTCATATTGTAGAAATTCTTGTGTTTTCAAATAAGGGTCGAAAACGTATTCAACGTCTGTTGCAGCAAGAGAATTAACCCATTGTATCCATCTTGGTTGTAAAGCCTTAGCATTTGGAAGGCTCGCTTTCGTCATTGCCTCTAAGGCAGGTACAGGAGAAATTACCATTATGCGCTTACCCTGTGCGAGGGCTCTCTCTTTTGCTACAGCAGTTTGAACCGTTGTCAGAATTTTTTCTGGAGAAGTGAATTTCATTTCTGCTTGTGTGTACTAGTGAGATTTGTAAGCTATTGGTATTTTTCTCCTTCATTAAATGTTAAGTATCTGAATCAGCATCTTCCTAGAATGATTCGGATCACTAAGTTGGGTACATTTATGCATGTTTGCAAATGTTTTGTTGCCAACATGTCCGTTTGTGTTGAACGCAAAATTTCTGTGTGTTTTTGAGTCCAATTAATTTGTTTGGAATCTGGTTTGATTAATTCGAAGAGAGGTTTAACCCTTTCTGCGTAGTTTAGAATGTAAGTTCTTCTGAAATTCAAGAAACCTAGAATCAACTGTAAGTTTTGTAGCGCTTTTGGAGGTTGCAGCAGCACACATTTCTCTAGAAGGTTTCCAGCCAGGCTTTTGCCTTCACTTGATAACTCGTATCCTAGGAAAAGGACGTTGAGTTGGGCAATTCTCAATTTCTTGAAATTGAATTTATACTCTTCAGAGGCGAATCCCAAAATAATGGTATTCACTCTGTTCAAGTGCCTATCCAAGTCATTGTCTGAAAGATATATGTCATTGACATATGGTAATGCCTCATCATCATAGGTTTGTAGTAACTCTGTTACTCTGGCTGAAAATAACCTTGGACTATTCTTGAATCCCTGGGGGAGACGACAGAATTGACGCTGTATCCCCATAATTGAGAAAACGGTCAAGTACCTACTTTCTGGTGCAATATTTTGACAGAAGAAACCGTTAGAAATATCTAATGTGGTTTTGTATTTTTTACACACAATGTTATTCATTAGTGCTGCACTATGTGCATTTTGTACTGCAAAAGATTTGCAACAAGAGTTTAAATGTCTGTAATCCACGATATGTATTGTCTGGTTTGGAGATAGGAAACAAAGGATTGTTCATGGATGAGGTGCATGTTTCAATCACCCCTTGGTATTTAAGTTTATCTAATATCTCCTTGGCCTGTTTTTTTAGCTTCTTGCTTAACTGGGTACTGCCTTTGTGCAGTTTGGTTGAGTTTTTAACTGGATTTTATGTTGAGGAGAATCCTCATCCCATCCTACATGATTTTTATATAATGCAGGAGCCTGGGCTACTGCCCATTTCCTGGCATAGGTATATTTCTTATGAAATGGTTGGAGAAAGCTGGCATTATGATGTCTTCGCCATGTGGGCATTCCCTGACAAATTCAGGTGACCAGTCTTGTTCAGCTAAAAGTATGTCATAACCCTGAGAGAGCTTTTCCCAAAAGAGTGCTTTTATTTTTCTAGTTATGTCCCCCTCCATCCGGAGTTTTACTTCATATAACTTATGTGGGACACTAACCCTGGTATCTGCAGTTTCAACTTGGATGTACTCATTCAAGACCACTGTCGCCAGATGATCCTTCAAGTTCTTGCGAGCAAAGGTGACTTCTGCTGCGCTGTCCAACATCGTCTGAGCCCATTCCCCGTTCTTGAGTTGTGCCCTCAAGATCCTCGGCGTGTCTGATTTTTAGACCTGCTACCTTATTTTTGGTGAATTGAGTTTTCTTATTTTTTGGAACGTGTTGATCGTCTTTGGACTTCACGTGTTCTTCTTTCTGTTCTGATCGTCCTCGTCTTTCCAATTTCTGTGAGGAAGTCTGAAAGGTACTGGAGGAACGTGTATCAGTATCTTGATATCTATCAGGTTTTCTCAAATTATCCCTATTCCTGAGGTTGTACCTCTTTTCAGAGGGCTCCTTTTGAGGAGACCTACCTCTGGATTGAGACCGCTTCTCATTAGAAGTCTGTTTAGTGTTCTCCCACTTTTTTGGGAGGTGTAGGAGTGTTTTTAATAAAGACCTTTAACTATATAATTCTACTAAATTCTGTATATTACTTAATTCATCGTCTGACATTGCTTCAATGACAGGGTCAGGTCTGTAGTTGGCTAAAGCTAGCCATGTTGCTTCTGGTCTACCTAGTGGATGTATGTCGTTACTACACATGCATTTATGCCTTTACGACGCAACTTTTACAACGCAAGTCGTTACAACGACTTGCGTTGGGGGGCACTGGATAGTGAATAGTTTAATTTACTATTCCAACTCCAGTCCCCGTGGATAGTAGGGAAGGAGTTGGATAGTAAATTAAACTATTCCCTATCCTGGAGCGCCCCCCAGAGCAAGTCGTTGTAACGACTTGCGTTGTAAAAGTTGCGTCGTAAAGGCACAGCGTTGTAAAAGTTGTGTAGTAACCGCTGTTCCCCCTACCTAGTGGACCGAACCTGGTAATGTGATGTGTATGTTTTAGGGCGCCTTTAAACCAGAGCGCATGCTCTTGGTATGTTAGTGGAATTTCAACATCCTCGAAAGTAATGTATTCCTCTGGAGCTTCATCTTTGTAGAAGTGAAACACTTTAGATACTGGATTTGCTTCAGAGAAGATTATCCATGAATAGAATACCTCTGTCTGATGATATTCATGTGCATCTATCACAAAAACTACCCTACCACCTCTTGCTGATAGGCCATTTCTTATAAGTTTCATAGTGATGGCTTTTCATAAAGTTTCTGGGATGATTATAGCATCCAAGTCGGTCTCTTGGAAACCTGTAATGTCAAAAGCTGCTGGATTTACTGCAGCTCCACCGGTTGCGGTGTTGTCGCTGTTAACCGACATTGTTTAATGTAAGTTGCAGAGCAAGTTTCAAGGAAACAAAGATAAGGTGCACAATATTTTGGAACACTGTATCCTTCAACGTTGAACAAACAAAAAACGAATACATAGGATTTTCATCCTACTCAGCTATGGCGGATATTTTATCCCTTTACCCACTCCAGTCGTCTATTGGAGTATTTTACAGGAAAAAGGAGGTCTCTGAGAAAAGCACGACTGAGTTACTTTAGTATCTAGCGTTAAATGAGTGCCTTACCCAACGTTGGTCGCCATGTAGTGTAGTTCCTATATTCCCAAAAGGCTCTGCGCATTGGAATAATATATCCTATAGATTATACGTAGGACTGAGGTCACCTAGGTCTCTATCGAATATACTAAACTTAATAGTGAGTGCCAGCTAGCTCAGAGGTCACTAGAAACTTTCTCAAATTCACAAGAAGGGATTTGTTTCTGACAACCGCATAAACATGACAACTTTGTTTCCCAGGAATAAGAAACATATCTCTAGAGTCGCGGAAACAATAGATAAGTATTTCACTCAGTCAATCGTGCATGCTTCGTTTCAACAGAGCTTGCAGAGGAATAGAGAGACGGGTGTTTTCAATAAAAAAGGTTTATTGAACAGTCTTCTTTCTCATACAAGAGAAGTGAACTGCTACAATCGTTAAGCAGACTGCAAAATATAATGCGTACAGCGAGAATAGTATTATAAAATAATACTGTAAAAGCATTGTATGGTTTCTAAGCCATAAACAAATACATACATAAATAACATTGACTAAAAATACTCATCTGGTGCTTCTAAATACGCCTACCCCAATGTACCTAACCTAGGTCTAGTACATGGGAAGAAGTAAGTATTGTGTAGCATAGGTTTAGTTGTTTTTGCCAAGAATATACCAAAGGTTTCTCTAGGTTCTAATCAGCTCCATATCTTGGTTTAGAATGAAGGAGGTCTGGTATCTCTGTCTCAGGACTCAATTTCCCAACACCCCTCAAGGGGAGCTTGGAAACACTGGAGCTGGATTCTCTGCGAGAAAAAGACAGCCTCTTGATCAGTGCGTCAGCTGGAGGGTCAGCTTCCTTCGGCACTTGCTGTAGCGAGCTGCGTCGGGCAAGTAGATAGTCGAACTTCTCCGAACCACCGTAGTTTGCCATAGCAAGTGAAGGTATATTTATACCTTGAAGGTGTTTAGGAATGCCATAGATTGACGTAAAGTCAGACATAATAACATCAGGAAAGAACCTCTAGGGAATAGATGTTCTTTGCAAAGTACATGAGTTCTTGGACAAATCAATATTCAAGCAACGGGAAGTTCCCTAGCTGCTTAAGCCGATTTTCCAAGAAATCGTTGTGACGTTTGGTACGGGTGGAAGTAGCCATGCTTGTATTTGGTCTACATGGGCTATGTCTAAATAAGGAATTGATTTCTATGCCTATATAAGGGTAATGTGAATTCTACCTATATAAGGGCATGAATCGGGAAAATTCACTCGGAGCTCTAAACACCACACAACAACTTGGCCATGCCCAAGAAACTGCAGACTTCGTTGGGCGCTGTGGGCCTCGGAGCAGAGTGTATGGCTGCTGCCTTCTTTGAATCGACTTGGGGGCCAGCTCATGAAAAGATGTAACTAAAGAACTCCACTGACTTTTGATAGAATAAACACTTGGCTCGGTGAAGGGTCAGGCCACTGTCCGCAAGCCATTGAAGCGTGTTTCTCAAATGTCCAGAGTTTTTGAGACCAGGATGTCGTCACTCAGGTTGATGACTGCCTGTAGCCCCAAGAGTGTCCTCCGAATGACGTTCTGAAACACTTCGGCAGCGAACGACACCCCGAAACTTAGCCTCTTGTACCTCCGCAGCCCTACGTCCGTAGAGAATGTTGTGATGTTTCTGCTCTCTGTGTGAAGCTCCAGTTGATGGTAGCCAGCGTTGAAGTCGAGTTTCGTAAACCACCTGGCCCTGTTGAGGTCTGCCACTATTTCATCCATGGTGGGCATGAGGTGCCGCTCCCGCTTCACCACTTGATTCGAAAGGTGCATGCCGACGCACAGCCAAATTGCTCCCAGTTGCTTTGGCTTGGGAGCGATGACCAGTGGTGACAACCATGGGGTGGGTCACAACACCATTTTGATCAACCCCAGTTGCTCTAGCTTCCACAGTTCTTCCTCCAGCTGGGGTCCCAGGTGAAATGGCACCCTCCGGTGTCTCAGCGCCGTTCGTTTGACCGTGGGGTTGATATGCAGCCTGAATAATTTTCCCTTAAGGCAGCCAAGTCCTTTGAACAACATAGGGAACTCCTTGATGATCTTGTGTGCATGTAGGTCATGTATCTGGATGGCAAAGAAAACCAACTCCAGGCCCTCCGCCGAACTAAGGAGCGTACCGCTTTTCCCCTTGGTGATATGGAACCGTGTGGAGATGCGGTGTCCCTCGCTGGCCACTTCGACCTCAACCACCCCTCGCAGGGGGAGCGGCTTGGTCCCTCCAGATTTTTGCTTTGGAGGGTGACAGTTGTGGTCACGGAGATAGCTGTTCATATCGGTCACTGTCCATGACATTCACCGAGGCTCCGGTGTCTATGAGTGCCTTGACTGAGGATCCTGCCACTGCGATGGAGCACATGGGCGGGTGTCGATGGTGCAGCCCATCCTGGCTCACGAATGACACTACGAAAATGATATCATCGTCTATGTCCAGATCATACACTGACAGGGTGGAGCCCACCTGCTCCCGTGGGTCTTCCAGTGACAGTTGTCTGACCGCTGTCAACACCCCTCGCTGTCCTGAGGCATTGGTTCACTCTGACACACTTTGGCAAAGTGGTTACGTTTCCCACATCGGGAGCAGGTCTTCCCTCTTGCAAAGCATGGACTGGCTGGTGGATGTTCTAGACCGCAGTTTCCACACGTTCCCCTTTGCGACAGTCTCCCGTTCCCTCTGGGTGCTGTTGGGCGTCTCTGAAGGACGTCTACTCTCTCTTCCATTATCAATGGTGGTCAAGGTAGTCCTGAGGGATTTAGATGATGGTGAAGGGCTCCCTCCATTTCATCGGCCCGTGCATTCGACAACGCTTGTGTGATCTTGCGAGCACTAAAATCTCGTCCAGCGATATGCTTGGTTGCCTGAGCATCAGGCAGCGCAGGGTTACGGATTTACATTCTTGCATGATTTGTGTTCTGATTTCTTCTCTCTGACCGGGGACCATGCATGAGCTCACCAGTGTTCTTAGTCGTGCGTAGAAGACATCTATTGATTCTGTTTCCCCTTGCTTCGCTTGGCGGAGCTTAAACCTCTCAAAATTGGGTTTGATCTGAGTGCCTGTTCAAAGCTTCCACCGCTGCGTCATGGTCATCATCAGCCCCATTATTCGGTATGGTTTTGAATAAGTCGTATAACTCTCCACCCCTGTACCACATAAGTAGTGACCTTTTCACCTTCCAATCCGTCTCTCTCATTCCCACAAAATGGTGGTCCAGGCGGCCAATCCACAACTTCCATCGCGACACGGCTGTGCCAGGGTCCGCCAATTCAATGAATCGGGGCAGGGGAGCCACCGTTGTGTGGCCCGGTTGCTGCAGGGGTGCTGCGGGGCCTCCTGCAGAGGATGTTGCTGGGGAGCTGGGGCAACAGAACCATCCTCGCTCGGGGCGCTCATCTCCGCTGACGCATGTGTGCACCGACGACTGTGCTGAGATTGGCACGTGTATGCTGCTATCAGTGTTTCACGAGGTAGCAGAATGGTCTGCAATGCTGCGTAGAGGTGTACAGCTACTGCTGTATCAATGCGCCACAGAGTGGATCTTCCACCTCCAGTACTGTCCTCTAGTGTACTTTCCTTTGCCAAGGCTTAGCTGCAATGCCCGTGGGTCATCATTCTCTGCAGGCAGTGATCTCTTCCTCTTAATGCCCAGACTCCGGGCAGGTACACATGGGTGAAAGATGGTTAACAGGCAGCGATATGTGAACCCCTGCCACGTGCCCTCCCAGTGACACCGCAGACACGCACGAGCAGGCCTTCACGCAACCGCGACTCAAGCTGTGCGCACACTCCACTAACCTTCCGGGAACCTCCGCTCAGGCTTCTCCGCACTGCAGCACTCGTCGAGGCTCAATCTGAGGCGTCGTCAGGCTTGGGGACACTGCCCAGGTTGCGCACAGTGGCCGACATGTGCAGCGCTCCGCAGCAGCTGGCTGGATGACGGGATTGACCTGGTGCAGCAGAGTTGTGGGTGGGACCCTCCTCGGATCTAGTGTGTAGAATTTGAGGGTGCCACGCTACTCCTATGGAGGCAGGTTAGGCCATTCAAACAATGGATTTAGGCCCAGATCTCTGTACTGGGGTGAATGTATGACATTGTTCTGCATTCTGTCCATCAACTGTTGTTTTTGCATTTGTCACCCGAGTGGGCTGGGTATGCTCAGACATGAGTCCTGTGCTTTCCACGCCACTGGAGTCAAGCTATCTTGGCTGATGAAGGCTAATAGCCAGAAACCGGCCCCAGGATGCTTGTTTCTGGTCCAGGGAAGACATGGCTTGGAAGTTCAGTCTGGACTGTTCCCATGAGGCACAGGGTCAGACTGATTTGCCTATGGCCATGTCTGAACTGGGGTGGTGGAGTGAGTTAAAGAATGATGTTGGATTAAACCCAGATCAGTTGACTGGGGTGAGTGTTTGATTTACTTAAACACTCCGTCCATCACCCCCTTATGTATCGCTTTGTTCGCCCTGAGTTGGCAGGGTATGGCCAGACGTGGGTCCCTTGCTCACTCTACTACTGGATTCAAGATAGCCTGGCTGATGAGGATTATAAATCTGAAACCGGTCCCAGGATGCTTGTTTCTGGTCCAGGGAAGACATGGCTTGGCAGTTCGGGCTGGACTGTTTCCATGAGGCACAGGGTCAGGCTAATTTGCATATGGCCATGTCTGAACTGGGGTGGTGGAGTGAGTTAAAGAATAATGATGGATTAAACCCAGATCAGTTGCCTAGGGGTGAGTGTTTGATTTACTCAAACACTTCGTCCATCATACCCTTTGGTATCGCTTTGTTCGCCCTGAGTTGGCAGGGTATGCCCAGACGTGGGTCCCTTGATCACTCTAGCTCTGGATTCAAGATAGCCTGGCTGATGAGAAATATGAATCCGAAACTGGTCCCAGGATGCTTGTTTCCGGTCCAGGGAAGACATGGCTTAGCAGTTCGGGCTGGGCTGTTCCCATAAGGCACAGGGTCAGACTGATTTGCATATGGCCATGTCTGAACTGGGGTAGTGGAGTGAGTTAAAGAAAGATGATGGATTAAACCTAGATCAGTTGACTGGGGGTGAGTGTTTTATTTACTCAAACATTCCGTCCATCATCCCCTTTGGTATCGCTTTAAAGACTGTGTAGTTTTCACTCAGGTTGTCGAGCTTAAATCCTCTTCCACTTCCTGTCTCGTTCATGAGGTGTAGCTGTACAGCAGTAGGCAGTATTCATGCCTTTAGAAAAGGAGCATGGCTATTGCTTAGGTCACAACTCAATTTGTGCTCATGACTCCTCCATCACACTGCTGGTCATTACATTCAGGTAGACAATGGAAGTGCTCCTCTGTGGTCACTCAGACAACATCAAAGTGCTTCCTGCACAGGATCACAACATCCCCTACAGACATGTCCTCATATGCTACCAGTACTAAAAATGCGCTTTATGTCCTCCCCAACCCGGGTATGAAGCACTACATCAATGCTACGATGCAATATATATTTATAGCCTTAAAGGCCTAAGAATTCAGGGTAAAAACATGCATCAGCTGGGTTTTAACGCATTAATTGGATGAATGGCGATCCATTACTTTGTGGATCAATAAAAATATATGCATTTACTTTCATAAAATATTACCAGTCCCATTGTCCCTTTTATAATATGGAATAAAATATTTACTATTTTAAAATACTTTAGGTGCAACTTTCAACAGCATCATTATTGCAGAAAAAACCTCTTGTTGAATATATGTAAAACATTGCAAATTCTACAGAACAGCAGCAAATGTGGAAAAGGGCAGAATTGGTTGGGAAATGGCTATAGAAACCGGTACATTAATTTTCAAGGTACTTTACTTCCTGTGCATATAACAATAACCTAACGCAATCAGAAGAGCTAAAAATAACGATGTTAACATTAAACCAACAAAGTACATGAAGGACTTACCTCTCATTTGCCTCCTGATGCCCTTTGCAGGATCAAGCCAGTTCTGAAATGAGATTAAATATTTCCATTTGTTACATAGGCATTAGATATTCACTCTTAAATAAATCAAATTTTGCTTTTTCAGTCACAGAGATAAAAGAGTTGACCTATCTCCCTGGAACAGTGAATTATTTTACTAAACAACACATTCATTGTAGTAATGGCTGAACCTAAGGTGCCGTACATTGGCTGCTGTGACAATGGCATCTGGGTGAGATCAGATTTCAGAAACCAAGAGGTCGTTGGCAGGGTGAACATGCAATTAAGACCTTTGTAGACCACACACTGTCCCGTCCCTCTAATTGACATACACGCACATCGTTGATTCTGGGAACACGGGTATAAATTGTATGTGCATTAGACACAATGGCCATATTTTGGGTTTATAGGTGGCAACACATCCCTGGATTTGTGCTAAATTCAGATGAGAACCGAAGTGAAATTTTCTCTATGGAGGGAAAAATCCTGTCTCTAGTATCTTCGGATGTAGCACTCCAGCCAGAAATCAGAAACTCTCAGTTACAATTCAGGCTTAAATCAAGCCCTTTATAATTGAAGACTGCAGTACCATTCAAAACTAAGACTGTGGGGCAATGCACAACAATGCAGAATTTAGACAGTGCTAGGCTCAAAAGCAAATTAAACTATTCATTGTATACTATATTTTTCGGATAAAATAAAGAATACCAAACATACCTACAAAATTATCAAAATAATAACCACATGTAGTTTCTAACTAGTAACAATATTCTAATGCTAAAAAAAACTGTCTGGAGGATGTGTGTCTCAGCCTTCTTACAAACTTGCAAAGCCTTTTGTGACTACTCCATCCAGTATGAAGTTTGTGACCTTGGACCTTACTTAATACTGATGTTGGGATGAGAAGAATGACAGCTCATTCTAAGCTGGGTGTATTTTGGGCAGTAACCTTGCCCTCTTCCGCCGTTGACTGATTATGTGAGCATTGGAACACCTGGGAGAAAGGGGGATGGATGTATTGTCAGTTGGAATACTCCAAACATTGGGTAACCACGTGAAGGAATCTGTGTTTCTGCACTGACTGTAACATGTTTTTTGCCTAGCACCATCTGAGTTATCTGGGCATTCAGCCTTACTTTGGGTAGTTTAAAATCCTATGGATTCCTTACTTTCTCTTCAGATATTCTTTGTCACGGAAACAGTTAAACATCTAGACTAAGACACTCACATTTGTTTTAAGGGCTCAGAGTTGCTAGTCTTCTGACTGAGCTTTTCTACTGCCAGAGCGATCGTGGAAGGTCCTATGGTTGGTAAAGTCACAGAAAACTCAGTAGCTAGGACATGGCCTACAAATTGTCCTACATGGACCTTGGAATGCATTTGATACCATCTTGGAGCCAGCCTTTGCTAGGAACATAGCTGTTAATGCCCTCATTTGCCAAAACACACACCTACACATTCTGGGCAGGGGTGTCAATGTGTCCCAGGTTGGAGCTGGGAGAAGCAGGTTTATCTTCCTTGCCCAATTTACAGTCAAACGGACCTTCTGAGTAAACTTGAGGAAGCAAAAAATTTGCAAAAGTACTCAACATTTACGTGCTGCGGCCCACCAAACTATGATCTGCATTTGAAAAGCATGATAAATGATAAATTGTGATGCACTTTTTAGGTCTCGTCCTCGAGACCTATTGCTGCCGAGTTAGCTCTGAAGGGAGACAGACCGGGGCACGAGCGTCGATTTCCCATCGTGGGTGCGCACGCCCAGCGGCCCCCCCCGCCTCCCGAGCTGTGCACATCTCATTCAGAGTCAGCCATGCCTCTCTGTCGCGCGCACACACACACACGCACACACACACACACTGCATACACACACACTGCATACACACACGCTCACACACACACACACACCCACCCAACCTGCTCACACACACACAGTCATACACGCGCATCCACACACTCAAAGTGCCCATCTCCTGTCTCGCTAGCCTGATGCACCAAAAAACAGTCCCCCTACTCACTGAGCTGACTCAGCACTCCCCCGCTGCTCTCCAGGCCGGTCTTTCCTCCTCAGGTGTGTAGGGTCAGCGGCTCAGGCAGGGCTCTCCATGACCACGGGAGCCCCGCTAGCTCATTTCCGCAAATCTTCCGGCTGGCTTCACGGGCTTCTCGATGACGAGTTTCATTCCTATATGTTAGATGTGCACGCTCACGGCACGTGGAAGGGCGCACATCGTGACTTTGAGTGTGCGGCCTTCGTGTTGCGTCTCAGGAGCAGCAAGCAAAGAACTGGTCGGTGCCTGATCGTGCAGCCTGCTTCTGTTGCGGAGGTTCTTTAGGTGCCAGTGTATTAAGGTAGGATTAATTTCGTTTTGAAATGTCCACTTTTCCTCATCTGCCGATGTCACTGAAACGGTGCTTCGTTCCCTTGTGAAATGGATCCAAACCTTTAAAAACCATATCCAACCAATGAACGTATGGGATGGAGTAGGCCCTCCCATCATCAGGTGTATCCAGTGGCGTACTCCCGCAACCCTCTAACCCATCCAGTGCATTGGTCAAACTTCAAGTGTTCCCCAGTCTGGTGGTGCGTCTCTCGCAGGGGTAGTGGCAACCCTGGAGATAGTCGCGCTCAAATTTCCACCGCCGCCATGACCTGTTCCCATTCTCGCTGCTTCTCTGCTCTGGAAGGGACAGCCAAGGGTTTACTACTGAAGAACTGGGATGTCAAGTACCCAGCGGCGCCAGGGACACGCCCGAAGTCCTCTGGGTTCCCTTGCCTTGGTATACAGAGACACCAAATACTTCTAGGTGGCGTCAGAGATCAAATTTATTAGCTGCAGCTAGTAGCAGGAATCCCAGCAATACAACACAGTGTACAACTCAAGAAACTGCTCAATTTTCATAGAGCAAGACATCACCTTTTTTATACACAATATTCTCATTATAAATGTACACCCACTGCGCCAAATTCTGACCAATAGGACACATTTTCTAACTGAGTATCACATTAACAAAAACCCAATTTACAGTAACCCAACCCAAAAGTTAATTATTAGGACTATCCCAAATTCAATTTCCACAAGCCAGACAACCCCATAATTGAAAGCACTACCCATGTAATGAAAAGTTGTAAGGAAAGAAACAATTTAGATGTTGATTAGGATAAGATATGTGCAAGGAAACTAAAGGTTAACGAGGTCCTGAACAGTGATTGCCAATTTCAGACAACGATCAGCTAGTGAAACTGGTTCTGCAAAAGGTCGGTTTCAGGTGAAAAGGGTCACTCTCTGCAGTTCATTCAGAGTCAGAAAAACCCAAGTTAATATATGCACGAACTCAGAAGGCCAGGCCACTTGTTCGTTGGGCCTACTTCACAGGCCAACATGAGGGCAAGACTAAAATGGAGTCAGGTTTGAGAATTACAGAACCACACTACGACCCATTCACAGTTGGGTGTCTCCTCTCTTCCGCTGCTCCTGAGAGGCTCAGTTGGGCACTCATGGCAGGGATACACGTTTCTTTCCATGCAGAGGTCTTTTCTGTCCCAACAGTAAATAAAAAAGAATTTGACTGTTCGAGCCATGAAAATAAGATTGGCACTCTGCCATTTCTTTAAATGCATTCAAATAACTAGTGTATCAGAGGCGGAATGTCCAAGTGTTTTTTTAACCAGTCAACAGACATGTGTTTAACATAACATTGCAGTGTAAAGTGCATTTACATTTTTGTTTGACAATTTAAAAGACACTCAGACTATTGAATACGTGCAGCACTTTTAAAAAGTAAAATACTGGTGCATATTACATTACAATATAATTTCTCATTAATAGTTCTAATGAAGAATTTTTTTTTTACCAGCCTCATTGTTCATTAAGTTATTCCCGTAGAAAAGCATTTTCGATATGTAATTCCCAATCCATTTCATATTTCATTTTTGTTACCCATGTTAAGTTTAAGTTGTGTCTATACCGCACTGCTGGATTCACACAAGGTAGATGATAAATATATTATTACGTTAATACAACCACACAGTACTAAGATTGGAATTTGCCACACTTGCATGACCGTACCGCTAGATGTCAGCAAAACATAACCTATCTGCTTAATGAAAGTGAACAGATTCTGCAGGAGTGAAGGACATGCAGCCAGGTAAACACCCGTAAGGAAGTGAAAAGCCGCCAATGCTCTTTTAAAGAGCCAATAAACTACCCTATCCCTGCCGTGTAGTGGCAGTTGGTCTACAGCCTCAGTTGTTTCTTTTTTCATGCTCACTTAAGAAGGAACTAAGAACACGGACATGGTTTTCGTCTCCCTTTGTTGAGAGGATTTTTTCTTCGCTGCATCTTTGTGCTGCATTCACTCTGCTTTCTCGTTGCCTTGCTCCCTGCATAAATTCCACATCCTTGGGAGTTTGGAGTGCATTACAACAACTTGAATCATGAAGCCAAGAGTTTGCAACACGTTTTTAGGTCTCGTCCTCGAGACCTATTGCTGCCGAGTTAGCTCTGAAGGGAGACAGACCGGGGCACGAGCGTCGATTTCCCAGCGTGGGCGCGCGCGCCCAGCGCCCCCACCCCCGCCTCCCGAGCCGTGCACATCTCAGTCAGAGTCAGCCGTGCCTCTCCGTCGCGCGTGCGCGCACACACACACACACACCCACACACACCCACACACACACACACACACACTTCATACACACACGCTCACACACACACACACACCCAACCTGCTCACACGCGCACACACACAGTCATACACGCGCATCCACACACTCGAAGTGCCCATCTCCTGTCTCGCTGGCCTGATGCACCAAAAAACAGTCCCCCTACTCACCGAGCTGACTCAGGACTCCCTGAGCACCCCCGCTGCTCTCCAGGCCGGTCTTTCCTCCTCAGGTGTGTAGGGTCAGCGGCTCAGGCGGGGCTCTCCATGACCACGGGAGCCCCGCTAGCTCATTTCCGCAAATCTTCCGGCTGGCTTCACGGGCTTCTCGATGACGAGTTTCATTCCTATACGTCAGATGTGCACGCTCACGGCACGTGGAAACGCGCACAGCGTGACTTTGAGTGTGCGGCCTTCTTGTAGCGTCTCAGGAGCAGCAAGCAAAGAACTGGTCGGTGCTCAATCGTGCAGCCTGCTTCTGTTGCGGAGGTTCTTTAGGTGCAAGTGTATTAAGGTAGGATTAATTTTGTTTTGAAATGTCCACTTTTCCTCATCTGCCGTTGTCAGCTGCCCCGTCCCTTTCTGTCTCTCTCGCTGAAACGGTGCTTCGTTCCCTTGTGAAATGGATCCAAAAAAGAAAGAAAAACTTTTGTTGGAAGTGTTTCTGACATTTTCCAAAGTGCAGCCTCGGGCCTCTTGCTCCTTGATGACCTTACTTTGATTTAGGCCACATTTCTTGCACAAGTTTGCACCACAGGCAGACAACAGATGGAACAGATGAAGTAGGTAGGAAAAAAAGTCTATACATGTATTCCACTGCCTGACATCCACCCATCTGTACCCATATGTTTCAAACTCTGTCCTTCTGATCATCTTATTTGCACTCTCAGGGTTCAAAATACGAAAAGTAAATAACTAAAGCATTACAGAGCATTCACAAAGTGGCCAGATTAGTTTTATTAACACCCAACCACAGTAGTGCCACTTTACAGAGTTTGCCAGCGAAGCACTGCTTTTTGTTTTCTCCTCTTTCTTTGACCAGCATTGTTTTCCCTGGGTGATGAGGTGCACCATTCCTGGAGGTACTGCAATACCTGGTTGATGGGTGGAGTGGAAACCGATTAATGTGATCCTATCCGCTTTTTTCCTTATTTTAGTTTATAAAATGCGTACCACGGCTCTGTGTTTAGGAATGTAGTCTTTTTAAACCATACTGCTCACGGTTAATAGGATATAAGCAATGGACCGTGATACTGGTCCCTCCAGGGATCTGTAGTGGTGCTTAAAGTTTCAGTAAAAAACACTCTTGATTTCTGGATAATGAGTATAAAAGTGTTAAGGTAGCCATGTTGTTCTACTTACATTTCGCATGCTTTACTTAATCTTGCATCCATATGAGGGTTTGCTTTTTCCAGGAAGGTACTTTTTTTCCAGGCAGCATATCACTCTTGTGCATAATTTGAATTGAGCCGCATCCAGGTATATATAGCCGGGCACAACTGGGTTGTAGCTGAAGGCAGTGTGGGTGTCTCAGTGGGATAGTATGGTGTTCATTGGGGGATGTGACACTACGCCAGAGCTGCCGAATTTGGTTCTGGGGAACCAGGTTCAGCCTTCATGAACAGTCCACCAGACCACTCTCCTGAGGGAGTACATTCCCATGGTAGACCTTAGAAGCCCCAGCTAGACCTTTAGAAGCCCAGGCCCAGCCTCACAGCATAGTCCGACGGCGGCACGTGACATGAGTGAGAGTCACGACGCCGCAGCCGCACTACAGTGAGTGAGTGAGCTCAGCTGACTGACTGAGTCCGGACTCTGGCGGTACCTCTCCTCGACTTCCGGTAAGTGGGTCTGGGTTACGGATGGTCCCGGGTGGTATTAACTTAAAACTGCCCACAGACTTCTCCCACCCGCAGCTGCCACCTGCCAGCCTGGCCTGTAGACGTTGCTGATTTTGCCTGTCTGGTGTCCTATCCGTCTCCATTCACGCTATGTTTTGCTCTTCTTGTGGTATTTGTGCTAGGCATGGGCGGAAAATCCGTTCCGCTCGCGGATTTTGCGGATTTTCGGGAAATCCGCAATCCGCGAGATTTGCGAATTTCCCGCAAAATCCGCAAATCCGCGAGCAGCGGATTTTGCTCGCACTGCTCGCACTGTTCGCGTGAGTTCGCGCCCCGCGAATAAGTGCAAAATTGCAGAAATACGATCTTAGCAAAACTGAAAGTAACTACTTACCAGGTTCAAAAGTTCAGGCACATCATTAGTAGCCATTTCCTGTAGTGCTTCCTGAGGGGCCCCTCCAGAGTTCAGTTGCCAGTTGAAACTATTATGTGACCCTGCTCTGAACCTCAGAATAGTTACACATATGCCACAAAGGTCCTGAATTACAGCTAAGGGAGACAAGCAGGAGCCAGGCTGGAAGTTAAAATCCATTAATCAGCCCCTAATTCATTATTGTCAGTTGGGGCAGGGCAGGTGTTGTAACTAATTTTGCAACAATGAAAGCACTTAGCAAGTGCAAAAGATCACTAATCAGGGCGCACTAAGGAAGCAGGTGCCAGCTAAAAAAAATATTCTGTGACACATTAATCAGCCCCAAATTAATTCAGGTCACTTGAGGCAGGGAAGGTGTGCTTTGCTTTGCCGAAAATAATGTACACTGGACAACCAGAGGGTGTGGTGATGAAACAGAGGGTGGCATGGGTGGGCCAGAGGGTGGCATGAGTAGTCAGAGAGTGGCAGTGGTGACAGAGAGTGGCAGTGATGAAGAAGAGTGTCCCAAACAGGCTGGACACGTAGAAACAACAAGTTCGCAAAATTGCGAAATTGTAAAAACCCTCGCGAACTGGCAGAAACACGGGCGAACACAAAAAAAAAAAATCCGCAAATTCGCAGGAATTCGCGGATTTTGCAGATTGCGAATCCGCAAATCCGCAAAATTCGCGAACGCGAGATCCGCAAAATTCGCTCATGCTTAATTTGTGCTTGCTGTAGGGAGTGTTTGTGGTAATATCAGGGAAATCCATAGCAAAAGTTGGCCCACCAGACCATAAAACGGGCCCTCAAAACAGAAAACATGTCTGTATACTGATTTTTCAGACCAGTCCTTCTGGCACTGCTAGATGCACTGTAGGCCAGCCTCCCTGGAAAATGGTAAACAAGAATTGATGCAATTGTATTTAGTGATAATGTAAAACCTAATAGTGATTGTATGTAGGTTTAAGACAACTGTGGAGGGGTAAAGAGCATATGGTACAGAAGAGAAAACTGGCCCACTTGCATTGTAAATGCTTCATGTTATTTAAAAACATAAACCACTTAAAGCTTTTATCAGTTTACAAAGCACTTGGAAGAGTCAAGTCAGTGTCCAGGATCTACTCTGCGGAAACTAAAATAATGAATTCCACAACAATGAGATTTGTTATGGTTTTAATCTTTGGGCAAGGACTGATATATGCATGCATGGGAGATAGTGCAATTCTTCTAAGAAGAACACTATATTGTCGCATTAAACTGGTGTAAGACGAGAAATACTGCAAATGGTCGAGAAATGTCCATTGCAAATGTTTTTGTGCCTGGTTTTCCACTTTTCACTTATTA
Organism: Lissotriton vulgaris; assembly: GCF_964263255.1. Taxonomy (NCBI): domain Eukaryota; kingdom Metazoa; phylum Chordata; class Amphibia; order Caudata; family Salamandridae; genus Lissotriton; species Lissotriton vulgaris. The sequence goes on along the minus strand of NC_141685.1, from coordinate 1,406,370,189 downwards.
CAGTATGAGCCCTTAAACTGCTCATTTCCGATTATGCTCGTAAACATTTCTCCTAGCCCTACCTAGAGGAAATTATGGGGGCAAAAGTGTGCAGAATCGCTCCCCAAAAAGTTGTTCACATGTTATTCCCCGATATATACAGCAGACTTTTTGTCTAGTTTAAAAAATGCCCAAGTATGTTGTGCGAATGGTTCTTATTCTGTAATGTTTTTGCTTCGGTTATTACTAGACAACTTGAAATAAGTCCCTAATGGTTATTTACATTTATCTAATAATAACATACATATAACTGTGTTGTGGATAGTGCATATTTACAGTGGTGTGATTAATGGGGAATAGTTTGTGAGAATGCTAATTGTGCAAGTTTTACTCCCTCATTTCCTTCGCACATACTGATTAGTCCCAGCAGTGACTGCCAAGATAAACCGGTTGGTGATATAGAATGTATATTTGTCCTTAAAATTGTTTCTGATGACAATTTGTGCATAATTTGAGACATGCTAATTTTGGGCTGGTTTTTGGGCTGGAACTGGTCTGATTGGGCTTGTTTTGGGCTTATATTTGAGCGCTTTGGGCTTGGGACGGGTCTAAAAATCTGGCAACACTGCAGTTTGCGCCCGTAATGTATTTGTAACCGATCTGCCCAGCAGCCGGCAGCCCGCGGCGCGGCTTAATTCAGAAACAATAATTTCTGTCACGCACCGTCAACAGCCATACTGACACGACATGGCGCTGTGCATCTAAGGCATCTTGGTGATTATTATCGTGGTCGCAATGTTCTGCAGGCCGGCGGGGGACGATTCAGTCACTCAGTCGGGGAGAAGACTGCAGAGGGCATCATGCAGTGTGCTGCAGCTCTGCGGTCGCGGGTCCCTGTGCGGCTCATGCTGAGATTTGAGGTGGTTTCGGGCTGTATGAAAGTTTGCGGGCGGTGCCACAAATTTAATGTGTGGCGCAAATCGAATCCCGACGCTGTAACTGACCACAGCAATGCGCTCCGAATCAGACGGAGACTATACGCTCCTCGCAAATTCCTTCGAGGGCAGCGGTCATACGTCAAACATACCACGGGACCAGCGCTGTCACTTACTACAGCGCCGAGAGACCACACACGTTTGAAACAAAGAGGGGAAATATGCAATGCCGTTTAATTAGTGAGTACCCGCGTCCTGGTAATAGCCATTGGGGACAGCATCTAGACTTTGACAAGATTGGCTGTACTCCGGGTTCCCCATTTGACCTCTACTTTAGACAAAAACTGATGGTTATATTGGATAACTGGTTGCTTAGATGGGTGATTTTCTTAACCCCAGACAGCTCTAGAAAACCTTAGAGCTATTTGTCCTGACGAGAACTCCGCGAATAGTGTGAGTTCGAAACGCGTAGACAACTTTTTGCCATCTAAACAAAGGAGTAATAGTAAAACTTTCGTTAAAAAGTTTTATCATTGAAAAATTTAATTGTATATGGCTTACTGTGAATATTTTGATTCCAGGTTTTGTGTAAATGTATGATGATATGTATGGATGTGAATGGGTGAGGGTATGATTGTTTCGAAATTTAAATTGTTTTGATAATTGTGACATTGTTGATATTGTATAAAAGACTTTTGTGAATATTGTGTAAATATATATATATATATATATATATATATATATATATATATATATATATATATATATATATATGTATAAGAGGTCTTGTAATGTATAATGAATTGGTGAAATAATAACCAATAATCCTTGTTTAAGAAAAATTTAAAATAAAACAACAGACAAAAGATTCATTCTGACATTAGTGTGGTATTTGACCATAGTGTGTAATTCTTATGGCCTGACGACTTATAAAGGAAGAATTGTGACAGTATTGGCATTCTGTTGTTCATTGACAAATTTAATGGTGGCACCTCTCGCAGCACTCCTGCAGGCAGTTCGCACCGGCCCAGGCCGCCAAGCTACCGCAGCTGCTATTAATTGTACCCCGCCGAATGCAGCCAATTCTGAAAAGTTACCCAGGAATTGTAGGGCCAAGCGACCTCGATGAAAGTATCACAGGTCTCACAGTCCCCCACTGAACTCATGAGGAGTCTGTACAGCAGCACCCCGATCACTGTGTGGAGGCCGCAGGCAGGGTGGCAAACAGTACTGAAATAGCGTCCTCGCCTGAGCACAGCCTGTCTGCTGTGCCGCAACCACCCCTTGTAGACCAGAGAGCGTCACTGCCTGCAAGCGTCATCCCCCGTGCATCTTCTGGACACTCAGACTTATCTGCGACCGGTCCGCCGCCCAAATAGGTACCAGCCAGGAGCCGGTGTTTAAGTCTATAAGATGGATCATGTTATTTCTTGTCCTGATGCTCTATTTCCTTGATGCTTCATTATTGCCCTCTATGATGCCTCATTATTGTGTCCAGTATATGGTTTTTGCACTCGCTGGTGCCATATTATTGTTGTGTCCGGATACCTTAGCAGGCGCCTTATTATTGTCCTCTTTGATGCCTTTTTATTGCCCCTGAGATGACAATATAACCCCAATGCTTTGCTCTGCTGCCCTCTCGGATGCCCTATTATTACCCCATCTGAAGCACCACCTTTGTACTCAGTCTTAGATGCCCTGTTATTGTCTTATCTAATTTGCTATTATTCTTGCCGCTGATGCTCTGTTACACCTGTATGGCCCTATCATTGTCCTTTCTGATGCCATGTTAACCCCCTGATGCCCTCTTAAGGCCCCCTCAGATGCAGTAATATTGTTCTCTCGAAAGTACTATGATTTCTTTATTTACTGCCCTGTTATTAACCCATTACCCGTGATATTATTGTCCTGCCTCATGCCGTAATTGCCTGCTCCATCTGTCTGTTAATACCCCTTCCGATACCTCATTACCGCCAACTTTGATGCCAGTGTTGTCCTCTCTATTGTTCTGTTAATGTCTCCTCTGAGGTCTCATTATTGCCCCCCGATGCGTTTTTGCCCGCTCTATTCCCTGTTAATGCTCCCTCTGAGGCATTCTTATTGCCCCCTCTGATGTAGTTATTGCCCTTTCTGAAGCCCTGTTATCGCCCCCTCCCCTGCTCTGTCCCTCGTTTGTTTATTTTGAGGTCTTGAAGGAGGAGGGAGGGGGTCAAGCAGGGCCGGTCCTAGAACTCCTGGGGCCCCGGGCGAAAGAGAAGATGTGAGGCCCCTCTAATTTGCATGTATCTTCCAGTCGCAGCCGGCATGACTCGCGGGTGGAGGGTCTCGCGGGAGTTCGGAAGGGGGGGGGGGGGAGAAAAGGAATCAGGCAGCCTCCCTCCCCTCCCCTCCCCTAAGCCAATCATAATGCTGCAATGGAAGCATTGTGATTGATCAGGACGCCGACCAGCCAGGGGCCTATGGGGAGGCCACTTTCCCCATGTAGGCTGCATTGCAGCCTACATAGAGAAAGGCCAGAGTGCGCAAGACTGGTTTGGTCGAACAGTCAGCGCCCTTAGCAGTTGGCAAGGCAATCCTCCCCTGCCCTAAAACAGACCCGCCCGCCCCCAACAAAACACTTCTGCTTTCTCGCAGTGCTAGAAGCAGAAACATAAAATGGTTGTTTTAACATTTTATGTTTCTGCTTTTGCAAGAAAGTATTGGGGCGTCGCTCCTCCACCCTAGTGAAGGAGCCGACCTTGGTAACATCACAAGAAGTGACATCGCAGGACTGTTGCTCTATGTTATGTTATGTTATGTTATGTTATAGGGGGGGTTTGTATAGCGCTCAGCTACTCCAAAGGAGTGTCCCGGCGCTTTCAGACCAACAGGTCAGCAGCTAACACATAACACAACAGGAAATAGGACCGGCAAAAAAGAAAACAGAAAACTAAAGACAGAACAACCAGGTTTTAAGTCATTTCTAAAAGCAAGCAAATTGGCAGTGCTGCGGAGTGATAAGGGGAGAGTGTTCCAGAGCTGAGGAGCAAGCCGTTTGAAGGAGCGTCCACCAGTCCGGGCTTTCTTCACCACTGGCACCACCGCAAGAGAGAGAGTTTCTGATCTCAGAGCCCTAGTAGGTTTGTAAAAGGCTAGCCTTTTCGGAATATAAGTTGCTCCCGTAGAATAGAGCGCCTTGTGGGCCAAAGTAAGGGTCTTAAAGGCAATGCGCTTTCTGACAGGGAGCCAGTGCAAGGTGGATAAAAGATCAGAGGCACTGGCACGGCGGAGAAGACCATAAACGGTGCGGGCCGCCGAGTTCTGGACTACCTGAAGGCGCTGCAGCAGGTAGTCGGGCAAACCCAGGTAGAGAACATTGGAATAGTCCAGCCTCGAGCCAATGAGGGCATGGACAGTAATTTTGCGATGGTCAAATGAGAGCAGAGGGAGAAACCTCCGAAGCATCCTAAGCAGGCCAAAGCAAACGCCCACAAGGCCAAGAACTTGGGCTTTCATCGTCAGGCCATTATCAATTTTGACCCCCTGATTTTTCGCCGCGGTGGAGGAAGATGCCGGTGGAAACATGTCATGCGGCCACCTTTCCTGCCAACTCGGGTCAGATTTGCACCCAAAAAAGAGCACCTCAGATTTTCCAGGGTTACACTTAAGACTATTACCCTGAAACCATTCAAATACCGCTCCCAGGCAGCCACGGATACTCTCTCCATCGAACTCAGCCCCCTTTGCACACGTGAAAAGGAGCTGGGTGTCGTCGGCGTATGATATTATCTGGGCCCCAAAGGACTCAGCCAGCACCGCCAAAGGGGTCAGAAAGATATTAAAGAGTATGGGGCTCAACACGGAGCCCTGCGGTACTCCAACCTCCAGCGGCGGCACTTCGGCTGAGTAGGTGGGGTCCCAGACCACCTGCCGGCGACCAGACAGGTAAGATTGAAACCTCCTCAACACCGTCCCACGCAGACCAATCTCATACAGTCTGCGGAGAAGACCTTCATGAGGGACGGTGTCGAAGGCCGCCGACAGATCAAGCATGACCAACATGGCCCTACCCCCTGAATCCAGCACATCCTTGATAGCCTCACTGACTTCGAGAAGCGCCGTTTCAGTGCTAAAGTTGGTACGGAAGCCAGACTGGGTGGCATGCAGCAGGCTATGTGACTCAAGAAAGGCAAAGAGGACCTTATGGACATGCTTCTCAACGATTTTGGCAAAAGCAGGTAGGAGAGAGATCGGGCGATAGTTAGCATGAAGGTCAGGATCAAGGCCCGGTTTTTTGAAAAGCGGAACCACCCTCGCCTCTTTCCAAACACCAGAAACAACGCCGCTGGTCAAGGAACAATTCAGCACAGGATTCACAAGTGGATTGACCACTTCCGCCATCCTTGCCAAAAACCTGGCAGGACATGGGTCAGCAGGTGAACCTGATTTAAGCTGAAAAAGCAAATCAAGCAACGCAGTGATCGATAAAGGTGGAAATTCCGATAAAGTACGCTCAGAATCTTCCGCCAAATTCCCGTGGATCTCCTGGTACATCCTAGTCCCGATGACAGGGGCTGGGAAAGAGTCCTGGATCAGCTTGATCTTATCATGAAAGAAGCTGGCCAATGCGGTCACCCACGGTTCAGAGAACTCGTGCTGAGATGCAATTGCTTTGGGCGACATAAACTCCTTCACAATGGCGAAAATCTCCTTACAGGAGCTAGAGGCTGACTCTATTCGGGCCGCGAAGTAGTGCCGTTTTTCCCGAAGAATGTCAGCATGATAGGGTTTTATAACCATCTTGTATTCCGCCTTGGCCACATCCTCGTACCTATGGCACCACCGTCTTTCCGCACTCTTACAGGCGCGTCTGGAAGAGGCCAGGGCCTCAGTAAACCAAGGTGCAGAGGACCGCCAAGGGGTTTTACGAGGAGAGGATTCGGGAGCAAGTTCATGAAGTCGCTCCCTGATCCAATCTTGCAGCTGGACAAGGTCGGACTCCAGGTCTCCGGACAACCGGCAGGGATAGTCAAGGCAGGCCTGTCCTAAATAATCAAGGGAGATCTTATGATAGGCTCGTCGGGGCTGCCCCGAAGGACAGGTGGCGACACACACAGGCTTACCGACCGCGACAATTTGAAAGGATATCAAAAAGTGATCTGACCAAAGCACCGGGATCGGATGGGCCATGATGAGAGGCAGAGGGGAAAACACCTGGTCGAGAGTATGACCTCTATTGTGGGTCGGCACAGCCAAGTAGGGGATAAGGCCAAGAGGGGCGGTGACTTCCAAGATTTTAATCGTGTCACCCTCATCTCCTTGGTCCATATGAATGTTTAGATCGCCCAAGACCAGACAATGTTTACCCTTCAAACATAGCTCTATGGCCCTTGCCTGTAGATCCTCATGAAAAGAACCAAGGGGCCCCGGGGGGCGGTAAACAAGAAGCCCCGTAAAGGATTGGTGGGCAGAAAGAGTCATAGAGAAAGCTAAGGCCTCACAACCCGGAAGGGGCTCTATCGGGACTACAGCACAAGTGGCCGATCTCCTAACCACAATCGCCACACCACCACCTCTCCCTTTCACTCTATCTTGATGTAAGATGACATAATCGGAAGGGATTAGGGTGTGCTACTTCGTAGGCCTTCCCAAAAGACTTGCGGTGGGCTTCAATAGGGATTGTGGTAGATAGGCCTTCAAGGTTGACCCACACTTGCCACTGCTAGGGTTCACCTGCTGGTGCTAAGACACCAGGGCTTCTAAGGTCGTGCGGGTTTTTCCAAGGTCTAGCATGGAAATATGCTTCCTCAGGGAGATTGGTCTGGTGGACTGGTCATGAAGGCTGAACCTGGTTCCCCAGTTCCAAATTCGGCAGCTCTGACCATAGTGCCACATCCTCTCCCCACTGAACACCATACTACCCCACTGAGAGAAACTCGCACTGCCTTCAACTACAACCCAATTGTGCCCCGCTACAAACACCTAGAGGCGACTCATTTAAAATTACGCACTAGACAAGAGCAATATGTTGCCTAAAAAAAAAGTGGAAAAAGCAAACACTCATAAGGAATGTAAGATTAATTAAAGTGCTTTTGCATGAAAAGTTAAGGTGTTGACTACAGGGCCGGAACGGACCTGCTTCAATGCCCATTGAATATATCCTTACAAAAATAAAGCAATGTGGTTTAAAAAGACCACATTTGTGAATACAGAGCAGTGGTATGCACTTTATTTTCCAGGCCGCCCATAAAGCAGGTATTGCAGTACATCCAGAAATGGTGCACTTCCCCAACCAGGGAAAACAATGCTGTTTAGATAAAGACAAGAAAACAAAAGTAGCGCTTCACTGGTAAACTCTGTGTAGTGGCACTAATGTGTTTTGGGTGTGAATAAAATCAATCTGGCCCCTTTTCGACCCACTCTGTCTTGCTTTAGTAATTTTTTACATTTAGAATTTTTGATTTCCCTCTTTCCCAAGGCTGCACTTTGGAAGTGAAAAATGTCACAAAAAAAGATGACCTTTCCAGCAAAAAAAGTTTTTCTTTTTTTGGATTCATTTCACAGGGGAACAAATAAAGGAAAGGAAAAGAAAGAGGGAGTAGTGGCTACAAGGCCCCGGGAAGGGGCCCCCCACACCCTGACCTTGCAGATTTCTATAGTGCTTAGAGGCCCAGGGAAAGGGGGCCCCACACCTGGACCTTGCAGCTTTCTATAGTGCTTAGAGGCCCAGGGAAAGGGGGCCCCACACCTGTACCTTGCAGCTTGCTCTAGTGCTTCGAGGCCCAGGGAAAGGGGGCCCCCTCCCCATGGCCTTCGAAGCAGTAACAAGGCCTTTCTTAAAACACTGCCCCAGCACCAGTTGATCTGGCTGCTCCCTCCTCCCCTCACCCACTGCTCCTTACCTGTGCCCGGCTGGTCCTGGAAACAATGGGGCCTTCTGTCACCTAGCAACAAAATGCAGACAGGGAATGGCCGGTACTTAAGAGAGGTGTTGCTTCGCCCCTGACACTCTGAACCCTAATTGCTGGCCCTGCCGCTTTATCTTCCCCACTCTGTCCCTCCCCCCCACCCCCAGGAATACCACCACGCGGTCGACACCAGACATCTCTGATGTGTATTGTAATTGTGTGGGGAGGGGGCCCTGGTGGAGCATGGGGGCAATCTGTGAAAGTGTTTAATTTCACAGTGAAGGGGGGGGGGGGGGCCCTGAGCGCGAGGCCCTGGGCAGCTGCCCATACTGCCCATGCCTAGCGCCGGCCCTGGGGTCAAGAGAGCAGTAAGGGGTTTTTAGGTCTCGCCTGTCGATGTGCATGCGCATCGAGCAAGCGAGACTATGGTGGCTTATCCACTCTTTATCCAACTTGCAAGGAATCGTGGCGATTCCTTGCAGTGCACGAGAAATTTAAGCTCAATGCGCATGCGCATTGAGCTTAAAAGCGCGTGCACATGCCCCCAGCCGCCTGCCTTGCCTAATCTCCCAGCTGGTGCCGCTCCACCCCCTGCGGCATCAAAGGCTTTCACGGCCGGCCGGCCATGCTTTCAGTTTCACGACCGGCCGGCCGTGTGAAGTACATTTCTAAGCCCGCTCTCCCTGCTCCGCCCCCTGCTCCGGCCGAGACGCATTTCTCCTCCCTCCTCCCCCCTCCTGGGTCAGGTTACCCTGCTTTCTCTCTCGCTTATTTTTTTTCTCCCCAAGTACATTTCTAAGCACGCTCTCCCTGCTCCGCCCCCTGCTCCGGCCGAGACGCATTTCTCCTCCCTCCTCCCCCCTCCTGGGTCAGGTTACCCTGCTTTCTCTCTCGCTTATTTTTTTTCTCCCCAAGTACATTTCTAAGCCCGCTCTCCCTGCTCCGCCCCCTGCTCCGGCCGAGACGCATTTCTCCTCCCTCCTCCCCCTTCCCTCACCTCCTCAAGCCGTTACTCGTTGTGTGTACAGGGCTGTGTGTATTAGCGCTTGTGCCTGTCCTGGTTTGTTTGCAGGTGCACACATTACACAAGGCTCTGCTCACTGACCCTAGAGGTAGGCCTCTGACCCGGCACACTCGAGTGAAAGATTCCTCACATAACCCACCGCTCCAGCTGCCTCTTCCTTCAGGCTGCCAGCCTTGAGCGTGGGGGGAGGAGGGGCTGCATACACTTCTGTCCCCGCCGACACGTCAGGGCATGCTGGAATTCAGAGGCCGCCCTCCACTCTGCCTTTTAGTGTACCGTCTGTCATGGCCACAAGCCAGCACCCCCACTTTTGCTGCAGACGAGCTAGGGCTTGTCTTTCTCCAGAGGCAAACAGGGCAGCCTGACTTACGAGAGCCCCCGCAGGCTCACCAACCCAAGGAAAAGCTGCATCTCCCCGGGTACGAGACAGACGTGTGCCACTCACCTCACCTCTTCCTGGAAGCCGGACTGTGGATAAATGCAGCCGTGGGAAGGCCCCATCCTACCTCAGGTTTAACATTTAATTCTACACCTCTTGAGGGTTCCTGTGATTAACCAACCAAAACCTTGCTGCTGAGCTCATAAACAGGCTGCAACTGAAACGGAGGCGGGCAAATTGCCGTGTGAATTCTCTCCGGCGCCTGCAAGTCAGCTTAACACCTCTTACAAAACAAAACATCACAACTCATCAGTGGCTTGACCTTTGAATATCTGCGGTGTAAAGGTTTATTAATTAATTCATTCAAAAGCGGCCCTTCTATAATTAGCTGTTTCTTGCCCACTATTCATGCCCAGCCCACAAAACCGGGGAACTAGCTGTAGAAACCTGATGAGAGCTGTTAGAACTCCTGGTAGCTGCCCTGAGACCCGAGCCATGCATGGGTGCAAGGATCGGGAACAGAGAATGCAAGGCTCTCGTTTAAGCTTATGACGCACTTGTCTTCACAAGAAAGTCAGATACTTCACAACAACCAGGCCTCATCAGCTGTACCTCAAAACAACCAGGACTCATCACCCCTCTCTCACAACAACCAGGCCTCATCACCCTCTCTCATAACACTCACTCTCACTCACCCTCAACCCCTCAGCCTCACCCTCACCCTCACTCACCCTCACTCACCCTCAACCCCTCACCCTCACTCACCCTCAACCCCTCACCCTCACTCACCCTCACCCTCACTCACCCTCAACCCCTCACCCTCACTCACCCTCAACCCCTCACCCTCACTCACCCTCACTCACCCTCAACCCCTCACCCTCACTCACCCTCAACCCCTCACCCTCACTCACCCTCAACCCCTCCCCCTCAACCCCTCACCCTCACTCACCCTCACTCACCCTCACTCACTCACCCTCAACCCCTCACCCTCACCCTCAACCCCTCACCCTCAACCCCTCACCCTCACTCGCCCTCACCCTCACTCACCCTCAACCCCTCACCCTCACTCACCCTCAACCCCTCACCCTCACTCACCCTCAACCCCTCCCCCTCAACCCCTCACCCTCACTCACCCTCAACCCCTCACCCTCACTCACCCTCAACCCCTCACCCTCACTCACTCACCCTCAACCCCTCACCCTCACTCACCCTCACCCTCACTCACCCTCAACCCCTCACCCTCACTCACCCTCAACCCCTCAAACTCACCCTCACTCACCTTCACTCACCCTCAACCCCTCACCCACCCTCACCCTCACTCACCCTGACCATCACTCACCCTCAACCCCTCACTCACCCTCAACCCCTCACTCACCCTCACTCATCCTCACTCACCCTCAACCACTCACCCTCACTCACCCTCACCCTCACTCACCCTCAACCCCTCACCCTCAACCCCTCACTCACCCTCACTCTCACTCATCCTCACTCACCCTCAACCCCTCACCCTCACTCACCCTCACTCATCCTCACCCTCACTCACCCTCAACCCCTCACCCTCACTCACTCACCCTCACTCTCACTCATCCTCACTCAACCACCCTCAACCTCACTCACCCTCAACCCCTTACCCTCACTCACCCTCAACCCCTCACCCTCACTCACTCACCCTCAACCCCTCACCCTCAAACCCTCACCCTCACTCACCCACCCTCAACCCCTCACCCTCACTCACCCTCAACCCCTCACCCTCACTCACTCACCCTCACTCACCCTCAACCCCTCCCCCTCGACCCCTCCCCCTCAACCCCTCACCCTCACTCACCCTCCCTCACCCTCAACCCCTCACCCTCAAACCCTCACTCACCCTCAACCCATCACCCTCAACCCCTCACTCACCCTCAACCCCTCACCCTCACTCACCCTCACCCTCACTCACCCTCAACCCCTCACCCTCACTCACTCACCCTCAACCCCTCACCCTCAACCCCTCACTCACCCTCACTCTCACTCACCCTCACTCAGCCTCAACTACTCCCCCTCCCCCTCACTCACCCAAAACCCCTCACCCTCACTCACCCTCACCCTCACTCACCCTCAACACCTCACTCACCCTCACCCTCACCCTCACTCACCCTCAACACCTCACCCTCAACCTCAACCCCTCACCCTCACTCACCCTCACTCACCCTCACTCACCCTCACTCACCACCCTCACTCACCCTCACTCACCCTCACCCTCACTCACCCTCACTCACCCTCACTCACCCTCACCCTCACTCACCCTCACCCTCACACAGTGCAATAGTTCTCAGACCATTTCAGTTAGAGCTTTTAGAAATGTTTATGGCTTTTTTTATTTGTAATACTTTAGCATTGGCTACAGGAAACAAAAATGCTAAACATTTACAAAAAAAACCCATAAACAATTCTAAAAGCACTAACTCTAATGGTGCGAGACCTATTGCATTTCCAATGCTTGTTAAGGTTGTTAATGATGGTGGAGCGGTTAGCCGTTGCAATTAATGAAACAAAATATATTTTACATTTTATTTAAAAAATTAGATTAACCACAGTACTCTGGGACCTCATGCACACCAACTTTAGAAATCCTAAACTGTCTTTTGTTGGATTTGGTGATCTAATCTATGTATTACAATACATGGATGATTTGCTATTTTGTCCGATACACGTTTTCTTCCTAACTTCTCTTGATAAAATGTTTAAAGTGTCACATGATAGATGTAAATGCCACTCATAAGTAGAGTATACACATAAAAATTTCATTAATATGCATGCTAAAATCTTGGCAGCTATGTGCGTTAGTCCAACCACTGATGCGTGGTACTTGGCAGGGCTCGTGTAATTTATATTTATATGTTTCCCTCGTCTTCATTGCTTGATTATGCTCCGGAGAAAGTGTCACTCATAATTCTTTACATGTCACTCATAATTACACATAAATTATGAAAATGTCGCACATAGCAATCTGAAACCTTGGCAGCTATGGTACAGCTGAGGTGCATGCTCGCACGCTCACAACGTTATCCTTCTCTTGTTTTAGGACTTGTGCCCCGAGTAACATGGAATACGGAGACTACTCTGGGATAATATAAATTTGGCCCAGGCTTACTTTAGAGATTCCGGTAATCGGGCAGGGACACCAATCCAGTTTCACTGCCTGCACTTTATAAAGAGTACATTTTATTAAGTTGTGCTCTGCTATGATCTTTGTGTTGCGCCCTTAACAAACTTGTAATCATCTTCTGAAGCATTCTCCCAGTTTCAGTGGCACGAGCCTCAAGGGGGCACTCTCACGCTAGAAATAATTGACCTTTAGATAAAAAACAAACATGCTGCCCCCTTGGAAAGGTATCCAAACCCTCTGCCACAATGTTCTACTGCGTCACGCAAGCAAATGTGCGGGTCTTTTTCCGCTTCCGGCAAAAACCCTGGAATTTCACATCTCAACCTGCTAGCGTGTGTTTTTTTGTTTTGAAACCTCCCTGTTGTTAATCACCATCGCCAAAGGGCCTCCTGTCTGTTGCAACACGCTGATTACTAGTTGGCCGTGGAGGTTCGGGCAGAAATTCTGGTTTCCTGTCACATGTGACTGGCGCGAGCTGTGGTTCGAGCCGTCAGTCCCTCTCAGGGTTGTTGGCAGCATGAAGCGCTGAGGACTGGCACGGCACTCACGGAAGACTCCTGGGAAGGGGCGATTGGTGCGGACTGTTGAAATTCCGAGCCTTCACCGCGCGTGCTAGTTGAAGGTGGTCACCCTCACGAAGAGCGCACGCTGTGTAAGGCAGCCACGGAACGCGAGTTCACGCGCCTCCACCCAGGGCCTGCAGCTCCGATCCATTCCAGCGCACACTGCTCGACCAAATGCTCGCCACAGCACCTCCTGAGGCCTACAGGTTCTCTAACTGCCCACAGCATACCGCACTCCCCTCCACCTATCCAGGATCTGCAGCTCAGTGACCCAGCGCCTACAGCTCTATACATTCAATGTACACAGCTCCATCTAGTGCTCAGAGCCCACAGGTCCACCCATTGCCCACAGCTCCAACCGGCGCCCACCTCCTCCACGAAGTGCTCGTAGCTCCTGCTCCATATGATAGGCACAGCTCCACCCAGCGCCCACAGCTCCACCCATGGCCGACTACAGCTCTACCACAACCGAGAGGTCACAGCTTCACCCAGTGCCATCCAGGGCCCCACCAAGTACATAGGGGACTGCCCAGGACCCGCGGCTCTACTCTTTAAGTACCCAAAGCTCCAGCTGGTCACCCGTGGGACCCACCTACACCAACCCCTACACGAGCCAGGAGTGCCCCCCGACCCCTTAACAAAGAGGCCTGAGTGCAGTGCGCGAGTTGCCTTTAGCACCAGTGAAACCTCCGATCACACTCGCACAAGCGCCCTGTTCACGACCAGTCACTGAGCGTTTTTCTGTTATTTCGTTTTTACAAAGCACTAGTGCACTCGAGAATGCTTCATGGCGCTTCATGACATCTGTGTGTGCGCGTGCGCCTCAGTGTGATGTGTCTATTCAGTGCAGGTAATAATAGCCCATAAGATAGCTCAGTGAGTTGAACCCTAGCTAAAATGATCTCAGTGTATCCCTTAGATTGTTGATCACAGTACGTCAAAAACGATGTTGGGGTCGGGAAACAGCCACTACAACGAAGCCGTTTCCACGAATGCAGTAACCACGCATGCTTTACAACGCATGCGTGGTTACCACTATAACCTTTACCACGCATTCCTTTACTACGAAATACGTAGTAAAGGAATGTGAGTTAAAGGTCAAATAAAGAAGAGGGGGCTTGGGGGGGCCGGGGGGGGGTCTCCTCCCCCCCCCCAAAAAAAAAAAAACGAGCGGAAATAAAAAAAGAAAACTTACATTAAAACGGACTTCAGTGCCCCTGTCATCAATGAAAGAGCCTCCACAACGTCGTAGCGTAGCGTGTCCGTCATTATAGCAGTCCTTTTTTAATTTTTTTAGACGTGTTTTGATGCTTGTTTCTGTGGATGATGGTAGTAAGGGCTGCTGATGAAAGGGTGCAGGTGTCGGGCAAGAAAAAAAATCTATGATCATAAAAATTACCCGGACTTAAAAGTATGAAGTGTTTCTCTCCTTTCCTTCTGTAGACTGACCCCTCTCCATGCCTCATTCCCCTAGATATAGCCTACTAACGCTAATAATAATATGCACACATTTTTTAGCCTATCACTATCATTATGTACTAGGGACGTAAGATGTTTCGAAGATGGTTTTTTCCGTAGAATAATCCTGCGTACAAAAATGCTGCGTGCTAAAGCCACTTGCGAAGTAAAATTCGCGTGGTAATGCCATGCGTGGTACTGGTTAGCGTGGTATAATCATATAACCAATGTAAGTATTGCGGTTCATTTTCATTTCAACACCTATTAGGAGCGCTCCGCCATGAAGAGCAAAGGGGCGTTTTGCATCAGCGAAAGCCACAGCACAAGAATTAACAACCAATAGGAAAGCAATAGAAGAAAGAAAAAAATGGTAAATGAAAAGCGCACAGGATACGCAGTATCAAAGATAACATTTAATTAATTTAAAAAACTCGTGGGTGCGAGCAAGTGGCTGTTCTTAGTATGTGGTGATGCCTCTTTCACCCCGAAAATTAGGACACTTGTTCCATTTTAATTGGCTTTATTAAGTTGACATTGTCTATTAAACTCAACCTGACTTTGGCAATGGTCGGAAAAAAGCCATATTTTGCTTTCTATGTTCTTCTCGTGCGGCCCACTGAGGACGTGGACTGGGGTTGCAGCCTAATTGTAATCTGACACACACACCCACACACACACACGCACATCACAACCCGCAATCCAGGTAGTTATATATGTGGGCGCTTCACTGTGTAATTAGCTACAATCAATCGATTGACAAAATTCATTCCAATTAAAAAAAGACGTGTGTAGTTGCCGAGATACCCGATTCAGACGGGAGATGGCCGAATTTTAAAGTCAAAACAGGTTAATTCAAGTATTTCTCTCTCGTTAAATTGCCCCTTTTCAATACAAGTCAATAGGGTAAATATAGCCTAATTTTTTTAAAGTCCCTTTTGCTGCTTTCCAAATGTTTGCATGTATGAAAAAGTCTTTGTCAATCTGCATTTTTCTTGTGCACGACAAGAGGACTGGAGTACGTGGTACACGAGTTTGTGCTTTTCCCGAAGACGTAAGGCCTTATACATTTGCCTTTTGACTTCTTTACTAGTTCTTTCTTCCGTTTGGTTTATTTATTGTGAACAAAAACTTAAAAGTAGGTGAACATAGCTGTTGTTTTCTTTAGACAGAACTAGATTTATAACTGGTCCTGTATGTTTTGGAAACAAATCATCTCCCCTTACTATTCATGATTTATTTTGTTTACTCCTACTTTAAACATGTAGTTCTTACCTGGCGCACCACTAGAAGCATTCGTTCTCAGTAGTATTACTCCACTCAGGACTTTAAGCGGGGTGAAAATAGTGGCTGGGGTGGTCTTTAAATGGAGCATAGTTTATGTAATTAGGAGCGTGGCTTAAACATGTAAACTACATTTCTATGATTTCCTAAGTGTGCCATCTGAACAGTATTTTGGTGACTCTGAAATTTTTGTTATTGCATCAGATACAGACTAAAACCAGCCAAAACTTATGACCTTGCGATGATTTTGATGTAAATAACTAATATTGGAAATGTTTTAATTATGTGACTGAATTGTTGCGTTCTGTGGAAGGGGCCTTCAAAGTGTCTAAATTACGGCCATTATATTCACTCAATTTTAGACATCTATGCTCTATTTCTCTCTGCGCCCTATAAATACACAAGTAAACCTTACCGGCTCTTGAAGCAGCAATATTGTATATGTTCTGTGTGTGTGTGTGCCTCTGTTCCCGGTTTTCATGCCTCTGTTCCCGGTTTTTGTGCCTCTGTTCCCTGCTCGTGCCTCTGTTCCCTGCTCGTGCCTCTGTTCCCTGCACGTGCCTCTGTTCCCTGTGCCTCTGTTCCTGGTTTTCGTGCCTCTGTTCCCAGTTCGTGCCTCTGTACCCTGCTTGTCATCCGGTGCTTGTACCTCTGTTCCCTGGTTGTGCCTCTGTTCCCTGCTCGTGCCTCTGTTCCCTGCTCGTGCCTCTGTTCCCTGCTTGTGATCCGGTTTTCGTGCCTCTGTTCCCTGTTCGTGCCTCTGTACCCTGCTTGTAATCCGGTGCTTGGACCTCTGTTCCCTGCTTGTGCCTCGTTCCCTGCTTGTGCCCTGCTTGTGCCTCTGTTCCCTGCTTGTGCCTCTGTCCCCTGCTTGTGCCCTGCTTGTGCCTCTGTTCCCTGCTCGTGCCTCTGTTCCCTGCTCGTGCCTCTGTTCCCTGCTCGTGCCTCTGTTCCCTGCTTGTGATCCGGTTTTTGTGCCTCTGTTCCCTGCTTGTGATCCGGTTTTTGTGCCTCTGTTCCCTGCTTGTGATCCGCTTTTTGTGCCTCTGTTCCCGGCTTGTGTGTGGCTCTGTGTGACTCTGTGTCTGTGTGTGGCTCTGTGTGGCTCTGTGTGTGTGTGTGTGTGGGTGCGTGTGGCTCTGCGTGTGTGTGTGTGGGTGCAAATGCAATAGGTCTCGCATTTGCGAGAGATTAAGCTATTGGCATTGTAAATGACAATGCCATTTATTGATATGTTTTAAAAACAAAAATAATGTCATGAGCAATGCCAATAGCTCTAACTTTAACAAGGACGAGACCATTGCATTGTAAATGCTTGTTTAAAATCAGCTTGCGCTGTGCTTGTAAACTCTCTTTTAAACTAATAAAAGCTTAAAACTAGTTTAGAACCTGCCCCTTATCTACCATTACTTACCATTGGTTGACTCAGACGTCACTCTTCATTTCCTTGCTTCTTACTGGTCACCACTTCCTCCTCACTTCGGCTTCCTCCTGGGGTTTCTCTGTGTGTCTCTGCCGAGGAGCATGTACCAAATACAGCTTCTTGTCTGCGGTCAGTGTCTTTCCACTGGCTGCAGACTCCTGCAGGTACCCTTTTTTCACTTTTATACATGCACTTTTAAAGAGTGCAAATGTCTGCAGTCCCTCTCCCTCACCTCTCCCTCTTTCCACTGTCCGTCGTTTCAGGAACCCCATGCCTCCTCCTGCTGTCTATTGTACGTTCTCCCTCACCCCATTGCTCATTGTTTACCCACTCTCATTGACTTGGCAACTTAATATCATTCTGGTTCTCTTGAAACACTAAACTAAAGTTGCGTGCAGAGAAAACACTTATTTTCAGATACACCATTACTAATCATTTTCACTATTATTCACGAGTTTGAAATATAATGTATACCAATACAATTATCTACTGTTCAACATTTTTCAAGGTGCACTCTCATAAGGCTAACCTTTTCCACAATAAATTAGGATTGTAAGGCGATAACAGAGTTTTTGGCCAAAACTGAAAGAGCTAACTGGGAGAGGTCCACATTACTCAGGCTCACTGTCCGCCAGGGGTCACTCGTTTATCTGTCCCTTCTTTTATCTGCCATTTCTCCTTTGTATTTACTGTGCTATTGTTCTGCATTATTCTTTATTTTCCCCCCTTTTTATTTTCATGGTGCTTCCCACTATGTCCTCCTAGTTCTGCTGTTTCCCTTTTTTC
The DNA here is from genome assembly GCF_964263255.1 of Lissotriton vulgaris. NCBI lineage: Eukaryota > Metazoa > Chordata > Amphibia > Caudata > Salamandridae > Lissotriton > Lissotriton vulgaris. The sequence continues at coordinate 1,406,352,326 of NC_141685.1, read as the reverse complement.
GGACCGGGCAGCTTTCCAGTAATTTCATCTGGTTTGTCTTACCTTTTTGCGAAAGGGAGCCCCCTCTGATTGTTTTTTTAAAAAATGTGTTGTTTGCCCGCGGGGGCGTCCTCCTCCCCGCTGGCTTTTATCAGCTGTAACGACCTGGCCAGGCGTAGAGGCACTCACTCTGCTGCTTCCTGTCCTGCAACCTCTGGTCGTTGGCGGTATAATCACTAGCCCTCACTGTGGGGCCCTCTTTGCGCCCCTGCGGGGTGCATCTGCAAGGCGATCCTCTCGTGGTCCCACAGGCTACCCCTGACTTACCTCGAGGCTGCTGTCTTCCCCGCTGCTGGGTTCCCTGGTTACTACCTCTCCTGCCTGTAGTGTCGCGGTCTAGTCGTTGCGGGTGACGTAACGACGTAGAGCGTGACGGCCATATTGGCGACTCAGCGCGGAGCCTTCTAACAGAGCGGACGTGGCTCCCAGCGCTCTTTTCCCGTGATTATTTAAATAAAATATAATCACCTGCAAGCTGCTTCTGCCTCTCATTGTGGGGTAATCTAAATACTACCAAATGGCGATGAGGGTCGGGAAGGAGACAGTGAAGCATCCCAGACCAACGTGTCCCACCTGAGACCCAGCACAGACCACAGCCACGAGGCAGCACCAGACCATAAGGCTGGTACCACGCAGAAGGGAAGAGCACGGGAAGATAGACCAACCCGGCCGCAAGAGCGTGTGAGAAGAGACCTAACCCACAACCAGGACAACGCTCCAGGCACGGAAGCCACGTGCACGCCCAGATAGTAGGAAACAGCGCTAAACGTGAGTAGAGAAGCACTTGGAAAGGGAAGAAAGGCGGGGCAGCAAGACAGTGTCTGAACACAGAGGCGCTGGGCACCACGCTCTAGGCAGCCAGCCTTCTGCCCGGGGCCCTGGCGGAGCAAGCGCAGCACGACGCAGTTGGTGAATCTGCGTCCCCACAGAATCCAGCAGGCCAACACGGGCATAGTGCCCCAGGAAGTCCAGGAGGGGAAGAGGAGCGCCCCGGAAGATGAGCGGAGATGAGCGCCCAAGCCTCCTCACTCACAACACCGGTCCCCTTGCTACCCAGGCCAGGGGATCCTGTAATGAAGTGGGAAGATTAGAGAGAATATTTTATGAACTATCTTGAGGCTCTAGAAGATAAGAGTGGTGAAGCCTTTCCCAGTAAAAGACGGAAGAGAATATTACTCCATAACCTGGGCCCAGAAGGCATTAGAGTTTTCCAGAACCTAGCTCCCACACCAAGACAGGCGGCTGATGACGACGTATTCCGACACGCGATCGAAGACCTGAACACCCACTACAGACCGGCGGTGTGCACGTCCATAGACAGGTACAACTTCCAACAGAGGAAACAAGCCATGGGAGAGTGTATAGACAAATATGTGGCAACGTTAAAGAAACTGGGGATCACGTGCAAGTTTGGCGCTTTACACAACGAGTTCATTAAGGACCAAATTGTCATGCACACGACAAACTCTGCAATCCAAGACAAGCTTTGGGTCAATGGTGATGCGTCCCTGAAGGGAGCAGTCCTGATGCAGGAGACAAAAGAAGGGGAAGTGTCCACCAACAGCTTTGCGTCCAGATCCTTGTCGCCCACGGAGCAGAAGTTCAGTGTGGTGGAAAAGGAGCTGTTGGCAGCAGTCTGGGCCATGGAGAAGTTCCGCCAATTCTTATGGGGCACGAGATTCAGGCTCAGGACGGACCACAAACCGCTGGTCAAAGTGCTAACGTCCTGCGGACATGCGAAGTTGACACTAAAGTTGTTGGACTACAGATATGATGTCGAATACATCCCCGGAACAAAGAACAAAGTAGCTGATTACCTCAGCAGAGCGTTATCCATGGAGAATGCTCCACTAAGCATGGAGGAAGAGGATGTCAGTGTAGCGTTCATGGAAGATCACGAAAAGGTGATAAGTGTGCAGGAATGGAAGGAAGCCTATGTGAATTTCATGGACATTACAGCTGTTAAGCAGTTCATACTACAAGGATGGCTGGAAAAGAGACACTTGAAGGCAGAGCACCAGAAGTTCTTTGAAATACGGGAGGAATTATCCATCGGAGACCAAGCTATCTTCCTACTAAGAGGAGATAAAGTAGTTCCTCCCACCCCCTTGGTGCTGCACCTTCTTACCATCCTACATGAAGGACACTTAGGCTTCGTGAAAACGAAACTTCGGGCGAAACAAATGTACTGGTGGCTGGCAATGGATTGCCAGATAGAAAGACATGTACAAGAGTGCACGCATTGTCAAAATGCAGACAAATCTCAGAGTTTGTTACGACAAGCCTCGGGAAAGATTGACAGCCCCCTCGAACCCGTGGGAGGAGTTGTCGATAGACATCCTCGGCCCGGTGCTAGATGCGCAAGGAATCCCGAAATATGTAGTGGTACTCATGGACAGATATTCCAAATGGCCGGAGATTGATGTTCATAGAAGAAATGAACGACGGAGACTGTATTGAAGTTTCTTATAGCCACCTTCTTGAGGGAAGGTATTCCACGATCCATTCTAAGTGACAAAGGACCCCAGTTCGCGTCTGAAAAGTGGAACACCTACATGGAGAGGAATGGCATCAAGATCAAGCACACATTGGTATATCATCCAGCCGGTAATGGCTTAGCTGAAAGGTTTAATAGAGTCATTATGGGCTCAGTTCAATCGGCTGTTGGTGTGAGAAAGAACTGGGAGAAGAAATTGAGGAACACGTTGTGGGCCTATCAAATCACCCCAACCAGCACGGGATACAGTCCCTTCAAAATCCTAAGGGGTCGGGACCCCTTTACCAAGGACAACGTAGCATGGAAGGAACGAACCACCACGAGCAAATGGTCCCCAGCGGTAGTCCACCACAATCTAGAAAGAGCACAAAGAGTATACACAGAACACTATAACAAACGGCGCAACGTGAAGGAGACAGTGTTGGAGAGAAGAGAGTGGGTCCAAGTCAAACTGGACCAATTGAGAAGAAAAGGGGACAGCAGGTTTAGTGCACCTTTGCAAGTAAAGGAAGTCTACAAAAGAAGGGCCTTGCTGAGTGACGGAAAGGTTTGGTCTTAGGATTGGATGTCCAAGTGCAACAAGATATTGCAGTGGACCAAGGAGGAGAGCTCGCAGTCAGAACACCACAACGAGCCCCAATATGAGATCACCCCGGAGACGTAGAGAGAGAGAGAATGAGTCAAGGGAAAGAGATGATCAGACCACACAGGAACACCAGAGAGGTACAAATGAAGCAAAGCCGAAGGACAGTCCTATGGGTGCAGAAAGAACATGGCTGCCAGAGAAGAAACAGGGAACACCTCCAGAACTCCGGTGAGACGTACCTGTGCTAGACGACCAGTGGTAAGACCGGCGAGATATAGAGACTATGAGATGGGTGAGGAAGATGAGCAAGAGAGCAGATAGACTTTGGGACACTACCTGTCATTGTTTGTTCAGTTCATAAAGGAGGAAGATATGCAGTGTCGTTCTCTAGTCGTTGCGGGTGACGTAATGTCGTAGAGCGTGACGGCCATGTTGGCGAGTCAGCGCGGAGCCTGCGAACAGAGCAGACGTGGCTCCCGGCACTCGTGATTATTTAAATAAAATATAATCACCTGCAAGCTGCTTCTGTCTCTCATTGGGGGGGGGGATCTAAATACTACACTGCCTGCTGGGGACCACAGCCTGCTGTATACGCTGATCACGGCCTCAGCAAGACGGGTCTCCGACGTCAGCCCCGCCTGCTCAGCTGGGCTGACTCATTCACCGGACCTTCTTCAGTGATCAACGCTGTCGTCCCTCAAAGGCACCTGCAAGGTGGGAGTCCAGATCACTTGCTTTTCCTGACGGCCACATGCGTTCCTGTGCCCTTAGGGCTGCAGGCATTTGCACTTGCAAAACCTCCGGAGCAGGCTGCAGGCCCTGATTCCTTTGCGGTCACACCGTTTCCTATGCCCGGATCTGCTGGGCCCTAGTTTCACTGTTGGGGTGTTCTTAGGTTATGGCTTCCAGAATCACTTCGTTTTAAAAGATCATAACAGGATTACAGGGTCCCCGGAGACCCGGTTGGGAGATAGCTCGGGAGCTCACATCCTCACGGCCATGTAGCCAGGCCACGCCACCGTCACAGGATGACACTTAGCGAGGCCCCACTTTACCGGAGCTCTCATCATGCCCGCCCGACAATGATGGACCAAAAGGATGGCACTCAATGGAACCCCAATGGGTTGCTACATTGAATGTTATGACATGGAACCTCAATGGCCTGGGTAACAAAATCAAGTTCTACAATATCTCCGAAGACACTCCCCATACACTTCTCCTGTAGGAGATGCATTTGAAAGGTAAAAACTATAAAGTGCTAGATGGATATGGGTATACACCGCCTGGCTCATGCGGGATACACGTCGGGCTCCAAGGGGGTGGCCATAACGACCAGGACATCTATCTCCTTCCATCCCAGTCAGAAATGGCACGACCAACATGGCAGATATGTTGCGCTGACAGGTATGTGGGAAGGCAAAATATTGAACTTCTGCTCGATTTATTTATCGCCAACGCTCCATGCCGATACATTACTGGCACTCGGTGCTCTCCGACTAGAGATGCCGAAGGGCACGTTTGTTCTAGGTTGGGGGGCACATGAACACTGCCATGGATCTGGAGATGGACAAGGTGGTGGGACCCGTTCTAGTGCTGGATTGAAGCTAGCCTGGCTGAAGAAGGGTGACATACCCTGAAACCGGTCCCATGATGCTTGTTTCCGGTCCAGGAAGGACCTGGCCTGGCAGTTCGGTCTGGACTGTTCCCATGGGGCACAGGGTCAAGACTGATTTGCATATGGCTAGGCCCAAACTGGTATGGTAATGGTATGTAAACTGGGGTGGCTTAGTGGGCAAAAGAATGATGGATTTAACCTAGATCTTTTGACTAGGGAGAATGTTTGCATTGTCAGCATTCCGTCCATCATTTGTTTGCTGTAATACCAGAGCCCCTATGGGCGTTCGTGGAGGTGATGGGACTGCTGGACTTGTGACATGACCACAACCCATGCTATGACAATACACATACTACTCGGCTGCACATAGCAGCTACTCCCGACTAGATCATGTCCTCGCAACATTATACACATGCAGGTCTATTCTGAGGCGCTACACATAGAGTCAATGGTATTCCAGACCATTCCCTGGTGCAGGTACAGCTACAGGGTCCACTGAGAGTCATTACCTTGCTCCCCAGACTAGATTCCTGGTATTTCAAAGACAAATCACTAGTCCACAAAATCAGGGAACGGACAGATCAATAATTTAAGAGAACTGAGGGTCAGTTGACTCTGCATGCTCTTTGTGGGAAGCTTATGAGATGGTCATACAAGGACATGCTCAGGCCTTAATAGGAGGAAGGAGGAAGGAACAAAGATTGAAAAGGGAGGAACTAGAAAGAGAGATATGTCAGATGGAGGCAGAGGTGTTTGCGGTGAGACAATAGACTCACTCTTAACACACCAAATCTGTCTTAAATAACAAGAAATGAAAGACCTAGCCAAAAATAAAGCACGGACAAAAGCGAGAGCGACACAGAGAAGGCTCTATGATGTAGGGGACAAGGCGAATGAAATAGCTTTGCTGGAAAAAAGGGATAAGGAGAGAAACTGGGTCCTAGAAATTCATACACCCGACGGTAATATACATCAGACTGGGGGGGGGGGGCTATTGCAGAGGCGTTTGACGACTTTTACAAAAAACTTTATACAGCTATTTCAGTGAGAACCGGGAATTATTGCACTGAGCTTTTAAGGGATATTTCCCTCCCTACCCTGTCACTTGATGACAGAAATGGGCTAGACCAGGACTTAACAGTAGAAGAAATAGATGGAGCTATCCAAGACCTACAATCCGGTGAGGCTGCTGGTTCTAATGGACTCCTGGCAGAACTGTACAAAGGTGTGGTGTATGGTGTACAAAGTTGCACAACATATGCTCAGCATTTTTCAGATGACTAGGAATGAAGGATATCTGCGCATGGATCAAAGACTGGCCACTTTTGTGGTAATATCCAAAAAAGGTAAACCTGCAGAGGACTGTAGCTTCTATAGACCTATATTGCTACTGAACTTAGAAGCCTAAGTATTGGCAAAGACCCTTGCGACCAGGCTTTGTTCAGTGATATCCTCAGTAATCCACCCAGACTAATCAGGTTTCATACCCCAGAGAAGCACTAGATGAAACCTCAGATGCCTGTATGGAGTGCCACATATGACTGGAGCTAGGGAGAGGGAAGAGGCCATCATGCTCTCGATAGATGCGCAAATGGCATTTGATAGTATTGAGTGGCCATATAGGTTCTCTGCCCTAGCAAAGCTCAGCTTTGACTCGCGCTTTTCTTTTATGAATTGGCCAAACTCCTATATTGCGACCCGTTAGCAGGGGCACACATCAATAAGCGATTGGGTGTTTGCAGATAGGGATGAACCCCAGCTACTGGGTCGACCGACTAGCAATGGGCAGTCACAGCTATCGGGCTGCGCTATACCGTAAGTAACAAGAGAGGCAGCTGACATTTTACACATGGATAGTGGTCCATGCATGGCGTGAGGCCACTTGATTCTTGGGATGCGATGGAAATGGAGAGCAAACTAACAGTGAAAGCCCATGGGGCAGTGATTTTCTGGGGGAGGTGGGGAGCCAGAAGGGATTCCATAAATGGGGACTTCTGGGCTTCAACTACCTTGGAGATGTTTGGAGGGGTCAGGCAATGACATCCTTTGATGATCTAAGAGCAGAATACCAGATGACAGATACAGAAATATTTTGATACTCACTACTGGTACATGTTTTGCCCAGGCATGTGCTTGAAGGAGAACAACTACCAGAATACACACCCTTGGAAGGCAGGCTACCACTAGATGCAATGATAGCCAAAGCCACCTTTCTAACATACAGGAAGCTCATGGAAATCTTGCCATAGCCCCTAGGGGCCCTGAGGGAGACATGGGACACTGATGTGAAACTACTGGAGGAGGATGATTGGGGGGAGGCTCGTCAGAGTCCTAGAGAGGTAGCTATTCAAACCCGCTTTTGCCTCATACAACTATGGATCTTTCGTAGATCCTATTCTTCCAAAACACTTATGCACCGGCTGGGAAGATGTGACTCAGGCCTGTTTGCTAGGGGAACTGGAGGGGGGGGGGGGGGGGGGGGGGGGGGTTGTTCTTTCCCATTCTATAAGCTTGCACCGGCATTCAACAATACTGGCTGGGGTGATACAGGCTATAACTGAGGTCACAGGCCTGGACATCCCGGCATGACGCACTATGGGATATCTTGTGTGTGACTGGGAAAGTAGTATGGCCCAAATATCACAAAATATGGCTTGGGGGACTGCCATAGTGGCAAAAGGAACCTAGCCAAGGCCTGGGGTGCGAGCCACCCATCAAGGATATCGGAATGGAAAGATGATCTGGACTGGTGCTGCAGTGTAGAAAAATATTATAAAGGGGGGGTAGAACCCAAGCAGTCACAGGGACCTGGGCGTCAAGTAGTAAATGTATAGAAGGGTCCCCGTGGAAGGGAAAATATTTCTGCACAAACAATAAAAAGATTTTTCACAAAAACTAAGATGGTACTCAAAGGGCAGGATTGTTGTCATTTATTCAACAACAACAGGTTTAACAATTTACATCAATATTTGTAATCATTTATGGATGAAAACGAGAAATCAAAAGTTCGAAAGGGCCCCCAAGGGGGAAAGGGGGGAAGGAAGGATGTGCTCAAAGGTGTTGTAAAGGATTAAGGATAATACACAAATTTACACATACTGTACATATACACAATCAACAGGGAATTACAAATTATTCCAAAAAACCAAAACGGCCTACATCAATTAAGGCAAAATTCAACAAAAAAGTGGGACATTCCACGGTCACGTGTACAAATCAATCGAGTACTGGAAATGTGCCGGATGTCCCAAGAGAATGAGGTGTCGACGTTTCGACCCCTGTGTGTAGGATCAATTTATTCCTTGGCCGGGGTCTTCATCAGGACCGTTGTAGAGGGGAAGGGACGAGGAGGGGCCATCCTGTGATAGAATAAGACACACTCTTTGAGAATTCAAATGTGTTGGCTGCCTGTTATAGAAAATTATGCTGCTGGGCACGTCTTAAAAGAAGCGTCTAGAAAAAGGCATTGTCATTTACAATGCCAATAGCTCAAACTCCGGCAAATGCAAGACCTATTCTATTAGAAATGTTTGTTACGGCTGTGGTAAGATATTAAAAGGAGACAAATAAGTTTGTGAAGCACTGGGGACAATTGGCAACAGGGTGCAGGGGAGTTTATATCACTAACGGAGCATTGATTGTTTTTCAGGGTGATAACTTTGTAGGATAGAGAGCACAGAGGATTTACTAAGATACACAATTACAATTTAAAACCATTAAGTACACTTCAATATGCAGCAAGCACAAACCACAGCAAACAAACATTGCAAGCACACGTATAAGTTTCATAAGAAGGGGCCGCCATTGCTTAAGGGCAGCATCCCGTGAGTGGTGTATGCAGCCTCAATTGTGAAACTAAATGTGTGCAGGGAGCTCTGAAAAAAAAAGTGCCCACCATTGCTTAAGCAGTGTCCCGTGAGTGGTGTGTGCGGCCGCCTATGCTGAAGTGTGGGCGTTCACCCACTGGGAACTTCTTTTAAATGAAGTAACAGTAATTTTGTTTTGCTTTTAAATAAAAAAGTTTGTGAAAAACAGAGAAAATACTGCACTATATCACCCACACATTGTCTAAAACATTGAAGAAGGGAAATGTTTACATGGTTGGGGGGAGTAAAGGAAAGAAAAAAATAATCTGCTGCCACCACCCCCTGCCTCACCTCTAAGTCCACAGTGTGGTAGCCTCTATAACTTTAAGTACCATGAGAAAGATCCGACCAGAAGCCTGTGGTGCGGCACCCAGTACGGCCATGAACAGAGGAGCTTGACGGGGGTGGGGTGTTAATAAACAGTACTAAGATGGGGTTAACACCAGCGGCCTCACGCACAGCATCCCGCAGAGGACAGAAACCACATCAAACAATGATTTCATACAGATGCATTAGTTAACGAGAAGCGGTCACCATTGCTCAAGGGCAGTGGCCCGTCTTGCGAGTAGTGAGTACGGCCCCATTGCGCAAGTAAAAGCGCACATGCGGCGCTGCAAATACAAAGAAGAAGCGGCTGCCATTGCTAAAGCTGGCATCCCGCAAGTGCTGTTTGCATTAATTAAGCAAAGAGTTCTCCCAAATAGCCACGGAAAGCTATAGAGCAAGGACACATGTAAGAGAGGCTGCCTTTATGGAAGGTAACAACAGGAGAGAGTGAGGTACTAAGAAGGGACTACTAAGCCTATTGATAAATCAAAAGCCAAAATTTACAAAGGACAGAAAGAGGACCCAAATGGAAACGATGGGCGGAACATGGGTGAAAGTTAATGGCCATATCCTGAACACTGCATGTCTCGAAGAGACAGGGCAAAGGCCGCCAAGGCGAGACTTAAAAAAATAACAGTTGTCACAATCAATATAACATTACAAATTAGCAAACAGTTGACCACATTTCATAAAATATGTAAGAAAGAAGGAATTGGTTACCTTTTGGTCAGCCTTATCCTGGAATGTTAAACTAAAGTAGTCTTTTTCCAGCAGGTTGAGGTGTAGACACACTTCATCAAACAACTCTTGTCCATTGGCTCGTTTCTGTGAAATAAAAAGAACACACATAAATGTTTGATCTGACATATTCTGCAGACATTATTTAATCAATTCAGCATATAGACAAGCATCACTCTCCACTTGAGTGTTTGTCATGGAAGAAAAATACTTAAAGTTGTGCAGCCCTGCAAGGGAACATAGAAATAGATCCTTCAATGTTAACCAGCTGCAGGCAGTCCTGCGGAAGGTGGTGGAGAGAGTGCAAACAGTGGAGGGTCGAACAAAGGAACTACAGGAGGAGATAAAAATTCTAAGAGGACACGTGGTGTATCTCACCAAGGCCACCACCATCCTGGAGGACAGAGCGGAGGACTCAGAGAACTGCTCCAGGTGAACAATCTCTGCATTCTGGGTTTCCAAAGCAGGCAGAAGGAGCAAATGTGGAGGTGTTCCTTGAGTAATGGATAAGACAGGAGTTCAACCCACCGGACCTGTTGCCCATGTTTGCGGGGGAGAGGGCGTATAGAGTGTTAGCAGTGAGGCCCCACCCAGGGTCCTGCCAAGAGTCCTGATATACCGCATAATGAACCATAGGGACAGAGACAGTATCCTAAGGGCAACAAGACCCACCAAGCAGAAAAGATTTGAGAATCACACCTTTACAGTCTACCCTCACTACACTCGTAGAGTGTAAGCCCACAGAAAATCTTACATAGAAGTCAAAAAGAAACTCTGTGCACCTGTGCTGCAGTATATGCTGCCGTTACTTGTGTGCCTTAAGGTCCTACCTCAGGGGAAGAGTCACTTTTATGATAGTCTGGAGGAGGTGTGAACCTGGCTAGACATGTGGGGCTGGGAGGGACAGGTGTGCCTGGGTCGTGCTCCGCTCACACTACCTGGAACGTAGTCTACAAACATAGGAGGAAAACTGGGAGACATTACCAGAGCCCATCCAGACGACCTCAGTGCATCATAATCAGGAAGGATAGCACAATGGAGATAGCAGAGGAGGCCTCTTCGGATATCCCAGAGGTACTGTGTATGAAAATAACCCCATCCCGGAGCAACAATGTGGTCCCAGCGGGCACAGGAGATGCCTAGGAGGCCCTGTAGAGACGCCCTTGGGGCGTGGTGGATTGGCATGTGATGCGCTTACCCATGAGGGCGATGTGCATTTTACCCTGATGTCCTATGTTCCAGATGTCACGGCATGTAATGTTAAAGGTGGGGGCTGCCGTCCATAGAAAATTGGGGCCACATATACTATACACAGTAATCTAGGCCCATGGACACCCCTCTGAAGAGACTGGACTATAGACAATCACTTGCCCCTCTGGGCTCACATTTTTGGTTTTTGAGATATAGCCTTGTTTAAACTAACTCAAGTTGCATGCAGCTAATTGTATACTTTGAGTTCTCAGGGAAGGGGATAGTATGGGGCTCTCCTGTGTAATGGGGAAGCTTGTGATACACTTGAGTGAGCCGGCCGCGGGGGAGATTAGTTTCCTCGTCTAAACTGGGGTGGCGAAGTGAGCTAAAGAACGATGATGTATTCAACCCGGATCTGTGACTGGGGTGTGTGTCTGAAAAGTTTCAGTGCTGCGTCCATCATCTCTGTGTGTTTGCTTTATGCTGCAGGAAAGACAGCTGCTGGGTGCAGGAGTGACTAAGATGCAGAAAAACTGTAGAGTGTTACTGTATGCTGCTATATATGCAAATTATGCAAGGGGTGTGCTAACATGGACTGCTGCTGGGGTCCCCTTTGTGGAGAGGGAGGTGGTCAGAGTTTAAGGTGGGAAATGTATAAAGGATTTCTGAATGCGTTTTTCAAGCATGTCTTCGGAACTCCATCATTTGAGTCATTTTACCGACTTGCCTTAGGGGGGCACTGGATATTGGAATTGTTTAATTTACTATTCCAACTCCAGTCTGCAACATTAGGGATGGTGTTGGACTTGAATTCCAACACCACTCCACGACTGTGCCTTCCTAAAGCAAGTCATTGTAACAACCTGCGTGCAGAATGAATTTGTGCTAAAGACGCATTTGTTCTGTTGCCCGCACTCTGAAGGCACAGCGTGATTCCGACTTCTTCCTAAAGGACGTTTCCTATAGGTGGGCGCTACCTGCTGGTGGCAGGGGTGTTGGACAGAGTGGACACCTGTTTGGTTAACATGTATGCACTGCCCATAGATAATAAGACCTTTTACTCAGAACTGATAAGATTCGCCAGCATAGAGTAGACACCCAACAATCATTAATTCAAATTTTGGTGGCTTCCCTTTATTCTGTCCAACCCTATATGGTAAAGCATGGGTGCAGAGAGAAAAGAAAAGGAGCGCAAGCAGGCATCCTTGCTTCAAACCATTATTTGTTTCCAGACACTGAAGCAGCATCTTGGCCACAGAAGGGAACCAGGAGACACTTGGGACAACAGAATCAAAAGTCTGGCCCCTAAATAAGAATATTCCACTGCTTCAGCTGCAAAAAATGAAATAAGAGATGAGTTTGAAGGGGTGACGGGGGAAACTGTGACCAATACGGCTGGTCAAACATGAAGGACCACCCTGAGATGAAGCTAAACGAGGAAACACATCGTCCACTAGACTAGTACAAAGAGTCATCTCCATTTCCCTATTCCTTTCCAAGGTACCGCTCTTTAAAAACCGAGACAAAATGAAAGGGTGAGACTTCAGGAGAGACAAATGAGATTGTGACTCCTTACGACAAATGATTTTTTTGTTTTTAAAACCCTTAGAAGAAATAGAGGAACAGCAGTAAAGTCAGAAACAGAAATTAATCAACCAGACTCCTCTTTATGGCATCTTATTAAAAAACCAAAGATGCAGAGATGCAGAAATGTGAAGACTAAACAACACTGGACCTGTACGTCCCTGTACAAGATGTTAGCTATAATCAGACTGCAAACATCTTTAGAATAACTTTAAAGTAAGTAAGGTAAACAAAGGTCCAGACAAAGCCACCAGTTCTTAGCAGCGTATGATTGCACTTTTCAAGTTGTCTGTCCATACATAGAGGGGGTGATCACCCAGACCTAGCCGGTCCACTTCCACAGGCACAGGGCTGTACCTCATGCAGCTCCTCTATAGTGCAGAGCTTCCAGGGTAAAAGGCACTGAAATGCTAATGTGCCAGCTTTGGAAGTCGGATAGATTAGAGTGTATAAGGTGGTTAGGAATGGGGGTAAAAGCGAGATGGACGCAAAATGCACTAGACTAATTCCAGCCTCTTCTACACTCTCTGGCTGTAACAACCAGCCACCTAAGGCCTTACCAAAAACACCCTCCACAGCAGACCTCCACGCCCCACCTGCTAAGATTTTGAAAGAAAATGTAAAAAGCACAGCATCAGGTAGCAGGGGCAGATAAAGTGTTGCTAATAGATGGGGAGAGTTGGCAATCAAGAGAGCAAGGGAAACTTGCCTTAGACCCAACCAGACCTTTTTCTGGCTTATAAAAATAGCTTGGTTGCTAGTACCCTTGCACGTTTACTGCCTTCCTTATCTTCTTAGGTACGGCTGAGACCCTCATGGCTTGTAGAGCACTGCTCATCTCTGCGCTGCCCCACCAGGACCGATTTCGGCTCATGAGCTGCCCCTCCAGCTCGCCTCGAATCGCCTGTGGCTGACACCGGCACAATAACGACTAGTCCCAAGCCAGACCACGAAGCTCCCCGGACCGGCACTGGCAAAACACGGGTACTGCTACAGCGTTCTCTTCCTGCGGCCAGGTCTTCACACCACACGGTGTCCTCAGCAGCGCCTTTGGCCCTCTGTGGCGTTTCCTGCCACGCCCGCTCCTCGGGCTCCGCAATGGAACAGAAACCATACCTTCAAGTTTAAATTGTTTCACTCTGTGTAATCTGGCAAGTTGACTATTGTAACACCATCTATTTTGGCCTTCCTGAACAAGCGCTTAACAAACTACGGATAAACCAAAATATTGTGGCCCAGGGACTCAGATGGCAAAAGTTTGATTATGTCATACTCATGGTGATCATTACACTGGTTACAAGTGAGACAGGGGGTCATGTTTCATTTGTTTTGTCAACTGTGAAAGGCGTACTAAGGTCTTCACCACTACTGTCACTGTGAACAATATCTTCCATATAGGTCCACCAGACTCTACAAGTTCATTCTTACTTTTAAATTCTCCCAGCTTTATGGTTTAACTCCTTTTTATCAAACAATGCAGGAAGCAAGTTTGCATTAAACGGGCTACACAGAGTCCACTATAGGGATTGATATGTGCATTGTTATTACAAAAATCAACAAATAACTAGCACTTTCTCTTCCAGGGGATCCTCATCAATAGTCATAAGCATTAGAATATTCCCGCCCATGTGCGGGACCCCAGAAACACTATATTATATGTGCCCCACACTGATATATACTCATATATATATATAAATACATATATATATATATATATATATAAAACATGCAATAGCAGCCAAATAAAAACAGAGCTGAAATATGCTGTGTAGAATTTCCACCATACATGAATAATAAGCATTAGAAACATGAGAAACAACAACAAAGTTTGTTTAGAAACTGTTTTAATGCTCAGAAAGCAGTAGAAATTCTCATAACTCACTGGAAGCATAGAAAGCTCCCAGGCTGCATTGCAAACACACAGTCTAAAAAGACTGAAAAGCTAACCTGTAGCTGCATAGCAATAAACGGACACCGTGCCTTTAAGGCACCCATGACCCCCAGTATCCCATCATGCCTCAGGGGTGACAGTTAGGTCAGTTGTTCTTTCCGGCTCCTTCAGAGAAGGATCCTGGTTACACAGCTCCACTAATTTTCTGTTTTCTGACAGAAAAATACTTCACTTTTGTCTATTTTTACACTTACTTTGACATTTAACAACTAGTCAAGTAAGATACTGTTTTTTTTAGTCAGTTTAGTGAACATTTTCTTCTGAGAATGCCTTCACTCTTTGACAAATGTCCTTCTTGTGGCAACAAGAAGGCAAAATCAGACAATCACGACGTCTGTATCTTGTGTCTGCCTGAAGATCATGATCCAGACACCTGTCCTCACTGTGAACACCTGTCGGGAAGAACTCTTAAAGACAGGGAGAGGATTTGCATTTATGGCCTGGCTCACAGGTCATCCAGAGTAAGATCTCCGGTGAAGAAGGGCTCCAAGAAGGCTCAAACACCTTCAAAAAAGAAGTCTTCACACCCTTCAACATCAGCGTCGGGCTCTGCACTGAGAAAAGAACCACCGGTGGATCAACTCTCGTCAAATCTACTGTCGACAGCGGGCTCGCCGTCGAAGAGAAGACCAGGTACGTCGACGACGTCGAAGGATCCAGTCCCGTCGTCGAAATCCCCTCCGCCGCCGTCAACCGGGCGACGGTCGGCGTCGAGATCAAAGGCCCCTCCGCCGTCATCGACCAGGTGACGATCGGCGTCGAGGGAGGTCACTCCTCCGCCGTCGTCATCCAAGCAACGTCCGGCGTCGAGAACTGTGACCCCTCCGCTGTCGTCTAAGAAACGACGTTCGGCGTCGAGGACCATGACCCCTCCGCCGTCGACAGGGAAATGTCAATCGGCGTCGAGGACGCAGTCTCCATCGACGTCTCGTCAACTCTCGGCGTCGAGGGTGTCCAATACCCCTCCGCCGTCGTCGCACGGACACTCGACGTCGAGACAGAGGGCTCCGTCGACGGCTGGTCATCACCGTTCGACGTCGAGCCAGAGGACTCCGTCGACGGCTGGTAATTACCGGTCGACGTCGAGACAGAGGACTCCGTCGACGGCTGGTCATCACCGTTCGACGTCGAACCAGAGGATTCCGTCGATGGCTGGTCATTACCGGTCGACGTCGAGACAGAGGACTCCGTCGACGGCTGGTCATCACCGTTCGACGTCGAGGCAGAAGGCTCCGTCGACTGCTGGTCATCACCGGTCGACGTCGACAGACCATAGATCCTTGCATCGGTCGCCGTCGAGACATTCGAAGTCAAGATTGTTCAACCCTCCGACCCCCCAGAGGCGTTCGGCGTCGAGAAAAGACCGCTCAACGTCGAGACATTCAGAAAGAAACTCTGTTATCATGGTTACGGAGTCAGCTTCTTGTCATTCCACTTCACAGTCTTCTGGTTCCTCAACAGCATCCTCGAGGTCCAGAAGCCCTGTCCGCAGGTCTCCTGTGCGTCAGCCAGATCCTTCGTCTGAGGAGATCTGACTGTCACCTAGATGGTACAGATCATTGGACCATTGGCGAAATTCAGGGGCTGCCAAACGTATGCATGAGTATGCCAGCTCTCAACACGGTTCTCCTCTTCAGAATCTGGTGGAGGAGATGGACAAGCGTAGTCCTCCCAGGCGCAAATCACCTGTGAGAACACCAACCAAATCTCCCAGAAGGGAACTTCCGGTTAGACCCCGATCTCCCAGAAAATACAGTCCGGTCAGACCTCCCTCGCCCAGAGAGGAAGATCGGGTCAGATCTGGCTCTCCTAGAAGGGAAGAGCATTCAAGGAGATCGCGTGAGAGGAGGCACAGTGCTCACCGTAAACGTCGAAGGACTCCGTCTACTTCATCTACCTCTTCGAACAGGTCTTCCAAAAGAGATTACTCATCTACGCTGATGGATAGTCCTATCTCTAGATCCTCTCCAGTGGATGACATCGGCACTTATCTGGATGTCCTACAAAGAGGAGCTCAGAAGCTGAGCATTGAAATGTCTGTCCCTCAAGTTACTACGACAGTAATTTTTGAAACTTTGCACAAAAAATCTATCTCTCGACCACTGCTGCCTTTAGTCCCAGGGATTATGGACCCTGTCAAGGACGTTTTCCTAACCCCAGCGGCTATCAGAGCGGTTCCGGCCCGCATACAGAAAAAATACAAGCCAGCTTCTTCTGACCCAGCTTTTGTCAAATCTGACCCTCCAGCAGACTCTGTGATAGTGGCAGTGGCGAGAAAGACACATGCAGTGGCCGCTACCTCTTCAGTCCGACCAGACAAGGACAGCAAATCCCAAGACTCCTGGGGTCGCAAGGTTTGCAATTCAGCTGCCTCCATGCTGAAGGTCTCTTGTGCGGCTGCGCTGCTGGGCAGATACGACAGAGCCTTATGGGACTCCGTGGAAAGGTTCAAGTCCAAACTGCCAAAGGAGAACCAGAAGGACTATGAGGAGACTATGACAGAAGGATGTCTGGTGGCGAACCAGTTAATAAGCACAGCTGCGGATGGTGCAGTGCTAGCGGCACATTCCTACTCAAATGGGGTTTGTGCCAGGAGGTCGGCTTGGTTGCGCCTTACAGGGCTGAAGCCGGATGCGCAGCATCGCATCCTCAATCTTCCCTTTTCAGGTTCCTCTCTCTTCGGGGAACATGCTGGCGAAGAGCTGACCCGAATGAAGACAGAACTGGACACAGTAAAAGCGGTGGGTTTGGAAAAGAAAAAATAATTCAAACGCCGCTTTAAGACCAACAGGGGGAGAGGGGCTCAACAGAGGGTTCAAACCCCTCAGTGGTCCCAAAGTAAGAACCAGGGAAAAACCCAGCTTCAAGGCAGAGCCAACAGAGGTAGAAGAGGTCACCAACAATCCTCTAACACCATGAGAGGAGGAAAGGCCTGAGCAGTGGCTTCCTCTGGCGCCGTTGCCCACTCCAGTGGGAGGAAGTGCTTCACAACACCTGGCAGAGTGGGTCAGCATCACAAAGGATCAGTGGGTGCTGAATATACTGCACAATGGATACAAGCTTCATTTCCATGCGCTTCCAAAGAGCATTCCTCCAAAGAACTCTTGCCCTCACCAGCTAAACTCGCTCCGAAGAGAGGTGAAAGTTCTACTACAAAAAAGAGCTATATAGGAGGTTCCCCCTCTCAAAAGGGAAAGGGAGTCTACTCCAGGTACTTTCTTGTCCCCAAAAAAGATCAGGAAGACAAGTTCAGACCTATACTCGATCTGCGTCTCTTGAACAAAGCCATCGTCAGAGAAAAGTTCCGCATATTAGCTCTTCACCAAATATGCCCACATCTTCAAACCGGGGATTGGATTTGTTCGGTGGATCTGCAAGATGCATACTTTCACATTCCGATTGCTCTACAGCATCGCAAGTACTTGAGGTTTGTAGTGGGAAGCAAACACTACCAGTACAAGGTGCTACCCTTCGGTCTCAAGTCCGCACCACGAGTCTTTACCAAATGCATGGCAGTGGTGGCGTTTTTCTTCACAAAAAGGGTCTCTTCATCTACCCATACCTGGACGACTGGCTTCTAAAGGGCTCGTCTCCGGTTCAGGTAACGCACGATCTGCAACTTTCCCTACACCTGTTGCACAGACTCGGTCTCCATGTCAACTTGGAGAAGTCAGTCCAGCGGCCGACACAGTCCATCCACTACCTAAGCTCCGTTCTGGACACAAAATTGGGAAAAGCGTTTCCTTCGGAGGAGAGACTTTTTTCGATGAGTCAGAAATGCAAGATTCTGCTAGAGTCTCGCTTTCCAACAGCCCGACAGGTAGCATCCCTGCTGGGTTCCATGGCGTCCTGCATTTTCCTCATTCCAAACGCCAGGCTGAGAATGTGTCCTCTACAACAAGCTCTAGAGGACCAGTGGGACCAAGCGACAGGGCATTGGGAAGATCGTATCACTCATTCCCAGACGACGAAGGATACCATCAAATGGTGGACTCGGAGAAAGAATGTGCAGGTCGGAGTACCTTTTCACCAACCTCTTCCATTCCAGTCGATAGTGACGGATGCCTCTCTACAAGGCTGGGGTACGAGCATGGGTCCACTTCAAATACAAGGTCAGTGGTCTGCGCAGGAGCAGACATACCACATCAACATGCTGGAACTCAGAGCAGTTTTTCTAGCTCTCAAAGCTTTCTTTCCAGCGATCGAGTCCAACTCAGTCCTAGTTCAGACGGACAACACAACCACCATGTTCTATCTGAAAAAGCAAGGAGGCACACGATCTCGTCCACTCTCCCGAGAAGCTCAAACACTCTGGCACTGGCTTCTCTCTCGGGGAATCATGGTAGTGGCGGTGCACCTTCCAGGCGAGTTGAACGTAAAAGCAGATGCACTCAGCAGGCACTTCGAAGATCAGCCAGACTGGGTGCTAAACGACGAGGTGGTAGAAGAGCTTTTTCGTTGCTGGGGTCGTACAGCCATAGACTTGTTTGCAGACGACGAAAACGCCAAATGCCACGCCTTCGCGTCCAGGTTCCACCGGCCAGGGACGCAGGGGAATGCTCTTCTGATGGATTGGTCAGGAACATTCGCTTACGCGTTTCCTCCCCTGGCTCTGATTCCGAAGGTAGTGTCCAAGCTCCTCAGGTCGGACATGGAGATGATCTTGATAGCTCCGGATTGGCCACGGCAGTGGTGGTACCCGGACCTTCTACATTTCTCTGTGTGTCCACACAGACGACTTCCTTGCAGGCCGGACCTGTTGAGCAAGATGAACGGGAGGATACTACATCCCAACCTCCCATCGCTGAACCTAACTGCATGGCACCTGAGGTCCTGCAATATGGACATCTGAACTTGCCTCCCGAATGCATGAACATTTTAAAGGAGGCTGAGAGGCCTTCCACGAGAGGGTCTTATGCGTTCAAGTGGAAGAGGTTTTACTTATGGTGTAGGGATCATCAGCTGGATCCTACTAAAGGGCAGGAGGAGGTCATCCTTCCATACCTCCTTTCCTTTGCAACTTCTGGTTTGAAATATGCTTCCATTAGAGTGCATCTGTCAGCCATAGTGGCGTACAGGAAATCGCCTCATCAGATTTCTTTTTTTCAGGTTCCGGTGGTTAAGGACTTCCTCCAGGGGTTGAAGAAAGTCTATCCCCCTGTGTGAAATCCTTCTCCTCCTTGGGAATTGAACCTGGTTCTATCCAGGTTAATGTCACCTCCTTTCGAACCTATCCACAAGGCTTCTTTGCAACATCTCTCTTGGAAAGCAGCCTTTTTAGTGGCAATCACATCAGCGCGCAGAGTAAGCGAGATACAAGCTCTCTGTGCGAAGGAACCATATACTGTTTTCCATCACAATAGGGTTGTCCTGAGGGCTCACCCATCCTTCTTACCTAAGGTGGTTTCTGATTTTCATATAAATCAGTCCATTTCCCTCCCTTCTTTTTTCCCAAATCCAGCGACCCCAGCAGAGCGGTCGTTGCACTCATTAGGTTTAAAGAGAGTGCTCAAGTTCTATTTGGAAAAAAACAAGGGAATCAGGAAATCGGATCAGCTGTTCGTCAACTATGGTTCGATGAGAACAGGCTTTCTGGCGGCCAAGAGGTCCATCTCTAGATGGATTGTCTCTTGCATTAAATTGGCCTACCAACTTGCAGGCAAGCCTTTGTTGGTGTCACCCAAAGCGCATTCTACTAGAGGGAAAGCGGCCACAGTAGCTTTCTTGCACGACATTCCAATGTCAGAAATATGCAAGGCTGCGACATGGAAATCAGTTCATACCTTTACAAGGCATTACTGCCTAGAATCTGATTCCAGGGCCGATACTCAAGTAGGACAAGCCTCTTGAAGGAATCTATTTGGGTAGCCTGCGGCCTGTACGAGCTTAGTTGTTACTAGGCTTAGTATGGGTATTACTGTATTGTTACTCCTTTGCCCGCAGGGAGATGAGGTGAGGCTCGCTATTCTATTCTAATGCTTATGACTATTGATGAGGATCCCCTGGAAGAGAAGGATTAGTTACTTACCTGTAATCCTAGTTCTCTTCCAGGGGTATCCTCGTCAAAGTCATAAGCAACCCTCCTGCCTCCCCGGGCAAAGGACATTCTTTAATAAGGAGATATTGTTAACCTTTTTGTTACTGGGTTGGTTTTCAGTCTACGAAAAGAACAACTGCCCTAACTGTCACCCCTGAGGCATGATGGGATACTGGGGGTCATGGGTGCCTTAAAGGCACGGTGTCAGTTTATTGCTATGCAGCTACAGGTTAGCTTTTCAGTCTTTTTAGACTGTGTGTTTGCAATGCAGCCTGGGAGCTTTCTATGCTTCCAGTGAGTTATGAGAATTTCTACTGCTTTCTGAGCATTAAAACAGTTTCTAAACAAACTTTGTTGTTGTTTCTCATGTTTCTAATGCTTATTATTCATGTATGGTGGAAATTCTACACAGCATATTTCAGCTCTGTTTTTATTTGGCTGCTATTGCATGTTTTTATATATATATATATATGTATTTATATATATATATGAGTATTTATATATATATGTGGGGCACATATAATATAGTGTTTCCGGGGTCCCGCACATGGGCGGGAATATTCCAATGCTTATGACTTTGATGAGGATACCCCCGGAAGAGAACTCGGATTACAGGTAAGTAACTAATCTATCCCTCCCACCAACCCGAAGAAAGAGAGACAAGAAGAAGGAGAAGAACACAAAAAGAACCACCCTCCACCCTCCCCCGGTCCAATCCTTCGGTTCAGTGTCGCACCAAGCCGAGTGTCATTTGTGAGGATGGGCCAACCTAAGTGGAGGAATCAGGTGCAGTCAGGCGCAAGAGGCGTAAGTATCTCGGGCAAGACAGCTCCCGAAATTCCGGTGTAAGTAGGGCTAGGAACGGGGGCGGAGCTAGCCGGCGAGAGTAATGGACGCCTAATCCCACAGCTCCGCCGTGCGCAGCCCAAAAAATCCTTCAAAATCCTTCACAGCGCCTTTTGAGGACCGGCATTGGCCCTCGCGACCTGCCCGGAGTGTAGGGGACGGGCTGACATCCCGGCGGCGACGAGTGTACAGAGCCGCGGCAGACCGGAGGGGTGGCGCGCCTCTGTGGTACTGGTCCGCAAAGCCGCGGGCCGGAGTGTTGCAGGCATCCACGCGACGTAACGGGACGTGCGGCAACGCCCGCCGCAAAGTACCGGTCCATCGACTCCTCCTCCCTCAGAAGAGTCGGGAGCTTATTGCCGGTGAGCCTGGGGTTGGCGCCCCCCCACCCCCCCGTGACACTGCCTAACGGGGCGGGACCTAGTGTGCTGGCCCCCCTCCTGTGACATCACCGCAAAGGGACGAAGGAGAGATACGGCCCCCCCCCCACGGGGGTCCAGCTGCCAAGGGCCCTAATTCAGCTGACCTTGGGGTGCCATACAGGAGTTGACATTGTAGTGGACTGATTTGGGTGCTCCAGCTTGTGCAGGGCGACGACCCACCCTCTGGTGCATCCTCGTGCTATTTTTGCGCTCGGCGCATGCTGTGCTGGAGGTGCAGGACGCCGGCGAGGAGGCTCCTGACGCGGCGCCTGGGAGTAGGAGCACTTCCTAGACAACACGAGGTGGGCCCCTGGACCAGCGGGCCCCCCTGTTTCACCCAGCTGGTCCTTCCGAGCTGACGCCGGCCCGATTTGATCCCCAGCGATCTTTGCCCTAGGACTGCTAGCCAGCTATACCGCGAGACCCCAGTCGGGGAGTGGTCCGGGGTGGGGAGAGGCCTGCAGGTGCAAGGGTCTTGTGCTTCATCGCCCGGAGAACTACTTCAGAGATCCTACGCTATGGTGTGGCATACAGGAGTGCGGTGTGGCATCATGGGCAGGGGTGATAGGACTCAGAGCAAGCTGCCCTTCTCGCAGAAGCGTCTACTGCAACAGAGCCCGGTGGCAGAGGGTGGCCCGACGGAACGCTCAGTGGAGGCTCCGAGCGTTGACTCAGACTTAAAAACTATGCTGCTTTCCATGGAGCAGGGCATCCAATCCAGCATCTCGGCCCTAGGGTCCAAGATCGACGCGATGTCTTATAGAATGGATCGGATGGCGAAGAGGCTGGATAAACATGCTGAGAGGCACGATATGGCAGAACGTAGGATGACGGAAGTGGAGGAGGCGCAAACCGATCTGGATGCGGCGCAAAAGAAGATGGAGCGGATGATGCGAACGCTGCAGGATAAAACCGAAGATTTGGAAGCACGTTCTCGGCGTTGTAACCTACGCATCACGGGCCTTCCGGAGTCTACAGCTACGGGCCCCATGGAGCGCTTTGTGGAACAACTTCTTGTGAAACTTCTGGGAGACGGAGTATTCTCGCATATGTTTACAGTGGAGAGAGCACACAGATTGCTGGCACCCAAACCGCAGCCTGACGCGCCTCCGCGCCCTATTATCGCGAAACTTCTCAACTACCGTGACAGAGACACTGCACTCCGTTTGGCGCGCACAAAACAGAACCTGCAATATGAGGGGTCGCCTATCTCCCTATACCCGGACTTTACGGCTAAGGTGCAGGAGGAGCGGAAACAATTCGTACCACACAAAAAACTTCTAAGGGAGATGGGTCTGGATTACGCGCTGCTGTATCCAGCTAAGCTGCGAGTCAACAAGGGTGGCCATTCTCATATTTTTACGGATCCTTAAAGCCCTGCAACAGGCGAAGAAGAGATGGTCGAGGGAAGCGAAAGGGAGCCCGGACAAGAACCACGAGGGCGACGAAGGCGACAGCCGATTAGACGAACAAGATTAAATCTTTCTGATCTGTGTTGCCCTGTTGAGCGCCGGGTATACGAGAAGTGGGCTCCCGGTTGGTTCTCGTTGTGGCCCGCTCCGAGTGGGGTGAAGGACAACATGGCGCACCTTCTGAGGACTGCGAGCCGTACAGATAAGTGGTGCGGGGGGGAGGGGGGTATGTGTGGGGGGGGGCTGCTCTGGTCATGAGGTCTGCACGCCCCCTGTACTGGCACCTGTTGGGGCACACCACAAGATTCGTTGTTAGTCGATGATGAGGGCTGAGGGGACTGGACCTGGGGCATTTGCTGATTAAGGTCCTGGGCAGGTACCTCACGGGGACACTGTGGCACTGCTTGATGTTACGATGTTGAACGTTGCGCTGATTGAGGTCTTTTTGTGCACGGCGGGAGCGGCTAGTAAGGCTGACGAGCGTTCTGAGACGTAGGTAGAGACTATGACATTTGGCTACCTAGGCCCCCGGGCGTTCAGCACACTGTTTTGTTGGTTGACTTTAGTTGGGGTGGGTTCTTTGGGGAGTGGGGTGGGTGAATTACTGTCGGACCGGGTTGGGGTGGGTCTGCTGTGGGTGGGGGGATGGAGGATGATGCTTGGGGAGTTGCTGTATTTGGAAAGGGGGGGCAGGGTGGGAGGTTGGGGAGGAGGGGGGTTATTTCCTGATTGTTCGCTGTACCTTTTGGATGATTCGTGCGGGGTTGGTGGCATGGTGGCATTGTACTATTGTATGACCTCAGTTGCCTCCGATGGCTAGTGCCCAGGTGACGGAATTAGATAATCCTCCGGATACATTGAGAGTGCTGACCTGGAATGTTATGGGTCTCAATGACCACAGGAAGCTGAGGAAAGTGCTCCATTATCTATAGAGACACCATGTAGATCTGGCCCTCATTCAAGAAACCCATTTACCACTCACGAGCAAGATGCTGCAGCACAGGGGTCTGTTGGGTAACTCTGCAGCGGCGGGCTACACTACACACTCTAGGGGCGTTTTGACTTGGGTGAACCCTCGCTCCAAATTGGTCCTGCGTCCACTTAAAGCAGATCCCGAGAGACGTCCTAGGCCCAGACCTGGCAGAGCCGCCAGATATTCCAGAACTCTCGTACGTCATAGCCACAGCGTCCCCACGGCATTTGACGACGCATCTGTACAAGAGCATTATCTCCTACAGAGCGCAGGAGCCTTCCAAAGCCCGACTGGCTTGGCAGACCGACCTCGAGACAGAAATAGACGACTCGATGTGGGTGTATTGCTGTGCCAACACTAGAAAAGTGTCTTTGAATGGGCGACACAGGTTGATACACTTTAAATTCCTACAGAGAGTATATTACACACCTGAACGCTTACATCGTTATGGCCTCAGACACTCCCCTGAATGTGAGCGCTGCCACGCTCCGGTGGCGGACTTCCTGCACATGGCGTGGGGCTGCCGCAAGATATATGAGTTCTGGGAGGCGGTCATCTCGGAATTAAGCGAGATACTAGATCATGTACTACCGATGGACCCTGCTCTGGCACTATTGGGCTATTCAAAGACTCTGCCGGTGGCGTGTAGGAGGTTGGCGGACATGGGACTGCTGTTGGCAAGACGCACGGTGGCGCCGTGTTGGATGAGAGGGCCGACCCCGACCAAAAAACGATAGGGCCAGGGACATGGTATACTGCTGCACACAAGCGGAACATTACAGCGAGCTCCTTCCTCCCACTAGCAGGCTGAAGAACTTCTGGAGCTTATATACCATCTTTAGAAACACCAGGGAGGACACAGCGGACACACAGCGGGCAGAGGGGGAGGATACACAATAGCTGACACACACACAATACACTCATGAAACCTCAGTTGAGGAGGGGACTACTTTGAGTGGGGAGACATGGCGACGGCTGGGTGGAGTATTGAAACCTGGCTGTCCTGTGGCGAGGGATGGACGATACTACGCAAGGAGGTTCCTCAGGGCGAGGCCGACACTTACTTTGCCTACTCAGAGGGAGGTATGCCTGGGGCAAGAGCGGCAGACACCAACACGAGGCTACACCTGGCATTGCAAACAACAGACGGGTCAGTGAACGGGTAGGACAGCGAGAGGGGGGGGGGTTGGGAGTTTAGTGGGGGTTTTCTTTCCTGTTTGAATTTGGGGGGGGGAAGTCTACTGTAGGGGGAGGGGGGATTTAAAATACAAAATACACCTACATTTCCAACTTTACAGCATACGACTTACATTACCTACCTTTTGTGAGTGTGTAGACATTATCATGTGCACCGTCATAATATCGACGGAAGTTTGCGATTGGACCGCCTGCTGTCAGGTGATGTAGCGCCGCCGTACCCCCGGGTTGACGGCATCAGGCTGTGTACTTCGAATGGACTGTTTATTGTCTACTTACATCATTACACCTTTACCGGATCATGTACCGTTCCTTATTACTCATGCCCCTTTCAGGGCGGAGTGTAGCATAGCAAACCCAGGGTTAGTCAGGCCCACAACCGCCCGAAGGACTAACGGGGCGCCGACACGGTTCTCCAGGAACCTCCCATGAGGCTCCTGGGCTTTGGCTCTGGCATCCCTATGTGCCGTGCAGAGGTACCCTTCTGTACCCATTTGCTTCCAGATCGCCCTGTAACTCCGCCACAGCTCTGGAGGCGGCCACCGTCGCCGCCAGAGCCCCCTACAAAACAGCTATAGTCTTGCCAGCAAACTCTCCTGTCTAGAGCCTCCTGCAAATCTACATGAAAGAGAACCATCCCTACTGGTTAGAGATGACCCCATCTATATCCCAATAGCCCTTGACGTTAGCCTGGGTTAGCTAGTGTCTGATGAAACAAAAGGCCCTTTTGGCCTGTGAAGTTGTGCCAAGAACTATTCACCCTCATGCGGGAAAGTTCCCCTTCATCACATGCCTTAGCCCTGTGCCAACTCTGGGCGGGACGAATGCAGACACCATGGCTCACATTGCCCCATCCAATTGCTGATCTCACATAGCTGCCGTCCTTCTAGCACTGTGTGCGCCTGAACACCTGCGTGCCCCATCTATGAGACAGAAGCCCACTTGCTAGGTGACCACTCCCTCACCTGCCTGCCTACTTTGGCTATTATGGCGAGAAGGATTATACTTCACCTTTGAACAGTTCCTATGCTTGCTAATCATGATGCCACGGAGTGTTAATAACTAGAAGTGTGTGACAATGGGCAAGGGGCCCTCCTGCCCTTGCCATGTATCCCTTATTCCTTATCGGAATTGTGTCCGTTCAGTTCCCTCATTGGTGGAACCCCCTAGGCATACCAGTTTAGAGAATCTGTCAGATTTAAGCAATGCACCCTTGCCGTTAGCTTGGATCAGCTAGTGTCTGATGAAACAAAAAGCCGGTATGGCCTGTGAAGTTGTGCCAAGCACTATTCACCCCACGCGGGAAAGTTCCACTGCGTCATATGACTCAGCCCCACCCCAACTCTGGGCGGGACAGTTTCAGACACCCTGGCTCACAATGCCCCACCTATTTGCTGATCACACTAGCTGCCGCCCTTCTAGCACCGTGTGTGACTAGACACCTGTGTCTCCCATCTCTGGGACAGCCGCTCACTCGTTAGGAGACCGCTCCTACTCCCGCTTGCCTACTTAGGCTATTAGGGCAAGAAGGATTATACTTAACCTTGGCACAGTCCCTTCACTTGCTAAATCAATGCTCACAGGAGTCCATACCAAGGCGTATGAGACAATGAGCAAGGCTGCCCTCCAGCACTTACCCTGCATCCCTTATTCCTTATGGGAATTTCGTCCGCTTAGCTCCCTCTGGTGAAGCCCCTAGGCTTACCCGCTTAGAGAATCTGTCTGATTCGATACAGGGCGCACTGTCTGAATATGGTGCCTAACATTTGATTTGGGAGATGCCACACACCGCCTAGGTCATGGGAACCTTAAGGAGCACACCATTTCCCCCCGGGCATACCTCTAAATGGGACTGGCTCCACCCAGATAAAGCGCTCCTACTGGGCAGCAATTGCGCCCCAGGATGACCTTAAACAAACAGCTTGGTGTGCTACCACAAACCTTATTGGTCATGAGAACCTTAAGAAGCACACGATTTTCTCATGGGCGTGCCCCTAATGAGACCGGCTCTACACAGCTGTAAGGCCAGAGAGGCACATATATTCAACCTATTTACTGGTTTCTGCCACTTGGTACCCTACTGGTTGCAGCTCAGTGTTTATGTGAAGCGCGCGTGCCGTTTTTGCAGCATCGGCACTGTAACAAAATCAGCCAAAAACCGGCCACGGCAAAGAGCTCGTCAGCACCCTGTGAAGTATACTTGGCTTCTAGGCCGATAATGCACAAGTATTAGGTGAGAAAGTTGAAACCATACTTGCCGAGCCCCGGCCAAACTGTCCACTATTTCACCATTTGTCATCAGTAGCACCTTCATCAATAAGACATTGAGAAGAGCTGCATGCATAACTCCTGGTGGCCAAAGGACCTTGTAGGCCAAGCAGCGAAATCTTCGCTCAATGCAATAATATGAAACAGACTTCTCACGGCGCACGCCACCCAGGCGCCAAATCGGACACCGAGGTTTACACCGAACATCCCAACTCCAACGGAAAGGCACCAGAAACCCAACCCACTGTGCAAGTCACTCACCAAGGCACCGCTGAAGGATCCACCCATGACCAACGCCCCCTGCAGGAGCACTACACCTACGACAAGCCCAACCATTGCCTTAGAAAAGGGGGTGGTGATGAACAGAGTGTCTGAATTAAGCAGACCACTCTTACCCAGTCCAAAGATCAGGGCTTGATCCATCCCCGTTATTTAGCTCACTGCACCATCCCAGCTCAGAACCTGGCTATATGCAAATTAGTCTGTCCCTGGCCCAGTGCATCATGGGAACAGGGCAGACCAAACTACCAAGCCAATTCTTCACCAGAAAGGAGACAAGCTTCCGGGGACCGGTTTCTGGCATTTCAGCCGTCGTCGGCCCGGCTTGCTTGAATCCTGATGGTGCAGTGAGCAAGGGACTCATGTCTGAGTATACCCTGCCACACCTATAGTGGCCAAAAACGATTCAGAAAAGGGGGTGGTGATGAACAGAGTGTCTGAATTAAGCAGACCACTCTTACCCAGTCCAAAGATCAGGGCTTCATCCATCACCGTTATTTAGCTCACTGCACCATCCCAGCTCAGAACCTGGCTATATGCAAATTAGTCTGTCCCTGGCCCAGTGCATCATGGGAACAGGGCAGACCAAACTACCAAGCCAATTCTTCACCAGAAAGGAGACAAGCTTCCGGGGACCGGTTTCTGGCATTTCAGCCGTCGTCAGCCTGGCTTGCTTGAATCCTGATGGTGCAGTGAGCAAGGGACTCATGTCTGAGTATACCCTGCCACACCTATAGTGGCCAAAAACGATTCAGAAAAGGGGGTGGTGATGAAAATAGTGTCTGAATTAAGCAGACCACTCTTACCCAGTCCAAAGATCAGGGCTTGATCCATCACCGTTATTTAGCTCACTGCACCATCCCAGCTCAGAACCTGGCTATATGCAAATTAGTCTGTCCCTGGCCCAGTGCATCATGGGAACAGGGCAGACCAAACTACCAAGCCAATTCTTCACCAGAAAGGAGACAAGCTTCCGGGGACCGGTTTCTGGCATTTCAGCCATCGTCGGCCCGGCTTGCTTGAATCCTGATGGTGCAGTGAGCAAGGGACTCATGTCTGAGTATACCCTGCCACACCTATAGTGGCCAAAAACGATTCAGAAAAGGGGGTGGTGATGAACAGAGTGTCTAAATTAAGCAGACCACTCTTACCCAGTCCAAAGATCAGGGCTTCATCCATCACCTTTATTTAGCTCACTGCACCATCCCAGCTCAGAACCTGGCTATATGCAAATTAGTCTGTCCCTGGCCCAGTGCATCATGGGAACAGGGCAGACCAAACTACCAAGCCAATTCTTCACCAGAAAGGAGACAAGCTTCCGGGGACCGGTTTCTGGCATTTCAGCCGTCGTCAGCCTGGCTTGCTTGAATCCTGATGGTGCAGTGAGCAAGGGACTCATGTCTGAGTATACCCTGCCACACCTATAGTGGCCAAAAACGATTCAGAAAAGAGGGTGGTGATGAACAGTGTGTCTGAATTAAGCAGACCACTCTTACCCAGTCCAAAGATCAGGGCTTGATCCATCACCGTTATTTAGCTCACTGCACCATCCCAGTTCAGAACCTGGCTATATGCAAATTAGTCTGTCCCTGGCCCAGTGCATCATGGGAACAGGGCAAACCAAACTACCAAGCCAATTCTTCACCAGAAAGGAGACAAGCTTCCGGGGACCAGTTTCTGGCATTTCAGCCGTCGTCGGCCCGGCTTGCTTGAATCGTGATGGTGCAGTGAGCAAGTGAATCATGTCTGAGTATACCCTGCCACACCTATAGTGGCCAAAAACGATTCAGAAAAGGGGGTGGTGATGAAAAGAGTGTCTGAATTAAGCAGACCACTCTTACCCAGTCCAAAGATCAGGGCTTGATCCATCACCGTTATTTAGCTCACTGCACCATCCCAGCTCAGAACCTGGCTATATGCAAATTAGTCTGTCCCTGGCCCAGTGCATCATGGGAACAGGGCAGACCAAACTACCAAGCCAATTCTTCACCAGAAAGGAGACAAGTTTCCGGGGACCGGTTTCTGGCATTTCAGCCGTCGTCGGCCCGGCTTGCTTGAATCCTGATGGTGTAGTGAGCAAGGGACTCATGTCTGAGTGTACCCTGCCACACCTATAGTGGCCAAAAACGATTCAGAAAAGGGGGTGGTGATGAACAGAGTGTCTGAATTAAGCAGACCACTCTTACCCAGTCCAAAGATCAGGGCTTGATCCATCACCGTTATTTAGCTCATTGCACCATCCCAGCTCAGAACCTGGCTATATGCAAATTAGTCTGTCCCTGGCCCAGTGCATCATGGGAACAGGGCAGACCAAACTACCAAGCCAATTCTTCACCAGAAAGGAGACAAGCTTCCAGGGACCGGTTTCTGGCATTTCAGCCGTCGTCGGCCCGGCTTGCTTGAATCCTAAATGGTGCAGTGAGCAAGGGACTCATGTCTGAGTATACCCTGCCACACCTATAGTGGCCAAAAACGATTCAGAAAAGGGGGTGGTGATGAACAGAGTGTCTGAATTAAGCAGACCACTCTTACCCAGTCCAAAGATCAGGGCTTGATCCATCACCGTTATTTAGCTCACTGCACCATCCCAGCTCAGAACCTGGCTATATGCAAATCAGTCTGTCCCTGGCCCAGTGCATCATGGGAACAGGGCAGACCAAACTACCAAGCCAATTCTTCACCAGAAAGGAGACAAGCTTCCGGGGACCGGTTTCTGGCATTTCAGCCGTCGTCGGCCCGGCTTGCTTGAATCCTGATGGTGCAGTGAGCAAGGGACTCATGTCTGAGTATACCCTGCCACACCTATAGTGGCCAAAAACGATTCAGAAAAGGGGGTGGTGATGAACAGAGTGTCTGAATTAAGCAGACCACTCTTACCCAGTCCAAAGATTAGGGCTTGATCCATCACCGTTATTTAGCTCACTGCACCATCCCAGCTCAGAACCTGGCTATATGCAAATTAGTCTGTCCCAGGCGTGGAAGGGTATACTCAGATGTGAGTCCCTTGCTCATTGCACCATCAGGATTCAAGCAAGCCGGACCGACGACGGCTGAAATGCCAGAAACTGGTCCTCGGTAGCTTGTTTCCTTCCCAGCATAAGAATTGACTTGGTAGTTTGGTTTGCCCTGTTACCATCATGCACTGGGACAGGAACAGACTAATTTGCATGTAGCCAGGTTCTGAGCTGGGATGGTGCAGTGAGCTAAAAAACGGTGATGGATCAAGCCCTGATCTTTGGA
Source organism: Lissotriton vulgaris (assembly GCF_964263255.1). Classification (NCBI taxonomy): domain Eukaryota; kingdom Metazoa; phylum Chordata; class Amphibia; order Caudata; family Salamandridae; genus Lissotriton; species Lissotriton vulgaris. The sequence continues at coordinate 1,406,321,258 of NC_141685.1, read as the reverse complement.
CTGGGTAAGAGTGGTCTGCTTAATTCATACACTCTGTTCATCACCACCCCCTTTTCTGAATCATTTTGTCCATCATAAGCGTGGAAGGGTATACTTAGATGTGAGTCCCTTGTTCATTGCACCATCAGGATTCAAGCAAGCCGGGCCGACGACGGCTGAAATGCCAGAAACCGGTCCCTGGTAGCTTGTTTCCTTCCCAGTATAAGAATTGGTTTGGTAGTTTGGTTTGCCCTGTTCCCATCATGCACTGGGACAGGAACAGACTAATTTGCATGTAGCCAGGTTCTGAGCTGGGATGGTGCAGTGAGCTAAAAAACGGTGATGGATCAAGCCCTGATCTTTGGACTGGGTAAGAGTGGTCTGCTTAATTCAGACACTCTGTTCATCACCACCCCCTTTTCTGAATCATTTTGTCCACCATAAGCGTGGAAGGGTATACTCAGATGTGAGTCCCTTGCTCATTGCACCATCAGGATTCAAGCAAGCCGGGCCGACGACGGCTGAAATGCCAGAAACCGGTCCCCGGTAGCTTGTTTCCTTCCCAGTATAAGAATTGGCTTGGTAGTTTGGTTTGCCCTGTTCCCATCATGCTCTGGGACAGGAACAGACTAATTTGCATGTAGCCAGGTTCTGAGCTGGGATGGTGCAGTGAGCTAAAAAACGGTAATGGATCAAGCCCTGATCTTTGGACTGGGTAAGAGTGGTCTGCTTAATTCAGACACTCTGTTCATCACCACCCCCTTTTCTGAATCAACCATTGCCTTAGTCAATGCTACTACCTAAACCATATAAAAAAAACACCAGTATAACTCAGTTGCATAGCAATCCAAGCGCTAACCTCCCCATCCATAGCTGCCAAGGTTTCAGATTACTATGTGTGAGATTTTCATCATTTCCGTGCAACTATGAGTGACATTTACATGACTATGGCTGACACTTTCTTGCGAGCAACATCAAACAATGAAGATGAGGGAAACATATCGATATCAGTAATTACACCCCTTAGACCAACGAGAATCCCTAAGACCACCATGGTTTACGGCTGCTTAAGTGAGCATTTCCGGGCTTGGAGGCGCTTAGCACGATGTAGGCGTGTTCCATAACCCTTGGTGGCACAAGGACCTTGTTGGCCAAGCAGCCAAGTCTTCACACAATGCAATAAAATGAAACCGATTGCTCACAGCGCACACCCTCCAGGCGCCAACGGGACGAGCCGAGGTTTGTACCCAGCATCCCGACTACGCCTACAGCATACATTTGGGGTGAAGAGCCCTCACTTACACATGCCATGCACCTTTTAGAAATTATTTATATTCACCTTTCCAACATATAAACTAATCAAGGGACATCCCTTCACAAACCAAGTCAGGTAGTTCGTCGTGTTTTGACACTGGGGCCCCGTCTGCATGCAGGCCGCTAAACTCTTTCCAGGGTGTTGAAAGACAGCACACCTTTCATGAGGCTCCTGGGATGGTTACAACGAAAGTACCTTCCCATAACATGTGTTTATTGATACTCAACCTAATGGTGATCAACCTCAGAAGGATGAAAGCTAGATGAGCCTGCCGGGAATAACCTGTGAACATGGCTAAAGCACAGACCCATGCAGTGGGTGCCCTGATCCGCTAGCAACTAAATTCCTGTTTCCCTTCTATACAGGGGACTAATCTTTATTATATTTTAGCGCAGAAATGTCCACACTTGTGGCGCTCCATCATTACTGAATCATTATATGCACTGACAAGTTGTAACTGAAGTAACAGTAGGTCTTGCCTGCAAAATGCTGTTGCTCCAAGTGAGGCTAATACGGTGTCATGATTTTTCATTCAATATTGGAGTGTCGAGTCAGAACTGCCAAGCCCCGAGCAATTGAGCAGCCGAGAGGCCGGGAGGCAGAGAGCATATTTACAACAAGGGGTGGTGAGGGACAGAGTCTCTGAATTAAGCAGAATACTCTCACCCAGTCAAGAGATCGGGGCTAGATCCAACACCGTTTTTTAGCTCACTGCACCATCCCAGTTTCAGAACCTGGCTGTATGCAAATTAGTCTGTTCCTGTCCCAGTGCATGATGGGAACAGGGCAAACCAAACTACAAAAGCAAATTCTTACACTGGGAAGGAAACAAGCTACCGGGGACCGGTTTCTGGCATTTCAGCCGTCTTCGGCCCGGCTTGCTTGAATCCTGATGGTGCAAAGAGAGCAGCAGTTGGGTTGATCGGCAGAGCCAGAGCCGAGCCGAACCTCCAGGTGGTCTTATGAGGAAGCGGGAAGCGGGACTTCGCCGCCGCCGTGACAAAGAGAGGACGCGGCTGCCGCCGCCGAGTGAGCTGGGCTGACCTAAGGCTGGGACTACATAGCCGCGGACGTCAGAGGGAGAGAGTGCGGTGCCGCTACCGGTGTGGCACCGGTGTCAGGAGTCAGGACTGCCTCGTGTCCGTTCCTCTCTGCAGCACCAGTGCAGGTGAGCCTTTGGGTGTGGAGGGCAGCAGGTGGCCTCCCCAGTGCGACGGCCTCTCAAACAGGAGCCTGAGTGGCTTGATTGGGGGTACGGGCCCCCCCTCTCCTCTCTCGGAGCTCTCGGAGCTGACGGACCTGGGCGCAGCTGTGAGTCAGCTCACTGGACCTCTGCATGGAGGGGTTGTGGTCCTGAGTTGTTCAAGTGGAGGCTATTGGGAAAGTCTCGAGGGGTCAAGGCAGCTGGTGGGGGGTGCAAAACAACGTTGGTGCTGTAAAGCAGTGCTGCATAGTAAAGAATCAAAAGCATTGAGTGCAGCAGAACATACTTACTACAACACCAATTCACAACAATTAAATAATCTAAGGAACATCGAACAATAGTGAATGATCATACGAAGGCAGCTACTATCAACCTGCGGGCACTAGCAGAGGAGGAACAACAGAGCACCTTCTACAGCCGCAGAGTAAGGTCCTTGTGAGGACGTCGCCTTAGGATAGTGGAGCAAAGATAGTGGACTGAGTTCGTACTATACATTTCTGAACAATCTTGCGGTGGTCTGTAAATTATAGATTAAATAACAACCTTAGGTAACACCAAAGGGCACGTCAAAGGGAGTCCTCAATAGCTGTCATGAGATCAGGAAGAGAGCGAGTAACACTCCCCCTAATAAAGAGGAAAAAGATAGCTCAAGGACCTACGGTAAAGAATAACAACAAAGCCAAACTAGACAGCGGGGTGCAACCCCTGATTTCGCCGGTCTACAGAATGTTTGCTAAATCAACTAGCATACCAAACAAATTTAACTTCCTAAAAAACGCAGCAGATGCAATGCTATTCGCACCAGCGCATTTGAACAAAGGAGAGCAGCGTTTACCGGACCCTATTCTACCTACCACTCAAGAAGGGGCCCTAAACTCGAAAAAAAGTAATAACTTGGAACTCATAACAACAGCAGGCTCCAAGATGCAAGACCACACGGTTCACATGGAACAAAATGACGAATACTGGGGTTCAATTAAGGATTATGATTTAGCAATAAATTAAGAGTTACTGGATCCTCGTTTGAGTGTTCCATCAAATCCACGCCATCAAATAAGCAAGGTCAATTAAACACCAGCATGGCCCAACACCCAATCGAGTTATTGGATCCTCTTGAGTGTTCCATCAAAGCCAAGGCCTGTATGGCCCAACACCCAATCGAGGTAAAGGTGAAAATCATCAAGCCGGCCTCAAGTATCCCACAACATGAGCATCAACATAAGGGACCAATCTCTGATATACAGAAAACGACCGTGATAGCAGTACCTCAGAGGATACAGAATACTACAATAAATGAGATTCCAATAGAGCCAAACGATGAAGGCGACGGAGACGAACCCAACTATAGTGACACCCACTTGCCAGATTCCTCAGCCCCGAACAATAAAGAAAAGACACCACTTTACCCGATTGAGTTGATAGCCAAAAGTGTGAGCCCTTGCAACAATTCCATGATCAGGGGTATCCCAGAAGTAACCTCAGACGCAGGATCAATTTGGGACCTATTCTGTAAAACATCTCAACTCACACTCGAGGCACTAACGTACCAATCAAATAAGATGGACGTCCAAGTAGATCTCCTGAACATTATGGTTACTACAATATCTGGGATTGACTCAAAATTAGCAAATTTGAATAAGCTAATAACACGAGCTCAAGAATACGCTTTAAATACAGACTGTGCATGTGGGCCTACAATCGATAAACTTGCATCCATCCCAGAAATGCTTACTACTCTAATTAATGATTTAAAAACTCACACACCTCAAACATTTTGCAACAGAATAATGGAGGCCAAAAAACAACAAGTCCAAGAAAACATCATAAAAACAGCTAGTGCAAACGCAATTTCTAAAATAAATACGGATTCAACAGCAATTAAACAAATAACTGAAATTCCAGCATTCCGGGACAAGGAAAAGACCCTAGTGAACACTACAAATATAGTGCCCTCAAATTCAAACTTAGACTTAAGTAACACAAGCTCAATATTTGAAATCACAGGAACCACTGAGGAGGATAGGACAAAGGAGAATTCAACTAATAATACAGAGACAAAACTTTCACGACGTATGAAGAAAAAACAAAAAAAAACAACTAAAACGTCAAAAGTCTGCTCTTAACATAAGAAACATGTCTCGGCTTACACATGGGCCCATAGAGGGTACAGACCCACTGCTCAGCCATGAAAGCCCAACACCAGGTAAATTCTACCCGATATTTATCAAAAACAAAACTCAAAATAACTCCACGAGTAAAGAAGAGCACATAAACAAGGGAACATCAAGATCATCATGTTTGCAGGTCTCGCAACCCTTAAGTGGCAGCTTAACAAAGGAAATTGCACCAACAATAAATGAACAGGAAAAGAAATCCGAAGATGGGGCCGACAAGGAAACCATAAGTCGGGGCGGTAAAAATCAAAGAATTGTGCAAACTACCTCGATCATGCCACAGAGAGGATAGAGCCATGGAAGGAACCCTTGTTTAGAACCACACCAAACGTCAGCAACAGCCATATAACAATCCTACAACCGCAGTATAAATCAAAGGGGAGGCATCTTAAACAGGGGGAACCTTTTACGGCTCCTACAACACATACCGACACTATCGCACATAAAAAGTAAAGACATAGTCTCTATCCAATTTGAACCAACGAAAGAAGACAGTAAGAAAGAAGATACCATAGTCACCTGGTTAAACGAACACACGGCGGCAGTAGTACTGAGAGAAAAGGATATTTTCAAAAACTGGGGAATTGGGGTGAGTCAATTAGAACAAGAAAAATACCCATCAATTCTTCAGGAGCCAGCAAACTTAAGAACTAAAAGCATGAAAGAGCCCGCCCAAGGAATACTTAGAGGCGCACCAACAATAAACGAAGATAAAAATTATAAAAATTAATAATATTAGTCAGGAGACAGGAGGACGCAACTATAAGTAGGACCGTAGCAGATGATGACTCAACCAGAATGTATACAAATGCTCCTGCAAACAGAATAAGCCAAGAGCCACAAAGATCAATTCGATACTCCTGACGCCCAAGGGGGCACACTAGAATGGAAAGGGTGGACTTCAATTAGGAAACCGGCAGCACCAGAACCGCTTAGGGCATCCCACACAAATTATAAAAGGTTCTCCAACCTCAAAATTATTTCGTGGAATGTGGCAGGGGTACACAGAGCACTTAAACATGAAACCGTCCCACAAACTTTGCAGGAAGGAGACATAGTATGCCTACAGGAAACTTGGGCCACAGATAACGTACACCTCGAAGGCTATGCGGGTTTTCATAAACCAGCAACCAAAAACAATCACTTCGGTAGACCATCGGGGGGCATTTCGATCTACGTAAAACATCAAAAGATGATGAGGGTAAAAATGGTAACAATAGATTCTGACTCACTACAGGCGCTCATTATAGAGGGTGATAGGACCCGAAAAGAAAGTTCACCCATTTTACTGATAAATTTATACCTCAATGCACAGGGAAAGTACAAACTGGACGCTACCAAACATATTATAACACTGATAAAGGAAAGTCTACATTCCAACGCGCTTCTGGCCAAAGTTATCACAGGAGACTTTAACTTTCATCACCTGGGTACATACCAGAGTGATACGCTCGGGTTAAGCAGCTCCGAAAGGGTTTTCATTTCTTTCCTAAAAAACTACGACCTAAAATCTGTAAGGGACACTTGGAAATCACCAGACTCTAAGCTCGTGCATGTGGCCACATTTCGGGATTGTTCCACCATAGATTACATATTTTTGTGTAATCTCTTATCCCAGAAAATTGTCAATACTGAAATAATAGCACATGAGACCAGTGATCACAAACTACTGCAGGTGGACCTAAATCTGTGCCTCCTACAGAGGGAACAAGCCGAGGCTATATCGCAATCAATAGGGACCAAAGAACACTCCCTAGTCAAAAGGATAAAGTGGAACACGTCCCAAGCCAAGCGGTTTAACCTTTGGAAAAAAAAACAAGAGATGAGCCCGGGGAATCCACCCACCATGGTAAACTGGACCAAGTGGATAGGAAATCTAAAAGCTAAATTGGTCAACAATCCTAATGTCAGCGGCCCGGGAAATATAATGCCTACCTCAAGGTTTAGACATAATACAAATTTGGCTATGTTGTCGCGCAAACTAAAAAAAGCAAAACGATTACACAAAATTAGAGGAACAAAAGAAACAAGGGAGAAATGCACAGACCTATCAAAAAAGAAGAGACACTTAATATGGTCACTCAAACAGGAAAAACTAGAGCACGACTGGGTAACAATACATGAGCTTTCAAAACCCAACAAACAACGACAACTTTGGCAATACATTGCAAACTTGGAGAATGGCAAAGTGGACAGGCGCAACTCAGTACACGCTGATGTTTGGATAAGGTACGCTGCCTCCATCTACACTGAGAAAGCATCTATCGCAGCCCATGAAAAACATGAGGTCCTACTTGCAACTGGAGAAGAAACTGTTATGGAAGCCCGCGTGGAATCACTTGGAAAAGAACAAGATGGCACCTCAGTTAAACAAGTGATAAGCAGGATAAGAAGAGATGGGGCTCCTGGGCCTAACGGCCTCCCCGGGGCAATCTTCAGAGAAGATCCAGTTTACTGGAGTAGAATTCTCTCCACTCTGTTTACCGAATGTAGACTAAAAGCACAAGTACCAGACTTGTGGCGAGGGTCCTTCCTGCATCCTATCTTCAAGAAGGGGGACAACACAGATCCAAAAAATTATCGACTCATTGCTCTCCTGGACATTGAAGGGAAAGCCTATGCCAGTACTCTACTGAAGGAACTCAACGAATGGATTAAAGAGAACACAATCCTCCCCCACTACCAGACTGGCTTTCGCAAGGGATGCTCCACAATTGACAACATCGTTGCCATGTCATACTTGAGCCAGCAAGCAAACTGTAAAAACAACAAACCAATTTTTACATGCTTTGTAGACTATTCAGCCGCTTTTGACGGGGTACCCCGAAATAAGCTTTGGAAAAAACTGAGCAATTGGCACATCCCAGCAGGACTCCTTCATTTCATTGTACAGCAATACCTGGATCCAAGTAAAACTAGCAGATAATACTATAACAAAGAAGTGTCAGACAAATAGTGGATTAAAACTGGCTGCGTACTTGCCGCCACGCTGTTTAATCTTTATACTGCAGATCTGGGAAAGAAGCTTATGAACGCCAGCCTTGCAACACCAAAAATCAGGAGAAACAAACTGCAAATTTTACAATATGCGGACGATTTAGTGTTAATGGACCACACAAAAATTGGGCTGCAAAGAGGGCTAGAAGCCTTAAATAAGTACAATGAAAACAACGAGCTCATAATCAACGCGCAAAAAACAAAAGTTGTTATTTTCGGCCAGTTCCCCAAAAAAGCCTCACTGAAATAGCACGTGGGGAAGGAAAACATCACAACCACGCGCTCATATAACTATCTTGGGTGCTGGCTAAGTGAAACTGGCAAAGCTACATCACATACGCATAAAATGAAGGCCAGAGCCCAAGCAACAATTTTTTCGATATGCAAACTAAACGAGCTCATGCAGAGCCCAACGTCAGCTCCCATTAGAAAGGTACTACACACCAAGATCAGGGCAACCGCAGGATATGCACAACAGGCGTTCCCAGGCAAAATGGAGGCAATGTTGGATAAAGTACAATGCCAGGCCTACAAACGTATTTTCAAACTTCCCAAATACACACGTCACAGTCTAATTCGTTTGGAGTTTTGGCCTAAAGCAACAAAGTAAGGAATGCTTGGGTACACATGCTGAATACTTTTACCAAGTTTTAACTGCCCCAGCTGGAAGTTTAAAAAATATGCTGAAGCCAATTTACGGAGAAACCGCTAACCCGTGGCATAGCTACAAGGAAAAAGCAGTTGAAACGTTGGGGCTTGCAATTGAAAACTGGAAAGATGCACCAACTAGCTACCTGGCGATTAAAAATGCAATAAACAAACAGTGTCTTTATTCGTCAATTACAAATGATCTAGCAGAATTCGTAACAGAAAGGGGCCCACCCGGGTTAGCAACATCATATACAGGGCATAAAACACAGCCCTACCTCAGCCAAGCACTTGGAAGGAAAGCACTCAAAACATCATATGGGCCAGACTTGTGCCCCTCCAAAATAAAGAGCTAAAACCTGGGTAGAGGTCCCTGGAACTCAAAACAAGATGCAGACTCTGCAACTATAAAAACAAATCTCTGTTACACATGATTTGCTGTTGTCCCGAGATGCTCCTGCCCCGACGGATCTTTTTAAAACAAATCTGGCTACGACACGGGGTTCGATTCGTAAAAGAAGCCGTATCGGTACTTTTCTCCTGCACTCTTCCATCAGACCAGGCCAAGTTTGGGAAATACATGGCCAAGCTTCGAAACGGGCTTTAGGAAAATGAAGGGACAGGCATGATGAAAGCCACCTTAGAGCAATAAGCCAACTTGCCCCACAAACCAGATGGATAAGACATCAGTTTAATAATTATAATATCTTAACTTAAGCAAGCAAGTCACTAATGTGGACACACTGGTATATGCTTGCTGTTTTTATTCACAGATACAAATATTAATATATATATTGATTTTTTTATATACTGATTTTGAAAGTTTTGTATACAAATGCATTTTTTTTAGGACTGCCTTTCTTTTTAAGATGTATTGTAAATGGTTTTAAGTAACTGTGCAATATAAATAAAAACTAATACTCGGTGTCGTGAAGTGCTCATGAGAAAATGAGAAATGTGTGCATTGCTGGACCCTGGCTTTAAATCTGAGCCGTAGTCACAAGTCCCAAAGGCTGTTCCCAAACCACGGCAAGGAAGGAGCGGTCCAACTTCGGAGCCCCAGCCAGAGCATGCGAGCGGTTGCTGAATCGGTCAGCCTCGCAACCTTCACTTACATATAATACAATATAAACCTGCTCTCTCTGTGAGCCACTTCCCGGCCAGGTAACCCGCCACAGGACAGCACGGTTGCCTACCACACAGCATGACCCAGAGAAACGAGCCGGTCAAAACCTTGTGATTTGAGTTGATGAAAAATATTGTATCCCGCAACCCGCAGCCTGGCTTTAAAACACCAGAAGAGGAAAGGGCAAGAGGATATCTGCTGCTCTAGCCTCTGCACAAGGGTAGACTAGAGCAAGAGGAGGAACGTCACGAATGAAGAGCACCACCCTACAGAGTGGATCTTTGGTTTGCCCGATGACTACACCATTGGCCCAAACGCCAGGTTGGCACGTAACTCCTCCTAAGCAGGATTTAAGGCCGGTGTTACTGCGAGGGCGACAAACCATCTATACAAAATATTTTAAGGGGACCTCAGCTGCTACCTGGAGGAGCCAACCAGCACACCAAGAACCAAGACAAGGTGGGGCAGACCTGGAGAGCAACACCCCACCGCACGGTGACGGAGCCTGCCCACGGAGCATGTACCCAGATGGAGGGTGGCTTAACAGAAGGACAAATACACCCAAGGACGCAACAGCATTTTAAAGATTCGCCAACTGGAGTTTAACCCAGGCACAGCATCTCACAGGGACCGGGAGCCAGCACTAATCATATTGGATCAGAACCTTCCAGCCTTGTGCCAGTACCAACCAGCAGTTCTCAACACAACTTGATACTTATTATAATGAGATTGCATAATATTCTCAGCAAGACTCGTGTCTTTCACTGTACATCCCTGATGTGTCTCCTCTGACACAGAGAGTACCTGCACTCCTGTTTCTCATATCAATGAACGTTTGATGCGTTTTATTGTGGGAGGGTCAGGTGACTAAGTAAGGGATATGCACCTGCCTTTTAACCCACATGGCAGCAGCAAGCAATTATTTAACACAGACATGGCAGCAGCAAGCAATTGTTTAGCACAGACATGGCAGCAGCAAGAAATTGTTTAACACAGGGAAGAGGGCCCAGGTACGTGAAAGCTGGAATCAGTGTGTCCTTGTCAAGTCAAAAACCAAACTAAAATCAGTGCCTTGCACATCCCGCTGCCTCCATCCGCCCCTCCACCCTATTTGCAACAAGTGACAGCATCAACGCCTCGCAGCCATAAGATGCAGCTGCTGCCTGTGAGAGGCAGGCACAGGGGAGGAAGAAAACAAAGGAGGCAGAAGAGGAGGCAGGAGCGCACGTGGGACAAGACTCGTGAGTGCTACACACCCGTGGGAGGGACCTCCAGCAACACAGACTCCAGGAGCCCTAATGGCGAGAATGGGGGTCTGTCAAAGAATGAGCTTGAGGTGGAGCAGCTGCACTGGGTCCCCGCTGAGGGTAGAGGCTTTTCCGGGACTGTGAACCGGCCACTGCAAAGACACCCGCGATCGCGACCATGCACACCTTGTCCACCGGACCGTGCCCCGTAGCAGTTGTGAGCCTATAGCATTACTACCATTTCATACCTAATGGTTTTGCGACCAGAGTATTTCTAAGTATGCGCGCACGTGGCCACGAACCCCCTATGTGTGCCCTGCAGGCGAACTATGCCGCAGCTGCTGGGCGAAATTTGGGAAGTGGTGTCCAATGGAGGCAGGGACCACGGTACTCCAGAAAAGATGTGGAGAAGCTAAAAACTCACGGCGAACAATGCCATGCTATGCTTCCACTCCCGGACACTGCGTGTCCGTGCCACAAGTGGGGACTAGTGGACCGGCTGGGATGCGGGCCACCCACCATGCTGCTTACTATTCCCCGCTGCTAAAAAGCACTCCAATGTTCTGCCGCACTGGAGGCCAGAATGGCTGGCTTGGTCACTCAACCGCCCACCCCACGAGCCACGGCAAAGAGCTAAGGCCCATCAAAACACAAAGGCCCTACAAAACCAGGACGGGCCCTTACCTCATGCCGTGAGCCTCCCGTGCTAGGCTCATATGCCACTGGTCATAGTGCCCCGTGTCCACACTCGACCGTTGACCTGCATCGGCACATTGCCCCTCTAATATCCTTATTTCAAAAAGAGGAGGGGGTGGCAACGGTGCACTCTGATTTTACACACTTATGGACAGGGGCATCCCTCCCCAAGGGAGCGTCAGAGACAACACACACTGTCCAAAAGGCCCAGACTCACCGCAGTAACCGCCGACAAAAGAACCCAACGGCCAACGCGGAGCCAGGGGTCGACCATTGATGGCGTGGGCTCACATGATGTTGAGTCCACATCAGGGCTCGAACCTGCTTCCCGAGCATTAAATTGCAGACTCTGTCCCAATCCTCCGCCCTGGTTGCGAACTAGTACCGGTGCAGCGAATCTCCTGCAACCCCTGGGCAGGGAAAAGCCAAATGGGACAGCGCTGGCAAATGTCATCGAGCAGTGGAGGCGGGAGCCACGGACGCCAGATCAGGCAAGGCACACCGTCCCTAAAGTGTGTACGGTCGCGCTCGTGCCACCACCCCGCCTAAATGCGCAGGGAGCTCCACCGCTTGCCTTCACCCACCCCCTGGCACGTGAATGTTTCAGTGAGGCCTACATGTGTTGCTGTGTGGCGTGCTCTATAACTTGCACCTTCCCATTCCTCAGGGCTAAGGCTACGGTCAAGATCCCTCTCCCAAAGTGCACGGCCTGCATGATAAGTGTGGGTATATCGGGACAAAAGCATCTTCTACAGATCGGAGATCAGCTTTTTATCCGAAGTTCATGTAATGAGCCACTGTTCATAGGGAGTGAGAAGCTGAGATGCCTGTGTGCGGTTGCCAGGGTGCATAGCCCAATGTTGTACTTGTAAGTAGTGCAAGCGTTCAGATTCTGGGAGGCCGTAAACCGCCCTAATCTGCAAGAAGGGGATTATGGCACCCTTAGCAAATAACAGGCCTAAGGCTCGGCATCCAGCTTCTCTCCACAGTGAAAAGGAATGTGGGCCCATCCCGGGGCTAAAATCTGGGTTGTCAAACAGCGATGTAAGTGAAGAAGGGAAGGTTGTTAGGTCGTGGCGTGTATTAGTCCGATCCAAACTGTGAGGGTTGTGCGTGTCACCTGTGAAGCGTATAAATTGGGGGGATAGTGGGGCTTTCGGGAGAAAGGGAATTTTCATGAGGGATGTGCCCACGACTGCACTGTCCTGAAAGAGCCAGTGTTTCTCGCATTCAGCCCGGCTCCATTCAACCAGGTGACGAAGCTGTGCAGCGTCATAGCTGAGCGAGAGGTCCGGAACCCCAAGACCTCCTTCGTGAGGGGGGAGAAAAATAACTAACCTTTTCATTCTCGGCTTGCGCCCTTGCCAGATGAAGTGAGAGAGTTCCGATTGCGCCATGTGCAGCCAATCGGCTGGAGGCGGTAGAGGGAGCATCTGAAAGAGGTACAGAATTTTGGGGAGGATTGTCATTTTAATAGCCGCGATGCAACCCAGCCATGAAATCTGATCGTGTTTCCATGTACGCAGCTCGGTGCGTATGTGTGTGTGGTGGCCGAAATAGTTAGCCGTCCTCATGGCCTGCAGGGTCGGAGCCAATTGAATACCCAAGTAGGGGATGACGTCAACCAACCATTGTAGGGGGTGTTCGGCTTGAAGGTCTGCCCGCTCCTGGGGTGAGAGAGAAAGGTTCAGCGCTGTAGACTTCGTCAAGTTCACCTTGAACCCGGAGGCATTCCTGAAGGTGTCTAGTTTCTCCAGAAAAGACCCCAAGGCTATCCCCAGGTTTGCTAGGGTGACACGTTGTCCGCATAGAGACTTATAGTGTGGGTGTCTCCTCCAAAGTGAATGCCGGTGATCTGAGGGCGATCCCTGACTCTCTGCGCCATGGGCTCCATGTAGAGGGCGAAGAGCAAGGCCGACATGGGGCACCCCTGCCTTGTGCCCCTGCTGATGGGAAATGGGGTGGACGTGTGCCCATTGCTCCGGACAGTGGCTGTGGGAGACCAGTAGCAGATAAAAATATGCGTCCGCATCTTCTCCCCCAAGCCAACACGTGCCAGTGCCTGTTCGAGGTAGGGCCAGTGGACCCGGTCGAAGGCCTTCTCCGCTTCTATGGTGAGGAGCATTTAATCCCCGGGAATGCGGGAGGCCTTCTCTATGAGGTGTGTGACACTTTTAGTGTTGTCGCTCATTTGCCTCTGCGGAATAAATCCAGCCTGGTCGGGGTCCACCAGTCCTGGCATATAGGGGGCGAGCCGGATGGCTAAAATTCCAGTATAAAACTTATGATCAATGTTCAGAGGCGAAATGGGTCGGTATGACCCGCATTCTGTCTTTCCTTCCCTGGCTTAGGAATAACGGCTATCGCCGCTTCCAACATGGAGGGGGGGTTTGCCCCGGTATCTACAAAAGAGTAGAAGAGCTGGGTGAGCAGGGTAGTAAGCGTTGAGCAAAATTGCTTCTAGAAGGCTGTGGTGTATCCATCGGGACCAGGTGATTTGCCCAGCTTCAGGCGAGCAATGGGCGCTATGACTTTCTCTGGCCTGATCTCCCTCTCTTTATGGGCTGCCTGTCCTGGTGTTAGTGTGGGAAGCCGAGCCTATGCTAGGTATGCATCTATATCCGCCCTTTCCAAAGGTTGTTCATCATAGAGGCGGGAATAAAAGTTGTGGAAGACCTCGGCGATAGCCGCATCATCGGAGTAGGACTGACCCGCGCAATCTTTAATCTCCTGCACCCCTTCACGCTGTTGCGCTCCCCGGAGCCTGTTCGCAAGTAGTCGCCCACATTTGTCTCCACTATTTTCGAAGGAATCTTGCAGACACATTGCGGCGTATTCCGCTTTGTCACGATCGAGGGCAGCCAGCTGTGCCCGAGCCTCTGTCAACTGTCTCCATATGCGAGGAGCCCCAGTGCACTGGTGCATCTACTCTAATTCTCGTACCCTATGTGTCAATTCCTCCCTCTTCTTTGTGCGCTTTGCGTTTTCTGCGGAGGAGATAGCGATAACTTCTCCCCGAATGACTGCCTTAAGGGCCTCCAATCGGGTGGAGAGAGCTGTGTTGGGATTGTGTAATAGATAGTTCTCCAGTGCACGTTGTAAATGGGCAACTGTGCCGGATCGGTGTAATAGGGTGTCTCGGAAGCGCCAATGCCTGGTCGGGTGCTGAATCTGAGGAGAGCCAATAAGACTTCCACTGGGGAGTGGTCGGACAACGCCGCCGCCAATATGTCAGTGGATAGTGTGACACCCAGGAGAGCCTTCAAGCCCAAAAAATAATCTAACCTGGCATACGTTTTGTGTGTGTTTCAGTAGTATGAAAATGCACGTGTTTTAGGGTGGTGTTGTCTCTACAAGTCTGTAAGTCCTAAGTCATGTAGTCTGGTGTGTCCCGGGGACGTAGGGGCGCCAACCTGGCTTGTGCACTGTGCTGATCTATCTAAGTCATTGTCGAACACCAAATTGAGGTCTCCCCCAATCAGCTTGTGGCGTTCCTAAATTCCCATAGCTTCAATAAGAACCTCGTGTAAGAATCGTTCCTGACCCTCATTAGGAGGGTAAATGGACCGCACTGTTAAAGAAGTCCCTCCAATGGTGAATTGGTAAGTGAGAAGTCTGCCTTTTATCTCAACCCCTTTCTGTACCGCCTTCCCCTGAAAGGCCCTGGAAACTAAGATGGCTACCCCTGCCTTCTTAGAGGAAGGGGAAGAAAAGAACTGTGTAGGGGAGGCGTGGGATCTTAGTCGGTGACAGTCCTTGGGAAGCAAATGTGTCTCTTGAAGGAGGCAGATATCCGCCCCGTACTCTCTAGGTAGGAAAGGAGTGCCTATTAGGTCCAACTCTCAACACCATTGCAGGAACAAGAAAGCAATAGCACCCTATGGACCGGGTACCCCCAAAGAAAAGAGAACAGAAAGTAAGAGAAAGGAAAGAGAAGAACAGAACAGAAACCTGCAAGAAACAGAACAGGGAAAACAAGGCCCAGGAAGTGCCGAAATAAGTCTTGAGTTCAAACATTAGTCCGTCACCCGAGGATGAACAGAAAAAAAGTCTACAGGGTTGTTGCGTGGCTGGTAGTAATCCAAGCCCCCTCTCCCCCAACCGGACAATTTTAAAAAGAAGGATATGCCATGGTAGCCAGGCTCAGTCATGTAGTTGATGTCTTGGCGAAGGCATCTGGCACAGCTTCAAGGGCGGCCTGCTGCTCCCTCTTGACTACCAGCGCTGTTGCCTACGTTTCGGTCGACCATCGTTGGACCCATGGTCCGAGTGCTTCCCTTTGCCTGTGCCCTCCGGGATAGGAATTCCCAACAGTTTGCTGGCTTCTGACAGAGATCGAAGCTAATACAGCTTACCGTCATGGCGAAATACAAGGCAGAACGGGTGCCACCAGGAGTGGGAGATATTCCGTTGAAGCAGGACCTCCGTGATAGGCCGGAAAGTTTTACGTTTCTGGAGCGTGATGGCAGCAAGATCTTGATAGAGGACGGGTGATTGATTGCGGAAGGTGATCGGTTGGAGCGATCTAGCTTTGCGTAAGATTTCTTCCATTGTGTGGAAATCCTGTACCTACACCAAGATATCCGCCGGAGGTACCGTTGCCGCCCTAGGAGGGCCCACTCTGTGTGCTCGGTCCAGTTTAAGGTCAGAGTAAAGGGACTACCCAGGATGTGGTTAAAGAGTTCACGCACATATTTAAAGATGTCACCGGCTTCTTCGTTTGTGCTCACTCTCCGGATGCTAATGTTATGGTGGCGGGAAAGGTTTTCAAGGTCCTCCAAGTGGGATTGAACATCCACTTGATGCTCATGTATGCGGATTACTTCCTGCTGCATGGCGGCCAGCTCAGTGTCTCGGCCATCATTCCTGTCCTCCAAGGATGCCACTCTCTCTCCAATATCATCCACGTCTTTGCGAATATCAATAATCTCTGCCGTGAGATCACGATTCATGATCTGGAGATTGTCCCTTAAGGCAGCGAACAAGGACTCCAAAAAAGGACTACGTTACGGGGGCATCTGTAGAGGTGGCCATTTGCGTTGCTGCGTCCGGTCGTCCAGAGTCCGCCGACCGCCCGCTCTGTGCCCAGGCGAAGAGATCTTTGAGAGATTTTTCTCTTGTGGCCGATTTGTCCTTCCTGCCCTGGGTAGATGTCATTCAAGGGTCTCCTATGTCGTTAGCACTAGCCGACACAAACCAGGCCGCATGGCGTACTACTGCAGTGTGGTATACCCAGATGCTGTAGCTGCGGGGTCCCCTCCTTCGTGGTCCAGCTCAACCCCACTCCCGGTGTGTGGTGCAGTAGGAGTGCAGGCAGCAGTTAGATAGCCTGAGGTACTGTCCATAATCACGACACCTGTACCTCGCACTTCACTTCTTTTGATAGTAGCAGCTTAGAGTAAGAATAAACATTTTTTCAGAAACACACTCACTAGCCAGGTCCTTTTTAAACATTCACTTTCACTCACCACTCACAGTAATACCCTAAACACATGCACCACACATAGCCATTTGACTATAAGTGCTCCCACGTATTCGTTTGGTCGTAGCACGCCGCATCCCGTTAGAGGGGTGCGAAGACCCCGATGATGAAGCATGACACCAAGAGGCCTTTTGGTGTGTGAGGGGTATTTTTACAAACATTAAGTGCTCCCTCATCACAGGGGTGACACTTTTCCTTGACCCCAGCAAGGATTCCCTATGTTTATTCGAATATGTCTGCGGAGTAAGAATCCTTCTGATAAACTCTGCCTCCCTCCTCTTTGTTAATAAAAAAAGCAGTTCGATAAGCCCTTGGCAGTGCTCCAGGACTTTCCGGCCTCTCAAATCCATGCATTTCGGAGCTCAGCACAGCAGATGCCAGAGGGGGGGAATAAGGGAGCAAGTCTAGCGGCCCTTCTGGGCTGATAGTCCTCTCTAGCTTGGTAAAGGGGCCGTGTCTCGCAGGTGCGTGGTGGCAGCCGCCGAGTGCAGGGTTCCTTCAGGGATGCAGTGCCAAACTCTGTGGGCACGAGGCTGGGAGGTGATAAGGCGGCGTTGTCAACCCCTGGTCTCCGTCCGTCCCATGCAGAGCTTCGGCGGGGGGCCCACCCAAATATGACTAGGGAGCGGGGCTGGCAGCGTCTTTTCCGGAGGGTGCAGGGCAGGGTTGTCTGTCGGTGGTCAGGTGTGCGAACAAGTGCACCGCTAAGCCTAGTGCGGCATAGGCGCTTCCAGTGAAACTCCAGACAGCCATAGTATGGGTAAGGAGCTGAAAGTGGATCACCGCTGCAGCTCCTGGGGTTTGCTTCGTCAAGCAGGAGGCTGAGATGCCCTCTGATCTCGATCCACAAACCGCTGGATCCCTGGCACATGTGTGGATCCGCTGGATGCTCCGGTTCCATGGCGCCCACTGCTCCGTCACCGGCTATTCCTCTCGCCTCCCATCCCCCAGAACAGCGAGTGAGGCTCTGGGGTCTGGCCGGCGCCCTGTCAACGCAGCAACACTTCGCGACGCGGACCCAGGGCTTCAGCCCCCGCGGTCGCGGCCACCGTTCCCCGCTCATCAACGCTGTGCCGATCGGGCCCGTATCGGCACTGGAGGTGTGAATATAGTTACCGGAGCCTCTTTAGCCTCATCCGGTAAGTCGCCAAGTGCGCCTGGATGCAGGGGTCTGCCGATCCGCCGTCGCCCGTGCAGTTCGGGGCCTGGGCTAGTGCTAATGAAGAGGCGGGCGGAGGAGAGAAGGCGAGGCACGTCTTAACTCTCCGCCATCTTGGCCATGCCCCCTATACTCCCAGCTTTAAAGGGGCTCCCTTAGAAAGGCAATGTATCATCCTACCTTAGGAAACTGTATACAACTTTTCTGTGTTCATTGGATTTTGTTGTGTAAAAAGTGCTCACCGATAGGATCAGTAATTACTACTGTTGTCATCAAACTTTGACTAATGAATGACAATAGTTGGTCGATTTTTTTCACAGTTTTATCATTTAGTTATTTTGTTAGAATATTAAACAACTAATAATAATCTTTAAAAAAGAAAAACAGGCTGAGCCTAAGCTGAAGCTAGCTATGAAAGAGTGAGCAGAGCGATCGATGTAGCAAAATTAGGAATCTAAATAAAGTATGTAAGAGACCTTTAATAATCTAAACAGAGACTAAAAGAAAAATAATGATTTTCTTGCCATCACATCAAGTAAATGAAATGCTGGTCACAAATCACAAACCGTAAGCAATCGAACTGCCACTACTTCCTCAGTGGAAGACAGCTCTCTCCGTTTCTAAAGAAACTGAGTTTGGGTTGAGTATCATCAGCATCACCAATCCGGAAACCAGTAAAGAATTAAGATTTCCAACAGCTACCTGAGCAATTATTGTCTGGTTACTAAACCCCGACGAGCATCCCAACATGAACAAGTACAATACAAAAAAGCAAGGAGTTAATTCAATGCATAAGAAATTTGCGCTATCTAGTTGAGAGCAAAAGGAAATAGAAGTCCCATCGAAAAGAGAAAATTAGAGTAGAGTTTTCTCAGGCACACCAGAAAATGAGATACCTTATCAAATAGACGATCGACAATGGATTAAGATTGCAATACAATGCCAGAATACACAACAGATTCTTCTCTATAACGTTGCCAAAAACTAACAGAGAATAAAGTCCAATCTCCTTCGATCTGGTCCTAGAGATGAATTAAAATAGTTCCCTAATTCAGCTTCTGGCCACATTAAACATTGACACAGAGAAGCCCTGCATCACTATAACCATACTTTTCCCCAGACATTGTGACTTTTAACCAGCATACATCAAAAACATCTTCTAAAGAAAGAATCATAATTGGCATTATTTCTAAAAGACACACATTTAGAGAGAGAGGCCCTGCAGAAATAACACTAGGAAACAAGACTCACCACCAGTTCAAAACTCAGGAACACAAACAGTTCCAGTTCACAAGATACTTAATTCAAATAGCAAAGGCAAAGCATAAGATGAGGCATAAAAACCTGTGGCGCCCAATAATTTTGTGATCCTGCTTTCATCTGAGTGTTTATGCATCACTAAGGGCACACTAAAGTGGGTTTGGCAGGCAAGACTGCAGGGGTGTGGGGGCGTGGCAGGAGAGTGGCTGATCCTGACAGCGGGGGGTTCAGTGGTCAAGAAAAAACTGCAAGGCACCTTGTTTGGGTTGAATTAGTTGAAGGTATGGTATAGGGTATGAAGCCGCACAAGGAACAATAGGTCTTTTGTGGCTGGCGAGGCAGATATGCCTAGGTTCGTGCTGTGGTCCTACTCTACTTGAACTTCTCTACAGCGGAAACTGCTGTGTCCCCAAACATGCGAGTCATGTCACAAGGCATGTCCACGAGCGACTTTTGGACACCGCCTGAAAAACCAACGGACCACAGCCAAGCATGGTAGAGAATTGCAACGTTGGTGCGATGACCCACCAGATGGAATTAATTGGTGGTGTTCAACTAATTGTGAAATTCTCTGTATCACAACCATACTGTATGACTTGAGTTAGGACAGTCCAAAGATTTACTGGATATCTGGGAGGACTTGAGACACCGAATCCCAAAGAGCACAGGACTAGCGGCCCAGGAGGCATCTGATATTCACCAGTCTGAGCGTCAAGCTGGTTTCCACATGTTTCATCTCTATGCCAGGGGAAGTTCGTATGACTTGTGGATGACTGCGCCACCAAGCTTTCAGGGGAGTGGTGGTCAAAAAAATACACTGGGTTGCCTGGGGCAAGGTAGTGGCCTTTTGCAAATTAGTGATTGACCAAGGGGCCAAATCAAAGCTTGGCCAGGCCTCTAGAAAGATGTCTGTAAGGGCATCACTGAAGGGCAAGAAGGCCTCAGTAGATGTTTGCTCCAGCTAGAATGCTTTCTACTCTTTGACTCTAAGGTGGAGAGTTGGAGAGAAATAACTTTAGCAGACCTGTGCATGACCAGTGCGTAAGAAGCACTCTCCTCTTTGGCAATACCAGGGGGTGAGAAAAGGCCTGACTCAGGTTAAGTGTCAAAGCCACTGACTTCTTGAAAGTCATCATACCAATTTTGTTCGTGGTATGGTAGCCCTATTTTATCACCAGCTTTGGAATAGTTGTTCTAATCCATACCAAATAAGGAATGCAAAGTATATGTCCTTTGTTGCAGAAGAGGCAAGTGAAGGTGGGGAAGACGGTGTTTTGAAAGAAGTCAAGGGCGACCTCGGGCAAGGTCATCATGGTCCCAGCTCAGAGTTGGAGAACACAAGGGCACCTCGTTCGGCATGGAGCCGGAGACAGAGTCAGTGCAGGAACCAGAGGATGCCCAGTGATGGATTTGAAGGCTCCAACTGGCACGGAGGGTGAACCTGGAAGATTGAGGCCCATAGTCAGTAGGAATCCAATGAGTTGGAGCATGGCTCCGCGGTGTAGCCAACTTTGGAAGGCAGCTCGAGAGGCATGGTGACCCCCATGGGCCTATTCAGGAGAATGTAAGTGGCAAGAAGGGGGCTGAGTTCAGCCTAGATTTTTTATGTTTCTTCTTTAATTTAGAGAGGAACGACGACAGACCTCAGGAACTGCAACTTCTTGACAGGGACCGACCCTTCTACTTCATTGCAGAGTCGTCCATTGCTTGGCGATGTAGATATTAACCTTGCTGGCCTAGTTAAGTCTTGACCCAAGCCAAGTTAAGGCTTGACCCAAGGCACCACAGACAAACCTAACGAGGAGCTGACACAGAGATTTGTTTGCAACAGTGTGTACAGGGTTTGAAACCTGTTGTCTTGGGAGGTGACATTCACTTTGCAGACTGTCAAACTTTTTGGGAAAAAGCAGTCTCAAAGAGACAAGAGAAAGCTCAGGATCTGCATCTGGTGGCACGAAAAGAAAGGAACAGATGTCAGCGCACCTGAAAGGAGACTATATGAACCCCTTGCACCAATTCTGGAGTGGAACAGCATCAGTGCAGATCTGCATGGCGCCAGATGCAGGTGTGAGCAGATAGGCAAACATTTTTCCATATTCCTGTGGAACATTGAAAGGATTGAGTAATCTGTGGGTGGAATTCTCAGAAAATATAATTTCTGCAAAGTCAAAAGGATCAGCTCCAGAAATTCTTGCCAATGATGGCAAAGATGACAGCCAACCCAACACCAAGGCAAAACACCAAGAAGAAATATGAGTTTTACCCTTCAAGAAATATCTCTTGCAGCCCATCAATATCAACTCAGCTCTCTGTTGTGGGCTGACCTGTTGTGCGCTGGGCTGATCTGCGTTCTGCGTTGAAGTTGGACCCCTGCCTGCTCTTGGGACGAGGCTCTGTTGAGGGAGCTGCCGCCGTTGGAAGAAGGTCCCGCCCCCTCCGCCCACACCGCTGCGGGACTGCGAGGCAGTCTCACACCTGCAGCCTCTTCCCGCAGCGGCCCCGCCCCCCGCCTGGTGTTGCATTAACTTTCGCAGCACCCGCTGCGCGGGTGCTACTCAGCTCTCTGTTGTGGGCTGACCTGTTGTGCGCTGGGCTGATCTGCGTTCTGCGTTGAAGTTGGACCCCTGCCTGCTCTTGGGACGAAGCTCTGTTGAGGGAGCTGCCGCCGTTGGAAGAAGGTCCCGCCCCCACCGCCCACACCGCTGCGGGACTGCGAGGCAGTCTCACACCTGCAGCCTCTTCCCGCAGCGGCCCCGCCTCCCCCTCTACCTAGAGGTATAAAATTATCCTAATCGTCTCGCGCAGCGGGACGCGCGCGGGACGAAGCTCGGGGCGAAGCCCGGGCAAAGGGCGGGCCCTCTGAGGCCCTCGTAGGCCAGAGTAGGCTGGGCTGGGCCTAACCCTTAACACCTGCAGTTCAGTGGCCCGTGCCCTGCCACACGTTGGATATGTCGATAGAGGAGGAAACCCCTGGGAAAAAAGGAAGATTACGCAATGGGTCATTGGATAATTATTTTCCCAAGGTTCAGAGTGAGGGTGATAAGGATTCTAGCTTAGCTGAGCGTAGGGCCGAGCGGCGTCGCTCAGTTGAGAGCATGAAGCATAGACGCCTCATTGACAGTTCCCTGCTTGTTTTGACCCGGGAGGGAGGCTCAGTAGATTTGAGTGGGGATAATGCTAGTCAAGAAGGCGTTCCCCTTTGGTTTCGTGATTTTGTATCCACACCTTGTTTGCCCTCGGATAACATTATAACTGTTTCCCCTACCCCTAGTCCAAGTCGCATCACTGTCACAACCAAGCCTAGGAAACAGAAACCTAAGCATTTAGTTGCTGCTCAGATCCACCGCCCACCACCTAGTAAAAAAAGGAGGAAACTAAGGGTGGCACCAGGTAAAGCTAAAATCCCGCATACTGACTTTGGTAAAGGGCCAAAAACCCTCAATCCAACTGAGACTACCCTAGCAAAGGGGCCGGATTTTCTACCAGCAGTAGTACCACCATTAGTAAATAGTTCACCTGAAGCAGCTGCACAGGCCGTGGTTCCTGACAGCTATGTCACTCCACCACCCCTCACATTAATAGGGAACTTGGAGTTTCTGCTAAGATCTCTCCTTTTACCTATTAATGAGTCTATTAAAAAGGTGGAAATTAGACTGACCATACTGGAGACCGCCATAACTAGCATGGTTACTCTGACTAAAACCCAGGGGAGTGGGGAGGTGCATCCCACACCTCTGGCCAGGCCCCCCTCTACCACTGTTCCAAAAAACCCAATTGCCCCATCTCAGCCGGCCAAAAAAACTACACAGCCCCAGGGTAGGGTTGACCTTCCCTCCCAAAATCCACTGCCTCCCAAACAGTTAAATACACCAGCAATTGAAACGGGTGTTGATCCCAAAAAAAATAGTCTCAAAGGCCCCGACAAGTAATAACCAGAACGACCAAGGGGAAGGTAGATATAATAGAATATCACGGAAAAAGGTGCCACAAGTGGAGATTCCCCCAGAAGCAGTGCCCTTTGTGGTGGTCTTGACTGGGGTCCCCCGTTAGCAGAAAATAAGAAGGAGGGATACGCTGATCTCAAAAATAAAATTATTCATTGGTTGAGGACACATAGGCCGATAGGGCCCAATATAGATGGGGATATAGTGCATGTCAGACGGATCAACTGGCTGTGGAGCAGAACTAAAGATATAGAGGGGACCTAGTGGTGGTCAACTTTAGAGACCCCCGGGCAGTAGATTATATCTTAAATTGGCCACCTGGAAACGGGGAAACTCGCATCATCCCTCGGACCCTAACGCACTTCTATCCCAGGTCAGAGGCTATTCCTCCTAAATATCCAAATAAGTTCCAACCCTATAGGCCACCCCCCACCCTGCCCTATAACAACAATTATCCCCAGTATGGGCAACACTTTGCCTCGATGGCTGACCAGCATTCTGCCTGGTCTACGGTGCCCTATAGACACGCGATCAACCACGGTACCAGGATGGAACATCTAAGACCCTTCACTCCCTTGGACACTTACAATCGGTTTTCGCAGCTCTCTGGGCTGGAAGATTGCGATTGAAGTTCAGCACCCAGGGGGGAGACATGTGAACTCACTGGGGAGGAGGCCCCACGACTCCGTGGCAGTATAGACGCAGGGCAAGTTAGTCCACCTTTAGCTCAAATTGCCATTACTAACAACTTTACTGAGGCTTCCATGTTAGCCGGGTCTATGGCTAGCATGGCTAGTTGTCCTGCAAAACCTATTCCCTTGGTTCAGGATGGGGGCAGCTGCATGAACATGGTGGATAATGAGGGTGTGAATAAGGGGAGCCACATCATAGTGCCCAAGGGTCGGCGGGTAATAAACCTCCTATCTTGGAACGTTGCGGGGTTAAAAAGGAAGTTAGATATACCAGAGTGGCACACGTTCATCGAGAGGTTCGATGTTTGCCTGTATCAGGAAACCTGGAGCCTATTACCCCTACATAAATCGGGGTACACCACCCACTTTTTGCCAGCAGTAAGTAAAGGAAAGGGTAGACCAGCAGGTGGCCTCATGGTCTGGATTAAAATAGAGCTGGACTGGGTGGTCACACGCCACAACTCGGAGTGTAGTGATATACTCCACCTCTCTTCTAGAGGGAACGCGGAGGGAAGCAGGCTTGATCTTTTCAACGTTTACGCCAGAGGGTCACCTGGGAACACCGCCTCTTCAATCTTAACAGCTCTGGACTCTGCCTTAGCTAACTGTCCTTCATCAGCAAAAATCATTGTGGGGGGTGATTTCAACTGTACGTTTGAACCCCTCCTCGGAGATGACCCCCTGGGTATTGAAGACGAAGATTCAAAATGGTCCATCCCAACCCTATCCCTGCCCCCTATTAGAAAATGGTCAGCTAGGGCAATCCAAATCAATGCACTAACTAGGGACCACAAGTTAAGAGCCCTCAATGGCAGAACTATATCCAACCAGGCAGGTGCACTGACCTTCAATAGACTTACTGGGCCGTCCCGAATTGACTACATCCTAATGGATGTTAGTTTATGGGCAGACCTTATTGACCGTGAGGTGCTCCCAAGTCAGGATAGCGACCATAATCCCCTGTGTTGTAAGTTTAATTGGGGCATCTTTAAAGATAGGAGGGTGAATGCCCCCATAAAAACATCCAAAGAGATCATCCCATACAACAACAACCGCAGACTGAAATGGGACAAGGCTAACCTGAAGGAGGATGACCTAGGGGCCATTAAATCTCTGGTAGAGGGCCTGTCCTCTGATCTGGAGGCCTTGGACTGTGAAAATCAGATTAGTATGATTCCGCACTCTTCCCTAGACTCAGTTTATAAAGCTACAATAGATCACGTCAGTCAATTTTTTACCTCGAAAGGGAAAAGCCACAGAAAAGCTACTACACCTCCCACTTCAAATAAACCTTGGTATACCGATCAGTGTAAGGGCAAAAGGAAAAATCTGACAAAAGCCCTTCTTTCTGGGGATCCTTTGCTGGTTAGAGCGGCCAGGAAGGACTACCTAAAAGCACTATCACTGGCTAAACGTGAGTGGGAGGAACAGCATTGGCAGGACCTATCCAATGCTGTGAGTAGAAGGAACCCGAACCTTTTTTGGGACCTGATTAACAGAACTAGGCAGGGGAAATCGCAACCATTAGCAGCTCACATAACCAGTCAGCAATGGTTTAATCACTTTTCATCCCTATACGGAGGTAATGATGAACCAATCAGCCCCGGGGCAGCTAGTTTTGGTGTTGGGGATACCTCAGGGGTGGATGACCTCCCATTTTCGACCAGCGAAGTAGTGTCGGCGATTAGACATCTAACCCCAAAGAAGGCGGCCGGGCCGGATGGGATCCCTGGAGACCTGTTGATCACGGAGCCGCTGGCTTGGGCCAAGTTAATCGCCACAATTATGAACTTGATTACTAGGGGTCACCAGGTGCCAGATTCTTGGAAGGGGGCAGAGGGGGTAACAGTGTTTAAGAAGGGGGCAAGAGATGATCCTGCGAACTACAGACCTATCAGCTTGATAGATATAATTCAGAAAGTGGTCGGCAGGGTCATCATTTCAAGGGTAGGCGATTGGATGGAGGAGGCCAGTATTCTCTCCCACCTCCAAGCGGGCTTTAGAAGAAAGGTAGGCACGATGGACCAGGTCTTTCGCTTTTTTGTTATCTATTGGAAGGCAGTTACCATCAAGAAAGGCAGTTTATACATGGCCTTCATAGATCTCAAGACGGCTTTTGACCTGGTCCCCCGGGCAAAATTATGGGAGATCCTAGGAGAGATGGGATTTCCCAGTAGACTCCTGAGTCTAATCGTAAAGCTCCACGAGGGGAACTATGCGAGGGTCAGATGGGGATCCCAGGGACAGTTAACAGATAGGGTCCCTGTGAGGAGAGGAGTACGCCAGGGCTGTGTTATGGCTCCGACCCTTTTCTCCCTATTCGTGAATGGAGTGGTGGACCACCTGAAAGGGGAAGAGACGGATGCCCCATCCCTGGCGGGGGAAAGAATCCCCACTTTACTCTTCGCCGACGACACCTTATTGATCTCCAAATCCCCAGTGGGTCTGCAAAAACTCTTGAACCGGTTTAGTTCCTTTTGTACTAACAGAGGCTTAACCATCAACACCTCGAAAACTAAACTGATGGCACTCTCCCCCTCCAAAAGATTTAAAAATAACTTCTTGCTCAATGGTGCTCCCCTGGAGTTGGTCGATTCATTTGACTATCTTGGTGTCCGGATAAATAGTCGAATGACCTGGAAGGACCACTTGGCCAAAATGTTACTCAGCCACCAAAGAGTATCTGGGGTGACTCTGAGGGAGCTCCACGAGTCAAGTAGCAAACCTGTCTCCCCGGCCATGGCGATTTATGAGGGTCAGATTCTTCCGGCGGCATTATATGGCTCCGAACTCTGGGGGTTCGAAAATGTTTCAGATCTATCCACAGCGGAAAACAATTTTCTAAGGAAGGTGGTGGCTCTTCCCGCTTCCACCCTAATGATCCCCCTGAGATTAGATTTGGGCAGAAGAGCCCTAAAGGACTTGGTAAGGCTACGCTCGTTGCTCTTCTGGACCCGTTTAAGAAGAACTGAGGAGCTCGCAAAATACGCTGAAGGGTTGGATGATCTTCTTCTGTTGGACACGGGGAAAAAAATAGGATGGCTGAATAAATTGAGAGACCTGGTTCTTAACTTAGGACTAAGGGATACTTGGGAGTCACAAACCCCGCCACCCAAGGAAGTGATCAAAAAGCTATATTGGGATTGGGTACAGAGTGAAGCACTGAGGGGTACGGTTGGGGGCTCACTCACAGATCAATTTCTGCTAATTAAATGGGTGAGAAAACTGGAACCCTTCCTCGACCTGATAACCAAACCTCTAGATCGAGCGCTATATCTAAAACTGAGATATGGGACGCTTCCGGTGCATGACTTCACTGCGAGGTGGTCGAACTCTGGTGCCCTCCTGCGTTCGTGCCCTGGCTGCGCAGCACCAAAGGAGTCTGTGGCCCACCTATTTTTTGCCTGCCCCGCTTACAAAGTGGCGCGGAAAATCTGGCTGAAACCTGTGTGTAGGGAACTGGGGTTGAGGTGTCATAGCCAGGCACTACGTGTACTTTCCACTGACTCTTCATCCTCCATCATGATATGCGGGGTGGCAAAATTCTTGGGCAGTGCGTGGGTGACGCGCTCCCGTCTACTGAAATTGCACTCGGGGGGACCTACGGTCTGATGCTTGTAACCGCCTGTAGCAAACTAGTGACTGTGGTGCATTCTTCCCTTTTATCCGTATCTTTTTATAGTTTTAACCGGAGAATTGGAAATGCATTATGTATATGTATTCTTTTATGGTGATCAATTTGCCGAATAAAGATATTTAACTATAACTTTAGAAGTTTCCATGGTATCCATACCCACACAGCATCCAAAAAATGACAATATGATGAGTATATCCTGGCGGGCGTGGATACATTGAGGAAGATGGCAGCCACAGCTTAGCAAACTCCGCTGAGCCAGCACTCTTGTGCTTCTTAATCTCCACAATAGTGAGCCCCAGCTAGTGTAGTAAAGTCAGGCCTCTTCTTGCACGCATTGCTATGTTGGCATAAGCTTATGAGAAGTTTAAACGCCATTTTGCCCTTTTGCCGCTTTTGCACACAACACTGCAGGTAGCTGTTGTTGTAAGTTTGACTGCATGAATATCTTCACATGAGGATGGCTTGTTTCCAACATCTCTAGAGTTACACCGCGACCTTAGTCTGCACAGTGAGTGCTAAAGCCTCCAAGGTTATCATAACAATGTTAGCTGTTATTCGGGCTGATCGGCTCATCTTTAGACATAACATACACGTAACTGCAGCTAACTGAAATTCTGGCGCCTTGGAAGAATTCCGTTTCCAGAGAGACAGAGAGCTTTTGCAGATCCTGATGTGATTCACTCCTGCTGATCTTAGAAGTATGGGGTCCCCTATTCAAGCCTAAGATATCTTCTATATTTTATAAAACATAGTTCGTAGCTGGAAAGGGTGGCATACAAGGCATTATAGGACCTGTTTCCACCATCATTATAATATGATTTCTTGTTTTGTGTTTTAGGAAATTGTAACAATGCTGCTTCTATTATTTTTAATCATAAGCCTGCTTATGCTCGCAAAAATACTGCATCTTGGAGCACCTTGTTAAAATAAACATTTAAAACTTTACTGTGTCTCTTTTTTACCCATGTTGTGGACTGGTATGAGAATAACAAACGAAAGACTGTTCTTGATTCCCACCATTCCTGGGAGTAACCTAAGTCGCATGTTGTGGGTTGTCTAATCATTGGTTCCTTTGCTATAAGATGAAGAGCTAATGTGACACTGATGCTAGTCGGTTAGGGGTTCTAGGTAATCCCTGCAACATGGCGCACCTAACATAGTGGGCTTATTTTGAGTCTCTCAAGTAGTGCTTATATCAGTCCACGTCGCCCTCACTGTTGTTTCCGGTTGATAGTGGTGACGGAATAACCTGCCTATAGTTACATAGGTTTTTTCAAGATTGATAATTTAAAAAGGTTTGTACTTTGAGTTACTACCCATTTGTGCTGAGCTACGTTTTCTTTGTTCTTCTCTACTGTGTCCTTATGGCTGACGTTGGGATCCCTCAACATAGTAGGGTGGCCGTCCACAAATATTTGCAGGCGTTTGGTGTCACCGTTGATGGCATGGCGGTCGTTTTTGTGGTGAGTACTGAGGCGGCGTACACATTTGAGCTCTTCTACTCATGGGTTACCTTTCCAGCAGTAGATGCGGGTTCTGGTACGTTTCATATTTATACTCCCACTTTGGTCTATACCCCATATAGCACACTGGAGATCCCTATTGCTGCCTGGCAGCATTGAGGTTGGTTTAATGGCGCCCTTCCCTAATCGGTAATGGCGGTTCGGTTGGGCCCATGTCTATTCCCGGGGCCACTGTTTTGGCCGGTTACACACCGCATCAGCGCTACCTTACAGCCACTATTGATGAGTTAGGTGTGCTCTATACCTCTTTCATTGGGGTGCACCGAGCTCTAGTTCAATATGTAACACACAACATCCAGATGGGGCCACCTGGTGCTGCGGCGCAACCAGATGGAACGGCTGGGATGAAAATTAATCCTGTCATGGTTAATTCAGTTGCGGGCAAGCGGCCCCTAGATAAGGATGATATGCCTTTTTGGCTTGCTGAGAAATGTGACCAGCTGGAAGCAGTATTCCCTATTATGTCTCCTGTTGAGAAACGCAGGATTCTTACAATAAGCTTGCAGAAAGACTTAATACCAGAGGTTTCTGATTGTGAAACCTCGGGTAAGATTTTTATGACAGTCTATACAAAGTGCTTCGGCACTCCATCGATGGCTGTCCTGCCCTCCGTCATTAAGCGTGTACAGGATGAACACAGAGCGGAGGCGGCTGTTGAATTGGGAATAAAGTTCGTGGGAGTGTTTGATGTTGTTTCCAATCTCGTTCTTGCTAATGTCAAGGGAGATGCAGTAAACTTCCAGGTAACTAATGCTCTGCGCGATGATCCCGATAAGCCCCGACAGTTACCGAAAATCATTGCGGCGGCTTATAAGACCATTGGCCACAATAGTTTGGGTATTAAGCCTTTTGCTGAAGCAGCACAGAAGCAAGCTCAGGAGCAGAAGTCTAATAAAGACGAATGCCCTGATTTTCCAAAGCAGAATTGGAATAAGAATAAGAAACAGGGGAAAAAGGAACAGAAACAGGGGTCCCGTCCTTCTTCGCCTATACCTGTGTCTAGTGAGCGCACTTATGATTTGCGCGACCGCTCTACTATTAAGTCACCTGATCGTTTTCAGGTTCCTGATCAACGTTCTTCTTGCTCTTTGCAGGACACATCGGTCTCACCAACCGGTGGAGATGGCAGCAGAGGTCGGGGTGCCCAACAAGGCAGTGAGCAGCCCCGCTAGACTGACAGTAAAGGCAAGAAAGATGAATTTCAACGTCCTCGACCCCAGTTTCAGAAGAAGAAAGTTGCAGCTTTAACAGCGAGACATGCCACGGATAGTGAGAACACAGCTTCGCAATCTGATGTGGGCTCTGACGCTGTAAGACAACGCAGCGGAAATTACAGTTGTACGGGAAGCATTGCGTCCATTTCTGAAGGTGACAGCAACTGACACGTTCATTACTGTTGAGACAACTGACACTAGAGTGGCTCCTCTGAAAGACTCTATGAAATAGTCCTTTTAATTGAAGGCGACATACAGCGTATTATAAAAAGGGTATTTTGGGAGAATCTTACAACTGCCTATGACATTTTGTTATTGGAAGTGGATTGGCTCCCACCTTTTGTTCTGTGCACTCCTGAAGGGGAGGAGGTCATCCTCCCTGCTTTCGCACATACTTTGCCAAAGGAGCAGACCCTGCATTTTGCAGAAGAGTGGGCTAAGGTGCTTGCACCGGCAGTGTACCGTATTCAATGTGAATGGGACACATTTTCTCCCAGACATGAGATTCCATTACAGTCTATGCCACAGCCTCAACCTGAATACTAACCCTGGGCGTAGTTCCCGAAGTAGCGCTATGCGTAGCTAAGCGAAGTGCACTTCGCACTACCCAAGCTACGTGTAGCACTACGCTAACTGCATAGGACCCTGTTGGCACTGTGCAAGATGCAGTTTTTAATGATTGCACAGTGCGGACAAACATCCGACACTGTGCAATCATTGAAAACGGCATCTTGCACAGTGCGAGCTGTAGTTTTCTGCCGCTTGAGTAGATTTTTACTCGAGCGGCAGCTTTCTCAATGCGGACTGATAGTTTCTCATCAAGCATTCGCGACCACTCGCAATGAGACACCTGACCTCCCAGGGTTGAGAATCTCGCCGGGAGGTTTATTTTCCACGCTCGCTATCGGCAACTTGATGTTGCTGATCGCGAACGAGTAAAAAGTCTGGCCGGGATGTCATTTTGCTTGCTTGCAGTCACCAACTTGACGTTGAGGACCGCGAGCAAGCAAAAAATTACCGCTGCTCTACGCTACGCAACGTGTGTTTGCACTGCGCTACGTGCAGTTCACGTAGTACAAAGTCGCGCAAACTTCTCAAACTACGCTACCGTAGCGTAGTGCTTTGCCCAGGGTTACTCAATACCCTATGCGACGTGAAGCGAAAGCTCCCGTGGCAGAAATCCTTGAACAATTGGAATATAAAGGTGTGATTGAAACGTGTGTGTCTCCGATCAATAATCCTCTTTTTACAGTGACCAAGCCTGATGGCTCATACCATTTGGTATTGGATTACCGGCACTTAAACTTCCACTGTCGGACCTGTGCGGTACAGAATACTCACAGTTCTGCCCTTGTGGATAGTCTTGTGCGTAAAAGGTTAAAACCACACTTGACATATCCAATGGCTTTTTTAGCCATAACCTGTCCTCTATTAGTAGTCAAAGGACAGTTTTTACCTGTGGCAGTAAACAAAAACAGTTCCGAAGATTAGCTATGGGCTATAAGAACAGTCCTGGCGTCTTTGCCGCCCGCATAGTTTCACTTTTGGAGAGGCTTGACCCTGATGCGTGCTCGTATGTGGATGACATTTATCTCACAGATGACTAATTTTGGACACACCTGTGCCGCGTTGACCGCATCATTTGTTCGTTTGCGGACTTCGGTTACAAATGTAACTTTGCAAAATCACACATTGCAGAGTTCACAGTGTTGTTTTTGGGCTATGAGCTCAACAACGAAGGTCGACGTTTGGCACCTCACTTCCTGGAGAAATGTGCACACCTGCGTGCTCCAACGACTGAAAAAACTGCAATCTTTACTGGGTTATTTGAACTTCAGGCGTACTTACATTCCCGATTATGCCCAGCATATCAAGCCGCTTTATGCCTTGGTACAACCTACTTTCTCCAAATCTTGCTGGCTGCCTGAACATTCCGCAATTTTGCGATCTTCGCAGTCTGATCTTCTTGAATCTAGATTCTTACCAACTCATGACAATCACACCAACCTGGTATTGAGAATTGTGCCTGGGGCGGTGGGTTTGACGTATCTGACTTTTAATGAGAATGACACAGTCCCTATTGCTTACAAGTCACACTTGTACACTTCGTCTGAAATGCGATTTTCCTCTGTGGAAAAAGTTCTCACTGCAGTGCAAATGGCGATTCTGAAAGAACGCGCGCTGTCAGGGGAATTGCATGTTGGTTGTTACTCCGTATTCTGCCTTGGAGGCTGTGATGAAGGCCAGTGTACCTAATTCGAAAGCTTTGCACCCCCGGTGGAGACAATTGGCCACATCTTTGACGTCTCCGGATGTCACCTTCATTTTTGATTCCTCTTTGCAGACTCAAGAATACTTGCAATATGAATTTGTTCATCCTGCTCCTCTGACCATGCGCCCGCTGGAGGATTTCCATTGTATCATTTACACAGATGGATCGGCGCAACCGGCGACGGAGTCTAAGCATGCGTATTCAGCGGCTGGCGCGATGGTGGTTGGTACTATGGTGAATGGATAGTTCAAGTCCAATGTCGTGCATACAGAGACATTAGGGGACTGTACCGCCCAATTGGCAGAGCTCTGTGCTCTGGTGCTTGCACTGGAGTATGCTGATCCTAGTGTGACTACTCTTATTGTAAGTGACTCTTACTACTGAGTACAGTCTTACAGCGACAACTTATTCTTTTGGACTCAGAATGACTATTGTGATTCCAAAGGTAGTGCGATCAAACACAAAATGCTATGGGTTTGAGTGGCTGAGCTTAAAGAACGGCTGCCACTCCTGTTTGTGATTCATACTCTTGGTCACCAACGCGTGGGGGTACACGCTGTTGGTAACGGTTTTGCTGATGAAGCAGCGAAGACAGCAGTTGCGACATACTTGGTAGCAGCAGTTACACATTCCAAAAGTAAGACTGATGATGACATCTTGGAGAAGGGAGGTAATTACCCTCAAGGTTTCCCTTCTAAGTACTCTTATCTTTTAAGCCCATGACCTTCTGGCACGCAGTTATCTCGAAGAACACCCGAGTTGTCCTCTGATTGTGCTAGAGGCTTCTGCTGTTGAAGAACATGTGTGTTCTTTTTCATTACTGAATTGGATGGCTGAAATGTTCACTGACGATAACGACTTTCTATTGGAGGTGGTTGCAACGTACGGTGCCTATACGCTGTCCCGAATCCCTGCAACATGGCGCCCAACGTGGGGCTGTTGCAGGGATTCTGC
This sequence comes from Lissotriton vulgaris, assembly GCF_964263255.1. Lineage (NCBI taxonomy): Eukaryota > Metazoa > Chordata > Amphibia > Caudata > Salamandridae > Lissotriton > Lissotriton vulgaris. The sequence continues at coordinate 1,406,287,735 of NC_141685.1, read as the reverse complement.
TCATACACAGAACTGTGCAGAGAGACCCAGGACATCAGTGAATTGTGGTGGACCAAAAAACTCACCTCAGTACCTAGAACCCCTAACCGACTAGCATCAGTGTCACATTAGCTCTTCGTCCTATAGCAAAGGAACCAATGATTAGACAACCCAGATGATGCGACTTAGGTTACTCTCAGGAATGGTGGGTATCAAGAACACTCTTTTGTTTGTTATTCTCATACCAGTCCACAACATGGGTAAAAAAGAGACACAGTAAAGTTTAAAATGTTTATTTTAACGACGTGCTCTAAGATGCAGTATTATTGCAAGCATAAG